>NC_041012.1:43494506-44789676 GCF_004193775.1 Glycine soja | reverse complement strand
TTTTTGCTAACTAAATACAATTTTGAATTGGTCTCCAAAGTATATCATAGTGGGTGATTAAGTCACATAAGATTTTGGTAACACTAGTTAACTCCTCTTCACCTGAGAGATGTCACTTTGCAAAAGTTTCATCAATTCAAGAGTTTGAGTAATTTTGTGACTTCATCTTAGGTGGTTTCATCATCAATTCAGTTAGTCACTTGAATGGGTGACACTTTATAGAATGACGTCACCCAAGTGAAGAAGAGTTGATGATGTCACCACCAAAATCTTAGATGACTTAAATCATCCACTTTCCTAAATATTTTGGAGACCAACCCAAAATGATATTTAGTTAGCATAAATGATTTATTTTAGACAAAAACTCCACTTGCTGATTTAAGTAATAAGGATAAATCTTAAGTCAAAATTGAAAAGGTTTTCAAACTAGTTATGACAAAAAAAAATATCAAAAATAAATAAATTGTGATGATAGGAGAAAGAGAAGCTGGAACCAAATTATTGAATCATGGGACTAAACTGGACTTATCTATTCGGCCCGTGTTAACAGGCGTCTAGTTGGGTAATTTGTAGCCTGTTGTTTTTTGAATTAAAAATATTTTTGAAAGGTTTGATTACAATGATATTTTGAGTAGTATATTAGTCATTAACCAATGAAGCTATTGATTCAAGATTGGATTGTTGAAAAGAATTCGCTATTATTATTTCCAGAAAACAAACATACCTACAAGTTAAGGATAATCATTTTAATTATGATTTGACACAAAAGTTGAAACATGAAACCATGACCATCATACAACCTTAAATTTTAAAGTAATGATGTGACAATAAACGTAAACTTTAATTTACCAAATTCGCTGAGCAACTTATCAATTTAAGAAAATGTGTTAACTACGTATGTGTGTTAATCAACATTAAGGAAAAGGAAAAATATAATAATTATTTATTTCTTTTTTTTTATCTTGTTCAAAACGCAGTACCTTTTTATCGGTAAATGTTTTTTATTGAAAAATAAAATTAAAAAACACACGTAATATGTTCGACAACATCAAAATGAAAAGAAAAAAAAAATCTTGTGGCAATTTTTTCAAGCTGCTGTTAGCCGATTGTTAAAACATCTAATATAATCGAAACCTGATTACTTAAAACTTAATAAAATCAATCAATCACGTTGTAATTTTATTTTTATTAACTGGTATATATAGAAACGCGCATGTATATAGAGAGAGAAACATTCGAAATGATAGAACAACATGTGATGATAAATACTAATTATTAATTTGAAAAGATGAAATAAGGTCACCAACCGTGGCAGTACAATGGAATCACCTTGCAATCAAATCAGAAGACAGCAAATCTCCGAGTCTACCTAAGAAATTGAATCCGACAAAATATCTACCTGTAAATGTCACTATTTATCTCTCGAATGTGAGATATTTTGCTAAATGGATTTGCTTCATTAATTGGATTCACCTTCAAATTTGAATGGTGGGACCTGGCCTTTCAATTACGGCTGTTACTTCCTGCACCTCCAAGTTGCTTTCTCCATCCTTTTTAGAATGATTTTTTTATCTTTCAGATTGGTCGTTTCAGAAGTCAAAAAACAGATGATGTATTCTATAATGTAATTTTACATTCTGGATTCACAGGAGGTGTTGGATGCAACTTGAGAGGTACAGGAAACAATAACCTTCAATTACTTTTCACTTCAGCAAGGGAATGGCCCCATTGGAAAAAATAAAGGTTACTATAAGAGAATAAACGGGACATGGACGATTCAAACATCATTTATGCCACAACTAACCCATTATCCATTATCATTCATAAAGCAGCTGATGTAGCTTCAGCTTCTATCATTAGAAATTTTTGCACAAAGTTATCCATGCTGTCTAATGACACAATTAAAATTTAACATTTTTTAAAGAAAATTTCCAAGTCCTTAGTCTTTTGAAAAAAAAAAACTCCAAATTTATCTAAATTAGAATGCACTTGGAGACAATATAAATAACACATTCTTTTTAATAAATCCAAGACATCCCTAAGTCAAAAACCAATAACTACTCTTTTGAGATATTGACATTCATATAGATTTCTACAAGTTTTTTTTTCATGCATGTGAACCTGAAAATCAAATCTATGAACTTTTTAGATATTGAAATCCATTTAATCCTTTCTCCACAAATATTATTCCATACATATGAAATTGTGAACTTGAAAACCAAATCTCATCACATACTGAAAGTTGTGTCAAATCATACCACATCATAATGGTATAATTTTTTTTGCCAGAATCATAATGGTATTGATAACACATTATTAATTGATACAAATTTTTCTACAATTAATTAAATATGAAGTAGTTATTATTTACTAGTTTAGACTACACATTATGCGATGCTTAATAAAATGTCTTTTCTGGTCGAGAACAATCCACATGCAATTCGACCTTTCGAACTTTATTGCTGGTCCAGAATAATCCACACCAAAGCACAAGGTACCGGATACCAAGAAGAAAAAGAAAAAAAGCTTGATGATTTATAAACGTTTATTTCATTGGTGTGACGTTTTATATATGTCAACAGAAATTAAGTATTGATAAGCCAACCTCCCTAGTCTAATCTGTTTCACCAGAAAAATAGAATCACAAACTAAATACGTGGTCTTCAGCAAATCACAAGAAACTGAGCTTAGCAAAATGCCATGACATGTGTACACTAACGTGAATTAAAATAAAATCAATGGACCAACCGCTTGAATAGGGCAATATATTTGATTTATGGAAGATGTCATGTCCTATTTGATGATATAACACATTTACAACAAGAAGCTTCCTGCAATCAAATTGTTGACTCAAAGCCGAGTAAAAAAAATAAAATAACTATTCACTTAAACATTCATCCACGGAATAAATAAGCAGTGACACCAAAATTATATTACTCACAAGCAAGTTTAGTGCCAAAGCTAGTTAAGCAAATGGCAAAAGCCTGGAAAGCAGACAAGGGCTGTCTATAATCCATGGTAAAAGTATCATCCCCTACTTTACCAAACTGGAGGAGAACTGTTTCCTCATCTCCTTTCCCTCCTGGTTGGCTTTGGTCCACTGTTGCAACCAGCTGAAAGTTCTTCACCGAGGCCACTGTCACACGGCCATGGAAATTCAAGCACCAACATTGCAAATGCTCATGCCACCTTGGAGCTTTATTCTTCAAGATTGTGTAGCCAGATGCAACTTGTTCTTTATCGGGAATCTTATGGCCATTGACCGGCGTGCTATCTGAACTTTCAACCGATGGTGAGACGACAGGAGTCACGGGACACTTCAATGAGCAAACCATTCTCCTTGGCCCTCTTGATTTCAAAAGGTTGAACTTGTAGGAGACCTGCCCCACCTCAAAGTTACCTGCAGGAACTTGTGGGCTTATCTGCTTGCTGGCAAACCGACGGCTGGCCCTGCCACTTGATGGTTTTGCACCACTATGGGGTGGCTGGCTGTCATAAATTGTGAAGTTGGTGCCAAGAAAATCCGAGCTGTGGAGATTTCAGCAACAAAGTTGTCATTGGTAGATACTCAAGAAAAGCAGCAAAAGACTGACTATGTATTCACATGCATGGTTTTTCTTTCAAATTTTTTTTAAGAAAAAAACTAACAATTTCCAAGCTATTAACAGTTTTTCAACATAGGTGTTAATACAAGCAGCAAAAGAATTGACCAACATCGACATTAGATGCTTTTCTTTGTATGAGACTAAGAGAGTTTAAAGGATTAGTATATCAATCATCTAATTCAGCTTAGGACATAAATAACGGACCATATAATTAAGAGTAGTTTGATATAAGACAAACAAACTGTAAATCAGGATCACATTTTTAAAACAAATTGCTCCTAGATTCTTTTTAGTGCAGTTTTGATCTTAAAACAGCACTACAGTTTCATATTTGCACCACTGCTTACATCACTAATGGTATTGATTATATTGAATGACTATTGCACCTAAGCAAATGGAACTGTTTTCCCTTTCTGCCACAGGTGAAGATTTAATTTAGAGCAGCAGTCTTCATATATTTTTATTTCCTTCGAATTTGTATGGGTATTTTCTTTTTCTTTTTTAGTTGAAGAGGGGTTTGGCAAGAGACAGGAGGATGCAATTCAGACAGGTCATTCATATGAGATATAAAACAAAGGCAAAAAAATATAAGTTCATATTTATACATTTTTCTTATACTTGCAGTCACAGCTTGGTAAAGGGAAAACACAAACTGTAACTCATTTAACAATTTCGTGACTGAGAAGAAACAAAGTTCTAGTTCTCACTAACTCAATCGCAAAAGGGAAAATAAAAAGGTTACGTTTCACTTCAGAGGTAGTTCTATGCTAAAGCATTTTGAAAACACTAGATGTCTGGTTTGTAATAAAGGCAAATAGTGGCATTATCTTACAAATACTAGATGTCTATACCTCATGTTTCACCAAAAAAAAAATGTCTATACCTCACCATAATAAACAGATTTTTTTTCTTCTATTTTTATGGCAAGAAAGCTTTACCTTAGCTTTCCAACATAAGCATTGCTTCCTTGGGATAAATCATCAGCATCAAGTGAAATTATATACTCGGTATGAGTACCACACCTATATCTCCTAGCTGCTAGCAGAAACTTCCCTTTATCTGTGAATGCTGGCAATGGGTGGAGGAGAAAAGAGGAGACATAAAGAGACATAAATTTTGAGCACATCAAAGGAAACTTAAAAGAGAAACCAAATATGTGCATTACCATCAAGATCATATTTCTTATAGTATTGAGACAATCATCATTTGAAAGTCCACACGTTGCTATGATCAACTACTTTACAAATTACATTGATTTATTACAACACCTCAAAAATCATAATATTCTTAATTTACTAACATTCCAAGCTCCTTTAAATAATTCCTTCTCTTTTATTACTATTGATCCCTTCCTGAAAAAAAAAAAAAAGCTTCCCAAGCTGCTTTACATAAATGTATATTTCATATATTATATTTCCACAAGCACACCACAAGTCATAGATCCTTCCTCCACTTATATCTCTGAAAAACACCTCCAGTTACTGTTCATAAACACAAGTCTAACTCTTTTTTCCTTCTCTTGTTTCTTATTTTTGGGTAATCAAACTACTTGAGATGAATAAATTGCACAAGGAAGGTTCTATAAATTGACTAGAGCAAATCATATTGGACTTAGTCCGGTCAACCAAGTGGTTAGACCATTTGAGTCATGCATGCAGTTTAACAAATATTTTGCAAGAGCATTTATAAATCTAAATAGCAGTCAATTTGCATGTAGACAAACTACGAAGCCATTTAATCTTGTGGGGCTTTGAAGCACAAAAGTAAAGCACGTCCAGTCAAACACGAAAGGCTTAGTGTTATGCTTGACAGATAATAAGACGGTTCCCCATGCCCAGATCTAGTCTATACAAGCACATCATTAGACTTTGCATTGTCAACGCTCTACCCCATAGGATGAGCCAAAGAGCACAGGAGAGCATTCAACTCCACCATAATTCTTTTTCATCCATCTCCAGAACAGACAAGAAAAATTAAAACCTTTTACCAATACAATACTTACTTACATGGTGTAAGGGCAAGATATAAATAAAAAGTTGAAGTTTTCTTGTTCCGCTTTATAAGACATTGGTGGGGAACGTCACGTGGTCCTGGCTGCAGATCATCAAAACACAACCAAATTGTCAAATTCTAACCCTCCCAAATTCTCTTATTCAATACGAAATAAACAACTAATAGTAAAAAAAAAAAACAAAGTGCTCATCAAAATTACAATGAAATCATCATAAGAATTACAAGAATAAAAAAAAATCATCACAAAATTCCCAATAAATTACTATCCTTTATTGAGCAAAGCAAAACAGAGAGAAAACATCACACAATTCCGCAAGTGCTGGGCAGTGACGAGAGTGCTGAAACACATCATCATGCAAAGGCATAATCCTTATCTACCAAAAGGTAGGTGAAACTCCATCCACCCCATTTCTGCACAGCAAACATGACCACTATTGCGCATCTGAAAAATCCCCCCCACAAATGGATCCCTATTCCCTATTCTTCCATCTTTTCCACTAAAAACTGCCACAAACTAATAATAAGCCCACTTTAACATTATTTTCTATCAAATCACTGCAATTTCTCTTGCAGCAGTAGGACACCAATCCAAATTTCATGCACTACCCAATTGCTTCCATATGTTACACAAAGATCCCAAATCACTGCTGATTCTTATAACTTGTAAATTCACCACTCACCAATAAAGCAATTGAACCACCCAATGATCTCACAAACAACCAAAATTCCAATCCCACAAATATTGGGCGGGGGGAATCAAATTCAAGAGACAAACCAGTAAAAACTCCCCATCAAAATAAAACCGATTATATAAAAAAGACACACACAAAAAAAAGCATTAATCTTTTTTTTCTTCTTCTGGGTTACATATCAATCAAATTTTTTTTAAAAAAATGCTTCCTACCCAGAAACTCAAACATAAAAAAGAACCGATTTTTTGAAGGGGGAAACCTCGAACCTGCTTAAGGCACGCAGGGAAGGTTATTTTCCCGGTGTGGGAGGGCACGCGCACGACCTCGCGCGTGATGTCACGCCAACGCTTGCAGACGCACGCGCATGCGACGACGTTCTGGCGGTTCGGCCACTGTTCCTCGGCGGCATCCACGCGCCGCACGATCTCGCCGAGGATCTCTGGAAGCATGTTGGACCAACCATTATTCCCATTCGACGACTCCTCACCGGCGCCGGCGACCCCGTCCTCGCCGCCGACAATTGCGGCGCCCTCCGCCGGCAGCACCTCCTTGAACGATCTGGAGAACTTGCGGGAGCGGAAGACCTTCCTCAGCGACATGGCTAAAGACGACGACGACGACGATGGGTCCCCGAGTTAGGGCTCATAAAGAAGAAGAACAACAAATAAAATCTAGAGAGAGGAACAAAAAAAAAAACAGAAAAAGAGAGAGAAAGAAGGGTGTGTTTGTTTTACAGAGAGAGTTAAACGAGTGAGAGAAAGAAGGAAGGGGTGATGTGGGGGATGGTAACGTAACCCGCAGGTGAGGGTGAGGGTAAGAGAGAGGGTGTGGGTGCGCCGAATCACAGGCGGGTGAGGGTAGCGAGAGTGGGTTGAAAAGTGTTGATGGAATTGAATGGGGTTGTGATTTGACTCGGTCTACGCTGTATTTACCCACTTTTTTTTTTTTTCTTCCTTTTTTTCGAAATTTTTACTTTGTGTTATTGACTGGGGATACAACCTGTATTCGTGCTGTAATTGCGAAATACAGTTTTTTTTAAGTTTTTTTGCTTTTCGGTTTTTAACTTCTTTTTTTCCTCCCTGTCCCAAACACAATGTTTCTGTTTTGTTCACTTGTTTGAATCTTTCGTGTTTTAACTTGCAAATATTATCTTTTAAGGATGCGTTTGTTATAACGTTTCAATTTATTGGCATGTATTCTGATGTCTAGTTTTATGAGAAACAATAAATTATTGCTCCTTATTGAATATACATTTAGATATTATCCAATAAAAAACAAACTCACGCTAAATGAATTAGTGCATTTTTGTGTGAATAATATCATAAATTAACATCAATTTATCTGTTTTTCTTGTTTTCTAAACCTATTTTTTTATTTCTCTTTTTGCCTCTCATTACATTTTTGTAGTTTTTTTTTTTTTACATCTCCTTCCTTCTTTCACTTCCATCAACCAAAATAAGATGCATGTAAAAATATGAATGAGAGTGTAAGATATTTTGGGATGATTTTTTTTCTTTATTTTGATTAGATCATTTATTTGAATTTGAACATGATTCGATAAAAACTTAATATTATGTAGACAAGATTGGACAAATCTAATTTATTAATGGATTAAATCAATCTTAGTATTATGTATAGTTGACTCATTTTGCAGTCAAATGAACAACATGATTTATAAAAATAAAATCTCAAAAATAAAAAAAATGAGAAAGAAAATCACTGATGTGTATTTATATTTTTAAAATTTTTATATATGATATTCATAGAAACTCAAAATATCAGGGGAAAGATAAATTAGAATTCATTTTGATGTTTCAAGTACATGACATCTAACACAGAATTTAATAGTGATCAACACGCTTATCAGAACTTTTAATATACTTAAATCAATCCATATGGTCGTATATATTTTAGTTTCTCTAGTCAAACTTATCACCATTTCTTTTTAGTTGGAAGTTTCGATTTTATACATACATGTAAACATTACAAAGCACTACAATTATGTTATACACACATCAACAATAACTAACTCTGTACTCTGAAAGATTGAAAATATATTATGCATTACACGAATATTTCAACTTTATTGATTTTTAAAATATAAATTTAAATATTAAAAAAATTAAAGTTATATAAAAAAAATACGTATAATTGATCTATTTAAAATATTTATAGTATATTTCAAAAATGAAAACTATAAAAAAAATATATGCATAATTAGTTTAAAATGATTTTACTTTAAGTTTCTTTTTCTTAAAAAACATATAATTTAGTTCTTTAACATGTCCCAGATTCTCAGTTAAGTCTTTATATATAAAACGTATTAAATCGGCCTTTATGTATATTTTATTGTAACATATAGTGAATAAATATTGAACATCAGTTTTCTCAAAATAAAATAAAATAAAATTGGGCATCAACAAAATTGATTAACATCCCGTACTATGGTTGATTAAATTATTTAAGAAAAATAATTAATTCAAGTACTAACGATAAATTTTATTTTATTATATATATTTATCAGTATTAGTTAATTTAGATATTAAAATTAAATTTTATTTTGCTTAATGGTATTTTAATGAAATATTATTTATCAATATCTTATGATACAAGGATGTTGCAAGCATACTGATTTGGTTGGAATATTTGTTGATTATCACAAGTTACCATAGGCCAACATGAACAAATTGACAAATGGCAATGTTTGTACCTAAAAACATTGTGCATCATGATCTCCCTATGGCAAGATGCAAAGTGTTTCGCCATTTTTTTTATTTTTAGAAAACCGTTTCGTAATCTTAAGACTTATTTTATAAGCCATCATCATAATTTTAAAATTAAACTATTTAGATTGTAATTAGGTGAGTTATTGGCCTTCTTAAAAGAATGATATAAAATGCACCGTAATTATTCATGCTCGGAATTTTTTATTTTTGGAGGAGGTGGGTGTTACTGAAATATTTTCAAAAAAATTGCAATTAATTTATAAATTCAAATCTGGTCGTCTTTTATATATATATATATATATATATATATATCAATTTTAGTTGAATATTTGTCATCTATGCCTCAGTATTGGTTTTCTTTTCTATTTTAGAAATCCCTTTGTTCATTCCCAGGTTGCATCTTGAGTGTGTAACCATCAAGCAAACATGATACATCATTTTGTCACTTTGCATATTAAAAAGATTAGAGATCAAAATTAAAATTAAGTCTTGACTTAATTTTTCTATCTCTATTACTTATTTATTTTTATTTTAATTTCACCACGGCTTTCATTGGTTTTTGAGATTTTTGGTATAATAAAAAACGCTGTACGTAGTTTTTTTTTTACATTTGGGCATAGATATGTTATGTGAAATAAATAGTTACACAATTTTGGGTCTTTATGATCGGATCTTCTAAAAAAACACGGCCAAGAGCCCATAACTAAATAATATGCATAAAACTCGTACAGTCTGCACAAGTTTTGCAAAAAGCCAAAAACGATGGAAGTATAGAACAGTCGCACAAGAACACTTGTTTAGAATACTAATTTAGTTATTCTCTAGTTAATTTAATTAATTTTTGGTGGGAATTTAAATTTAATTTTTTTCGTTTAATTATTCTCAATTACTAATTCAAATATTATTATATTCTACTATATTATAAGAGTTTTTAACGAAGTCTCTAGCCAGTAGGTACGTTATAAAAGAATTAATAAATTCCCATAACTTCCCTAAATTTTTAATCAGGTTGACGACGATACCTATACAATTTTATAATTAGATTACTGAAATGTATTAAAGTTATCAGAAATACGTAACTACATCTATAAGAAATTGTGCTTGTGCATCCCTTGAATCAATAAAGTAATTATGTTTATTTGTATATGCAATGTAATGGCAGATCATAGATAAATTTAAGGAGGAAAGGCGTCAAATTAATATCATTGAAAATACAGCTTTTACTTGTCTTCGTTTTAATATTATAAATAAAATCTAACTCACTATTCTAATAATTTATTTTCTCTCTAGTCCGCACAAGAGAATTGATTTAATTATCCTCATAATTCCATTATTTAAACATAGTATAATCAACACTATATATCTCTATTTAGTCGTCACTTTTTTATTTTATACATACAAATTTTAAAAGAGGCAAGAAAAGTCATCGCAATTCATTTTTAGAGAAAACTTCTGCTCCTGCAGTATACCAAAATTATTTTCATTGATTTTTACTGTAGTTCAAAATTCAACTAATTAATGTTTTTCTTTTATCGTTTTTTTTTTTATGTCTGAGGGGAGAATAAATAATTTGCAGTGCCTAGAAGCCACGTTTGTGCTAGGTGTCACCTTGCATGTCATGAACTTTGTCGTAGAGACACGTATTACGTTCTTGACCTGAGCTTGAAAACTCTTACTACCTAGTTTTTCGTAATAATATACTCCGTGAGCTCATACAAAATAATCCCTTTTCCGAAATACTGAACATTTTTTTTAAAATGATAAAGAAACATTTTTAGTAATGTATTCCGTGATATATAAAATGAATATATCTTTCTCTTATATTATTTATTTATTTTATATTTATATCAGAATTTGAATCAATTACAAGGACTAAAAAACTCAAACAGTCAATAATTATTATTGGTTTTTAATAATGCATGTGATATTATAACATAAAAAAAAACTTTAAAATTTAAATTAAGAAAAGTTTTGGATTAGGCTGCAGCCTAATAGCGAAGGACTGTTGTTTTTAATCAGCAAAAAGAAATATTTGTTCAGCAAGGACTGTTCTAGTTCTAGTAACTAGTAATAAATAATACACAATCATTTTAAGGCCACAATGAATTTCAATCAAAATAGAGAAATTGTGGCCTAAACTCAATTCCACTTTCATCTGCCACGTGGACGGTCATGATTCAATCCCCAACCGCGTATCCCAACTAGCAACTCCGCCGATGCAATCAAGAACTCAATAGCCTGCTGCGGCGACAGTAGCCCCACCACACTCCGCAAGGTTCTCAGCCGTAGATCATCTGCTTTCTTTATGATGCATACCAGCCGTCCGATCTTGTCGTTGATGTTCGCACCTGGGCCCATCATCTCGCTCACACTGTCCTGCCACTCTGATAGCTCCTCCGTTATTGCATTCTCCTCCTTCACCTTGAAAAAAATCGATTAAAAAAAAAAAGACCACTTCGTGAATCATTTTTTACCAAATTAATATTTATTAATGTTAATATTTCAAAAGAAAAATATTGTATCTTATTTAAGATCGTAATAAGCGAACATTTATTAGAAGATCAAATTTATTGATTTGCCCATAACTTTTTTTCACCATAAGTGAAAAGTCTCTTTTGTTAGACCTAGATTTGGTTTCTCTGAATTGAACACTTCCTTCTCTGAAGAAAATACACTTACGATGGTTGATAAAATAATTAAAACTCATTTTTAATATAGTCATTATTAAAATTAAAAAAAAAATCAGGTATAATCTGTAAGTATTATAAATAGAATAATCTCATTTAATATCATCTTTTTTTTAGAAATTTTTATTTTTGATTATTATAAATCAAAATAATACTTTATTTTAAAATCTTTAAAAACAAGTTAAACTCAATTAACTATGTAAGGAACTTCCAAATCCAGTTAAATATATAAGTAAGGCAAGGAGTATTTTTTTTTTTTTACACTAATATGTAATTAATGACAACTTAGTAAATATTTTAAGTAAATATTTTATTTGCTCGATTTATATGTTTCTTCAATGTAAAAGGCAGCAATAATACCTAAAAAAACGTGGACATGAGTTTTATATAATCCCAAAAGAATTAAACAGTTTTAAATTTGTTAGTTTCACTCACTTACATGAGCGATAAAAAAAGAAAAAGTAAGCAAGTAATATTACATACAGTGTCGCATTGGATGTCGCTGACGCGGCGGAACTGGGAGGGTGACAAATCGCCGAGGTCGCCGGTGCGGAGTCCCTGGAGAATATCGATGATGTGGGACTCAAACATGAGCGAGGACTCGGTGTAGATGAGGTGAAACGCGGTGGTGGGGCGCCACCCTGTGATCCAGTGGAGGGAGCGCTCCAGCGTGGTGGCCCAGGGAGATAGGAACACGTTGAGTGGGTCCTTCTCCGCGGCCGCCGACTTGGCCACGTAGTAGTTCTGGTGGTGCCACATCACCTTCTCCATCACCTCCTCTTTTCTGCCCTCACCCCTGAGTTGCTGCATCAGGGACTGAAGCTCCTCGAACCATTGCTCGTAGAAGTCCGCGAAGGCCGCGCAGGGAGAGGGAGAACTAGGGTTGTTCATTGTTGCTCTCTTCTGTCCGTTGCTAATGGTAATGTATGAGTGAGGGTTGATGAAGAGAACAGAGAGAGGTTGGGGTGATGGCGCGTGCATGTTTACGTGTGACTCTCTCAGGGTTTCAACTTGTCTCATTTCGTTTGCCTGCCCAACTTCAATTTTTTTTTCTTTGATTTCCCAATAAATCAAGTTTTGGGGACACACGTATCATTCTACTCGTAATTAATGGAGTTTGGAATCGAACTCTAATTCATCATTTCAAGGGAGATACGTGATTTAAGGGTTTGGATCCATCCTCTCCATTTTTTTTTTGTTTCTTCTCCCATATTCAATGATTTTACTTTTATTGTTTAAAATCTAATTTTTTATAAACTAATATTAATTTTCATCAGAATTTTTTTTAAATGAAAGTAGAATTAAATTAAATTTTATTTTTTTAAATCAAACTTTTAAAGTAAAAATGTTTTTTCTTATAATTTAGATTTTGTATCATCTTTTTTTTAGTGATAAAAATATTTTAAGAAAAAATAATAAAAATGTAATAATTCATCCAAATAAATAGTTTTACATTAAACAAAATAAGAAAAAAAGTAGAATTTGAAGTTTGATAATAACAAACAAAATAAACATGTCATTTAGTGTCTTCTTTTCTATAATTGGATCATTTATGGGAATTGAATTGATAAAAAAAAAAGGAATTATATAACTAGATACAAGTCGTACAAGGGAATCATATAGGAGAATCGAATTGGATCATATAATTTCGAAAAAACAGAAATAATTGAAAACTTGATATAATTAAAAAAAATATATATAACCTTAACGAATTGTATGCGTGTAAGAATGTTAAAATAGAAAAAAATAAAAATAAATTAATAGAAATAAAATTGAGAAGAAAAAAAAGTTAGTTACTTATTATAAGTTAACTTATTTTCCATTTGTGTATCTAATAAGTTTATTTTGATCAAATTAATTTATAATTTAGTAAAAACTAAAAACAAACTTATAAATTTCTTAAAGTTCTTATCAAACATACGTTACGACGAGATGAACAAATAATATGGGACTTTATATGCGTCTGCATATATATTTTGTATTTATTTTTAGGGTGACTGAGTCATATTGAATTTGGAGGAGAGAGAGAGAGAGAGAGAGGGCCACTTAGTGTGTTTATTGTTGAACTCATAATGCGTCGAATATTAACAAAAGCAGTCATGATTATGGGAAATGATTAGAATTGTGCCCATTTCATGTGCAAAAGCAGAGTGAATAGCTCATGTGTCGTTTTCCTTTGTAAAGGTTATAGAACTTACAATAATGCATACACCAAACTTAATTAATTCCTAGATTTGCAGAAGTTACTCTTTGCTAGGCCTCTTGTGATGTTGACCCAAATGAAAAACAGAAAAAGTATGGGCAAAACACATGATGGGCTCGGAGTGGGGCTTTGGGTACCATTTCAGTCTCTTTCTGGATGACCCAAATTTGTTCCATTCCCAAGGATGACTGGTTTTATTATGTAGTGTGAAAAAAATACAACTATAGAGGACACGAATCAATTGATGCATAATTATGTATCAAGTTTGAGTTTCAATACCTTATTACGTTGAATATTTCAAATGAAAGTTTTATCACTTACAGAGATCATCCTCGACTCAAGCATAATTGGTTCAAGTATTTTCGTAAGGCTTGTTTGATTTCTAGCTTAATTTTTTGTTTTAAAAATTATTTCTAAAATAATTTCATGTTACTTAGTGTAATCAATTTCTCATCTAAATTATTTTTAGATTTTTTTTGTTTGTAAAATAAGCGTTTTTAAAACCAAAAAGTAGAAATAGCCGAGATTTTTTTTTCTTTCTTCTTTTCTGTTGTTCTATTTCAAGGGTGTGACTCATCAGGAGTTATAATGCATGTGATAAGACATGAAGTTGCTGTAAGTATTTAGTTTCTTTATTTTTTAAAAATTTAAAAACATTTTTTGGAAATTGAAATCAAATATACTCTTAATCTTTCTTTTTTAATTGGTATATTGTTTCTCATAAGTATCTTAAACTGTAAATAAGTAATCTTTAAACTCTTTTTTATTAGTATGGATTTAGAGTAGTCATTATACCCTTTCGGTTCATAAAAAAAAATAAAAATACTTCATCAGCATTCAGCACCAAGTATATATAAAATAAAAAACATGGCTTGTACGATAACGTTATTATATGCGCGCGGCTAAAGTTACTGGTTATTTTATTTATTGATGTTTCTAAAAAAGGTTGTTTACATATGAAGCAACAAAAGGTTCCATGACTCATACTACTATTTTACAAAAGAGCTTTTGAAATTACACACTGCAGAATTTAATTATAACCGAACCAGCCATTACATACCGCATTCATTTCCCTTGTCCATTCAGATTTAGTTCAACCCACAACACTATGACGAAAAATTCCAAGTCAAAGTCCCAGAGCAGTGAGTGCACCATTCTTCAAGGTTTGATGATATATGATAAGACTTCAATCAAGGCATGCACACATCAACTTTTTATTTGTTATAGCAACAAGTAGCAACTCATAGTTGTTATATTCACACATTCAACCTGGACTCTTTATTGTTCGTCTTTTTTGTCAAACATAAATATGGTAAGTTCTATTCATTATTATATATTATTGTTATTATTGATAGCTAGGCTAGTGCTCATGACCCAACAAAAAAAATGTACTATACTATGCTTTATTATGGTCTCTAGAAAAAATTTAATTAAGAATATTGAGTGGGAGAGACGGCACCTCCTTGCACTTGGGGTAAGCCCTGCAATTTTGGCTACACAACCTAAGAAAATGGGGACCCTTGAATGGAATTGTTATCAAGCATCTCATTGGGTTATAGTCTTGTAGTGAATCTGGGTTAGATATAGCAGGATCTTTTGGTTGTCTTGGCTTCACTGTTCAAACTTGCTCTCTTTATTGCTCAGAAGAAAATGTTGGTGTTGCACAATCCTATTCAAATGGCATGGTATCTTAACTAGTCTTATTCCTATTTCATTCAGTCAGATTGATGTTACCTTCAATGGAATGAAGTTGTTTTATATAACCACATTGTGTGTCAAGGTAGGAACAAAAAGTTCCACGTAAGAAGCTCAAGGGGTCGATACTCTCCATTTAGCAAAATATATGATTTTCTAATTCTTACCATTATAAATGCCAAAGCTACTAAGTTAGATATAGTATATTCAAAGTTTATTTTTCATATATAGTTATTAATGTAAAAAAATTTACTCTGTAAATTAATTGAAAATAAAATGTTGGGCTTTCAATATTGTAGTTATCTTTATATCTGCTGGCTAAATGACTATTTTTTTATTAGATCACCACGTTATTACTATGAAAATCTATGTACCAACTTTACTGATGATTCTTTTTTGTCAAGAGAATCAGATGAATCACTTTTAATAGGGTTTGACTTTTTATCATATTTTTCTTCCATTCACTATATTTAAACTGAAGATATGATTAAAGAAATCTAAACCCAGATTTACTTGAACCAATTACATTTTTGATTTATTTAAAGTATAACTTAACTAGTATTGAATTGATAAAATACTCATTTTATGTTTGGATGCTGTCATCAACTCAATATGAAGCGGAGGTTCACCAAGTTTTAGCAACTTTGTTGCTCAAAATGTTAATTGTCATCAGTGTAATATAAAGGGCATCAATAATGTACGTAAATTATAACAATAAAGGGGGTGGCCATGAAAGCCGACAATTGTTAATTTATTACAAAAATACTATCTGAAAAGGATGCTTTGTAATCTTAACTATATAAGAGATTATAATATAAGGACGACAGGAAAAAGAAAGGAGTATATAAAGTAAACCATTATGGAATGAGAACGTACTGTTTGATGAACTTCAAAACTAGAGAAAATTAGATTTAATAATTTATTCATTTATTTGGATTTTGGTATATGCATTGGTGTAGGCCGATGGATACTTACAGTACAATAACAATAATAATATCAATTTTACATATTTTAATTTTAATATCTTTAAATTTCAAAGATTTCATATATATAAAATTGTCGGCTTCAAAGATACATTGTTTTTCTTTTAAATAGAGCTATCGATATATATGGGCTTGGCCCATAGGATAGCCCTTCCCACCCCTGTAAGTCTTTAAATGATCGAGATTAATTAATAATTAATGAGTTTAATATTTATGTGTTAATTTTATCTTATAATTTAATTATATATTATTGTTTAAATTACTTTAAGATAATTATTTTAAAATTTAATAAATATATCATATGATTGAATGATTGACTAAATTTTTTTATAGTAAATTTATTTTTTCTCTTGATTAATCCACAAAGTATATAAAAGTAACTTCTGTGTAGGCATGATTACCAATTATATTTTAGAAACAACGCTAATTAATATTGAAGCACAACAATGTTGAATTACATTCTTTGCATTTATCAAGTAGCCAATAAAGATGTTTCACTTATTTCGTTTTTTTTTGTTTCACCAACATAAATTCCTGTTAAATTATGTTTTTGAAAGTGAGAGTAAAATAGTTTCAACAATAATTCAGCAAAACACATCTAGTATTCAAGTGAAGCCTAAAACTTGTTACAGTTGCACAATGTCAACTATAATAAGACAAAACGAATCAAAGATATCACACTTTTTGGATTCTTTTCCAACATGTTACCCTAATCACCATCTATATATATTTCTAATAGGAAAAGCTCTACCTAACATCGTCTTATTGTAATTAACATTGTGCAAACATATCCAAGTTTGAAACACATCAACAATGAAGGCCCAAATTAGTAAAATCTGCCGATGATATAATTTAATCAGAGTACTGTTATGAAGCTTTGCTAAGTTACTTAAAGGTGCCAAGGAGTATGCATTAGAGGTTTTGACACCCAATTAAAATTTAGGTCACCTGTATGTCAATAGAGCAATATATATGGTTGTGACATGTCATTTATACATTATAATAATCAGTTAAATTTAAGTGAAGCGAGTTATTCTGCTGTTCTGATATGCATGTAAATTATTTAAACAAATTTGAGTTTGAATTGACAAAGAACTTTCATTGACAACTAAAAATGTTAAAATCGACGTAGTGTAATATAATAGACATGTTAAGTTTGATGGTCAAAATCTTGACTAAACTCAATTATTAGTGTGATGATTTCATAAACAAGCCATTTTAAGTGAGTTTTGTATATAACTGATTGCTGGAAAGATCATTCCAAAATTAGAACTCTAATCTTTAAGCCATATCCCAAATCTCAAAACACCCCTACCTTGGACCCCGGTGGTTGCCATAGCCTAATTAAGATTCCATAATTTTATTAGCAAATAGATCCCGTCATATATATATATATACACACACATAGCATCTTATGTTTAAATATTATAGTTGTATTTTATCTAATAAATACATCTATGCAGCAAGAAATGTATGGTCATCGCTCATCATATTAAATTTTGACATGAGATCATCCTATTTAAGCTTGATTGACTGGGAAGTCCTCGAGCCTATTTATGACCCAACGCCCATTAACTCCTACCATTTTTGTTCTTTTTTCTTATACAATTCTTATATATTTGTTTGGTACAAACATCCTCCTACTTTAAAATCAAATATGTGAATCAATTAATATTAAATTATTTAAATTTAATTAAAAATTTTGAATTTAAATTCTAATTATATAACTGGCATCAAATAGTTTTAACTTAATTAGAAGTTGAGTTTAAATTCTAAATATTTAATTATGTTAAATATTTTAACATGAATTTTTATCTTAGTTGGAGTATACCTGTGATATAGAAGAAGAAAAAAACGCCTCACACTTTTGCTTCTTGTATCTGTGCCAGAGAGAGAGAGAAATCTGAGAGTTAATAAGTGGATCTTTACCGAGAACAAAATATGAATGTGTCATGTTAACTTGACCAGTGACAGAAATATGGCATAAAGGTGTGTAACCCTGGCAGGCCGAGGTTCCAAATTTAGCAAGTAGTGACCAAACACACAGGACTTTTCAGGGGTACCCTCCAATGGGATTCCCTCTCTTCGGTTTAGAAAATTTATGCTCTTTTTCTTCTTTCTTTCTATAACCTCTTTCTAATTTCTATGCACCACACCACACACACTCTCATATACTCAAATATAACCCTCATCTTCATCATCACTCATTCACCATTCTCCTCTCTCTAAGTGGTCATTCACTCACAAGTTCACAACACAACTTTTGAGAGACACATGCATACACAAACACAACCCTTTTAAGCCCTTTTCTCATCTATCTTTTTTAAGATTTTGTTGATATGATTTGAGTAAAACAGTTTATTAGTTTAGTTTCTTTTTGATATATAATAACAAGATTGCAACATCTGGCTGAGGAATCAAACAAAAGGAGCTAGCTAGCTTGCTAGGCCAATGAAGAGGAACAGTTTGATCATGAAAGACTACACTCATCATCACAGTTGTGTCAACAACAAGAACCCAACAACAACAAAAGAATTTTCCCATGTTGTTGCCAACTGCTACAACAACAACAACATTCACAGCAATAATAATATTGCAGATCAGAATGACTATGTGAATGGCTTCCCATGGCCACCAAGATCATACACTTGTAGCTTCTGCAGAAAGGAGTTCAGGTCTGCTCAGGCACTTGGTGGACACATGAATGTTCATAGGAGGGATAGAGCAAGGTTGAGGCAGTCATCACCCCCAACTCATCATGAAGTTCATCAAGGTCAAGCTCAAGGCCCTATGCTCAACCTTAATCTTAACCCTAACAGCAACTCATCTTTGTCATTGTTACCACCACCACCATCATCTTCAGCAACAACTACTACTACTCTTAAGCCTGTTTTCACTTGCACATTGCCCTTGTTTGTTTCTCCCACTCCTCCTTCACCTTCTTCCGAGTTGAAGAGATGGGTTGTTGTGGATGGTATTGCATTGAACCCTTTGAGCAAAAAGACCAGTACCCCAGAGCACTACTCCAAGTCAAAGATTCCAGAATCTTTATCATCAGCTGGAGTTGGAGAATATCATCATGATCAAGCTTTTGCAAGGGAAGATGGGTGCAAAGTGTTGAAGAAAGGTGGTGACATTCTCAGGATGGACTTGGAGATAGGTTTGCCTAGAGGTTATGATTTGGATCTGGAGCTTCGTTTGGGTACTACCTACTCTTAGGTCACACGAGTTAGCTAGGTATGAAGAAACCAGCATGTGTAGTAGTAGTTATTATCATATTTCTCTATGTTAGTTAACCAGTTAAAGTTTAAGAGGAAGTGACAAGATTGGATGGTTAAGTTATTAATTTAAAGTAGGGTCATGTCAAATGGAAATGTGTTTATACTAACCATCTTCAACATCTTAGCTAGCTAGAATATTCTATATGTTTATGAAGTCTTTCACTTTCTTAGTTACAAGTGAAAAGCTTCCACTTATCATTTCCTAATATCTGAAATTTATTGCTAGTTCTTGTTTTATGCTAGCTATATATTGTCAATTGTTAAGCAGAAATGAGAATGTTTTAGACGTGAATGAATTAATATATATATATATATATATATATATATATATATATAATATTTTAATTATATGATAGTTAATTACATTACATGTGCTTTAAACAATGATCACTGATCTCACCCGCTCTTGGATTTTGATCTATAGTTGAATCAAGTTAGTTAGAAACTTGGAATACCATGAGAGCAAAATAATCCAAACATTTAGCCATTTCCATTTTATTAAACATATAACTACATAATGGAAATTTTGAGAAGTTATTCTCAATGAAGATAACTGACATTAAACAGGAAATTGAAATTCAGCCTTTCAATTAGGCATCATGAGGCACATTGTAGTAAAGTGTTTATGTAAAAATATTTTCTGACATTGAAGCATAACATTATTGATTCAATTTCCAACACAAGCCTCATTATGTCACTGTACAAACAATATGTCCTATTGGGGCCACTACATTTTAAAAGTTAAGTTGTTCCGAGTCGCATGGCAATGAATGAGTTTGCATACAATATAGTTTTTTCATTTGTTTGACTAGCCTCATCACCATATTCAGCACTTGGAAAACGATGTGGGAAATTTAGAATAATCACCAAACTTTCCAATGTTACCATATGTTTTGTTATTACTGATTTAAGCTCCAACGACACTTTGGAGGGTGGCACATATGAATAATTACTGTTCAGAAGACATAGTTGCTTTATTTAATATATTTATATTATGTGGTTTGTTTTTGTAAGCCATTCTAAGGTGCATGAAACCTTGCTAGAGAGAACAAACAACTTTTAGAAAGGGAAAAATAAAAGCAACGTGCTAAAGAAAGAAAAATGTTCTGTATATTGAAAAGGCAGAAGGAAACAAAAAGCTGCAAGTTATGACCAGTAATATCTACCTTCAGAACAATATCTCACAGAGAGCCAAACAGAGATGTCATTTCATTAAGAAAATGTTGCATGGTTTTGGCACCCCAATTTGATGGCATCCAGTACTCTTTGTATAGCAACACAAACGTGACCATGTGAACTTCCAATCTTCACTTCTCATTGGATATTCTCCCAATATTGACGAGGACAATTCGATTCACTACTTTGCTCTCTCTCTCTCTCTCTTATTAAAAATAATGTCAGATGTATGATATAATGAAATCAAAATAGATGTTTTAGTTTTAGTTTTTTTTAAAGTTTAAAACTATTGATGTTTTTATAAATTTTAAGTCTCGTTAATTATTATTTTTTCAGATATATATACTCTTGTTTAGAAATATCTAATTTAATCTTTACAGAAATAATGCACTACAACCTATTTAAAAAGTACTTAAATCTATAAATAATTAGGAGTTTGAATCCTATTGAGTAACTAAAGGTCTTAAGAATCATGTTTAAAAATATGTTAACAATTTTTTACTCGAGGTTTATTAAGCTCTTATTTTTCAGTAAAATTTGTGGCAATGATTGTAGTAAGGGGATCATGTTTCAAGGGAAAGAAGGTGTCCTTAATCTTTAACATAGATAGTAGTGACTAGCTAGTGAGACTGACAAATCATTAGCTAGGATACATAAGTGTCCCACTCATCATCAAAACAGTACAGGATTATTTATGCAATGACACAATGACAGGTTTCTATTGAATCTTGATGTGATAAAATTTTGATTCAATTTTTAGCTAGTGACAGCAAAGGGAGTTGTGGGTGTGGACTAATAATCAGGTGAGGGGTGTTTGTAAAGATGTTAGTGTCCTTGATTGAATCCTATCAATCTGGAAAATGGTGGGGGGGTCTCAGTTCTCTGTAATACTTTGAACTGATCAAGACATAACATTCCATTTAAGGAAATGCCATCATACCCATTTGACACCCAGACATTGTCGGGAACATATAAGCCTTAAGATTTGAAAAAAAAAAAAAAACACCCCTCTCAAGAACCCACAGCCCACAGGAACACATATTTATAGGGAAAAAATTGAAATGGCAAACCATGTTATTGTTCGCAGGCTTACTCTTGGCAAACCATGTTAATTCACACATGAATTGATTGCTTACGTTCTATCATCTCCATGACTCATCTCATGTCACTTTATTTTTTTTATCATTTCTTTATTTATTTAGCCTATTTTATCATTTTCTTTTTATTATTTAAGCCATAATTTTTGTATTTTTAATTATATTATAAGTGCATAATATTTATGGACTTCATCAAGAACTAATTCTCATTAAAAAATTTGAATTTAGAGTTTTATTTAGACCAAAATAATGTTAGTATATAAATTGTTGTTTGATATAGAGATATAGATAGATTTTAATTATAAATTGATGGGACTTACCTTAAAAAAATAAAATATAGGAGATGGGAGGGCCCAAGATATCTTCTGTCATATCCGTTACCTGTAATATATACGTAGCTCTTTAGATATTATCCTTAGGCGTAAGACAAAACTTGAAAAATGTGCTAAATTAACACA
The DNA here is from genome assembly GCF_004193775.1 of Glycine soja. Classification (NCBI taxonomy): domain Eukaryota; kingdom Viridiplantae; phylum Streptophyta; class Magnoliopsida; order Fabales; family Fabaceae; genus Glycine; species Glycine soja. The sequence goes on along the minus strand of NC_041012.1, from coordinate 44,767,060 downwards.
AAATAGTAACCACATACATGATATGAAAAGCTGAAAAGAATCAATTCTCTGTGTGAAGAAGTTTGCTGCCTGTAAATATAGGCCAACGCAGATGCATCAATCAAGACCCTATATAATATCTGCATGATGCTCCTTACATACCGGGCCCAGGTTCTTTTTAACAACAGTCCACTAAGTTGTAGGTAAAGTACTGACCAGAGCTTATATATACAGATGAACAGAATTGGTTGAGCTGTTAAAGATCTCACTCATTCATCAATTTTGTTCATGATATATTTTTATTTGAGAGTCTATTTAGACATTTTTGGAGATGATCTTCTTAGTTACTTTTTTTTTATTTCACAAAATTACACTCAAACTCAAAATCTTTTTAGCTTAAGAAATCTAAATTGGAGACCAATATAATGATGGTGGATCTAGATTAATTCAACTTAAATTAATTAAGATTAAATGAATTTTTTATCATTTATTCTATTTTTTATTTACTTTAGTCTTTTATCTTTTAAAAAATTTATTTTAACTAGTTCTATATCTTTTTAATATGAATCAAAATTGTCATTATGTCAGTTTAAAGTTAACAGTACTCAAATATTAACGGATTTTAGCTGTTATAAAATATATTTTTCTCATATCTCCTTCTTCCTCCTCCCCCCACAAAATGTATATATTATATATGGACTGATATCTAATTGAGTTACTTATGTTCAACATCTTTTTAATTCAGTTATGAGCGAAGACAATGCTATCTATCAGTTGAATAAAAGAAAAAGGTTCTTGATCTCATGCCATTAGTTGTGAACTTATGATGATCTTCCAATCTCACAGGTGATATAGATATAGGTATATTGAAGTACTAACTTTTATTTCTTTTATATTCCACTTATAGTTGTGTATAAAGAAAGACATCACGTGTAATTTTGAATTGAAGACTTTACAGGATATTGCCGTATTGACTGGTTTGTTGCACACACTATTTTAACCTGAACACTTTAACTTTGGTACTTATGTTCGCACAAGAGTACGATGCTCTTGACTCTTAATATCACGTCCATTAATTTGTGGAGAAGTTGGTGTGATTGTCGTGAAAAGTTTCCCCTTCAAGTTTGAATTGATTGACTGCGATTGTGGGATTCTAGACCTAATTAATACCTTTCATAGAAAACAAGTTGCCAATGCTGTAAGCCGGTTCAAGTTATCCAATGCCCATCTTAAGCATGTGTTTATCTGATATAGCTTACAGATAATTATATCCTTTAATTATATGGTTAGAAATTCAATTCTTAAGTAGAGATGTATAAAAGAATATCTGGTAAGAGAAATCAACTTTTTAAATAGATATTTGTATCTCAAGAATCAGTATATTTTTATTTTGAAGCTACTCAATTGTATCAAGAGAAGTTAGACCCTCAATTTTTCTTTTTATAAGCTATTCAAGAGAGTTTATCTTATTTTCATGCTTTTTTTTAAGAGCTTTAAAGAAAAAAGAGATTCACCTACTCTTACACTTTTAAAGTTACTATTTCTCCTCATCATTTATTTTATGGAAATTTAATGATTAAAATTAATTATTTATTACAAATGAATTACTCTTAGTAATTGGATCCTCCTCCTCATATATATATATATATATATAACAAAATGCTTAAATCCTCCTCCTCCTCTTAATAATTGGGCCGAATACTTAAGTCGTTCTTCATGACACAACATTTTAAATGCTTCCTTCAAAATGCAATACTATATACTTTATACATGGTATCCGGGCAGTGTATTACAATTGTTTGAATATATTGAATTTATTTATTTCAGAAATAAAATTTATACTTCATTAACATGCTTCGATCACACACTAATTGACAAAGATTTTAATATCTCTTATATTTGCCTGTTTTGTTGGTGTGTTTGAGTGCTTCACTGCAACACCACGTTTACTAATTTTTTGTGAAAGAGCATCGGTTGATGATGTCAACTATTTTTGTCTGTTTTTACATCATCATTGCAATGGGGGTATTTGGCGTTTCCAAGATGATTGTTGAAAGCAACAGCCTGCAGGTGCAGGTGCTAAGTACTCATCATGAAAATGGTCAACAATTCTATGTCATTGAGATAATGTTGGATTGCCTATATTTTAGTAGTTAGCTAAAACTATTGAACTTCAATTATTATTTTTTTGTTTACAACTAAAGTCAGATAACTTTTGTAATCCATTTATTTTTCAGAGAATATTTTTTAAAATATATTTACATTAAAGATAAAAAACAGATCAAAATAGTTTATTTAATGTTGAAACAACTAGAATAGTCAAAATGATCTACCTCACAGTATATAATCAAGTGATTTGACACAAATAATTAATAAGTTAAAATTAAGATTGAATTGTTTGAGTATCATCTAAATTCAATCTTTGATGGAAACAATTCTTAATCAGATTTTATTTATCTAGTTGAACTTTAAATTAGTTAAAATTTATTTTTTCTAATAAACCAAAAAATTTAGGCAAAAAAAAGGTCAAAATCACCTACTTCACGACATATAACCTTGTGGTTTAGGCAGAAGTTTACTGGACTAAAATGTTTACATAAAACAACCTTAAGAATGTGTTTGAATATAGAATTTTAACTAAGAAATTAATTTATTAAAAAATTTAAATTTATTTAATCTAAAACTCATTGTTTGGATATTTTTTATGAAAAATTTAAATTTTTAAAATTTTAAAACAAAATTTCAAACAACAAAAAATATAAAATTTTAATTTCTTTCTAAAAGGTGAAAAATTGAAATTCTCTTCTTGTATGATGGTGTGGTGTACGTCATCATGTCCCGATTCCCTTGCGTCTTCCCATCCCTCATCAATATTCTTTCCTTTGAAAACACACAAATCATATATTTTCTTCTTTTTGCATTCATTTTCTTTCATCCTCACAATTTTATTTTTTTTCATCCAAACACAAAATTTTGAATATAAGAAAAATTCAATTGAAATATTTGAAATTCTTAAAATTTAAAATTTCTCAGAATTTTAAATTCCCTCCTCCAAACACACTCTAAGGGTCTTGTGAATTAAGGTGAGCTTATAAGTTTTTAAATTTCAGAAAAGGTTAAAGATAATTTTCGTCTCCTTATTTTATCAAATCCCCAATTTTAATTCTATTTCAAAATAAAGGCATTTATTTTTTATTTTAAAAAAACTGTAATTTTAGTTAAATCTCCAATTTTGCCTGCATCTATTTTTTTTTAATTTTATTGTCACGGTCAATCAGATTTTAGCTTTCTTCTAATTTACAAAGAAATGTGCAATTATTTTTGTTAATTTATGTCGTCTTTGCTTTGGGTACAATAATCACGTATAACAGTACATCAGACTGTTGGCTTTGACTGCAAATTCGCTTGTTTGGGTAACCGAAAAGGGGGGAGGGGGTAACACTCGTCTTTTCTTTTTTATAAATTCAAAGGAATTAGTAGATTGGCCACAATATGTTTACAAAAAATGTCACACAATGTGGACATCTAATCAGTCGCATACTTAAAGAAATGTGTTTCAAACAGTTTCTTGGAAAGCTTGTCCAGTTACATTTCATCCAGATAACTACAGTGGGAGGTCCACGGGTGTGAGATATTGAGACCAACTACTGTACCTATATTATATGAATATGAATTCTTACAAATGCATTCCCATACTAACAAGGTGCATATGTACTTATAGAAGATAAATCCTTACAAATGCATGTACCAGGCCAATTATTTGTACCTTGGCCTCTTTTTTTGTCTATTACTACTTGGATATGTAGGCATTGAGGATGTCTGCCTTATTGCTGTAAGGCAAAAAAACACTAGATACTTGTTTATCAGACTAGACAGTTGTGTAGTGCTGGAGATACAGGTTTCTCAACAGTCACTAAGTAATGTCAAAACCAAGAAGTCAATTCATTTATAATTGCTATGAGTCCCTTCCATATTAGATTAGTAATCCGGTAGGCTCAGCTCGGTAACATACTGTAAATATAGCGCCATAGTCCTCTTGTATTGATCCTCTTTCACTAGAGACATCAATAAAAGATCTAGACTAGCTAACTATTTTCTCTCATAAGTTTCTGAGTAATGGGATTGTTGGCATTGTTATGCAATACAATTGAAAATGAACCCAATATTTATATACAACATAAGGATTTTGCATCAGAAGTCAGAATGTCATTTTGAACTCAAATTTGTAAATTCCTATGAGTCCCTTCCACTGATTCTGCAAGAAGATGGAATGATGGGGTATCAGTTCTGTGGAAATGAGCTTGATAAATTTTAACAAGTTAGGCAGTTACTAATTAGATTCTTAGTTGCTTACTAGATCTAATCTCATGTGGCCATTTTAATTGAGTAAGATGCTTGGTGTTGAATGTGAACTTCTAAAAAGCTAATTGATGTAGGACTAGACATTTTAGTAGGTTCAGAACAAACATTGGCATGGCAGGATTGTCTATTTGAATCACCCAATAAATAGCAAATGCATAGGGGCGATGTAAAGAATGAAACATTGGCCAAATGGCCAGTAAAAACTAAAAAGAATCACAGAAGCTTAATCAACCACATGAAGCAAGTAATTGAGATTTTCCACTTTCCTGTTTTTAAGGAGAAAAGTTAGGAGCACAGGAGTGCAAAGAATGACGGTAATACAGCTGTGAGTTGTGACACAATCCAGAATAGAGAATAAAAAGGAACATAGATTCACAGCAAATAAGAAAAGAAACAAAGGGAAATCATATTTTCTTGGAAGAACCAAAGTGACCATTGACCAACATGACTCTTGACATGAAAGTGTCACCATACCCTTAACACACAAGTTTGGAGAAAGAGAAAAAAGGGAGGCAAATATGTTTAAGGAGTATACAAACATTCTATCTTAACTTCTCAAGAACTTCAGATTTTTGTCTTCGCAAAATTTCCTTAAAATGACTCCCACATCCCTTTCTTTTGAAATTTCAAATGAATCTCAAAGTAATCCTTCCAGCCTACAGCTGCCAAGTCAATTTTCCAACCTAGAGAAAACCCTAGAATACTTTATATGCATCTTTGTTAATGTTTTGATTTTGAAGAACCATAACTGATTCAATCTGAGTTTGTTACAAAGTCCAGGGGCATGTTGATATTCAGACACTCGGACACGATCAGAAATCCTCTCTGAATAACTACCTCTAGTTATTTTTGGATAAAAAAGGAAAATTCTGTCCAATACCACCCTGCACCGATGGGCCTTTCAGGATCCACAATCTGCTAAATCTGAATTTTTAATAAAGTCCGACAGTATTTTCATAATCTAAATAACTCAATCAAGTTATAAGGTCATTCAGTTTTTTTGGCAATAATAAACAAAGCACAATTCATCCACCAATTCAAAATTTCCTTAGAACTTATTATTACACTTTCCACTACAATTCATTTCCATTTTTCCCAGCAAGCAATGACAAATATCCATTGCCTAACCCGAACAAAACCATTCACAATCCCAACAACGGTAATAGTAAATAATAACCAAAACTCAAAAGCTAAGGAGAAAAACTAGAACCGCATAATTCACTTGATTTGGTGCAAAATCGCTGTCTCTAAACATTGCGGATTGCAGCAATAACAATAAATAAAACCCTAACCTTTTCATTTGAGAGTTTTGGGAACGGCAACAGATTCCGACGAATTATGTGTCTCTACCACTTGCTGTTGCTGTTGCTTGATGATGGTGTTCCTCTCGTATTCGCGATACTTGTTGATTGCGGCGGTGCAGATCACTGAAAGAATTCGTTTTAAATTCGATGCAAGTAACTAACGAAGGAAAATGAGTGTGTATGTGTGAGAGAGAGAAGGAATTGAATTACCTGCGGCGCCGACGAAGGAAACAAGACGGAGGAGCTTGGGGCCGGCGGGGCCGGAAATCTCTTCTCCGGTCATGTCTATCCGCCGCCGGTGACTGCTACTAACTCACTTCTCTTCACTAGCTGCCTGGTTCGCTCGCTATCTTCGCACTGCAGTCTTCAAGGGCTTGTAAAGCTTCTCTTGTCAACTGATTATTTATTTATAGGATAATTTACAATAAGTTCAACTAATTGAGTTGGATTCGTAATTACTGACAATTTAAATTATGAAAGAAGATAAAACTTATAATTTAATATGCGGAAAACTGCTATAATTAGGTTATGGGTATAATTTAATAATAAATTAATTATTAAATTTTATAACTTAACATTGAATTGATCATTAAATATATAATTTATTTTTAAATATTAAAATTAATAATAAAGTGGCCAACAAACTAATGTGAGGATGATCCTATCACATTTTTTAACTATTTAAGAACTAAATAAAAAAAAATTATTCTTTCATGAACTAAATTATTTCCTTCATGCGCTTCCATTCACGAGTAAATTCTTAATTTTTGTGCACAAAGAAATCTAATATCTTATTTTAAGTTTGTTGATTTTTTTTTATTTTTTAATAATATAAATTTTATATTATTTTAATAGACAAAGATGAATTTGTCATTAATGAAATAATAAGACATCATTATCCTTTTTCCCCATTAAAATTGAAGGAGAATTGTTAAATATCAATATGTATCAAACAGGTTCCTTCATTGAATTACTATTGTCGATTTCATCAGACACACAGACACTGAATATCAATCTTATCAACCATAACATACATACCAAGGTTGTTAATAAACTTCCATCAACTATAACACGACAACAAAAACTAATAAATCAATCATGACACTACAACTTTCTAATCAACTAAACAACCTCATCTTCGCCAAACATCAACCTCAGACAATGGGCATTACCTTCAAATTAACAAAAATTGAGGATTTAGTCTCTTATAACAATAATGTTTGCCTTCCGCCATTGACAAAAAGAGAACAAGTATCAAATAATGTTCACACTTAAGACCTCGCTATCACTTACTACAAAGCTGACGACAATCGCTATTTTTCATAATATATCAATTAATGAAAGGATAAATGGATAAAACACATCAATATTAATAATTTTCATTTAAAAAAAGGTACAAAAATCATTATACATTTGTCTTTAAAACATTATTTAACTATGACTATAGGTTAGACGGAACAATCCACTTAAATATTATATTATAAAATCCAACGTACATGAAAAATTTGTGGATGAAACACAAATTTCATTCTCTGACCACTGTTGGGTGTTCAGCATGAGAAGCTAGTTTTGAGGGTCCAGTACCTCCTAAAGAAGAAAAAGAGAAGAAGAAAGCTATAGGGAAGGAATTTTGTATTTTCATTCATGCTTTGCAGCTTTATTACACATGCATATTTATAGTGTGAATTCCCTAAGAGTATGTTTTGATGGAGAAATTTAATAGGGTAATTCAATTTTTTAAAAGATTTTAATTACTTTTCAATTAAATAAGATGATTGGATAAAAATTTGAAAAGAAATTGAAATTTGAGTATTTTGATCAGGGATTTTTATGAAAGAATTTGAAATTCTTTCATTTCAAATTCATTTTAGTTAACTTAAATATCTCTCTCTTTCACTCTCAATCTCATTTCCCTGTTGCAGCATTTGATTCCTTGACACGTTCCAATCCACATGTGTACGCCGCTGTCACTTCCGACTCCAAGGCCGCTACTTCGCTTGACCTAACTCAACTTGATCTCGATAATAGCGGCGGCGGTGCCAACGATAACGGCAGCGGCGGTGGAGGTGGAGGTGGAGGAGAAGGAGGAGGTGATAATAGCAAGGGCGAGGAAGGATCTGACAGTGACAAAAGGAAAATGCCTCTGTTAATGTCTCAGAAATTCATTCTAGCTTATGTTGCACTCGTCGGAGGTACTCCTCTCTCTCTCACTTTCATTCACTCAAGTACTGACATAAGATAAGTGTTACTAAACCTTAGAGACTGATCCTTTTTCTTGTTTTATTTGTTTGTTTGTTTGTTTTGTTTAATTGTTAAGGGGGTTAAGTTAGTCAACTTCCTAACTATTTCAGTTCAACTAAAAGCATTTTGGATGCATAAGAATTTCCTCGACAAGGTGATTGATTGGTTGCAATTTCAAATGTTATTTAATTTCTATTGTTTCAGTTTCATCTTTTGCTGCAATTTTGAAAATGAAGAAATTTAATTTCTTTATTCAAACACAAAATTTTAAAAATGAAGAAATCTAATTTTTTATCCAAACACAAAATTTTAGAAATGAAAGAATTTAAATTGAAGCATTTGAAATTCTCAGAATTTTAAATTCTTTAGAATTTTAAATTTCCTCATCCAAACACACTCTAATAGAATTGTGATTTTTGTGCTAGGAAAAGATTACAAGCAAATGAATTCTGATATTGTTGTCCCCTAATTCTCGACAACCATGATCCTGCAGATTTTCTCCTTGCCAACTCAGTCACAATCACACATGCATGCTTGATAATGGTTCTTTTTGTTTTTCCTTCTAGTTGCACCCCCTTGTTGCTAGGTCCACTGTTAGTTGCTTCCTGCACCTCTGTCTCTCTATCATTTCACGGCCCTTGCAAAAACACCTTGTCCTCAAGGTGTTCGGATTCAACGCATGGCTTCCAAAAGTGATGTCGGGATCCCAAGGTCTATTCCGGCGAATTACACCCGATTTAGTAGTTGAGCATAATGCAAAGACAACTGATTGGAGCTTGTATGCGGCCATGGCAGTCCCATAAAGAGGAACAATGTTGAAGAACTTGTTGAAGGAAATGGTGGTGCGAATGAGACCGAGATTAAGCAGATGAAGAACATGCATAGGAAGCGGACCCGACAATGGTAGAAGGAATGGTTGCACAGGTGCAGGACATGGAGGTGCAATCGGCATGGGAGGCGCAATCGACATGGACGACAAAGGTGGCATGGGTGATGGAGTCGGCATGGGCAGCGGAGTCAACATGAGCCGCGGAGTTGATATGAGTGGAGTCGATATGATGGCAGTTGGTGCCTACATAGGGACGGGCGATGAAAAATGTGGAGTGGGATTGCGAGGGCTCAGTCGTTGAAGAAAGTTGTCGATGGTGGTGGCCAAGATGTCGAAGACAGCGGTGAGGTTGAGTTGACTGAGGATAAGTTTGGCCAAGGTGGCCTCGAGGCAGTCCACGCCAGCGGGAGAAAGTTCAAGGTAGTTTGGCGGGTGCTGTGGATTGCAGGGGTTGGAATGGCAACCATGGAAGGCAACCATTGGAGTTCTGTTTGGCGAGTGGTGTGGGTTGCGGTAGTTGAAGCTGGTATGGTAGCCATGGAAGGCAACCATGAGCTCTCAATGAAAGCACTAAATGTTAGGTGTTGAGTATGAGAAGTTGGTTTCGAGGGTCCTGCACCTCTTGAAGAAGATGAAGAGAAGAAGAAAGCTAGAGGGAAGGAATTCTGTATTTTCATTCATGCTCTGTAGCTTTATTACACATGCATGTTTATAGTGTGAATTTTTTTAACAGAATTGTGATTTTGTGCTAGGAAAAAATTACAAACAAATGGATTTTGTTATGTTATCCCTTAGTTTTTGACAACTATGATCCTACAAATTTCCTTTGCCAACTTAACCACGATCACACACATGCAAACTTAGTGATAATGCAACCCCCAACCACCTATTTACAGATGGAAAAACCAAAATAATCATTTAGTTTTTAATTATTTGAAGTTGAGTAAAACCAAAATAATCATTTAGTTTTTAATTATTTGAAGTTGAGTAAAATATTACTGCATCTAATTTATTTAAGTCATTTTGCGTGGTGCTTCCAAACGACGACGTTTCCCTCATTCGAAACAAGGGTTAGAACCCCCTTCGCCCTTCGGATTCCGCCACCGCCATAACGCCATAGCTGCCGGCGAACGATTTCTGGGTTTGTTATTTTCACCTCAAAGTTCCTATCTTTACCCTCGACATGGCGAAGGTAACAAGCTCAAAACTGAACATTGCAATAATTCACCCAGATCTTGGCATAGGTAAATAACCACTCTCCCCATTGCTTTCCATTCTATTCAAATAAAAACCCAACAATTTTTATGGAATTTCAACTAATTTAATTTTTTTAAAATAAGATGAAACGATATTTCGCTATGGTCTTCCCAGTAGTTGATTTCCCATTACCTTGTGATTGTTTTTGTAGGTGGAGCTGAAAGATTGATTGTGGATGCTGCTGTTGAGCTTGCATCCCAAGGCCATAAAGTTCATGTTTTTACTGCACATCATGATAAAAACAGATGCTTTGAGGAAACTGTTGCTGGTGAATCTCTCTCTATGCATATATGTGTGTGTGACAGAATCAATTGACCACATGTGTCAAACTTTTCCACTTACACCATTTAATAACTTTTAGAATAGTAATTTTTAATCAATCTAACAGGTGGTGGTATGTTATCTTTCTAATCTTGTTTATCAAATTCCACATAAAATGAACATTTGTTATCTTATCTAGCAATGCACATTTACTTATATTTTAAATAACATATTATCTGTCAAAAAAAGTTGTGTGATAAAGTAGCAATAGTTTTTCATTTTTGTATAAAATTTTATAAACATGATCTACTGTGTAAGAACTTTCTGTTCAAAAGTTAGATTGATTAATTTTGTATTTTACAAAAAAGTTGTTAAGTGGTGTAAGTTGAAAAGTTTGACATCTGGTGAGAATTGATTATGCTCATACACACACACACACACACACAGAGACATTTCTGTCCTTTATAAAGAATAGCATTGCCATTAAGTCATGGTTTTGACTTGTGACTGTTTCAGGTACCTTTCCGGTTACTGTGTATGGTTCCTTTCTTCCCCGGCATATATTCTACCATCTTCATGCATTGTGTGCATACCTTCGGTGCCTATTTGTTGCTTTCTGTGTACTTTTCATGTGGCATTCATTTGATGTTATCCTGGCAGATCAAGTCTCTGTGGTTATTCCCATCTTGAAAATCAAAAGATCAACAAAGGTAGCCAAAAGAGGAAGAAAAATAAATCATGTGAATTTAAGATTTGACATCTTCAATTCTTAGTTGTTTCATTTTCTTTGGTAGGTTGTATTCTACTGTCATTTTCCGGATTTGTTGTTGGCGCAACATTCAACTTTCATTAGGAGAATGTATAGAAAACCAATAGACTATGCAGAAGAAATAACAACTGGTTTGACTTTGTATACTTGCTTTGTTTTTTTCCCTCTGAATATATTTTCTAGTGTACATGTTGATCATGCATCTTATTAAGCTTTGCCGAATTGCAGGAATAGCTGATTTGATACTTGTTAACAGCAAGTTCACTGCATCTACTTTTGCGAATACTTTTAAGTATCTAGATGCTAAAGGAATTCGACCAGCTGTTCTATATCCAGCGGTTAATGTGGATCAGTTCAATGAACCCAGTTCCTTTAAGTAAATGACATGTTTGTAGATATATGGTTGATGCTTTATGAGATTATGCATGTAGCTAATTCTTATATCCAATTCTACAAACATTATGTATAGAATCATAGTCTTAATTTGGTTTGTTTCTTCTGTTGTAGGCTGAATTTTCTTTCCATCAATCGCTTTGAAAGGAAGAAGAATATACAATTAGCTATTTCAGCTTTTGCTATGCTTAACTCACCCGAAGGAGTTCTTAAGCATAAAGATATTACTAATGCTTCTTTGACTATTGTAGGTGAGCATGTTTTGTTTATGCCTGTGTTTCCGATGATAGATATTATGGTAATGTTATGTGCATACTAATTGTCATGGGATGGGAGTATCTGTTCTGATGTAGGTGCCTCATACTGGAGTTTGGTATGGCTGTCTTCATTTTCAAGATAGAAAACATGATTTTAAATGAAAGTTATGTTTGGTTTGTAGTTGAGTTTCAGAACTCTAATATTCTCTTTCTATCATTTCAAGGGACTTTGTTGTTCTGCAGAATCTGCTCAATCTTGCAGTTTGTGTGTAAATTATCTAGTGTGGATTTGTGGTGCAATCATTTCTCAAACAGGTGCATTAACTGGGATTTGTCAATGTTTTTCTTAGTGAACTTTTTCATAATTGTCGTGGAAAGTGCGTTAAGTTTATTTTCTATTATAATTACTTAACTAAATGGGTATTTATTAACCATTATGTGGTGACAGAAAGTTCATTTATTAAACCTTGTTCGTTGCCATCAAATGAGAGGTGGACTGTATAGTTATGACAAGGTTACAAACCTTATCTGTTTAAGAATTAGATCTTCATATTGTTTTAAACAAGGCAATTTAGGTCACATGATAATAAGTTCATTTGGTTTGGTTATCACTATAAGTCATCAGCACTTTTCTAGGATAGTGAATCAGAATAACATAATATTACAGAGAAAAAATTGATTTTTTTTATTTGATATAACATTTAACATAGAATAGCACAAATTAATTTATCTGAGACTGACAAGAAGTGTATTTGTACAAATTTTGAGCAGAAAACGATGAGCAAATATTGTTGAAAGGCATTAAATATCTGCTAAATAGAACAATTAATAATACACATTTCAGCCTTCCAAAAAAATAAAATTGGAATAATTAAGCCACCTTTTGCTAAGCTATCTGGATGTGATCCATTAGTATATGCTGATAAAAATTGGTCATCAAATGCAAGAAACCAAGCACTCTGTTGTGCAAGTTTGGAGGATCAATACAGGAACATCTTCCTTGTATTTAACCCGATAATTTTTTATTAAGGATCTTTGAATGTTGTCAGAATTTATCACTGAGTGTAAGTTTTTGGTACCTGTCAATTCATTAGTCTGAAAACTAAAATAGGGTAAAATTTGGTTGGACTTGGAAAAAGTTGCGAGTTAGAAATTGATTGATTTCCACCTGCTTGGTGTGTTAGGTTAGTTATATTCGAAGGCCTTCGTATGGCATTCTGCTCTAATTTAAATGTATTTTCTAGGTAGAATTGCTGCGTCTTAAGTTTGAACAACCCATACATGACTCGTTCATTTCACTTTGAAGCATTTGTGCACATTCAATGAGTAAAAATCCAATTGTCATAAATTGTGCCAGGTGGCTTTGATAAACGGTTGAAGGAGAATGTGGAATACTTAGAAGAGCTTAAAGATTTAGCTGAAAAGGAAGGGGTCTCCAATAACATAAAATTCATCACATCTTGCTCAACAGCTGAAAGGAATGAACTTCTTTCTGAATGCTTGTGTGTCCTTTACACACCAAAGGTATGTCAAACCTTGCGAATTATGATTCTTGGCAATTGGTAGAAACAGATTGAAGAGAGTTTTACATAGAGATCTTTGATGCAGGATGAGCACTTCGGCATTGTTCCTTTGGAGGCAATGGCAGCTTATAAACCTGTTATCGCATGCAATAGTGGTGGCCCTGTGGAGTCGATTAAGAATGGTGTAACGGGATTCCTTTGTGATCCTACACCACTGGAGTTTTCTTTAGCAATGGCTAAGCTCATAAGTGATCCCCAGGAGGCAGATAACATGGGGAGAGAAGCTAGGAGGCATGTTGTTGAGTCATTCTCTACAAAGTCATTTGGCCAGCATCTAAATAGATATCTAGTTGACATCCACCGGGGAAAGGAGGATTGAGTTTAACATTGGATAGCATGGTTTTGCCCTCAACTTGTTAACTGCAATTGGTGACCATTCAACTTGCTGTTCAGATTTTAGTTGGCATAGTTAACTATTTGCTACAAGTTCTATTTTCAAGATAATTTTTATTTTATACCAATATACCATGTAAATCTGAATTAGAGATGATGACATGTTCAATGTTCCAAAGTCTTGCTCTTTTGGATATTTTCTGACAACATATGGTATTTGGAAGTTTATAGAGAATTTTCTTGGGCTATCTTAGAAGTTATGTTTTATGTTTTTACCAAAATATATGCCCAGCTTTCTGGCTCTCCCTTTGCTTACATCTTAACTTTCTACCAAAACAGGTTGACTATTGCATATTTTTTTGTTTTATGATTTTAATATCCACTTCTATGTTTTTTGGTTGCTGTTATATATATTTATGAAATTAAACAATGTTGGGAAAACGAGCCAAATTGATTGAAAACTATCTTAAAGTGCCTTTAATCTTAAATACAAACATTCTGATTTTTCTATAAACGTGTCTCTAAGAAAGACTCAAGTCATGATGATGATAGTGGTGGTGATTGTGTAACGAGTGTCAGGTAGTCGGTAGTCCTATGATATTAGGTTTAAATATATTTTGGTGTTTGTAATTTAATATTTTTTTGTTTTTTTTTTAAATCATTTTATTTTAGGTAAAATATAATTGTTTTATTTTTTGTCCTTATAATATTTTAGATGGTATTTTTTTACTGTTTAAAATATTTTTATTATTATTCAAAGTATTATCTAAAAGTATTTTAAAGATAAAAAATAAAACAATCATATTTTATAATGATTAAAATGATTTTCTTTTCAGTAAAAAAATATTAAATTATATGGGAAAAAATATATTTAAGTGATTCTATTATGATATATTTCAAGACTATAAGGGCAATGTTCACCCGTCACTCTACCTATATGAAATAATATTCTGTTTATGCATTTATATAGTTCCTATGAACTAACATTAACTCCTTGAAAACAAAAGAGCAATCATTGAATTTTGAATCATTAACAAAAAGTGCCTATAATCTTAAAGCAACAAAAATATTGAGAGGATAAAATACCTACTTGTTCCCTATTTAAGGAATTATGTTTGTTGACGCAAAATTTTACTGCCAACAATGGATTGATTCAAATTAATATGGCATTATATATTATTCTTTTATTAGGTCCAATTCAAATAATTTACGCAGCTTTAACATATTTTGGTCAACATAACTTAAAAAAAAAATCTACAACAAGCTTTTACATTAAAGGTAAAAATCACAAAATTTTAGAATCAACTAACGCAAATTGAAAGATTATGTAATAAAATAAGTTATTGATTCAAGTAATATTAAATTCAATTTTTCTTGAGTGAGATCTTAAATCCAAGTTATAAATAAATAAAGCATGATTAAAAAGAAAGACATAACTAAAAATAAACAATAAGATTTCTCAATCGATATTAATCATTAGTAAAATCAATAAATATATATGCGATAACATGTAATGAAAAAATATCATGTACTAAAATGTGTTAGTGGAAAATTATTGAAGATAACTACTGCAGTAGTATGTTTGGACCTTGCAGGTAAAATTGATTTCAAATGAAATTAATTTTATAAAATTATTTTGAGTTAAAATTGATTTTGGAGTTACATTATTTATGTTTACATTTTTTTATTTTAAAATAAGTATATTTTTTTATCTAACATAAAAGTTATAAAAAGTTACTTCAACTTAATTAATTTTGAATTAAAAATTAATTTTTGAACATAAAAGCAAACATGTACATAAATTCACGTGAGTTGATATTAAGGTGATTATCAAGAATTCAATATGAAACAAACACTCTAAATACGTGACTGGTTGTTATGCTCTTTTGTACATTCGAAGTTCAAACGGTAGGATACTGGATTCACCACTATGGGAATAACATTATGAAACTATCTCCAGTCCAGTATATATTAAAAAAATGTTCAATAATCTACACATTGTAATTCGAAAAAATCTCGTAGGATGTTAATGTATTTTGCTTTTGTAATTAAGTGATATGATATAAGTTTGGATGTTTAAAACTAAGATTTAATTGTAAAATTTATCATCAAATTTGTATTATATTGTAAATTTTATTTTTGCGAATGTTATCATTTAATTTTTATAATTTTATGGATTTTATCTTTAAATTTTTTTTTCTACAAATTTTATTATTCAATTTTTAATATTTTGTAAATTGTCATTTAAATTTTTATGTATTTTATCATCACTTTAATTACCAAACGATATAAAAGTCATTTTTTTTATATTTTTGTATATTGGTTGAAATTATAATTATAATTGATGTAAAAAAATAACTTTCTACAACGTTAATAATTATAACCGATATCAAAGGTCAAAATTATATCTCTTTTATTTACAATAATAAAATGTGCAAAAATTAAAAAATTTAATTGTAAAATTTGTTAAAATAAAACTTGAGTAATAAAATTTACAAAATAATAAAAATTGAGCTGTAAAATTTACTATTAAGTCTAAAACTTATACGTATTTCGAATAAAAAAATCTAGAAGCATTTATAACATTTCATAAATTTACCGTTTTATTATATTTGAAACAATATAGCAGCCGTACCAATAAAAAAATCTAATAATCGAAATTTAGATCTACAAGCAATGATAATAGTATTTCATAAATTTAGCATTTTATTATGTTGAAAGCAGCCACGGAGCCACCTTTTAAAAAAGAAAATAATATAGCAGCCGCGCCAATGCCGAGATCTACCAGCATCTTCCATTTTTTATCTCTTAGTTTATTTTTGGTTTTAAATTTGATCTCAATAATTTAATTTACAAATTAGTTATGCAATAATGATCTTTCAGGTCAAATTGAACGTTGACAATTAAACGTTGACAATTAGTTGGTGACATTGACTGTCATGTGTCACATTTTTATTGAATGATGACTCATTTATCATGCTCTATGAACATTCAATTGTGACCTGAAAACTAATATTACACAAATTTATAAAATAAGAGGATCTAATTTATAAATTAAATTAGTGGGTGATCAAATCTGAAACTAAAAATAATCCGTAGATCAAATTTACAATTTTTCCTTTTATTATATTAAAGATAGTCACGGAGCCACCCTTTTAAAAAAGAAAATAATATAACAGCCGCACCAATGTCGTGATCTACAAGCATCAGTTGCATTTGTTAAGTTTTCTATTTTTCCAATTAAAATTAAAATATTATTACATATATTACTCAGTTCTTTACTTTTAATATATTTTATTTAGAGTTAAATCTTTAGGTATTGTTAGTATAAGGATTTTAAAGTAGGGCTCATTTGTTATATTTATTTTTGTATAATAATCACTTATTATTTTAAAAAATCACTTTATTTTGTCTCTATCACTTTTTTTTTACTGAACCTCAATTACTTTAAACCTAACATTGTTAATATTAGGGCTCATGAGTTATAGTTTTTTTGTATAATAATCACTTACTATTTTTAAAAATAGTTACTTTTTTTAGTTTTCCATTTATCTGTTTCAGTTTATTAAAATAATAAAGTATTATCTATCTATCTATATATATATATAACCTTATTAAAATAAAAATTTATTCAATATAATTTCTCATAATTTAAATCATTTTTTTAAAATGGTAAACGGTCGTAAGCAAACATAAGTGGACTTTTTGCATTTGTTTAGAATCTCTACAAAATTATTTTACTGGTTAACGGTCGTAAGCAAAGTGGACTTTTGCATTTGTTTAGAATCTCTACAAAATTATTAAAATAATAAAGTATTATCTATCTATATCTATCTATGTATATATAACCTTATTAAAATAAAAAGTTATTCAATATAACTTCTCATAATTAAAGTCATTTTTTTTAAAAAATGGTTAACGGTCGTAAGCAAACATAAGTGAAAAGTTATTCAATATAACTTCTCATAATTAAAGTCATTTTTTTAAAAATGGTTAACGGTCGTAAGCAAACATAAGTGGACTTTTTTCATTTGTTTAGAATCTCTACAAAATTATTTTACTGGAATAAGGTTTTGTTGTTGTCATCATCTAAAAACTAATCACTAAACTTTTTTACTTCAAAATAACTTTTTTAATCGGTCACAAACTAATTTCTTAAAATAATTATTCTAAAAATTAATAAACTTATCTTATACAATAAATTTGTGATTGGACGATAGAGAATTTTCTTATATTATCAATATATTTTAATATTTAAGTCCTTAAATTTTTAAAACATGTAAGATAGTTCTTATTTCCATTATTTTTTTTATCAAAAGTTAATAAAATTGAATAGAATACGTGATTGACAGCGATTTAATTTTATTTTAAAATTATTTATAATATAAATTAGTTCCTTAATTAAAAAGTTTGAGTGGTACGGGATTTCTTTTTTCGTTCATAAAAGAGTTGCAGGGGATTTGGTTCTTAAATTTTTAAAAAAGATATTTTAATTCATAATGTTTTCAAGATGTGCACAGTAATCTATCTCTCTATTGAAATGAATAAGATGAGTTATGTAATAGTCAAATAAACTGTTATTTTAACAAAATACATAAAAATAGGCTTTTTTTTAACAATAATAGATAAAAAAAATAAAAAATTATTTACATAAAAGATATAAAAGATATAGTATATAAACTATTAACATGGATGATTTAATTTTTTTATATTGATTATCTTTTTTACTGATGTAAAAAAATGATTTTTTTACATTAATTAAAGACATAACCATTAACCAATATAAAAATTACTTTTCTAAAAATAATCAAACACTATTTTTAAAAATAATCAAATATGACTTAAACTAATTTTATTTTCAAGCATACTTTTTAATCCTCCAACCGAAGTTCAAATATACACTATTGTGATTCTCTTAATTAGAATATCTCCAATGAGAATTTTTTAAGTGAGTTTTTTAAGTTACTTTTTGTGATCCTCACAATGTCATATCATTATAAGAAATTCATATATAATTTTACTTCAATGGTAACAAATTTTAAGAAACTCATATTTTTATATTTTTTATTTTCACTTAATTCTCATGTTATTATGTGTCAGATAAATATTATTTGTTATTGTTAAGAAACAAATTTTTGTAAAAAATACAAATTTTATTTTTAAGAAACTCTTTCTGCCACATAGATTTACTCAAATGAGGAAGAAATTGTAACTTAAGGAACCCTTAAAAAAACTCCAATAAAGATGCTCTTAAGTGATCTCAAACATAATTCTCTTAATAAAGGAAGGACCTAAAAAAGAACACCATCAATAAAGACATGAAATCAAAGTCTAGAGGTAGTACCTTGTGGGATGGGAGCAACAAATTAAAAGTTAAGTCAATTTTCCCTTCCACAATTAGGGATGTTTACATGTAAAGGTTATCAGTCATTCCTAAACTTGAATTGACCCAAATCAATCTGAATAGTTTGGATTATATCATTTATGTATTTGGGTCAAAGCCGAATTGAACATATCAAAACTGTTATTCATGTACGGGTTGAGTCACAGGTTTAAATTTATATTTCCGATTAAAATCAAACTGAACCGATCAAAATTTTTAAAGTTGTTTGGTCGGCTAATATTGGGATTCCAAGTACTATGAATACTAGTGTTGGAAACTTCTTAATGTATTACTTTTAGGCACCTTGTTATTTGTTTTATCTTTTTTTCATACTTATTTTTTTGTCATATTTATAATATCAATGGATCATATTTTGTTCATTTGTTTCAACAAATTTGGTTGTAACAATTCTAGTTGCAACAAAGCTTATGGTAAGAAATTAGTTTATAGAAAATAGTTGTAATTTAGACTATTATAATAAATTTCGTTGAAGAATATTTTGTTTTAATTTATATTAGTCTATTTTAGAATATTATGTTGATGATATTAAATGAATCAATTTTATTACTTTTAGACATTTGATAATATTGTGTTAATTGTGTTAGATATTTGAATGAATCATGATATAAAATAATAGTTTTAAGATAAAAAAATATCAAATTTAAATAGATAATCAAACCGTTCATGAACGAGTTGAGATTAAAAAAACTATAAAAATTAAATCAAACCAAACCGACTAAATTTGATTAGATTAGATATTGAATTTGACCAAATTCGACCAAGCGAACACCCTTATCCACAATTTTAATTGTTTGGACCCATAATAAGTAGCTATTTAATGGCATCGAAGAAAAAAACAGCGTTTCTATTTAATAAGGCAGAGTAAAAAATAATTATATTTCAGAAATTAATACAAGGAAAGAAAACCTTATTTTAAGGATTTATTTAAGATGAGGCCAGGAAAAAAGTCTATATAAGAACTCATGTTGCACACCATGAATATGATCTCCACCATCTTCCTATATGCTACTACTATAGCTGTTGATTTTCCTATTTTATAATCTCTAGCATAATTCAGCATGGCCAAAGACAAGTACAGGTCTTTCTTGCATGATGAACCTGATAACGTTCAGTGGAGACATGGTGGCCCTCCCACTTATGATGCTGTTAACAAGCTTTTTGAAGAAGGAAGAACAAAGGTGCAACAACCACCATTCACCCTCTTACCTTTATTTATTTATTTATTTATTTTCTCTTTCTAGATTGTGTGTTCACTTTGTATTTGCATTTGCAGGAGTGGACAGAAGGATCATTGGAGGAGATAGTGCAAAATGCTATTAAGTCATGGGAGATGGAGCTCTCACACAAGACCCGTTTGCAGGACTTCAAGACAATAAACCCTGAGAAGTTCAAGCTCTTTGTGAATGGTGTGCACTTAATAACATGTGTCAAATTTGTTTCCACTGAACGTTCAAGCTCTTTTTTCTATAGAAATGTTTAGTGTTTTGATAGATATATGGATACTTTACTTTAGTCCATTAGTTCTATCATTTTTCTTACTATTTGATTGACTTCTATTCACATGAATAAGGGGGGTGAATGAATGATTCAAAATTTACCATGTATTTTTGTGTTGTACCTTGTACTTCTCCTTAAGGGGGGAGGATTTGTTATTTCTGAAGCAAAAAGAGATCCCTAAAAGACAAATTCTGCAACACCTTCATTTCTTGCATAGATATTTTCTAGTAGGAGACATGTTTTTCAAGGGAATATGATAATAAACTATAATTGCATTAGATAATTACAACAATCTTCTTATTTTTCAATTAGTATATTAATTGTATGTTGTCAAAATAAGTATCATGTTTCATTTGCAGGCAGGGAAGGATTATCTGGAGAGGATACTCTAAGCCTGGGAAGTTATAATGCTTTGTTGCAAAGTTCTCTGCCTGAAGACTTGAAGCCTTACAAAGCAGATGAAGAGACTTTTGAATCATCTCATGAAGCGTTCAAATCAGCTTTTCCTAGAGGGTTTGCTTGGGAAGTGATCAAAGTTTATAGTGGACCACCTGAAATTGCTTTCAAGTTTAGGCACTGGGGCTTCTTTGAAGGTCCTTTTAAGGGACATGCCCCTACCGGGAAGATGGCCCAATTCTATGGCTTGGGAACTGTCAAGGTATTACTTTTACTATGTTTCTACTTATTTTTTGCTGTCAAAAAGTTCGGGTGAATTGGGTTTACAGGACTCACAAGGATAAGGACAAGTCCTACGAGCAACGTTTATAGAAGTGCTTATAAATTATCTATTAACGAAATCCACACATTGGTAACACCATTCAAACTCACACCAGTTACATTCTTATAAGATATGAGTCATATTTTTACTAATTGGTATTATGCTTATATTTGAAATACAATAGGCAGCACAAGTATTCAAAAATTTCATCATGCATGATAAAAACAATATTCTCCCAGTAAAACAAAATTTTCCACCTAGTATTGACAATTAGTGATGTGTCATAAAAAACATTTTACTTAAGGCTCTATCACAATCATGACTCATGAGGTTTATTGGCTATACAGGTGGATGACTCTTTGAAGGTTGAAGAGGTGGAGATTTACTATGACCCGGCAGAGCTTCTTGGAGGCCTTCTTTCAGGGAACCACATAAATCACCCAATTGAAGAGGATGGCACCAAAACTTCAGCACCTTCCCAAGGATGTCCCTTCTCCAAATAATTACAATGATGTTTTTAAGTGAATGGTGTCTTGGGATCCAGCTATATTTCTTGAATTAATTAATGTGGCAGCTGAGATTTGAAGGCAAATATAGTATTTGTGTGAAATTGGGTCCATTGAATAAAATTGGAAACATGTCAAAATGAATTATTTTTTTCCCCGCTTTATATGGAAAATTATGGCAAATAAATGTGATGTGTTGGAAAGCAATGTGCATGATACAATGTCGGTTTGGCTTTGCTGTTGCATAGTTTAGAAGTTATAAGTTATTTTATTTTATTTTTGGGAGGGAGAGCTTTCTAGCAATCTTATGAAGAGATAGATCCAATAAGGGACCAAGTTAGCTCATGTGGCAGCAAAATCTATTATATTGTTGAATGAAAGCATTTGAAGATCAAGTACAATGCAGTATTGAATTACTAGTTACTACTTAGACTACACTGATTATTCAGAGTATAAATTTTATTTCTTCTTACTGTTATTATTATTTTGAGTGTGTTTATGGAACTGGTTAATAATATAAAATTGTTACATAAAAAATAAAACATTCTTCAGGTTATATAAAAAAAAATCATCCTTAAATAATTGAAAACATTTTATAAAAGATATTGAATACTTCTTAAGAACCAAACCTTTTAGCATCTTTATTAATTGGTCAGGAAGTATGAATTTTCTTGTAGAGCTAAAATACACTTGAAGGTGGAGTCTCTTTGAAAGGCTTAGCACAGACTGAAGCTAAATAATTCCACAATATTTCATAATTCATTTTAATTCTTAAAAGGTGAATGGATATGAATTAAGTTCTACAGAGAAATATAAAAAAAGGCTGAAAAGTAAAATGGTTGGAGCAGTTAGATTCCAGCAATCACTAAAACAAATTAAAAGTGTTGACAATGTAGAAATTTTATCATAAAATGAAAATTATTACAACCAGAGGAACAATACAAAATACAAAACACAGCACTTTAATAGTCACGATATAAAAGTAGTACCTTGCTGTCTGTATCTACCAATATCCGGAATAAACCTTAACTTCCACAAGCAACTGTATGAAAAATGAAGCCTAGTCAAGAGTACACTTTCAAATCATAAATCAATGCTCCATTTTTACTGATACAAATATTAAATAATTAACAACGCAATTACAAATTAGCCCCAAAAGATATTCTGTTGGGACCATGATGTTTTTTGGAGCCATATTATCAAGAAACAATCGCACTTGACACGAACAAACCCCCCCAAAAAGTTTAAACACCCTGTATTCTATTTGAAGAAACAGGTAATTCGCCCTTGATAAAAAAAAAAAAAAAAAAAGTTTCAACCCTGTATTCTACAGTTCAGTTTTAGTTTTATTTGGCATGTGGTGCCTTCTTACACAATTTATCAAAATCAAGTATAAGCAACCCATGCCTTGGAATAAATGAAAACTTTCAGAAAGCCAGGAATGGGAAAAAATGTATAAATTGAAGGCTAACACATGGAACCTATGTCCTATTTTTTGAGAAATTAACATTATAAACATAATGTCCAGTTCCTAAAGTAATAACTGTTAATGAAATCAATGATGACAAGCTTCACCATGTACTACCAATGAACCATAGAAAAGTTGGAAGAATATTAGTACATACCTCATAATATGAACTATGAACCATCAGCTCTAATATATAACAGCTTTGAACTTATAAGGAGCTTTTCTACCAGCAAATGCATTCCAATAAATCTTCTTACAAGTAGGAATTAATACTTGTACTCCTTATTTTACTACATTATAATTTATGTGAAAATTAAATTTAATCTTATATATTATATTTTAAAAGATAATATATAAAATTATAAAAATTTAATAAATTAAAAAAGAATAAAATTTAAATTTTGAACTATTTTATATAAAACTTATATTAATACTATATTTTGCACCAAATATTTAAATGAATATTTGGGTGTGGTGATAAAAGAGTATGCATCTTATTTCAATGATTATGGTTTTTGTTTTTTCTCTAATATTGTTTTAAGTTCTTATTTTTAAAAAAAAATATTAATCAATTTTTTAGTGTAGAAAATTTAACAATCAACTATTAAAATTAGTTATCGGGATTAAGATTACTTATTTTGAAATATAGGAAGACTTAAACAATAAATTAAAAAATTAAAAAATCAATTTGATGAAATGAATAAAATAAGTGAATGAATTTTGTAATTAAGCCTAAATAAATTGATGATTGAATTAATAAACAATAAAGAGAAAGGCATTTGAGAGGACAAACATGCGGGTCATGCTAGGTCATCACTCCCCCAATGGTCCCTGTCTTGTCCTTCCTCATTCTATTGCCGCAGGAAAATCTCATTTAGAACATTAATTTATATTTATTTAAATTTAAACCCACAGCAAATCAAGCATTCCGTTGTAGTCTAGTTGGTTAGGATATTCGGCTCTCACCCGAAAGACCCGGGTTCAAGTCCCGGCAACGGAATTTTGTTTTACAATTCTCATATCTCCTACTTCCTCTTCCTAAAATTGCCGTTATAAACAACTTACTAACCAAATCTCTATACATGTTCGAAACTGAAAATAAAAGGGATCAGATTTGCAATTTTTTCAATTATTTATTATTTAAAAATTATATATATATAAACAAAAAAAATAAAGAATGATCATTTCCCTCCCATTTGATTCCAATTTAGGAGAAAAATATTTTAATGTAGATTCCACAAAATAACTCCCCCTCCTTATTTTTTCCTGTCAAACAAGCTGTGGTATTTTATTTCCATCCTTCTTGTTTCTTTCCACTCTTTATTTCTACTAAAAAAACCAAAGGGTTTGAAACTTATTCCTATTATTACTTGAGTGATTCTACCGAAAAGTCTAAATCGTTGAGCCATAATCACTGCAGAATACTACACAAACTTAAATGAAGTAATTCCAAGCTTGAACCTCTTTGCATGTGAAAACATTTCAAAAACAATAATAACAGCACTACAACAAGTAAGACTAGCAATCAACTTGCTTCACCAGCAGCTCCTATTGAAACACCAAACTTAGTTTTAAGGTTACACAAAGAGTCTAACATGCTATGACAAATTAAATTTCACTTTTCTTCTAGTTCGTATTTCTCAGAATATTACACGTACAACAGAGCCGATACCAACCAATTGAACTATGTTTTCCAATCTTAGCTTGAGCAGCAACCAACTCTCTTCAAAGCAGAAACATCATTTTTCAGATCAATTTTCTCTCCTTTGGCAGGCACAGATGTGGTTCCATTTTCAGCCACCTCTACTGCTTTCTTGCTAACAATGTGATAGATTTGAGTCAGAACTTCAGCAAAGGCATTCTCTACATTAGTAGCCTCCAGAGCTGAGGTTTCCATGAAGTAAAGTGATTCCTTCTCAGCATAGGACTTCCCATCTTCAGTTGACACGGCTACAAGGTGACGAAGGTCTGATTTATTACCCACGAGCATCACAACAATGTTGGCATCTGTGTGGTTCCGCAATTCTTTCAGCCATCTGTCAACATTTTCAAATGTTGCATGGCGAGTGACATCATACACGAGAAGTGCACCGACTGCCCCACGATAGTATGCACTGGTGATGGCACGATACCTACAAAGAAAAACAATGTGAATTAACAAAATGCAAGCTGGTGGGAAGCCAATTTACAAATTCGGTTAACTTATTACACATAAAACAATAGATTGTGAAAAAAAAAAGCAAAATTGCATAAATAAGATGGTCACAAGGCAAAAGTACAGAAATCAAGACAGGGCATATTCGCGACATTGGTAATGGAACATGAATAAGACTGCAATTCCATACCCAACACTTCTAAGTAGGATAATCACATATTATGCAATATCTTTAAACAAAGATTAGAGTCAATGCTAAGTGCCTAAGTCAGTGGGGCAGATAAAAAAGAATGAAAACTGTATAACTTAAATTTCCACTACTACTAATTTGTACTCCCTTTGGTCTCAAATATAAGAAGAAAAAAAAAACATGGCACACTAACTAAGAAAGTTAGTTAACCACATTTAATTGTATAAATTTCAATTAAAAGGTATTTTTTCCCAACTTATCCTTCATTGGAACTTGGTATCAAGGATAAAAAAGAGTTATTGAAAGTAGCACCTCAATTAAATGAAGGGTATTTTAGAGATAGTAGCATTAAACAAAATAAAGTTAGTTGAAATTTTCTTATATTTGAGACCAAGGAAAAGATTTTTTCCCCTTATATTAGAGACCAGAGGGAATATATCATATTTCAAATAAATATCTCACCGAATAATTAGGGTTTTATAATAGCAGTAGAAAATGAAAGAAAAATGAAGACATCTTTTATTTTCACCCCTTCAGAGAAATATATTATAAGACAAATCCTAGATGCAGTTTTATAGGTGCTTTTAGTGTTTGTTCTCTAATCAGACTAAGAGTTTCATGTCAGTAATCTACATGTAAACATTTATTATGCAGATTATCGAAATGAAACTCCAATTTTAATTGGAGAACAACATCAAAAGCACCCAAGGAACTATATGCAAGTTTAATCCTACAACATAATGGGGGAAGATGTTCCACATTCAGCACAGACTTTCCTGGAAAAACACATAATTTCATCAATGTATCTATAGATAAAATACACAAGTATATATTAATAATTTAAGAGGTACAGGAAATTATTGAGATTCAACAAAGTCATCAGAAAAATAACATATCAACCAAATGACTTTGTCCAAATATAGTACTGTTGATCTCTGTCATGTATCCATGGTTTCGCATAGCAACGCCATTTCAGCCTTTCAAATGCAATGATCAAGTTTCCAATAACAAGGTTAATTACAAGGTCTCCAATGATGTCTGTAATAAAATTTCAACAGTACTTTACTCTTGCCAGCAGAGGTGGTGCTAGAAGGGTTTTGCTGGGGAGGAAGGGGAGAAATGCAGAATTTTTTCAAGGAAAAAATTGATGGAAAAATAGTGCTACGGTTTGTTGAATTCTTCAAGGGAATAGTTTGTGGTAATTGGTAAATAGAACTATGGCCAAAATATTTTCACTGTATTATAAATTTTTAGGTTAAATTACTAAGTAGGTCTTTGAACTAATTTGGAAATTTGCAAAGAGGTCCCTAAATGAAGAAGTAGGTACCCGGGGTTAGTTTTTGGCAACTTGAAACTGCCAGAAAATGACAATTTTTATGGTGATTTTAAAAACCCTAGGGACTCAATTAAAAAAAATCACATGATCAAGGACCCAATTAAAAAACAAATAGTTTAGGGACCTATTTGAAAATGTCTAACTAGTTTAGGAACCTACTTAGTAATTTAACCAAAATTTTACCATTATGTTGGTTGTTCAAAATGGACAACTATGTAATGAGAATGGCAAGGATGACTATGAGAGTCATTAAAACATCATTGATGTGTCAGCAATTCAACCTCTAAGCCTACAGCAATTTCAACCTATAAACTTACGAGACACATTTTTCCTTGAGTATAACACAGAACTTGTTTATTCTATAAGGCTGATCAACCTCACCAGAGTTTCCATAAAATACAATGATGTCAACAAGGAGTATGATTAATTAATCCAGTAGGTAGCCCAAGAAAAAGGTCAAAACTCACCCTTTCAAGGGATCTTTGACATGACATGTATCAGATGAAAAGCATATAAATCAATTTCTATTGGCATATGCTTAATCAAGGCATGCTTGATTTTATTTTGCAACAATCCGGCCCAAATTCAGTTGAGATCACATATGATCAAAAAACCCACGCAACCCACCTATATACAGATTCCAAATTCTTCCCAAGCTATATGGTAGAAATGCAAAAGCTAAAGTTCAACATACTTACCCATAGAATTAAGATCTCAGATTCTCAAACAAAGAAATTTGCGCAATAATTCCAAGGTCAGCTCATGAAGAAAATAATATTAAAAATAGAATAAACTAATAGAAAATTTAAAATTAAGCACAGTGGGAATATCCACTTACAAACAAATAGAGTATTAATAGTTTAAGTTAACATAAGAAGATCAATATTTTATTAACAATATACCAGTAACTAACACCCATCAGACAGAGACAACTAGATATTGAACCAAACAGCAAAAGGGAAAATTACTGGTACACAACAGCATAATCTTTTCTAAAGAAAGAAAGTCTGTGCTGTGAAGCATTGCTTGTGCATGATCCATCACAAGACCCAAATGTAGTAAAATCTAGTCAAATATCAATCAGCATTAGTCAAGCTCAACTGAATTCAATGACCTTCCAATTCGATGCATTTCAAAATCCAAGTGTAACACAAATTTCAATTTTTGAAACCTTATAAAGTAAACAAATTCATTAGTTCCAATTGCAAACAATCATTAAATCCAACGTAGAAACCATATTTAATAAATTGGACCATGTCAACACTCACTGACATGAGATGCCAAACGCAGGAAACAACACGACGACAACACATTATCAGGCAAATAATCTATTCCCATTTCACACCAACAGCACATAAAAAAATTGAATCCACATGACATCAATGACATCCGGTTAATTTCATTTTCAAAACACCACCGCCTTGTTGCCGGTCCCACTTCCACTCCCGATCTCAAAAACAAAAATCCCCACCGACTCCACAAACCAAATCTAACACAACATAACCCTCACTTAATTCACTAACCTAATTCCACAAATACAACCTTCATTTACCCTTTTTAAACATCAATTAACAATTCATTCGCATTACTTAAATTAGAGCAAACTTCCACACAAGATCACGATCCACCCAATTATATAACAACAACAAAGCCTTATCCCACTAGATAAGGTCGAATACATGGATCACACTACCTCATTCGACCTTAAGTAAAACAAAAAACACAACCGACCCAACAAAATTAGATCCACCCAACAAAACCAACCCTCGAAAAAAAACCATTTTTTCAACCATTTAAAAGAAGGGCTTTTGACATGAAACTGGGGTATCCATTAGTTGATTAAGCGTGATCTTGCAATGTGGGGGGGAAGGGGAAAAAAATAAAACCTTTCTTGGCCTGCGGTGTCCCAGATCTGGGCCTTGATGACTTTGGAATCGACGTTCAAGGTGCGGGTGGCGAACTCGACGCCAATGGTGGACTTGGACTCCAAGTTGAACTCGTTCTTGGTGAAGCGAGAGAGGAGGTTGGACTTGCCCACGCCGGAATCGCCGATCAGGACCACCTTGAAGAGGTAGTCGTAGTCGTCGTCGGCTCTGTAACCCGCCATTGGTGGAGCTTTTTTTGCTCTGTTTGTGTTGTGGTGTTGTTCTGGAAAGAAGGGAAGAAAAGTAGTGGAAACAAGGAAAGGAAGAAAGAAAAGAAACACTAGAGTATGAAAACGCTTTAAAAAGCGCCACTACTAATGATTTTTTATTTTTATTTTCTTCTTTGTATTGATTTGCACGTACATCTGAGACTAGTCTGGCACTTTGGAGTTTGGGGACTCAGGGTTGAAATTTATTTTTCATTTTTTACCATATTAAGCATGAAACTTAAAGATAAAAAATGTTTTTAGTTTTTATTTTGCTGAATTTTAATTTTAGTATCTGACCTTTAAAAGTACATGCTTTTAATCCTTTGACTTATTCTCTAATTTTTGCATGTTATATTGTATTATCCCAAACCATTTTTTTTTACTAGAGCATGTTTGCATTTGTATTATGTGTAGTAGATACACATTCCTATGCAAGTTATGCCAGAAGTTAGAATTTGAAGATTTTACTTAAACATCTATTTGAAGGGTTCTCAGTGAAAAACAGACATGTAGTAAAATTTTCAAGTGAAAAATATTTTATAACACTATTGCATAGAAAAAGGTTTTCACAATAGATGAAAGTATGTAATCTTATAATTAAAATGATATAAAAACAACTTTAAAAAATTTTAATTTTTCAAAAACTGTAATTTCACAACTAAATGATATATTCGGCTAATATAAAATAACGGATAAAAAAGTTTACTAGAGTCTTTTATGTTGGTTTATTCTACAATTCAAAGATGTTTCATCAAGTCTTTGATTGCAATCAGGATATTTTATTAAGACAAAACAACAATGCAAAGGATGACATATTATTCACAAATTAATATCTTTTTCTCTAACATTTTCAAACTCAATTTTAAGTATCCCGTCCGTTACATCTATCGATGTTTTAGTCTTTCCATTTTTGTTTCAAAATTATTTGTGTTAGAAATCTAATATTTCATTAATATTTTTTTCAACTATACCTTATTTTAAACAATGAGAACTAACATTGTATTGATAACGTGGCATTTTGAATGACTGATGTCTCGAAACGAGAACTTCAAACTCAATGTCTTTTGGTTTGAATTTATAAAAAAGATTAAAAAAATTGATTCAAACCTGACATAATCCTTAAAAATTGTAGTGATAACTTTTTAATTTTATACCTTCATGAAAACAAAAACGTTTGATTTCTATAAGATTAGTACATTGGAGAGGAGGATTAAAGTAGTTGGAAACAATCTATTGTAATATATGATTTGTTTTTGTTGGAAGGGAGGATTTCTGCAAGAAATATTTAGAGTTGAAATAGTAGCTCAGTTGCTACACCAACACCACTACACAAGTAACATCAGCTAGACCAATATAATGTCAAAGTAACTTTTTTTTTTTTTAATACTGAAATCATATAATGTTGATCAAACTGACCCTCTACGTTTTAATTTTAGGGTCATCTTTGATTACTGTTACCAATATATATATATATATATATGCTACCGAGATATTTAACATAGAGTTGATTTCCAAAAATTATACTTATTATTTTTTTTAAGTTTAATTATTCATTTAGTTCATATAATTTTTAAACATATCATTTTTAGTAATTATATTTAATAAGTGAATTTTTTATTCTCTAGTATTTATTTTAATTTCAAGAAAGTTTCTACCGTTAAAATATTTTAATTAATAAATATTTTGAAAATTAAATTGTAAATTTCAAAGACTAAAAATCCATTTATTAAATTTTAGAACTAAAAAATCCACTTATTAATTATAAGAATTATAAGAATTAAAATGAATAAGTTTAGAAATCATAAAAACTAAATGAGTAATTAAATTTTTTTTTATTAAGGAGTGATATCACATAACTTCAATCAACCATATGAGTACCAAAACTTTTTTGGAGTAGGCTGAGTATCTATATTAAAGAGAGAAAAAATAAATCTCTTTCTCAAGCAAATTGCGCGATGCATTCAAATTCGGGAGTGTCGAACCAACGCTTACTAATATAATTATCAACGTTTATTGGTTAAGAAGAAAAAAATGATTTTCTGCCAATAAAATTTAAATGTGACTTCCAAACATAAGTATAAAAAATATAATAAAACATTTCATGATAATTATTAATATAAATTTACATAATTACAATGTTTCAGACGACTTACAAGTTACACGTTCCCAATCTTTTATCATTTTTCTAACCTAGTCATTTGATTTACTAACCTAATAGTTGCTAACCAACTTTTTGTTGCCATTAATAGATAATTAAAATATAAATAGAACAATAAAATATTGGTACTTGGCTAGTTGGCTCTCCCCCAACAACTCCAGTGAGTGAACAAGCATTCAATTTTCGTAGGCATTTAGTATGGGAATAATGAATATCAAGAAGTTAGAATTAAAGTTGATATAGAAAAAAATTTCGTATTCGTCAAATCTGTTTTGAAGATGGGCAAGTTAAATGGTGCCATGTTTTAAGAAAAGCAAATCAAGTTTTTGACCTCTTTGCTAAGCATGGTGTTAATACTGTTGTTCTCTATAGGATTTTTGAGTTACTCCCTAATTTTATTCACCTAGCCTTGCCCGGAGATACTCCCTAAATTGTATTCTGATGTGGATTCTCATATAATTTTGTTTAATCTTTTTTCTGATTATGAGAAAGAAAAATTGATGCACAACATTTAATGTAAAAAAACTCTAAATAGATAATAGAAAAACCAAGAATAGAAGTGTTCTTTCTTTCACACTCTTAAATGCATTGTCTACCTACAAATACAGAGTAAGAAACTTGCTTCCCTTTGGTGGGTAGAAAGAGCTTTCCCTTTTTGATTTTCAAGCCAAAAGTGGCTTTACTTTTTCTTTTTTTCACATTTACCCCATTTTGTTCGAGGGAAGATGTGCATCCCAATAGATCCAAAAGTTTAAGGCAAGTTTGTAGTCAAATTTAAATTTCCAACAATAGTTGGCATGCTATCACCTAGTTTGAGTTATGGTACTCTATGAACTCAGCTGTGATTTATTTTTCTAGTCCTATAAATATATATCCCGGACCTTAAAGACCACAAGTTGCCATTTCTATATAACTACTATAAATGTAGATATTTCTATAGCAATAACATTAACCAAAAATTTACAGTAAATTATTAGTAACATTGAACATATGGCATGTGCAAGAGAGATAGTTCGTGTTTAGCAGAAGTGAAAATTACTGTGTGTAGTTTCAAGCAACGTTCATCTTCACACCAAGCACAATATAAAAGCCAAGCCATGTTGCTAATAGACATAAGGGTCAGATAGTCAGAAACCAATGAAAAACTCCAATATTTTGCTTCAATGTATATACTACACACACATGTATGCACTTTCATTATTTCTCTTTTCTTTTGTTTTCTGTTTCTGTATTTCTCTATAGTCTGTGTAATTGATTCCAATTGTTTATGTATAAAATATAATTGAGTTTTATGTTATGAAGATTTGGAGAGACCATAACCTACCATAATTGAAAGGTATCTAATATGTGTATGCCAACCATAATCTCTTTGGATAAAATCATGTTTTGTCTCAGAATATGTGATCTTTACTCTCCAGAGTGTATGTGAGAACAGTTTTTCCAACTTCAGGGTACAATCGTATGCACACTACAATGTGTGAACTGGACATTATATATTTGAAACCTTTTGCTTTTCAATGTTCCCACAATTCCTGCACTTTCATGATTTATCATATTATTATAAAACGATCCAACTTAATTCTTGTTTTCTTATGAATATTGATTTGAACACTACAAGTTTGTCCTGGATAAGCGTTTGCTTAAAATTAAACTCAGCTTTTGTCTTTCTTGCTTTAAATAATTTATTTATAAATTTTTGTGAACTTAGATCCTATGTAACACTTCAACGTCAACTTAAGAGTAAGACTACTAAATCTAAAGTTTTAGGTTCATTAGCAAAAAATTGTTTATTATTAATTTTTATAAAGCAAAAACGTCATATATGTTATTAGCAAAAAAATCTAACATATAAACTCTTTCGTTATAGTAGAAGTTACTCTCAAAATTTTATTTAGGTCTCACTTATTTTTAAGCTGATTATGTAACTGTTCTATCTATCATCTAATGTTGAATTAAAATTCATTGATTATCTTAGTTAATCTTTTGGAAGTCATAAGGTAGTTTGGTGGTTAAGAGAGGGGCTTAAGGGTTGGAGGGATAAGAAGGTGATGAGTTGGAACTATTTCACTAGCATAACATATTAAATTACTAATATTTTCAATATAAAAAAAATCCGAGTTAATTTATTGGTCGTGAAAAAAAAAATTATTCCAACAGCCAAGATCATGTAGCAAACGACAGAACAGCTGCAGAGAATCCAGGCTGAGTTTTCGTGCTTTTAGCCATGGAATAGAATTTAAAATAGGTGTAAGTGAGATATCAATTAGTTAGAATTACTAAGACGAGCTTTGTGACTACATACAATAGCATTGTGCAGCTATATAAAATAGGAAGAATATTCAAAAGTGGGTAGTGTAGTGTCTGTGTCACTGATAAATAGTTACTCTGAGTTATTAATTAGAATAGTAGACAACATTCAACAAGACGCTGCAAATTACCTGTGCTTCTTTATGCTTTTCTTTCGTCTGGTTGCTAACTTGAAATGGATTCCCTTCCCCCAACTTTCGGGTAAGAATAGAATCTCCAAAGTACAAAGCAAACACTACTCCAGGATGTGATCGTGAGTGATACATTATCTATCATTGCAAATTTAATTAGCTAGGATGGTTTGCATTTGATGATTGGTTCCATTATTTCAATTTTGCTGTAAAATATAATTTTTTATTTGTTATAAGTATTTTTCCTATTGTACTTTTCTGAGAAATATTCCTTTTTTTTAATGTATCAAACATAGTTCTAACCAATAACCGAAGACTGCTTTTTATGTTGCACATTGAATAAATCATATTATACATAATCATATTAGAACAGAAATCAAAAGCCTGTGATGCCTTCAAAACATTTTTGACATGTGTAGAAAAACAAAATGGATACAACATTAGCTATAAATGTATCCTGACCGATGAAACTTTTATGTTAGTGAATGCTATTGATTTGAAATTTGCTGGATATACGTACATACAGTGATTGTAATAGTGACATAAAAACTAGAAAAAAAATGTGTCATATTATTCAGCACCAGTTCAAGGTATGAAATGTTCGAGGTAGAATTCTGAATCTTTTTAGGCAATCTTTTATGAGCCAAAATCCAGTGTAGTCACCTAAAAGGCTACAAGAATTCCGATACTCAAGTTATTATATGTAGGAGACCAAGAAATGAGTATAATTAAAGAGAGAGAATGTACCTTTTACATGTTTATTTGTAAGACTCTTATAGAGTGACGATATAGTGTTTCACATATGTATAGTCTCCTGTGTAGTGTCAAGAAGGTTTTCAAGTGATGAAGGGAATTGGAATGAAGTCAGGGGTCTAATAACCTTGGGGTCAGCATATATATTTTATTTGGTTATGTGGACCGAGTATATAGGAGCCCAGAACAAATATCATCTTCAGTTAGATACAATATCTTGATCTTTTGTAAAAACAACCCGTTGTTGGAATCTTTCTACTGGTACATATAATACGGAACAATGACATGTTATGACACTCAATATGACTAAAAAGGATATATAGTTGAGGTACTACATTACATTAAAAGCATAGTGCTCCTTTTGTATTATAATTATTCTTTGAAATCAACTTTTCTACTACGTTTTGTGGGTAATCGAAGCGTATAGATATCCAATTCCCCAAGATTTGAGAATTGGGGGAAGGAACGGAAATGTTGATTCGTTACCGATTAGTGATTACAAAGAAATTTTGCATATATCCACTAAAGGTTGACTTGTTCTAAGTTAAGAAAAATTGGTTGGAATGACTAGAAACGTCGTGTAAGAAATCTCAAATCGAGTCCTCAGTTATTACCATCATTTGTTACTAATCAGCCACTCGAGTCACAATTTTTTAGAATTCCGAACTGTTCTCATGAAGAAAACAAATTTCTTGTGTGTGCGGCATGAGTTATTTGAGTGGGAGGAAAAATTTATTCTGGGAAATAATAGTCACTAATTACATCAATATGCTACATAGAACAAAAAGGTACGTACTAAGTGATAAATATCTATGAGCTCAAGTTGACCAGGTGGGGGCTAAAAGAATGAACTTCCTACTTTGATTACTTACAGAACTAAATCTCATTGTCACAATATACCAAAAAAAAATATAAAAAAAAAACTCATTGTCACAAAAGTCACATAACCATTTCTGTGTTTTGATAGGTTAGGTACATGTATCCCATAAGCAACAAGATATATGTCTCGCCATCATGTACTTTTTTCAGGTGCAAGCACACTACTTCTACAATATATATGATATTAAACGTCTTACCTTTATTTATAAGTAACCAATAACCAATCTCCCTCATTCAGTCATCACTTTCTAGTCGCTTATTGCTTTTTCTTTTGTCTTCACCTTAACAATCATATCAAGAAGGAATTGCATGACACAAGTCACCAATAATGTTTAATCCGCACTTCAGAAGTGCCGCTGACCTGAATCATTTCACCGAATATCATGTATTAATTCTGACCCCTACCATGAGAATAGTAGTATATGTCTTGTTATAGAGAATTATGATAGTCACAAATTAAACTTGACATATATAGTGAAAGGGTCACAATAATTTCTACCAGTTCTCAAACCATTGTTATATGGTGGAACTACTAACTTAGCCATTCATTGTTTCAAGTCGAAAAAAAAGTTCACATTACATATTATTCGTTCACGGAATTAATGTATTGATGGCTCTTTGAGAACAAGACCACAATGGAATGTCAAAGTGGCCGCCATAATATGAGCTTTTTGCCAATGAACCATGAAAAAGTGCACTTTTGTATGAGATCAAAACCGCAATGCCTAGTGGTGAAGAAGATTCAACTTTACAAGCAACTCACCAAGGCGTTTGGAGCAAGCAAGCAAGAACAATGGGCGCCTCAATATCATGTTAACCTAACCCAACATCTACAAGGAATTTTAATTAGGACAATTATCATTCTTTTAGTATCACGTCCCCATTAATCTTTATGCAAATTTCAACCTTGTACTATTTGACCAAAGAGTAATACAGCGTGTTTTGGAAACTCGTTGGAAAAAAGAAAAAAAAATCATATTTTAAATGTGAAAGTTATAATTATTAATTTCTGAAAATCACAATATGGGATGTGAAAAATCACATTTGAAACATGAAACCAAACACATTATTATTATCTTTATTATTATATGTAATACTCATTTTTTAAATTTGTTTATCTTTTTTAGAAGATTATTTTTAAATTATCTCATCTATTAATTTTTTTATCAAAATATTTTTTTAATTACTTTATAATAAATATTATAAATTAATATGATAACCCCTGTATAAAGATGGAAGAATATGATTAATGCATAGTAATTAACTATATAAAAATAAAATTAAGTAGAAAAGTGAGAAGACGAATTCCAATAATTTTAAGAGTAATTTTAAAAAATATATAAACTATTCAAAAATTTAATATTAATATCTAAATCAACTAACTTACTTTAATGGGACAAATTAGTTTTAAAAAAAGTCTATTATTTAGTGATTGAGATAGTATCATACATCTATTTATATTATATTTCATTTTCATCTCATTTTTTATTTCTCTATTTATTTTCATCAC
Source organism: Glycine soja (assembly GCF_004193775.1). Taxonomy (NCBI): domain Eukaryota; kingdom Viridiplantae; phylum Streptophyta; class Magnoliopsida; order Fabales; family Fabaceae; genus Glycine; species Glycine soja. Next base: position 44,730,346 of record NC_041012.1, on the reverse strand, counting down.
GTTATATTTGTAGCATTTATCACTCTCTTTTTCCTTTACTTTTTCTTTCTATTTTTTTTTTTCACTCATACACTCCAAAATTGTGTGTGTGACTTCATTTTCCTTGGCAAAATAGCGTAACCCTCACGTCTCAACTCTTCACCTCTTTCAAATACTTAAATTTGCATAAATAGGAATTTGTGTCACATCATGTTTTTTCCCTCTCGTGTTTCTTTTCAGGTTAAAGAAAGATACAAAAGAAAGTTGAATAAGTTGAATGAGACCATACACAAATTACTCCAATTGTCAAAGTTGTTGTCGTGTCTTTCCCCTCTGGCAGACATGCATAAAGGAATTTCAAGAGGATCCAAAACCATATAAATAGCAAGCACATGCCATTCTTTCTTTCAACACATCACAAAGACACAACACAACACACATTGGTACTTCTTTCCTTACATTAGTGCTCCACATGGCTCGCTTGAATTCTGTTCTACTCATCACTCTACTTGTTTTGGTAAGCTATTCCTCAGTCTTGGATGCCCGAAAGATTCTCAAAATTGAGACACAAGAAATGCTCTCTTTGAAGGGTACCCCACCTTCAATTGAGGCCACTAGTTATCACAAGCGTGGTAGTGGAAGGCTCGTTGCTCATCTTTCCAATGAAGAAGTAGTATCTAATCCCAGCCCCGGTGAAGGACACTAGTGAATGAAGTGATATATAAATATATATATTAATCTTACTGATCCCGCATCAATGTGCAACTCTACTTGTGTACGTATCAAATAATCAATGACAAAACAAAGGGTCATATGTTTCTTTGTAACCATAAAGTTCTGTCAATAGCCTTCTTCTCTATGTTACATTATAAGTTTCCCATGTAACAAAAATATATTATAGTATTTGTGCAATACAATTATTCAGAGGTTTTATTAATCTGGTTTCCTCAGTTCAAGTTAATATTAGGGCATACTATGGAAGTGTCATATCCTTATCCTCTACCTTCTCAATCAAGGACATGCTTTTCAGTACCGGAATTTTGGTATGGAAAAAGAATATGCGAGGACTCTCGATGGTAAGATCACATCTCTTACTTTATTATGTTTGGTGTGTGGTGTTGGAATTTTCTATTTCAATAATTAATATGATATAATATTATAAGACAATTATATTAGATATTTATTATTAGTGAATTTATTTTATGTGGTCAAATGAATTTATTAGATTATTAAATAAAATGATATGAACTTAAATAAATAGGTGTCAGTATTGGATCATTAAGATATAATAAAAATTCTATTAGGCTAATAGGTTACAAGAAGATTATGATTTCTAATATATTAAACCGTCACATATAATTTCATTTCTCTCATCTAAAGAGTTATGAATGTTTCATTAAAAAATAAAGAATCATTTATAATAAAGAATAAAAATTGATCTGTAAATATTTTAACTTCTACATAAAGAATAAAAATTAAACATTAAAGATTATAGACCTGTAAATGTTTTAACTCCCACGTGTTTTAATTGACTAGTGCTCATAACCTTTTGATAAATGCTTGAACTTCAATTTCTAGATTTGATCTCAAAATGTCAAATTTCTTTTTGTCTGTCCGAGGGTAATTGATCAATTTTATTCCTTAAACTTAGATATTTATTGTGATTTTAATTATCAAAAGTACACTTTCAGAGACCTTTTTATTATTTTATTATTACTTTCAAGATCGAAATTCGTCATTTACTCGTCTTTCCACTAATTCTCTCCTTTTGTTTTGTTTTGTTTTTTACTCCTTTTGAGAATGTAAGACTCGGGCAAAAATGATAATTTCGTTCTACAAATCATTGTCCATTTTCCTTTTAGATAACAAGTTTTACTTATATTAAAGAGGAAAAAAGAGAATCTATATAACATGTGATGATGGTCTCCACAACTTGACACCCCAGTATATCTTTTTTTCATTAATAATTAAATCAAAAGGGAAAGTATGGTTATCAGACAAGTCTCAATGAGAGAATCAAACCCAGTTTAAGCATGGAAGCTTCTATGTAAAAAGTGACAATTATTTGTTTTAGATTTAGGAAGCCACAAACGTTCATTGGCATCACAATCACATAAATGGACTTAAAGGGTGGTCGTTATGTTTAGGTAATATTTACGTTTTAATGATGGAAGTGGTTGTTGCGATCAGTTTTAGTCTTAGTGAAAGAAGTGTATTTTGCCATTTCTTTATTCTAAACACATGAATAGAATGACCTTAATTTAGAGAAATCAATATCAGTCAATGAAAAGTTGTTGGCACCCATAATTTAGTACTTGGATCTCTTTTAATTAAGCTGTGAAGTTCGATCCTGACTTAGTTATGGAATCATACTTAAAAGTATCATTTTATTCTAAAATAATTTGAACAAGTAAAAGAATAACTAATTAAATACCAAATAAAAAAATTTATATACCTCCTGATTAAAAAAATACATCACTTAAAGTCTTAACCAACTATACCTTAGTTGAAAGATGTCTATTATATATTTTTATCACATTAACCGCCATTTAATTTTTTTTCAATTCTCCATCACTTTTGTTCTAAATTTATATTATGCCCTTTCTAGTGTTTTTATTTTTAAAAATAATCTTTTATAAAAAAATTAAATATCATTCATAAACACAAATTAATTCCTTTAAAATCATTTAATAATCCTTTAAATTTTAAATGAAATACGCCAGTACGACTAAAGAAAAACAAAGGAATGGAAGTTTCTATGATATGCTGATTAGAAGCTCATTTCTCAAACATATTCAAAGTTCATCACTTGATAACCAAACCATAATAGGGGAGTACAGTAGTGATGACATTGACACCGTAAATTCAAGGATAAATCTATTTTCATTCTCTGTTTTTTTTTCCTTCACACTCCTATTATTTCAGAAATTAGTTTCTAGAATTGTCTTTTACTTTCTGAAAACTATATTTCATAACATAAGAGAGAGATGAGGAATAAAAAAGAAAATTCAAACAGAATCTCCCTTCAACCAATACCATCATAATGTTAAGTGGTCCAAATCCAAATTTAAAATCCACTAGGCCCATCTGCACCGGCCCTTCAATGTTTATAATATTACAATCAACCATTTATTTTTACTCTAATAATATTTTTTTATTATGATATAAGTGTGAAAATTTTATTAATTTTATTGATGACTAATATTTATAAAAAAAAAACTTTTAATATTCTATGATCACTTTTATGAAAATTTACCCTACCAGAGACTTTTTTTTCTATTCACAAAGCTGGAACATGATGAGACTTTACTTAAGGGATTTAAGTCAAGTTTCAATAACAAGTAATGTCATGTTAGTAATTATTATTAGTTGAAAAAAATATTATTATCAATAAGATTATAATATTTATATTTTTGGGTTAAAATATTAATTAAAATTAATAAATAAAATGTTTTATTGAGGATCACGGTGTCTTTCAAAAAATTGAGAAATCATGGCGAATGTGTACTACTTTTTCACAAAACTTATTTTTTAATTTCTTAATCTATATTATAAGGACTTGGTATTTCTTTAAAAAACTTCATCTAACAAAACAGAAAAGGAGAGTTGAATTCAAATCTTTAACCAACAAGGGAGATCTGCGGACCAATTGTGTGGTGCGCACAAGTTTTGATAAAATTCATAATTTATCCTTATGCCAACAACATACTCCCTTTGTTCTTTTTCTCAATTATATCTTTACCTCGATTACAAACTGAATTCTAATTTTCTCAATTTCAAGATAGCATTGTTTATAATAGTAAACGAAATACTAAAAGAATGAATGAGAAAGAACTCACTTAATAAAAACTAACTACTACAATTGTGAATATTTAAATAAAAAAAAGTATTATAATTTTACTTATTTTTTTAATTTAAAGGAGAATTAAGAAGAGATAAAGTAAGGTTCACCAAACCCTTAAACCTTTTCCAGAGAGCCCATCCCATATTTTCTGTAGCCATGAGGCCCAAAACAACATGAAACCAATTGTCACACTCATCAACAATTGTCTCAATTCAGTCAAGTGTACATACAAGTGGCTTCTTTCAACTGGAAATGCCTAATGATCTCACCTTTTCTTTTTTGGTCGTTAAAATCCATTATACCCTGACACAACTATATCCCATAAAAAAAATGTGTACCCTTATTTTTCTATTTTTAAAAAGTGATAAGTATTCCACTATCTTTTATCTGCCTAACTTTTTATTTTGTCAGTTGTATTGTTGCAAAAGAGCATTGTCCTGTCACACCAAAGTAAAACCTCTATTCAATGCCCCTGATCAAAATGTGAAAATGATGCTAAGCTGATCGTAACATTCACACAAATAAAAAAAAGCCACCTAACATGTAGAAAATAATATATATATATATATATAACTCACACCTAAATGGCTAAATCTACCTCTTGCCACATGGACCAAACGTTATCAAAGTAGAAAAAGTTTGACCCTCAATTATTTTCCGGTAAAAGAAGATACCTTTCCAAGATTTTAAAGACACATGAATAGCCCCCTAAGATCTTATATGTTCCTTACCCACTTTCCACTTCCACCATGTGAATGAATCACAGCCCAATGTACACATTACACAACAATCACTTGCATAGTTGCATTGGCAGAGATGTTTGTAACGGTTGGGAAGCATTACACGAAGATGCTTAGATACAATGCAAACCCATCAACAAGAATCGCATCTCCTTTATGGGGACAAAGAAAGGTTTCCAAATACTGTCTTCACATGCCCCCTTCAACACCGACTTCGTTGAATAAAGTAGGCATCACATGTGGGGCCCATTTAGCTTTCAATACATTTGCAAAACCCAATGTTCATCGTACAACAACTGCCAGAGTAGTCCCCATAATATTGGTTGAGCCTATTTAAAGATACTCACATCTAACAAGGGCAAAATTGGCATTAAGTGATTTGTTCATTTGTTTTACTTCAAATTTAACCACGACAAAGCAGCATTCCATAGGAGGAATGAAGAATAATTAATAGCTAAGTTGACAACACAGATTTGGAGGCATCTAAAGGCACAACAAGTGGCATGTGAAAATAAACTCAAGAGGGTCAAAAATAGGGGAATTGAGCAAAACAAAGATTAATAAATAAAAAAAGGAAAAAGAGGATTATAAAATGCCCACCTATATATCATTATGTACATATCATAAAATGCAATGTCTAGTAAAAGATGCATAACAGCTAGACAATCCCTGTCACTGACCTAATAATAAAATTTTGGGGGGATGTCTCTTTGATAAATCTGGCATAAATTAAAAAAAAAAAAAGATTCTAAAAAAAAAGGCTTGTTTCCAATGCAACGCGGTCCAATGGCTTTTTCTTTTCAAAATGGCCAAAATACAAATGGACAAAGATGCCCCGGTGAGTGATCCAAGCCAGAGTTCAGTCCCCACAACCACAAGGCCTTCATTTCCCTCCAAAAAGTTTTTTTTTTCACTAAGAAAAATAAAGAATTGCCTTCCAGTTCAATCACCTGAGTTGTGTGGGGTCTCAGTCATGAGTCACCTTTGCTTTGTTGAAGTGAAAAAAAATTTATCCTTGCTTTGTTGTTTGTGCTGTGATGTGAGGTACACTTGGCATTGTAAAACAGTTTTACCCATCCTAAACCCTGGAACTACTGTGAAAGCAACTTGTGGATCTGATTCCACTTCCGAATAGAGGAAGATTTCATCATTCACACTTTCCATGTACACATCAGAGAATCTGCACCCTTTCTCCACTTGGAAGATTGAAGCCTCAGGCTCATAGGAGAAGGCCAAGCAGTGCAGAAGCCACACCCTCTTCGCCATTTCGGCGAATGAGGTGAAGAATGCAGTGTCTGGAAACCCTCCACCAGTATTCACAAGGTTCCTCTGACTCAGGTTACCAAAAAACGATGACTCCATCTTGGGATGAACAAGTCCCAAATACTTGACCCGGCAATACTTGGCGAACGATGATCGTGGCCTCTCGGCTAGGTAGTCCTTTGCCTTCATTGATTTCAGCTCATTGAACTTCCCAAAGAACCACTGTTGTCTCCTGTTTTTTTCTAGAGGAGACTCACTTGAAAGGGAGAAGTTAGGGATGTGGAATGCATCAAACATTTCCCTGCAAACAAAGGCCTCCATTGCGAAACACTTGTGATCTTCTGCCATATAAACCACATTCTGTTCGATGGCGTCGACTGCAGCATCAATGTCCCAACCTGCAGATCTCATCTCATCCACAACCAGCCTCACAAAGTTGCGAATGGACCGGACTGCATGGCGAAGGACCATGATGAAATGGCTAGGACTTAATCCAGTTATGTGAAGATTATCAAGCACTGATAGCTGGCCACTTTGATTCAATCTCTTCTCAATTGCCTTGTTGTGCATATTAGCTTCCTCTAACTTCTCCCTAAGGAAAATAATCTCAGAATCCTTGAGCCTCACCTGTGACTCCAACTTCCTCCCCATGATCTCATAGGTTTTGATCACACCCTGCAGCTCCTTGGATTCGGCTGCAAGAATCTCCTTCTCGGGCAAAGGATCAAACTGTTTCTTCAAGTAACATTGCTTTAGCTCAGACAAGTTCTTCAACTCAGACACTAGCAATTGATCAGCAGCTTCAATTCCATCAGGGTCAAAAGGTGACTGAGCATGCTGCAACTCAGCATATGCAGCTTTAACAGTTGAAATGCTAGCAAAAAGCTTTGCCAAAAGAGCTTCATTGGCCACTCTCTCTTGAAGCTCTTCATCATCATCTTCATTAAAAGACTCGGACCAATTCAGTGTAGTCTTGCTCTTAGCGATTTTTCCTTCGTCCTTGAGATTTGCATCAGATATAACATTCTTCAGACCATCAACTGAAGCAATTCCAATCAGTGCTTTGACATGAAGAACCTTCGCAAAACTGCGCGCCAACTTCTTTCGCGGGGTCACGGCCGACGGCTTCACTGATTCCATCTGCACAAGCAGCAGCCACCACCAAAGTTTCCAAATACAGATCAGAATTGTGATTATTGAAATGTATATATGTATATGTATAAGTATATGCAAGTAGCAGTATCTTTAAAGGGTTTTCACGAGGACAATAAAATAAAGTGTTATAACACATAAAATAAAGTGTTATAACACGATGGTGATCATGATGAGCATGTTCAAGCAAAAGCTATTAACAAAACAAAACAAAGAAAAAAGTGTAATGCTTTAACACATAGATCGAGGCTCTTTAGTAGAGGATGGAATTTTTCTTTTTGTAATACTCCATCTATTGAAATTTTATTGCATAACTAAATTTAAAGTGTCTCAAAAAGCAGTTTCTAACACACGGTGTGTAGGAGGCTAAGATAATAAAAACCGAAGGTCAAGATCTAAAGATACATTAAAAAGCTCAAAAATTGTAGTTTATCCACGTAATACTATGCATGTTGTCCATCATGGCAATTTGCAACATCATTCTTAAACACAAAACCAAGGTCTTACGTAACAAGATTCAATAATTAAGAATAGATAATGATAAATAAATAAATAACCTAATCTCAAGGATTATGCTGTGAAAAAAGCATACTTTAAGAGTAATAGGACCTGATTTAACACCACCTCTAAGCAAGAAAACAAGATCATCATTTCTACATACTTTTTATCCTAATTTCGCTACAAGGAGCGTTGAGCATTAGACCCAAATGGCCCATCAATTAATTAATCATAGCCTCTTTTATTCTATAATATGTAGCCGGTGAATTGGCTTCTTAGATATGCATTATTATATAAGAAATAATGATTAAAGAGGGTCACCATCAACCTTGATTTTCCATTCACTTCCTATGTCTTGCAAAGAAATGATAAAATCAAATTATAAAATCAGTTAAATTACAACTTTTGTAGGGCAATCATAGGATCTAGGTAGATCATAGTTGAATTGTGACTCTCAATGTAACCAATAAAAAAAACTGACAAATATTTATTTATTGAATATATCTATATTGGTCTGATTCATAATCCTTAGGATTCCCTGAGTCCTAAGTTATGCATATCCAACACCATTATGTAGCCTGCAGTAAGATAGTACTTAGCCAACAGTGTCAACAATAGAACACACATGAACCTTTGCCTTTCAAAAAAAAAAAAGAACACACATGAAAGTGAAATATTTTCCCCTATAACTAAGGACCTCACCAAGAAAAAATAATAACACAACAATTCATATATAATTTTCAAAATAATTGTCACAAAGTCTAAAATCTTTGTCGCCCCAAAATTATTCCTGAAAAAGTAGGGTTAGTCACTAATTCTTCAATTTTTTGTGGTGCAAGTAAAAACGGGACCATGCAAAATAACATAACCTAACCTAAGTAACATAGCTCTTAGAAAATTTATCACCCAACACATGTTACAGGAGACATATATATCATCCAACAATACGTGTGCATAGTAGGCCGGCAAGAGTTTATAGGGAAAAAGAGAAAAGGAAAAGTAAACATGAAAATGGAATGTCTTTGTCTAACAAAATACCTTTTTCTTTTTTTTTATCCAAGTGAACAAAATACTCGACTTTTTTGTTTTAAATAATTTTCCTTTAAAACAATTAAAAAAATCTAGTCATTTTTTATTGTCTCTTATTTCCTTTGTACCCTTTTTACATCCATACTCAAAGAGTACATGTTTCTTAAATAATAAAATATATTCTATACAACAAATAAAAACAATAATAGTTTAGGCAAATGGACAATGTGATGATTGTACACCATAGTTAGGAGAGATAATTTATATTTCCCGTGACTAAAATCACGGCCTCTGAGCACTTGTACCGCGTATAACTGTACCTAACGGCAGATATTAGAAAGCTGTAGAAGAATATTACTGCTACTTAATTACACTTAATTATTCTTTTTTAACTGTTAGTTAAAACATATAATAAACCGTAAAGTTTCTTATACAAAAGAGAGTAGTATTATTAAAAAGTAAAGAAAGAGATAAAGGTGAATCCAAATAATGGATAAGGAAAAATAATTAGGAGGAAAATATTTCTTTGGACAGAGAAGTTACTGTGCCACATACTGATAGCTTTCGAAAGTTAATGTCATTTCAACATCCATTATGTCAGACGTTCACATGCCTATCACTAAAAAAGGTCAAAATATTACAACATGAGAGATTCTTCGTGCTCTAAAAAAATCCACATTTTACCTTCCAAAAAAACACGGGACATGAATTCGAGACACAAAACCAAAAGAAAAATCATCCCAAAGCAAAAAAAAATTGAAAATTAGTTTGCAACTTACCAATCTCCCCCACACACACCCATTATAACACCCCCCCCAAAAGTCTCAAACGCCGCCAGAAATCATGCGTTAACATTAGAGCAATCAATGGTTCAAAACCGGCAAAGAAACAACTAATAAGTATGCGTAAATGATGCATTCTTATACCATTGCTTTCCCTTAGCCACGGCATTTTTCCCCACTAATGGTTACATTTTGCGACCAACATTACACACCCATTATAACAAGTGTTTTCTTTAGAAAAATATTTCATAGAATAAATAAATAAAAGCATGAAATCATGAATTAGATTTTGTGGAAAAAAAGAACAATCCCAAAAGTCGATAGTAGTGAGAAATCGAACGCACCTCGAGAAATTGAGGGGGGACGAAGCAGTCAACTTCTCGTCATTGCTCAACGTAAATCTCAAGAAAACAGACAGAAATTAAATATGCAATAATTATTATCTTAATTATTTATTTTTGTTGTTGTTCTCTAACTCCAAATGCGACCCTGAGAGAAACACCCTGTAACCAAACACGGAAGAAGCATCAAGAAGAGCAAATACAACAAAAATCGAACGGACTTTTCTCCAAACTCGAAAAACAACAACACACCCCAAAGAGGCAAAGCAATGAACGCCACTAACAACAACGGTAACAACAAAAACAATCCACATAGAACAACCAAAAAAAACATAGGATCATCAAAATGTATCTTCAACAAGAGCAGCAAGAGACCCAACACGAAAAAACTCTCAAAGATGAAAACTTTCCCTTTGAAAGATAATAAAAACACCATTTTTCCCCTTCAGAACCCAGAAGACACTGGGAAAATGGCATGGTAAACTACTAAAACTATATATATGAACAAAATGGTTAAGGTTGTCTCAAGGTTTACCTTAATAAATCCAAAAAGTTCCTAGAATGAATGTGAAAACGAAGCACTTGGGTGTGTGTGTGTTTCAAAGTGGTGTGTTTGAGAGGTTGGAAAAGTGAAAAGACTTTGTTGTTGAGCCTGTTAAGAGGGGACTAGTGGGGGTATTGGCAGGGACAGAAATACCACAGCTGGAGGACAGAGAAAATTCTAGAGAGAGAGAAATTAATGAGAGAGGAAAACAGGGCAGGAAGAAGAAAAACAGAGGAGGAGGAGAAGAAGAGAGAGAAAATAGTTGGAGTGACAAAAAGTCACTGATGATCTAATCCGTCTGAAGTCCCAACCTGATTTTTTTTAATAAATTTAGAACGCCACGGTCGAGTCACTTTTTTTTAAAATAAATTTTAATGTAAAAAATATTTAAATATGATTTATTTTAATAACATATAATGTCTGAAATTAATTTTGTTAGAATTATAGACAAGTTCTAGGGTGAATGAGCCTCATAGATCACGCACCTTTTATCCATCCCTTAGATATAAGAATAAAAAAAGTAACAGTGGAGATTTGGTGAGTGTAGCATGGTTACAAAGTACAGAATAACAAATGGAGAAAGAGATTGTTGGCGAAAATGGAGGATTTAATCTAAATAAAATAAATTATAATGCATTGGTTAATTAGTTTCATCAAAATCAAAAACCTTGCCAAATCTCAAAATCCTCCGTCTTCTTGGGAACCTCTGTGGCATGTTTAAGGTTATGAGGAGGAATGCCTACTAAAAGGGCCCAACTAAGTTGGTATTTAGTGTTTACCTTATTCTCTCTCATTATTCAGTACTTTGTGACTATCCTACACCCACCAAATCTCCACCGTCAACACCTTTAATCCTGTATTCAAAGGGTGTGAAAAACTTTGAAATCGTCTGAATTATAATTGCATCCAATTGAACCTACTTCAAACTCAATCCATCACTTACATAGTTTTTATCTTTGTGACGTGATTGCCTATCCAAAAATACTAAATCGTAATTCACATATTTTTTTAAATAATTATTATAAGAAATAATAAATTTACAGTAAAAAAAAAATATTTTATATCATCACTTGTGATTTGTTTTATGTTTTAAGAATTGAATGAGGTTAGTAATTGAGTTTAAAAAATTCTATTTAAGATAGCTATGAGTAGGTATGCAAATAGTTTGAAATAAAATTTAAGATTGGTATGTGAAAAAAATAGAGTGTGCATGTTTAGTTTATTTATTTAAATAAAAATGTTATTAATACATTTTTATTGGATTGAAATTTGTTGAAAATTATAAATTAGTGTAGGTTCCAGGAATCTTATTTATGATTTTATGAATTTTAATAAATTTTAACTAATAAAAAGCATATATTATATAATGTGTTAGGGAATAGTATGTTTCTAGCACTTTTCTTTATTTAAATAAAAAAAATTAAAATTTGAGATTGACCTAGAAAAAAAAGTTTATTGACTTATTTATCTCATTATTTATAATTTAATTATTTTAAATTTTATGATTTTAAAAAATAACTTTATCAATATAGTAGTTAACAAACCATTTAAGTATTTATTTTGATGCGGTGAAGACAACCCTAACATAACATTATCTCCCTGAGAATGCAGAAACCACAAAACCACCAAAGCCCCTAAATGGAGACAACATGATAATGTCATTCAAGGATATTAATCTTAGTTAAACAATCCACTCCTAAGTTGGTGTGAAATCTCATAGAAGAAGGCATCATGAAAGTGCGTGGAACTTGTTAGTGACAACCATTTGTTTCAAAAAATTGTGCAAGTCATGGCAGAAGTAATTTGTGGCAAAACTATTAAGGAAATGTCTGTGGAATTCTTGACAATGCATAGGTTAAATATTGTATGAAAACCTAAAGGCGTATTTTATCTTATTGATATCACTCATGGATACTATATGGTAAATTTTGTTTTGGAAGCAAACATGGATAAAGTTATTAATGGAATATTGTTTCTTAGCCTGTGAGTCGGAAAAAATTAATGACTATAATATCCCTATGAAAGTTCAGGGGGATTAGATGGTTGTTATGGGGGAGGAAAGTCAAGTCTGATTTAAAAAAATAAAATTTCAGTAGTTACAGGTAATCTTAATTCTCATAATATTAGTAGCAATAAATTTAAAGCACTTCCAAGTGATGGAACTAATCATGAAAACTAAGGTAGGAATTCTTCCCTTGTCAGCACTTTAATGTCGAAAACAATTAGACCTCACTTAATAATAATACCATAACAAGTAGGGAGATCGCAACGTAAAAATAAAATATAAAAAGAACAAATAAACAAACGCATTTGTGCGTATACGAAGTGGGGCCCATAACTAGTTATAATCACCCTCACCTTTATTGAAGAATTTCAACAATCATTTTTTAGTTAGATCTCCTAGATCTTAAATATAATTTTCATTTATAAAACTTAAAATTAAGACTTGCTTAAGACATTCAAATCTTTACTTTCACTTGGGTCAACAATATGTTGTTATACACCCTTTTTTTAGTATGATATAATAAAATTTGGAAAAAAAATCAAATAAATTTATTTTTTTAAAACAGTTCAATAAACTTATTTGTTTTTGTAAGTTTAAATTAAGGATTATAATGCTTTACTATTCAATTAAAAAAACATTTCTATATTCTCTTTCATCAGCTTTAAATTTCTAGACATTCTACACTTAAAAAAAACATTTATCTCTAGTCTTTCATCATCATTAAAATCTGGTAAACATTAATTTTCAATCATTTCTCGTTTAATATTTATTATAATCTTTATATAATTAAAATTTATGATAAAGAACTTATTAAAAAAACTATGATAAAGAAATATTATATATGCAAATTGAGTAATGTTAAATCCTCCTACTATATTTCCTATTATATCTCCTATAAATCCTCCCACTACCTTTGTCATAAAAGATATTAGGAGAATTTATAGAAATATATAATAAAGGATTAAGAATTATTCATACAAATTATATTGAGAATAAATATTTTTAAATATTTGAATTATACTTCTATTTATGACAAATAATTTATGTTATTACATAAGATTATTTTTAATTGTTGATAATTTCTTAAAAAATATTGAAATTGAATTTATAATTTAAATAAAAGAGAGTGAGTTGAAAGAAATAGACAACTAATAATATCAAATATACAAATAAATAAATATTCTTTTTAGTGGGAAATTAAACTACAGAAGAAGAAAAAAAACCAAGGGATGTGCTACATGCATCAACCAACAAAAGATGATTCATCGGAGTCGGACAAATATCTAAAAACAACATCAAAGATGTTGAAGAAGATCCTTGCCTCACCAACCAATCGACACACTAATTGCCCTCTCTATATATGTGCTTTTGAAGTTGGTGATCCTTTTATAATAATAGATGCCTAAGGATGCAAATGAATATCTTGTTGGTTCAGTAATTGGAGTGCCACTAAAGAATCAAATTCGCAAAAAAATACTCATGTATCCAACATCCCAAGCCAACGTTAAACACTAAACCATGCAAAATTGCATGTAATTCAACATTTATATTTGTCGTGATACCGCAAGAACCTGAAAACTTCATTGATCAAGAGTCCACCAAATTAAAACCAGAAGCACATGAATTCCCCAGAGAACTATCGTCGACATTGATCTTGATAGACCCTGTGTTCCTTAGGAGGTATCCATGCCACATAAATTGATTGCTTTATCCTTGGCCTTGAACTGTAACATTGATTTAGTCTGACAGAAAATGTACCACGTGGGCCAGATTTTGTCTTAAAATATTCTCACATGCATTTCGGATTGATATTATTAAAAGGCAATTTTTTATTACTAATTATAGGGATAATGTCTGAAATATGCCTTTAAAATATATACTAAAAAACATTAACAATATCTATTTAAGAGAATGAGAAAAAATGAATTTCATCCTAAAAATTACATGAAATTAATAAGATTGATTTAATGATGAAAGAAAAAAAAGATAATGAATTTAAATTTTTTTTCACTGACAAAAATTAACAACTAGCATATTTAGATAAAAAAAAAACTATCAAAACCATATATTCACAGTTTATAGTATATGTATTGATTTTAGCTAAAAGACTATTAAAATAAATTAAAAACATCTTATCAAAATCATTAATCATTCGTAAATTCAAATAAATTCTTGGTAATCTTAACTGACTTATAACATGAGAAACACAAATTACACAATTGCATTGCTACCACACTTTGCGAAGCACGTTATTTCTGTTCGCTGGGACCCTTCTAGTTATAATTGTGAATACCTACCACATCACCTAACATGCTCTGATACTTATGAGAAAATGTTTTGACCAGAAGTTGTTGACCGATAGTCATATTTGTTTGGTTTCATTTTTACACTAATTAATCTTGTTTAGTAGTAAGAAATTTGAGCATTTTTTAATCACAAATTTTATTTGTTAATATTTTTATTAGTAGAAGGCACAGTCAACCCAAAAATAAAACAACTAAAAAGATAAGCTTTAGGCCATCAATAAAATTATATTTTCTTTTAATTTTTTATAAAGCAAAAAGATCACATTTATTAAAAAAAATGTCACATGTATTGACAAAAGGTTTAATATATAATTTTTTATTTAAAATAAAATATTTCTCTTAAAATTTATTTTACAACTCACTTATAGTTGGATCGATCTTGATAGAAAAAATCAAATTTATAATCTTTTTCTCTTTCTTAGTCATTCAACAAATTTTATATCTCCGTAAATTTGAGCATTTGGCACAAAATTTTAAGTTCCAATTTTTTTACATTAGTATATGCCAAAGTTAATAAAATTTTGATATTTATATTTATATATGTTTACATTTAGAAAGTTTTGCTCACTTGAATATAAGCTGCTGGATACGTAACATTATGTTGTAGTAGATATAATTGGATGGCAAACAACCACTCATATTGAACATTTGATCTGCAAAATAATTAAAAAATGTGTAAGCTAAAAATAATCACACTACAAGAAAGAAAAAAAAAAAAAAATATATATATATATATATATATATATATATATATATATATATATATATAATCATGGATACTTTCGGCTTCAGTTTGGGTATTATGACACCATTAGCCTCAACCAACAAACGTTAAGCCTGCACTATTTTTTTGTTCGTTTTTTTTTTGTCTTTTCTAACAAAATTATTTTTAAATGACACTAATTTTTTATTTAAGACAATGACGAGCTTTGTTGGCGATTGAATATTGTTAATACAAACATGGACTTTGTTGGTCAAAAATCACATTTTATACTAAAATAAAGGGAATAGTCTGATAGATTAAAAGTTTTCACATTATTATGTAATCACATATTATTATATATAATAAATTTTGTAACTTTTATAATATTTAATTTAAAATTTAAGTCTATGATATATAAAATACTGTTTTATTTCATAAAATGTTTTTTTCCTTTTAATTGAGTTTAACTTCTATATATTGTTGACTTCAAAAAAGTTTATAATTCCAATCAATCATCATATTATATATTATATATGATTTTAAAAACAATTATAAAAATTAACAAACTTCGTCTTAATCATTTTTTGAAAAAATATTCATCTTAGTTAAGCATAATAAATATAAAAGTTATTTATAACTTCTGTACATTTAACTTAAATTCCACTTAACTTCAAAAATGTTATTTAATTTTTAATTTACTTATTGTTTTTAAAAAATTGCTTCTTATTTTTTAAAAATTGCACAGAAATTAAAATTAAATAAATGTTTTTCTTACTATTTTCTACACAAACTTTTTAAAGCAGAAAATAAGTAAAAACAATGTGATACTTTTGTACTTAGAAATTTAAAATAAAAATTAAAATACTTTCTCAAACCAAACAAACTTGAAATTATCTTTACATTTTTTTAAAAAAAAATATTATTTTTATATTATCATTTAATTATAAATGTCATAATTTACAATTATTAATCTTTGTAGTAGTTACTTTAAAAATATATTTTAAATAATTTTAAATTATTTATAATATAAAAATCATGTAATGCTTTAAAGAATTAAAATTAATTTTTGAGTTTAACAAACATGCCTTTTAGTGTAAATTTTTTTACATGATTAACTAATCTAAAATTATCATTAGTATAATTTAAAAAAAAATACCTTAAAAAATAGTAATTATTTCTTATATGATCATTTATAATTAAATAATAAAAAAAAATTTAAGTATACTATTAGCGTATTATTTTTTCAATTTTTAATGATTTGATATTGACGAGATATATAGTACTTTCAAAAAAAGAAATATTGACAAGATAGTATTGATTCCGTAAAACAACTCACGTTTCTTCCTATGTGCTTTCTCCTTAAAACGAGGAGCTTTGTCTAATTGATTTATGAAAAGGTAGTCGTAACTGCTAGTAAGTAAGTGGTAACTTTGTGTTGCATGGTTATTTTGAAATTTATTCAATCTATATTGCAGTTAAAAAAAAAAAGCGGTAACTTTGTGTTGCATGATTTTCTTAATAGTATCTTTGACAGTAAAGTTTAAGAAACGGGGTGATTTTTTTTAATAATAATATTTCCTCATTTAATAAATTTAAACTAATACAATACAATTATATATTATTATTAATTTAATATTTTATTTTTCAGTTTAATTTTATCAATTTTAATGTCTTAATTTAAAAAATATATCATTTCCCTCGTAAAGTATACTTCTAAACATATTTTCGAGTTTATTAGGATTTAATTTTCAGAAATATTTCAGTAAAAAAAGTTTCAGAAATAAATAAAGATTTTTAATAAATATTATCTATTTAAATAATTTTAAAATAAAATAATAAAATAGCATAAACTTTATATCTCAAATATTTATTTATTTTTATAAATATTACATAACTCTCTTCATTATTTTCAAAATAAAAAATGTTTCCCTGCTTTTCTTTTTCTTCCAAAATCTAACTCCTTCCCATGATAACTTATGTTTAGTCTATGTCAGATAAAAGAAGTGGTAACTGTTTTGTCCAATCCTTGTTCAAATTGCCAAAAAGAAAGACATTTAAGTGGCAAACTTAAAACATAACACTCATTCATTATGCACTATCTCTAGGTCCAAATATACAATGAGGTACCTATTTTTATTTTATTTATCTGTAAGAGAATAGTAAAATTAAATTTTATAAAATTAATTTTAAAATGAAATGTATATACTACTTATTTTTAATTATAAGTTTTACATTCAAATGTGTATTATATATATAATTAATTTTAAATAATACCCACACACAGGAATGAAAATTGTTTGAACTCACATTCAAATGTATGGTCAAATTATTTGGATTAACCAATTAAATTGATTTAAAGTAGTTTAAATAATTGATTAATTTTATATCAAACTCAATTCAAATTAATTATGATTAAGGTTGTTGTATTAATGATTTTCAAAGTTATACTGAACTTTTTATCTAGCCGTTTAACTTTTTTATTTTACTTTTAAGCTTTCAAAATCATGCCTTTGACTTTAGTGGATATTTTCTTCTTCGCTTTGCATCTTTCTAATTCACCCTAAGTAATGGCAGAGCTACATCAGGGGACCATGCATGAGTCTGAACTCTGAATCCAATAATCTCCAACTTGTTATGCAACGTAACTAGAACTTGGAACTTGGAACAACACTTTCAGTCCACATTCCCTTCGTCACTGTGTCCCTGATTATTAAACCATTTCAATTTATCTATATCCATTAAAAAATTAATTATAACATTAAATTTATCAATTATTTATATTATTATTTTAAAATTATCTTTTTTATTTTTTCTCTATCCATTTACTTATTTTTTTATTAATGTTTACAGAAAAAATAATTAAGTAAAAATACGTAAAAAAATAATTAATATATCTAAAAATTTAAAAAGAGTCTTATAAAAAAGAGTAAATATTTTTTTAAATATTTATAATTAGGAATATATGTCACTAATTAATTTAATTATTTTCCTCAATTCTCATATTTAATGCTGTTAATCACATCCACACACTTCCATCTTCTACCATTAAATATTGTAACGTTTTCCACACACACACAAAAGAAACACTCATTGTCTTTGGACCATCATATTTTATTTTATTTTTTGAATTTGGACCATCTTATGTAGTCGGAGGCTGATTTCAAATATAAGAAAAATTATTTTCACGCTGCCTAATAAAGTTAATTAATTATATTTAATCACACCAAATTTTTTTTTCAATTTATCCTTTATTAAAACTTGATATTAAAAATAAGAAATAGTTATTGAAACTAAAATCTCAACCAAATGAAAGATAATTTAGAAATAATAGTCTTAAATAAAATAAATTAGTTAAGTGAAATTTTCTTATATTTTATCACAATAAAATATTTTTTTTCTTTTATATTTGAGACCAAAGGAAATATAACCTTTGATTACTGATATCCATAAGTTTTCTTTTTACAATATCATGAGCATGTTTAACCCTGCTAAATGTCGTCAATCGTCACTGATTAGGACCTAATTTATAGCTAAAGACTTTCAAGCCCTACTATAAAGGTTGAGTGTCATCTAGCAGTTTACATCAGTTAAACAATTCCAAACCAATGGTCTACTCAAAGTAGCTAACTATGTGATTGTTATATAACATCCCTATAAGAGATAAGGCCTAAAGAAGCATGGACCAAGTAGTTGGATCATGCACAACAAGTCTTCTGCACAATAACTCTTATTCACCTCCTCCAAGAAATGACCCTTTTGGATGACATATGGCATTGAAGAATTTTATCTTGTAAAAATAAGAGAATCATAGAGGATCAAGAACATAAAAGAAGTGGAGAATAAGAATCTCCTTTAGGAGGAATTAGACTTAATTAATAAAAAACATTTTCCTACATATGTGTCGAGGCCAATAAATATATGATTGCACTATGGCACTACAATAATATCATCTAAAGTCAAATACCTCGTACTTAAGAAAATCAAAATAGGTGTGGATAATGTCCAAAAAGGAAAAGTGGCTTCGAAATAGGAATGCCTTATTAGGAAAAGTGGCTTTGAAATAGGAATGCCTTATTAGATGCTAAGGAAATTGACACTATCAGAAAAACATGTTTTAGGCACGTAAAATAGCAACCGAAACATATTGGTGACAAATGGCGATCGAGTTAACCATCAATGACAAAAATGTCAATTTCACAAGTTAGCGACCATTTTAGAACAAAAATATTTGAAAAATATAGAGATGGATTTTGTGTTTATCTTTTTATTTGACTCCTCAGCCGATTCAAATTCAATCGAGGAGACTTAAAAATAATAACTGCATTTGTTTCAGTCGCGGTTGATCAATATTTTTTTATTGTTTAGTGACCAGATATTTTTTGGCCGTCATTTTTTTCATTTTAATTTTCTAGATAGCCATGAAGAGGGATTTTCTCAGATTCAATGATGTCCCCTCTCCATATTTGTTTTTTTTTTGTTTGTTTTTAATCATTTATGATTTGAGATATGTGTTGGTATTGTTGTGTATCTGATTGTTAAGCTCCATTTTTTTGTTGTTGCTTCCCACGGATATTATGGAAAGAAAGAGAGAGAGTAAATAATTATTTTTTAAAAATTGTTGCATATCTTGGGAGTTCTTGTAAATGAACTGGTATCTATGTGGAGATCCAACAAAATGTTTCAATAATAAATCTTAACAAGATCATATCTTAAGGTTAAGATCTATTTGCAAGAATTTTTGTTGGAGATGAATTTAAAATTGGGTAAATAATTAATAACAATACTAAGTTGATTGCTGTCTCCATGCCTATACATCTACCCGTAATTGCTTAAGGCTCGAATTGTCATCATAAAGACACTCAAGTTTACATAGGACGAACTTAATTAGGTTACTATCACAATAGTGTTTAAGCACAAAGGTTTGATCATGACAACAAGAAGGCACTCCATTGGCGCCTCGTATTCCAACTCTACACCAAATACCTTTTAGGACCATGTTATCAATTCACTTAAAACTTACACCATTTTATGTTGCGCTCAAAAGTAGGTAATCTCTGTTAGTTTCTCCCCTTAGCTCAGGGGTACCAAAATATGCAATGGTTAGGCAGACAAATACTCTAACTAAAATTACCTCATAATTGTGCTCAAATATTAAAATATGATTCATCCACATTTGAGCATTTAAAATGAAACACTTATTATGCCACTAAATAAACTTTCTTTTATACACTATTACTCTACTAATTTTCACGTTGACTTATGTGTTAGTATATTTTTACAAATACTCTCCACTTTTTATCATTTTATTAGATTAATATATTTGTACCTTTTTAGTTTGGGTGCAAATATTTTTAGTACCTTTTTTATTTACCATAAAAAAATTCAGTAAACTTTTTTAAGTATAAAGTTCGACTAAATTGATTTCAAGTAATCAATTATATTTATAATAAATCATTCAAATAATCTCTAATAACGTTTTTTAGGTATTCAAATTACCGTATTAAAATTAATTTCCAGGACTTCGCGCCTGTGTGTGTGTATATATATAATTCAAACTTTCACCACTAAGGTGGGGCT
This sequence comes from Glycine soja, assembly GCF_004193775.1. Taxonomy (NCBI): domain Eukaryota; kingdom Viridiplantae; phylum Streptophyta; class Magnoliopsida; order Fabales; family Fabaceae; genus Glycine; species Glycine soja. The sequence continues at coordinate 44,709,583 of NC_041012.1, read as the reverse complement.
CCTACGAAGTGAAGACAAGTGCATGTTTCATGCACATAACGCACAGCATGCATGGGCACAATATAATATAATAAAACATTAAATATAACATGGTTAAATAAGTTTTTAAATTTGATTCCTACAGATAAATTAAACTAATGGTATTAAGAATATGCTAATGTTACTATACTTTGTATGATTTAAAACCGTCACGTAGTGCATATTTTTTAACATTATTAGTCCAATTTAGATGAAAAAACTAAATTGAACTGATTTTAAAAATTAAATAATTAAATTGAACTTGACAAAAATTAGAGAATCAAATTGAATATAAAAAATAAATTAGAAGAAGAAAATTAATTTAATCATATAACATTCCAACTGAAAATTAAAGTAATTAACATAACACCACGTGCTTATCTTCATAACTCAAAGGAATATGTATATAATTTTCTTATAAGAGCAATGTTACATAAAAAAAAATACAGGCAAACTCGACCTAAACTATTCTTGAGAAGGGGAGTTTCAAGTTGATGAGAAGGAACATCCCAAATAACCAAAGACTGAGATTGACGAGCCCCATAATAATTAGTAAGAAAATGACGAGTTATTAGCTTTATTTCCTACTAACACAAGAAAATGACAAAAAGCAATCCCAGGTTTTTGTTCTTTTGATCGGCAAAAGAAAGATGACTAAAATTAATTCATCGCATTTATCTTGACTAACAAACATTAAACAAAAAATATATTATCGTCATGTTTTCTATATTAAGCCAACCAGTAGAAGACAGAAACGTTGTTTCTTAATTGCAGTAGTAGTTTCTACGATGCAATTGGATTGGTCAAAACGTGCTTAATAAAGGGAAGACAAGTTACACACTGCAAAACAAAGGACACAAAACACAAAATTCATTGAATTCTTTGAGGTATAGAATATATAGGAGCGTACGCATGGGATTATGGATTATGATCACGGTTTTGGTTGAGTTAAAAGGCTCTGTCTGCATCAACAACAATCTTCTCCTTTATTCGGGACCAGCCTATTTGATTCTATAGGCCTGCATCTATTGACCTTCGTTGGGATCTAGTATAAGTCTTTAAAATTTTGGACCATCAATAAAACCAACGAGCTTGAATTAAACTATATATCGGTTATCTTCTTTTTTCTAGAAAACTACGAGGGTTGATTAATGCTTTTTTTTCCTTATGTTTCGGCAAGTTAAATAATCTTCTATCATTTAATTAAGAGAATAATTTTGTTAAGTGGTTTTTTAATATTAATCTTTGAAAATTAACCTTTACTAAAGATACCTCAAGATGATACTAGTAACATTTTTTATCAATAGGAATTGAATTCGGATATTACAAAATTTATAATAATTCACGTATACTATTCAATTGACTAAGTTAAAATTCCTTAATATATTAGTACCATTTTAAATTAAAATGTTAGTGCACATTAAACTTGACAAATGATACATTTTTTGGAAAAATCATGTTATTAATATAAAATATTCATCAACTTTATCGTTAATGACTAATTTTTATTAAAGAATCTAGTTGATCATTTTTTGTGAAATCCCATCTTTCAATCATGTTTTTTTCATCAAAAATATTCAAACTTAAAACATTTCTTAAAAAAATCTGAGTCTAATTTCACTCAGACTAATGTGAAACGCTTTAAAAGGAAAAAAGAAAAAAAAAGTCCAAATAAGACACGGTAAAATAAAGAATAAAAGAGATAAGAATATATTACACATTAATTATTCATTTGATATTTTATACAATATATAATACAATGATATGCGATGTAGCCAATATGTTAGGTAAGAACTTGTCATTTAAGTTAAAAAGAAGTATATGTATCTTTGTTAAATTAATTTCACTCATAAGCTAAACATGTTTTATCGTATCATCCTCGCTAGCTTAATTTGAGCGGCAGAAGAAACCATTTTTTATATTGCTTCAATGGTAATGAATGAAACTTGCATACCCTTTGATAAAGATATTATCAAGTCGTTGATTTCAAGTGAAGTTCTTTGCGCAAAAACTTAAAGTTTAAGTCAATCTCCATAATAGGTTGGTTGGGGCAAGATTGAATTATGTGCTAAATAAATGGTACCTAAATTATAACAATACATCCAAGTAGGAGAAAAATAGAATAGGATAGGACAAAATATTATACAACCAACATGACTATGTTATTAAAAAAGTCAAAGCATGGATTCACTTCAACCCATCCTATAAGAGACACTGGGCTTATTCCAACATGCAAATTGACAAACAAAAGTTGTTCTCACGTCTATTAAGAAGTAAACTTGTGCAAATCAATTGGCATGCCTTGGCCATACTGGTTCTTTTCATCACACTCTGCTAGATAAGGTTCTGAGCTAGGGTGATGATCAGGGATGTTGTCTGCCCCACTTAGATAGTTAATGCCAACCCGAATGTAATGAAAATAAATAAATCCAAAGCATGATATAGAGATGCCAATTTAGGTCAACTCAACTCATTCAAGTTAATCCATTACCCCTGCCAATAAAATTTTGAGGCCATTGTAGACTGCAAGGTCATGTTGTGATTTTTGAAGTATTTCAAAGGTTCGTACCCTACGTTGCTTTGTTTAACTTACTTTTAAGTGTTTATAATACTTTTTTTTTTTTTTTTACAGAAAGTGTTTATAATAACTTGTTTTAAAACCTTTCAAATAGGTGAGTAGTGGAAGTGGGCTCACGCCCATAAGATATTAGGCCCAGTGGGTCTAATGTAGTGCAAGTTTTTTAATTTGCACCCCTACCATATAATAATGTTCGTGATCTTTGACATTGCAAACTACAAGTCGAACATGTTGAACAATAAACTCACTTTCTTCATTCTAATTTTTTAAAAGTACCTTTTAAATAACATTCCAAAATTATATCAATAATAATATAATATAATATTTATATGAAATTATATTTTTAGTATTATTGTACTTTTTAAATAACCTCCCTCCCTTTTTTTTTAAATGAAGATGTATATATCATTTCATTGCATATAATAGAGTCAATACAGGCTCAAAAACATGGTCTCAAGGATACAATCTTGGCATCTTTGCAAGACCATGAGCGACATGATTCATTTGTCTCATAATATAACGAATCTCTACGTTTTGTAGGTGAGAGAGTTTTTCTTTGCACATCAAAACAGTATGATCTAACTCTAAAGAATGAAGTGAATCACTTGACAGTTTATCAACCACCTCTTTGAAATCAGTCTCCACAATAATATTCTGTATGTTCATTTGGTGAATCCATTTGAGAGCTTCTAACAGGGCTGCTGCTTCAGCTTCTGCAGGTGCTGGAATGCCTTGCACAAAACCTACTTCTTTCTCCCTCCAGTATAACTTTTTATCTTCTTTTTCTTCTTTAGGAAAACATCCCCCATTTCTTATGAGGGTTGTTTAGGAGGGGAAAAAAATAAGGAAAATGAGAGTTTAAATGGTAACTGCCCATAATTTTTTAAATTCATGCACATTAAACAATGAGTTATCTGGGTCTGTTCATCATCACATCGGCCCATTTTAACACATCTAACAATGTGTTCTAACAAGACAGGGCAATTTGTTTCAAAGACTATAAAATTTTTATCCCAATAGAAAAATAAACTGTAATGAAATGTCGAGTAATTGGATAGTCAGCCTAATACTAGTCAAGGAAACCTTCAAGTTTTGATATACTGTCGCAATACAAGTGTGAACCATAATGAAAAGGTCTCTTACTCTTTTAACATGATGGGGAGTCCTAGCATGTAAATAACGCAATTGGGAAAATACATATCCCACAATAACACGAAAAATGCATACAAATGTCGACGCGAGAATAAGCCAACTGAATTAGATTTATCGTGAACTTTTTAGATTACAATAATAATGTTGCTATCGTACTTTTTAGATCAAGCCAATGCCAATCGTTGAGGCATAATGAGGATTGTGGAGAAAAATTACTAAACCAACTTATAATTGTACAATCCGTACTTGCTAGGTGGAACACTTAAATAATCACGCAAAAAGCTAGACAAACTTTATATTTTAATGCACTTCAAAAGTTAGACGAATACGATCTCTTAACTATTATCCATACATCTATTATCATCAACTAAACGATCTCATAAGTCATAACCAACTATGCAAGGTCTAGTAAAATGACGTTTTCAGAAGCAATCTCAAGTCTTGATTAACTTTAACAAAATGATAGCCTTACTTTTAAAAAATTTAAATATGTTTTAGTACTTATAATTGCGTTTAATTTTAATTCTTATAAATAATATTAAATTTTAAAATCAAATTTTACATTATGTCAGTCTAGTCAAGGAAATGTATATCACACTTAGCGATTTTCAATTTCCATCACTAAGCTGGTAACTTTAAGATCGAGTTTTTTAAACCTTGGTGTCAGACTTACGTATAGATTGAATTCAATGATAAACACAAGTATATTTCAGAGGAAACCCAAAAATGTTAACAACGATGTACTACTTGATACTTCCTCAGTTGAAAGGGAAAAAAAGAAAAGTAAATCTTGACAACAAACTAGTTATGTCCTCCCTTACGATGTTAAACGACCTACAAGTATAACGATCCCTCAAACAAGGGGTGTGGGAGAGCTCGTTGGAGTCACCAACCAACATTATTTGCTTGGCAGAACTTAGAAACCGAAGAAGCCAAGCTCACTAGCTCTCTCCTTCTCAAATGTCTCAAAGTACTGATAGATGATTGTTACTGCAAGCAATATTCCGGTTCCTGAACCGATGGCCCCCATGAAGTCTGCCAACACTGTCAGAGCACCGATACAGATGCCTCCAAATGCTGCGGCCGTGGGAATGTATCGGTTCAGCTCTTTCTGCAAGTTTGACTCACGGTGTCCAGGCATTACCATTTGTTGTTCCTGCAAGTTCAAAAATGTATTGTGACCACCAAAATTTACCGACATAATAGATAAAGTTCATTTGTCTGGTGTCTTTAATACAGATGAATTTCTATTTGATAAAACATTGTTCCTGCCAGCAAACTCGGATTCAGAAACACCTTTCACAAGATTGATTTAATGCTTCTTAATTTGGGAATAATTCCAATAGAGCAGAGCATTTCACAATCACTATTTTTACCAGTTCGGGATTTATGAACTCCTAAAAGTTCCATGATACAAGATCCAGCAAGAATGACAAACTGCAACTAGTCATGAATCTCCCATCCATTGGCCGCAAACATAACCTTTCATTTAAAATTCTAATTTATGCTGGTTTAAAGCTTACAAGACTTGGGTTGAAGCTCCAAATAATATTTAGTTGTTTAGACACACTATTGCTTGCTCTAAAACCCAAAGCCTAACAATTATTTTGCTGCTTTACTTAAGAAATATATCATGTCAATGGGGAAAAGAGTATACAAAATCAATGCTAGTCAGTACCTTAAGCTGCTTGGCAACATCTTTAGCAGATGAACCAGAGACTTCAATCCATGTTTTAGAGAACAAGGCACAGGCTGAAAGCATAAACACAAGATAGAACAGAGCATGGAAAGGATTGGCTGCCATATCAGCTAAGCTGCAAAAATATATAAAGCAAAGGCACAAATTAGGGTTATCAAATGAGAAATGAATGCAGTACATAACTGGCTGACAGTGTATATATATACCATACAAAGCACTGAACTTGAATTTGTCAACAATGCTTTTACCTGGATGGTGCAGTGATATAGTATGCAATGCCACCAACAGGAACAGACTGACCACCTCCATATTCAGATTCCTTCCATTTTCCCAATAGATCTACGAAGAAGTTTCCGCTGTACTTACGGTGGAGCAGCTGAACAAGTAGAATAAATTAGACTGTTAAAACAATAAATCCAAAAACATTAAGTCCAACCTATCATACAGCTTAATTACCTGGGAGATGAAGTAGAGATTGGAAACAAGGGCAGACTGAAGAATGATGGGCATGTTGGAGGTATAAAACAATTTGATTGGATATGAACCCTGCTGTCCACGAGCATTCTTTGATCTTACAGGCAAGACCACACGGAAACCTTGGAAGTATATCACAATTAGGAAGATCAAGACAGTAGCAAGCAAATTTGTCACATTGGGAAGATTCTGCCGGTAAAATGCCTCACGAAGAGCACGGACCTTGTCTGTTCTAGTTATCAACAAATGGAACAGAGCAATAACAGCACCTTCAAATTCAGCTCCACGCCCACTGTTAATGGTGGTTGGACTAAATGCCTTCCATATAATGTTTTCACTGAAAAACGACAAGGGAATTCCATTTAAGTATTAGATAAATGGTTAAATATCCTGGTTAGCAGTTGCTAGAAGACAACAAGAACATTATAATTAAAAGCTGGAAATATCTCATCAGGGAAAAGTAGAAATTTACCAGATATTGGTTGCAATGAATAGGGATATTCCAGACCCCAGACCATATCCTTTTTGAAGAAGCTCATCTAGACATATCACAATTATACCCGCAAAACATAGCTGGATGATGATGAGGATGGCATTCCCTACTCCAAGTTGCCCCACACTGCCATACATCCCCGAAAGAACATAGGCAACTGCCTCACCAACAGCTATCAAAATACCAAGTAGCTTCTGCGCCCCGTTTCTGGGAAAGTAATGGAAGTTATCTCAATATACAGTATATAACAGATATGCACTGTAGAGCAGTGCCATAAAAGAGAAATATTAAAACGCAACAGATACTAAATAAATTCCATTTTGCACAGTTAAATTGATGGCCACAAATGCAAATAAAATTAGACGGAGAAAAAAAATATGTTCAGAAAGGAATATAGGTACAAAGAAAGACACTTACAACAGGGCTCGATCCTCTCGTACATTGTTGTCCACTTCAATGATCTTTGACCCAGCCAGAAGTTGCATTACTAGCCCAGAAGTCACAATGGGAGTGATTCCAAGCTCCATGACAGTTCCACGATTTGAAGCGAGAATAACTCGCATCCAATAGAATGGATCAGCACCTGTTGTTGAGTGTATCCCATATAGAGGGAGCTGACTACAAACCAGGAAAATGAAAAGAGAGATCACAGTGTATATGACCTTCTCTCTAAATGGCACTTTCCTGTCAGCAGTTTGAACTTCAGGAAGAAACGATAGAAACGGCCTAACTAAATGAAGCACTCTAAATCCACCTCCCATCTTACCACACTACTCCAGTTAAACCTGTACCAAAATTCAACACGTATATCTAATAGGATTACCAGCAAGGAGCCAAAATATCGTACATCTAGAGAATATCTCAGCATCCAAGTGACAATTCATCAAAAATAACGAATCCCAAATCAAACAAAAATAAGAAATAAAAAACGCTGTGCACTGTAAAGTTCCTAATGGCATGTTTAGTTGAAATACTAGCTAAGATGATTTTAAGTAAATATTCATATGTTTAGTTTTATGTTAAAAAAAATGATCCACGAGTCCATAATTGATTGCATTGAAGCAATTATAGATAACTTCATTGGATAACAAATCGTATCCTGCTTTTAAAATAAAAACATCGAAACATGAAACATAAATCACATTGCTTGAAAATCAATTTTGCAAAGTCAAAATCATTTTTTAAAAACTCACCCAAACACACTACATTAAAAGACGGTTCCCATCTACATTAGCAAACCTTCTTCAATTTGTGCTCACTAAAATTTCCAGTTTACTGAGAATACAAGAACAACCAAATGCCCAATTTTCACTGGTTCAATCTTTTGATCCTAAAAACGATACCATGTAAACAAAACTTAATTTCGATTTTTTTTATAAAAAAAAAAGGTACATCAATCATCGATTACATGGCTACAGAAAATTACACATCGCCTGCATTTAACCTAAATAACAGTAAACAAAACCAGCGAGCTACGCAATACCAATGCATGCAATACAACTAGATCTGGTCTCATGAAATGGCAAACGCGAATTGAAACCCTAATTCGCACGTGCAAAAGGCGAGAAGCGAATCGGGGAACACAAACGGGGGTGCAGGAAGAGGAATATGTAGATTTGGGAATCCGCGAAAAGGAAAAGGAAGCAGCGATGGAAGGAGAATTTTACCGTAGATCTACGATTTGGGGAAGAAAATTTGCGATTGGGAAGTGCCGGGTGCGTTGGTGTGTGGGGACGCGTGTTTATATAGAGGACGGGGCCTATGATGTTTTTTTTTTTGGAACCAAAGAGGAAAAGTCGTCTATCTCGTTTTGTGCGACATGAAATGGAAACAAATGTTAAAACTTTTCACTTATCTCTTTATTATTTTTTATGCAACCAAACAGAACCTTAAATCTCGTAAATATAATCTGTTTATTTTTTATTTTATTCTTTATAATTAAATAAATCTTGAATGTTATGAAAAATACACTTAGAAGTTAAAAGGAGAGAATAAAAAGAAAAAACAAGAAGAATATCATGAATGTTAGGAGTTCTTGTGTTTTTTTGTCAACAAAATAGGCTTACCTTGTTTATAGATGATGGGATGCACATAACTTAATAAAATTAATGAAAAATATAATTACACATAATATATTTTTTTATGCGTTTAATAATATATATAGAGAGAGAGAATATAGATAATCACTGCAGTATGAATAATCTCCGGTAATTAATCATACCATCTTTTTTTCCATTATTCAAATAATATAGTTGGTTAAAATTTTACTAGAAAAAAATCAGAAACTTAATCAAGTAAAAAATCATTATATACTACTTCATTAAACATCTTTTCAGAAAATCCAATAGAAAAAATCATGAAAAACATATTTATTTTTCTTTCTCATGCAAGCAATAATTTTTAAGACAAAAAAGGTTCAATCTTGTGTATCATATGCTCCAAAGTTTTTTCTTAGGAGAGACTTTGTATAGATGTTTGATAGTTTTACATTTGAAAAACTTGATAAATGTTTGTATCACCATTTTCTTAAAGATTATGAGTGAAAAGGAATTTTAAAGAAATATATTTTTTTATTATCTCTTTTAATACATAAAATATTTTCTTTATATATAATTGTCAATGTCATTTTTTAAAAAATAAATGGCAAGTTACTTGTACATATTAAATCACGGATCTCAACCAAACGCACTCAAAACTTGCCTAATGTAATGCTACAAATTCTTTTATACATGATTTGATTTGATGACATGGATTTTATGGTTTATTTTCACACACCTCCATTAGATGGTTTTACCCTCATAATAAATAAGTACTTATTATGTTTTAAAATAAGTGTTGTCCTGTATTAGAAAAACTAAGAAATAAATTAAAGTATTGATTTTACAACATCATATTACATCGAATAACTAAAGTGTCACTTATCAGAAATATTAATGAGAAAAAACTAATATTACATTAAAAAGCTAAATACAAAACTTATTTTGCAATAAATTTTATCTACAAATACGATACTTTATTTAGGGCAAAGGAACTATGGTGTTTTTTGTCATCTATCATCGTGAGAGTTTGACAAATAATTTGCATATGTATAATCAAATGGATAGATTAGATCTCACTTGGAAAATTTGGATAAAATAAAAAATTAAGTTATCTTAAATTATGAATTAGTATAAGTTAGTAGTTAAGATTGATTAAGATTTGTGAGATTCAAGTCATGTAACTGAAAATAACTAGAAAATGGATATTTTTTAATTACATAAGTGTCACGATTTTGGAGAGAATGTGATATGAAAATTATTTTTATGATTTAAATAAGTGCATATTAATTACAAGAGTAGTTAAACACACAAACACACACACACACACATATATATATATATATATGTGTGTGTGTGTGTGTGTTTAAAGTATTTTAAATTTAAACTTTGTAGTTCTCTAAATTAAAATTTTATTTTTAATTTCTTAAATTTATTAATTGTTTTTTTAGTCCCTACTACGTAATTGATTTTTGATACTTTAGATACATGATTTGTGGTAAAAAAAAATTATCACAACAAAGACTAAAAAAATAATTTTAATTGGAGGAACTAAAAAATATAGACACTTGAAAAACTAAAAACATATAATTTTTTTATATAAATTATATTAATAAGACATAAAAACTATGCACCTTAACCTAATCTACTATTAGAGGTTAAGCTACCAACTACTTTAAGTACAATAAGTTGTTTTTTAAGAGGTTCTAATGACAACTTAAGCCAAAATTAAGTAAATAGTTAGAACGATAGGTGCAATGCTTATAGCTGGCTTCAAGAGCCAACACCTCCTGAAGAAGAAGAAAGCTAGAGGGAAGGAATTTTGTATTTCTCATTCATAATCTGCAGTTTTATTACACGTGCATATTTATAGTGTGAATTTCCTAACAGAATTGTGATTTTGTGCTAGAAAAAGATTACCAGCAAACGGATTATGTTATTGTTGTCCACTAATTCTCAACAACCATGATCCTGTAGATTTCCTTATTGCCAACTCAGCCACGATTACACATGTAGGCTTGGTGATGGTTCTTTTTGTTTTTCCTTCTAGTTGCATCCCTTTGTTGCTAGGTCCACTGTTAGTTGCTTCCTGCACCTCTGTCTCTCTATCATTCCACGACCCTTGCAAAAACACCTTGTCCTCAAGGTGTTGGGATTCAATGCATGGCTTCCAAAAGTGATGCCGAGATCCCAAGGTCTATTTCGGCAAATTGCACCCGATTTAGCAGTTGAGCATAATGCAAAGGCAACTGATTAGAGCTTGTATGCGGCCATGGCAGTCCCATAAAGAGGAACAATGTTGAAGAACTTGTTGAAGGAAATGGTGGTGCGAACGAAACTGAAATTGGGCATATGAAGAACAGACATAGGAAGTGGACCCAACAATGGTGGAAGGAATGGTTGCACGGGTGCAGGACATGGAGGCGCAGTTGGCATGGGAAGCAGAGGCGGCATGGACGGCGGAGGTGGCATAGGTATTGGAGTCAGCATGGGTGACGAAGTCGGCATGGGCGGCGGCGGCGACATTGGCAGCGAAGTCAGCATGAGCCGCGAAGTTGACATGAGCATAGTTGATATGATGTGTGAATGTATGTATACATGATTTTGATGATGTCAAAAGAAGAATCAAACAAGACTCATTTTGCTTCTATATTAATACAAGATTGTTTCAACAAATAAAGCCTTGATTCAAGATTTCTTCAAGATCAAGCCTTGCCTCAAAATGAAAAGATTTCAAGTCATCCAAGGCACATGTAATCGATTATCAATACATGTAATTGATTGCCAAGGCACATGAAAGTGTGTAATCGATTACACATCATATGTAATCGATTACCAGAGACTCTGAACGTTGGGAATTCAAATTTTAAATGAAGAGTCACAACTGTTCAAGAAAAATAATTGTGTAATCGATTATACTAATTCTGTAATCGATTACCAGAGAGAATTTTCAAGGAATATCGTCAACAGTCACATCTTATCATTTGGATTTTGAATGGCCATCAAAGGCCTATATATATGTGTGACTTGGGACAAAATTGCAGAGAGTTTTGCTGGTCCAGAATGTCTTATCCTCTCAAAAGAAAATGAGAGAGATTCCAAAAGAACTTCATTGTCAAATGCTCTCTCAATAACTCTTGGACAAACACTTGCAAATCCATTAAGAGTTCATCCATGGATCTTCATTGTAATATTCTTCTCTCGAAGAGAGAATTCTTCTTCCATTCTTCTTATTCAATGATATTGGTTAAGAGACTATGAGTCTCCTGTTGTAAAGCATCTGAACACAAGGGATGAGTTGTCTCTGTGTGGTTCAGACTTTGTAATGGATTTTACAAAGATAGTGGAAATCTCAAGTGGTTTGCTTGAGTACTGGACGTAGGCACAAAGGTGTGGCCGAACCAGTATAAAACTATGTTTGCATTCTCTTTTCCTTGATCTCATTTATTTTATTGCAATCAATTTTGCCTTGCATGTTTAAAGAACATTGTTAAATTGATTGTTGTTGCTTCTTCTGCATTCTAAGCTCATCCCTCTTAAGTTATTGAGGCCACAAGGTCCAACATGATGACGACTGGTGCTTGCACAGGGACGGGCGATGAAAAATGTGGAATGGGATTGCGAGGGCTCAGTCGCTGAAGAAGGTTATCGATGGTGGTGGCCAAGGTGTCGACGACAGCGACGAGGTTGAGTCGACTAAGGATAAGTTTGGCTAAGGCGGCCTCGAGGCGGTCCACGCCAGCGGGAAAAAGTTAAAGGTGGTTTGGCGGGTGCTGTGGATTGCGGTGGTTTGGGCTGGAATGAAAACCATGGAAGGCAACCATTGGAGCTCTATTTGGCAAGTGGTGTGAGTTGCGGTAGTTGAAGCTGGTATGACAGCCATGGACTCTCAATGAAAGCACAAAAAATGATAGGTGCAGTGTTTATAGTTGGCTTTGAGGGCCAACACCTCCTGGAGAAGAATAAGAGAAGAAGAAAGCTAGAGGAAAGGAATTATGTATTTCTCATTCATGATCTTCAGCTTTATCACACGTGCATATTTATAGTGTGAATTTCCTAACAGAATTGTGATTCTGTGCTAGGAAAAGATTACAAGCAAATGAATTCTGTTATTATTGTCTCCTAATTCTCGACAACCATGATCCTACAAATTTCTTCATTGTCAACTCAGCCACAATTGCACATGTAAGCTTGGTGATGGTTCTTTTTGTTTTTCCTTCTAACTGCACCCCTTCCCTTATTACTAGGTCCAGTGTTAATTACTTCCTGCACCTCAGTCCCTCCATCATAGAACTTCTTAAGCAAAGAGTTAAATAATGTAATTTAATTGGTTAATCAAAAAATGAGAATGAGGATGGAATGAAAAGGCAAGCAGGTAGGCGAAAGCGTTTTACTTTCGTCGCCACGCCTCCCATGCTTCCCTCGAAAATCTCACTTTCCGCGTAAATGCAAAAACCAAAGTTAATTTTTACCAAAAGCACTTTTATTACACTGTGAGAGAGAGAGTGTGTGTGTTACTGTGTGCTCCCAACAACAAGATGAAGAGGTAGAAGAAGAACAAGAAGACGAACACACTCCACTTGCTTGCTACTCCTACTTTGAGCTTGCAACTCCTCTTTCCCTAAACTCTCCTTCATCACTCCATAGCTCCTTCTTCTTCTTCTGATTCTGATTCTTAAACTAACAGCACAAGCACACAACCTAGTTCAGCTCATTCGTTTTCCTCCTTGCCCCACTTCAGATCAGTCCCAAAATAGCTATGAGAAATCACATTTTCTTCTTATTCGTTCTCATTGCACTTGCCCCCACTTTCTCTCTCCACTTGCAATCTCACGCCGCTCCTGCAGGTAAGCAAAACTCGCTCCCCCATTTCTTCCGAAACTTGAATTTTCCCATAATTTTAAATAGGTATGCTAAATTTTCGATCTGTTAGCTTAAGGTTGATGAATACCTAACTGGGTGTCTTTTCAGTTGTTCTTTCTTTTTGGTTACTTTAATTAAACGATGCTAATTTTTTTTCTGGTTACTTTAATTAAACAATGTTAATGAGTCAGGGCCGTTGATTAAGCATATTTCTTCACTCATCAAATGGACAAGGTCTACCTCCAAGACACCACACTCAGGTTATTGCTTTTTCTCTACTGAGTGAGAGCTTTTCGACTTAGATGAGTTTGTTGAATAACAGTCTTATGGTTAAGGTTTGTGCGTGAGTGTGTGTGAATGTGATTTGTTGTTTCTTTCTTTTCAGATGGGAATGTTCTTCAATTTGAAAATGGCTACGTGGTGGAGACTGTTGTGGAAGGAAACGAGATTGGGGTTGTCCCTTACAGGATCCGCGTCTCTGAGGAGGATGGTGAACTCTTTGCTGTTGATGCAATTAACAGCAACATTGTTCGGATAACTCCACCGCTGTCCCAATGTATGGTTGCTCGTCCTCTTGAGGTTTTGTAACTGTTATAAGCAAATTTGATGGGTTAGGATATGGTAGTTTTGACATACGTTCCTGGAGGTTAATATTTTTATCATAATGCTTTCAAATTGGTTCTGAATGTTGCTGGCGAATGGTAAGAATGATGATAAAAATTTAAGGGAAAAAAAAGAAGGAATCTGGGTTTTAGTTACTTATCTGGTTCAAGTTACCAGGGAATTGATAGTTATCTAGTCAAAATAAAAAAAAGGTTAAGGAGGGAAAAAAAGAAAAGGGGAAAATTAAAGCCTAAGCTTTATGTTACATTGTTCATGGGTTCTCTTGACAGCATTAGCAGGATAAAGTTATATAACAAGTTAAACAGAGTATGGGATTAATTGAAAATTTGAATGATGTGATCTTCATTTACCGAGCTTACTTTTATGGAATCCTAATTGTGTTGTCAATTATGTTACCTGGCTGCAGATAGTAGAGGAAGATTGGTGGCTGGGTCATTTCAGGGATACACTGGCCATGTGGATGGAAAACCAAGTGATGCTCGTTTCAATCATCCCAAAGGCATAACTGTGGATGATAAGGGGAATGTTTATGTTGCTGATACTCAGAATCTGGCCATCAGAAAGATTGGAGATGCTGGTATGTGATAACTGACAATTTGAGTTGCAACTTAGAAGTACTCAAGATCTACTCTGGACTAATATGGTGTATTGGTATCCGACAATATAGAATGGAATTTGAACTTAAGTGTATAAATAGGAATTCAATAGAAGTGTTACTAGTGCTCTATGATTCAATTGTGTTATTCATTTTACTGGAAATCTGCTAGAGTGTTTGACTTGAGAATCCCACAGTTCAATACCATGGCATAATGGTTAATCCCTTCATTTAAACAATACAACCAGTGGCTATGGGATCCTAATGTATTGAGAAAATTGTGAGTGAGAATGTTGAAAAAAAATTTGTAACTGATCTTTGTGAGTTTTGTTTTAGGTGTGACAACCATTGCTGGAGGAAAGTCAAATGTTGCAGGCTACAGGGATGGACCTAGTGAGGATGCTAAATTCTCAAATGATTTCGATGTGGTATATGTTCGGCCCACCTGTTCCTTGTTGGTCATTGATAGAGGAAATGCTGCTCTTCGACAAATCTCTCTTGACCAGGAGGACTGTGATTATCAGTCTAATTCAATTTCCAGTACAGGTTTATATTCTTATCTTGTTGATTATAGTAGATATCATTTGGATTCTGTTAATATCCTTGTATTATTTACTAGATTACCTAGTTTCCTTTGCTACTTTATTCTTTCCCTAGGTGATTCTAGTCCCTTGGGGATTTAGTTCATCCTAGTGATGTGTTTGCTCAGACGTTGTCTTAGCTCCCTTGGCTATGGTTCATAAATGAAATGGAATATTCCAGTCAGACAATTACTATTTAGTTTCACTATGTTATTCTTAATGGATCTGATTTTTTCTTTATCAGAAGATTATCCTATAAATGCTTTTAGTACATAAAATATTCGCATGTGTTGGTGTTACTGAATAATGTGAATTTGCTGTATTTAGCAGAGAAGTGAAACAATGGAGAATATGTTAATGTGAAAACTGATGATGTGATTGCATTTTTTATCAAGTCCTTTAGATTCTCTATAATGCCAATCAACTTCTGATTTTAGTTCATTTTGTGGGTTTTCCTGCAGATATACTTACAGTTGTTGGTGCTGTTATAGTAGGATATGCTACATGTATGCTTCAGCAGGGATTTGGATCCTCTTTTTTCTCAAAAACGGTATCTTTTGCTTCAATAGGATTTATAAAAACAGAAATTTCAAAATTATGACATTTTGCCTGTTGTAACCATATTATGTCAGAATTATTCTGTTTTATCTTGGATGCTTACTGCATGTTGTTGAGCCAGAACATGAGCTCAAATTTACTTATTCAGTTTTTAAAATCAAGACTTCAAATTTACTTATTCAGTTTTTAAAGTGGAATATTTTATTTCCTTTCTTTTTTAATTGTCTTTTTACTTGTGAGGATGTGAGGTGCAAAAGGCAGGATCAACCCTTCATTTAAAGGCCTGTTTGGTTTAATAATTTTTTATTTCCTGATTTTATAGGTAATTTCAAAAATATACATTGTTTTTTACTTTGTTTTCTATTTTCAAATATTAGTACAGGAAACAATGCAGACAACAACATGTTGTCTTTATCATATCACTTTTATAAATCTTTAAAATCGGAAACGAAGTGAAAAAATGTAGCATCCTTGAAATTATATGTGAAAAGAGGAAATGGAAACAAAAAACATTTTCTCAAAACAAACAGACCCTAAATTTCATCCTTTTGCTGTAAAATCTTATTTTTCTTTGGGCTTTGGTATGTATATTTTAATTGTTATGTGATGCTGTTCATTTTAAGAAAGTACTTAGCCCTTGCTGATTGGCTAATTACACTGCACAAATGCAGCAGCAACCATCACAAAAACCGTTCAAAGGGTTAGCAAGCAATGAGAAACACATGCCAATCCTGGAGAGCAGTAAAGAGGAGCCGGGATGGCCGTCTTTCGGACAGCTCATTGTTGATCTTTCTAAGCTTTCCCTTGAAGCATTAGCTAGCACATTCATTCAATTCATACCCTCACATTTCAGACCTAGCAACTCCAAGAGAGGCCTAACACCACTGAAAGATCGTCTTGTGATGCCTGAAGATGATGTGCGGCCTCCATTGGTCAACAGGCAAAATGCTCAAGGACATACTCCTCTTACCGAAAATAGGATGGCATCACAGGTCCATACTCCTCTTACCGAAAATCGGATGGCGTCACAGGTCCATACTCCAACCATAGCTGAGAAATATTCAGAAATGAAGCCCCCAAAGATAAAATCAAGCAGTTTCAAGGACCCCTCTATGTCAAGCAAGCACCGGTCGTCAAGACGACCTGAGTATGCTGAATTCTATGGTTCTTCTGAGATTCCTCCGTACACCAAATCTAAGAGCCAGAAAGAAAGGCCAAGACACAGACAACGAGAAAAGAGTGGAGAAGTCGTTATGGGGGCAGTTGGAGCTGAGGCTAAACCAGTTGAGACAAGGGCTGTTGATCATAATAATCCAAAGTTTGACCATTACAGTATGAGAACTAAGTATGCATCTGAGGAGACCTTCCGATTCAACTCTCAGTAAACAAGTTTTGCATGATTTATTTTTCACTAGCATTATGTTCTCCATTATACTGAATATGTGCACCTACATTAGTTTGAAGTGTGTCTGTACCTGACAAGTATTTGAAGCTATGTTATAAGCAAACATTCAGTGCTTAGTGAATCATGCGGGTGGGAGGATTTCCACCCATGTTCTGAAAAATTGTCACAAAATTAGCACCTCAACATGCAACGTTGTTAAGTTCCAAGGAGATTGCTCCCTCTTAACTACTTCTTCCCAACTACTTATTTCTTTCATTTCATTATCTTTTTAGCTGAAGCATCAAACACTCTTGAAGATGATTCTAATTACAGCTTGTGTTTTGGTATTTGTTTCAGTCAATCTCATAGGCATGAGGAGGAATCCATCTCATTTTGGGAACTCAAGCAACTGATTCATCTGCATATCTATTAACAATGAGGGTTTTCTTTCTGCAGATTAATGTGCATTACCATATTATCTAAAAAATCGTAAGAAACAAAACTTTTTTTTTAATCTTTGAAAACGTATTTAATTTTGCAAAACTTTGATGAATGACGTTAATGTCATATAAATATCATAAAAATAAGTAGATTAATCTTTTTGAGTAAATTATAATATTATATTTTTGAAAATATATTCTAATGTATATAATATCAATTTAATTAATATTATAATTTATATAATTTAAATAATTGATATTAGAGAAGGATCTAACATCTAGTTAATAGAATAATAGAATACTGTTACTGAGCAGTATGAAGCAACAAGCAGTTCTGTGTCAGCAATTGCATGAGAAAATAGATTGGTGACAAAGAAAAAGGTAAGCCTTCCACCAAAGTAAAAGAAAATATTGGGTGATAAGAAAAAAAGGTCAAACTCGTATTTTTGTCCTTCAAATATGTAATCGCAAGGATTTTGTAATTAATTTACTCTCTTAATAATGCAAGAATACCTGTGGTACTACCTAATTGCGTTCAATACTGGAGGAATAATCTTGTTATCCTAATGATTTTACTCAATTCAAATAAGCTTTTTTTTAAGATTTAAATTGTCTATATCAAAAAATAATGCAAAGAATTATTACTTTTTGGTTGTTCAAAATATTTTGACATCAATTTAGCCACTCAATAGAATATTTTTAGGTAATCATATATAAGTAAGAAGTATTTAATAACTTTTCTTTGCTGAGTTTGATAAAAGATTTTAGTTATTTTTTAGTTTTAAAATTTATTTGAAGTAATATTTTTTAAAATGTTAGTTTTTGACTTTTATTTTTTTTATATTTATTTTTTTTCCTTAAACATTTATTAAAATTCTATTTTAATCTTTTCTATTTAAGGTGAAATTTTATTATTTTTATCCTTTATATAATTTTATATTTTTAAACTATTTCAACATATAATTTTATCCAACCATTTAATAAAAATAATTTTTCAACTCTCTAACTTTTAACTAACTTTTTAATTAATTTTGTCAAATATAACCTTTGTTGATAACTAATCTAAACTTAAAAAAACTAATTTTTCATCTTTATTAAAATCTTCCTTTTAATTATGTTTTTTTCTTTTCCATCTAGATTGGTCACCTTGCTCAATAGATACTGTGTGTAATCAATGTATTAAATTGATATCAAATTTTTCAAAAGTTAAAGTGAAAACATTTATATTTTAACAGGTAAAAATAAAGGTTCACTTAGAAAATTATTTATGTATACTTTGGTAGAGTTTGATATGCACAATCCCCCTTTCTAATAATTGGAAATATTGTGAAAATTTATTTGAAGCTTTTTATTTTCTTTCGATTTGATAGGAACGGAACTTTTGACTAATGGATATTTTTTACTAAAGTAGATATCTTTTTTTTTTTTTGGTAGAGAGGGGATTTTTTTTTAATTTTTTCTTTTAATGAATTATTGGATATCCTAAATTTAGATAACCCAACAGAATCACTATTTCTTTTTTTTTTTTCTTTATGTGGTAATGGGGAGACCCCAAAAGAAAGACTAAAAACTGGGAGGAAATATGATTGAAAAAATCCTCCAAAAAGGCATTATACAAAAGGCATATTTTGAGACGGAAAAATAAAGCATATAATGCTTAAAAGATTAACAACTCATTGATATTAAGAACGTATTAATTTCTTATAATATTACCCTCATATTTCACAAACGTGAATCAATATATCTTCTTTCTTCCTTTTTTTAGTAATTTGGTATTAAAAAATGCATGGTACATAATTTTAAAATTCATATGACGTACCATTGAAAGGCATATTTGAAATAGAGGTGGAGTCCTTCTAAAAATACATCAGATTAAAGAGATACAACTATTTTTCTTCTCTGAATTGAAAATATGTTCAGTACAGAACAAAAATACATTTGAAATGTTTATCCAAATATAAGCTAATATACCAACAAAATTATTGATTCGAGTGGTATTGTAGTCAATCTTTTTAAGTAGTATAATATAATTAATAGATGATTAAGTTTCTTAAATATGCTTACAATAGTTTGATTTTTTGGTTGTGCAGGAAATAATTTTTTGAGAGAAGTAAAACCCATTTTGGTGATATCTATATCTCAAGAATTAATATCATGATTTTTGGTTAGGATCATATTCTACTTTCAACAAAAGAGATTTCGAATTTAAGCTTAATGAATGAAAAAATAAATATGATTGAGAGATAAGATTTCGTTAAAGTGACCAATCAAATATTTTCTTTACAAAAAATAATTAGATAAAATTAATAAATATTTTGTATCATATGATTATAAAATAAATCAAATGCGTTTTTTCAGTGAGATTGGAATTTACTGGTAGACCCTCTTACATAATCTTCAAATCAATTATTTGCAATAATTGGGAGCAGTCTTGACTTTTCAAATTCTGGACCACATAGTATTGCTACAAGTTTTGGTAGAGGACGATGCTTGAGATGATTCCTGAAGGAGAAAATTAAAGCATAATGGAATACGCTTTGGATGGAGAAAAGAAACTAGCGAGCTAGATGACTAGTGACTAAGCCTATACTCGAGTTTGGACAAGAGCCCTTAATTTCCTTAAAGAAGCCATCATGTATTTGTGGTATGGTGAAACTCATCTATCCTTCCAAATATCCACGTTTCTACCATCTCTTATCTTTCCATAGTGCACCTCTTTGTTTTGCCTGAAAAGATGTTAGTCCAGCTCTAATGTATAACCCACTTTGAATCCAAGACCACCATGTGAAGATTTTTTCTTTGGGAAATATATATGAAAATTCCTGTCCTGAGTCTATCTTTTCTGTAACTAATACTCTAACTTTGTTTGCCTAAAACTATAGGTAGCTTGTATGAGATCAAATTTCTAATCTAATTTAACCTCAATATTACCATTATAAAAAAAATAATTTGAATTTATTGAGGTGCCAATATAAGTTTATTGATATGTTAGTGTAAGAAATTTTGTATATCGTCATTTAATTATATGTTATTGTGTAATTAAATATTTTTTAATAATGACTTTAATATATATAAAATAATTTTTCATTAATTCACTGTATAAAAAAACTATACTGACATCATATCAAAATAAAATTTTATATCAAATAATTTATTTTAAAAAAATAGTTGTCAGAAATTTGTATAAATAAAGAGGGTTAATTAGGAGGGTGGTTGTTCTGCTGATTTGTTTGCTAGTAATAGTATGTATTTGTCACAGTCATTTGTCTTTTGTTTTCAATCGTCATTTTCTCTCTCTCTCTCTTTTAAAGGTTAGGTAGAACTATCAACCAACACGAGCATCTTGCCAAAATATGGCAACTTTTTTTTTTTTAGTAAGACGAGTCAAAACAAACAAGAAAAGCTTATTTAATAAAAAGATAATGGATTTCTTACTTTTGCTTTAAGTTGTACCAAGATTAAAAAAACAAGTCACTAATTTAACTTGTAATACATTTTTATTACACGAGTAATTTTAGTCTGTGATTTTTAATATTTATAATTATAATTTCAACTTGAGTTTACATGAAATAGATAGACATCATTTGTTATCTTCGTAATATTAATATTTGAGTGTATATTGACTTCTTTGCTATCCTGGTGTCCCTTCAATTAAAAAAAACCAGTTCTGAATATTTTCACCATTAGCAGTTTAGCTAAGAGTAAAAACTTAGTTAATTAAAAATAATAATAATAATAATAAAGTAGCGAAGCGAGCTCAGCATATTGGACTTTACTGGTTTCCTAGCTACCGTCAGCCAGTCACTCACTGTATCAAATTTCAATGATTGTAAAATTAGCCTAAGTTTCTTTTAACCAATTCCAGTATTTGAATACTAAAAAGTTGATACCATATGTAATTTAATTAGTACTAAAAACAATTTTTTAGTTTTTATATTTTCATCACATAATCATTTTTTATAATTACTTTAAATTCCAATATTTGAGATTATTTCTAATTCATAGACAAAGTAAATTTAAAATATAAAAAATATCAAGCTAATATAATTTTTCATTAATGTTGAGTTGTTCTTGTGGATTTTCATGGAATAAATCTAATTTGTTTTAATCAAAATTATGTAAAAAAGTTTCATATTTATTTATAAATAGTTGAATTTCTTTAATTCGGCATATTAAATTGAATTTCTCTAATTTCTTTAATCAAAATTATTTGTACCGGTGAAGACACATGCGCGTCACACTTCTATATTCGTATTTCTATTACGTTATATTAAAGGAAAAAAGAAAAAGAAAATTAAATAATTTTTACAAGCAACATAATTTAAAACTGTTTTTTTAAATAGCTTATTTAATTTTAAAACATTTTTGTTTTAAAAGTGGATATTATAATTTTAAAAATTCCATATTAAACAGTTTTTATACACAACATAATTTGAACAAAATTAATAAAAGTCGATTTTTTATTACCAAGTAAGCTTTGAACAAAATTACAACTGTTGTTATTACCTGGTAGCATGTTTCTATTTTAATATTATCACATATTCTCCTCACTAATAGAAAAAAGAAGATCACACGCCATAGTGCCACGCAACATGGAACATTGACAGCCAACAACCACATTATCTGTTTCTACTTTTGTTCTCAGGAATGCTTATTATGATTCCCTCTTCCTTACAATCAATAATAGGCAATAGCCATTTCATTTCCCCTTTAATAAAATATCTCCACACACAATTTATAGGGGTGATGCACTGCTTTAAATTTTGTCGTGTTTAGATGAAAAAGAAAAAAATTGTTTAACGAAATAATTTGTGTTCTTTTTTTATTTATAAAATTCTCTTGAATAAATAACAATTACATATGCATGAAATTAATTTATGACCCGTCATACTCTCTAACTCGAAAAAAAAAAAAATCTCCACGCACAAAAAAGAAAAAGAAAAGTCGCAGCAAATTCAGCTCTAAATTAAACTATTGATGACTACTTGTTACCTTTTTGATATATTTATGTTACTATACCTTTTCTCAATAGCCAATAATATATGCCATATTTACAATATTATTATTGAGTAGTAGTATTAACCTGTTGCACCCAATTTTCACTCGTTTTAAAAAAAAATTAAGGTACACCCTTTAAAACAATTAAACCGGGACCCTAATGTTTTTCATTGAATCATAACATCGCTTTTTTATTAGTTAGATCTTTAAGTTGTAAGGTAAGAATAATTTGTAAGTTAACTTTTACCAATTATAAACTTTAAAATAGACTTCCCTCCAACTTGATGTACTTTAAAAGTTACAGATAGGTTGAGAAATTTTGAAACGTAGTTACTTAAGAATCAAAACAAATAATCAATAAGTTGAGAATTGAAATATTTAGAATGAAGTTAATTTGATATTTAAGAATAAAAATATCCAGGAAAAATAAATCAAGAATCAAGAAATAAAAAGAAAATGCAGCACATAGTCATGGCATATTTGAAGGGCAGCCCGTCATTTACCCACCAAAGAGGCAACCTGACCCGTGAGAATAAAGGGGGAGGGGTTCCACACCTTATTTACGATGTTATCAAAGAGGAAAATATTAAAAAATTAAGTTTTAACTTTTTTGTCCATTGTTGGTTTTATTCAGTATCAACTATTTGAATTTAATTCTCATCTATTATCAATATAAAGGTTTTTAAATTTCTACACTATCAATTAATTAAAATTTACTCTAAGTATAAAAATAAATAATCTTATCCTATATAGTAATATCCGAATGACTATATATATATATATATATTTACTTTGTTATCACATTCTAATTAATTCGAAATTATTTATCTGAGGACTAATTTTATTTAAAATATTTTTAATCAATAGTAGAGTTATTTTACTAAATAATACTCCCATCATCCTAAAATAATAATCATATTAAATTATTTTACACAAACAAAAAAGAAATAAATAAATAAATTAATAATTTTATAGAATTAATCTTATATTATTGATCTTATAAATATAATTAATTATTCAACATTAATATTATAAAAAAATACAATTAATATTATATTAAAAAATTAAAATAATAATTATTTTGAGATAATTTTTCTCTGTTACATAATAGTTATAATAAACCGAAAGTAAGATAATCTTATGACAATTTTTTTTCTTTTAAATATGTTTTTATTATTATCTAGCAAGACATTAAAGACTAATTTTTATCAATATGAAAATTTATTTATTTAATAAAAAAGTAAAAAAAATGTGCTATTAGTCATATTAATAATATTTAACTTTAAAATAAAAAACTTATTATTATTATTATTATTATTAATTACTAGGAAAAATAGATATTTCGTGTTTAACTGCTTTTTCATGCTTTTTTAAAATGAAAAAAAAGATAATAAAAAATAATTAGTGATTTTTGAAGATAGGCATAAAAATAAAATAATAAGTTATAAATAAAATAATATGAATATAAAAATATGGATACTAAAACATCTTATTTTTTTTATTTATAGTTACAGAATAATTTATTGTTAGTATGTGGATATGGATTATGGGATGAGAGTGGTGTACAAGTAGAAAGGTTTGAGTGTAGCTACTACCGTTACCCACTGCAGTGGTTATCGTGCCAAAGCTACGTCATTGACTTGGCATCTGATCTCAGTGAGAATTCAGAAAGAAAGCCCTTTCTTTTTTCTTTTACCTCTCTCTCTCTCTCTCTCCTTCTGCCAACCAACTTCTTCTCCTTTTTCTGCAATGGGTTGTGCTGGATCTTCACAATCCAAGCCTGATGGTGAGCCACCCCTTCTTTTCAATCCTCTCAAAACCTCTTCTTTGCATTCCCTTTTCGTTAAATCTTTACCGATTTCATCATGGGTCGCTGTCAAAATCCCTTATTTCTTCTTCTTGTTTCATGGTATTCGTGAACAAGCATGTAATTTTGACTCTAAAAAATTGTACTAGTTTTTAAGGGGGAGAGAATCAGGAAATAAGGTGCATAGGACAAACAAATTTAAAACCTTTCTTTTGGGTTTTAGATATATTGCCACATTTTGTATTGAACAATGAAAGTCCTACCCTCTGTAACCGTTTGGAGCATTTTTTTTTTTGTGTTTATTTTTCAAAGCAATTTTTGTCATAGGTTTTTTTTAATCCGTTGGATGTTGCTAGTGGCTGTCTTGGGGGTAAGAGTTAGGATGGTGTGCCAAACTTGTAAACTCTACATGGTACTGGTTTTTAAGTTCAAGTTATTTGCTTGGTGTGTTTGAGGGAGTGTTGACAAAATTGATTTTAAATGAAATTGGTTTTGCAAAATTGATTTTGGTTCAAATTGATTTTGAAGTGACGTGATTTATGTTTAATAGTAAAATTTAGTGAAAATTATTTTGATCCAATGCAAAATCTATCTAAAGTAACTTTTACTCGAAATCAATTTTTCTCAACGTAGAATCGAAGATGTAAACATTTATCTAAAATTCTGTTAGTTGGTTTTTGAACGTGATTCTGGATAAGTCAATGTTAAACCAAACATGCACTTGGTCTGTCCCTATTATTTATAGTTTTGAAAATTTAGTCTCTAATGGGGACACTGTTGATGGGTTTTTGGTGATTGAATTGAGGTTGAAAATAGTGGTTTTGGAATGAACCCTACTATTGGGGTTAGTTAAGATCTTTGAGATTTAGCTGGATTGCAGTAATTTGGTGTGAACATTTGAAAGTGCTTGAATGAAGCAAGCTTATAAACTTGTTGATTTATGAATTTTGTAAACCGAAGAAAGTTAAATTTGTAGCAGTATATTGATGAATTTATCTTTTAATATAAAGTCTTGGTTGTATGGATAATGCCATCTGAGTATCCTGACTGTTAGTAAAGCCTAATCTTTCATTTCCAACTTTCACCAAACCTGAATGTGTAGCTGCGTGATCTAAAGCAAGTGAAGAAGGGTGAAAGGAAAAGCTTATTTATCAGTTATCACTATGATGTGTGTCTGTTTTCTTTTTGTTTGTGTGTTCGTGGAGACTGGAGATAGTGCCAATAAGCATGACACTGAAAATTTGCCTTGCAATTTTGTTTCCCCTGGACACAAGATAAAAAGTGGCAACATTATATGAATATGCCCTTTCCTTTCTAAGGTACATTGATCTGTGCATTGTTGCATGTATACAGAGA
The DNA here is from genome assembly GCF_004193775.1 of Glycine soja. NCBI lineage: Eukaryota > Viridiplantae > Streptophyta > Magnoliopsida > Fabales > Fabaceae > Glycine > Glycine soja. The sequence goes on along the minus strand of NC_041012.1, from coordinate 44,683,927 downwards.
TACATTCATAGTCGAGCATTACAACATGCAGGAGCCTCTTTGTTAGTCTTACCTCAAATTTGTTCTGTATTGGTAGTATTGATATAATATCATGAAGGGAAAAAATCTTTGCAAATTGATGATTTAAATCTTAACCACAAAAAAGGATATGTAGAATAAGGTGGTGCAGCACTCTCTTATATTTGTTCCTTTCTCATAGTATAGATTTTTATTTTTTTTTATTTTATATTATTATGTTGCTAATCTGAATTTTTGTTATTCATTATTTCAAATGCTTGTGGTTAGATTTTTCATTCCTTACGTCCTCCAAAGTGTTAAACTATCTTTTTAGTGGCTTGTTCCTGATGACAATGCTCAGGTTTTAAAGTTTGATTTCTTTTGCCATTTACACCAATATAACAGGGGCTGTAAAAAAGATCCGGAAACCTAAGCCTTGGAAGCATCCTCAACCCATAACAAAGACTCAGCTCACACAATTACGTGATGAGTTTTGGGACACAGCTCCTCACTACGGTGGCCGGAAAGGTATTATCACGATTCAATAAATGACCATATTTGGAATGTTTAAATAAAGGCCTATTGCAGATTAAATTGGCTTTGGAAGAAAAGGAGTTTATGTGGAAATGATTGTTTTATATGAATCAGTTCACTTCCCATAGTTGGCTGCATTGCTCCAATTTCTTTATTTAAGATTAGTTTTCTGACTGATTAAAATTAACTATTTATAGATTGCTATTTTGCTTTGATCTCATCTACAATGGTCATCTTCTAAAGAAGCCTCTATCTTTATAGCTAGGATGTTGTACAATAGGGTTGATAATTGTTGAAGATGTAAATTGACAATAACCAAAGGTTTTTACATGTAATCCTAACCTAAACTGGTTAGTCCATTAATTCATATTCTAGTTAGAGAATGCATAGAAAGTTGATCAATTGTGGTTGTCACTTCTTTACCAAGAAGAAATTTTTGAAAATGCTCTTTTTCAAAGGGGCTGTTGACAAATCTGCCCTCCAAATTAGGGAGTTTGTATTATTGTTTGTTCACATGAGGGTGCAATGACTGCAGCAATGAGAGATTGAAGAGTGTTTATCTGGAAAAAGTTGGAAATGAAACTTTAACTTGAGGGGAGTGGATTGCTGGGTGAGGCAGTAGAGGTTGAGCTTTGTAGGTTGATAAATTTGGAGTGCTTCATGTTGGGTCAGGACAGGTTTTTTATAATTCCTTTATGGCTCATTTTTCTTTTGGGGCATCATTATTCTCTTGGCAATATATGGAGAGAGAGAAAGAGAGAGTGGGGGGGGGGGGGGGTGAACGAGATCGGATGATCATCTTTTTGGGACTGACCTTTGCCTTTAAACGTCTTGTATTCCTCTCATCATAAGCAAAAGGTTTTATCCATTCTTACATTTATTAAGCATGATGCCTTATACAGTTATTTTTTTCTTTCTAAGCCGTACTCTGATTCTTCATATAGCTGTAGGCTTAGATTTCACAAAGTATATAGAATCTGATAATGATGATATTCTCCATGTAAAGAGTGAAGTTACATTCTATCTTACTATTACATTATTGTTTATGGCACAATAAGTTTACATCAAGGAAAAAATTGAAAATTTGCTTTTGTAAGAGTAAGAATCCTGTTTGGTTGTTGGTGACTCATACATATATGTGATAGTGATATTTATATCTGTCTTGCTTAATATGTAGAAAACTGGACAGACAAGAAACATGTGAGTGAAAGTATACAATTGATTGACTTGATGTTTGAGTATAGTTGCCAAAAGAATCCATAGAAGAATAAAAACATAGCCCCAATGAAATAAGAAAAAGTTATCAAAGTTGTTTTGTATCATTGTATGGCTGGCCATTTTTTCAGAATAACTTAGGTTAAAAAAGTGAAATTTGGCTTCCCTAGGCCTGGTGGCAAGAAGGAATCATTGATTTCCTTTGGGTCTACATGCCTTGGGAAGCCAAATTTCACATCTGTAGTATTTTTTTTATTTTTTATTTTTATAAATCTTAAGCAAGGGTAAGGCTGCGTACAATATCCCTCCCCCATACCTTCGCATAGCGAAGAGCCTCCGGGCAATGGGGTACGAAGTTTTATAAATCTTAAGCAAATAGGCTACTAGTTATTGCATTTAGTTGTATAAAACTAATTTCTGAGAAAAGCAGAAACAATGCTGGTGTGATATGTAAATATGTTCAACAAATTTATGCCACAATAAAATACAACACTTACACAAAAGAAAAGTTCAGATTATATAGGTTTACTAGGTATTTTGTTAAATTTGTTGTGAATCATTCTTGTCTATTTCATTTTTGCCTTAAATACATATCTTAATTGTTTAAGTTATTTGAAGTGTGTGCATATCTGTTTTCTGCTTGCTACTAGAGATTTGGGATGCTCTTCGAGCCGCTGCCGAGGCTGATCTAACTTTAGCACAAGCAATTGTGGATAGTGCCGGGGTCATTGTCCAGAGTTCTGATTTGACAGTATGCTATGATGAAAGAGGTAACTGTTTCATGTTGCATTCCATTATCTACTATATCGAACAAAATTTTCAAAATGAAAAGTAACATTTAAATTATATATAGGATACAAATACAATGTGTTTGGTTTTATAATCTGAATCAGTCTTTAACCGAAAGTTGAAAAACTTGATTCAGTTTCCTTTGATTTGAAAATCATAATACAGCTTATGAAATTGGAAGTTAAATAAAAAAGCATCTAAAATTTTTTTATACCATGAGGCATGAACCACCATGTGGGCTTCCTGCTGCACTACCCTACTTTTCCCCTTAATTATCCAACCGTGGTCCATGCCTAGCTGAATCATGTGACGCCTACCTTTATTGTGGATTATGGTGGAATACAATGCACTGTTGCTGTAGAAAGCTCTCTAACCCCACCGTCACCTTTCTCACCTCAACTACCCTACCACATAAACATGTTATCTCACAATCAAAACCCTTTGTTTTTACACATTTTAAATTTATTACCTAAAAAAAGAAACCTTTCTATTAGAAAATTGTTGGGGTCCTTAAGATTCATGCACAAACTTCAAAGTTCAAACATGCATTTTGAAGGGTATATAGTACAGGGGAAATGCAGTAAAATAGTTAACACTAGCTTAGCATGAGAAACCTTGATAATAAAAGCAAAATTCTTGGAAATGCTAGATTTGGTTCATGGAAATCAAAGACCAAAAGTTGAATTACTATACCTTGTGTTCATTATGGGGCTAGAATAGAAATTCTTGGAAATGCTAGATTTGGTTCATGGAAATCAAAGACCAAAAGTTGAATTACTATACCTTGTGTTAATTATGGGGCTAGAATAGCATGTTCATTTATTACAATATTTACCTATATGAATGTTATCTTGTTGTTTATCTGATCCTTGCTGCAATACTTGTTTTGCAGGAGCAAAGTATGAGCTACCCAAGTACGTTTTGAGCGAGCCAACTAACCTGATTCGGGACACTTAATAACAGAGAATATAAATAGAAAGATTCATGGGCGAGAAGATTGTAAATCATGTATATGGTTATCTCATTGAATTGGTAACTTGCATAGGGTAGCAACTCTTTTTCCTTTCCACCATCTTTGAAATCTATCTACCGCTATGTTTCCTCCATCAATTAAACAAAAAAGTCTGTTCTGTATCTGATGACAGTATCCCTCTTCTTTGGTAAATACAAACTCCGTTATGTATTTTCAATCGGCAATTTCTCAACATTGGTTTCATATTTGTGTTGAAAGAACATTTGAACAACTTTTCCTACAGTTTTTATCCCCTGATTTTATACTTGTTTAAAAATTTGACTACAATTCAAAATCAATTTGAACCGAAAAAGAATAACTCATTTGATGTCTTTTATTTTTATCATTATTATATAGAATTGAAATGCAAGGTTACAAAAAACTGCCAAGGTGGACTCTTATAATCAGGCTAGTTAAGCAAGTGAAAGACCATTCCTTTTAAATAAATGATATTTTTTAAAATAAATTGATTAACTGATGTGAACAAAATAGTTGGATATTTAATGGCTTAATTTATTTTTAATCCCTCAAATTATGGTATCTATTTTTTTCAATTTCCAAATAAAAAATTATATTTTTTTGTTAGTTTCTCAAATTGGAAAAATGTTCTGTTCAGTTCATCCTCTCAAACAAAAAATTGTATTTTTCAGTTTTTCAAATTCTGGCAGAGGGATTAAAAAAATATTTTTTTGAATGAAAAATTAAAAACACATTTTTATTTAGAGAACTTTAAAAAAATGGCCCCCAATTTAACGGACTAAAAAAATAATTATACCTTGTTTAACTTACTCTTAAACTTACTCTCAGGTCAGAAGTTAGAGACGACTATAAATCAATTATACTCTGGGAAAATAATAACAAGTTGTAAGAGTGTCTAATGGTCTCATTCAAAAAACTATAAAAAAAACCTTTTAAATTATTTATAAAAGTCTCATTTTAACATTTTTTTATTTTGAATCTACATACAATTCAGAACAAATTATCCGTTCATCTGCAACCTATCAACTAAATGATTAAAAAGTGATAATCTAGATTCATCTGCTACCTAACAACTTGATTAAAAAGTCATAATCCAGATCCCCTTACTACATTAGTGTTTATGCATTAGATTCATACAATATGATACATCAGTGCATATTTAGTTTCACGTTGAGTTTTGCATAATGTTGAATGAATTGATTCTAGGTCAAAAACAGGACTAACAAAATTCTTACAAAATACTCGTTCAAACACAACGGTAAGAATTTCAGTAAAATCGGGTACTTGCTTTCCAATCTCAATTCTATTTTGGCTGTAGCATGTGTTAAATCAAAACATAAATTGTCCTAATTCACAACAATTTTGCTTACTTCAAGCGAAAATAGATGCATAAAATGATACTACACCTATGCTTTGTTTTATACAAAAGTATATTCTCATTTTTAAATTTATTTTACAGACTCACTTAAACTAGGCATGACCTGGGATTAGAACCTCAAGCAACCGAGATCAAGAGTTACCCATCACAACCTGATTCATTGGGCACGGACCTGTACGTGAACTATACTTTTTTTTAGGCAAGAACAGGACCAGAGTAATTAGTTATATTAGCAATAGAATACACAACACATCGAGGTATTTCAACCAACCCTGCATCCAGATTACAGTGAAACCCTCAACTAACAGAACTGCATAATGCAATATCCTCAATCATGAAGGAACTAGCATTGATGAATGATCCTGGAAAAGGATCATCCCTTTTGAACATTGCAATTCTTTGTGTAGTTCTCAAACTCTCTTGAAAAATGAAAGAATATTGCCCTGTTTGGGATCCTTTGAGTTTCCTGCTTTCTTTTTTCCTCCTTTTCCACTAATGGCATTTGAATTGGCTGGTGGCTTCTTAGTTGCTGGAGCACTGGAATTGTAATGAATAAAGTTTGTAATGATCATCAAATGTAAACCCCATATTAAAGTAATAATCTTTTATCTTAAAAATTAAGTTTAAAAAATAAAACCAGATTAAAAGGGGACTCTACAAGCTTCAGATATAAAAAACAAACTGACTACATATTTCAATATCAAGAAATCAAGATTTTTTCTGTCAAAAGACCTTGAAGTACTTCAGAAATACCTAGCAAGTTGCAAAAAAAACCTAATGAAGTACCCCTTTATGCTTCATGGAACAACCAATAGGTGTCATTTGGCCCTTGAAGTACTGGTGGTTTCCAGATTCATCTCAAATGCATGAAGGATAAGGAAGATTAACACTAACCTATCGATAGCTTTGGTAGATGCATTACTGTCAGATTTCTTTGTTGTAACCTTATCAGGTTTCTTCTCTTCTGTCTCCTCCCCCTCCCAGACTACTTCAGTTACTGGAAAGAAGAAAAAAACATAAACAAGAGAAAAATACAAAACATATAAAAAAAATTATGATTAATGAGATTCACCAAACATTTTGATATGAATCACCCTAAAATCATGCAAGTACAGAAGAAAAAGTTGTAAATAAATTATGAAGAATTAAGTTCAAAACATGCAGCGGTAAAGTTGTGCCTTGGTGACTTGTTGGTCATGGGTTCGAATCCGGAAACAGCCTCTTTGCATATGCAAGGGTAAGGCTGCGTACAACATCCCTCCCCCATACCTTCGCATAGCGAAGAGCCTCTGGGCAATGGGGTACGAAGTTTTTTTTTTTTTTTTTAAGTTCAAAACAGAAGTTCCAAAGTAATCTATTTTAGTTATAATCATTCATAAAGTTAGCTTGTATGCTTTATGGAAATAAAGAATCTGCTGAGTGAAAAAAAAAAGCATTTAAGAATGTAAGTACCTTCTCTCCCTCGTTCATCAATCCTGGTCTTCATCACTTTTCTCCTCTTAGGTGAACATGGAGGGGGATTGTTTACACTATGTTTACTTAAATGTACTTCAGGAGCACCACTCTGTAACTTCTCAGAAGATGATTTCCCAGTATTTGTGCACTTGCTGATAGCTGATACATTTTCTCTCAGTGGTAGGCGAGCTTTTTGGTCTGTTGCTCTCTCTTCCTTAACCGTTGATTTATTTTCTTCCTGTGAATCAAAATTCAGAGTGGTTTTCTCTGATGTTTTTTTGTCATTTGGTGTAGAATCTAGAGATGATTGTTTATTTGGGAAATCAGGTGATGCTAAACTGACAACATCATCTTCATCTTCATCTTCATCTGAGAAATCAAAGACAACCCTTCTTTTCCTATTGGAAGACCTTCTCAAGGAGACATCTTGATTATCATCATTACCACTGTCACACTATTCTACTTCACGGACAGCAGTTTCTCCAGCTTCATTAGATACTGAAAGAAAGTGTAATATATTGGAGACACATTGTTCTGTTACATTGCAGCCACCAAGAAAAAAAATGAAAATCTAAAATAAAGCAAATGGAATTAACTGCAACGAAACCCAACCAGGAGGATTTGAAATTTTGTTATTATTTTCTGCTGATGAGGAGCAAGGCCTGGGTTTTGCAGATGCACGGCCCCAAAGGCTTGCTAATGAACCTCCATTAACAGAACCACTTTTATCAGCTTGTACTTTCTTTTGGCCTGTGGGTAAGGGAGGTGCCTTTTCTTTGTCTGCAGTAGGTGTGTTGATGTTATCATGAACTACAGTATTCCCTATACCATTGCTTTCACTCTTGACTTCCTTTACCACACTCTGTGGTTTGGTATCGACTTTGTCAATAGAATCACATGCTATATTTTTAGAAGGTTGGTGAACTATGTTACTCTTTGTTGGTCCCTCACCTAGAGATTTTGATTGAGGAGCTGCAGAAACTACTGTTGGGCCATCCACATTCCATCGTACAAAAGAATTAAAGACCCCACTGAACCTGACAAGTAAGCTAGTTAACCACAAGGAAACCCACAAAATAATCTCAAGTTTTCTATACAGTAATGAAAACATCACATCATTTCATTACAAGTATAATAGTGATGTATGCAGGTCTGTATAGAGATTAGACTCAGCACATGACGGTAGAAGAAAATTGATATAACCATTTTCACTGACTCAATTCTTGACCATTGAACAGATTCTGGAAAATAAATCTTGCAGTTAACTTACAAAAGTAAACAGGACCTGCCAGCAGGTTGAGATTTATGAACAGGCCAACTTGCACATTGATGAAAAAAAAATTGAGGATAGCAAAATCAGATCACCACTTTTTACTGTATAAAAATCAACATATTTTAATGCCAAAGTTTCTCCAATTTGAAAATTATATCTGAACCACTTCTAGCTTATCTGAAACAAAACCAACCAAAACCTTTTCCCCTAATTTTCAAAGCAACTTTTTCTCCTCTTTTAAAATGGTCCATGCCATTACTCATCCCTGATAGATGCATCATAATATCATACCATTCTATCTTTTAACCTTTCCTAACAAAATAGATACCAAAATCCAAAACATAAGAAAAGAACACAGGGGGAGGTCAGGGAATCTTGCTATTAACCAGAACCATTCAGATCCAAATAATCATTGGAAAGACTTTCTGCTATAATCAGGGGGAGGGCACAAGGAAACGATATAGATATTCTGCAGTTATGGAACCTACCTATTATCCCTCAAACAATTGTCAACTGAGGAAGGTTGCTTGAAGAGCTCCTCTGCTTGAATGAACTCAGCATTCCAAAGCACAGCTGGATCCTTTGGAATGCTAGCTTGCACACTATATATCTGAACTGAGCAATCCCCATCAAATTCTTGTTGTGCTTCTGCATAAAAAGTAGGAAGCAATTTCATGTTACTCCTGTTTCCATCTGTTAGTTAGCCACTTCATATCAAAGAATGACAAGCAAAACTTTCTCAAAATCCATATTCACTAACAATGTCTCTCAAATTGTAAACTGAACAGATTAATTGAAATACACACACCATATGACTAGTGAAACTTCTTGACAAGCAGTTCTTCCAACATAGACAAACTGATCATACAAGAAAAGTTGACAGTTGAGTCAGACATACCAAATTCACCCATATCCAAGTTTCATACAAGAGAATTACAAAAACAAACAATTTCAGTTTTTATAAAATGATACTAAATTACAACTGCAACTTCACTAGAAAAATGGATATCTGCCAGTGGCCCATTTCTGCTTGTTATAAACATAGCAATGAAAGCTGGATACCTTAAAATTAAACAAATGGAACAAACTAAAGTGTGACAAAACTATGAATAAAATGCACTAGTTTTTTTTTGGTTTCCCACAAGTATCATCCTTTGAAGACAATGCTATTCGAGACTCAGTCCTCAGTCAGGCACTAAATGTGGGCACCTTTGCCAAGCCTTTTCCCACTAGACTGGAACCATGCCAAATGAAAATATCTTACGACAAGGGTTCAGAAGCATATTAACAATTTTCCACTATGGAAAAGTTAAATTTGATGTTTACCCTCATATTCCCACAACTTCATATATGTAGAGTGTAGACAGAGTGACAGTAAGTAAAATAAAGTAGAGCACCCAATTTCTTATTGGACAAAACTTAGACACAGAACCTTAGATGTTATTGTTCTCCAATCAAAATTAGAGTTTCACCTTGATAATATGTGTTAACATGCAAACCGTCATTACACAAATTACCAAAGTGAAACTCCAATTCAAAATTGGATAACCACATATAAGTTTTGTGCTTTCTTATTATTACTATAAATTTTACAAAACATACAAGTACCTTCAAGCTTTGGCCCGGTAACAAGCCTTACGTGGTAACTAGGATGGTTGCTTTTTAACCAGCCAGACAAAGCATACACGACCTCCAACCCACCCTCATGCTTTTGCACAAACTCCTGAAGCAACCTACACACACACATAACAAAAATTTGCAACTTTGCATAAAACCATAACATAAAAAAAAAAAAAAACAGCAATTCTAAGAGTAAAGCTTTTCACTCGAATTTTCTTTGAAGAAAACCCTACCTCTTTGCTTCATCGGACGATACCATATAATTGCGGCTCAGCCATTTGTACGAAATCTGAAAGAGGAAACGACGCCGCACGAGATCAGTTATTTGGCATGAAAAGAAAGGAATTTGGGGGAATTCGAGAAAAACCCTCCGAAATAGAAGAGAAGAAAAAAATAAGAAACACGGAAAATGGTAAGTATGAAATTGCGAAAGTACGAAAGGAAGAGAGAGGGGTACCACTTGAAGTTTATGGGAGATGAGAAAATCGATCTGGTGAATGAAGGATAGGGTTTGGGTCTGCGCCATTGGAAGTGAAGAGTGACGAAATGAGATGAGAGAGTTAAGGGTTTTCTGTTTTTCTTCTTATGATTTTGTTTTCCCGCCAATATATGCGCATGTGCTCTTTTTTCAACTAATTTGCCTTCTAAGAGCTTCAGTCGCACTATGTGAAATGTATATATACACCTATGATATAAATATGTATTTTTTTTCGTCTTCATAAAATGTTTAAAGTTTGTTTTTTTATTCTTATAAGATTTTTTTTCTTTCTCACAGACTTATAATATGTTTTTTTTTTTTTTAGTTTAGAGTAAGATTTTTAAAGATTAAATCGTTACTAATTATAAAAAAAAACTCCACAAAATTTGGAATCGTTACTAAATATGATTTTTAGTCTTGGAACTCCAAAAATCACAAATCAAAACCACAATCCACCACGTCACTCAAACCAAGTTATGTTTCTTTGAACTTTGATTGGTGTTCTCCGAAGTATTGGCATTTTGCTTTTCTTTGGTGAGCCTTTTTGCCATCCTCAGATGTTGCTACACTTTCATGGATTTAGCACAAGCCGCCACATCACCTAAACCAAGTTGTGTGTAAATTTTACAAGTGTTTAAATTTTAAGTAACCTTGCTATTTTTTTCCCACTAAGATGACATAGTATTATTTATATAAATAATTATTGCTTAATAATTAATACCATAAATATAATATTTTAAAAATATTATAAAATCATAAAATTAAATTAATCTCTCACTTTAATAATTTTATTATTAGAATAAATTTTTATATAAAATTTTAAGACCCATCAAATTATAACAAATAACTCGGCTAACCAATTATACATTATATAGATGCTCTAAGAAGATATTCTTAAAGATAGTCAACGCGTTCATCAATTTCAAAACCTTCTTGAGGGGCATTTGATCGAACAGTTGGAGCATCCTCTGGAACTTGGGTGGGGATCAGAGGGAACAACGACCGAATTAGTTTTCCAACTTGAATGGAACGACAGAACAAGCAAGCAGATCACAAATCACAACTCAGATCTAGTAAAACAAATTCCCAAAGCCTTTGCGAGAAAACCCAAATCTGGTATTCTTCTCTTCCCAGATCCAAATCTGCGATTTCTGGTCGCGTCGGCGCGGTTGCGAATTGTTGGGGCCGCGCCGGAGTGAGGTTAGGGATGGTGGTGGGTGGCGGATCTGGGCCAGAGATGGTGGTCGGCGCTCGAGATTCTTTAGCTTGTCCTCACGTACTGCTCCTAGATGTCGATGAAGTCGAGCTGGTGATGTAGAGGTCGTCCTCGTTAGAGGCGGTGGTGTCAGCGCAGAAGTTGCCTTGGAAGTAATCGGACTTCGTCGACGGGAAGAACAACGGTGGCTCCGGGCTTCGGGTTTAGGAATTAGGACCATAGCGAAGGAGTCCATGGCGAGTGAGGGGGATTTGAGAGAACGTTGAATAGGGTTTGGTGGTGGAGATTGGTGGCTCCGATGAGTTGGCTTCAGGTTTATAAACCAAATACCACCTAATTGTTACATGAATTCAATCTCCTTAGGTAAAAGCAAAGTGAAATCAAGTTCATCAGAAAGTTGAGAGATGGAAGACACGGGGTTCCAAAATCTGTAAAAAAATAAAAATTTGTAGTTTGTGGCGGTTTTTAGCCTCCACGAACTATATTTTAAAATTTAAATTAAAAAAAGTCAGATTCAACAACGTCCGAAGCTAGAGTAACAAAAAATAACATTATAATTTTGCAAGCACAAACTTTTTAGCTTAAACAGACAAATTTTTTACACAAACGCAAAACAAACTTTAGACATTTTACAGGAAAAAAATATATTTTAGCTTATTTATACTTATAAAGTTTTAGATTAACATCAACATAAAAATCAAAAGATAGAAGATCATCAAACTTTATCAAAAAAGAAGAAGGTCATATCAAAAAATTTATTACAATTCTTTTATTCTAATAATAGTTATTACAAAATTTAATATATTTTTTTATTAAAAATAATTATAAGATTTCCTATTTTATCTATTTATTTCTTGAGTCTACAATAAATACATATGTAAATTAATCAAAGATTATGAAACATGTAAGAATATAATTGATAAAAGAGGTGTCTTTTCAGAAATTGAAAATTAACTATATTTATTATAAATAAATAAATTTAATATTTTTTGAAATTTTAATTTCTTTCTTTTAAAAAATAATAACACGTTATAAAAAATCAATAAAAATGAGTTTTATTAAATAATAAATTCCATCCAAAGACAATAATAAGTATGCGTTTGAAACCGCGTCGCGTCAATAGAAGAAAAAATGCGTCATGTTTGGTTCTTTAACAGAACTTAATGGGCGAAATTGACATGAACATGCGTAATTAACGCTCCCAAGTCCCAACTTTTGCTTAGCGTGAGGAATGGATATACTATCAAGTAATCAAGTACTATATTATTATTACGTTCACACACATGTGCGAAATTCTTCTAAAAGTAATAATAATACTAGATAGAAGTGGCACCTTCGTGGACCTTTCTCCAAAGACTTTCTCTTGTAATAACATGTAATAGTCCAAAAATGGATTAAATAGGGGTTATGAAAATTCTATATTCATATTATGTATATGACTAGTTCTACTAAGTCACACTTCATTATACCTATAATCAATAACAATATGTAAAAAATGATTTTTTTTAAGCGACAATGGAAATCTAGTAACAATTAATCGAGTTTTTTGAAAAATTTTACCTGAGAAGTTGATGGAAAATTGAAAGTTCAAAAATTAGTTTATTAAATTACAAGTGTTTAATAAATATTTTTTTCAATACCGTGAAATATAATCAATTATATATATATATATATATATATATATATATATATATATATTAATTTGAATTTTTTAATTAAATTTTAAATACAATTTTCCATTAAAATATTTAGAAATTGATTTTACAAGTACAAAACAGTACTATGGTCGATATTCCACACTTCATGTCACATGTTTCGTGGTATATACGATCGATTGACTTGACTTTGATTTTTTTTTTCCTAAGGGGACCGCAAAATAATAAAGGACTTAGAGTGACTTTAATACACTTGTTTTTGTTGGTTGTTAAAGTTACATAATTTGAAAATATTATTAAAATAAGTGAGTTTTTATAAATTTTTATAGATATTTTTTATATAAGTAACTTACATCAAGATTGCTTAAAAATTAAATAATATTTTCTAAGATAAATGAAGATTTTTGTGTGAGTGAAAAAAAAATCCACTAAAAAACTTAAGCTGAAATTTAGTATTTAAGTAAAAATTAGTGAATATTCTTAAATTTCACTTGACAACAAAAAATCTATTGGAAAATAATTAAGAACCAAATTGAATTCTTCAATTGAAGATGTTGTTAGTCATTGGAGTGGGTGTTGATTGTAAAATTCCACACTATCCAGTATTTAAGTCCATAGAGTCACAAGGAAAAGATTGTGCTTCTTTTCTTTTCTGTTTACTCAATTTCACCCTTATACATCTACCTAACAAAAGAAAATCCACTAAGTTGCTACCTTTTTTTCCTCAACCATATGAAGCCTTTTTCTCTCAACATGTTACAAGTATTTTGGTTTCTTGTCATTCCTTTAAACTCACCATGGTTGTGCCAAAACACAGTTGTGTATGCAAATGCAATGCTAGGAAATGAGACAGATCATTTGGCATTGCTCAAATTCAAGGAATCAATATCTAGTGACCCTTATGGAATCATGAAATCTTGGAATAGTTCCATCCACTTCTGCAAGTGGCATGGAATCTCATGCTACCCCATGCATCAAAGAGTTGTGGAGTTGAACTTACATGGGTACCAGTTGTATGGACCCATACTTCCTCAACTTGGAAACCTCTCTTTTCTAAGAATCTTAAAACTTGAAAACAACAGTTTCAATGGAAAAATCCCACGGGAGTTGGGTCATTTGTCACGACTAGAGGTACTCTATCTCACTAACAACTCATTGGTTGGAGAAATTCCTTCAAACTTGACAAGTTGCTCTGAGCTCAAAGACCTTGACTTGTCAGGGAACAATCTCATTGGTAAAATACCAATTGAAATTGGCTCTCTTCAGAAGCTTCAATACTTTTATGTTGCAAAAAACAACTTAACAGGAGAAGTCCCACCATCCATAGGGAATCTTTCATCCCTGATTGAGCTCTCGGTCGGTTTGAACAACTTAGAGGGAAAGATTCCACAAGAAGTTTGTAGCCTCAAAAACTTGTCACTGATGTCAGTGCCTGTCAACAAATTGTCTGGTACACTTCCTACTTGTCTTTACAATTTATCATCTCTTACTTTATTCTCAGTTCCAGGCAATCAATTTAGTGGTTCTCTTTCACCCAACATGTTTCACACACTTCCTAATCTCCAAGGAATTAGCATTGGTGGGAATCTATTTTCTGGTCCAATCCCCATTTCCATCACAAATGCAACTGTCCCTCAAGTTCTTAGTTTTTCTGGGAACTCTTTCACAGGACAAGTTCCAAATCTAGGGAAGCTAAAGGATCTTAGGTGGCTAGGTTTGTCTGAAAACAATCTAGGTGAGGGAAATTCAACTAAGGATCTGGAGTTTTTAAGATCACTGACAAACTGTAGTAAGTTGCAAATGTTATCTATATCCTACAATTATTTTGGAGGTAGTTTGCCGAATTCAGTGGGCAATTTATCCATCCAACTTAGCCAACTATATCTTGGGAGTAATCTGATATCAGGAAAAATTCCTATAGAATTAGGAAATTTAATTAGCTTAGCGCTCTTGAACATGGCATATAACTACTTTGAAGGGACTATTCCAACTGTTTTTGGCAAGTTCCAGAAGATGCAAGCATTAATTTTGAGTGGAAATAAACTGGTAGGAGATATACCAGCCTCCATAGGCAACCTCACTCAATTGTTTCATTTGCGTTTAGCACAAAATATGCTGGGAGGAAGTATTCCCAGGACCATAGGAAATTGCCAAAAGTTACAACTTCTAACCCTTGGGAAAAATAACCTTGCAGGAACCATACCCTCAGAGGTTTTTAGCCTTTCCTCACTAACAAATTTGCTGGACTTATCACAGAACTCCTTGAGTGGTAGTTTACCAAATGTAGTGAGCAAGTTAAAAAATCTTGAGAAGATGGATGTCTCTGAAAATCATCTGTCTGGTGATATTCCTGGAAGCATTGGAGATTGCACAAGCTTGGAGTACCTTTATTTGCAAGGGAATTCTTTCCATGGAATCATACCCACCACTATGGCTTCACTGAAAGGTCTTAGACGTTTAGACATGTCACGAAACCACTTATCTGGATCAATTCCTAAAGGTCTGCAAAATATTTCTTTCTTGGCATACTTCAATGCATCATTTAACATGTTGGATGGAGAGGTACCAACTGAAGGTGTCTTCCAAAATGCAAGTGAGTTAGCAGTGGCTGGAAACAATAAACTTTGTGGAGGTATTCCACAGTTGCATCTACCATCATGTCCTATCAATGCTGAAGAGCCTACAAAACATCATAATTTCAGGCTGATAGGAGTGATAGTTGGTGTGTTAGCTTTTCTACTCATACTGCTATTTATACTCACTTTTTATTGCATGAGGAAAAGAAACAAGAAACCAACTCTTGATTCACCAGTAACTGACCAGCTGCCTAAGGTTTCATACCAAAACCTACACAATGGAACTGATGGGTTTGCAGGTAGAAACTTAATAGGATCTGGAAATTTTGGCTCTGTGTACAAAGGAACTCTTGAGTCAGAAGATGAAGTTGTTGCCATAAAAGTCCTGAACCTTCAAAAGAAAGGGGCTCACAAGAGTTTCATTGCTGAATGCATTGCACTAAAGAATATTAGACATCGAAATCTGGTTAAGATTTTGACATGCTGTTCCAGTACAGATTACAAAGGTCAAGAATTTAAAGCTCTAATCTTTGAGTACATGAAAAATGGAAGCTTAGAAAGTTGGTTGCATTCATCAATAGATATTGAATATCAAGGTAGATCCTTAGACCTTGAGCAAAGGTTTAATATCATTACTGATGTTGCTTCAGCAGTGCATTATCTTCACTACGAGTGTGAGCAAACTATCCTTCATTGTGATTTAAAGCCTAGCAATGTTCTTCTTGATGATTGCATGGTAGCTCATGTAAGTGATTTTGGCTTAGCAAGATTGCTCTCAAGTATTGGAATATCTCTTTTGCAAAGTAGCACAATTGGAATAAAGGGGACTATTGGTTATGCTCCTCCAGGTATGACATGATATTGTTTGGTTTAGTTGTGAAATCTTTTTATTTCAACTTTTTTCCCTTGTTTACAGAACTTTCATTTGCTTTTAGGTTAATATTTTAATGATAACTTTAAAAACATTAATCGGTTTGCTTTACATTTCAGAGTATGGAATGGGTTCAGAGGTGTCAATTGAAGGCGACATGTATAGCTTTGGGATTCTGGTTTTAGAAATATTAACTGGAAGGAGACCCACAGATGAAATATTTAAAGATGGCCATAATCTCCATAATCATGTTAAATTTTCAATTTCAAATAACCTATTGCAGATTGTGGACCCGACTATTCTCCCCAGTGAACTCGAAAGGACTGCTGGCAGTGAAAAGCTTGGCCCTGTGCATCCAAATGCAGAGAAATGTTTACTTTCACTTTTTAGGATTGCACTTGCTTGCTCAGTGGAATCACCAAAGGAAAGAATGAGTATGGTTGATGTCCTTAGGGAGCTTAATCTGATCAAAAGCTTTTCTCCTTTTGAGGTTCGAGGGAGGCTAAGCTAACAACATTATTGCTACCTCAAAACACAGGATGTACGGGTGCATGCTATGATGTTTCATTTCTAATTGAATGCACTTTTTTTCTTCTTTCTATCCATCTGATTCTATCATCCATGCATGTTTATTATGGTTGTAATATAGACAATATTATATTATATAATATAATCAATATATAATTCCCTCCTTATAATTCCAAAGCAACCAAATATGTTCGGGATTAATTGTTGTAAGTGAAGTGACTGTTTCTTTCTTTAATTTTGTATCCTACTTCTTCTATTATAATGAATGCACAGAAAAATGAGATAAAATATCTAACATAATAAACTAATGTTATAACAAATCTGAAAATATTTAATTCATAACTATATGCAGCAGGGAAGAGAGAAAATGGAGTTCTATAATATCACCTTGCATCTCTTACGTTAAACATGATGATGATCTAGTTAAGCCAAGAATAAAGAAGTGCCGCATGTAGGAAATTTGAACACATACTAAAGTATACCCTTGATGATAGTAATAGATGCATAATTTTGACCACCCAATTTAATAAGCAAAATGAGTACCCTCTGGAAGACATCATAATCTACAATGTAATTTATTTACTTAAAAAACCAGAAATATTCAATTAAGTTCGAATGATCTCTCATGCCCCTTCTGTCATATGAAGATGGATCTTTGTCTCATGATGTTTGCATGTAATGGGGTTGATGGTGTTTGGAAGGGATGTTATTTGTGGAAAAATGGGATCACAACATTACCTGAATCACCTGTAGTGCATTTCTGGCAGCATACATTGTGCAGTGGTACTCCAAGCGAAATTGAAAATGGAGGTTTTTGTGGTGTGCAGCTGTATGGAATATTTGGAAACATAAATTAATTCAATCAAAGACAAATCACATAAATTAAATTGAAAAACTAAAAAGTATAAACGAAATTGACATTTTTCACTGAATTAAATGAATTTTGATTCCAAATTTTAAAAATTATTTAAACCCGACCAAAGCCAACATGTTTTTTACTGAAAAGCCAACAACATACATGCGTGTGTATCATTAAATTTATGACGTTACTATATATTTATATTTTTATTAGTATATATTTTATGAAATTATTATATTAATTTATTTTTTCAGAGCATTGTTCTCTAAACCTTGCCATAGTATTCTCTTTTTTTTTTTTAAATGCAATAGTATTCTAATGTTATAATAATATCATCAATTTAGTCTACATTGTTTTAAATAAATTTGAATTTAAAAACAGAATTTATAAAAGAAATAAAAATACACACGACAAGTCAAAAGACTACGGACGTCATTATTATGTCATCAAATAGTATTTACTTGATAGTAGGAATTAAAACAAAAAAAATTTACAAAAAGACTAATTTTTTTTAAAAGACTAAAATAAAATAAAAAAAGTATTTTGTAGGGACCAAATTTTTATTTAAGTTTTTTTTTTAATTCTCATGTTTTGTTATTAATTGAACTATCTTTCACATGAATTACTTATTCCATTGAAGCCTCTATGGTTCATGTGCCAAATCACTCTGCGACTTTCCCATAGTCTCCTTATAAGCTTGATTTTCTTTTTCTGATGTTATCTTTTTGGCCTCAGATAGACAATAATCCTAAAGGTTACATGTTACAAGTCATCTTCAACAGAAAATTGACCTAAACAACACAGCGTTAGCATTCTGCAGATGCACGTATTATAATATTGGAATACTAGCAGAAGCTAAGGCCAAAGACTCGGTAATAACATGATACAACGCATAAATGAGCATAGCTTTTGGTACAATATTAAGCATCTTGCTCTCATTATTGTGCATCATAACAATGATATTACTAGTGCATACAACAACATTCATGGTAATTACTATGCACAATACAATTCTTGGCTGATTTCTCCAGCATTCTCAGGCTTGCGCAAATATATAAACTTCATCATATCCTTTCCTGCAAGAAGCATAAACATCAACATCAGTAACTTGACATACAAAACAAATTCACGTCAAAGTTGAAAAGACGTCTTCGGCTTACCCAGCCTTCCCACAATAAGTTGGACTGTAATTGTAAATGAGATTGTCTAGCAACTCTTGAGCAACTGGTCTGTTTAAGGATTTCCTAGCTTCACTGGCACCAGAAAAGTGAAAGTGGAAAAATGTTAGCCATTGATAAGTTCATGAAGACAGAAAATATAGCTCAATCATTTCATTATTCTTGGGAGGAAGTAACAGATGGCAATATTATCACAATGAGCCCTAACCTGACCAAAAAATTTGCAACATACTGGGTTATCTGAATGGCATCCTCCGTGTGTGGAATTCTTGGTGAACCCCATTCAAAGGCATTTTTCTGTGGCATCATTTATAAAGGATATTACATAGCTGAAATAATAAGAGTGGTGCATAGTATTTAGGATAGGAAATGGAATTCACAATACTGCAACAGATCATGCCCAGAAAATTTATCAATCACCTCTGGATGCCATTGGAAGCCAGTCACAGGATAGTTTCGAGAACGTACAGTGGAAACATAAACCTAAAACAATTACTGATGCTATTAGATTTCTTTATGAACGAAGCCAATTATAAGCTATGAATATGTCAAAAAATGGATTTGCATACCAACATCACTTATTTAGATAGGATAACACTGAGTACCTTATCATCTTCATCTGTGCAAGTTGTCAAGATCTCGAAAAAACTAGACAACTTTGGATTATTCAGAAGCTTTCCAGGGGATATGCCATACTATCACGTCCAAAATCAGATAAAAAATTATATTACTGAATTTCAAACATCTATAGCTAATGAACTTCATCAAACTGATTTGATAGTGAAATAAATATCTAGAGAAATTAATTCACCAAAAAAATATCTAGAGAAATTATGCACCAAGAAAATTAGGAGAAGTAGACTGTTTTTGTTGAGAAAATGTAAGAAGATACATAGAATAGTAAGAGCAAAATATCCAAGCCAAGGCAAAACCTTTGGTCACAAACACAATGCTGATTACAAACTCTAAGGTTTTTGGTGCCCTCTCCCATTGAAAAAATTCCTATTCAAACTAATCTCCTTAGACCTTCTTTTCTCTGTCCCCTAACTCTCTTTCCTAAATCCTCTTGCCCCTTTTAGATTATGCTTGTGAGGGCTTTTAGTAACAAACCCAGCCATAGTAGTTGCTGGGTTGGTTGGATTGTGGTTTGCTGAGTTAATTGGATCTGGGTTTCCTATCAGTATCTTAATGTTTAAGAACTAAGGAAGAGTCAACAATGGCATCTTTAATAGCATAAGCAATATTCAGATAATTAGGAAAAACGGCAGACATGCCATCAACAGTCCTATCTTCAGGAGCCTCGACCTAAAATATCTAGTAAACTTTTAAATGCTGCTTCAAAACTTTCTGCATCAATGAAGACTGTGAACATGATTATACCAGGTCATCCAATGGCTCATATTAAGTGGTGCAACAGTGCACCCAGGGGTGTGCCATCATAGACTTGTCCAAACAATATAAGTTGTAAATCTATAAAACAGGACCAATTTGAAGGTACACTCATGTCTCATAAGCGGTTTAAAACTCTAATTGAAGACAATTTGTCCAATTAAATTGTTGTCAGATTGTAAAAATCAGTAAAAGCCTCTTACTGAATAACAATATATTGACTATATATACTCACACGATGGTTTTGCATGACAAGACAATCTGTACTCATCTTCCCTAACAACTCTGGAGGAAATCTGCAGGAAAGAGATAGTGTCAAAGTGATTATTCATATCATATTCTATGCCAAATGTTGAACCTATAATTATTTAGCACCTAAAGATACACCAACATCATTATAGAGGATGATAAATTCAAGAAAAATTCATTAATAGACAAAGACTAAGGGGGCATTTACTTGCAATTTTGTTTTCTGTTTTCATTTTCTGTCTTCACTCTTTAATTACAAAATTGCCACCTTATTTTCATTCTATTTCCTGTTTTCAAAGATTTGTACAGGAAACATTGAAAACAACTTTTTAAGGTAGTTTTTGGCTCAACTTTTTTCAGGTTCTCTTTTCCTTAAAGATAGAAGGTCCTCCAATTAGCTTCTGTGGAAGCTCTGTTTGTTGTCTTTCCTTCATTAACAAAAAATGCTAATTTTATCTTTTATAGCTTTTCCAAAATTTTGTTTGACCCAACTTTTCCTTTTAAAGAGAATAAATGCCTAAAAAAATTGCTCACCTTTGAAAGACACTTTCTCCGATATTTGCATTCTCCACAAATTGAAGAGTACTTGCCTGATTTGATGCACTAAACTCTTCAAGAATATTATTGTCCTATTATCATGGGAGAAAAAGTAAAAAGTAAAACTTGAAAGAGCCAAAAAAGAATAGAACTATAATATATTGTCAAAAGCCCTCAACTCATAAAAAGTTCTGAACATTTCATGAATATTGTTCAAAATGTTTAACATAATGACTAATTTTTCTAGTGTCACGTATTGTAAATTTGAAATCCAATAGAACTTATTAATTACAATGTTTGCAGTACAAGGAAACATAATAAGATAACATAAATACTGTATTCACTTGAAGCAAATTACGCAGAAAATTATAGCCTAAAACTCAAGTGAAAAATGATAAAACTATGAGAAAGCCAACTTACCTGGCTTATGATCATCGTTATGAGTTCAAAGCCTAAGCAGGTGGCAAATAATGGGAAATGATCTCCAGCATCATTCTTCTCTAAAATTTTCTGCACAAACAAATACAACTGGATAAATAAAATTCTAAAATGCAAAAGTACATGTATCAACAAAGCATTCCTTGGCATCTTGAAAAGGAACTTATCTAACAAAAGTACAAGTAAAATAATTGCTAACAAGTAGCAAAGAAACTAGCTATCCACTCCTCAGTAGTAATCCTACACTGATAATTCACATTCCAAATTCGAGAAACGTCAATTTTACTCAGATGCAAATAGAATTTCCAACGAATGCATATTGGTTACTTTAAAAACAAGTCACTCTGACATCTGCATTCATATCAACCGCTGTGTGAGCATTAGAAAAAGATAAACAGATACCTTAAATATTTTTGTGACAGTTTCAAAATATAAACCACTTTTAGCCCATCCACCAGTGAAGAGAACCCCATTTACCAATTCGAGCTTCTGCAATTAGTAAAAAATGTAGTCATATCATCACAAACATTTCTACATAGTGAAAAAAATTAGGGGTAATGTTACATATACAATAATTTTCTTTTCTTGCCCATTTTTGCAATTTCACACTATACAGTATGTACTTACCAGAACTTTCTATAAGCAAAAGTACTAAATTTTAATGGAAAAAAAATGTAAATTAGTAGGTTGGCAGGTTACACACTTATTTTTTTTAATCCCCAAAATATCTTTTTATCCTTATTCTGGATTTTACCATGTTATTAATGTAGTTAGGACAGTTATGTTTAGTTACTAAATCTGTTGATTAGTTAAGTTAGTTACAAAAGTTAAACTTTGTATAAGCATGGCATTTACCTAATAATAATAGTTTTCTGTACAATGAAACATATCAATACAAATCCATCTTTCATCTTTAAGCTCTCTAAGACTGATATCTTATACATGTAATTATTATTATTCCAATGAATCAATCCCACTAGTAAGCAAGGTTGTGAGTGAGCTAAACTACTCATGAACTATTCAAACTCAATTCGTTAAATATTTCAGTCAAACTCGTTTATTTAACTAAATAAGCAAAATCAAGTTTGAAATCAGGCTTGATTATTTGAATGGGTCAAGTTCAAACTTTAAAGTCTCCACATTAACGACTCATGAATAACTTGTTTATATATAAATATATATCATAGAAAACTTCAAATCACACTATTTGTATGTCATCATTAAAATGTTCATTAAATACTAAGTTGATAAAATTTTCATAAAAAAGGCAAAAATAATGAAGTTAAGAATTAGCTACATAAGTCAAGTTCAAGCTTTATTTTTTTTTTTTAACAAGTCAAGCTTAAAGCTTACAGGTTTAACTAAACAGTTAAGCATCAGCAATTGAGCATCCCATTTTTTTTAGAAACCAAACCAGAACTATTTAAGTGTTGGGCTGGACTCGACTCGTTTGCATCTAGTGGCAACAAAAATACTAGTTGATTATCTATTTAATTATGTAGTTAGGTTTAAAAGTAGTAACATTAAGAGTGAGGGAGTGATGGTTGAAAGTTGAAACATTTTACCTTGAGAAGCTTCTCCGGAGGCTCGGTATAGATGAGGGGAACGACACGGGCGCCGGCGGCCTCAACGAATTTGACATAGGAGGCGGCGATGTAGGAGGCGCCGGTGGCGTTGCTGAGGCGGCCGGAGGCGCCGTCGCCGGGATGGCTGACGATTCCGATGACTGGCTTGTAGTAGAGGTTGGGGTCAGGGGCGGGGCAGCTCTGCGATGAGTCACGGGCGAGTTGACCCGGGAGGAGGATCGCCGAGTGGGCCCAGGCGGAGGGAAGGCATTGGGAGAAGAAGGCGAGGTGGAAGAGGACCCAAACGGCGTCGCTTGACATGTTGGAGAAGTCAATGACTATGAGGAAATGAAGTTATGTCATTTTATAACGGGTGGGAGTGAGATCCACCTTCGCTCGGGAATCAATCATTCTTTCACGTCACGTTTTCATTTCCATTTTTTACAATCAAAACAATCCCTGCCATCATTCTGTGTTCCAATTAAAAAAAATTAATATTATTATAATTATAAGAGAAAAAATTATTACTTTAACTTTTTAATATAATATAATGTTATCAAACTCAAAAGTTTACATAAATTTGTGAAAGATTTGACTCGTAAACGTGTAAGAATTCATTTCATATAAAAATAATAATAAAATATCTATAAATAACATATCAATTAAAAAATTTAAAAATATAATAAAATAAAATGGTTAATCATAAATTTCACAATACTTAAATAACCAAGTCTATTAATGCATCACTACTGGATAATAACTTTTAAATGTTATAATAATGGTAGATGATTTTTATGGAGGATTTGATGTTATTAGAGAACAAGAGTTTAATGTTATTAAAAGTGAAAATTTTTGTATTTAAAAATAACACACCAAATAAAGTTATGTTTAACACTAAACAAACAAAAAATAACCCAAAATAATTTATATTTTTGTCTTATTTTTTTAACTTATTGACTCGATAGTAAACTCCAAATTCTACCGAATTTACTTAGAATTTATAAAATTTACCAAAAGTCTACTAAAAAAAGAATTTACTCAAGAGTCGACTTACAGAAGATAAGTGAACGAATTAACTCAAGAGTTTGATATCCATGATATAATATTAATTATTTTTCATATTTATTACATTTTTATAATGTTAATAATAAATAACAAAATTTATAAATGAATTAATGATAATTTAATAATTATTTTATAAAATTATTGTTCTTTTTATCTTTATTGTTTTTTTCTAATTGAAAATAATAATTATTCTTGAAGTCCATTTTAATTAATTTTAAAACATAAAATATTAAATTTAAATTTTAAATTAGAAATCAAATAATTAAGTGCAAATAAAATCTAAGTTCTAAACTAGTCCATAATTGATTCACATTCACTTGTACCAGTTATGTGTGAATTCTTTTGGTTGTTATCTTTAGTTTGGTATACAATTACTTAAATTTTTTATTTTTGATTATTTATATTTATATAGCTTCAGATTCTTGGATATCTAATAATAGAAACTTGTTTTCTCTTTGTTTCTCTATAATTAAATTGATACTTGAAACTTTATTTCTATATTATTACTAGTACTAGTACGATGTAATGCACTTTCTCTTGAGTGCGTTTTACATGTATCACGGCCATTATCCGTGCAATTAATAGAATTATAGCAAAATGAAGAATATACCAAGGTTGGGGCAATAACAAGATATAACACATTGATAAGCAGAGCATTGCCCTGAAATTAAGCATCTTACAAACATCACTGTGCACAAATTTTTATTTCTTCAAACTACATCCCCAGTTCATAATTTATTGTGCATAAAATCAAATTCAAGGACACCTCCTACAGATAGAATTATTCAAAGAGATACACTTGATCATATCCTTTCCTGCAAGTTGCAAAAAACCATGTTAGAAACTTTATGTGCAAGGTAATTAATTAATAACATTGTCACAAAGACATTTGGGGCTTACCCAGCCGTTCCACCAAAAGTAGGTTTGTAATTGTAGATGAGATTATCTCGCACTTTTTGAGCATCAGGTGTGTTTGTGGATTTCCTAGCTTCACTGTACCCAAATTCATCAAGGTGAAAATGTTAAGCCATAAGCCCATAATTACAACTTTCGTCCCTCTAAAATGACCATTTATAATATGAGAAGATTAAAATGGATGGAAATATTAATGTTTGAGGCCTAACCTTATGAAAAAGTTTGCTGTGGACTGAGTAACCCGAATTGCATCCTCTGTGTGAGGGGCTTTCAAAGATGTAGCCCATTCAAAAGCATTTTTCTGTAACATTATTTGTAAAAGGTGCAATATAATTAAAATAAGAAATTGAGAATTAACTAATTAAAAATGGTGTTTGCCATTTAAAGCAATTTTATGAATTAATTACCTCTGGTTGCCATAGGTTGACAGTCACGGGATATTTCCTACCACGTGCTGTGGAAACGAAAGTCTAAAATAGCAATGATAATGTTAGATATCTTAACCAAAAGGTAAATACAAGTTAAAATATTATGCAAACATGTTGTTTAATTACGAAGAGAGGACAACATTAATTTAATACCTTTCCATCTCTATCCTCAGATGTTGCCAGAATCTCAAAAAAGTCAGATAACTTGGTGTTATATTGAAGCTTGCGTGGGGATATGGCATACTGTCATGTAAAAAACATATCAAATTTAAACTACTGAATTTAAATTAAATATATATATAGATATAATTAAAATTCAGTAAAAGCAAGATCGAGTAGCTAAGAGAACAATCAACAATATCAAATAGATGAAGTTAAAGAATGTCACAAAAAAAATGAAGTTAAAGAATGAAAAAAGTGAGTAATCCATCATTTCAGGATTTATTAATTAGTCACATACTCGCAAGTCATAAACTGAATGATTAATATAAGAAAAAGAACAAACTCACTTTATAGGTTAGTTGAAAGAAAAATATTTTGTATCTCTATCTTTATTTCAGAAAAAAAAAAACAATTCAAAAAAGTAATGATAATAGTTTTTTATAGGAAAAATGACAATAGTTACATTTTGAATAGTTATGAAAAAATAAAAATAATTATATATATATATATATATATATATATGTTGATGGATAATTTAGAAATAAAAAATATGTATACGCAGGAAATAATTATCTTTATTAATAATTATAAATTAAATGCTTCATTGTAATGGATAACAATTAGTCCAGTCAAAATTTTAAATTCAGTAAAAGCGTCACACTATGTAATACTAAGTCATTGACAATACAAAACTCACACGATGATTGTGCAGGACGAGACAATCTGTCTTCAGCTGTGTCAACAAATCTGAAGGAAATCTATTAAAGAAACAAAAAAAAGAAAAAGAAATGTTAACTATCATCATCTCTTGTTCTCACAAATAAAATTAAGGGATCAATGAATTTAATGCAAGGATTGTTAAGACTTTAGGTACACAAATATCTCAAATCTAGTATAAAAATATCGTAAATCTTTTTGAAATGAACATCATGAGTTCATGACCTCTAAAATGAAAGATATGCAGTAAAATAACAATTTAAGTTCAAACCAACTTTGTAAAATAGGAAGCGATAGAAACTTTTTTATTCATAAAATGTCCCTTCAAAGCATCGATCTTCAGATAACTAAAATGTATAATACTATAATGCAGAATGCAGATTATTTACCTTTGAAATAGACTTCCTTTAGCATTTGCTTCCTTCCACAATATAAGAGAACTTGGCAAACTCGACGCAGTAAATGGTTCAAGAATATCAGTTTGCTGTTTCCAATGAAAAGTAAAAAAAAAAAATACAATACATGAGAAAAATAAGTACAATACACAAAAAAGAAATATTAAGTTGTATTTTGTTATATTTTTAAAAATATTTAAACAAATCAAAAGATATTATATAGAAAATTCTTAAAAGACGATATAAAGAAAGGTTATTGTAACGATATCGGCTATTTTCTTAGGACTGAAAGCATATATAGAAGAGAAAATTGAAGAAACTTTTTTTTTTTTTTACTGTATAAACACTTCTATTAAACTCCCATTCATTTAGAAAACAGATAAAAAGATATAAAGAAGAAATGATTAATACACATTTATACCAATTTATCCTCTCTTTTTTTTTTTTTTACTGTTATGCCAATTTATCCTAAAACCTGTAATTACGTTCTAATCTTGACACTCACATATACAAAAAATAAAATAAAAATCTTGACACTGACCTAATATTTTCATTACTAAAATTGGAAGATATAAAATTATTCTAAATTCTTCTTTCTCAAATACTGTTTTTTTAGAAGGTCTTTTTAAAACAAATATGACTATTTTCTTGAAATAAGTAAAGTCGTCAAAAGTCACTCATTTATGAACGATTTAAAATACTATTAGCTTAATAAAATTACCTAATTAGTAGAAAAGCTTCTCTGACTCATCCCTATATTTTTTACATTTTAATTAGAAGAGTGAATTTTAAAAATCATGCATGATAAATCACAATTAATGAAGATAACTTACCTCGCTTACGATCCTTATTACGAGGTTTCCACCTAAGTTGAAGGCAATTACTGGGAAATGGTCTCCAGCATCATTTTTCTCTAAAGCTTTCTGGACAGATAAATAAAAATCGACAAATAAATTTTTAAATTGCACAACCACATATATCAACATGAATATCAACAATAAAAAATATTTTTTTTTCATATTCTAAGGGGAGCGACATCTCGAGTGACAAGGGAAAAATAGGAAAGAAAGAAAGAAAGTTTGATATGTGATGAAAAAATAAAAATAAAAATGTGTAAAATTTGGTTTTGTGTTTGTTCACACAAGTCAAAAGGATTTGATCCATGAAACTCAGGATTAAAATACGCT
Organism: Glycine soja; assembly: GCF_004193775.1. Lineage (NCBI taxonomy): Eukaryota > Viridiplantae > Streptophyta > Magnoliopsida > Fabales > Fabaceae > Glycine > Glycine soja. The sequence continues at coordinate 44,656,267 of NC_041012.1, read as the reverse complement.
ATCCTTGATCAATGTTAATTCACATTACAAAGTTTTAGTAATTCCCAGAAAAATACAAAACAAAAAACATTACAAAGTTACGTATTAGAAAAAATATAATCATATATATACCTTAAAAATGCGAATATCCCTTGTACCATATCTTCTTTCTTAATTTTAATTTTTTTGCTGATAGAAAAAAATATATACCTTAAAAATGTTTCCAAGAGTATCCAAATATGGACCAGAAACAGCCCACCCACCAGTGAAGAGCACTCCATTGACCAAATCGAGCTTCTGCAACAAGTGAAACCAAAAAGCAGAGTTAAGCTTCACAATGGTAAATTTCTTCACCCCGAGTAAAATAATTTAGCTCCTGAAATCTCTGGTTTAGTCATCCTGATCTCCTCGAAACTTATATAAAAAGCAAATTAAGTTCAAACCATTTTTAATCACCGATTAATCACTTCATTCACAAGAGAATTTAGAAAAAAAAAATACTTAATTAAGATTCGGTTTCTTAATTGCTTTATGTGTTCTTATACAATTAAAATTTATGTTTCATATATCTTCCTCACTCACAAAATTTATTTTTAATCATACGACACCACTTAAAAATCTATAATTAAGTTTGATTTCATGTTTGACTTTTGTTCTCAATATATTTATTTAATTTCTTAATTATCATTTTTAAATAAATTATAATTTTATTATTTTTTTATCATTTTACATTTTTTAGTTATTTCAATAATTAATTTTATCAAATATTTATAATTTAATAAACAAATTTTCCAACTTTTAGATATCGGTTAACTTTTCATCTTTAAACTTTTAGTTAACTTTGTCAAATATTTAAATAACTGAGGAATCTAATTAAATATTTCAATAATTAAGAGATTAAATTAAATTTTAAATTATAATTAAAGGATCAAATATACATTTATGTTTTTTTAATACATTTTTATTAATAATTAAAGTTTATTAGAAATTACTCCTTTTATTCCTTTCAAAATGTCCAAATAAAAAACGTGGCTAAGTCCCTCTTATAAAAGATCCAATTTATCATATTTTTTTATAATTATTTTTATACAAAAATATTATTCACTAAAGTCAATTTTAGAATGACATAACAGAAAAACATAATTTATTAATATTTGTTAAATCAACCATTCTTAAAAAAACAATAACCAAATTTCGTAATCGGATAAATTTGTTGGTTCGGATCTTTTAATAAGAATAGGAGGGAATTTAGTTTTTTTTTATCTCACTTTTTTTATCTAATAAAAATCTCATGATTTTATTAGTATTTTAACAATTTTTAACTGCAAAGTGTATTAAAAAAAACGTATTTGAAAGTGTAATTCTAATGTTCTTAGAAAAACGAAGAAAAAAAAGGGACAGTATTTTCGAGTACTACCTTGTTAAGGTTCTCAGGTGACTCATTGTAGATAAGGGGAATAACTCTAGCACCACCGGACTCCACGAATTTAACGTAGGAGGCGGCGATGTAAGAAACCCCGGTGGCGTTGCTGAGCCGGCCAGAGGCACCGTCGCCGGGGTGGGTCAGGATTCCGATCACCGGCTTGTAGTTAAGGTTTGGGTCGGTTGCAGTGCAACTCACTGAGTCATCGTCATGGAGTTGACTCGGTAGGAAAATATGGTCATCGTGGGAAGTAGCAGAGAGAAGGCATGTGAAGAGGGTAACGAAGAAGAAAAGACTCAGAACGCTGTCGTTTGGCATGTTGGAGAAGGGAAGTGATGGTTGGAGCTTGAAGCTATCGAGGGAGGTGTGGGATTATTTATGGTGTTAATTGGCACGTGGGAATTTTTTTTCCTAATATAACATTGATACGAAATAACTTTCCACAGCCGTGACTTGTTTTTATAGAAGATCAAATATATTTTTTAACCTAATTTATTTCATATTAAAAATTAATTAACATTTAAACATGAATCACTTAATTAATTAACAAATTATCACCGTTTGGGACAATTATTGTTGTTGTTGGTGTTGGTGGTAAGTGGGAACTGTTTGGATATACTGTACTTTTTTCTAGTAAATTTTTACGGTGTCTTTTATTGATTTTATTATTTTAGAAATTATATTACAGTCCCATGCTCCGCATGGAGTAAAATAAAATCCCCAGCCTGTTGGGGAAAAGAAAAAAAAAGTTGTCAAAACAAATAAAATTCCCAGACCCTTTCGGTAGAATGCTCTCCCCAAAAATTAGTTTGAATTGAATTATTTTATTGTAAAAATTGAACTTAAATCAAATTAATTTTTTAAATTAATTCAAGAAAAGAACAAATTATTATTTTATAGAATCAATTTGATCAATCAAATTATTTCTATAAATTTAGTTAATTAAATTGATTTTTATTTAAAAAAATAATTCAACTTTTAGAATCAATTTAAAATTAATTTAATTGAAAATTAATTTAATTTTAAATCAGTTTAATTATTCATATATAAAACTCAACCGATTAAAATAATTTAAAATCAATTCAATTTAACTTTTTTTATCAAATTAATTTTTTTACACCCTATCTAAAACGAGCACAACAATCAATGCTCTTATGCTCATTATCTTCAAAGGATTACTGAGCCAGAAAAAAAATTGGTAACAGCGAGACACGTGTGATTGGATAGTTTTAATAGTACTGTCGATAAGATTCGTGTTTCATGCAACCATTATTCAAAAAGTAAATGCAGCAACGTGGTAGGGTCTTCATATATATCTTATTACCTTTGTAAGTTACTGCACTAACATTTAGAAAATATTTTATATAATTCTCCACATAGTTTATACTTTTTTTAAAATCATCCAAGACCCACAGAGGAAAAGAAAGAATAAAAAATCTTTTTTAAATGAACTTATAAAATAAATATAGAAATGGTAGTAGCATTTTTTAAATTTATTGTTTTACGCCCGGCAGCAGAAAAATAAGACAAGAGTAGAAACAGGAGAAAAGTAAAATAATATTTAGTTGAATTGAAATAAAGTTATGCTAGCAGTATTTATTAAATTTATTTATCTTTCTATCTTTTTTTTTTTTTTTACTTCTCTTCCATCAAATATTTCTCTTTCATTGCTTTTGTTTTTGAATTTTCTACTAAATGAACCGTTGGATAAGAAGGAACACGAAGAACGAGAAGATAACCACGCTGAAAGCGACATCTTCTGACGAGACATTAAAACATTCCTACATATTTCAATCGTTTTAGTTAATTATATAATTAAATCTTAATCTAAAATTTAATCATACTTAAGACTTTTTACACCTTTTCAAAAATATATTATACAAAAGTCAAATTCATGTTTACTCACACAATTTCAATGTGTGGTTTCAATTTAACTACACCTATTAAATAAAGGTATTTAATTATTTATAGACATCAACTTATATTTTTTTTTAGGAAATCGAAATATTATATGATACTAGTATAATACTACTTATATTAACATTACATAGTAACATTTCTGTAAAAAAAAAAAAAATACTCGTACACAGTAACATTTCAAAACGAAAGTTAAATTGGAACTAACTTTCATTTTAAAATTTATGACAAGTTGTTAAAAAGAAGCATAATATGAGCCTTGCATTATGGAGTTTAAGGTACACACAGTGATGACAGTGGCATTTCTTTCGTCCTCTTCTTGAGGCCCACTAAATGACTACCACAAAACCCCCATACCGTGAAATATCTGCCAAAAGAGTGAACCCACAAAATATTCGATTACGATTTATCGATTCGATTAACTAAATCGAATTTTTTGAAAGATTTTTTGTTGACGGATTTAGAAAAAAATAAAACTAACTCCTCATGTTTGTTTTTAGGAAACCTCAATCATGTTAAATTAAATAATATATTTTTATATAAAAATATAAATTCATTTTTTATAAAAAATACTATTAATTATTCCTAAGAGTGTAACTTTAGTGGAAAGATGTTTGCTAATATTAACGTCGATAAAAAAAAATATATGTTTAGTTGCGTCTTATAATTTATTTTTATAATTTGGTAAAAAAAAAGTTATTTTATAAAAATACTAGTATTAATTATTCCTAGCAGTATAACTTTAGAGAAAAGATTCTTTTATTCATTTTAATTTGATATTAAAATAAAAAATTACGAATTAATAATATATTTTTTAACATAATCCTTAACATTTCGTAAAAAAACAATCCTTAACACATTTTAAATATAATTTTTATCATTAATTTTAATTCATAAAAGTTATTATTAAAAATCTCATTATTTAATAAATGTTGCACAAATTTATTTAACAATAGAAACATATTAATATCTGCATATTATGAATTGCGTTGTCAATTTTATTTTAAAAATATTTTTCGTAGACAGATGATAATTATTTTAGTCAATGGAAAAAATAATACTACTAGTAGTTTACTACAAGAAGCAAGAAACGACGCCGATCAATTGACGAAGTCGATGCCCCACAATTCGTACCCATTTAAACCAGTTTAATTTACAGGTATTCTCAATGTGTATCTTTTTTCGGTACGAGAATTTTTAGTAGGAGACAAAATTTTTTTTTAAGGGAAATAGGAGACACATATATATCAAGAGAAGATAAATATCTTACTTTTTATTGTTTAATTTCTTTATATATACCTAGGGGCGGAGCTAGAACTTTTGTTATGAGAGAAAAATACAAAAATTAAAATGAAACTAATTATTTAAATTATATTAATAACTAAAAGATTCATTATATTGATCACATATTATGAAAATGATATTTATATAAATTAAATAAAAGCAAGATTATGATTCTACAATTTAAGAAAAGAGATTTGATTTTTAAAGATTAAGTAATCAAATCTAATGATAGTATTTATAATTCAACATCATGTTTCAACTTTTAAAAACACAATTAATATTTATATTTTGTTAAAACAAGATATAGTTTTTAATATGAGAAGAATATATAAGAACAAGGAATTAATTTTTACTTACTTTTAATGTAAAGACAGCATCATATATAAATATATTTAAAGTTAAAATACATTTTTCATCATCATAAATATAAAAATATTTAAAATTTATTATTATAAAAATTTTAATATATTTTTATTCTCATAAAATTAAAATGTATCATTTTTAAGTTCAAAGTAAGTCATAAATTCTAAATCATAAGATAAATAAACATTCAAATGTTAACATAAACGATGAGAAATCATAAAATTACCAAATACTACAAAGTCAAACGTAAGTTAATGATAAATGATGTTGAATAAGATATTTTAGTTAGTTTTTAATTTTTTTATTAATTAAAAAAATTAATTATTCTACAAACAAGTTTTTTTTAGTAACTTCTTAATGACTTATAATGTTTTTTAAAATGTCAATTCCTAACTTTTTATATTTTATTTCACTTTTATTTTTAATATATTTATTCATTATTCTTAATACTTGTTTTTAAATAAATAATAGATTTATTATTTTTCAGTCATTTTGTACTTTTTAATTATATTAATAACTAATTTTTATTGAATATTTATAATTTAATAAGTTAATTTTTTAATTTCAAACTACCAATTTTTAACCTTTAGTTTCCAATTAATTTTTCCAACTAATTTTACCAAACACAATTCTAATCATAATCAAAATTCATTATAAGAACTCAAAAGAGTCCAATCTCATAGGAGATCACAAAGGCAGCTATTCCACATATTCTTAACCAAGATGAGCCAACGATCACAATTACTACTCTACAAATTTGCAAGCAAGAGGATGTATTATCTTGTGATCGGGAGGACGAAATTAAGGTAAAATTAGGTATTGTCTTCCTATTTTGTAGGACAATTCAAAATTTGAATTTTTTAAAAAATTGAATAAGATACAATCAAATCACTTTTATAAAAACAATTTTATAAAGTACTTTGGTTTGAAGTTATTTTTTCAAACAGTTCAAATATTTTAGGTTTGATTCGATCCAATTTAATTATCTATGTAATACATATTTTTGGTTTGGTATATTCAAAGAATTGAACAAAACATTTTTATTAAAATGGTTTGGATAATTGAATAGTTTTTATAAAGTAGTTCGGTTTATTTTTTTCCTCAAAATGATTCAACTTTTATAATTAATTTCGATTCAATTTTTGATTGTATTGATTTGGTTCATTTTTTATTATCACACTCCAACTAATTTCTCAACTTCCAAGCACTAGGGCTAGTTTCCCTTAACCTTTGTTGTAAAACAAGATGGTAGAAGTGCAGTTGACCTACAAGGCCCAATAGTAGTTTTGGGCTGAACACGTTACGTATGACCAAAAACATCGGATGTGAATTACTTAATGGATTATCATTTTCCTACAAAATAAGAAATGATTTATTATTTTGATTAAATAATGAATTTATTGCATCGAACACATGAGATTTAATATGGTCCTCATAAAATAAAATAAAAGTACATATTTATTTTAGAACATTGTGAAATAAGAAAAACAATGCTATTGATGTGAGCACCCACATCATTACCATAATACTAAGTTCACCCCCTTCCAATAACTGATTTATTTTATTGAATTTAATATTTTAGACTATCTATTACAATGATAATTTTTTAATTTTATATAATTAAAATATATAATAAAGTAATATCTTTAAACATATAAGTTTTATTTTAGATTAATAGTAAATAATTTAAATTGTGATATAAAATTATTTTTAACTATTGACTTTCTTTTAAAAAATGATCAATTTAATTTAAAAATAGAGATAAAAGAGGATAAATTAAGAGAAATTGACAGCTAAGAAGATCATGCATACAAATAAAAGGGTTGCTTGGTGGCATTTTTTTGGATTAATCATAGTTGGGAATACATCTCATATATATAACTAGGTATAGAAATTGTATACATGTTCTCTCATTACAGCAGAAAACTAGTTACCTTTTTTGGGCTGGGTTTATTGCTTATTCTATAAGCAGGTTGGGGCTAGTACCCCTAGTACCTCCTTCAATCAATTTTTATCTATTAAAAAATAAATGTATACAAATAAAGTGTGGAAGGAACTTTTTAGGTTAGTTAAGTGGTAGAATGTGAAATGCACATAATTAAGTATGAATATGATAGAATATTGAGAATACCTTGAGAAAATAAGGAAGTATTAATATTTAAAATATGTATATAATTTAACTATATTTACTGTATGAGAAAATGGATAATTAAATGAAAATTTTATAATATTTAAAAGACTAAACCGTTGGACAAGTGACTTCAATAATTTAAAAGGGGGTGAATTAAGTTTTAAATTTTTTTCACTAACAAATTTTAATCCCCTTTTAAATGATATATGATAGGCTCTAAATGCAGAAGAAGAAGAAAAAGAAACAATCAATTTAGTAATATTTTTTAAATGCATAAGATAAAGTAAATTGCAATAAAATAACTTAGATAAAGAAGAGAGAAATATAAATTCAATTTATACTGGTTCGGCCACTTTCAGTCCTCAAGCAACGTACTTGAGATTTTCTACTATCTCTGTAAATCCTTTACAGTCTTTGAACACACCTTGGGATCCTTCACCCCTGTGTTCAAGATTCTCACAAATCAAGAAACAAACAGTCTCTTGATTACAAATGAGGTTATGAGATGTACAGATTGATTTCTCTCATTTAGAGTAGATGATACAAATTGGAGATCTTAGGAAAATTCTCAATAGATTTACAAGTGTTTAACCAATAGCTGTTTAGAGACTATTAGACAATTAAGTTCTCTTAGAACATCTCATTTTTTTTTTTCACGAAATCAAACACATATATATAGGCCCATTGTACCTTTTCAAAATGGTTTGAAGAGATGTGTTTTTTCAAAAAACTTTTATGAAATTTTCTTAATGGTAATCGATTACAAATTCTGATAATCAGTTACACAGTTATATTTATGAAGAGTCATAACTTTTCAAAGGTTTTTTGAAATCTCTTCACTATTAATCGATTACAGGATTCTGGTAATGGATTACACAAATTAAAATTCAAACAGTTTTTTGTCGTTAGTCAAAAGTATATTCACAAACTCTCTGGTAATCGATCACACAGTCTGGTAATCGATTACCGGTCCAAAAAGATAAATGTTTTTTTGAACTGATTTAACCTTTGATAAAAGAGTGCTTGATATTAAAGATGTTGAGGTCAAATTAAAACAATCAAATTGAGATTTTTTAAGCAAATTTACTAAGTTCTTATCTTAGATTTACTTGATCTTATTCTTTTAACTTGATTCAATTTATGCTCATCAAGTAACATGATCAACATTCACATTTTGCATGAGTTGTTAGAATGTTGGTCTATTAATTTTAATTAGACCAGCCGAATTTTGGGACTTTTTGGTACGAAGTTTGATTTCCCTATGAAATTGACAGAAGCAGACTGCAGTTAGTACACGCAGCTTCCTTCCATTGATATGTCAATTTTCCATGGGGTTGTTAGAATATTAAACAACATATTAAATGGTGATATATGTGTGTGTGATTCTTCGCATAAGGACATGATTTTAAAAATATTCATATTCAGGAAGAAAATCTATGAGATTATTCTGCAGATTTTTAACGATGAGTATTTTATATATTTATCCTGCTGCTAATGTTGAACTTGACTATGCAAATGCATGGTAAGTGACATACTTGGGCTGCACTTCTCATTATCCTAAGAATTATAGCGACTTACAAATATACAAGGACAGTATTCACATGACATTGACAACTAATCTTTTCTGATGATATTTTTACTCTGAGGTGATGTCAATTGTTAACTTTACAATTGAACTTAGAGCAATTTAAATATCACTAAAATTATTTTGTGTCATGTCATCAACATAAACCAATTTTTCATTTGATAGACTATGGTGGCTGAATTTGTAGACTTCAACAGACTTAACAACCATCAAAATTGGAATGTGTAACAATTTAAACATCAATGTTCAATTAAACATTCAATAAATAAGAAAAAACCACATCTATTTTCAAAACGTCAATATTTTTTATTTATATAGAATTAGATTAACAATATTTTATCTTTCTAAAGTATATATATATATATATATTCTCAGGATTTTAGGTTGAATAAAATATAAGTACGTGAAAATGACTCGTAAACTTATTAAAAGTAGATTTGTGTGATTTATTTGTGACTCGTGTATATAAAGATCTTTAGGTGTTTTAGCTTATTGTATTTTCAGAGTTAATGATGTAATTAAGTGACTGATCAGTCAGATTAATATAATGAAATTGATGGTAGATTTATGTATTAAGATTTTTTGTATAGAAAGCCTTTTTGGTAGTGTAGACTATAGAGATCAAGTGGTGTGTCTTACTTATATGAGCTAATTGACGGTCATGATTGCCATATCTAGGGCATATTGAGAGCAATGACTAAGCTTTAATGACTATCATTGTATACGTACTTATCGATGGAAAAATGTTTTTGCTTGTGAGGGAACATGTCATGTGTCAAAGAATCTCACTTGAGAGGGGAATTATTAGAGTTCTAGGATCAAAGTGTTGAAGATAAACTCTCACACATTGGATATGAAAGAGCAAATCAAACAACATATAAGTGATGAGAAATACACATAAACTTTTCATCTTAAATTTTGGATTGAATGTCAAATTTAGTTGTGTAATTTGTTCTTACATGAGGTATGAAGATCTCCTGGTGCACAAAATTTAAACTTTTTTTGTGCCATATATGCTGATTTCAATCCATAATTAACTTTTTGTAGCCCAAGCAGATCAACAAGCCATACTCACAGCACAAATATTATATATATATATATATATATATATATATATATATATATATATATATATATATTTCTTTTTTCGGGGAATAAAAATTTTATTCATAGCAAAGAGTACCAGAAGTACTGATCAGTTCACTACAGTAAAATTTCATGCCCTCAATTCTGACCTAAGCTGTGACTGAATGATAGTTTTAGAAAACAAGTTTCTTATTTACTTTTAGCAACTAAAGTATAGGGGTCCCTCAATCACTATAAAAAGACGTTTTTAATGAAGGTAACAAAAATCCATAGAATTAAACCTGTGCCAAATGAAGTTACCAATGCATTGCCCTCCTCAATAAAACAAATTTTGTAGGAACATGCAAATACAGATCACTACTCCCATAAACTTTATCTAATTGAACAGATTATTCAGTGGAGGATAGCATTGTAAAATGCCTCTAATAATTGAAATCAAGTCCATAGTCAGATAACAGGAGGTAATCTGATGAGGATAATTGGTTCTGAACGATATGGTCATCCTGAATCACTTCCATAGGCTCCAGTTTTGTGGATGAAGAAAGTGATGATGAAAATGGGTATCCTTCTTTGCTTGTGAGGGTGCTAGTGAAGCTAAGGATCATAGAAGAGCCAGAAGAAAAAGCTGGTTCGATCATTATCTCAGGACTTAAAGAGCTTTTGCAATTGTGATGTCCATAATATGTTGTCCGGTACAATGGAGGGTCCTCTTGAGTTCTCTGAACCTGTTTGGTTGCTGGACAACCCTGATCATACTTGTGAGTGCATCTGTAGTAGCTCCTACACACATTCATTATTTAAACGAGATTGGATAAGAGCCCTATGGAGGGAAAAACAATTTTTTTTATCCGTCAAAATAAAAAATAGATACTAAGGATTAATTACAACAGCTCATGTACCTGTTAAATCAACTAAGTCAGACTCCCTTAGGTTGAGAAAGATACAATTTTTTTTTTATCCAAGAGAAAGGTACAATTTGAAATTGAAGAATGTATACCTGAGGTATTTTGCATTCAGTGTTATTTTTTGTCCATATTTTCTCCATGCATAGCCGTCTTCCAGCAGAATTGAGCTGTTCGTCTCCCATGTTGGTGCACTTGATCTCATGAAGACGAAAATTAATTCCAATTACAAAAGTTCTTATTTATTTAATAATCCAGTAATCTATACTAACTAAAATAATTATTAAATCAATTAATATAGCACAAAATATATGACAATTAATCCAGTGATAGTGTAATCATGGTTATTCAATCTGGCTGTCCAAATTAAGGCGTGCTGTTAAACTGCAACAAATATTTGACTAAAAGTAATTGGTTCAGTTAATTATACGGGGTCTTAATTACTCTTCTGCCTATATGCATATCAAGGGAATATTTCCATTTCAGAACAATATACACTATGCTAATAAGCATGTTTGAAATAGAAAGCTTTGGAATTTATTTGCAAAATTAAACCACGTACTAACTTGGGGGAGTTTTTCAAATATGATAATCAACAATAATCTTCACACATATTTTGCTATGTATAGCAAAAGCAAGACTTAAAATTAGTTCTTACTTTCTCTTGTAGCACCCTCTTCGTTTTTCAGCGTGGAAGAAACTCTTGCAAGCCTCATCCGTACCCTGAGTCTCTGGACATTTCACGGACGAAGGGGCATCTTTGATTGTGTATTTGGAGACATCATTAATATTATTAGTGTTCAATAGCAAAAGGGTATTTGTGAATGAACACAACACCTTGCGCACAAGATCTTCAACCAAAGGTTGCACTGACCCTTCTAGTTCTACATCTTCATGAGTAGTGTTGGATTTATGAACAAGTACTTCAAGTAACTGGTTTGCTGTCTCACACCCTTTGATCAGCTCTTCTTCCATTGCCCTTCTTCCATTTGAAGGCTGATTCTCCATTGCTGTTTAATTTGGAAGCTCGAACAGATTGGAGACTCCATAAGAAACGAAGAGACACAGTGCCTTTTATTCAAATAGATCTGTTCAAGTAGCAATTATTGAATTCCTCATTAGAAATGGTCGGCACAGTAGACAAAAATCGTTGTTATTTTTATTTTATTTGATGGGTCCAGAGAGTTGCTACGGTTTACTTCAACCATGTTTAGTCAAACAGATTAAAGGTAATTAGGAAACCAGTACCAAAAAGTTAAGTGAATTTTACATTTTTCATGCATTGCTTCTTGGCTTGTTAAAGGTAAAGATTATATTCCGTAGGATTACTCCTGTACATCCATCTTGTTTTTGGTGCATATTGAAGTTTTTTTGGTAAATATACTCTTGTATCCATCTTAAATATCAATTAAATGTTTATTGAATTTATTAAACGCTAGGTGTGTTTAATTAATTTTAGTTATTTATAAAACTTGAAGAAAGAGTTTTAAAATTCATAATGATATTTTTTATTCTTCAAATTCATAATATTATCCTATTTAATATGATATTTGAATATTGATGATCTAGAAAAAATAACATTAAAATTAGAAAAAAAAACCTATATTGATAAAAAAAGAGAAAAAAACATGCATTAGTATAATCATCTTATCACAATTTACAATTATTGTGTAAGATAAATTTATTAACTTTTATAATAATTATCTTAACAGCATATCAATAATAATTTATAATTAAATAATAATATAAAATTATTTGATATTTTCTGTAAATGATCATTAAATTCTTAATATTACACATCATATAATAAATTTAATTTTGATTAATTATTAATATAGTAATTTTATATTATTAATAAATTAAATTTGATTTTAAATATATTTTTGAAATAAATATTAAAAACAACAATTTTACCCATTAAATATCAATATAAAAATATTTACACTCTTAATACATTTCAAATAAATTTTTAGAATATAATACTGTGAATCACACATACAACACCACCTGGATAACTAACCTTAGTATTGTGGTACTTCCATAATAAAATTAATATCAATATCCTATAATTTGCCAATTCTCCAGTAAAAAAAATGCTAATTATTGATGGAATAACTCTTGTTATTGGTTGTCTGTTGAATAACTTTTGTTGGTTGTTAGACCTTTATCTAAAAAAAAAGTGAAGGTTGTTAGCCATTTCGGATGTGACTAACCTGATGTCTTTTGATTGGTCTGTTTGATAACTAATATACTTCCATGGGGAAAAAGTGGGGTGGTTTTCTTTTTAAGTGGACCATGCATGTGTGGATCGGAAGCTTTATGTAATGAAAGGTAATTGAATAAATTCGTTCCCACGATATAAATTCAAGTTATTATTCTGTAAAAGTTAAAGAACTCAAGGTAATTTATTATTGACAGATGCCTTGGTGATTTTCTTTATATGTTGAATACTGTAAAATTTGTATTAAAGAACTCAAGGCATCTGTCAATACTTTCTTAAAGTAGTTTGTCAAAGAAGGTTACAACAAATTAAATTAATCAATATTGATATTTGATGGTCATATTATAGTGAATTGAAGTACATGTTTAGATATTCTTTTTTCAGAAAGTCCTATGAATATAATAAACTTTCTCCCCTGCCATGCATACTTTTTCACACCACACATTCCATCAGCACTGGAGAAATCCTCAACTTAATAAAGAAACAGAAAAGTAGTAGATCAGGCTATAGCGAAAATTCATTCCCTTAGCTATACATTGAATATTGGAATTAAGCAATGAACTCATCAAATAGGTAAAACTCACTCGAGACTATTTGCTTTAATCACAAAGCAATCTGTTTCTACTTTCTACTATTTAGTAGTCAATCCTTTGGCTATGATATTTAGTCCTACTGTATGGTATTCATGATTATTTACTCGATCCATGTCCTGGTGAAAGTCCTTTTCTAATCTCTCCAACAATTTTCAACAAGGTGGGAAATCTATAATTAACGGAGTAACTTTTTCTCCTTAATTTCTATGAATTATTTGTCTTTTGAGTGAACGACTAATCAACAATCTATTAAACAATTAAGCTTAATATAGAAAACACTAGATTTTCCTAAGCTTAAACCTGAGAAATAATTCTCACATAATAGTGTTTTATGATATAACGAAACTATTTTTGGTCTGGTTTCTCTTAAATTTTAATCAACATGCAGTTATGGACGGAACTAAGCTCTTTTCCTGAAGAAACAATGGTTGTCTAATTTAAGTTGTAAGCCAAAACATAGCTAGCTAGCTAGGTGATCGAGTCTGGCCAATTCTAATTAATGAGGTTTAGCTCTCCAGTATTTATCTTATTGATTTAGTTTCATTAGAGAAATGTGTACGGCCTTGTACTCCTCTTTATTAATAAAGTTATACTTATAACAAAAAACGAGCTTCAGCTCAGCAGATTGGATTAAACAGGTTGATAAAAGAGCCCAGTTTAATTCTTGCTAATGATTATACTTGATAATTATATTTTGTAATTACCATATTGTAGTTTTTTTTTTTACGTTTTTGGTATCTCTTGATTCTTGATTCTGAAATAGGGCAATTTTTCCTTCTAATTAACAACCTTATTTTCTGAAACCAAAGAAAGAGTCATAAAATCATGATACAAGAAATTACATCCTTGTCATTAGAATAATGACTTGTTTGCAATGATAAATTTTGAATAATTTATTTGATCATTGAGAATTCCTCAAGTAATTAACTTTTTCTCGTACAAGATTTTAGACCTAAAATGAAATGCTAAATAAAAAAATTGAGCATGAGACAAATCATAGTATAAGAAAAACAAAAAGAGTAGCCCAAGGAACACATTTTCTATCATACTTTTTTAAACATACTCTTTTAACTTGGTTAAAATTTATTAAAATCTATAAAATCAAGAAAGAATAATTAAATATGATATATGACCTACATTTTTTTTTTCATTTTTAATAAATTTAACCAATAAGAAAGAGTGTGATCTAAAATATGTTGCTAACATTTCTCAAATAAATAATATATTACTCCTTCTGTCTCAAAATAAGTATCATTCTATATTGTTTTACATAAATTAAAAAAATTAATAAATAAATAAAAAATAACAATTTTACAAAATTAACTTTATTAAATAGAAAGAGAATAGTATTAGAGTTACATTAAAAAACTAAAGCAAAACTTATAACAATATTAATGAAAAAATAATTAATATTACATTAAAAACTAATAAAACACTTATTTTAGAATTTTTTTTCTTTTGTTGAATGCAACACTTATTTTAGGAGGAAGAGAGTATCACCAATGATGATGTAAGATAAACCCTACTGTCATGATTTAAAATAAAATAAAAGTACAATTATGTACAATAAAAAACAAAAATTAATACTTTTTTTGTTTACAACTACAACAATAAAATTTGGACCTAATCTTGTATATATTACCTTGTTTGACCGACCCCAGTGGGTTTTTTAACAGCTGTCATGAATAAGATAAAAATAATGAAATGTCTTAAAAACTTGAAGTTTTTCTGTTTGAAAATGAAATCTTTATAAAAGATAATTATGCTCGAGTTAAGTAGAATTATTAAAAAAGATGATAAAATTTTCATTTTTAGCATTTAAAATAGTTGCATAACTCAAACTTAAAATAACTGATTAAGTTAAAAAATTCACATTCATCGACTCATGCGTTTAATTGTAAATTATGGGTTAAGTGACAATTTTTTTAAACTAGCTATTTGATTTAGTTTGTCATCCTCTCAACTGATGAATTTTATTTATGTATATAAAACAACTAACAGGCAGTCAAATTGATTAACATGTATTACAATATAGTATAATAGGGTACCTACAAAAATGATCATATCATAATTAAGACGACATACGATCTATTTTAAAAAATGGTTTTTTGTTTAGGAAAGATAGTGAAAATAGCCATCAAAATGATCTTTAGAAACTTCTTAGGTTACACTTAGACAAAGATAGACAAAAATAAAAGATGAGTAATTGATATGATGAGCACTTCAAGGATTTGAGAAACATAAAATAAATTTAAGAATGAAACATTTTATTTATTCATAAAATAATTTATTAAAAGAAAATTTGGAGTTTCTTTAAATAAAATTTTGATATTGGTAAAAAGTTTTTGTTCATTAATTGTTACTTACGATATCAATAAAAAGATTAACGGTACTTATAATATTTTAATTAAAATTTATTTTTAAATATAATTTTACAATAATTTTTTTTTGAGGTAGATTAGTAATAAAAAAAAATTTGGGATTTTTTTTTGGGCCTAAAATTCTTGTTTGGGTTGCTTGAGCCCCTCATGATATGTGAAATAATGTGATAAGAAGCAATGAATAAAATGAAATAAGAAATGTTGACATTATGTTTGCATTTAATGGGTATCAAATAAATAATTAGTACCTAGTATCTCTAGTTTTTTTATTTATGAAATTAATAAAATAATTTGTTAATATTAATTAAAATAACTTACCTAAAACACTTAAATAAATGCAAAGTATGCACAACAAAAGTGTTTCATTTTTTTTTATTACTTGAATGATATATTTTGTACTTGATAAAATTAGATTTGGTTTAAGGTAAAGACAAACATTGTTCATATTTTCTGTTTTTGATTGGTGTATTGACCATGTAACTTGTCTTTATTTATCCTCTTGATCTTACAAGACTTTTGTATCTTGATTATAGTATTTCTTTTACGTGTTTCTTAATAAAATATTATTTATAAATAATGGGAGGTGAATATTAATAATAAAATGCTTTTTATTATTGAATAAAATTTATTAACAAAATTTTGTAACTTTAAATAAATTTCAACCAATAAAAAGATAAATATATTCAAAAGGGAGTAATACTAGCATTTTAAAAAATCCAAATGAAATTGGTTTTGAGAAATGGATATTATCCGTATTAATTAGCAATAATATTGATTTTTATTAATACCACGAATAGTTGGTATGTTTTTATAGTTTATAAAACTTAATTAAAAAAACGCGTACAAGGGACATAAAATATTTGGACATGTTTCGGCATCACAAATATTTTCATATCTTTCATGTATAGAAATGAAGTGAAAGCCACTAACAAAAATAATATCATGAATTACCTCATATCTTGAATTTTGAAGCACTTGCAACATGGCTTCAAATTTTCATAGCTTTATCCACATATAGCAGAGAGATGTACTGGGGCGATGGAAGGAGAGAAAAACTATTAGAAAGCAACAAATGGCAGTAATCTTCTTCATCTGCACTTGTTTTACTAATTAACAAGTTGCTTCTGCTGCCATTCTACGATACAAAGGCTTATTCTTCTCCATCCAAGAGCTGATTAGTTCCGAATTAGGTATTTTGTTGTAGCTAGAACCTACTTTTCCACTCTCCAACGAATGCATGCGCATAGTGACGTCACCAGGATTGCGTAAGGGGTTCCAGCTGTGACGCTACGTGATGAATTAATTACTCAATTAAATTCAATAACACTGACCCCTCCTCCCCGGTTAGTGATAAATACACTTTCTTTAATTAAAGAAAAATAGAAGAAATTAGGAAGGAAGGAGATAAGAAACAAATTAAATATTTACAATTTATTTTAGACAGATGTTAGTATGACTGTCCTTTTTCGTGTTGTCCTTGTGTTATTCTTTTAAAATGATATCGTTTTAAAAATATAACTTTCAAAACAACATTATTTTAAAAAGATAACATGAAAATAACATGAAAAAAGATAACAGAAAAATCAATTTTGTAATAATATAGACCACCTTTATAGATAATTTATTATGGTGCATGGATCACATTAATTTTATTTAATCTCACGGTTATATCATGCATTCACTTACACCAGATTATTCTGCCCCTAACTCTCCACAATCCCTCCCCTAGTCAGCGGGCAGCGGCCATGGTGACCACCTCCGCAACACTGAGTCGGCAACCACTGCAATCACCATGCCACTATCGTTAGCTCATAATAATCGTCATTTCATATTCATGACTATTTTTGTTGTCATTGTTGATGCTACCAAGCACAATTTATTATTGTTGGTGTGCAATAAACAAAAATCCCGATGGCAAGGTGCGTGAGCTAGGAGGTCATTTCTCTAACGAAGACAAGTTGATTTTCCTATACATGATCAAACATATGTTGATGATGATGGGTGGGTGGTAGGAAGGGGTGGGGGAAGAGTGGTTGTGGTGGATGTTACTCATTTATAATATTGTTTGGATCATACTGTATTTGGATTCATCATGCATTAAGAACAAAGAGCTGGTCTAAATCAGAGAGACGAATTTTTTGGTTTGGTTATAATTTGAAATTGAAGAATATTTATATATATACCTGAGGTATTTTGCATTCATTGTTATTTTTTTTCCATATTTTCTCCATACATAGCCATCTTCCATCAGAATTGAGCTGTTCGTCTCCCATGTTGGTGCACTTGATCTTAATGAAGACGAAAAATTCAAATTATAAGTTATTTAATTATCTGATCTACTAATTAATAATACTAGCTAAACTATTTATGAAATTAAATCACTAGCAATATATGACAATTAATCCAGTGACTGTAATCATGGTTTATCAATCTGTCTGCCCTAGCCAATACGCTATTAAAGCTGCAACGAAATTAATTGACTAATTATTAAAAGATTTTGGTTATTTGGTTAATTGATTATACGGGGAGAAATAGCATAAATCTTTTGCCTATAATTATCCAGGGATTTTTTTAAAAAAAAAATAGTGTCTAGGGAATATTTTCAATTCCTCACAATATATGTTTGAAGGGAAAAGCTTTGGAATTTATTTGCAAAATTAAACCCACGTGCAGACGACTAGATTAGAATAATTGAGCGATTAAATAGCTATAAAAATTAAAGCGACAAAATATATATTAACCTAGAATTAAATTGTCAGAAAATGCAGTAATAAAAAGAATATCCCTAATCATTGAGATTATCGACAATGAACTTTGATCTATCATTTCTTAAAAGAGGGAAAAATACATATCATTAGCTTCTGCATCATGACGGAAAAAAATGGTCCTCCAATTTGATTGGGAAAATACCATCTTTAATTGATCTTTCATGACACAAATACTATTGTCAAACATAAAAAGGATTCAAATATGACAACTAATCAACAACAATCTCACACATAATTTGCTATATACCAAAGACCAGACCTAGAATTCTTACTTTCTCTTGTAGCACCCTCTTCGTTTTTTAGCGTGGAACAAGAAACTCTTGCAAGCCTCATGTGTATACTGATGAGGCTAAGATCTTTAACAAATGGTAAGCATTGACGACCCTTCTACGTTTCCATCATGAATAGTGTCGGATTTATGAACAAACACTTCTTCTTCAATTAACTGGTTTGCTATGTCACGCCCTTTGATCGGCTCTTTTTCTATTGCCTTTCATCTTCCATTTGAGGGGTGATTCTCCATTGCTATTTTGGAAGCGCGATGAGATTGGAGACCCGATGAGAAGCGAAGAGACACAGCTAGTGCCTTTTATATTCAAATTAGATATCTTCAACTAGCAATTTTAAAATGGTTGTTCTTCAGAGTCGGGACCAAAAATTCCTTATTAGAAAGGCTTGGCTCACTAGCCAAAGAGTTAAATTACTACCAACGAATATTAACTTGCCACGCGTTAGGGAGAAGGTTTTTATTTTTATAGGAATGGGTCCTGAGTGTTTGCTAGGGTTTACTTCAAGCTGTAAACTTAGCCATTGAAAATTAGGACAACCATTTTTAATCAAACAAATAATTAAATTATATATATAACTTTGAAATAATTACAAAATCAATAATTTAATGTTTATAATTAAGTATTAATATAGAAAGCTCGACTGTTGATTAGGAATGTGGAGGCAAGGAGAAAGGTCGACAAGTGCAAGTGCCAACTTTTCCGCTCTCCAACGCCAGGTGTGAGACAACCAACGGAGGTCTACAATGAAGGTGCAGACTGACGTCACTAATATTGCGTAAGGGCCTCCAGCTGTGACGTTAGCCACCTCCAAGATGAATTAATTACTCAATTAAATATATTAATTACCATCCTTTTCTGAAATTATGTTTTTTAAGATAAATATTAACAAATATTTTAAGAATACCAATTAAGAAATTAAGAATAATTTTTTTATTGAGAGACATAAAATTATACTTTTTATGATTTTTTTTATAATATTTTTTATGCATCAATCTCTATTTTAAATAGTCACTTTAATCAATAAAGTTATAATTTATTTTCACGTAGCTTTTTAAATTATTAAATTTTCAAAATAATTATTGAAAGTTTAATTTGCTTATCACTTTAATCTTGTGCTTAAAAGACTTTTTGTAAAAGCCAATGTTCCAAAGTGGTATCATGTTTGTCCTAAACAATTGATAATGCACATAAATTATATGTGATAATTTTGCACATAGTGATAACTGATAACATTAACAATTCAGTCAAGAACCAAAATAATATGATTGTACCATTAGCTGTAATGTATACATAAGATTGTTATATATCATCCATGTATTTATTATCAACGGCAACATAGGCAAATAACATGCGAAGTATCTTTTACTGACAAAACTAAACTTACAAGCACATTGCACTTTCATGAGCCTTTTTTGAAATTTTAATACTTTGAGGAAGTTAAGTGATAATAAATTATACTTTCAAGAACCAAAATAAATATTTACCTTAATTATAATAAATATTTACCTTAATTATATGTTTTTTGCATAACAAATTTTTGGATATTTTTTTACAAGACAATCATGATAAATCAAATATACATGATTATTATAATATAAGGGATAAAACATTCATCTCCAAATAGGGTTGGCCTTGAGTAGAGTCTACTCTACAGGTGCAACGACCCAAGATCCATAATTAGGATGAACTCAATTTTTTTTAAAAAGAAGTTATATAATTGTGAGGCAAAATTTTTTATATTTTTTATAAATAAATTGAAATCAATATCTCCTATTGCATTTCCTTTTATATACCTAAATAAAAATTGACATATGATAATAAAACATTACTGTTTTTATTGTTAGTTTTTACTTTTTTTCCCCTTATGTATTACATGAACAAATTTTTGTTAAAGAATTTTTAGCTTATTTTGACATATCAACGTAGAATATAAACATATGACTTTCATAATCAATCTGATTCAAATCGAAGTTACACAGTCGCACACGGGCACACAAATATTTATATTTTTATTATACCAATCCTGTTTATACTATTCATAATATATATGTGTTTAAAGTTATCAAATAATAAACTTATACTTATTTATGAAAAACATATTTGATTAAAGATAGTAATATTTTAGAAATTGTTTCTATAAAATTATATAAATGTGATTATCAAATTGTGTAATTTTATTAATAGTCTATATTAAAACTATAATATTATCGTTTTTAAAAATCAGACCAACTTGACTAATTTGATTGCGAATCGATGGTTTGACCTGGTTGGATTTGTTATTAAATTGATCATGCAGCCAATTTGGTATGATCCAGTATAATTTGATTGAATTTGTGGTTGAACCAATAATTAACCCATTAATTCAAATTGGGTCATCATTTTTTTTCTTTCAAATTACTCAAAATGACGTTGTTTTATTGTTGTAATTTGATTTTTGATTTGTTTTTTTTATATTACTTATTCAACTTGCTTTTTAATTATGGAGTGTTTATTTTAGATACGTTTGTTTACAAGTAGTGATTATGAGTAATGATTTTGGGACCTTTTTAAAGATAAATATAAAGCTTTTATATTTTTTTAATATAAATTGGATCATACAAATTAATTAATGACTCACTCATTCGATCATTAACTCAATGCCTTGATAATGTTGGTCACCAGATTGATTTTTAAAACTATGGTATATATTATATTTAAAGATTTATACTATTATTTACTTATATTTATTGATGTATAAATGAGATATTTGATATTATAAATATTTATTATATATCTTACTAATTATTTAATATATACTTTTACAAAGAAAATACTGTAAAAGATAGTTTAAAATCAACTATCGATTCAATGTAAAATGCTTTATGTTGGATTAGACTGGATTGAATTTTATTTTTAAACAACATTAAATGGATGATAAATTAAGAAAACTAAATAATTAGATTAATTGGTTTTTTTCTATAAAATCAATCAAATTTAATTCGTAGCATATTTTATAGCTATCATTTCTCATTATAAAATTGGTTATTATCACATGTGTACGTGTGTATTGTTTTGACAACATTTAAGACAACAAAGTTTTATTGAAGAACTACTAGCTAATACAACATACAGATCTAAGCTCTGCGCAATTCTAACATGATGAAGTTACCCTCCGAAACAAATACCTAGCCATCAAAATCCATACTGCTCATAAACATTCTCAAATTGAACGGCTTCAGTCGATGATAGCAAAGTGGCATTCCTCGAATAATCAAAAGGAATGTCATAATCGTAAAATAGGAGGTTTTCAAATGTAGACAATTTATTTTGAGCACTATGTTCATTGTGAATCACTTCCTGGGGCTCATGTTTGGTTGATGCAAGTATTGATGAGGAAAACGGGTTTTCTTGTTTGCTCTGAAGGTTGTTATCGAAGCTAAGTAATATGGAAGAGGCAGAGGGAGAAAAAGGTTCCACAATGATCTCGGGATTCATAGGGCTTTTACAAGTGTGGTGGCTATAATAGGTTGTTCGGTACAATGGAGGGTTATCTTGAATTCTCTGTACTTGTTTGATTGCTTGGCATCCCTGATCATTTTTGTGAGTGCACCTATAGTAGCTCCTGCAACACATATTTCAACCATATTGAATTCAGTGCTGAAAAATCGAAAGAGAGGGGCTTAGATACACATGTAGAAAAAATGAGTCTATAATAATACACTATTTTCCCTATAAAATAAAAAGACAAGGATAATTTGGTCTCAGTCAGTAATAGATCATATTAGATACACATGAAGGCTTTTAAACAAGATTTTTCTGTCACCTATCAACTTTGGCAAATTAATCAAAGTGCTTCTCTAGCAAATTTTAAGTTTGTAAGGTGAGTGAGTACAAATTCTGGTTTGATTTTAGAGTTAAGGTGTTGTATCTTTCTTTATGTAGCCTTTAGTGAGTATATATTAAGATTCAGCTCCTCTTTTATGTATTTATTTTTATTGTTTGACTGGTTTAGTATTGTCAGAATGCTCTGAGAACTCTTGAGATGTAATTTTGTTAAGCACTTCTCGTGTAACTTAATATATTTATACTTTCAAGATAAAAAAAAATTAAACCAACAAATTATTGATTCAAGTAATATTAAACTCGATTTTTTTAAATTTTGAGTTTGAATCTTGTGATTGGAAAATAAAATCCCACTACGTGTGATTAAATGAATTTTATGATAAAAATTAGTCATTCATCAATAAAATCAGTGAATATTTTACATCAATTTCATAAATTAAAAAAAGGGTAATTTGAAAGGGAAGAATACCTGAGGTATTTGGACTGCGTCATTTTTTGTCCGTACTTTCTCCATGTATAGCCATCTTCAATCAGTATTGAGCTGTCCTTTTTCCAAGTTGGCGCAATTGATCTTATTATATATGGAGTCAAAATTATCAATTTAAGAATTATATGCAAGTATTTTCACAACGAATCCAGTTGTCATAATTTACTTGAATATTTATGAAATATTGCAGGAAAAATAATTAATCCTAAAAATTGTATACATGATCATGGTTATTTACGTCTGGGGCATTTGGCCAAGATGCAATCAACAGCACAAATTCTTTCCTTATTAAATAATTCTTAATCTTCTCATCATATAGTACTTTTTATACTATCAATCTTTTTTTATCGTACTAAAAAAATATTAAAATTTTCTTACTAATCATGTTATTTGTAATTCAGAGAAATATTAACAACATATTAGTTAACACATTTTTTTGAATATCATATTAAACGATAAAATTTATTAAAAATAACAATTTGGTGGGTTGATCAATTTTTTTAACGAGTTTTACTTATAATTTTAAACAGATTTTAATAAAAAAAAAACATAATATAAAGGGTATATTAAAAAATATGTTGTAGTTTCTTGGCGGTTATCCTTTAGTAAAGTTTTCTTGCTAGGAAGGATATGAATTAAAATTCTTACTTTCTTTTGTAGCACCCGCTTCCACTTTTAGGGTTGAGAATATTGGGACTCTTGCAAGTTTCATCCACCGACTGCAGCTTTGGGCAATTAATGGACGAAGAGACATCTCTGAGAGTGATAGACGCTGCGACCTCATTGGAAACATCATTATTGGAGTTCAAAATCAAAAGGGTATTTGTGAATGAACACAACACTTTGCGAACAAGATCTTCAACAAATGGTAACACTGACTTTGAGCTACCCTCCTCTTCAAGGTGAGTGTTCAATTTATCCTGAACAAGTACTTCAAGTAACTGATTTGCCATGCCATGCCCTCTGATTAACTCTTCTTCCAATGCCTTTTTGCCATTTGGAAGCTGGTTCTCCATTATTGTCTTTTTTGGAATGGTTAAGATAACACTATATTGTGGCTGCTAGCACAAGAGACACTGCCTTTTATTAAACGTAGCAGTTCCTCCACTCGCAAATTTAAAAATTGTTGCATCAGAGAGTGTTGACAAAAATTCCATAGCACAAATTGACAGGTTTGGTTCACGAGCTAGTGTTTCACGTGAACAACACGCACTAGTGAAATTGTGCAACGTAAGCAAGAGGGTTTTCTCGTATTGGAAGAGTCCAAGGCGTGGGAAGAGAAGCAGTGTGTGTTTTTGCAAGGGAATGCATGGTGAGCTCAGAATGCTAACTTCATGCTGAGAACACAGCCATCTATTAGACAATAATATCCTTCGGTTTTAATTTGCATGCATGTTAGTTTATTTGTACAAAGCTGAGGGTAATTTGGGATATATGATGCATATGCAGACAAGAACCAGGTAGGGGGATTGATTCTTTTTCTAGTCACCATTTGAAATTCTAGATTATATTAGGAATTCTATTATTATCACTATCTTTGTCGTGTTGGTTGATATGTTTCTTGTTACTGGTAAGTAAGATTGATATTAAATTTACTGACGCTGTTATCTTTTGAAGTTTGAATGGTCATCAGTTTGATTATTTCATCGACACGTGCTTAATCTATATATGGCTAGCTGAGAAGAAAGAATGGGTTAGTTTCTATGTTTGTGTAATGTATATATAGTGAGATTAATAAAAAATGTTGAAAAATAAGATCTACATAGATATGCGTTGGTACTTGGTTGGTGATGGTTCGAGGCTCCAACCTTAGTTGAAACAATAGCTACACATCTGATGACCACGAAAACTGGGAGGTCTCTTTCAACACATTATTCCTAGGAGTGTCTATTTTCAAGGGACTTGGATCCCCTCTTCATTCACTCTGTCTATATCTCTCTAACTTTTTTCTTTCTTTCTCCATTATCTTACCTTCCTTTTTTATTGTCTCTTCTTCTGCTTTAATTTTTTGTTTTTGCTTCAGAGGAAGCATGAAGCATGGAATCTTTATTGTTTTTTTTTTTAGAGTGAACAACCATTCACTACGAAAAATAACTGTGACGGAATTAGTGAAGAAACATTTTGCTCTCTAAACCTTCCGTCACAAAATCTTTTGCTAATTAAATAAGATTTTATTTGAGAGGAATTCTGTGACCCAAGTTTGTCCCTCTCAAAACCATGCATTCATCACAGAATCCTTCACAAAAGAAAAATGAAATATTAGCGAGGGACTTTATGATAGAATATTGTCCTTCTCAAATTGGATGTGAAGTAAACCAGATTTTGTTATATTAAGTGATATAACTCAAAATATATTTTGTTTCTTCTAATTAAGTCCCCCCCTGAAACATATAGTTCAAAATCAAATCCTAATCAATACATTAGCAATATATTGGATCAACTTTTGTTATATTTATTTTATATTAGTGTCTATGACTAATCTCCCTACGTAATCCACTTACAAGGAAACTAACCCGTGCTTTCGCAGTCAAAGTATTAATGGATTGATAAAGTGACTATTCAAATATAACTGCATTAATTAATAATTATAAAAATTACACCATTAGTCACATTTAAAACGTACCAACTAGCAACAATTATAGTGATCTGATCATAATGGAGCAGTCAAATGGTAATGTAGAAAAAGAATCAAATACCCCATGTGCCACTCTGAACGTAATTACCCCACCCCACTTTGTGTTATTAAACTATATTTGCGCAATTTTCTCCTTAATGTTAGGTATCGTATATTAAACACCATATCAGCCATCATGAATTTCATTTAATTTTTTTATAATAATATATATCTAGTTATCCAGTAACTTATAATCACTAAGAGAGTCTGTTGATTTTAAAAATGTGTGAATTGATATAATTTTTTTGATATCTACAAGTGAAAAAAAAATCAGTAATTATGACCAAAACATGGATTCCTCTCACACTGTCACAACGTGCAATGCCCAAGGGTGTTATTGTCAAACAGATGGTTATGTTCTCAGCATGAAGTTAGCATAGTGAGCTCATCCTGCATGTCCATGGGAAGAAACCCACTACTTCTCTTCCCACGCTATAAACCCTTCCTATAAGAGACAACCCTGTTGCTTACGTTGCAAATTTTCACCGGTGCGTGTTCTTCACCTAAAACCTTGGCACGTGAACTAAACCAGTCAATTTGTGCTCAGGAATTTTAATCTATATACTCCCTGTGCAACATTTTTTAAATATGCAAGTGGGGGAGTGCCTCGTTAAATAAAAAGGTAGTGTCTCTCTGCTTCGCTGCCATAATAGGTAAGGTGTTATACCGAAAAGGATAATGGAGAATCAGAATCAGCTTCCAAATGGCAAAAATGCAATGGAAGAAGAACTAATTAGAGGGCGTGACATGGCAAATCAGATTCTTGAAGTACTTGCTCATGATAAGGATGAAGGGTCAACAAACTCAAAGTCAGTGTTACCATTTGTTGAAGATCTTGTGCGCAAGGTCTTGTGTTCATTCACAAATACCCTTTTGCTTTTGAACTCCAATAACGATGTCTCCTATGAGGTGGTGGCATCTATTGCTCCCAAACATGTCTCTTCGTCCACGAGTTCCCCAAAGCTGGAGTCTTCGGATGAAACCTGCAAGAGTCTCATGAACACTAAAACTAGAAGAAGAGGCTACAAGCGAAAGTAAGAATTATATATAATTCATCTTTTCCTAGCTTGAAAATTATATATGTCTGATATAATTGTTATGTGATTTGGATCTGATCATTTTGTTTAAGAATATGATATAGGATATGAAGCTAGATCAATCAGTACAGTACTATTGTAATTAAAGGGATCAACCATTCGTCCACAAAATTAATATTTTTTTTTATCATAAATTAAATTCTTCAAATAAAATTGAGGAACATTTGCAAATCCAGAAAAAAAAATAAAAGATCTATTTGTTTCTGTCGATCATGCAAAAAATAATTTGTCTTATTAATTCTCCATCGCCATGCTAGTTTTTCTCTATATTCTTATTCTACAGCACTGTGTATTTCAAATGGTGTGTCTGCTAGTTTCTTTAATTGTTCTGTAAGGCTAGCTGTTTTTTGGTGAGTATCCCTTATACTCTTACAAAATAATATAAACTTTGCCTTTAAAAAAAATAATCTCCATCATCATGTATAATTTTTCTTATTCTTCTATTTTGTTTTTTTAAACGATTCACTATTCTAATTAAACTGAATTTAATGTTAAGAAAAGTGTTGTTATAGGATCCTATACACTTTTAAACTTCTTTATTTATTTGTTGAAGTGAACTCCGCCTATGTTTTTTCATAGTGGGTTCCAAACCCTGGTTAAGGAGTATTGTTGTAGACGCTCAACGGTCAAAGCAAAACTCGTCATTATATCAATTATGTTTTTTTTTTTTTTGAAGTGGAGAGTTAAACCCGAGTAATAAACAAATTATGACCTTTTTTATAATACCTTTTAATTAATTTTCTTGATGTCTTATGTATTTAATAAATACAAAGGACCTCATAATTAAATTTTTAACATTTTATGTTTTTAATAAATAAGAACAATGTAGTGCATAGATAATCAGTGTGAGATTGTTCTAATTAATTTAATTAGTAATTTTAATTTTAAGTCTTTTTATATATGTTGCGTTAAATATTTAGAGAAGTAACTTTGTGGTTCATATATGTAATTTCAATACAAAATACTTGTAGAAACAGATTTAGAATGCTTGAATTACAAATTAAATAATTGCTGGTCGTCAATTGCATCTAGAATAAAGCCTCCGGAAATTATAACAACCATTATTACACAATTATTAGGATTAATACAATGATTTAATAAATATTCAATTCAATAGATAATTGGGATTAGTTGTGAAAAAACTTATATATAAGAATTCTAAAATTGATATTTTGGTCTTTATATATATATAAGATCAATTGCGCCAGCTTGGGAGAAGGACAGCTCAATACTGATTGAAGATGGTTATGTATGGAGAAAGTATGGACAAAAAATGACATTGAACGCCAAATACCTTAGGTAATGCTCCTTTTCAAATCACCCTTTTTCTTATAAGTATAAGTTTGATTATTGTTTCAGTTACTAAATTTAAATGTTTTTTTTTAGTTGTTGACATTTAAAAATATTTTTTTAATCTTTAAAATTTTGATAAATTATTTTTTTTTCTTCTTGATATAATAAATTAACATTTTATGTCAATTTTTAATATTTTACGATGATTTTTTAACATTTTATGATAATTTTAAAAATAAATTTAAAATAAATTAGCATTATGACTTAATTTGTAAAATTAATCTATTTTCTTGTTAAATTAGTTTCAACAAATTTTAAAATAAGTATAAAATTGATTTTTGACATCAAAAACTAGTTTTAAACAATGCTTTATTTTAATCTCTAAATTTGGGATGTATGTTTTTTTAGTTCCTAAAATTTAAAATTATTTTTTATTCTTAAATTTTGATAAATAACTCTTTTTAATCTCTAGTATAATAAATCTCTAGTATAATAAATAGATACTTTCTGACACTTTTTAGTTTTCATAAATTAATTTTTACTTTTTAATTACTTGAATTTGAATTTTAAAATTATCATAATGCTAAAAAATTGTCAGTGTTAGAAATTGTCATAAAATATTAATTTATTATGTTAATGACTAAAAAAATAAGTTATCAAAATTCAAGGATTAAAAAAAATGATTTTCAAGAGCTTAGAAAACATAATCCACTCCGAATTTCAATGAGGCCAATTATAAAAAAAAGAAGAGGAGATTAATTACATATATTTAATACTTAATTGGATCTATAATCTTCTTCACCCCTTTCCATGTCAATAATTAGAATGAAAAAAAAAGAGAATATCAATACATCTGAAAAAAAACGATTGAAGATTAAAATAGTAATTAAGTCTTTCTTATATATGTGTCTAAGCCTCTCTATTTTGTTTTCTAAGCTAAGCAGTGAATTAATATCGAAAATGTTTGAAATGTGTTACAGGAGCTACTACAGGTGCTCTCACAAGAATGATCAGGGATGCCAAGCAATGAAACAGGTGCAAAGAATTCAAGATAACCCTCCATTGTACCGAACAACCTATTATGGCCATCATACTTGTAGAAGCCCTTTGAATCCCGAGATTATTTTGGAACCTATTTCTCCCTCTGCTTCTTCCACCTTACTTAGCTTTAATAATAGTTTTCAAAGACAACAAGAAAGCCCGTTTCCCTCATCACTACTTGCATCAACCAAACAAGAGCCCGTGGAAGTGATTCAAGATTATCATAGTGCTCAAAATCAGTTGTCCTCACCTGAAGATCTCCTATTATACGATTATGATTTTTTTTTTGACTATTCGAAGCGTGTGGCCTCGCTATCATCCACTGAAACCGTTGAATTTGAGAATGTTTATGAGCAGTTTGGATTTTGATGGCTAATTGATATTTGTTTCGGTCCTCAAATTCTTTCCTGGGCAAGGCATTAGAGAGTATACTTCATCTTGCCAATTGAAAACACCTGAAATCTATTGTATTGGCTATTTGATAGGTAGAATCTTTTTACCTTAAATCTTGTCAAAATAGCAGCAAAGCTTTTAGTATCAAAACAATTTGTTTGCCTATTTATATATATAAAAGAATAGTGTTGCTTTTTGTGATAAGGGTGAATATTGTTTTAAGCTGTTATCAATAATACATAAAAGTAAGCAAATTGATGCGAAAGGGGTAATTGGAAAATTAGCTTTTGTACCCATTAAAATAGTCACTAATTAAAATTGTCAGTTTTAGTTTTTTCATCTATTTTAACGGATCTTTATCATCACTTGATGTTACCGGTAATACTACCACTGATCCAGGAATACATTGGCCATTAACTAATAACATGTTTGGATTGTCGGTGCAGTAATCCGAAACGGAGAATCTAGAAGCAAGCTCATCTATACTTCTACGATGAAGTTATTTATCTCGTATTTCGTGTTACAGTAAAATCGTCAGAAGAACAAACACGCACTAATCACTAGTAAAAGAATTGGTGAAGGATTAAACGACATATTAATAGTTGCAGAAAACAAATGGTGTAGGCTGAAAACAAATGGTGTAGTGTTTTCGAAAGTTTAATTTACATACTATTATGTATGTGTTTGTGTAGTATATATATCTGTGTTAAAATTATTACAAATTTTTAGAATATTTTTAAATATAATATGTATGAAAATGATAAAATATCTTAGAATTATAATGTATATGAATATGGTAAAACAATTTAAAACTATAATGTGTATGAATATGATAGAACAATCTAGAACTATAAATGTATGTATAAGATAGTAGAATTTAGAACTATCATGATACTAATCTATCATGAAAATTCTAGAAAAACTTAAAATAATGTCGAAACATTCACTACCATTGAGAGACTGGTGACTTGAGTCTATAAATAGACAATTGATATGTTGTAATTGATAATCCAAGAAATCAATGACATAGTCTTCTTTTTAAAACAATTCTCTAAAACTATCAACTATCAATAACCTGCTTTTAACCCACTTATTTTATACTTAGTACATACTGACATATTATTTGATGCAATAAGAAGTAGAGCTATAGTTCTGAAATGTACATGCTTAGATATCTTTTTTCAAAAATATTTTGTATTACTAAATCTTATTATATGGGTATATGTATAATTACAGCCACATTTATTATATATACCTTGTGGAAATTGAACTTAACGATAATGGTCAAGGGAAAACTTTGTTTTCATTTTGCTAGGGGACGTCAAGGGAAGTTTGGCTTAATTCTAATATTGTTTGTGAATGAAGTCATTTATTGGGTTAGGTCTTTAGTACTTCATGAACCATTACAATTTCTTGTCTATCTTTTGCCTTAACTTGCTGCATAGACTAGCGACTGGTTAACCAAGAAAGAATGTTATCCATCATCAAGTATCAATAGTAATTGTGTGAAAGTAAAGTAGGATGAGTCTTTATTCTTAGTTTTTCATCTATAGTGCGATGGAGGTTACCATGTAAGCCTTGTAGGTCTTGCACGGTGCATAAAGAAATATGAACAGTCGACGTCCTTTGCGAAAATCGTGCGGATACAATTCCAATAATACACTGGGTGCAAGCCTACTGAATTATGACTCTGGTTTTGCGGATACAAACTTTTTTAATACTTACGGTATTTATTAAAATAATTATAATTATTTAATATATATATATATATATATATATATATATATATATATATATAGTAAATATTACTTTATTAATATAGTTATAGTATACTCATCAATAGGACTTATTAAAAAACTATGGATAAGTTCAGCATATGAGAAGCAAGCCTTTGCATGTGTTCTTTACTTCTTTTACAACATGATATTAGAGTAGTCAGATGGATTCAATATGTACTTAACAAACCTGTTATTTTTTTATTCCTATATACTTCAGGTTCACGGGATATGGCATACATGTATTAGAGTAGCCACTCCATGAACTGTTTACATTGCTAGCTGTACCAGCTTCCAAAATATAGATGACCAAGTTGTTAAAAATTTAATTAGTTAATTTGCAATTGTTTAACTTTTTCTTATCCAGCATTGTTGTCTTCATCTTCTTGGAACATACAGAGTTTGTAATATTAGTTTCCTTATATAATAGGTAATATCTTTTACAAAATTAAATGATTTTTCTGCAAATGATCAGTTTTGCTAATATAAAATGTTATCTCTAATATTCCTTCAGGTTCAAAGAATTTATGGATGCCTGTTGTATATCTTTGTCTTTTTCAAGTGCATAATGACTATACATACCCAACGCAGCACACAATTAGTATATTCCATTTATGCTATATTCGATATATACTAGCCAAACGAAGTGCTTACCAATTTTAGTTACATTTTATCAAACAATATTAATATTAAGAAAATACAAGGAATATTCTTAGGGAACTATAAGCTAGTTTAATACATTGAAAAAGTCAAGAAGACCGTGCAAAAAAAAAAGGTTAAATATGTTCCAGTCCTTAAAAATGTTACAAATTTATGCTTCAAGAATTATTTTTTAATATTTTTAATCCCTATATGTAATAAAATAATGTCTTCTTAGTCCTTCATTACACATGTTTTAGTTATTAATCAAAGATATAAATCACATCATTAGAAGTAAAATTAATAATTCTTTTAGGAACTTGAAAAAAAAAATTGAAAGTTATTCATAAATGAATAACATACTCAATCCATAAAAGTATCTCTGCCAACTTTTGTAACCACGTTTATCATCTGATTTTGATATTCAATATTCTATAATAAGATCAACCTTCCCATCACCTCATTCTTTTAATTTCAGCTGGGCTCGGCCCTCCAATTTATACACTTTTCATACAATCATACCCATTATCACGAACATTAATCTGCATAGCTGCTTGACCGTACCCACTGCCTCCAGTAAATCATGAAGCAATTCTTATTGAAATAAATTCCCAACTTTAGAATATTTTTAGAAACTTTCCTCACTACATGTAGGATGAGTTCATTAATTCCCTCTTTGATTTCACTAATTAATCTTTCAATCTTCTATTATATATGATATAGTATTCTATTGTCCATTATTTACTTCCGATTCCAAAGAATTTACTTATTTCTACATGCTTTTTTAATTGAAAAGAAAAAAATGATATTTTCTTCTCTTTTTTTTTAATAAGCAAAAGATTCATTAATAAATGTTAAGTTGAGCACAAGTCAAAACCTGTATCTCCTTCTAGCACTACAATCCTAGCTTATTTCATTTAAACTTGTATTTGTTCTGAAACCTCTATAGTCTATAACCATATTCCATAAACTCAAACTACAAATAACAAGAAAAGCCCCATAATTACAATCCTAGTTAGCCCTAGCAATTGAGTCTACAAAAATATAGTGTTTTATTGAATAATTAATAATAATTAATTTTGGGACGGGCACAGCTGGATATATACTTACGCAATCCTTGTGACGTCACACTGCCTATATGTTGTAGACCTTCATAGGTTGTGTTTCTAACATTGTGCACACACCGCCTTGGATGGTGGAAAAGTTGGTTTTAGCACTTGCATTTGCCCAAGAACATGCCTCGATATTCCAAACTAAAAGTTGAACTTCTGTACTTAAATTGCTATTATCGTTAATTGCAGACTGTGGGTTGCACATCGTTTTTTCACACCCAAAAAGGAAAATAAATAAATAGATAAAAATAAAAAATAGAAAAGAAAAACTATATTCCAGGTGATCGGCTATATATGTTGTGATGTATTAATAAAGCTTTGGATCGCAGAAAGGCTTAATTATCAGAGGAGGCGAGTTTCCGAAACAACTTCTTCAACTTGTTAGCTAAACAAATGGATATGAATACTCAGAGAGATATATCGATCCTTCACAAATACCCTTTGGCTTTTAATAGTTTTTTCTCCTTCGAGATATGAGCCTAGCATACGATGAATTTTTAAGGTCTGAGTTTGATTTATAACCTATCAAAGACTTTTATTTTGCCTCAGCTTCACTTTTTTAAAAGCCTAGCCTGACTTGATAGTCTTTTTAAAAGTTTTCTTTCCAATAAATATTTAATATTTTATGGAATAGGAAGGTAATAAGAAAGTGAAAGGAAAAGGAAAGTCAATAAAAATAATGAGGAATATAAAAAGGCACATGACTCACACTTAAATTGTAATTAAAATCTTACTTGATTATACGAATAGAAGTTATGAATCAGTAATGTTTAATTAAAGTCTGATAGTTTCAAAAAAAAAATTAATTGTATCCAAAAAATAATATTATATATTGGTATCCAAAAAATAATATAAGTATACATATATATATATAGGTCGACCTATATATCAGGTTTATAAGGCTTTTTAATAAGCTTAAGTCTGGTCTATTTAATTTATTAGGCTTTTAAAAAAGCCTGAACCTAACATTTTAATTAAATAGGTCAGTTCATGTCCAACTTTATGTAGGTTAGGTCGTAGGCCCCTGTAGGCCGACCTGACCTATTCCCACCCCTATTGATGATGGACAGACTAAAAATTTGGAACGACATTGCTAATTAATGCTCCAAAATTCAAGACATGGAAGTAATTCATGATTTGAAATTTTTTTAATTAAATACACTTCACATATTAACATAGCAATAGTATTTTTCATGGATTGGTGAGTTCTTTTTCTAAAAAGAATAAGGTTTAAGTACTCTTTTTGTCTTTGTAACAATTTTTTCTTTTAATCTTTTATAGTTTAAAGCATTTTCTTTTAGTCTTTATAGTTGTAATTTTTATACTCTTTTAATCTCAGGGCCAAGTTTTTACTAACGCCGTTTGCAAAAAGATGAACGGAATTAAGAAAAATGGGGAAGTAAGCCCAGACTCAACTTAAATGCGATGTAGGCCAGTCACTACACATTCCATTATTCTTGACTTTAATTGTCACCAACCTTAAAGCTGAATAGAAATATAAGAGGAAGGGAGGCATTTTTTTATTTTATTTTTGGTGCAGATGTTAAGGGATTTTTGTTCTTTAATAAGAATACTTTTTCTCAGAGATTTTACTCTCTCCATTACCTCAATAATGAATAATCTAATAATTTACCCTTAAACAAAAGAACCTATAGTGATTCAAGTCATCGGATTAGAGCACTATTTTAAAAATTAATGAAAAGGGACTTTATACCTATATAATTAAGCTTATAACCACGATCAGGATTAAACTCCTTTTAATCCATTAAAAAAATGAATATAAACACCGGAGCAATTATAAATTATATTCTGTACCTTCCTACCAGCAAGTACCAATCAGTTTCATTATCGTAAGTAAAATTGTCCAACCTAATACTTCTGGATAGAATCCTATGTACCCTCACTTCTGTTTGACTGAGCATGATTGCCTCCCACAGTACCACAATGCACAAAACCAAAAGGACAAGTGTGTCCTTTGCAATGTCATCAGAGGTTACAGCTTGACAAATAAGCCCTAATAGCTCATCCTTAGGCTCGTAAATTAATCTTATCTGCCAGGGATGTTTTTGTCTCAACCCTGAAGACAACGAATTTTAAAATTGCTAGTTGGGGGCATTGCTATTTCTATTTTGAGTAAAAGACGACAGTGTGTGAGTCTCCAATCTGTTCCCCATTTCAAATAAGCAATGGAAAATCAGCCATCAAATGGAAGAAAGGCAATAGAAGAAGAACTAATCAAAGGGCGTGACATAGCAAACCAGTTACTTGAAATACTTGCTCCTAAATCCAATACTACTCAACATAAGGGTGTAGAAGTGGAAGCGTTAGTGTTACCATTTGCTGAAGATCTTGTTCGCAAGGTTCTCAGATCACTCACAAATACCCTTTTGCTATTGAACACTCATAGTGATCATGTCTCCGATGAGGTTGTTTTGCCTGTCACTATCAAAGGTGTCTCTTCGTCCGTGAAATGCCAAAAGCCTGAGTATAAGGATGAGTCTTTCAACGCTAAAAGACGAAGTGGGAGCTACAAGAGAAAGTAAGAATTATATAACTCCTGCTTTGCTAGAAAATTATGTGTGATGGTTATTGTTGATTTTCTTATTTGGATCGTTTATTTCTTCTTTAAAATTCCACTGTCCTTTTATGTTACGGTTGATAAAGATATGCAATTTTCCTAATCAAAGAGGGACCATTATTTTCATCAATCGAGCAGAAGTAATGTGTTTTTCTTTCTTTAGCAGCTGGTCTCAATAATTATAAATCTTTTTTGCTAGTCTTTCTTAAGTCATTTAATTTTTAGGTTTTATTAAATTTTGTCGCTTTAATTTCATAAAATTATTTTTGCCTCAATGCTTTCAAAGAGAAAATTAAATTCCAAAGCTTTTAATTTGCTTTCAAACACTTTAATTTGTAAATATTAATAGTATATATATCGTGTGTTGAAAATATCTCATTGACCCTTAGTAGTGCAAATATGATATTTTGCCCCAAATAATTAACCTAGACAAATACCCTTAGTTTGGTTGCAGTTTTAAGGGATTGAATGATTAGGATAGTACAATCAATTGATTAATTGTTATACATTGCAGTTGTTTGCATAAATATTTGTAGTTATGTAGTAGATTGCAGGATTAATTGAGCATATAGTTAAATAAGATCGTTTAAAATTTTATTATTTTTTCTCTTTATGAGATCAAGTGCACCAACATGGGAGAAGAACAGTTCAATTCTGATGGAAGATGGCTATGCATGGAGAAAGTATGGACAAAAAATGACAATGAATGCAAAATACCTCAGGTATATATTCTTCAATTTCAAATTGTAACCAACCAAAAATCCTTTTTCTCTCTATAGGACTCTTTCTTATCCAGTATGATTCAAATAACGAATGCATGTAGGAACTACTACAGATGCACTCACAAGTATGATCAGGGTTGTCTAGCAACCAAACAGGTCCAAAGAATTCAAGAAGATCCTCCGTTGTACCATACAACTTATTATGGCCATCACAATTGCAAAAGCTCTTTAATGTTGGAACCAGCTTCTTCTTCTGACTCTTCTATGTTTCTTAGTTTCAGTAACACCTTCCCAAGCAAAGCAGAATACCCATTTTCATCATCACTTTATTCATCCATGAAACAGGAGCCTATGGAAGTGATTCATGAAGACCATATTGTTCACAACCAATTACCCTCATCAGATTACCACATGTTATGTGACTATGATCTTGATTTTAATTATTCGAGGTATGGTACTATGCTATCCTCCACTGAATCTGTACAATTTGATGAAGTTTGTCGGAGTGATCAGGAATTTGATGGCTAGGCATGTTTCGGATTCTACATATATAATTTATTTAAATTTGTAAGGGGAATGCATTGGTAAGTTCATCTTCGAACAGAGCTTAATTACTTGTATGCTTTATAGTTAATTAAGAAAGCCTTTACAGTTTACAGTGATTGAGGGACCTATATTAGTAGCTAGGTAGGAAACTCATTCTCTAATATTATACGTCCCTGCTCACAGTTTGGTTCCTGAATTTAAATGTGTATTTTGCTTTTAATTTCTTCCGAGAAAGATATATTCATCACCTTTTTCTATCTTGTTCGGTGACACATTGAATTTGCAAATTCATTGATTTATCTATTCCCCCTAGATTGTTTGCAAATTCATTGCAAAACGATAACTTTGTTGGGGAGGTGGGTATGTGGGAGGGGGATGTGTGACCTAAAATGGCACCGGAGTTGGTTTTATTGGGAACTTCAATAGCTGGAGACTTTGTTAAACTCAGCAAAACTACACTTTGGGAGCCCTGATCTCGGGGTTTGGCTGAATTCTCAGGCAATTATTCTGTTAGGTCAACAAACCGAGTTCTACATATAATTGGAGGATTGACAGCACTCAAAATTTGATTCTTGTTAGAATATAAGTATGAGGCAAATTCTTACATTGAGTAAAAGTGAAATTGAACATCATAAGTGAGAATAAAATTCAAACTTAAATCTTAAAATTTTAGATTAAAACGTGATGTCAATTTTTCTTATATGATTATTCATGATTTATTGGTATAAATCCATTTGATATTTTTTAAGAAAGAAACTATAAGGATATTAAAATAATTTGAATAAAAAAATCATTCTTCAGAAATAAGATTAGATAAATCCTTTAAAAGATAAATTTATTAATTTGTTCTTTAAATTTAAACTTTTAGATTTACTAATATGCTTTTATGCAACTTTTTCAATAACAAATACATATACTTAATTAGATAGAATAAAATAAGCATGTGCATATCTTCTTTTCAAAGTTTTAAAGACGATTTGTGATTATAATTTTGACCATAACATCAAGTTTTTAAAGTTTGTTGGGATCATAATTACTAACAAATTTGCTCCTAATTTCCAACAATACCAAGAATCATAATAAAACTATCACTGGCACCACAAGTTAAAATATAGCTTCTATTTTTCTTTAAAAATATGTCACAATCACCTTAAAACATAATATTCATAACTATACCATACTTAAATGGTTAAAATTAAATCAAGAAGTCGTGTGATTTTTTAAATGGTCATGTGATTATATAATAACTTTTAAGGTTCATTTGTTTGCTGTGAAAGAGAACTAGAAATAATGAAATGAACAATAAAATCATGTGAGATTTATATTTTTACATTATATTTTAATTCAAAAATTTTATCTCATTCCATTTCAATCTACCCTAAAGAGACCCTTAGTTCTAACCATCCATGGGGATATGAGTGAGTGTGTGTGCATGCTTGAGTGTGTCACTCACCAGTGTGTGTTCATCAATTTATTGTCATAATTTTGTATGATTGTATTCTTTTTTTTTTAACTGCAAAATATGTGCATTGTATTATTATATATGTAGTGCTATGTTCTGTACAAGGTGTACAGTTTACAACTTTCAAAAAGCACCAAAAAAAAAAAGCAGGTAAATCCATCTGCTAAACAATCAAAATTAAGGAAACTATCCAACAAGACAACTTCTTGGGTATAACCAACATGAGAAGAATTCGGAACTAACCCTGTGTAGACATGGCAATGGGACGGGTCGGATACGGGTATTGTCTCTCCAATTCCTTACCCCGACTCCTCAACATATCCTCATACCCGTATCCGATACTCGACGGGTTTGAGTTTATTGTCTCATCCCCGTACCCGTCGGGTATCGGGTATCCCCAACCCCGTTCCACACACCATTTAGAAAAATATTTTTTTTTTGTAAAAAAATATTAAAAATTTGGTTTTAGAAAAAAATAAATTAATTGTTAAACATTTATTTTTAACTACTTATATATCAATAAATTTATTATAACGCGTGTGTCTACATAAATAGTTAAAAAAAATAATATTAAATTATGTAAAAAATTTAAAATAAAATTAACTAGTAATAAAAATTATATGTCTTTTGATTAAATTATACAAAAATTCTAAAGATTTTAAGTGGCGGAACGGGTTTGGGTTCGGGGTCGGGACGGGTCTAGTAATCCCATACCCGTACCCGTACCCGACTTTTGGTTATCGGGAAAAACCCGAACCATACCCGATCAACTCGGATATTACCTGTCAAAATCGAGGCGGATTCGGGCGGGTACCCACAAGTACGGATTTTCTTTCCATATCTAACCCTGTGTCTATACAATAGCCATTGCCAAGATATAAACTTTGATCTTAGCTACTGTGTCTTTAGTTTGGTTCCCTCCATTTCTGATCATTTTTGAGTTCCGGCATGATTATTATATTCTTATTTTAACATTATATTTATAATAGCAATCAAAGAATGCTCAGTATGTAGGAATTCAGCAAGCTCGTTCACATGGTATCACCCTCAGTGACATCATTCATTAATTGACTATTTCAACTTGAAGTGACATAGCTAAAAAATTGTTTATTTTACGTAGATTCTTATTTTGGGAGTTTCTGAAATCCAGCTTGTAGAGTGGTTTGACATTGATTATAGAACAGTTAAGTCAAGTCAACTCACTAAGAACCAGTATATAGACAATCAATCTAGTATGAATATGGACTTAAAATACAAAGATCAATATTTGGTAAAAGCAAATTGAAATATAAGATGATAATCATACGTATGAAACAAATTAAAAAGGACCCATTTGAACAAATTAAACAATACAAAAGAAGAACTAACAGCTTAGTCAAAGGATTTCTGCTTGAATAGAAATAAGAATATTTTCCGAACAGCTATTCAAAATGATCAGTCCGCACCCTCCTCTGAAAATAAACTCATTTAATTGGACCATCCATCCCAAGAAAAATAGAGACGCGTTCCATACTTAATTTGACAAGTTCAAACAGTTAAATGCTATATTTTCCTTCCATCACTGCGTACTTTTTCCCTATAAATCCCATCATCAACTTGCCACAATATACACACCAAGACCAAAAACTAAACACTAACAACGTTTTGGGCTCTGAGCAACTTTTACATTTGAGACACAGATTAAATTAATCCACTTTAATTAGGTCTGTTGTTCATGATGGCTCTAGCTACTCCAGGTAGCCCTAGCTCCATGCACATGCCACTGGTGCAAACGTCCAACCCTAGCTCACAAAATTCTATGACGACAATTACCGAAAGGAGAGGAAGTGTAGTAGTTCTACAAACGAAAAGAAAACATGATGGAGGAAAAGGACGTGATCCACAAACTAATAGCATAGGGTCACTCAAAAGCACAACAACCAAAAGGAGAGGGAGTGTTCTACAAACGAAAAGAAG
Organism: Glycine soja; assembly: GCF_004193775.1. Lineage (NCBI taxonomy): Eukaryota > Viridiplantae > Streptophyta > Magnoliopsida > Fabales > Fabaceae > Glycine > Glycine soja. The sequence goes on along the minus strand of NC_041012.1, from coordinate 44,615,747 downwards.
ACATGACGGAGGGAAAGGACGTGATCCGCAAACGAATAGCGTAGGGCTACTCAAAAGCACAGAAAATGGTCCAAAAACTAATAGTGTAGGGCTACTCGAAACCACAACAAATAATCGATCTTCAGAAAATTGAGGATATTTTAGTTACCAGTATGAAGGGTGTCAATGAGGACGTGAAGAAAAAGCATCCAAACAATTGGTGATAGGTGACCACCGGATCATTACCATTCTAATATGAATACTATAGATAACAAAATATTTGTTTTATTTGTATTTTTCATGGTAATTTTGTTTCATCGTGGTCTCAACAACTGTGATCATGTAATGTTGAAAGGCTTTTTGTTGTATTATTTATTTGTATGTATATTGTATATTAGAGATAAGATCAGTTATTTAAAATATATATTTTTAATTACATATTAACTATATTTTTTATGAAGATTATTGTTTAAGAAATTGATTCCTTAGATTAAAATATGCACTAGTAAAAAATGCACATCACGACCATTGATAACAATGAGCGATATATAAACTATCATTTCACCTGATCATTTGGACAAATCCACCTCAGATTATGTTTTAAAAGATAAATCATGAAATTAATTTTTTTAGAAAAAAGAACGTTTTGCTCTCAAATTTGAATATCCTAATATTACCCAAATTTTTTCTTGCTAAGGAATGTGATATAAAAAAATCAGAATACTCGTATTAACTAGCAAGAAAAAAAAAATGGCAACTCTGTTGAAGTGGCAGCCATAACTATATATAATTGATGTTACGGGTTTATGAGATATGAAATATTGTCCAAGATAAGCACTTCGATCATGGAAAAATCAACTTTACTTTGGTCTGCTGTTCACGGTTCTTCCTTCTGGTTGTTTCATGCACATGCCTAATATGCTGCGAACGTCCAATTAATTACCGTGGAAACCTATGACAATGACTATGTAAGTGTTTCTTATATGAGAATTCTCTTAATCTTGAAATATCGGTATTCAAGATTATGCTGTCTTCATCCACTTCTCCAAAACATCACAAGCATCGTTAATTGTTTCTTCAAGATTATTGTCTTCATCAAATTCTTCTATTCCAACATCATATGGTTGTATACAATATATGGTTATACAATTAATAATGTAATTAGAATGAATTTGATATTAATAGTGAGATGAATTAACCTTTGGATAGCAACAATATTAATAAAAGAAGACATCCGACGGAGGGAGAGGGCTTGGTCCACAAACGAATAGTGCAGGGGGCAATCTTCAAATTGAGAACGTTTTTGTTGGAAATAATATTTCATCGGCTAAAAGTAATTTCACATTATAATATATAAGTGAGTGACAATCTTATTCCAATTAACTTTTAGATTGAATTAAGTCCAAAATCTCACTTTCAAAGTGAGGGAATGTGTTGAAAATAATTAAAATCTTACATTGACAGAAATATTGAACTAGACTTTAGGAGTACTCAAAAGAACTAATTTTAAAAAAAATATCTATAACTATAACTAATTTTATATAAAGCATGAAAAAAAATGGTGTCAACTCTAAATCCCGCTTTAATTCTATTTTCCTCTTAAAAAAATGGTAATTTTGATACCTCTCACGCTAACTGGTGAGAATTAGTATTGGTTTACAGTAGGTTAAGTTTAATTAAGAAAATGATAAAATAATATTCACTGTTCAGCTGGAGAAGTTACATGTAATCGAAGGGCACTTGTGCAAGTTTAGTGTATATATATATGAGAATTTTTATAAACTAATTTATGCAAAAGCTTTTTCTTTAAAGTGTTTCTGAAAAAAATTATCCAAACAAACTCATATTATATAGTTGATCAATGGTAAAGAAATTAAAGCTCTACCTATTGTAGGGATTATAGAACTGTTCAAGACAAAGAGAACAGGAGGATATATTGAACTAGACTTTAGGAGTCCTAAAAAAAACTAATTTTAAAAAAATATCTATAACTGTAACTAATTTTATATAACTAATTATTTAAAAGTAGGTATAAAATTATAACCAATTTTATAATTATAACTAGTTTTATAAAAATGAATATTTTAGATAACTTATTTTTGGTCATCCATAATTAATTATATAATTGATTTTAGACATAACTTGTTATATAATTAATTATCTAACTAGTTTATTCACAACTAGTTATATACTCATATTTTAAAAATAATAACTAATTATATCAAATTATATCCCTATTTTAAAAATTAATTATATTTATAATACTCGCTTATAATTTAATTATTTATTAGATATGATTATAGTTAATATAAATACCCAAATTATGAGGGTTCTTCCTAGACTTGACCGTCGACCAAATCAACGTCCAGGTCTTAATGTTTTTCGATAAAAAGCTGAGGAATTAAGAAGGACCACTCAAGTGTTTGTTAATTTATTATGATAATAACGATGGATCAGAATGTGGGAGTGGGAAAGCAATAAGCACGTTCCATGTTTTCATCCTCACTGACCTCATTCAATAATTGACCATTTCAATTTGTAGTGCATGACAGCAGCAAATTAAATTGCTTACTTTACGTAGTTTGTCCTTTTCGGATTTTCAATTCAGAACGCCAGATTGCATAGTTATTCAACTTTATAGTATACGATAATGTATATGCTTAGACTAAACTATCTAAATATATCTCTTTAACTCTTATGAATATAATTTTTAATATTTATTTAAATTTATTAAAAATCATAAATTTTTATAAATTTCAAACCTCTTATTTAATGATTTTTTTTTTTTACTTTTATAGTATTTAACAAATTTTAACCAATATGTGATAGAAATGATGTATTATTGGAAAATATATATATTATTAATACATAATAAATAAGTCAATGCACTCATAAGTCCATTGTCTAAACAAGACAGTCTTAGCAATATGAACACGGACATACATATACACAGATAAATATATGGTAACAACCGTAATTGAATCAAAAGGGACCCATTTGATCAAGACAGTCAAGAGAGTTCTGCTTCAATTATTTGCCAACAACCAAGGTCCTGCTCTATAAATTTGGCATCATTCTTGCCCTCTTTGCAGCTTCAAGTGATCAGTCCTACTCCTCACCCTCCCCTGACTCTTAGTATCTGAGCAACTTCCAAGAACAAACCATCACTTGCACTGCACTTTGCTCATTAGTCATTACCCATATCATGCCTCGCCTATTGGGAAACCTTACACCTCAAATCCTTGTTCAGGCACTTAGATCCATGCCTCGCCAAGCTACATCCTCGCTCAAGTAACTACTTTCTTCTTTTATTAAATATATGTGTCCTTTTACTGCATCTTTTGCTTTGTTACTTAGTTAAATCATTGATGTTTCACCAACATCTCTGTTGGTCCGCGAAGAATATGACTGAAAACTTACAGTAAAATCTCTTCTTTCAATTGCATTTTTTTTCTATCTACTTACGGGATTTTTTGCTTTGTTACTTTAAGCCATTAATATTACGCAACTACTCCATGAATATCATTTAAAGTAAACTATTTTGAAGTAAGATTAAATAAACTTCTTCATAAATATTTATAGAAGAAGGATTTTTTTTTTCATTTTCATAAACTAAAATTAGTCTATCTATAAACTAATTTATAAAAATTCTTTGGTATTAGCTTCTTTACAAATTTATTTTTAACTTATGCAAAAGTTAATTTAGCTTATGAAGAAGTTTTTTTTTTTCTTCTCTTATTATTGTTTATGATAAAATTATTCAAACAAGACTAGATAGTGATCAAGTTAAACACTCTTTACATGCATAAATCTCATTCAGCCTTAGCTAGATGTTCTGCATATATATATAAAATGAAATATGAATTAAGAACTGACGTTATTGTTGTTTAGAGTGAGAACGCACGGAGGAACAAGAGGGTCAGGCCCCAGCCATGGAAGCGTTGGAGGGAAAAGAAGGTCACCCATCAGCCAGGGGAAAGGTGGACAACATAATGAGGTGGTTCAAAAAATGCCGAATGGTAACAACGGAAGCAAATGAAATGACGAGGCTAGGGTTGAAGCTAACGCGGCAAAGAAATTGGGCAATTAGAGAATTAGAAATTGCAAAGTTTCAGAAAACATATTTGATAGATGTTTTAATTAAGACTAGTGATTTTGAGTGTTCGTCATTGTTAGTGATTGTATGAGTGCTTTGGTAGCATAAGACATTAATTAGTAAGATGTGTAGATTAATTAATTCCAGTTCTGTCCTGTCATGGCATATTGATTGTGCTTCATAACGTACATCAGTATGGTACCAGGCCAATTAATTAATCTTGCTTGGCAATATTATTCTATTCTTGAAATCTAAATAAAGCTGTATTAATTTTCCTTGTTTGAAAAAATTGAGTTAAAATATGAAAGAATATAACAGAATGTGAAACAAAAGAATAAACAAGGTTTCGATACTGGGCTTAAATTCTTTAAGGGGGCCAGACAGAATTTTAGACATAGATTAACCATTGATAAACTTAATAAATACTTCACACTTTTGTTGCAGTGACAAATTAAAAAAAAAATGTAAAACAAAAAAACTATTACTAAGATTCTTCTACTGCACCTAATTAGCTTTATGGATGCGAAAAAAAGCTAAACTTTTTGAGGGAGGAAAACTCTTTGAAAGTGATTCCCTTTAAATTTATTTTCCTTCTATTAATCTTTAAACTCTTGCAGGGGTAAACTTGTATGATCTCTTTCACGATGTCTTTATTTTATTAATTAGTAGTAATTCTTGTTTGAGCTCAGCAAGCCTATTGTTAATTATGTCAATGCACAATAGTTTGGACACTGAAGAATGTTTTTTAATTGCATTCATAAGATATTTTTTATAATCAAATTAAAATTTATCTATTGAAAATGACTTAGCAATAACACAGGCAGGACCATCTTCTACCCTACCTGATAATACAAATATGTCAGAGAAGATAATTATGATTTTTAATAAATTTTAACAATAATAAAGAGAGTGCTAGAAAAATTATTGTTAACATATTTATCTATAAACTAAAATCCATGTTAGGGTAGGGCCATCAAAACAATAATTATGGAAAATCAAGAATATAGTTACTATCCAACAAAATACAAGGTGCGAAAAAGGAGATGCAGGGCATCACACTAGATACTAGTCCACATATCCATATAGTTGCATCCAAATGTGCAAAGCTCTATCCATATTACAAAGCCACTATTTTTATATCCATTTTTTTTCCTGATAAGGTGAGCCCGAGTCAGCAAAATATGACAACTTGAGAGTGAGGGCAAAGACGTCTATTCCTCCACATGTCCTGTAGAGAGAATAATTGAGTGAGAAAATTACATGAGATTAATCATTGATTCTGAGTGTATATTTATATAAAATACGGTAGTGAAGAATTAGTTAACTGACTATTAACTAACTGCACTCACAGTAACTAACTAAAATACAATACTTCCGCAATAATTAACCAGGCAGCATGTCACTCATGAATTAATGGAATGAATTTGATGGTGAACTTAGAGCAAGATTCGACCCTTATTATATTGTTTGCTTTAGTTGTGGTAGTAGGAAACCAACTTAATTAGGGAATAGATTTTATGTTTTGGATTATTGTATTTATTCTTTTAAGAGAATCTTTGAGATTTAATTATTTTGATTACTTCAGATATTTTGATGTTATAGTGCTCTAAGGCACAATATTATTATGTTTTACGACTTGATCGCGTGTTATCTATGATAATTGGAGAAAAAAATCATGAATGCTTTCGTTAGTGTTAAATTAATTAAAAAGTTTTAAAAGGGCTAAAAGTAATTTTCTTTTATTGGGATAGATTTGTGTTCATGTAATGACATTCTGACTTACATGATACAAAGGCTCTCATGGCAAAACAAGTACAAAACTAGAATAGAATACGAAAAATTATTAATTTATTGTCAAAAGAATTGAATAAACAAATGTTATTATCTTTTGAATAAAAATTATAAATTTAATAATTTTATATTTTATGAAGAAATAATTTTTAAGTAAATTAGATAAAGATTTAATTTTATGAACCATAAAACAAGTTGTATATATGCTATCAAAAGGGGCTATAGACAAAAACATTTTAAAAGAATAAAGAAAAAGAAAAAAAAAATAAGATATGGAAATCCATGGTCAATATTGCGAACAAACAACAAGTGCACTTAATTGGACCATCCATCCCTAGAAATATAGAGACGACCCTTTCCATACTTTGACAACTTCAAACAGTTCCAACTTATAATAATTTTCTTCCATTACTTCGTTCCTTTTCCCTATATATATAAATCTTATCCCACCTTTATACCACAACACAAACACCATAAACAAAACACTAACATTTTGGGCTTTGAGCAACTTCTGCATTAATATATCTGATCAGAAGAGGAATTCATATACACTTTAATTTGGTCTGTTGTTCATGATCATGGCTCTTTCTGCTGTTAGCTCTATGCACATGCCACTGGTGCAAACGTCCAACTCTAGCACACAAAACTCTATGACGATAACCGAAAGGAGAGGAAGTGTAGTTCTACAAACAAAAAGAAAACATGATGGAGGAAAAGGACGTGATCCACAAACGAATAGCATAGGCCTACTCAAAAGCACAACAACGGAAAGGAAAGAGCGTGTTCTACAAACAGAAAGAAAACACGACGGAGGGAGAGGAAGTGATCCACAAACAAATTAAATAGCCTAGGGCCACTCAAAAACACAACCAATATATATACATATATATAATCTTCAGACTCTTTGTATTAATTTTTATTTTTCTTAGAATTTATAGTTGATCGTTATCTCAATATATAACTGTACCATTGTTATGATGAAAGGCTTTAATTTGTTACATTGTTTATTTGCAAATTGTATATTAGAGTTAATCAATTATATATTTAAAACATATATTTTTAATTATTAAACATATTAAGTTTTGATTTCGCGATATCGTGTTCCATTGTCAAGCACATTTTAAATCATTTCCTATTTGTTGTAGCACCTTTGGAGCTTAATTGTTTCAATTCATTGACAAGGTGACATACTACTTCGTCCCTTGGATTAGCAACTGCATCTCCATTCTCTATCATGGTTTCATGAACAAGCTCAGACCTTGTGGTTTACAACAATTATTTCATATCGTTAGGCTGGTGGAATAATTATTGACTTAACTGTTGGGGGTGTCGTTTACATTACAAGTACCCACCCATTTAGCACAAAGTCTATGCATCACCAGAATATATATATATATATATATATATCGTTCACAAATGTATGCTAAACTGTTAAGAATATTATTCCTAGCATTGACCTCAGTCAACACTTATTAACTGGACCAATGTGATTTTTCGGCCTAGGTGGGTCGTTGTTCGAATTGGTCGTAGGTCCAACCTGTCATAAAATATTATATTAATAATAAAATTCATTATTTGAAATCTTAAAATAGTGTTACGTGACTTACTACGACCAAACCAAAGGACGACTTACGGATAGGAAGTGAGGGTACGCGGCAAGAATTATATCAACAGTCAACTTTCTAACTCTATAAAAAGTAAAGTAGGAACGAATTCAAAGTCTACGTTCCAATTTAAACAATCTTCATGTCCACATTACTATTCACATTTATACATTTTTCATAGTTAAAACTATTCTCAGAATATATTTTTATTGAATAATTTGAATTGAGTGTACATGTAATCAATAACCATTCCTATATAAAACCATCTGCATGAATTTGCCTTTGCACGAGTTCGATGGTGATACAAGGTAAACATACCAGTAGAGCTGGTTGGAAATCCGCTCTCCATGAATTTGTCTAGTTCAATTCAATTATGTTCAATGAACCTTCAACGGTTGACCATATAAGTATATTATTCGGGGTACCTAACTGCCCCCCTCCCCTCTTTTAAACTCTTTAATTTAAAGCAGATATGATTTTAAAATAAAAACCATTAATTTTAAATTTTTGTAAATGTCACTGTTAATTACATAAGAATTTCATCAAGAGTTAAATTATTTCCATGCATGTGTAAATATCTTTACATTATCAATCAATTAAAATTTATCTTAAATATGATTTTTAGAATAATTATCATAAAAATAAATAAATTATAATTTTTTTGTGCAGAAATAAATTTAGATGATAGTGTGAAAGATATATATATATATATATATATATATATATTATATGAATACGAATTATTCATTCTGAGTCAAACAGCAAGTGGCACTTAAGTTGACCATTAATCCATAGTAAAAACGCGGAGTAATTTTTACTGGCAAATTTAGTTGTCGAGCCTCACTTTAAACTTTAAAGTATTCGAACCCAGTTTTATTTTGAGCAACACATATTAATTGGTAGATTACTGTACTGTGCCTAAGCTTTATGGTTGCGAAAACAAAAGCTAGGCGTTTGAGGAAAACTCTTGAAAAGTGATTTCCTTTATAAAAAAAATCCTGTCCTATTAATTTTTAAACTCTTGCTTATATATGTCTCTTTCACGATGCCTTTATTTTATTAGTTCTTGTTTGAGCTGGGCAAGCCTATTGTTAATTAAGTCAAATGCACATTAACTAGTTATATATTTTGGACTGAAGGATGATTTAAATTTATATGAATGTAGATTAGGGGCGTAATCAAGATATATTTATTGAAATTGACTTAGCAGTAACACAAGCAAGCCCCATATACCCCTACCAGACAAACAAACAGGTCAGAAGAGATGATAATTACCATAAAACCACTGTCGGGGTAGGGCCATCAAAACAATAATTATGAAAAGCCAAGAACACTGCGTTAACATGCATACAACAAAATAAAAGCTAGTTAAAGGAGATGCGGGGCATCACACTTGGTAGACTAGTAGTACTAGCTAGTTAGTAGTCGACATAGCTGTCTGTGTAGTTCCATCCTTGTAAAAACCTCATGGGGCTGTTTGGGCAAAGCCCTATCCATATTTCAATTAATTAAAGCCACTCTTTGTTAGACTTTTTTACAAAATAAGTAATAAAAAAACTATGTGCCATTAAAACTATTTACATGTCTTGATAAAAAGGAAACTATTTATATGCCATGGGATGTAAATTTAGTCCATAAAAGTTTGTATGTACTACGTATACAATTTAATTAATACTCGAATTTGTTAATTTAATGGGAAAGAATAAACACGTTACTACTTTTTTGAATCAAATGGTATATTTTTTTCATTTTATATATTATAAGAAAATAGATTTTAGTTAAGTAAATTAGATAAACCTGGATCAAAACTAGTAATTTTTTTTATGAACCATAAAACAATTTGTATGTTGTTAGAAAACTATAAAGACAAAATCATTTTAAAAGAATAATGCACAAAAAAAGGATAAGGAAATTAGGAAATACATGGTCAATGCGAATTATTCATGCTCGGCCATGCCACTTAATTGGACCAACCATCCCTAGAATTTGAAATATACAGACGTGTTGCATACTTTTGACAACTTCAACCAATTACATGTTCCAATTTTCTTCCATTACTGCATACTTTTTTCCCTATAAATCCCACCTTAAACGTACACCACTACACCAAGACATCAACCAAACATTAACGTTTTGAGCTCTGATCAATTTCTGCATTAATTAGCATATATAGAAAATCAACTTTAATTTGGTCTGTTGTCCATGGCTCTTGCTGTTGGTAGTTTCATGCGCATGCCACTGCTGCGAACGTCCAAGTACTCTAGGGCACAAAAACCTACGACGATGACCATGTAAGTGTTTGATATATGAGAATTCTCTTAAATTTCACACAACAATTAACTCAACATTATGCCATTATCATGCATTTTTCTGATAATAATGTCAAAAGATTATGTCATTTTCATGATTTCGTATCCCTTATGTTTTAACATAAATATATGTTTTTGTTGCCTCAAATACTATTCTGACATCATAGTTAATTCGACTATAATATATGGTTATAATTAATTTGATAATACTGACAGACGTATTTCGTTACTTAATTTGGATATCAGATCATGCACTTGCCACAACAATAGTACAAAAGGAGCAGAAAGGAGAAGGAGTGTTCTACAAACCAAAAGAAGACACGATGGAGGAAAAGGACGTGATCCACAAACTAATAGTTTAGGGCAACTCAAAAGCACAACAACAACGGAAAGAGGAATTGTTCTAAAAAAGAAAAGAAGACACAACGCAGGGAATGGACATGATCCACAAACGAATAGCATGGGATTACTTAAGAGAAAAACAACCGAAAGGAGAGGGATTGTTCTAAGAAAGAATAGAAGAAGACACGATGGAGGAAGAGGACGTGATTCACAAACAAATAGCATGGGGCTACTCAAAAGCACAACAACTAGAAGGAGAGGGATTGTTCTACGAAAGAATAGAAGAAGACACAATGGAGGGAGAGGACGTGATCCACAAACAAATAGCATAGGACTACTCAAAAGCACAATAACTAGAAGGAGAGGGATAGTTCTACGAAAGAATAGAAGAAGACACGATGGAGGGAGAGGACGTGATCCACAAACAAATAGCAAAGGACTACTCAAAAGCACAACAACTAGAAGGAGAGGGATTGTTCTACAAACAAAAAGAAAACACCACGGAGGAAAAGGAAGTGATCATCAAACAAATTAAATAGCATATATATGGCCACTCAAAAACACAACCTATAGTCATCAAACTGATAACATTTTAGTCACCAATTTGCAGAGTGTTAGTGAAGGCGTGAAGAAAAGCATGGAAAGAATTGGTGATTTATAGTTTTAAGTTGAAATAGGTAAGAATTGGGTCTTCGTAGTCCTCTACCCAAGTAACGACAGAGGATCATTGCATTCCTTATAAGAATACAGATAACAAAATATTATGACTTACATATGTGTTTCTTCGTTTGATTTATATTTTCATATACCAATTTGATTTCATTGTGATCTCAACAACTGTAAATATGTAATGATGAAAGGCTTTCATTGTATTATTTATATTTGCATATTGTGTATTGGAATCTTTTTTCTTAATAAACCCGACATGCAGAAGCAGCACGACAGAAAATTTTGTTAAAATCAAAAGAACAAACAAAAGCCCTAGGGAGACAAAAATCAAAACCCAGAAATTTTGCAAGCATATAAAAGATGGGAGACCCATTCTATTTCTTTTGTACTCCGCCCTAATGAAGGGAGGGATGTCATTCTACCAGTAAATTTTGTTAATGGAAAAACCATAAAAAGCCAACCTATTTGTACAAAAATTCCCTTCACAGAAAATATGACCAACGAAAAATTCATATTCCTACTAAGCCCATGCAATTGATCTTCCATCTATTTTTGAGTTTCCAAGGCATTTCATTCTAACCAAAGATTGGACCAACCTTTATCATAAGCAAATTCCATGGCGCCATCTAAAAATTGCGGATTAGCCACCGAAAATTCGGTCACTATGTGCAGAAACTCAATCGCCACAATGATCAGGACCGAAATGGCGACCGAAGCATTGATCGCTTCAGTTACCTTGCCCAAATCAGCAACTAGCTACTGTCGGTCGCAAAATTAGTCGCAGAATTAAAATATTTTCTACTTTACTTTTATCTTTTAAATTAAATTATATCAAAAAAAAGTTTATAACAATCTATAAAATTTAGTTAATAAAAATTTGTCAAATTTTTATATACTAATAGCATAAATTGAATCTGTACGTGTTATATTATATATTGCATGTAACTAATAAATATCATAATAGAAAATAAAAAACTTATCAATAATATTTTTTTAGTATTCAATATTAACAACATATATTATTGATAAATATATTCCTAGTTAGTATTGTCGTTTCTATTATCAGAATAAAGAAATAAAAATATTAAAATAAATAATATAAATGTTATATATTATTATATGTAACTATAAATATTATAATATAAATTAACTGTAATTTGGTTCGATTATGTAAATATCAACCGCAAACTGCATCAAACTGCTCAGTTTGACCATAAATCGGTTTAATTTTCATTTTAGATTGGTTTAAATTTGAACACCTTTAAAATTTGCTTGACAATATTATTATTTTTATTTTGGTAAGATAACTCCATAATTAGCGGAAAATCTGGGATAAAATCTTGATATTTTATTTTTTTATCTTTTAGTTTTAATTTATTATTTTAAAAAATTAATTACACATCATAAACAATGTCAGCCTTTTCTTACGAATTTATAACAAGAAATTCCGTGCGTTCCGTACTCTTCTCCCTTCCTGCCATATAGCATTGCTGATAAAAGTATCCACTTATTAAACATATGCTAATAAAACTTTATTACAGATTAAAAATGATACATTATAATTTTATAAGAATAAAAATAAATTAAAATTTAAAACAAATAAATTTTATCAATTTCACAAGAACAATAAATATATTTTAATTTTTTTAATTATAATCTAAATATTGTTATCAGTTTTAATTATAAAAGCAATATGTTGTTAAAAGGAGTTTGTGTATAGAAAAAAGACAATAATTTTAAAAGAGTAAAGACAAAAAAGTATGAGGAAATATATGGTCAATGCGAATTATTCATTCTCAGAAATGCCACCCTCCATCCCTAGCTAGGAATATAGAAACGCGCTGCATACTTTTGACAACTTCAAACAGTAACGTGTATATAATTAGAATTTTCTTCCATTACTGCGTAGCTTTTCCCTATAAATCCCACCTTCAGGGTACACCACTACACCACCATAAATCAAACACACTAACGTTTTGGGCTGTGAGAAACTTCTGCATTAACTATATCTGAGAGAACAAGAGATCGAAAATCCAGTTTAATTTGGTCTGTTCTGTTGTTCATGGCTCTTTCTTCTGTTAGCTCCATGGACGTGCCACCGATGCAAACGTCCAACTCTAGCGACCAAAAACCTACGACAATGATCATGTAAGTGTACATGTTTGATATAACTAATAATGTCACTTTCGTTATGCCACTTATTTTCATCCGGTGCATCCGATAATAATGTCATAAGACTCTCATTAATTTGTTTAAAATATATGCTTTTTGACTTAAATCGTTTATTAATTAATAATTATATAATTTTTGTTTAATCAGCAAATATTTGTTTGTTATTTTTGTTAGAAGTGCCGGTAGACCTCTTCCTTAATTCCCTCTTAATTTCTCCCTTCATCCTTCATCAGACAAATCTTATATCTCTATTAATAATTATATAATTAGCATGAATTTGATCATGTATAGTAGACATGAATTAATTAACCATATTAATATGTTTTTTGCATCTATATATACCAGAGAATGGGCATGCATTTGCGACAATAGTGATGAAATAGGAGAAGGTGGGAGAGAAGAGAGTGATTTACACAATCCAGGGAAAGGGACCGATACAAAAACGAATATTAGAACATCAGGACAAGAAAACAGCACAATTGATGAGAACATTTCTTGTGCCTGTGTCATTGATGAAGAGGTAACCGAAAAGGAAGAGAAAGAGGAAGAAGCTGGAAAAGAAGAGAAAGAAAAAACAGTAGTACACGACCCAGGGAAAGGGACCGATCCGAAAACGAATATTGTAGAGCAAGAGAACAGCAGAATCAATAATGATCCTCAAATTGATGGGAAGAATTATTGTAGCAGCGTGCAGGGTGAAAAGGAAAAGAAAGGAGAGAACACGGAAAAGGAAGAAACAGAGAAAAGTAAAACCTACAACCATTCTTGTTCACTGCAAAACGCCAACATCATTCAATGACCCTCTATGGAAAACACACAAGGCTCGAAGGAGCAAGAATATGTAGTTACTAGTTAGTTTTATTATACGTAAGGGGGCACTTCTCTTCTTAATTTACGCTTTTGCCTGTCTATGAATTCAATAATAGTTTAGATGCTGTTGATAATAAACTATACGTAAGGGTCGTATCGTATTAATGTTGTTGTACCAGTACTACCTCCATATAGTTGACTTTTTTTAAAATTAAATTGGTTTATTGAACTTCTACTACCTCCGTTATATTTGACTTTTTTAAAATTTGTTTTTTTATGAGTTTCTTTAAAAAAAACATTTTTTATATTGATTAATTTTTATCAAAATATTCTTAATTACTATATAATAAATACTAAAAATTAATAAAATAAATTCGTGTTTCTGCAGGAAAATCCAAAAAGGAAAAAAAATGCAATTATTTAGATACCTTATTTCCACCTAATTTTTTTAAAATCTTTTCTTTCTAGTGACATCATTTATTAGTATTTAGTATTTCTTCAATCTGTTTTTTCTTCTTTCTTTTTTCATTCTATCCTGCCAAAATCAGTTGTTCCAAAACAGAGGGAGTGTTTTCCTATTACATGTTAACAATGCTGAGTATGTGGAAAAGCAGCAAGCTCGTTCAATTCACTGGCCTCATTACTTCATTTATTTCTATTTGAAGACACAGCTAAGGATTGTTTAATTAACTTAGATTGTAATTTTGGAGATTAAAGTAGTTCGACTTTGATTATGGAGTTGAGTCAACATAACATGGTCATAGTAATTAAGAACACCCCCAACTAGACAAGGCAGACTAGCTAGATAGTATGAACAAGGTTTAATGTACCAACTAATCTTGCTTTTATGTTTTCTTCTATTTTTATGATCCAAATTAAACAGGACTATATATACTCTCCCGGATGAAGAAAAGTTGAAAACCAATCCTTAATAATATTTTATGTATGAGAAGAGGAAAATTTAATTTTAGTCTTTAAAGGGTGTTGCTAGGTGCACCCAGCGTTATTGCTAGTGCACCCAACATCACTTAAAAATGCCAAAAATGCTCCTCCAATGTTTCGTTGTGCGGATCAACTTGATCAGCGAAAGACTCATACAGATCAAGTTAATCCGTGTAACACAGGCGGACCAAACGCGGATCAAGTTGATCCGCGAGTTTTCCACGGATCAACTTGATCCACATGAGACGAATTTTTTTTTAAAAGTTTAACTTTATTGAAACGTAAAGCACCACCACCACAGATCAACTTGATCTGCAACTTTAAAATCTATATGCAGATCAAGTTGATCCGTAAAGCACCACCACCACACCGCCAAACGCCAATTGAGGAGAATGCGCGAGGAAGAAGCAGAGCAGAGTATCACAACAGCACCACCACCAAGCATTTTAAATAAGTTGACAAGTTGACCAAATCCCCTTTGGGAATTTTTTAGGGGATTCCTCCTTCAATTTCAAGCGTTTTGACATATTATGGGCCTCAAACATACATTTCTATCAAAAGTTACAACCGTTTGAAGCTTACGGATTAACTTGATCCGTGAAACACTTCTTAAAAATCAACTTGCGGATCAACTTGATCTGCAAGTGTCTTACGGATCAAGTTCATCTGCGGGTACCTTGCGGATCAACTTGATCCGCGAGCAACTTGCGGATCAACTTGATCCGTGACATACTTGTGGATTAACTTCCTTCATAACAAACTTGCAGATCAACTATAACATTTACAGATCATATTACAATACACGCAGATCAAATAACGTCAGTTAGATACACGATAATCATTTTAAATGCTCACGAGTTATTTTCGTCTTTTCACTATGGGTGCTGGGTGCTCCAACCATAATGTTGGGTGCACCTAACAAGACCCGTCCTTAAATCATGCCTGTAGAGTTAAAATCATGGTTGCATGGTCCCCTTTCTATAAAACTTTAAACTCTTTAAATCAAGACTGCAGGTTCTACAAAGTTAAAATCATTCAGAGTTAAAATCATGGTTGCATGGTTCCCCTTCTTATAAATTTTTAAACTCTTGTACAGTTAATGAGTTAAACTTAAAAATGTATCCAGGTTTCTTCTTATTTCTCATCCTATAAAAATAAGAAAAAGATAATTTTAAAATGATATTATAAAAGTAATTAATTAAATTAACTAGTGTAGAAGCCCATAAATAAAGCCTCCCTTTTCCGTTCTAGGTTTCTCACTGCGCCCTCCATGGGTATCTTCAGTACCCTCTTCTCTCGCCGCACCCTCTCCCTTTCCCTCCTCAAAATCCCTTCCAGACCCACCTCCTCCCAGCCCGCCCCTACCCCAACCCCAACCCCAACCCTTGCCGGCCCCACCAAAAAGCCCCTCCACGTCCTCTTCACCCAAGCCCTCGGCCTCTCCCAAAAACCCACCCCCTCCGACGAAGAAGAAGAAACTGCCTCCGAAACCCTAACCGAACTCAAGAACAACCTGAAGCAGTTAGAGCAAGAGATTAAGACCTTCAAAGACAGCACAAAAGATGTTACCCTAAAATCAGAGAAGAAGAAGCAGAAGATGAGCTTGTTCGCTGTGTTTACCAATAAGCAGAGGGAACCGAAACCAAAGGAGGAGTCACTCGCTGCTGCTAAGAAGCTCTCCCCCGATGTGGCGGTGTTCGTGCAGTACTTGTTCAAGAAGGGGTATTTCAACGACGCCAATTTCGCTAAGGGGAGGAAGAACTTTAATCCTGATTGGTTCTCCAATGTCTTCGCCTTAGGCTATATCAAGTTTGCCGCCAACAAATTCGCCAGAGATCATCGAGAAATCGCCAAGTAAGATTAACTTCATGTGGGGGTAAACTCCATTCCTATCCAACATTTGATGAACATGTCCTCTTTTGGTAAAAATATTTTTTTGGTCCTTCTAAAATTTTAAAAGTTCCTTCTTAGTTTCTCTAGAAATTTAGAGGGACTAGAACCGAATTTTTCAAATTTTAGAGGGGTTAAAAACATATTTTACCCCTTTTTTCTCTATATATTTATGCAAATGTGGCTATCATTTTTCCTATAATTACTTGAAACTCTTGTGCTTGATACCTTGAACAGCCTGTTAAAGTGATACTCTTGTTATCGCATTTACTAAACTCTTGATTTGTGGTTCACGTGATTTTAAAAAAAAAAATCATATGGTCTTTAATTAATTAAAAAAATATGTATGTATGTATATATATAGGGGAGAACTCTTTGTTAATTGTTATTATGAGTAGTGAAAACGTTTAAGTAGATTCATTAGATTAACCACTATATGCATGGTAGGTAGCATAGGATTTTTTCACAATGAGCTTGAGTAAGATTGCCTTTAGGAGCATACTACCTATGGTCTCAAACTAAAAATTGTTAGATTAAGATTAACGATTCATGTAGTGTTAGGATCCCTGATATTAAAGGAGCATATAGTGTTACCAAAAATTAGTTTGATGATGGTCTTCCAAACACAAGGAAATGCTTTAACTATCAAATATTTAGCTTATATTTTATTGTTGTGGTGATTTTAATAATTGATATCTTATTTGAGGATGGAGTTCATTTTCCACATCTATTGGTTCCAAATTTGTTGGATGATTTGATGGCTTATGAAAAAGAATCCTTAGAGTATGTTAGTGTCCATCAGGCTGTCATCCATTGCTAAGGAAATTATCAAATTTCTGATTTCATCTGTCTGACATTGTGTATGCAAAGTTGCAAGTGACTCAATTTACATTTCCCTTTAGATAAGTTGGTAACCTCATCTGTTTTGAAATTGAATTGGCAGCATGATAAATTTGGCTTTCTTTCTTTTTCCTTTTTCCTGGTGCTTATGTTTTGCAGTTTTCCCCAAATTATTTATTCCTAACCTGAAATTGGATTGACAGATGGCTATCAGGAAGTGCCTTGAAGCAAGTGGCCGTGTTTGGTTGCCCCTACCCCCACAGGAGTGGCGTCTTTCCTGCTAAAAGTCTGCGAAAGTTTTTTGAGGTTCCAGAAAACACTGTAAGGCATAGCATGCATTAAGATTTAAGAGTACTTTCACTACATTTTCTAATTATTTGTGGACAAAACATAGATGCAGTTCTTTAGGTGCTTTTGGTGAAACTTTTGCTGTTGTTCTCCGATCAGAATTGGAGTTTCACTTTGGCAAACACTTGAGAAACTACATTGAAGTTTTGTCTTTTGTTTGTACTAGTATCTGTTTACCTATGTTATCTATATTTTCTTTTTCCATCAGGTTTGCAGTGGATGTGCACTGCAACAATCATGCAAGTTTGCGAATCGAAGTGTATGGAAATGTGACGACACCAATAATTTGGATTTTTTGACTGTTATGAAGGTTATTACTCCATATGCTTTAGAGTCAGTGCACCCCCAACTGGAAGTGCCTGATGAAGTAAAGAAGTCGGTGAGTCAATTGCTGAAGGAGGTTGTGAAACTGAGTCAAACGACCTGAGATTGCTTCTGGTTGATCGTATATTGTTTTAACTTATTCTCACATATGGAGTAATAACCTTGCAGACCATTTTTGGAGATTACCTTTCTTGCTACACAAGCCTTAATGTTTCAAAATGATGCTCGGGTCAAAAGAAGAGAATTCATATGGACAACCTACCTCTCCTTAATGCAGAATTTCTCATGAGTGACAACGTTTTCTTTGGATAAAATGCTTGTATGAAAAGGACGAAAGTCATCTTTATGGACTATTAATAGTATGGGTTTTGGTTTGGGGAAGTAAGGTGATTTTTTTTTTTTGGTAAAAGTATTGAATTCTTTAGTTCATAGTATTTAAAAGAATAGTTGTTTATTTTTATCAATTTCTTGAATGAATTTTTAATAAATTAAGCAATTATTTTTTTAAGTAAAAATGTTACCAAACATGCACTGCCATGAACTTTGGGCTATTCAATATTGGAAGGGGTGTATCTAATAGGTTGCTCTATTTGTTTGCTTTTTCATTATAGGCTGAGTTTTCGGATATGCCAATTCGTTGATTTTAGCCCAACTTCTAAAAAGCATGGGTTGTTTAGGCTCCCCAGTCAAGATTCAAACTTCAAGTTTAGAATTATCCTGAATCTGATGCCTCTAACAAAGTTTTATTTTATCTTTGTTTTCTCTCTTCGATCCTCTAGCCATCCGCTGCATGAAAAAAAAAACTACCTTATTAAGACATTGTTATATTTTTCTTGTTTCCTTCATAGAATGAACAGCTACCACACACTTCATGTCTAGTTTTGCTTCAACAAACAATTATGGACTGAAAGCATAAACCCAATCAGCCCAACACACTAAGCAAGCCCATCCAAATTCATGAACTAGCCTTCGCATGAGGACAAGGATACATGTACTCAAAACAAGAGCACATGCACAAATTTCTCTTCCTAGTTTTTTTTAGTGTATAATAACAACACCAAGATTTGAATTAAGAACATATAATAAATTACTCAAAGATTATTATTATGCCGACCATAGTAGATTATAATTTCGCTTCCTAGTTGTTTTCTTTTACCAAATTACGCTCTCAAATTTTTTGGATAATTTGGAATAATAACAAAGCAAATATTTGCCTCTTGTACATAGTACATACCAGAGCAAGCACGTGAAGGCTGATTTTGGATATAAGGAAGAAAGAAAAAGAAATTTTATTAGAAAGAAGTGAATAAAAAAAAGGAGGAAAAGAAAATCAGAAAGATATTATGATGACGTGAGGAAAGCGTAGATGGCAGAAGTTTGCGTTTGTCTGTTTATTGACGTCGGGAGGGGAAAAGCAAAGTATGAAAACACGCACTGGTCTTGGTTTTCTACGCTGACTGGTCTTTGAGTCTTTCTTTTGCACGTGCTTTTGATTCTTTTCAAGTTGTTCTATGGGAGAGACTAATCTTACTCTGTTTATTCTATTATTCCCATTTCATAACTTCTTTTTTTACAAAACTAATATTTCTGAGATGGAGATTAAGAGGAAAAGTAAGAGCTAGAGATTGAGATTTTCCCCCACAAAAAACGTGGACTTGGAAGGAAGTTGATCTTTATTTTTCTTGTTTTTTAATAAAAAAATAATAATAATTAACTTTATAATGGTAAGTGATAAAAATAAGGGTTTTGCTAATGAGTTAAGGCCACTGGCGGAGCTCTTTGAAGGGACAGGGGAGCTCTGCCTCCCTTTTTTTTTTAACTGCATATATATATGCATATAAAGAATTTTACGATAAAGAAAAAAAATATATATAAGGAATGTTTTGTTGGGGGTCTACATAGAAATAGAGGTAGATTATGGGCCTCTGGATTACTTTGTCACTTTATCTCTCATTCAAAGGTATTTGTATCCAATTGAATTTGGAGGTTGATAATTATAAAATTTGAATTAATTTTGATAAATAATGATTATAATTTTTTTACTTTATTATTATTTTTAATGAAATAATGAAGAAATTAATATATTTATAATTTTTTAATAACAAAAGTCAAAAGAAGAAGAATTCAAGTACTTTGAAAGGAAATTGATGCAAAAATCAAAAGAAAAAACCTTAAAGAATTTGATACTCCACGCTTAGAGCAAAAAAAGCCCATAGTGAAGCCTAAAGATGCGAAGTCAACATTATATAAGGAGGAGAAGGAAGAAGTCTCAAAACTCAATAAATTCAAAGTCTAAGTCTCTTCCTAAGAGGAAACTCTCTTTTTTTAGCCATGCTAGGCCAATATATTTAAATTCTAAAGTTATCTTTTGCAATAATTTTGTTTATTTTACTCTTGTGTATTTTAATTCAATTTCTCTCTTTCTTCTTATCTCTGCTACAATTTTTTATCTCTTGCTTACAAATTGAGGATAAATCAATTTAAGTACAAACAAAGTAAACTCGACATTTAGACTTTCATTTTAAACTTTGCTGCTTGTGACAAATTGGTACATTTATCAATGAGTTAACAAAGGTTATTAGTATTACAAGTGTGAGATCAAAGTTATTTTTAAGTATTGAAATATGTTATATGTGTGCATCAACTTTTTTTTTAATCCAAATGTGTAATAAATTGATAAAAAAATTTGAAACAAAATAATTTATTATGCAACATAATATACTTTTTTATAATTTACTTTAATATTTTTATTTCACTTTTGTTTACGGTATGCAAATTTAATTTTAGGTCAATAATAATAATAATATTGACTAAATTATTTTTTTGTTCCCTTATTCTTATTTCAGGTTATAATTTGGTCATTTATTTTTTAAAGATGTAAAATGATCTCTTATTTATTGAAAGTTATAAAATAGTTTCTTAAACAATTTTTTAATAACATCTTTACTCCTTCAAATATTTTTTTTTTTGTTTTTTAAGGATAAACATGCTATAAAAATTACTTTGGATTATTTTACAACTTTTAAAAAATAATATATAATTTTTAAATTTTTGTAAAAATAAAGAACCAAATTACAACGTAAAAAACACATAAGAAACCATGTAAATGTTAAATTTTATTTTGGCCCCCCAAGAATTTTAGTCTAAGCTCTACCACTAGTTAAGGACCTGTTTGGGGTAGTTTTTAATTTTGAGTTTCAAGATTTTTAAAAATAATAACATTTTTAATTTTAGTTTTAAAAAATTAAACGATTTTTTAAAATATGATTAATTTCAAATAAATTTATTTTGAAAGTTTCATATCATATTAAAATTAATTTAAAAGTGTTTGTGTGATGATAATGTGAGTAGCAACTGCAACGATAAGAATATCAATGGTGGCAGTGGTAGTAATAATAGTGGTGGAGGTGACAGTTGTGATGACAAAGATGATATTAGTGGTTGTAGCTTATTGTGGCGATATTAGTGGTGGTAGCCTATGGTGGTAATGTTGTTGGTGGTGGTGGTTGTGGTGACAGAAGTAATATTAGTGGTGATTGCAGTGATGTCAGCGATGTTGGTAGCGATGACGATGACATTGACGTTGATGAGAGTGACACTGATGATGATAGTGGTAGTGGTAATGATATAGGTGATGACGATGATGATAATTTGTTATGACAATAATAACCATGATAATGGTGATGGCAATGAGAGATATGATATTGGTAGTGATAATGATAGTGACAAAAAAAAGTGTCATCATCAAATGAAATAAATGTGTGTTTTTTTAAAAAAATTAAATTCACAATTTTTTTTTAAGTTTGAAAATGAGTGTAAAAATATTTTAAAAATAACTTAAAAATCATTTCACATTCATTTTTGTCAAACACCTTTTATTTTAAAAATTACATTTAAAATCCAAAAAATAAAAACTTACCGCCAGCCCAAACAATCCCTAGAAATTTAAGAAGTGAATTTTTTTTTTATTATGAATCGTATATAAGGAATCACATTTTACACATCCTAATAAAAAAGAAATTATTTTTGACTTTCTTCAAAAGTGCCCTTAGAACACTATTTAATATTTGTCAATAAATAATTATATATTGAAAAAAATAGAATTAAAATAAATTAAAAATATACATTTTTATATTATTATCAACTCACATATTACCTCACATATTGCCTAACGATAATAAGTGTGATGATTTTTAAGATGATTTCTTATTGATTAAAGATTAATTAGACTAATTGTGCATTATAATGATAAGAGGTGAGGTAGATGCATGAGAAAATTCTCGTTGTCATTCCAAAAAAAAGAAAAGAAGAAGTATTAAAACTACACTGGAGGAAAAAAAAATCATTTTTTCCTTATTTTTATCTATCCAAACAATATATTTATATTTATTTTCTTGTTTATTATATCATTTCTATTTATTTTTCTTTTATCCTTGCTATTTCTTTTCTCTTTATTTCATCCCTTTCTAATATTAATGTATTATTATAATTTTTTATTCATTCATAAAAAATATAATAGTTATAATAATTATTTCTGTTATTATATTATTTTTCTGTGCTGACATTAGTGAGTAAGCTTCAAGACACATTATTATTAATAAAAATATTTTCATACTTTTTCCATTTTTTTTATAAAAATACAAAAAATTAAACACGCCTATTGATTAGGCATTTTATATATTCTTTAAAAACATAAATAATGTTTTATTTTATTAAAAAAATTAAATAATTGTGATGTAAAAATTATAATATTCTAATATAATTTTATACTTGTTACATAACAATTACTATTTATATTTTAAACTATTTTTGAGATATTTATTTTATTATTAATTTAGTATTTTGATTTTAATTTTGTATTATAAATGGCACTTTTATTTATTATTCTTATTATTTATCCGAAAGAATCTTAGAATAATTTTAAAAAATTCAACTGACATTTTTATTTTTTAAAATATTGATAGCTGAAATATTCTCTAATTCAACTTTATAAGATATTATAATATACGATGAACGTTAAGAAAATTGTTTTATAGTCACTTCATTATTATCAGTATAAGAATAATACAATAAAGTTACTAACTTCATAATGTTATTATCTATTATAATTGTTGTAATTGATTTATTTAATACGATACTTACTATCCTGTATAAAAAAAGCACATGATACTTATTATATATTTCTGTGTGGTGGCATTTGTCATAACTGAAGCTATATTTACTTAATTTACACAATGAATCAATTCTTCATACCATACACACATTCAAATGCAAAAAAAAAAAAAAAGAAACAGTTAAAATTATTTTAAACACATTTCAGTTATGTTCAATAATTAATATAAAACAAATTTGCCCGTAATCTTGATCTATTGATCATGGATTAAAAGATTAGATATTATTAATTCATTATCATGGATTAAAAATCAAAATAATCAATTTTTTTTCATAGATATTTTTATCTTATACTACATACTCTAATTGGATCTGCTCCTCTAAAGTGTGGATCATGCATTTTAAAAGACAAAGCACAATAAGTCAATAATAAATATTAATTAAAAAATAACTATTGATATTATAGTTAATTTTCAATCTTTAATTTTTTTTAATCAATGATTGTACGTACGTTCTATCATCTAAAATGCAATTTCTCACTTTAGAGTAATTTAGAGTAAAAAGAGATAAATAATTGATAAAATTTAATGATGTGAGATGATAGCAAGAGAGAGATAAACAGAAATTAATGAAGGATATTAGTGGGGCATTTATAAATTTTGGATGTCCTAATATCACAACTCATTTTATTTACCCGTCTAGAAAGAAAGGAAAAAAAAAAAGTAGCAGTCTCGCACACGTTGGCGAGTTGAAACAGAAAAGAGAGAGAAAGTGGGACCCACTAAAGTCATGCAAAGGTGTGTGGTCACGTGAAAGTGGAAGCAACGAAGAGAGTTATACACACCACCAACATCATCGCCTTGTCCCCGAGGCATCACACTCCAACACGTGCGCCGAACTCCCTCACACGTGTCCCTTCCCTCTCTCCATACGACGCCGTTTTGGCCCTCCTCGCGAATCGCATCGCATCTTTTCCTCGCTCTCGGGCGGTTACGGTTACGCGAACACAATTCCGGCATCTCGCGTGTATATAAAATAATATATGAAAAAGTAATGTAAATTTTATTGAATATAAATAATCATGTATATCAATATGTAACAAACTCTCCTTGTGTATGTGCTTTTTTCTGTTGTCAAAGTTCCCAAACTACCCCTGAAATGTCGTATTCTTACCTGAATTGCGCAAAAGGTAATAATAAAAAATATATATATATAAAACATGGTGTTATAAATTTTATTATTAAGAATGAATAGTATCATGTGTGTGTAAATGCATCCTTGCGTAAGTGCTATGTACCGAAAATACCCCTGGGGTCTTTTTCTGGTTGAAATTATGAGTGCGTCCTCTATCTATCCCTATCAACGAGGGCTCATGGACTTTCAACATCAGTTTTAGCTGTTCAGGTCAAATAAGCGTGCTTTGTAATAATGCAACATTTTGGCGTGTCAACTCCCAACCACAAAAACTAGGGCAAAGAAAATTTCGAGAACTACAACTTGTACTACGTACCTCCAATATTTTTCTTTTATACTCATCACATTCATAATTATCTGAGACTATGTTTATGATATATAATTAACACTTAACGGGGGATTTATGTTAATTAAATCATGTTGATATCCGGATAATAAAGCTGTGCTGTAATTAATGCATCTTAGCTATATTTGAGATGGAGGTGTACTGAGAATGACACATGATATGCTTCTTAATTAATTATTCGGATATTTTACTTACATTGTTTGGGTTTGTTATCCCTGATTGCATGTATGACTTTCTGTACTAGTTACCTTGACTTTAGACTACAAATTAAATTAAAGATATCGTTAGCGTTTATCCGGATATAGGAAAAACTATGACAATTAATAACAGAACTTACTAAACTTATAAAGCTTTGTTACACTCCAGAAAGAAACCAAATGACGTAAAAACTAAATATCCAGTCTCAATAATTGGTAATTGTCTAGATTTTTAAAAATAATAAAAATGTTTTACTCTTTACATTAATTTCATGAGATTATAGTAACAAAATACTAAACATATTATCTATTTTTGGTTCTCAATTATGATATAGTTATATTGTAGTATCAAGCTAATATAACAAATCATTTGCACATTTATTGATTTTAGGATTTTCTTTTCTTACATTTTTTTTTTGTCTTCAATTAAATAAGAGATATTTTTAAAGTTAAAAAAATTGTTTTCCCTTTATCTTTTTCAGTATTTTCAAAATTACTGAAGCATCCTATAGACAAGATTAATCTAAGTTAAAGATGTATTAATAATTTTCAATATTTACAATAATAATAATAATTTAAAAATCAAAAATGTATTTCCCTTATTTAGTGTTTATAGATGTTTCACTTTTTTAATTTTTGTAATCTTTTTTATCACGAGAAGACTAATTCCATTCATAGTAATTCTAACAAGTACCAAACACGGTCTCAACATATGGGAGATAGTTAGATTTCATAAGCATGATAATAAAGATTTGATTCATTGGTCATGTATTTGCAAAGTCTGTGTTGGAATATCTTGCTAAAAAAATAAATATTGTTAGTTTGACTAAAATTGAACTTAGTATTCTCAGATAAGGATTTGAGATTCGAGTCTTGTAAATAGAAAAAAATATAATTGAAAGAGTAGATCATATTAAAGGTGGTCACCTAGATTTTTCTATGAAGATTAATCATCAACAAAGCTAGTAAGCTAATGACATGATGACTCAAAAAAAAAATCTAACAAATACAAGGTACACCATAAAGTATATTATAGGTCATGACATTTGTGTTTTAAAAAATAATTAACAATGTGAATATGCTTTATTTAAGGAAATATGTCTCATCACTAACATCATCGTACAAAGCTTGAATACATGACGACACTCATAGATATGTATAAATTAGACAAGATGCAAAAATAAAAAATGGCACCAATTTATAGGACCAGCACATGTTAGCATGTTTTAATCTCATTCGCCTTAATTTCTACTTGAAATTGGAGAGTTATGTATGTACCCTCTCGAGTTTGTAGGTAACCTATAATTCAACATGTTTTAGCCTTATTTGTCTTTCAACACAAAGCTAGAGGACTACGTACCCTCCTAAGTTCATGGCCAACTTTTAACTCAACTCGCTTTAGCCTTATTTGTGACCTATGCACAAATTATAATTCATATTGTTGGATACTCCACTCAGATTATAAACGAGAATAATGTGATTCTCAAATAGGTAGATAGTTAACAAACAAGTTGAGAACATGACCATAATAGGCTATCTCCATGAAGAAATAAGTCCATTAAATGATATTTCAACTTTTGTGACCCATGAGAGGATGGATAGAATTCACTCTTGATGGACCATACATAAATTATTTTCATATTGATCTTTGAGGATATATTTTATGTGATTGAAAAGTGTGGAGAATAGGAAAAAGACAATAGTATTTATAAGGAAGGGAAAAACACATATCAAGCATGTCAAAAAATTAAAGGATGAATATAAAACAATGCACATATTTCTTAAGGTTGTATTTATCAAATCTTAAAATGGCACAACTCGCAGGTGTGCAGTCACTTAGGCATCACCGTTTTTATGGCATGCATTAAATGCGAGTATGAAAAAGAGAAGTTTTGTGACGTTAAATTTATCTTATGACTAACACTACAGTGCAAATCTCAAATACATCATGGCACTGATAAACATTTGTACACATGACACTATGCAAAAATGAAAAAAGACATTAATATACTGGGTGTCTTATTTTAGCGTGCTTTAGTCTCATAACTTTTGGCTTGAGACTAAAGGGTTATACCCTTTCGAGTTCATGGTGACTTATAACTCAACATGCTTTAGCCTTATTTGTCTTTCCACTCAAAGCTAAAGGATTGTGCATCCTTCCTAAGTTTGTGCTTGACTTGTAAATCCGCATACTTTAGCTTTATTTGTCTTTTGGCAAAGGGCTAGATGATTGTGTACCTTTTCAAGTTCATGGTCAACCTGTGAGGCTGACCTATGAAGACAAATTATAAGTCATGAATTTTGTTACTTTGCTTAGCTTATGGATTACAATAATGTGATTTTCAGTTAGATAGGTAGTTAAGAAACATACTGAGTACACGACTATATATAATAGGATAGCCCACAAGGAAATAAGTAGCCCCCTTAAGTGATATTTCAACCTCTATGTCCCCTGAGAAGATGAACAAAATTCACTCTTAATGGACCAAACATAAATTATTTCCATATCGATCTTTAAGGATTGTTCATGATTGGAAAGTGTGGAGAATGGGCAAAAGACAAGACTATTTATAACAAATGAAAAGAAACACATTTCAAGCATCCCATAAAATGAAAGTACAAATCTAAAGCAATGCACATAATTCCTAAGGTTGCATGCATTTATTAAACCTTAAAATGACGCAACCTGCACGTGTGCAGTCAACTAGGTATCACCTTTTTATGTCATACATTAAATGGAAGTATGGAAAGTTGAGGTGTCATAAACGTTAAATTCATCTTATTGTTGACACAATGGTACAAAGCTCGAATGCATGATGATGTTGTAGTCTCATTTTCCTTTTAACCAAGATTCAAGGGATATGTTGCCTTTAGACTTTGTGGTTGACCTATAACTTAACATGTTTTAGCCTTTTTCATACTTAAGCTTGAAGTTGAAGAATTGTGTACCTTCCCGAGTTTGTGGTCAACTTATAACTCAACATGCTTTAATTTTATTTGCCTCTTAACTCGAGACTAGAGAATTGTGCATGTACCTTCTTAAGTTTATAGTCAACATATGAGACCAACCTATAATAGGATACCCGACCAGAGAATAATCTTCTATTAAATAATATTTCAACCTCTTTGTCCCTTAAGAGGATGAATAAACTACTCTTGATGGACCATATGTAAATTATTTCCAAATCAATTTTTGAGGATTTTTTGTGATTGGATAACGTGGGGAATAAGAAACAAACAAGGTTATTTATAGGGGGAAAACATGTGTTTCAATCATCTCTTTTGTGGTTCTTGACCAACCCTTGGGATCAACCTATGAAGACAAATTATAAATCATAAAGCCTCACCAGTCATGTTATGTGACATATGGACAATGGTATTGTGATTTTTAGATAAGTAGGTAGTTAAGAAACATGTTAGGATTTGACCATAATAGGACACACCCATGAGGGAATAACTACCCATTGAATGATATTTCAACTCCACACTCACTGAGAAGAAGAATCAAATTCACTCTTAATGGACTATAAATAAGTGATTTCCAAATCAATCTTTGAGGATTTTTCATGATTAGAAAGTGTGAAGAATGAGCAATAAACAAGACTATTTATATGGGAGAAACAAACACATTTCAAGCATTGTGACAAATTAATAGATAAATATGAAACAACATATATAGTCACCGAGAGTTATATTTATTATACCTCAAAATGACACAACCCCATGCGTGAAGTCACCTTGGACATAACCTTTTTTCGTGACATGCTTTAAATGTGAGTTTGGGTATATGGAAGCACCATAAACATCAAATTTATCTTATTGTTGACACCAGAGTACAAAGCTGACATATATGATAATGGTGATCGATATTTATGCATAAGATAAGATGCAAAAATAATGGAAAAAGAAACTAAATATATATGGATAACATATATTAACATGCTTTAGCTTTATTCGTCTTTCAACTAGAGGTTTAAGGAGTTTGAACTCTTTCAAGTTGGTAGTAAAACATATAACTCACAAATTTTAGCATCATTCACTCAAGGCTAAGGAATTATGCACCCTCTAAGTTCATGGTTGGCCTATAACTCAACATATTTTAACATCATCTGCTTTTCAACTTAAGGATATTAAATTTACTCACAAAGATAAATAATACATCCATATAATTATTTTCTCTACTCAATTTATGGATGAGAATATTTATTAATTATAATAATAATTATTATTAAAATACTTGTTAATTATATACACTTTTAATTAAATATATCAAAATTGTTTCCACTTAAAATACCTTTACAACTTAAATATTTTGTTCTTTCTTTAATTACTTTTACAGACATATTTGTGATACTGCCTCTACAATAAGGACGGTAATAATTATTAGATAGATATCTATGTATTTTATTACTTAATAAATTATGATTTTATTTTTCCGGTATCAAATTATTATTATTTTTATTAATTATAATCATTTAAATTTCTCCTTCAAAACAATTTTAATTTTTATATATAATTGGCATTAAAAACTTATTATTAAGCATTAAATTAGTAAGATTTAAAAATTACTTCAATATATGTTATTGCTAAAAAAACACACACACAAATAAGTGGTTATATTTTCATGTATCAAATACTATAAAAAATATCTTTACAGTAAAAATCATTTACAAAATTTGATAGAAAAAATAAAAAACATTACATCATCAAATAATAACTTACAGTTCAAACCTTGTCTTTGTCTTTGCTTAAGTTTAAACTTTAAATGTTACTTAAAACAGAGTCTTTCATCTTTTTCAGGCTTCAATTGTCCTAAACAAAAACGCCCCTGATTAAAAACATCCTTAATTTTTAAAAAATAAATAAATACTAAATCCTACATTCATTAATTTTTTTAATTAAATTAAATTCCTTGATTAGTAAAACTCCTTGACAAATTCGTTTCTTTAACTACACTGCCATACAGATTACAGAGGCAGAGTTTGGCTCAGTCAACCTTAACACGTAGTCCAGTCACGCACGTACCAAAATCCCACTCTCTCTCTCTAAATCTAGTGGCACATCCGTAAATACCCCCCAAATCAAGCCCAATTCCCTCTCCTCAACGTATTTAGTCCACTTCTCTTTCTCTTTCGCTCCTTCAACCTTCTCTTCTCCCCATTGTGCACAGTTCACACCTAACACAAACCCACTTCCTCTCTTTTCCGGCGGCTTTTCCGGCCACCATGCTCCTCCGCCTCCACCACCCAACCTCCCTCGCCTAGATCTACTCAGATCACAATCCCAAATCTCTCAAATCCGGCGTCGTCGTTTTAGCTCACCTTATATAAAAAAAGCAGAAAGGATGTCGTTTCCTCTATAATTCGCTTACTCGCGCTGTGTGCTGTGTTTCTTTCTAACATTCGTGTTCGCGTGTGTGCGTTTCTTTTTTTGTTCCTTTGTTCTTTTCGGAGCTTCTTTGATTTTTCCGGCGAGAAGAGGATGACGTCCGTCGCGAGGCAGCCAACGTGGAAGGAGCGGGAGAACAACAAGAGGCGAGAGAGGAGGAGGAGAGCCATCGCGGCGAAGATCTTCTCCGGCCTGCGAATGTACGGCAACTACAAGCTCCCCAAACACTGCGACAACAACGAAGTTCTCAAGGCTCTCTGCAACGAAGCCGGCTGGACCGTAGAAGCCGATGGCACCACCTATCGCAAGGTATATTATATTCGAGAACGAAACTTAGATATAATTTCATATATATATATATATATTTTTTTTTTTTTTCTCTAATCAGAATTGGAGTTTTATCACAATAACTCGCGAAATAATTTCGCTTAGTGTTCGACTTGAAAATTTATTTTTAATTGTTTGGAATTGAATCTAAGTTTTGATGTGCAATATGAGAAATTTGGCTTGATTTTTTTTAATGAATTTGGATATTATTTTTTACTGAATTTGCTTATTTTGCTTTTTTTAGCGTTTTTTTTTTGTAATGTGGATTGTTTTTGGTGGCGTGTGCATACGGTGTCGTTTTGGTTTAATTTAATGGCAGTGGCATGGCACATGCTACTGGTGGTGGGAATCAGAAGGACGCGAAAGGCGCAGGGAGTTACGGAAAGGATGACGCTGTTTGATTCTGTTATTATTATTATTTTTTATTAATTATTAATGTTATTATTGCTGTGTGTTATGTGAAATGTGAGTGTGTGAGTGGGGTTAGATCTGCGTTTTTTGCTTTGGGGCGTGAAAAGATTCTCTGCATCCTCCGTGGTGGTGTTTTGATGAGTCATAATAATAATCCGCGAGAGAAACCTCGGGGGGGGGGGGGGGGTGGGGGGCATAGAACTCGAGGGGGGAGAAAAAAAGAGAAAGAAAATGGCCGTTATTATGGTAATGGGTAATGGAAATGCCAAAAGTTTCTTGGCTGGAAAGCGGGAATTCGAGGAATTGGTAGGGGTAAATGGGTAATTTACAGTGTTTTTAGGTGTCTGCGTGCTTGGTGTGCTTGTTGTTGTAACATGGCAGAAGCTTTTGCAGACATTGCATGGTACTCTCTTATCTGGAGGGTACCTTTTTTCCTCAGTTCCCGTGATTTTGTCTTCTTTTCTTAGGGGGCGCGGTTGCGTTTATTTATTTTTATGCAGTGCCTTTATGTTGATGACGACGCTCTTCACTATTTGGAGAGAGGGCTTGTTTTGATTCACCAGATTTGTTTGTGCTCTATAGGACTCATTTTAATTTTTTGTTATATATATTCTTTTTGAAAATAAAGAAAAAAAGGGGTGTGGGTACGTGTGTGTAAAGGGGCTTATTCTATCTTTGTTATAAGTGGATACAAAAATTAATGAGAATGGCAAGCAATCCAATTTCATAAAAAAAAGCAAGCAACTTTTTTCAATATTTAGAGGTGACTTATTAAGTCAGTTCAAGTTTTAAATGCTGTATTAATTTGTAGATGCTGCCTACAGAATTGATATCTAGTTTTTTTTTTTTTTGAAAGAATTTATATCTAGTTGGATTACTTTATATACTTTTAATTTAATGCACATTACCATAAAAGTGAGATCATATTGATATTCTGAGAAGTAAGAACACTTTTGTGATGAGTTTTAGGTTGCAAAATGGTTTTAATTGAAGGCAGACAAATTTTGACGTGTTGGATTAGGCAAAATTAATGTAAAGAGTAAACGTTTTCCAACTCTGACAGCTGTAGGAATATTTGTAAAGATGGCTTGATTACTGTTTCCAGCAATTGATTTGTTGGTTGGTTGTTGTTTTTGTTGATGCATGTTTAATAAAATCCACCGATTCATTTAAAAAGAAAAGAACCTCATTCCCTTATGTAGAAATATCAACTCTTAGTTTCCCAATTACCACAAATGTATAATTATTAGTGGACCATTTATAAACCATCAAAGTTCGTTTCTTTGTTTGCATGCATTGATTGTTCTCTAGCTAAAAAGATGTTAGTCACAAACGTTTTTTCTTTTTAACATGGGAAAATAACAAACAGAGAAAAGAAAGAAAACTACACAAACAAACAAGCATCCTGCCCGTACAATGTCTTTGCTTTTATTGCTTGTTAGTTAATTCTCTCCATTATTTATATTATTTTTATACCTTTACTGTGGTATTTAAGCAATGATATAATTTTCCATTGAAAAAATTTACTTCATGATTTAAAATTACTTTTGTTGGATATGCTTGTTTTCTTTATTCTTTGTAGGTTTCATGACATTGGTTTATTATTAGGGTGCTACAAGGTCCAACAATAGGCAGTTACTTTTCAAATTAGTCCTGTGTAATACATTTATATGTGTGAAAGTGAAACAGGGATTTAAAGGCATTATAGATGCCTTGTTGAAGAGGAAATGGCTACATTGTTGTTTATAGCCAGTGAATCCATCTAGTTGCCAAAAGTATCTTGGTTTTACAAATGTTAGTCATTTGGAGACTTGTTATATATTGTATATGCTATCTACTTATCTCTGAATTATTAACAAAATGATTTTTTTATTTATATGAAGGGATGCAAGCCTCCTGTTGAACGCATGGACATAGTAGGTGGTTCTGCAGCAGCAAGCCCATGCTCATCTTACCATCCAAGTCCCTGTGCTTCCTACAACCCTAGTCCAGGCTCTTCTTGCTTACCGAGCCCTCGCGCATCCCCCTTTCCTCCAAACCCAAATGCTGATGGCAATTCTCTCATTCCATGGCTCAAAAACCTTTCATCAGGATCATCATCGGCATCCTCTTCCAAGCTTCCGCAGCTGTACATTCCGAATGGCTCCATCAGTGCTCCAGTCACTCCTCCAATCAGCTCTCCATCATCCCGAAAGCCCCAGATCAGAGCTGATTGGGAGGATCAGTCCAATTGTCCGACAGCGTGGGGCGGACCGGCATACACCTTTGTGCCCTCTTCAACTCCTCCAAGCCCCGGCCGCCAGGTTGCCGAAACAGATTGGTTTTCCAAGATCAGGATTCCTCAGGGAGGACTAGCACCAACTTCTCCAACCTTCAGCCTGGTCTCTTCCAACCCATTTGGCCTCAAGGAAGATGCTATGGTTGGCAGCGGTTCCCGGATGTGGACGACACCAGGGGCAAGTGGAACATGTTCTCCAGCCGTAGCTGCAGGCTCCGAAAACACTTCTGACATTCCAATGGCTGAAGCAGTTTCAGATGAATTTGCCTTTGGAAGCAGCTCATCAGGTTTAGTGAATGCCTGGAAAGGAGAGAGGATCCATGAAGCTTCTTTTGGAACAGATGATCTTGAGCTCACTCTTGGGAGCTCCAAGACCAGGTAGTGACAATATTTGATTAAACAGAGCAAAAGTTATGCATATTTTTTTATCAGTTGGAATTTCATTTCTGTTTATCTATTTATTATTTAATTTGAACCTGAATTTGTTCTTTTTGCAGGTTGCTCCATAAGTGAATAGTCAATGGTCCCTTCAACAACATGAACTTTGACTCTGTTTATTCTGTAGAAAGGCTAGAGGAGGGAATTAAGATGAGCAGCAAGTAGTTGTTCTTATTACATACCAGAAAAAAAAAATAGCAGTTTATTTTATTCTTTTATTTTCTCTTAGTTTTTATTGGTTCCTAAGTTATATATACAGCTTTAGCTAGGTGTCGGGTGGTTTTCAACCCTTTCATTTGGTCAATGTTGTTAAAACCTTTATTACTCTGGGAAAGATCATCATATACCTGTATGGATTGGCTTGGTTTGATATTGAAAGGAAAAAATTACTCGATTTCAACTGTAACTGAATGATCAAGAAAGTTATGCAAATTCCAACTGAATGGGCCTACAAAATCTCTCTTCCCTCACTCTTTTGTTTTTATGATTTTGTTTCTCCCCATATGGCGACAGATTTTATCATTTTGTAGGCGTGCTTATCATTTTTTTGTAGACTTTGATAAAATAAATATGATTGCATTGGTACCGGTATCTTTCTATGCTAAATAAAAAAAAAATGTATTTGTATGTTAAAATCACATTATAAATGAGCTAGAATATAATTTTAATGGTATTTAAAAATGATAACTAGTGTCTTAAAAATATTATTAAGAAATTAAAAAAATAAAATTATAGGACTGCATAAAATTATATTGTCCATTTTTTACATTCTCTTCTGATTTTCATAATAAATATATATTTTTTTCAAACGCATGCTTATTGTAAAACTTGCCTAAAACAATATGTAAATTTTTTAGTTCTGGTTTATAATGATCACGGGTGGAGCAGTGAGCTACAATACAATACTTAAAACTACCATATCACAGATTTTCCGAACATGGCTCTGTTCTCTTGGGATGAGTCTATTTTTCGAACAATTTTTGCTTGATGTTTGATAGCAGCCATTTTGGTTCCTGTCAATACTTGCTCTAAACTAACTAAGCCAATTTGAGTGGCAGCCCTTGCTAGTGTGAAAGAGCAATGTCCTTCACACACTCATTGTCACCGAAAAGCTCTCACTAACTAGCCAATTCAAATAAAATAAAAATAATAAAAAGCAAAGTGCTTGTTACTCCTATCGTACTTCTAGTCAATAATGGATCACAATTGAACAGGGTTTTGCATGAAATCAAATTCACTTTGTGCAGGAAGTGCTTTTCCTTTTCCTTTTTTCTTGAGTGTTACTGTCATTTTCATGGAATAAAAGGAGCAAGGATATATGGTGAGGCCAATTGAGAAAAAGGAACATACAATAGAGAAAAACATATGTAGGTCGTGAAGTTTTTCAATTTCATAATTTAGAGAAGAAAATAAAAAATAAAAGTCGTTCCATAATATTTAGTGGGCAACCTCATGAGGTCTTCCAACAGGCTTTATATGTATGTAGTGAGGCTATGATACATGGAAACTCAATGGAATGGTTGGAGCTTTATTAACAAAACAAGTTAAATTTCTGGGAAAAAATATGAGTTTGATTTCTACAATGGATGATTAGTCTTATAATCGATAAAAAAATTGAAGTTTTTGAGAATACTTTAGATACTACTAAAAAGTTTAAGGTCTTAATTATGGTCATACCAAACAGATCTTTTGTGGGGAAAAATGACCTTATGCAGTGTTTGAATCTCACTGATAAATTTTTAAAGCTTCCATTTTATAATAAAAGTGTTTCTTTAATTGTATTTTTTTTCCTTTTATGTTTATTGGAAAAGGGGACGGAAAAGCTTTATGACTACATTTGTTTGTTTTAATTGTTTTTTGTTGAAAATTTGTACTAGTGACGAGGTTATTAGAATCTCTTTCTGTCTCTGTATAAAGGAAGTGTAGGCAATTAAGAAGAGAAAGTTACACAGGAGGTAAATTTTACTCAAAATCTTCTTAAAGATTAATAAAATCACTTGAAGCAAGGCATTTTTTTACATGCATAAAAAAAAACTTGAAGCAAGGCATTTAAAAAGGAAAGGAACGTGTCATTAAACTGTGTGTCTTTCAAGATAATGTTTTTATTTTCCTGACAATTTGATTTTGTCATAAAAATATAAATCATTCCTTTATAAAAAAATATAAAACATTCCTGGCGCATTTATTTTTAAATAACAAATTTATCCCTATGTAATGTTAACCATCAGCCTTATTATTTGTCATTTCTAACAATCTTATTTTTCTTTCTTTCTTTGCCTTTTCTTTTTCGTATGAGTTAGAAAATAGAAAAGTTTGATGTTCATGCTCGTCAACCTGAAAATCATTTTTTTTCTTTCTGCATGTTAGTTTTAGACTTCAGTCAAAGAAACACTTACGCGGTGAGCTTAAATTAATTGTGTTTGATTGAAATATTTCATTCTCAAATTTAATAACTCAATTAATTTTGAGAGGAGTAAAAAAAATAACTCTAAATATAAGAAGAATTAATTTTTTAAAAACATCCCTATTAATAATTCAAAAGTTATTGCATTTCAACCTATAATAAATAATATTAATTCCTCTTAAAATTTAATACAACCAAACCGCAACATGGATTGTGCCAAAAACGCCAGATCAACCATGAAAATGACATGGAAAGGTCGCCTACCGTTCACGTGCAAACCATATGATGAAATAGAAGTTATGATGTTTGAACGATTCCAACGGTGATACTCTCCAATTTTTTCTTAAGAAAATTAGTTCAATTTTAGTGTATTCTTAGTGTACTTTTTTATCAATCAATTAAAAATCACTTAATATATAATTTTTAAAAATCAAACTTACCAAATATAAAATTAAAGTTCATGATTAAATAACACCGTAAAAGTAATACGCTATATTTAATTTATTTTTACTAAATAATTATTGTATGAGCCTCACAAATCACAATGACATTTTTTTTTCATTTACTTGTTACATTTTTAATAATTTTTCTTTCAAACAGAACAATTCTAAAAGTTTTTCTAAATATGAATTCATAAACAGAGAGTCTAAGTTGAATATAATGTGTTGAGTCTATTTTTATTCTCATGCATAAAAAAATTAAGATTCATAAATTACCTCATGTCTTTAATTATCTCTGATTTATATTTTTATTTTTGTCACCCTTCCTTTGACCCTCTTTCAAAACTGTCTCTTCTCTTTCACTCAATATTTTTCTTGTCCTCTTGCATAATCAACTAGGATTACCACCCACGCGATTAATTCATTTGCACTACTACGAGGCTTTAATAAGAAACTGCTGCTTAACTTATAAAGTGAAATGATCCCAGAAGGAGTAGCTCTTAGATCTTTAAAAATCCTTCCAAAAATTCACAGAATTTTTATTTAGAGTGACTTTATAATGATGCAATTAACAACCATGGTGAGTTCTTTAAGTTAAATTTCTCATCTCATGAGTCCCACCGTGATAATTTAGTATTTTTATTTTATAAATTTTAAGTAATTTAATTTTCTTCTCTAATTATACAACATTTTTTTTGCGCAACTAATTAATTATACAATGTTAAAAAAATATATTGAATGACATTACTAGAAATTCATTAATTAAATACTTATTTTTTCTATCACCATAAAATTAATGTAAAATATCCATTGACTTTATTGTTAATTAATTTCCATTAAAAAACCTGAAATACCAACTTGAACCAAATAAACTATAACCGTTTTTTTTTTATTTTTACAAAATCAGACTATTACAATATTTTTTTATAACAAAATCAGACTATGATGGTTCACATTTTTTATAATATAAAATTATCTATTTATTGTTAAAGATGCACTAAAAGAGGAGACAAATTGAGCTACGACTCTATCTGACCAAGGTGTGAAAGTGAGCCAAACTAGATCAAATTTTTATGAGTTGAAGATTTGTTGTCTTAGCCTAGCCTAATGACCAGTTTTTCAAATTTAAATGTATATAATTTTATAATAAATAATATTATAGCTAATTGGTTCAATTGCTTTCATACTTACGTTTTATAGGTCTAACCCGATCCAATTGGTATATGAGACACAAAACACGAATTATGAGACACAAAAGATACAAAGGCCTTGGTGTGGACAAACTATATTTGAAGGATTTTGGAACGGTACCACAAACACGATCTTAATAGAATCAATTTAATCATTCTTTTTAAGTCTAAAAAATTCAAAATTATATGAGACACAAAACACGAATTATGAGACACAAAAGATACAAAGGCCTTGGTGTGGACAAACTATATTTGAAGGATTTTGGAACGGTACCACAAACACGATCTTAATAGAATCAATTTAATCATTCTTTTTAAGTCTAAAAAATTCAAAATTATATGAGACACAAAACACGAATTATGAGACACAAAAGATACAAAGGCCTTGGTGTGGACGAACTATATTTGAAGGATTTTGGAACGGTACCACAAACACGATCTTAATAGAATCAATTTAATCATTCTTTTTAAGTCTAAAAAATTCAAAATTATAGTCCATTATTCTCTTATTTATAGGTTGTTGGAGCAAGCTTATTAGACCAAACTCAATTTAACACCATGCACTAGAGTGTTTGTTATTAGAGAAATTTTGGTTAACTAGAAATGAAACAATGGTAGTATGGTAGCCATGGGGTAGACAAAGAAAGGTGGGATCAACGTAAAAGAGACTCTTGGATTGGATTGGGACCCTCCATAGTGCATTCTCCCCACAACAATTTATCAATAGATAATAACAATCATCATTCCATCTTCATCCTTCATTGCTTTGCACCCCACGCATCTTCAACGCAGTTAAGGGACCCTTTTCATTAGCACGTGCGTCTTTCACGGTTCATTAGGTCTCCCAATATTTGAAGGAATCAATATCCATTTTAAACACATATACATGTTATCATTTTAGTGTTCTTTTAAGTATAATCTTATAAAATATGGTGTTTAATATTTTTCAACAGCACCAATGGAGTATTGAAAGGCTTTTCTCAAACAAAAAAATATTGAAAGGTTAGGTTTATATGTTATGGTGTATTTATAATTGGATGATCAACTTATAACAATTATATTATTAAATATTAAATGCTTAATTAAATAAGTTTTTAATTATTGTAAATATGACTAAATTTAGTTTAAGTCTTTTAAATATTTTTATTAGTTTTTTTCTTATAATTTTTTAAAATAATTATTGTAATTATCTAATGATGATATGACAATATCATATAGTTATACAGTATTAGTATTATATTAGTATTTAGTAATCACCCTAATATAATATGTTAAGTGAGATATTTATATTATATGTATATCAAATTATCAATGAATAATAATAAGAATTATATTAAAAAACTTTAATATCGATGAAGAACAAAATCAGTGAGAAGTTCCAGCTTAAGGTACGTTCGGATGAGGGGGAAAAAAATAGATAAATAGATGAAAAGTTTTAAATTTTGGTGTGAATCTCACACTTTTATATTTTGTTTTGATTTAAAATTTTCATCTCAGTTTTATTTCTTTCATTTTCTTTCCTCTTTACCAAAAGGTACCTTAGTACCTCAGTTTGATAAAAGGCTTGTAACCATTATAGACTTCTTCAATTGCGTAAAGTCGAAAAAAGCTTAAACTTATAGCCAATAAATATAAATCCTATATATGCCTTTGACATCTTGTTAGCGATGATTTCTTGTACTAGTATTTCGGTTTTTGATTTGACGAGTAATCTAATACTCAAATCCAATCCTTATTAACTAGCAAATCAAAATCCAAAACCTATGCATTTGTCAACTAATGCTCTTTGACCTTGCCAAAATGTTCCACAATTTCTAAAACTATCTTCCACTATAGTCTATATAGCCTTGATCCCAAACTTACAAAGTAGAAACCTTGATATTTTTGAAAAATTACAAATTAGCTTTAGATCTATGGAAATGATCATACTCATTTCTTAATATATTACCATTTTATAATTTATTACAAGAACTGATTTGCCAAGGTCTTAAATGTCACGTAAAACGCCATATCATGAGTTTATTGTACTAATCCTTTAACATTTTGACTTCGCACACTTCATAAGAAAGCCTGAGCCCATCAACTAAATGTGTGCTCGTTTCCATGTTCATTCAACACCAACTGGTGGTCTCAGCAGAAGAAGGAAAAAAAAATCCTTATAATCATCTATTGAGAAGTCAAATTCATATGAACATTTATGTTTTTTCACGCTTGTGTTGGTTTTATATCTAAACCAAACACATGCATAATATAAGTCCCATAACGGTCATCATAACCCATCTTTTCATTGGTGTGACATTGGCTCTATCCTTAACACATTTGGCATAGCTTTATCCTTAGCACATCTTTTCAGTATCATAATTGACTTCTAGATTTCAAAACAAGCATGGTATCGGTTGAATAAGGTTAATGAAAATGGAATAAAAATATATTATAACAAAAAAAAGACCTATATATATTAACTGGACTTTTTGGTTCTTTTCTTTTTGCAATTTTTCTTCCAGATATCTTTGTATTATTTTTTTTCCGTCTGGGCAGTGAAAATTGCCCCTTTTCTGTGCTGTA
The DNA here is from genome assembly GCF_004193775.1 of Glycine soja. Taxonomy (NCBI): domain Eukaryota; kingdom Viridiplantae; phylum Streptophyta; class Magnoliopsida; order Fabales; family Fabaceae; genus Glycine; species Glycine soja. The sequence continues at coordinate 44,575,341 of NC_041012.1, read as the reverse complement.
GGCCATGGGTGTTCATCTCCAAACACTAATTAAAGGTACCATGGTTGGTAGGAAAGAAGACATGTAAAAGGAAATTGGTCCATGTTCCGAAAGGATTCATTTTGTGGCAGCACCGAATTACCCCTTTCTCATTTACCATTGACAATTGAAGAAAAAGTTTATATACTAATATCTCTAGATTTCATCTCTTCTACTTTCTAATTTCTTACTGTAAACTTTATATATTACATGTTCAATCTTCAATACATTAAGGGTGTAAAGATCAATTAACCCCCATCCATTCATTCCCTTTCTTTCTAGTCCTAACTTTTCTCTCTCTCACTTTTTTTTCTCTCTTATTTTCCGTTAGCTTTATATATGTAAGTTTTAATTACAAATTTCACAGTATATAATACTGCTATATTATTATATATTTAAGTTAAAATAAATTTTATTTGAAATTTTCATCTAACTTGATAATAGCACTTATCTTTTGTAAGAGAAATGTAATATATAGTATGGGAGAAGAGGGTATAGTGGTATACTAATCTAAACAGAAAATGGCACAACTGGAAATCCATTTTACACAACAAAGAATTTTTCTCCATAATAGAATCCCTGACCAATGTAGGGAAAAAGGTTGCATTAATTGAACCCAGTTCCTGAACTTTCATTAATAAAACCCACATGGCTATGGCAAAAAAGGGGTAGGTTAAAAATCATGCTCCACACTTCTATGTTTTTTGGAGTTAACTTTTGAAGGCAGGAACAAAAATAAAAGTTAGCACTGCTTTGACTATTAGTAACTCACTTTTATCAAAGCCAATATGATGCCGTTTCAAAAAGATATTCTTAGTTGAAAAAGAAATTCATTTTGATGCATGATTCTATTTACTTTATCATCTATTTTTTATTTTACATTTATATTATTCAATAAATTTAAATATATCAATAATACGTTAAACACATTCATAACTATTCTATTCAGTACTAGTAGAAAGATAAGCAATATTATGCTTGTATGTTGACATTTATATTTGTTGGAATTGGACTTAATATATATATATATATATATATATATATATATATATATATATATATATATATTAGTTAGTGTAGTTTTTATCCATATTTTTTATATAGAGTAGTTTAGTGAGAGAAAAAAATAATTGAAGTAAGAGATTTTGAAACATAATTGGGAGATGATTTATAGTAGGTTAATTTTTTTTAACTTCAGACTAAATTAAAATCTTGATCCCTTCCTTTTTAACATTTTTTTAGTTTGGTTGTTTTATAAAAAAGATACAATTACTTTCATAATTGTTATAGATATTAGATAACCACAAACAAGTAGACAACAATGTAATTTTTCATAAAAAAAATTAAATAGACTATACAAATTTTAAAAGAGAAAAAAAGAAACTTAACATACCCTCTCACATTTAACGGAAAGTAACCAACTTGGCTAAATTCAGAAAAAGAATAGAAAAACCAAAAAGGAAAACCAAATCAAAGTCGTCACAGAGTGATACTTCACAACACAAGTGTGAACTGTGAAGGCTCTCTCACAAATCAACACTCACTGACATAAGCAAGGAAGAGGGGGAGAGAAAGTGAGGGGGGGAAAGGTTAGGCTGGTGGTGGTGGCGGCGGCGGCATGTTTTTTGGATTCTAAAATCTCCAACACCCACTCCCTCTTTCTCTCTCTATACAAATCCAAACGCCGTGATCATGAATTTGATCCGCAAATTTGGCTAATCAAGTGCCTCCTCCTCCTCACTCTTTTCCTTTTCTTCTTCTTCTCCTCCGCTTCTTTCTCACACACATCCACACACACTCTCATCAAAACCATTTCCCATTTCTCCGACCCAGATCTCCTCCGATCTCCGATCACTCTCCGGCCACAAACCCACTTCCCAAATTCACCAAATGTGCTGACTTTGTCACTTCCAACCATCTCCTCCACATTCTCCTTATAACACAACCTTCTTCTTCTAACACACACACACCCTTTTCAATTTGTGACCGACCCAGAAGGCTATTTAACTTTGTTGGATCGAATCTGGTCCAAAGTTGTGTTCTTTGGGAGGTTTGAGGAGGACCCTTTTGAGTTTTTTTGAGGTCTGAGATCGATGACGTCGGGGACGAGGCTACCCACGTCGAAGGAGAGAGAAAACAACAAGAGGAGAGAGAGAAGGAGAAGAGCCATAGCGGCGAAGATCTTCGCGGGTCTGAGGATGTATGGGAACTTCAAACTCCCCAAACACTGCGACAACAATGAAGTTCTCAAAGCTCTCTGCAACGAAGCTGGGTGGACCGTTGAACCCGATGGAACCACTTACCGCAAGGTACATTAACTCCATTTTTTTCCTTTTTTTTTCTTCTTTTCTTTTCACTCACAATTTTAGCTACTTTAATTTAAGTAATTTTCTGTAGAGGAGTGTAGTAACACAATGATTTTATTTGGTTGAAGTAGAATCATCTCTTGTAAAAAGATATATTTGTAGTCTTAAAGAAAAAAATGTTTTTAAGATGGTATTGACAAATATTTAAAGGATGTTGATTAATAAATAACAAATTAATTAAAAATACGATAAATTATTTGACAAAATTAAACATTATATTTTATTACAAAAATTTCATGTTTAATTTCTTGACACTAGTTAGCATTTTATTTTAATTATTTGAAAAATATTAAATAGTTTTTTTTGTAATATAATAATTTTGTTTTTAAAATGCTTTTAATTGGTTATAGCTTAATATCATAATAATTATGTTTTGTTGTGTAATAAATATATTTTAGCAACATTTTTCTTTTTTTTAATATATGTAATGAAAAGTAATTATTTTAACCGTTAGGATAATAATTAATGGGAAGAAGATGAGATCTTAGACATGATGGATCATTGATAGCAGGTTTGACTTCCTATCCGTTATTCAGAGTCTGAAAAGTTTGTCTATTTTAGTAGGCTGTAATACTTTCTCTTAAATTTTTCGAAACAAAAAAATTATATTTTTTATCATCTAGTATTACTTATTTATAAATAAATGCCATTTTATTTAATTTAATTTTAATCATAGCTGTTAATTATCTGGTATGATATAATATAGTAAAGATTAAATATTAATCATAGCAATTTTTTTAAAATTTTAATTTTATTTTATATATGTGTATATTGGTGTGTACGGTGGATCTGGTATGCAGTGGTCCTGGCATTTTAGTGAAGCATCAAAGATTCGCTCTCTTTCTTGACTGATGGTCACCTGAGAAACCAGGACAATTTTTTGTTTTTAGTATTTTTGATTTCATGGGACGAAAATGCCCTCGGTGGTGGGTGCTTCAATCATTGCATGAAGTGAACCTGGCGAAGGGGCATTTTGGTTATATAAAAAAGGGGAGAGGGCAATTTTGCCAGCTTGGGTGTTCCCGTGGTTGGCGTGTTTGTCTGATATCTTGCTTTGCTTTGCCTTTGTAATGTCCGCGTTGCTGCGTGCCATGGTAGCATTAGCTTTTTGACTTTTTCAGACAGCATGCCCACGTAGGATTCCATTTTGGAGTGTCTTTTGCCTCATTATTATTGACCCTTCTTTTCTGGAGGGACACTCCAATGTTACTATTCTTCTTTCTTTTTCCTTCTCTTGATTGAGAGAGACATGTTTTTTTTTTACCAGTAAAAATTGAAAATATATATTTAAGAATTTATAACATTTCTTAACTAAGTGAGAGAGACATTTTTAAGATGCATGCTTATAATTAGTATCATATATAATATGTTATTGGAGCATCTTCAATAATTCAATTTCAAGTTCTTGATTTTCTTTTGGTCTTGTCACATAAAATTTAAGAAAAATCATTAATTCTTAATTTAATAATAGAGATCAACTTAGTTTGTTAACAAAATAATAGTGGATTTTATCTTATCTTCCCAATCACACAAAAACTCATTTTTGATTCTGAAAATTGTTTTTTTAATGGTCAAGCAACTTTGTTATTACTGGATCCATTTACTCTAATAGTATCACCGACTTGTTTAATTTTAAGAACCAACATAAAAAATTGCACTGAAGTTCATCTTAGTTTTTAATCTGTAATAAACTTACTGAAAAGTTCTTCATTGTAAATTTTATGTGGTTACATGAGCCGAGCCTTTAGAAAAATTTCTGAGTAACAAAATTCTGGTACTTTATTTTTTTTCAAACTCACCTAGTAAGATAAGATTTTGTTGTTATTGTAGTAGTAAAACAGATTTCTCATAAAAGGTTAATTATTGACATTGCGAATTTTAAAGGTATGTTAGATTTAATAGACAAAAGATTTAAAATGAAAAATATTTCCTTCTAACACTTTTTACAAATTATTTTTTTCTCTCTATCACATCATTCATCCTTTGTTTGCAGTGCCTTGAACAAGAAGGAAACCAGAGCATTTGTTTCTTAATTTTAGGCTTGGTAGTAAATGCAAGCAAGGAATTCTAAGATTTTTTGCAGTAAATTAACCACATTGACTAATATTTGTTAGCATGCAAACCGAATTTCACTGCAGAACAATAATAAATCAGTCACTAACTACACAAATTCATCATCTCATCACTCATTGGTGCATTAGATTGAGACTTTCTCCTTTTCTGCAATAGCATGAAATAAGTTAAACGTGCCATCATATATTATGCTGCTCATTCAATTCCGTTGCCATTATATAGATTTTGCCTGCATGGGCTAGTTATGCCATGTTGGTTAGATTTGATAGCAACAATCTACTGAGAACATGCAGAGTTGAATTACTCGTTCTTGTACTTCTTTGCAAATATGTAATCACAATGAGTGTTAGTAACGTACTCATTCTCTTCCCGACACATGCACTTTTTTTTATTGGTTGAAATTCATCAGAGTCCCACTAATTTGGGAATAAAATCTACCAGAAAATGGGATCCACATATTTACTGGAACCAACCATGAGGGAGTTTATTAGAGTGTCTTACTAACCATTTACTTGTTATATTTGAAAGGATTTTGGTCATGGTAGGTTCCAACATGCTACATATTATGATCAGTTAATGAAAATATTTTCTTTGTACAATCAGGGATGCAAGCCTTTAGAGCGCATGGACATAGTTGGTGGATCATCAGCAGCAAGCCCTTGTTCATCTTACCATCCAAGTCCATGTGCTTCCTACAATCCAAGCCCTGGCTCATCATCCTTCCCAAGTCCATCTTCATCCCCTTATACTCAAATTCCTAATGCTGATGGCAACTCCCTCATTCCATGGCTCAAAAACCTCTCCACTGCTTCATCTTCAGCATCTTCTCCCAAGCTTCCCCACCTCTACCTCCACAGTGGCTCCATCAGTGCTCCTGTCACACCTCCTCTGAGCTCTCCAACCTCCAGAACGCCACGAATCAATGTCGAGTGGGACGAGCAGTCTGCGCGGCCGGGGTGGACCAGACAGCAGCACTACTCATTCCTTCCATCTTCTAGTCCTCCCAGCCCCGGTCGCCAGGTTGTTGACCCTGAATGGTTTGCTGGGATCAAACTTCCCCATGTTAGTCCAACCTCACCAACATTCAGCTTGGTCTCCTCAAACCCTTTTGCCTTCAAGGAAGATGGCTTGCCCGGAAGCGGTTCGCGAATGTGGACTCCTGCTCAGAGTGGAACATGCTCTCCTGCTATTCCACCTGGCTCTGATCAAAATGCTGACATTCCTATGTCTGAAGCTGTTTCAGATGAATTTGCATTTGGAAGCAACATGTTGGGGCTTGTCAAGCCTTGGGAAGGAGAAAGGATCCATGAGGAATTTGGATCAGATGATCTTGAACTCACACTTGGTAACTCAAAGACCAGGTACTCCACCATTATTACATGATCAATTTGAACGTGGATTGATAGTCGATAGTGTAAAGGGTTTTATTACTAGTAACCAATAAGAATTTGTCATATATGGTTTTTTTTCTGACTTTTGCAATAATTATCTTAAAAACTCATATCTGACATAATTTGCTAGTAGTTGCCAGTGTAAAAATCCTTTACATTGTCAGTGCAGAGAAGTTCAACTCTTTCTTTAAAATATTTTTCTCCCCCTTTTGACATGATCTTTTTACTTTTTTGCAGATGAAGTCACAAATAGGAATGAAAGTAATTGAATGTGATTATGTGGACAACTGAACATTGACTTCTGTTGGTTTTGATTAGTAGATATGTTAGAAGGTAAGTGAGGTGAGTGCAGGAAGTTGTTTTTTTTTTAATTATCTTTTTTATTTTATTTTTATTTTGGTGGCTTTCCCTTTTCCTTCTACAGTTCTCCAGTAATATACATGTCTAGTTAGGTGTGGAGTGGATTTGCAACCCATTCATTTCATCATTGTACGTGTTGTTAAACCTTATTATTGGAAACATCAGTATACATTTTATGGATTGGCTTGGTTTGCCACTGAAAGAACTCCTCAGATTGCAACCTAACTCAATGGCAAAAAACCCTTGTGGAAATTTGATTGAATGGTCCATTTTTATTGAATTGAGTTATTTTTTGTGCCTGTTCTTTTAACAAATAAGTTGTCAGTTATTCCTCTGCATGTGGATGGCATTTGTACATGTTTCCACGGATGCTTGTATGACTTTAATTTTTGTTAACATAGTAATTTTCATCGGGCATGACCTTCACTGAACTGGTATAATTTTTGTCTTGATAACTTTAACATCTATTTACCAATTATAAAGGCCAAAACGCCCAAGGCCTATTACAGGTTATACTGTTAATGCTAATAACTAATCCAACTTTCCCTTCAACTGGAAAATTTCTGCTGCCCAACTTGAGGATGAAGCTAATTTACATATAAGAATATACAGTTTGTAATTGGCTTATGTCCGGCTTATCGTTAGGGGATCTCTATGCAAAGATACCAGTGTAAAGTACATCTCATTCTTATATTGTTTTTTTTTTGGAAAAAATGTGTCTTAAAAGTTTACTATTGGATTAAAAGTCCCATTATATAAATTATATTTTTTAAAAAATATATTAATTTCAAATTGTATAATACATTATTCATTTTTTGACAGAATATATACATTATTCATGTATATAAAAATTAATGTAATTAATACTTGTGAAAAATATGAATGTGTAAAAATCACTTGATTATCTTTTGGTTGGATGAATTAGGATAACTTCTGATTGGGTCATAGATTAATTATTCAAGATACTATAAGGGATTGATATCTTATAATGCTTGATCATCATTTTATTGACACCTTATAACATTTCATCATCATTTTATTGATACCTTATAACATTTTATCATCTTTTTATTGATATTTAATTTTCATAAGATTTGACATAGATATTTTAATTAATATATGGCTATAATTTAAAAATATGATTGATAAAAACATTTTATTTAAAGTTAGTGGTGTGTAAATAGTATAATGTAAGGATATGTAGTATATGGATTGATATGTAAATGTTTTTTTACACACTAATTATGGTTCATTATATATACTAATTTTATTAACCTTTGTTAAAAATGACATTTTATTAATCTACATGTAAAAACTTTTTACAATAAATTTAAATATGTATGTCTATTAAACTCATAATTTAAATTTGAGTGTGTTTGACCATGAATGTCTATTAAACTCATAATTTTATACGTTTGTGTGAGTGTGTTAATGAGAATTATAAGAGCGTTTGGGATAGCTTTATTTTCATATTTCAGTTGTTTTTGTTAAAAAAGATATGTTTGAAATTTTTTTCACTTCTTTGAGAATCTTATCTAATTTTTTTTTTGAAAAAATAAGTTATTTTATGAACATGAAAATTTGTAACTTATATGATTATTTTCCAATATTTTTTTAGTCATTCAGCTATTTTTACACTCTTTTACTATATAAAACATTACTTCTTCGCAACATGTAAGGACACCAACATTACTTCATTTGTTTCCAATTCAAACATTACATATAAGGACACCAACAACACATACTTTGGTCCTGTTTCTTCCCTCTCAAACAAACAAAGCTATATCTAATAAAAATATAAGATGTTTACGGTAATTCGTAGGACTGCGTTGTAGATCAATAAAAACAAATTCAGAACAAAATAAAAGTTAAAAACTGGCCATCCCACTCTACTGAAAATATCTCGAGAGTTCGACAAATCTCTAGTCTCACTCGTTTTTTTCATGTTGTCCTTCTCTGTATGACTGTATATCATTTCATCAACATTCCTTTCTTTCTTTTTTTGTTTCTATGCTTTCAAATATCTCAACTATTATATTTCTTTGAGGAAACAAGGGAAAAGATAATAAGAGAAAGATGTTACTTTTTCAACTATTTAGATTTAGATTGGTTAAGTATTACATTTCTTTTATGAAAAACGACAAGTAAGAACTCCAAAACATCGTAAATCAACAACTGGTGTTTAACTGAATAGGAGGTTGATCATAAATCCTTAACAACCCATATCCTCCCTGTTGCATTACCACTCTTGTTATTTCTTATGCTCCGCACACACGCTTCCAAATTCATGTTTCACTTTTATCGATAAGTATTAATTATTAATTTATTAGAAAAATAAATTCAAATTCATCCTTTTCTTTTTCTTCTTTCTCTAATCATTTTTTAACCATCAAATTAATCTTATAATTATTCCTCTTAATTCATAGGTAGTTCCAGTTCCAGCTTTTGAACTCCATGCAATTTTGCTAAAAAAAGCCCACAGCTCTGGTACATATGCAGTAGCTACCTATCCCAATGTATTATAAGCGATTTAAAATATCCTTCTTTATTCTCTCTCAGTATTTAAAATAATGACTTACATATATTATTAGTCCATGTAAATTAATATTTTTTTTATAAAAAATTTTGGGCTGTATAAGTTTATTTATTTATTTTTAATCTCTATAAATTTAAGTTTTTTCAATTTTAATCTTTCTAAGTTTTATTTATTTATTTGTAGATTATATAAATTTGTATTTTTTTAATTTTTTTTTTCATTTCAAGTCTCATAAGTTTTCACTTAGAAGGGTCAAACTTAAAAACACACATTTACATGGACTAAACATGATTTTTTTTATTACAAAAATCAAAATAAAAAACAAACACAAACTTATAAAAAGAAAAACATATTTAAGCTTATAAAATATATATTTTTTTCTCATTCTAAGAAAATCTCTGAAATCAAGAGATTCACTTTGGCCAAACGTAATGTGTTCTGATTGGGTGATAATTGGCAGTGCCATTTTTTTGTTTTAAATTTTTCAGGCGACCCATTCATTCATCGTTATCATTTATCAGTTGTCACTATCACTTCAATTTTTTTTTTCCATTCAACTAAAATCTTGGTCCTCCTCATCCACAACACAACGACCAAATCCTACGCGACGTGTCGCTAAACCAAACCAGGTGCGCATCGCGCACACTGCGTACCTTTTTCCTTCCCATTTCCATTTATCATTCCCTTCAACTACTTCACTTCTCCCCTTCCTCAATCTTCCAATCCATCATCACCCCTTCAATTATATCCATCCTTATCGCTTTGATTAGTTGATTTTTAAATTTTTTACGACCTCAATCATAAGAAGAATCAATTCTTGTAGCTTTGATTCGTTTTCTTTTAATTAGATTTGCAAACACTAGTGAAACCGAAACCCTAAACCCTTGTGAATAAGACGAATTTGTTCTTTCCTTTGATTAGATAAGAAAGAGTTAGATTTAGATTCAGTTCGTTTACGCTTTTATTTGTTGTCTTCTAATTAGATTTGGGAGTATAAGTGAAACCCTAGGTCTTATGGAAAGTTAGTGAATTTTGTTGAAGAAGAAGAAGAAAATGTCTGTGGAAAGGTCGTTTGAGGCATGGGAAGAGGTGCAGCGTCACGGGCAGGACCTGGCTGACCGGCTTGCCCAGGGTTTCAGCGGTTTGATTCATACGCATATGAGCCCTCCGCAGTTCGCGTGGCCGAACCCTCCGACATCGAAGCTCTTCGATCTGGAGTTCCCTTCGCAGAGCTTTGGGAAGAGGGATTTCGCTTTGGCGACCCAGGAGTATGGGATTAATGGCGTGTCCGCCATTTTCAATATTGGGAACCGGATCGGGCAGGCCGGGGCGGATTTCGGTGCCAGCTTGAACGGGCTGGTTCAGCAGTTTTTCCGGTCGTTGCCGGTGCCGGTGCCATTCAAGCACGAGGAGAGTTCGGTGAGGGTGGAGGGTGGGGATAAGGGGTGGCAGAGAGGAGGGGTTGTGGTTGCTGTGCAGGAGGATTTGGGGTTGCTTAGTGAGAGGTTGAAGAATCATGGGTTTGCTGAGAGTGTTAGCAGCGGCGGAAGCGCGGAGGAAGAGGGTGGTGGAGGGTTTAACCTTGGGTCTATTGGTCTTCTGGGTAGGAGACAGGTAAAATCTCTTGGTGTTGGTTTTGCTTTGTATATGTTTGTGGTTTAGGATTATATGTTTTTTATTTTTGTTGATTTGCAGATTGATTGTTGATGTGGACTGTGGAAGTGATTAATTATTTCTGTTTAATTGCTTGTTTGTTGATGGAGAGTAATAAACAGTTGTTGTGTAATGGGAGGATAACATTTATGCTTGTAAAAGAGCTATTGAAGTAATTGTTTGCTACAGTTTACTGTGAAATTGTGGCGTTCATGTGCAGAAGAAACAGTTTTTATTTCTAAAAGTTTATTCTGTTTGAGATCAAGTGACTATTCTGATTAGATTGTGCCATGGATGGTGAGATGGTGGTGTCAAATATTATTGTGAGGAGGATCTGTCCCCGGTCTCTGTTGTGTTTTTGTTTGTATTAATGTAAGTAAGAGGAAGCCTGATAAGTACCCAAGCACTTGGGGAACTACCCAAGTTCCTATCAAAACCGCAGAGGATTGCTAACCTGTATGATGTTACATTGGAGTTATTTTCTGTTCATTGGTTTGCAGTTTTCTTTTTGGGACTTTTGATGGGTGAGGTGCAGTGGCATCTTGGGGTCTTAGTATAGTTGCAGAAGTCATATTTTAGAGAAAGAAAAACAGAAGAATTGAACAAATGGTTTCCTACTTTATCATTTGTAAAATCTGTACCTGGAAATATATTTTCTCTCCAATGCCCACAATTTTGCCTGATATATGTAGCATTAAACATGTAAGTTTTGATAATGAGAACTTGCACTTACGTTCAGAGTAAATTATTTGTTTATGATATTTATCCAATTGAGCATATCAACAGTACTATTGATTTTGACCGACTTGACGTTCAGTTAGAATTAGAATCTCTTCTTGAAAAATGATCTACCTTGTGGAGCAGTCAGCAGACACTATTATTGACTTCCTTCATGATTTGATTTGCCAACTAGCTTTCAAAATTTTGATTGTTTGGGACAATTTCTTATTTTCAACATTTATTTTGAAGTGTATGTAAAAGATGTGCAAGCTCTGGAATCTGTATTTTGTATGGCTAAATTTTCTTTTCTCACTCTGTTGATTCCTTCCTCTATCTATTTCATTTACTGGTTATATTTTGTCATCTACAGGGGATCATAAATTTTACGTCAACTTATGATAGCAGAACTCAAGAAGTGGAAGGTTCTTTAGTTGCAAGGGGAGATTTGTGGAGAGTAGAGGCATCTCATGGCGGTTCTACGTCTGGAAATGAAAATTCATCTCTTTTCCTGGTTCAGCTTGGACCTCTTCTCTTTATCCGTGATTCAACTCTCCTCTTGCCTGTTCATTTGTCAAAGCAGCACTTGCTGTGGTATGGCTATGATAGAAAGGTAAAGATGAGGTTCAGCTGCCTAATTGGACTTTGCTACAAAATTGGTATATAGGGAAGGTGAATAAAGCATGCCCATTGACATTGTGTTTTATCCTTGAAAGCAACTGTGTAAGCATGTCCATATGCATTTGATCATTAAACATTATTTGCTCATTGAGTTGTTTATCAGCTTTCCTTTTGAAGCTATGGCTAAGTATGCTGAGATGATGCTCATGCTAGTATAAGTATTCATCTTGAACATTATAATAATCTATGTATTTTTTTAGGCAGTAGCAATTTACAGTATAGTTTTCTTGTTGAAATTACTCTTTCATGCTTGGTAAAATTATTTAATTATTTAGTTTCCATCTTCGGAGTTATATTGCATGTGGATGTTCCGTGTAGTGCTTCAAAACCCAAATTTAGCTTTTTATTAGCTTATGTGATAAAAATTTTATTGTCAGAATGGAATGCATTCTCTTTGTCCAGCAGTGTGGTCAAAACACAGAAGGTGGCTGTTAATGTCCATGCTTTGCCTGAATCCCGTAGCTTGTGTAAGTTGATAGATTATGTTGTTATGATACCTCTAAAAACATTTGTTCTAATTTTAATTTTTTATGCCGTGCCATGATGATTTTTATGATAATCACCCTGAAAAAAATTTCCTATCATCATTTTTTCCCCTCTTTCTGCATGGCAGTCATTTGTGGATCTTCAATTCCCTAATGGGCAACTAACCTACGTATCTGGTGAGGGTCTAAGTACCAGTGCTTTCCTACCTGTTTGTGGAGGTCTTCTTCAAGCTCAGGGTCAATATCCTGGGGAAATGAGATTCAGCTTTTCATGCAAGGTTAGAATCCAAGTTATTGAAGGCTTTGATGAAATGATGTTTTTTTGAACTAATATCAGTCACTCTTCTACTTTTTTAGAATAAGTGGGGAACAAGAATCACACCAATGGTGCAATGGCCTGACAAATCGTTTTCTTTGGGTCTTGCTCAAGCCTTGGCCTGGAAGCGATCTGGTCTCATGGTGAGGCCATCCGTTCAATTCAGGTAAGATGTTACAAAGTGGCAGGGGAAGGGAATGGTGGTGCTGTGATTGTTATTGGGGTTGCTAAGACACTTATATAACGTTATCATGGAGAAAATGTTTGTGCTGCTTCACTTAGTTTATGTTGTCTAGATGTGATGATTGCTTGCTTGTCTACCTGCTTTGAATTTAGAATGAACTTCTCCAGTCTAGATAAAATTGTATACTCTAAAGTGTGGATGAATTTTTATGGTACAAAACTCATTGTGTTCAAGTAGTGCATTAAAGTTTTGGAAGCATAGTTCACTCTCTAAATAAATAAAATGTAGTGTAGTTTGATGGTTTCATTCATGAGAAAAAAAGCAGCTTTTGAAGCTGTCTTTTCTTGATTTTAAGCCTGGTTAAGAAGCATTAGACTGTGCGACCTGCCATGCTATATTCTTTAAATTAAGATGTACTTCACAGTTGAGAAATTTGGATGTGTAATGCAACTTCTAGTTTTCTGAACTGTGTTTTTGCTGTATTTGTTTTGCCTCTGCTTGCAAAACTATATGTTTCAAATATTCTAATAACATAATCGATCTAATGGTTTTCAGCCCTGTGTAAAGGGGTAGAGGGAGACCAAGAAGGACATGGACATAAATAATTAAAAGGGATCTTATAGTGAATTATTTCTTGAGGATTTGGTTTTTAATCAGTTCCAATGATGTCGTGTGACCCATCTAGCTGATTTTACTTGATGGGATTAGGCTATTGTTGTTTTATTCTGGTAACATAATAGTGTTTTTGGATTAGTTTATTTTTGTTCAAATAGCTTTTGATCAAAATCTTACTGAGAGGGCTTGAACTTTTCAGAAAAAGCTATTGGCCCTGCAAATTATGCTAGTCTGATTAATTGTCTAATATATCCAGGGCATCTATAACACAAATGTAACTAATCTCTTGGTGTACTTCATTATTGTCTCCAATTTTCTCGTTAACTTGTATTTCAATTTCATTCATACACCCTGATCTGTTTTGATATTCTATATGTGGTCAGTGTGTGTCCTACTGTTGGTGGAAGCAATCCAGGGTTGCGGGCAGAACTTATTCATTCAGTTAAAGAGAAACTTAATCTAATTTGTGGATGCGCTTTCATGACATATCCTTCTGCATTTGCTTCTGTATCTGTAAGTTGTTTCTGAATAAGCATAACTTGTTCTTGAATTATGCAAGACTTATTTTGGATGTTTTCAAATGTTGTAAAAGCATGTTTATGATAGAATAAGGAGTCTGCATGTTATAATTTTCCACTGGCTTAAGGTTATTGTTCATTAAGCATAAAATGACTGTTATCAGTTGATCCGGGAAAAATCAGTTCCCTAATCACAAGGTGTTGCTTAGTTGGCTAACTGAGCCCCTGTAGGATTTGAAACCCAGTGGAATTACCTTGTGGTTAGGGCCAAGGTGACAATTAAGTGCAGATTAGTATCACACCCAAAGGGTCTCAGGACCTGGCGTGATTTACCAAAAGGTGGGAAAATATCTTATAAACCTTGAATGTATATTTGTCAACTCAGATACTTAGACATGTGCACATCTACTATTTTGTTCAAGTACATACTAACAATAACAATGGATTTTGTTATAATCCAGCTGTAATTTTTCTTAGGTTTTTATTTGGGTGAAAATATTGGAAATGAGATATGAAATACTATTTAGTTTATGTTGGTGATTTTTTTATAGAAAATAGCTGACTTTAAATTCAAAATAGCCCTGAAGGCATATGATATATGATTAGAATAGTATTGTGACTATCTGTTAAGTGTTAAACATATATACTCGCTAATTGCTATCTTTTTTTTGTGTAAGAGAAGTAGGAAGTAATTTCTTTAGTTTTTAACATACTATTCAGTTGATAACAAGGGGAAAAAAAAAGTAAAAAGACAACGTGAGTCTAAATGTCTAATATGTAGTAGACTAGTAGGTATATAAAATTGGCATACTTTAACCTTATTAAGTTCTTATTTTTTAGTTACTACACCAGCTGGAAATCACAGAATAAGATCACAAATATTTATCTATGTTGATTATTTCATGCTTTATTACGATTGTAGACTTGTATAAGCACTAATTCTTGACTATTATTTCCGAAGTTCATTGTGGAAAGAGAGTGCTTATGTATCATAATCTAAATGGTTTGTCTTACAGATTGGCAGATCAAAGTGGAATGGAAATGTTGGGAACTCGGGTCTGGTTCTAAGAGTTGATGTTCCTCTCTCCACCGTTGGGCGCCCTTCCTTCTCCATTCAGATAAATAGTGGCATTGAGTTTTGATAGCATTCTAGTGTTTGGTATCATCAGTTTTATATTTTGCATGAAGTGTACATAGGTTTGGTACCTTGACAGTACTTGCAGGAAATTAAAAAAAAAAAAAAACCCTCCTAACAACAAAGCTTACAGTCTTTTATGTGAATAGAAAATCCTATTCTGGTAGTGTATTAGTTTTAGTTGTCATTTTCTATGGTTCAGCCCAAATCATTTTGGAGCCTGTTGTACTTATTATTGAATTTCTAATTATTTTGAGGCCGAAATTTCTTAAAGTTAGATTCAAATTGAGTTGAGAGTATTTCTCGTTATTTACTTCCTAGTTTTTATATTACGTATAGATTAGTACTAATATTCATATTCTAATAGTTACTAATTGGGGAAGATATTTCCTTTGCAAGAGAAATTCAACTTCATGGAAAAATTAGTATGAATTTTGGTGTAAGGTCCTTCGTCAGTCTTGCCGTGCTCGTAGCTTCTAAATCGGACATTTAAAAATAACCAGTCAATTGTCACCTGAAAAATAGTTTGAAGATTAACCCGTGGGTTTATTTGACTATTATGTGTCATTGGCTCATTGGGATTATGGACGCCATTGGCTTAAGTTTTGACAGTCTCTGGCAAGGCTGTAGCACGTTCTTAACAAAACCATGAAAATAAAGTTAAATTATGTTTCTGGAGTATTGGAGTTGTTTGACAGCATTGATGAAAGTGGCTCTATTATTTCTTGTAACTTGAAACTAAATTTGGATGTGACTAAATATGATATGATTTAACTAATAACACTCTTGGTGACAAATGGTTTCTGGGCAAATATTTCTAAATGTTTTTTTTTTCTGGAAAATATGAAAAAATAAGGCGTTATAATCACTGAAGACCAAAATAAGTTCGAATGAATTTTAAGAAATGAGTCGAATGATTAACCTGCCAAAGCACGCAAAAAAGAGTTGTGTTTTTTGCAACTCCTTTTATATTTATACACTTAATTTTTTATTTTTTTTCTCCTAAAAAAATGATAGATTATATGGAAATTATTTTTCAAAATGTATTTAGATATTTCAGAAATTAATTTCTTGAAAAATGATAGATTATATGGAAACTAATTTTCCTTGTCAAATGCTTAGAATGTGTTCCCCATTCCTTGAAATTTCCCTATTATCAAATCCTATATCCCGTTGCAGGAACGTTGTGTAACTTTCCAACTCAAGTTCTCTACCTTGTCTGATATTGCTTGTAGCAATTTCACTGCAACATATACAAGGCAAATAAATTCATTAGTTTTATTTTTAGGCTACATGCATCTTATAGCTTTTTTTTTTTTTTAATATTACTTTCAACCTTATAGATTGCTCCACAGTTTTAATATATGGTGAACGTAATCCAGTCAAAATATAAATGTCTTATCTCAACTTCATGATTCCCTTAAGATGGATACACTTACAGATATTATAATGCTAATCAATGTTGTGATAGTGATTAAAGAATAAAAGTTAAATACTTAGTGAAAAATATTTATTCAGAACTCCAATATTAAGGCAATTGCAAATTAATAATAATATAGAATACAAATTATAAAAATCTTATCTCAGATGTATGATTCATGCCTTGAGTGGGCTAAAATAACAGATATTATAATGTTTTTTCTTTAAGAAAGCAGATATTATAATGCTAACCAATGCTTTTTTTATTCTAATGCTAATCAATGCTAACAGTGATTAAAGAAATAAATACCAAATATATTTAGTAAAAAATATTTATTCAGAATTTCTTATTAAGTCTAGTTAGCATGATCCATCTAATGCAATTATGTACCCAGAAAAAATTAAATGTGCCAAAAAAATAATCCATCAATGCAATTGCACCAATAAAAATAAAATGGCCCCCTTTGTCCTTTAATGAGGCTACCTCACAGTGGTGATTTGGTTATTGCTCTAGACACTTTGCTTCCAGCTCCTGTATTCTTTTTTTTTTTTTTCCTTTAATGGCTAATCTGAAATATAAAATTACATTTTAGAATTTTTTTTTAATTTTCAGAATGACTGATCTAGAAAGTAAAAAAAATATTTAAAAAAAAGTGTAGGAAATAACTTTAGAAGTGCAAGGAGCAACAGCATGATGATTTCCTTATGGATCTGGTGACAGAAACAACACTGCAAGTGGATGAACTAAATTCTGAAAGTTGGGTTTGCACAAAAAGTGATAAAGATTAAAAACTTTGTGAATTACACTTTATAGTTTTGGAAGTTACAAAAGTGTGAGTTCCAACACAGATATAATTAACACATAAAAAACCATAACATCAAAATAAAATGGGAATGAATTAAGTACCTTCATCTAGTGGTATAAGTCGAGCGTTGGATCCAAAGTGTTGGGAAGCCACGAACAAAAAAATGAAGAACATAGACACACGTTTGGAGCTTGAAGACATCACAAACCACATCATGGTCATGTAGTGTTGTAGTGTTTCAGGATAAGAAAGGACAAGAAGAGAGAACAAAGAAAATTGGTAATATTATTTTTGTTGGGGGAAAGGGTATGCGACATGTGAGAAACTTTTAAAGGGAAAGGGCAATACAGTCAGAAAGGTGAGTGGAGAATTAAAAAGAGGATCTCACGGGAGATTATTTTATTTTTTATAAAATAAATGTGTTCGGCTCTCATAATTTTGATATTTTTTAGTAGTAGTTACTTTATTTATTCATTTGAATTTATTACGTACATAGTCATTAGGGGTGGAAATGAGCCGCAGCTTCCTGAGGGCCTTCGACTCGACCTATGTAAGGCTCGACTCGGCTTGACTTGTTTACTATAAAGGTCAAGCTCAAGCTTTTTTAAAAAGTCTTTTTAGATAAAAAGACCAAGCTCAAACCATAAAAAAAGCTTGTTAAGCTTGACAAGCGGACTTGTTTAACTAATAATAATAATAATAACTTTATTTTATCAAATCTTATCTTATCCAAATTTTATTCTATCTAGATTTTATTTTATTCAGATTTTATTTCATCCAAATTTTATTTCATCTCATCTTATCTCATCTTGTTCAGATTTTATTTTATTTCGTTTATGGGTTTGGACTTAAAATAGATTTGTAAGCTTTGGGGTTGAGGACCTATATAACAGTACCAAGGTTTTAGTTTAGAGATTTTTTTTTTCGGAGAGGAGAATAATTCTAGGATTTTAGAATTTCAGTTTTTATTACTATTCATGCACACTGTTCACGTAGAATAAAATTCATTTTTTACAAATCATCTCTAATCCATACATTTTTTAATATTATGTTTTTTTTATTTTCTTTTGATATACTTTGTGCTTTAATGACTTGAATTCAATATGATTTTATTTATCGATTATTTTTGGATTTGTACATTACTTATACGAAATTTTATAAGTTTCTTTTTTTAGTTAGTATTTCACTAGGTTTTAAGATAATTAATTAATCAAAGACGTCTTTAAGCAGATTTTTAAATAGGCTCGTGGACCAAGCCAGACTTTTATATAAGCCGAGCCGAGCCTTAAAAAAAGCTTATGACAGGTAATGAACCAAGTTCAAGCCTTACGTATTCAACTCAGGCCGAGCAACCTAGTAAGACTTGGCTTGACTTGACTCATTTCCACCCGAGTTATAAAATTACTTTAAAATCAGTTATAGAATAATTTTTAATTGATTAACATAAAAGTTTTCGTACTAACCCAATATACAATAATTAAACTCTATCTGTTTTAGCGTCCAATTTCAGGTTTGAATATTTTTACTTATTATTTATATAATATTTTTATGTAATTAGAAGAGAAATGAAAGAAAAAAAGAGATAAAATAAATTATGTATAAAGAAAAAATAAATTATAAAAATATAGAATATAATTTTAATACAATATCAATATAAAAATATATAAACTATTAATTAAAATCACATTTTTTTTTTGTAAATAACTAAAATCACATTGATTCAAATCTTGATTTATCATGTTATAAAAAATTAACTATTTTCGTTAAACTTAATTCCTGTTGGTAATAATTTTATTATAATAATTAATGGCTTTTTAATAATATAATTTTTTTTAAAATCATTCTAATTAAATAAAAACTATATGTTATAAGAATAAAATAATTTGTCTTCCAATGAGTGTGTATGGATGAGTCAGCGCACGGTATTCCTTAGCCAGTCCTTCTCTGTCCTGTGTATGGTCATCACTCATCAGTTTCAAATCAATTTTTGGCCATTAATGAATAAAAATATTGATTATTATAATACTCCTAGGATTGGAATGAAACAACATGATTCTCGTAAATGATGATTTACATACATAAATAAAACTTCTCGCTTACCAAGGGTTTTAACTTTCTTCATAATACTTACGGGCCTAGAAATATTTTTTTACGTGTAATTAATAAAGTATTGGTTTTAGTCACCACAATAATATTTAAAATTATTTAAATTAAAAACCCTTTGTGAATAACGTTAAAATTTGTGTTCAATTTCTCTTATATGGTTCCCTAAATTTTAAAATTGATTAAGGCTTATTCTAG
The DNA here is from genome assembly GCF_004193775.1 of Glycine soja. Classification (NCBI taxonomy): domain Eukaryota; kingdom Viridiplantae; phylum Streptophyta; class Magnoliopsida; order Fabales; family Fabaceae; genus Glycine; species Glycine soja. Next base: position 44,555,767 of record NC_041012.1, on the reverse strand, counting down.
ATTGTTTGGTTCCAATTAGAAAGTCCTAAATTCTGAAACAAATGGATGCCTAGATCGAAAAAAAATGAGTGGATCATGTTAAACCCATGATGCAGAAAACAAGTTTTTCAAACCCAGAAACTTAACTCAACTCAGTTCGTTACTTTCGTTCCTGATTGAAAAGAAACAATTTTTTATATGTTGGTTGCATGAGAAAGGTAACCTAAATCCCACGGTGCATCGCATAAACGTGGACTCGAAGCATATATCAAAACCATCAGGATTTTGTACAACCCACAAGATAAAAATATTTAATTCTCTCACATGCTTCAACGAAATCATCCTAGACTATATTGATGGAAATTTATAGGGTAAAAAACTGTTAATCAATTTAAAAATTCATGAAACAATAAGAGAAATCAAACACAAAAATCTTAAATTCTTTGCAAATGTGTTTTTAATTTTTATAAATTTTTAAATATTATTGTGCCAACTAAAAACTACCACTTTGTTAATTGCATGTATGAAAACACGTATAGGCATGTAACTATTGTTTTGTGGCGGTTTTTAACCCGTTATTATGTTAAAATGATTAATAATGTTAATTTTATACTGATAGAAGGATTATATTGAACCAAACTTTAAAAGATAAATAACTAAATCTAAAATAAAGATAAGAATTAAAAGTGTAATTTAGCCCATCCTTTATTAGTTTGGACATAATTCTCTCATTTGTTTTTTAGCTACACCTATTTTTTCAGATTTTTTAATTATTATCAACATAATAGAATTGATGATATTACAATTAATATTTTTTGTTAATCTTACACAAATATTCTTTAATTTATATGACAATACTATAATTTATGTATTTCTTTTAAGGCAGCAGCAATTTATATTACAGTTTGCAATGACAGATCCAAGACCCTAAGTCAGTGGGTGCAAATTATAAAAAATAAAATCAGTAGATTCAATTATATAAATATAGGTGAAATAAAATATAAAAATATAAGATTTTATTTACAAATTTGGTGAATTTTAAAAAATGAGGAATACAAGTCCACACCCTCATATGGCTGTAGCTCCGCCATTGAATTTATATGCATTTGTTTTCTTGTTGAAACTACTCTTTCATACTTTGGTAAAATTATTTAATTATTGTATTATTGTTTAGAGTTTGCTTACTTAGTCTCCATCTTCTGTGTTATATTTCATGTGGATGTTCAGTGCAGTGATCCTTACCCAAATTTAGCTTTTTATTAGCTTACATGATCAATTGTTTCATTGTCAGAATGGAATGCATTCTCTTTGTCCAACAGTGTGGTCAAAACACAGAAGGTGGCTGTTTATGTCAATGCTTTGCCTGAATCCCCTAGCTTGTGTAAGGTGCGAGGGATTTTGCTGTTATGAATTATGACTTATGAGGCCTCTAAAAACATTTGTTCTAATTTTTATTTTTTTTAATACAGTACCATGATGAATTTTATGATATAAGTACTCAACATTTCTGAAAATTAGATTCAGAATTGTTGAGTAACTCAATCATTCTTGTACTCTCTAGCCTTGTTTCCAGCCCCAGATGCTGTCTATATCTGTTATTACATTATACTTTTAATTTAATTTCATTTGATGCATTTTATTATAACAAGTTTAAAACTTCATAAACTAAGCTTATAAGGAGTGCCTTAGAATATGCAGAGAGTATCTCAATATCATTATTTTATCTTGCTATATTTTATGGTGCCGTAGATGATCTTTGATGAGTGATTTTCAGATTTCATTATTTGTTCCTTATGTTTAATTAGAATTAAGAGTTTAGTATTAATATAAACAGGGGTTTATGCTTTGTATCTTGTAGCATGTCATAAATATTTATATCGCTTATCCCTTTTCCTCCTCTATACTTCAATTCCATTAATTTCAACTGAGCTCATTTGTACCAGTGCTTTCCTTCCTGTTTGTGGAGATCTTCTTCAAGCACAGGGTCAATATCCTGGGGAAATGAGATTCAGCTTTTCATGCAAGGTTAGAAGAATCCAAGTTATTGAAGGCTTTGATGAAATGATGTTTCTTGAAGTTCACAATATGTTAACTGTTTTCCTTGTGGGCTGGAACTAATATTTGTGCTGCTTCACTTGTTGATGTTGTCTGGATGTGATGATTCCTTGCTTGTCTATCTGCTTTGACATTTAGAATTAACTTCTACACAGATTAAATTGTAGTGTAGTTTGATGGTTTCATTCATTAGGGAAAAAAAAGATTTTGAAATTGTCTTTTCTTGATTTTAAGCCTTGTTGAGGAAGCATTGGATTGTATGGCATGGAATGCTCTATTCTTTAATTAAGATGTACTTTACAATTGAGAAATTTGGATGACTAATGTAACTTTTAGTTTCCTGAATACCAATGTGCTTTTGTTGTATTTGTTTTGCCTCTGCTTCCCAAACTATTTGTTTCAAACATTCTAATAACATTATTGATCACCTGGTTTTCAGCCTTGTGAAAAGGGGTAGAAGAAGATCAAAACTACTAAAAACGATGTGGAAAGTCACTTCAGACATCGATTATTACGCCAACTGATGTAGAGAGTGTGTTAAAATGCATGAATCTTCAAACTTTCTACATTGGTTACATGACAAACCGATTACATCGGTTTTCTTTAGATCCGATGCCTATCGTTTTTTCAAAAAAAAATATAGCGGTTTTTTAGCAGTACATTACTCAAATTGAGATTAAAAATAATGCAGAGATCTGGGATTCTAATATTTGGATAAGAAGTTCTTGTAGTTTATCTCTCAAATATATCATGCTTTGATCAATCTCAAACTAAATTACAACTATAGTGCAAATTTTGCTGACCAAAAAAAAAACTATAGTCCGAAACTCCAGATTTGCTAAGATTATCAATAAACACATCATAAATTGGCAACAAAGGAGATAAAATAGGTACTACAGAGTTACACCTAGAGATAGAGAAAAAGGATTGCATACAATTGATTGATGACAAATGATTCTGAGCAAAGAACTTCATTAGTTCACCCACCACACTTCTCCAACCTACAAAAACCCAAACAGAATCAATAGAAAGTAACTGTCGGACCCTGCTCAATTAAAGGGTAGCTGAGAAATGAAGAGAAATCTGGTAGAAGGGGGATTTTCCATTTGAAGACATCAATTTTTACAAAATCGATCTTGATCCAGCGTGGTAGAAGCCCTTTTTTGTAGTAGTACAAGGACATTGACAGAAATTAATAAAAGGGATCTTATATTGAATAATATCCTTATTTCATGAGAATTTGGTTTTTAATAAGTTCAATGATGTATTGTGATCCATGTAGTTGATTTTTACTTGGTAGGATTAGACTATTGTTGTTGTTTTATTCTAATAACATAATCGTCAAGTGTGTTTTGGATTAGTTTATTTTTGTTCAAAATAGCTTTTAATAAAAATCTTATTGAGAGAGTTTTATTAAAAGCTATTTTGAATGAAAGAAGAGGCATAGTTATTTATATCTAGAGTACATACAATTTATTATTACTCTATTTATTTATTTTTAATATTTTATAAAAAGGAACTCTATTATATTTCCTATCAAATGAATAAGTCAAATATTTTTTTTCTTCAAATCATTATTTCTCATTATTTATTTATTTATAAAACCATGATCATTTTTCTAAAACTCTACTTATTTATAAATAATAATTCTTTTTAAATTAGTTTACAAAAAATGAGATGTTACACTTACATTGCGGGCAGAACTCATTAACTTGTTCTTAATAAGCATAACTTCTTGAATTATGCAAGATTCATCTTCGATGTTTCCTAATGTTGTAAAACATGTTTATGATAGAATAAGGAGCCTGTGTGTTATTACTCATTACTGGCTTAATATTATTGTTGATTAAGCACAAAATGACTCTTATCAGTTTATCAAAAGTAGGGAAATATCATTTGACTAACCACTATGTGAGGCTTTGTTGGCTAACTTAGCACCATAGGATTTGAAACCCACTGGGATTACCTTGTTCAAGGTGACATTTAAGTGTGGATTATTATCACACCCAAAGGGTCTCCAGACATTGCATGATCTTACCACCAAAAATGGGAAAAATATCTAAGGGGGTGTTTGGTTTGGTTGTTTTCTGTTTTCATTTTCACTGAAAATAGAAAATGGTGATGAAAATGTGTTTGGTTTTATTTCTGAAAACATTTTCAGTGAAAATGAAAACAGAAAACAACTAGAAAATGAAAACAATAAATTTTCGTTTTCAGTGTTTTCAGTTGAGAACAGAAATCTCATTTCAGTTAAAATGAAATTGCGGTGACAATGAGTGTAGTTTTAAGCAAATCTAAAAATACAAAAAGACAATAAGTCAATATATCATAAATTTTCAGTATTTTTATTTCATGAAATCAAAAAACAAGAAATCAAACCAAACATGTTTTCAGAATTCAAATCTTTTGAGAATGAAAACAGTTTTCAGAAAATGGAAACAGAAAATGAAAACAGAAAATGAAAATGCAAACCAAACACATCCTAAGAAACCTTGAGTGTGTACTTGTCAAGATAACATACGCATGTGCATACATATATGTATATGCGGTTAATTTTAGTCAGAGAAGTAACAATAACAATGAAAATTTGTAGACTCTATCAGCGCTAACTATTATTTTCAAAGTCCATCGTGGAAGGAGAGTGCTTATGTATCATAATCTAAATGGTTTGTCTTACAGATTGGCAGATCAAAGTGGAATGGAAATATGGGGAACTCAGATCTTGTTCTAAGAGTTGATCCTCCGTTGGGCACCCTTCCTTCTCCATTCAGATAAATAGTGGCATTGAGTTTTGATAGCATTCTAGAGTTTGGTATAATCAGTTCTATATTTTGCATGAAAGTGTACATATAGGTTTGGTTTCTTGACCGTACTTGCAAGAAATCCAAAAAGAAGAAGAAAAAACCCTCCTATTTTGCCAGTGTATTAGTTTTGTCATATTGGATCCTGGTGTACTTTATTGAATTTCTAAATATTTTGCGGGTATAACTTCTAAAAGTTAGATTCAAATTGAGTTGTGAGAGTACTTCTCGTTATTTTTTCTTGAGTTGCGGGAGTACTTCTAGTTGTTATTTTTCTTAGATCAGTATAATATTAATATTCATATTCTAATAGTAATTAATTGGGGAGGATCTTTCCTTTGTAAGTGAACTGCAACTTCTCAAGCAATTTTTCCTTCAAATGGGAAAATTAGATATGAATTTTGGTGTAAGATCCCTTGATCTTCGTCAGTCTTGCTTGTGATCATAGCTTCTAAATCAGACATTAAAAAGAACCACTCAATTATCACCTGAAAAAGCTTGAAGATTAACCTGTGGGTTAAGTTTACTTAACTAGTATCTTTCATTGGGATCATAGAGACTATTGGCTAAAGTTTTGACAGTTTCTAGCAAGGCTGTAGCATGTTCTTAACAAACCATGAAAATAAATTTACATCCTTAAGGCGATAACTGGTTTCTGTTTGACATAAACTTTTTCTTCATTTATTTTTTAGTCTAATTCGTTGTCAAATTTTAAGGCTGTGAATTATCTCCAAGTTTTTTAATTCATCGAAGTCTAATAAACAATAATATTCACCCAAAAACATTTGATGGTTTTGTATGATGTAAATTAAACCTTCTTGCTGCCATTATGGAGGTATGCCTCAGAAATCAATGTTGTTGGCACTTTGAAACTGGAATTGAATGTCATATTCGTAAGATTAACACATGAAACACCTTTAAACCACCATACATATAGCAAATAACTATGAAAAATCTTCTATACATTTTAAAACCTGATGTTTGACTTCACCACATTTTGTATGTATTCTATCTCCCTGACTGGTTACTGTTTACATCCTTTGATACAAAGAATTTAAATTTAATGAGTTAACTTCCCCGACTTGTAAATCACACATTATTCGAATTTCTAATAAGTTGATCGTTTGAAGCATAATCAATTCTACTTGGAAGAGATATGGAGGAGTCAAGCCATGGTCCCCCCATTGATTTGCTTCCTTGCTCTATACTATCTTGTGAGAATGCAGAAGAGACATGAGTTTGACTGTCTTGTGATAACATCTCAAAGGCTTTAAATCTTACATCTTCTACACTGTCACTGCGTTTAATTATTGGTGCTTGAATTGGAGTTTTTCCCTCAAGCATGCTCACCACTGATGACATAGATGGTCTAAGAGTGGGAGAAGGATTGGTGCACAAGAGTGCTAACTGCAGCATTCTCATGGCCTCTTCCGAGGAGTACTTTGAACCAAGACTTGGATCCACCAGCTCTAGAAGGTTTCCTTGCTCTTGGAGAACATAGGCCTTCAATGACATGCAACAAATAGCACTAGAAATTCAAGCAAACCATAACTAGGAAACAAGAAAGGAAATTGTGTAATAAGAAAAAGATAAGCATAATGATGCCTACTTAAATTTATAGTATCAAATTATCCCCGATCATTATTATAGTAGGATATAGATGAAAAAGGCAAGATATTTTGAAAATATTAAACTAGGTATATTTTGTGATGATGACGGGATAATTTGCGTATTATGCTCCCACTTCAATTAATCAAAAACACAAAAGCCACACAAAAAAGTGTAACTTACCCAATCTAAAAGATATACAAACTCCTCCTTTGGCCTGTAATTTGTGTTGCTCTTTCCACTAACAATCTCTAAAGCTACAACTCCAAAGCTATAGACATCTGCTTTGTCAGTCAAGTAACCCCTCATAGCATACTCAGGAGCCATGTAACCACTGATAAGAAAACATTTAATACCCTTGTGTCAGTGATTTCACAAAACAATGAAATGTGTATTTTTATTATTATTTAAATGATTATAAATGCAAGCTATAGATATATTGTGGATAACACTGCAAGCCTATTAAAGACAAGCAAAGTCTAGGATTCAAACAGGAAGTGCTGTGGCACAGTACTAACATTGTCCCGGCTATCCTTGTGCTGATATGAGTGTTCTCTTCTTCATCAAGTTTGGCTAAACCAAAGTCAGAGATCTTGGCATGCAGATGTTTATCAAGTAAGACATTGGTTGCCTTAATATCCCTGTGCACAATTTTCAACCTTGACTCCTCATGAAGATAAGCTAATCCCTTTGCAATCCCCACACAAATTTTCATTCTTCTGGGCCAGTCCAATTGCATCCTCTCATTTTCTTTACCTAGAAAAGGAAGCCTTCTCAGTTAGATTTTAACTTGATAGTGGCATACACAGCCAAAGATGTTCATGAAGCATTTACCAAAAAGTGCACGAGCAAGACTATTGTTCTCCATGTACTCATATACTAGCAGCAACTGGTTTCCTTCAATGCAACAGCCATAAAGTTTCACAAGATTTGGATGCTGCAAAGCAGATATCATGCCTATTTCATTGATGAATTCGCGATTCCCTTGCTTTGATTTGGAGGAGAGCTGCTTAACAGCAATCACAGCACCATCTGATAGTACACCCTGTGAATAGCGATGTCTTTAGTACCATGTTTTCATTTATATAAGTATTGGGGATAATGTTTCAAAACTTCATACTGCTTAAAATGACTATAATCTATCAAATTTACCTTGTATACTGGTCCAAAGCCCCCTTCACCTATCTTATTTGCTGGGTCAAAGTTATTAGTAGCAGCTTTAATTTGTCTTAAACTGAAATAACCTGTTTTCAGACCTAGAAGTTCTGCAACAAGGTAGATGTAACTACTCAGAAATAAAAGTATAATTGAAAAGAAAGAGAAATGGTAGAGACAGAGAAACAGATAAATCAGAGAATTGTTTTTGAGAAACCAAGTGTGCATTTTCTGTTACCTTTACCACAATTTAGATCTTTGCAATAAATTTTATGTTGTCAAATAATCTAATATTAGTATTTATAAAAAAAAGTCATGTCTATTAGTATATTATAAGATTCTAATAGATCTATATTCATCATGCTTCACTGCAAACCAATCTGAACTTTGTATTAGCAAAAACCAAATCATAAGGGCACTAACTGCCTGTTTAATTTGGACTTTAATCTTACCTTGGTCTGTTTGATCTTTCCGACAAAGGAAACCCATCTTCCAAAGAGCAAAGAGTATCAATATGACAATCACACATGCCCCAACCACAATTCCAACAATTGTTCCAGTGGAGAACCCATGTCCATAAACTTTAAAGTCTACAACAAAGTGGAAATGCTTACAGAACATGAAAGGACAAGGTATTTGACAGAGAAAACCAATATTATGAAAACTACTTACTTGAGGTCACAGTGATAGCAGATATGAGAGGTCCATATACACCTCTTATAGGAATGGCATTAGTTCCTTTTCCTGCCCAGGATAAGTGGATTTCCAAGGTGTTGTCTGTAACATTCACATTAAACTCCCTAGTGATTCCCTTACCAACTCCACCAGCTTCTTTCGCAATGTTAAAATCTTTCAAATATTTAAAACCCTGTCAATATACAGTAATGAAAATATCTACCTTCAGAACTTTTGTGTTATTGGAGAACCAGATACAAAATATGAGTAAAATTTTAGGAGAAACAAAAAAAAAATGTAACAAATTGTTTGCTTCATTACTCACTTGAATTGAAACATCGAATACACGCTTTCCAAGGCTGCTATATGATTGGTCATCAGAGAATGCTATCTCAGCAAAATGAAGTTTCACTTTATAATTGCCGTTCAGCATACAAAGGCCATAGTAATTAAGATACAGAGGGGCCATGCGGGCTGTTTTGAAGTAATCAGGACCACTAATATTCAAGTAAAACTGATTTGTTGCTACATAATCAGCTTTATCATTTCCTAGAAATACTCCAGTGCTGCTATAAGCCCATTTGCCACCATTACTAGAAAAATAGTTTGAAATGCCACGTAGATTGAGGTCAGCCTCATATTCATTGCCCTCAATCTTTGTTTCAGGTCCTCCACAGTTTATGAACAGTGAATGAACTGCAGGGACACAGTGAAAGTGAATAATTTATTAAGAAAAAGGAATATGCTTAATGAAAGAGCAGGGATAGATAAACAAAAAAACTTGTTCTCTCATACATGGTACTTCAAATTTCAATATGAAACTATCATAACTTCATTAACAAAACCATTGTAGTTTATGGAAACATGATTGATTTTTTAAGGGTAGACACTCACATTGGGGTTTTCCTGAACAAGGTTGGCCCATCTTCAAACAAGATATTCTACAAGATATAAAGTTAGTTTCAACAGATGATTCAAAGCTGATATAGAATTAAAACTAGACCACAAGAAGGAACATACGGAGTGTTTGCTGAGCGAGAGAGGCTGGAAGCTAAGTTCCTGTTCAATAATAATGACATGCTTAGTATTGACATAGGTGAAATGCTTAAATATTTTCTAGACAAAAAGAAGCTTACACATCCAACATTTGGCAATTACTTGCAGAAGTCTCTGTGAAATTGTTCAAAGATAAATCACTGAAAGAGAAAATAAAGTGAGACTAAATTTCATAATTCAGTGAGTGCTAAAGACTAAGCATAAGAAAAAGTTCAAGCTAAATTTCGACCAAGTGAGTCTAAAGTATGCAATTAAAGGGGTGGAAAAAATTCAAGGAAATATGCTTACATATTTTGTTTTATGCTCAGTATCCAATCAGGAATTCGTCCACTTAGAGAATTGTTAGTCAGAAACCTGCGTCCATCATGAACATGCCTCATTATATCAGAGAAAAATAAATTGAGAAAAGCAGCCAACATTCTTGAGATCAAATTAATAGGAGCATCCACATCCTTTCAGTTAATCTTCTTGCTGGCAAATGAAAATACACACTTACAAGTAATTTAGTTTTCCCAAGTCTTGAAATGTATCTGGGATTGTACCAGTCAGCATGTTGGAGCTCAGATCTCTGAAAGAGAAAAAGGGAAATTAATATGATGAAGTAGTGGAACATGCCACAGCCAAATTCTAACAACAAAATATAATGAGAGGTAATTTCAAGTTTCCAATAATTTTTAAATTTTTTCTCTTTTTGCTGGTATTTTGAAACACAATATTGCAGATAATAATTTGTACAGATGATGCATACTAAAATTTATACCCACATCCTTGGTTTGTATACTGTCTTTATACTAGTATAACTAACCAACAAATCACAATTACCTTAAAGGACATGCTCTCAATGATTACACAAACGGCTGAAGAGTGTCTAAAAATAAGTTTTTTAAAATATCTAACAATGATCAGTTGATTACCAACGAGGCAAAGAAGTGTTAATCACAACATTAATTGGATTCAAATTATTTCCTACATCCTGATATTTATAATGAAGAAATTCCGTACTCATAAACTTAATCTAAAGAATAGAAGGAGAAAAAGGTGCTACATAACAATATATGTGCGAAATTCAAATAAACACACAGACCGTAGAAATGAAGATAATAAAAAGAATCAAAGTATTACAGAGTCACTTCTAAATCCTTATTTGTGTGATGATTTAACTTCTTTCGTTAATCATTGTGATTGCAACCAGAAATTTCTTTATTACAATACTAGGCATCGTCCCTCTTTTGTGTGTGTTTATTTTGAAGCACAGACTCTGACATGGACACCAAACACGATACGGACACAAACATTTTGACACGACTAATGTTTAAAATATAGAAGATGAGGACATCACATACAAACATAACTAGAAAGATTCTAATGAAATGAAATATGAATAAGATATAACAAAATATCTAAATTGATGGTATATTTATCTTTTTAAACCAACATTCTATGTTTTTTCAAGTGTATTAGTTGTGTAAAGGTAACAACTTAAGTGTTCAAGCCAACAAAATATAATTTTTAAATCTGAAACCTAATAAGAAATGTTGGACAAATGTCGAACAAGTGTTCGGATGTGTCATTGTCAGAAACGTGTTTGACACGGCAACACTTCAAACAAGAAAGGTGTTTGTGCTTCTGTTTAAGTCAAGTAAATTTACATGTGTTTTTGTAAACTAAAGTAAGATAATAATGAGATCGGTAAACAGGTAGATAAAAAAAACTTAAAAGCATATATAGCTAGTAATATACTCTTGATGCAACTTACATAGTTTTTAAACTTTCTATTTCTCCAATGTATCTTGGAATGGGACCAGTTATTAAGCAATTCCTCAATTCCCTGAGTAACAAATAAATCAAATGATAAAAGCCTAAACGAATTATATAGTCCTTCACGTAAGAGCAGTGAAGGTTTCAACTCACAGTCTTTGCAAGAGTTTCAAATTCTTCAGATTAGGAAATGTCATAGCTGGTCCCTTCAAATCAGATATCCTCCTGATACATAAATGTTCCATCAATGAAAAGAAAATATTTCTCTATTGGAATACTCTTAAAAGGAGAAAGTACTCACAATTCTGTCAAATTTGTCAAGTCAGATATGACAGAAGGAATCGGGCCTTCCATGGATGTGCCCTGCAAATCCCTACAAAAAAAAAAAAAAAACAGTTTTCTCATATAATAAAATGCAAACATTATATAACGTTATTTTATTCTTCAATAGAGAAAAGGTCATGGATGAACCAAAATTTAGACTCACAATCTATCAAGTTTGGTCCAGTTCCCAATAAAAGTGGGTATCTTCCCAGATAAACTGCTCCCATCTATCCTACTGCATGCAGAAAATGTTGTGTTATTTCACAATTTAACGTAGACATAAAATGAAGACCAAAGGGAAAAATTGCATCATATTAAATCACTTACAACATGGTGAGATTCTTTAGATTTCCATATGTTTCTGGTATTGTCCCTGTGAAATTATTTGTAGAAAGAAGTCTGCAGATTCATTTAGTTAAAGTGCAAAAAAAGGAGTTAGGGATGTGTGGACAAAAACAGTACGAAATTGTAGATAATATGGAGACAGATTAATGATTGAAATTGATTAGGGACATCAAAATGAAAATTACTAAAATGAAACAAATAGTCTCACAATCTCAGCAAGCTGCTCATTTTTCCAAGGCTCGGAGGAAGAGGTCCCTCAAGTTGATTATCTTCCAAGTTCCTGTAAACATGGATTACAATTATGATTATTCCACCTCCAATATTAATCAATTGGCATCATAGCTTTCTCAAACGCTTACAGTTCTTGCAGACTAGCCATGTCACCAATTTCTGAGGGAATTGAACCAGTAAGTCGATTTCCCAAAAGTGACCTGAAGCATCGTAGCAATTGTACTGTGAGGAATCATGCAAACCCTATTTAGGATTTATTTTAATTAAAATACAATGATAGTATAAAAATTTTTTACACTATCATCCAACTATAGGTTGTCATATATGGTCAGATTATTGACTTTTGTAATAAGTATTTTAAAATTCAAATCCAGGGTGGTTCCTAGTTGGTTATGACAACGATAAAGTTTTATCCCACTAAACGTGACTACATAGATCACACAATACCATTTGACTAGACTAAAAACCAGAGCCTTGTCTAGGGTGATTTCTAATGGGTTAACAATGTAAATTTTTTTACACTTGCAATTTATGAAAACTAAACTCAATAAAAAGAAAAAAAAAACGACACTCTCAAAGTTTCTTAGTTAACAAATGAAGAACATGCCTCACAAATAGAGCAAGCAAGATAAAAACACACGGATGCGTAGGTAATGATGACTTACAGAGTGACAACTGATGAGAGGCGTCCAAGGCTTTTTGGAATTGAGCCATTGAAATTATTCCGAGTGAGATCACTGCTCAGTATAAAAGTATCAGTTAGTTATTTCTACGTAGTAGATTCCTTTGCATTTGATGAAGTTCATAATGTTTCACTTTCATATGAAAGAACTAGAATGTATACTACTAATGTTAAAATAACACTAAAAATATTGCAATTCACCATTCATATTTGTACAATAGCATGCATGGTGTGGCATCACTCTACAGTCCATAGTTTTTTTTATAAGTTGGAAAGACAGTACCAAAAGGTTTATAGCAACTCACGCACACACTACTCAACCGGATCAACTCACGCATTCATTGGTTACCGTTCATAGTTATTTTTTTCTTGTTTGGTTGAGTTTTTCATTACTTCATTAATTTTTTTTGGTGGCACGTTACTTCATTAATTGTTAGTTATATTTAACCCAAATTTATTTATTTTTTGCATTTATTTATTATGAAATTAGCTATCAACAAATGCTTAACATCCCAAAACGATAGCACAGTAGCTTCCTCATTTGTGACTACAACAATCACGTACATGATTAATCCATATTTTCTAACACAATGACAACATTTGTGAACATACAACTAAAAAAGTAAGAGGGAGAAAGAATTTATAACCACTTACAGTATTTCAAGTCGATTTAGATTTCCCAATTCATCGGGTATAGGTCCAGATATATTGAGACCCTTGAGAGAGCTATCATAGCCAATGTGTTGAATTAGCATTCTCAAATGAATATTCTTTATAGTAATAATTTAATAAATACGAATGAATGTAAAGTAACCAAAGGTGACATTTTCACATATTAGTTTCATTTTAAAAAAAAATCTTTTTGTTTTTTCACAAACTCTCACACTATTGCCTATTGGTGTTAATAACAAATTGTCTAAGTTGCACAAAATTAAACTGTATAACACACTAGTAAGGGAGGGTTTGGAAAAAAGGCTTACATTGATGTCACATGGCAAGTAGTGAAATTGTTAGAAGTGCAATCACACGTGACATTCCTTATGATTTGAGCCTGATCCCTTGAAATTTTCCTGTTATCAAATCCTCTATCCCCTTTTACGTTGCAGGAACGTTGTGTAACTTTCCAATTCAAGTTCTCTACCTTGTCTGATATTGCTTGTAGCAATTTCACTGCAACATATACAAGGAAAATAAACTAATTAGTTTTATTCTTAGGCTACATGCATCTCATATTTGTTTTAATTTAATCAAACTTCTTTGAAATACAATGTGAAAGTGGTGCTTCTTCGCCTCACATGGGACAAGTTTTTAATTTAATCAAACTTCGTTGATATACAAAACAAGTGTGAAAGTGCTTCACATCACATGGGACAAGTACTATTAAGCAGTGAGTAACATAATTAAATCTAAGAGATAATCTCATAGCTTCCTAACAAATCTTTCTGGCATCTTCATAAATCATAATTATTCTAGAATATTAAATATTAATGAAATAAACACTTATGTCTTACCCCTCAAAAAAAATTATAAAATCATCAGGCCAATTTTGAGAAAATTTATAATCAGTTCTTTGGTATTAAGATCTATAATCTTTTCAAAAGAAGATCTAATGCTAAAGTGTAAAATCACACCATGTCAATTTAGGTAAATTTTAGATTGAGACCTTCTCATATTTTTAACAAGTGCAAGCTTTCATTAACAAACATATGCATTGGCCCATTAAAATTCTAGTCAATAGCCTCAACAAATTGAGCACGACGCTATCTTTTTATCCATAATTTGACCAAGTCAAACAAGGTGGGCTATAAATATAATAAGAAATTGAACATTGCATGCATGCAAAGATAATCCTTTTTCCAAACTTCATATTGTCGACAGTCAACACTACTCATATGAACCCCGGGCAGCATCCATCTAGTCCTATTAGATTAATATTATTATAACAAGCCGTCAATAATACATAAAACATGATCATCGTGCCGTCCACAATAAAGACAACTAAAGTCTAAACCTCTGGAGAAATCGTGTGATTTAAGGGGTACAAATCATTACATTGAAATCTAAGCTATGCTTATCCTAAAATAAAGTATTATTAGAGCGTGTTGACACACGATTTGACTCACATGTCAATCAAAATCCATCCATCACAAATCATTTCAACTTTCTTTTTGTCTCCTTTAATTTATTTTCTCATATTGCTGCCTTGATTTTTGAGCCAAATAGTAAGTTCTTTTTAGTCTCTTTTGCGTGTGAAATGTGAATAGAATTGGGAAATGTTGCTATAATAATGCAGCAGGTGGGTAGAATTGACATTTCACTATTAATTATTGCCATGCTAGTGACTAGTAATGCCCGTGAACTGAAACCTCTCTCATTACTGAAATAGTGATAAAAGTAAAATTAAAATCATGTCTAGGGAAAACTATTTGCTTACCCCAAAAGGGCAAAAATCTATAAAAGGAACGAAATCGATCGGCCACACTGTCTTTCTGATTGCACACATCCAGACAACTATCACATGACCTTTATATTACCAATTTGCCCTCACTATTTATTTAACAATTTTTCAACATCAGCTTGCTCCACAGCTGTAAGTTGTAATATATGGTGAACATAATTCAGTCATAAATTATTAATGTCTTATCTCAACTACTTGATTCCTTTAAGATGGATACAATTACAGATATTATAATGCTAATCAATGTTGTCATACTGATTAAAGACTAAAAATAAAATACTCAGTGAAAAATATTTATTCAAAATTTATTTATAGTGCGTTTAGATAAAAAAATTTAATTGAGGAAAATAATTTATCAGAGAATTTGAATTTCTATAACGTAGAATTCATTGTTTGGATGTTTTTTAATGAATAATTTAAAATTTTGGAATTTTAAAACAAAATTTTAAACAACTAAAATTTGAAATTTCAATTTCTTTCTAAAAGGTGAAAAATTGAAATTCTCTTACAATCCTCTTCAAGAACATCTCTGAACTCCTAAAATATTGATCGGTTGTGAGCATAGAGGAACACTATAACTAACACACTAATCATATTTTCTCTTTTTTTTCATTCATTTTTTCATCCTCGTAATTTTAATTTTTTTTATCCAAACACAAAATTTTGAAAATAAAAGAATTTCAATTGAAGTATTTGAAATTCTTAAAATTTAAAATTTATCAAAATTTTAAATTTCTCCATCTAAACATACTCCAAACACAATTGAAAACAACGGTCTTCCAAATTATAAATATCTTATATCTCAGATGCATGATTCATGCCTTGAGTTGGCTACAATAACATATATTATAATGCTAATGTGACGGTGATTAAGAAATAAAAATCAAATACACTTGGTAAAAAAATATGTATTCAGAATTCTTATTCAGGCTAGTTAGCAGCATGATCCATCTATTAAAAATGAAAAAGCAATCAAGGGTCTCACTAGCCAATAATAAAATAAAAAAATATGGCCCCCCTTTAATTTGTCCTTTACAGACGAGGCTACCCATATCACATGGGATAGTAAAGAACAATTGTCGTGATTTCATTGGATCACAAAAACACTCCAAAATCACGATAATGTCAAAACAACAAAAGAAATCCAGAATCCAGATACAAATCCCTTGTTTCAATGAGAGGGAAAAAAATCCAGATACTGAAAAACAAGTCCCTCGCTTCAATGATAGAAAGAAAATAAAAAGAAGAGAAAACACGAGTAATTAGTATTGGTTGAATTAAAACAAAAAGTTGAGGTATAGATGAAAAAATTCAAAATTTTCTTTCATTTTATTCTCTCTTTCAATTTATTAAATTTCAAAATTTTCTGTCCCTTCTTATCAATATTTTTCCTTCCATTCACTGGGAACCAAAATAATCCCAGAAAATTAAAAAATACAAGGCAGAGATGATTCAATGATTAATTGAAGTATGACAAAGAATCTAACACCATTGCAAGCAGATGAATCCAAAGATCAAAGAAATCAAACGAAAAACTTTTTATTTGTTTTTATTTTTCAGCAAGTTAGATGCAGAACTTCTTTAAAAAAAAAAAATAGATATTGGTGATTTCCTTATGGATCTGGTGACAGAAGCAACAATGCAAGTGGATGAACTAAATTCTGGAAGATGGGGTTTGCACTAAGTGATGAAGATTGAAGCTTTATGAAGTTGGTGTAAAAAGTAAGGACAGTTTTTCTCTAAAAAAAAAAAAAGTTAAGAGACAGTTTCACTTTATATATAGTTACAAAAGTGTTTCGAACAGAGATAGTAACATATCAAAAATCATAACAAAAAAAAACAAAAATGGAAATGAATTAAGTACCTTCATCTTGTGGTATGAGTTGAGCGTTGGATCCAAAGTGTAGGGAAGCCAGGAACATAAAAATGAAGAACATAGTCGACACACGTATGCTGCTTGAAGACATCACAAACCGCATCATGGTCCGGCGGTTTGTCAGGATCCGAAAAGAACCACCGTATCTTGGTTTTGAAAAGGAGAGTTTCAGAATTGAATGAAAAAGAAAAAGAAAAAAAAAAAGGCAAGCAGAATAAACGGAACAGAGGCTAAACAAGAAGAGAGAACAAAGAGAGTGGGCAAAGATTATTTTTGTTGGAGGGAAAGGGTATAT
Organism: Glycine soja; assembly: GCF_004193775.1. NCBI lineage: Eukaryota > Viridiplantae > Streptophyta > Magnoliopsida > Fabales > Fabaceae > Glycine > Glycine soja. The sequence continues at coordinate 44,538,469 of NC_041012.1, read as the reverse complement.
AATGACGTATGAGAAACTTTTAAAGGGATTTTTTGCTTTAGATACAGTCAGAAAGATAAGTGGAGAACTAATAAGAGGATCTCACATAATTTAAATCTATCTAATTTGGGGTCCAATTTCAGGTTTAAATACTTTTACTTTTTAATATAATTAGAAGAGAAATGAAAGAAAAAAGAGATAAAATAAATATGCACAAAGAAAAAATAAATTATAAAAATATAGAATATAAATTTAATACATTATCAATTTAAAAATATACATTATATATATATATATATATATATATACTATTAACTAAAATCGCATTGGTTCAGATCTTGGTTTATCATAATAAAAGAAAATCTTAGTTTACTATGTTATAAAAAATTAAATCTTTTCGTTAGATTTAATTCCTGTTGATAATAATCTTATTATAATAATTCAAGATTTTAATAATACAAAATATTTAAAAACCAACATGTTATAGGAATAAAATAATTGGTCGATGAATGTGTATGGATGAGTTACCGCAGGTATCCCTTGGCCAATTTGACACAGCACAACCCATGCTCTGTCCTGTGTATGATGATGGTCATCAGTTTCAAATCAATTTTTGGCAATTAATGAATCAAAATATTGATTCTATATACGCATCAACTTTAAAAAGTTATTATTATTATTATTTGGTGGACTGCGATTTTAAAAATTATGAAAGACCCTTAAATTGTAAACACTGCACAATTTAATGACAAATATTTCCATAAATCAAAATTACAATTAAACTTTATCAACAATCAGAGACGGATTTCGGGGACACCAGGGCTTTAGCCCCCATCCCTCAAACTCCTTTAATGCTATATAATAACTAATATATTTTTATTAAAAAAATATTTTAAATAAAAACAATATATTAATAAATAATTAATATATATTAGTTCCAGAAAAAATAAAATATATATATACTAATTAATAAATCTGATAATATATGTTATCATTTATCACTAATTATATACTAATTTTTTTAATAATATATTTTGTAATTAATTATATTGTAATCCAAATATATATATATATATATATATATATATATATATAATATCTTTATGAATTTTCATCAATTTTTATTACTTTGATGATTAACTATATTTTGTGTATTATTATAAGTTTTATTTATATATCTATACATCTAATTAGTAACATTATATTATAAACATATTCATATATATTATATATAGTTGTTATAAAATTGGATGATTTTGTTTATCATTGTATTTAATAAGTTTGTTCCCTTTTTGTTGTGAAATTATTGTCGTGTGTTTTGTTTAATTGTTATTCAGCTTGTAAACTCAAAAAGTCTTCCAAACTTAAAATAAAAAATTAGTATAAATATACATGTTTTTTTCTTTATCATTTGAAATAAAAGTTAATTTTAAATTTATGCATAAAATTAATAAATAATTTGATAAAAATCATTATTTCTTAAATGTTTATTTATTTGATGTTAGATAATTAATAATTAAAATACAAAAAAAATATCAATCCCCCATTTGAAGAACTCTTGGATCAGTTCCTGCCAACATTATTAACCTCCAATAAATTTGAAAAGGAAAACAAATAAAGTTTGTTTTGGTATGGTGGAAAGAAAATTAAAGGAAAATAAATATTTTTTTAAAGTCATATTTTTTTTTATTTTTACTTTCTCTTCATCTAAAAGAAAATGTTATATTTGATCATGTGTATGAAAAAAAGTTTATTGAAAAGAAAAAATTCATTTAAATAATTTTTATGCCCAGATAATTAATCTCGTGACTTTCATAACATGGTGATACATTTCTTCTTTCAAAAAGAAAAACATCACGTATGATATTATTTTTATTTTTTTCAATTTCTTTTCTTTCCATTTTTTTTAAAAAAACATCATGTATTATATTATCTGTATTTTTTTCTCAATTTCTTTATTTCCCTCTAAACATACCATTCATATCATGAGGTAAAACAGTTCAATCAAACTTTGATTTTTTTCTTCATGATTAATAAAGTATTATTCAACTTAGTTGAATTCCTTGGTCAACTGTCAATTTGGTTTAAAGAGATGGTCATGATCAGGCTTCTATACAAAGTAAACTTCTGCCATACAATTTCGTGGTTTTTGAACATTTGCGGGTTCGATTTTGAAATTTTAATTTAGAAATTGGTTTAAAATTACAAATTCAAACTCAGTTCTATTACACAAATAAAGATATAAATTTAGAAATAAAGTTTAATATTTATGTAGTAATAATTTTACATTATCATTAAATTATATATCAAATAATGTTTAAATTACTTTAAGATATTTATTTAAAAAATTAATAAATTTATTGTGATTTAATGAATATGCAAAAATTTATATACTAATCGTGCATATCCCTTTTTTCATATATATATATATATATATATATATATATATATATATATATTCTTTAAATAATAATTTGATTAGTTAGATCATGTTTAGATAAATTTCTTCATAAATATATGTGTAAAAAAAAATTGAGTTTCTCGGACAATCTACGGTTTCTCTTGAATTTTTAAGTGAGTCGTGTTTTTACACGTGCATGTTTAATATTTGTTTCAGTTGCGTGATGAATTTACTCACTGATGAATTACAAACACCATTAATATATGTTGCAGTGAACAAGAAAACACATCACTAAATTTTTTCTTTTTCAATTTAAGTATTTTATTTGTTAGAAGATTTAAGTATCTCACAGCTATATATTTTTACAAAAGTTTAACTAAATGGGTCCCACGAATAACCCCACATCCTTATAATAATGGTTAATTTTAAAAACTTTCTTTTAATGAAAAAAGTAATTGGTTGGCCCACCATTTCAGATACAGGCAACCTAAATGTGTTTTTTTTTTACGTGTAATTAACAAAGGTATAATTTTTAGCTATTACAATAATATTTAATATTAAAAATTAAAAAAAATGTGAATAGCATTAAAATTTGTGTTCAATTTCTTTCATACGTTCAATTTCTTTCGTAAGATACATAAATCTTAAAATTAAAATTAGTACCTATAATTAATAAGTGGTTTTTTTGTCCTATAGTATACCTTTTAATTCCCAATAAATCCATATCATTAAAATTGTTTAACACCATTTACCGACCTTGGCAAAACTCCCTCTCTAGCACACCGCAAAACTCTCCCTGCATTTTGAATTCATCTCCCTCTCGACCACTTCTCCCTTGTTAGGAATTAAAACTCATTGCGATTTGATACAATCTCACACGACACCTCGCACATGGCACCACACCTCGTACCTTAACCTGTCTTCATCCTCTATTAAAGAAGAACACATTTGTTGTTTAGTTCGTTGCAACAATGGACGACATGGGTCAACGTTTGGTTGTAACAAATCACAATGAGTTTTAATTCCCAACAATGGACAACAATTGTCGAGAGGGAGATGAATTCAAAATGCATAGAGAGTTTTGCGGTGCGGTGCGGTGCAGAGGAAGTTTTGTCAAAGTCCATTAACGAGTGTTAAATAATTTTAACGGTAGGGATGAAATTAAAAGGTAAACCACGGGACTAAAAAAGTCAATTATTAACTATAGGAATTAAATTGGATAAATTTGAAAACTATAAAGACTAAATGGGTAACTAAACCTAAAATTAATTAAGAGTTATTTTAGATTGTTTGATTCCCTATTAGAATGTCCTAAATTTTGTAACAATCTAAAATAACTCATCTAAAAATAAAATAAAAGTGGGTCATGTTAAAACCATGCTACATAAAGGGTGTTGTTAGGTGCACCCAACATTATTACTGGTGCACCCAACATTTTTAAAAAATACCAACACTATCCTTGTATTTTTTTCGCATTTGTGATGAGTGTGCATGAAGGTGGTCTGTAAATCGTACAAATCAAGTTGATCCGTATATTGATATTAAGCATATAGATCAACTTGATTTGTAAGCCTTTTACGGAACAACTTGATCTGTAAGACTTGTACAGACCAAGTTGATCCGTGTTGTTGCATAAAAGGTTTACAGATCAAGTTGATTCATAAAAGGTTCACGGATCAAGTTAGTCCATAAGCCTTTTATGGAACAACACGAATCAACTTGATCCGTAAAAGTCTTATGGATCAACTTGATCCGTAAAAGGCTTACGAATCAAGTTGATCCATAAGGCTTTTACGGATCAAGTTGATTCGTAAAAGACTTACGGATTAAGTTGATCCATAAGCTTTTTACGGATCAACTTAAAAGGCTTACGGATCAAGAGTATTCTTATCATTTCATCTTAAGTGCTGGGTGCACCAACAATAATGTTGAGTGCACCTAGCAACACTCCTACATAAAACAAGTTTATCCAATCCAGAAACTTGATCCAATTCATTTAACTTCTTTTGTTCTTGATTGAAAAGAAATATTTTTTGAATATGTTGCTTAGATGAGAAAGAACCTGAATTGTTCAGTCCATTGCAAAAACATGGACTCAAGGCATAGATAAAAAATTTTGGATTTCATACAATCCTCAACATGAAAATATTCAATTTTCGCACATGCTTCACCGAAATAATTTGATTTTAGACTATATTGAGTGAAATATATAGGATAAAAAACTCTCAATCAATTTTAAGATTTATGAAACCAAGAGAAATCGAACACAAACATCTTTAAGTTATTTGCGAAGACATTTTTAATTTTTATAAATTTTAAATATTATATATTATGACAACTAAAAATTATCACTTTATTAATTACATGTACAAAATTACATCTAAACATGCACATATTGTTTCGTGGTAATTTTTAAGTGTCATTATGTTAAAATTATTAACAATGTTATTTATATATTGATTAAAGGATCAATTTAAACCACATTTAAAAGATAAAGTGACCAAATTGAATCTAAATGAAAAAAATAAAAAATATAATTTAATCTATCACTTATATGAATTAGAAAAGCAGAAATTATACTTGTACAATAAAATATGCAACTAAGAGATAAGAGATAAAAGAAAAATAAATTTAAATTTAAAATATAATAAATGATAACATGAAGGAAAGAGATAAACACAAATATAATGTTATATAAATTAAAGTAAAAATTATTGTATGGGTATAACTTCCATGCTTAAAGAGTATAAAGCAAGAATGTCTATTATTTTCTATTATCTATAAATGAAATGGAGCCAAAGTTTTTTTTTTATCGTGTATATAGTATGAGAATACCTTATTTTTTGGAAGAAAAAAAAACACTAATCAGTTACTACTTGAAAGTAGTGTTATCGGAAATCCAATTGATAATTGACATGTCACTAATTATACTAGTGAGTCGTTGGTTGAAGTTGAACGGCATGAAAATAAATAAGTCATTAAAAATATTAAATTTGTCTTATATTACGATATAATGTTGGCTTGAATAATACAAACATTGATGAAAATCCAATGCTTCAAAAATCCAAGGATTCCTCTGTAAGTTTTATCCACGAAAAGTGCGTCAGGGCATAAGATCAAGCTGAAGGACAAATAAAAAATAAGAAGATATTTATTTTATAAAATAAAATTAATTAATGTAAAATACTCATTTGTTTTTTTTCTAATAAATATTTATACAAAAATTTATGGAGAAGATATTGCAATTTCCATTCTCGTTGATCGAGGCTACTTTGTATTTTTTCTCTTCTACGTGGCGCAGTGTATAAAATCCCGCGAAAATAACAGCAGCCACATGCACGTAGACGTATGGAAGAGACAAAAAACGTGAAAAAAGACAGACTTCACTGTGCGAAAGCTAAATATATTTGCAGGATACGAAAGAAATCAAATAAAATACCTAGAATCAACATGGTAGTTTACCACTGGATTCAGAGGCCCCAAAAATCTTAGGAATGGTCTCATGCTAAATATATTTGCAGGATACGAAAGAAATCTTGAGTGTCCGATTTAATTTAGTTTTCATGGTTCTAATTTTTTATTTTTTTTTTCTCTTTCTTTGATTATCTTTTCCTTTCTATCCCTCTTTTTTTTTTATCTCTCTTTTTTCTTCCCTAATTTTCTATACGCCAGCATCATCTCTTCGCCGCACGAAGGATTGTTGGCAGAGAGAAGTGACTCGGTGTAGATGTGGGTGTACTGTTTGGAAGGTGGTGGAGGTATTGTCATTGATGCCAGTTGTGAGGTATTGATGGAAGTTGAATAAATTGGAATGTGAGAGAAATCCGGAAAGATAGAGAAAAAGAAAAGGAAAAAAATGTATAAAAAAATCTCCATTTAATCTAACAGTATATATTTATTTAAATTTTTCATTTATATTTATCCTTTTGCTCTTAAAAAGTTTACTTACATACGGTAGAATCCGTCGTGAAAGTAGAAAAACAACAAAATATAGCAATTAGCAAGTGCGTGAGAGACCGATTGATGGGAACTAGTTAGCCAGGAAAAAAAATGCATAAAAAAACATGACACGTATATCCGTTTGGTATATTGATATTACTTTGATGAATAAATATACTGACATCTCCTAAGGTTTGGTAGATTTGTACAACTTCTTTCGGTTTTTTTTTTTAAGATTTATTTACAACAACCTCTTGTAAAAGAAAAAGTATTAGGTTCTTTTAAATTACATTGTTCATAATTAATTATCACATTACATGTAATTAAGTGTTACAATATTTTTTTTCCCGTAAATGCATGTCATATAAGAATTTATTGTTCTTTATAAAAAAATCATAATATAATATCATTCAAACAATTAAAAGAATCAGTGTAATAAAAAGTATTAATGTAATGCTTTTTAAATAATTTTAAAAAATTACGTAGCAATAGAAAGAATAAGAAGATTTTGTGTAATATCACAGAACTTAAAAAATGAGAGTGTAGTTTATTCTACTTTTATATACAATCTGATGGAGATGTGAGAGTGATTTACTCTACTTTAATCCATTATTTTGTGTGTGAATGATTCTAGTTTAATCCATCATTAGTTATAAAATAATAGAATTAATAGACGTGGAAAATGTACGAAATAGGATAACTAAAGATGCATGGGTGGTTTCGTGGGTGGCCATATCGTAGGACCTACAAGGAGGGTTGGTATGATGATAGTGATGAAGCATATTATTAAATATCAATTTGGGGCATCGATCGCCTTGGTTTGACTTAGATATTGTGCCAAGGTGTCTCCTTTTTCTTTTCTTTCTTTCTAATATCATCACCAAAGGAAAACATATGTCCTTTCGATCGGCACCAATCATCAACCATTCAACCACTATGTCTTCCACATTGTCGACTATCCGAACTTTAAAAATAACCATCTCCTTTGGAGCTCTAGGTCTCCTTGTTAAGAAAAAAAAATTCCTACAATTTTCAAATTTTATATTCATTTTGTATCTCTGGTGTTTTAATTTTAGGTTAAATTATAATTTTAATTTTTGGTATGTGATTTTGATTTTTCTATTTTTTTCATGATTTCAGCCCTCAATTTTTTAAAAATTCACAAATTTTTAATCCGATCCTCATATGCAGATTTTCTAAAATACGAGAAATTAAAAATAAAATTAAAAGATCAAAATCACGTATAAAAATTAAAAAAACATCAAAATTATAATTTAACCTAAGTTTATCTAATAAATTTATAGTTTCAATACATTTTGCCTAAATTAAAAATTATTAGTAGAACTCATTAAATGTAAAAAATGATAGTTACAAAAATTTGTAATTCTCAGTAAACTCTAGTCAATAACAAAAATCATATTAAGAAGAACGTACGTTATAGAAAATGCATATTCATTCTTAACATTTTCTTATTTTTATCCTTAATATAAAAAACATTTTTTATTTTAAATTATTAAAGAAATTTAATACTTATGTACCGTTGAATTATTTGAATTACTTTAAAATAATTGTTTTAAAAATTAATAAATTTATTTTATATGATGAAATATAATTGAATCACAGTCTAATATTTTTTTTACAAAACTAAGGTTACTTTATTTATGTTGTAAGGATTTTTTTGTAATCCCAAACATATATATAAATATTTAGAATATATTTGAGTTGGTTGAGTTTAATTCTTATTGATAAAAAAACACATAGTAATTTTTTTTGCTGAAAGCTTTTTTTAGTATGTATAATTGATTGTTTAGCGACACACCTTAAAAATAAAAAGACTACTCGCTATCTGAGTAGCTGTTGATGAATGCAAGGGTTATTAATTAATTAATTAAGGTGCATGCATGCATCTCAATTCAAGGGTGCACATGGAGCCCATCTCCAACTGAGCGAATTTATTGGTGAAATGTCTCATTCTAATGCTCAGTCATTGAAACACACGACAAATTAATATAGAAATATACGTCTAAAGTTTGTCATGTGAATTGTTTTTGGGGGAGTGAGGAGTCCAAATATAGCACTGGTGAGATGGGATATATGGAAGAACGGGATTCCAGAGGATTAGTTTGGCTTTATCAGGCAAAGTGGAGATGAAAGTTTTCATAATAAATTAAAGGTTAAAATTTAATTTTCCTTCTTCTATTTTTTTTTTTAAATTTATGATTTTAGTTCTCATATTTTTTAATTAAAACATTTTGACTCCTATTTTTAAAAAAATCACAATTTTAAACATTAATCTATATATTTTGTAAATATTGATTGATATATATCTATTTATTATCCACATGAAAAAATATTTTTTTAAATTATTTAATTATTAACAAACTTAGTTTATTAATAAAATACATAATCAGATCTAAAATTGAAAAAAAATTAAAATTAACTTTTTTTAAAAAAAAATGAGGGACAAAATGTAAATTAAAAATAAAAGAATTGATATTACAGATTTTTTAGAAGTAAAAAATAAATTGTCTCAATTAAAAATAAAAAAATTAAAATTACAAAATTTAAAAAATAAGTAGACAAAAATTACATTTTAACTTAAATTAAAATATAAAAGCTCTTTGAAAGAGGGTGGTATGGGAATGGTCAAATATCGTGGGGGAAGTAACGATCAAAGAGAACGGGATATATTAAAAAAATGGCCTATTTGATGAAAGGGACTTAGGAAGGCTACATAGGAGGCTACACATTAAAAGAATGATCGAGAAAGAGAAATAGAAGAACACTAAATAACTTGAGAAATATCTTTGTGGAATGGCGATGGTAGGATTTGGTGACTTTAGAAACAGTTTTAATAGTGGGTTATATCAATCATATATCATTGGTGTAAAAGTAAAAGGTTATTGTGGTTGACACGGGATATTAGAGACTTGGACTGAAGATTACTTCGGAGAAGAATTTTTTTGAGTGGAAAATGGAATTGTATAATAGTTTAATTCCCTTTTTAATTAATATATATATTTATGTTTTGTAAAAGAAGAGGATACAAATGGACCAGATTTAATTCATAAGCATACAATATTGACCTTGACTAGATAGCTACCAAAATTGATTTGCAGAGAACGATGAGGAATGATCCCCACTTCCAGTCTATATATCCTTTTTCACAATAAAGCCTAGAAAATACTGTCATCTTTTTTCATTTTTCTTTCTTTCTAGCACCTTTCCACATGTTGACTAAATGCTCATCACTACTGTGAGTGGCCTGATTTGGAGATGATCCTACGTACCAATCGTTAGCAATGAATGTATCTTTTCTTCAACATTTCGACTTGCTCAAATATAAAAGGATAAGTAATAAATTAATACTTGACAAAAATTGAAATTGGTTTAGAGGACATTAACTCACTTGATTATGATAAGGTATTGTATTTATTTAATTAGTTAGATCTTGCGGTTGGATTACTTCAAAGTACAAGGGCTTTGTTTCTCTTTTATTTATTGCCATTTTATGAGATGAAATTACAAGGATAGCTTGCACCTATGATTTTCTTTTCACCTTTTTGTCCTAAATATTATTTTTTAAAACAATTTCAGGCTAATCAGCACTGATTTTTCATCTAAAATCTATCAAGTTTTGAAGATTCTTTTCAAAACAAGTTTTTATTTATTATAAAAAACCAGAAATAGTGAGAAGATGTCTTCCCGTATTCTCATGTTTATTCACCAGTTCTGTTCAAGTATATAGTGGACAAACTTTTATAAAACAAAAATGTGATAATGAGACAATGCATGACATTCAAATGTGTTAAAAAAACAAATAAATTTGGAAAACACAAAAACTATTGTCGTAAACAATAAACAAGTAAGACCTAATTGGTAAAGTATAATAGTAGGCTAATATCAAATTCGCCGTAGTCAACAAGTGTACGTACCCATGTATACCCAAACTTTTTAAGCAGCATGTTAAACATTGCTTTATAAAATAAAATGATGATGATAATTTAACCCTTGCAAAAACATCTCAGGACTCAGGTATAGGTCCATCATCCATGTGGGAAACAGCAGGGAGCACAGGGTTCTACGTACTTTTTAAAATTTTATTAATTGGTATGTTTGACCCATCTTTGTCTTTAATATATCATGTACGAACTGATGATGAATTGTATTATTAAATAACCCAATTTGAAATTCACATTCTGCTCTTGTATGTAGAATGTATGCGTACCCTATCACTTAATACTAGTAATTCTGGCATTGGAGTAGTTTGACTGCTCTCCATGTGGTATGAGCATGTTATCGATCTCCCAGGGCTATATTTTTTCGTTATATTTTTTGATCGGGGTAAGTTTAAAAAATTAATTAAAAAAGATAAATTATAATAAGTGTTATGAATTCTGAATTAAAAATTATAAAATTATTTATAAATTCAATTAAATTTGTTTTTACAATTTTAAAGTCGTAAGAATTTTTATTTTATTTTACGACTTTAAAGTTATAATTTTTTTTTAAGTTGTAAATTTTTATTTTACGATTTTGAATTCGTAAATCACTTTTTTTTTTAATGTTTAAGTTATTTTTTTTAAATTTATAAAACTTTTATGCTTTATTTATTTCTTATTTTTAATTTTTTAAAAAATTATTTTAATTTATAATAAATAATATTTATTTGAATTTTTATTAGTATATTTTTTATGGTTTTATTTTATATTATATTAATTTATTTTAATATTTTATTATTTAAAATATGTTATATATTTTTAATATTGTTTTATTTAAATGTTTTTGTTTATTTAAAATTTAGATAATCTATTAATAAAAATACATAATAAAATTAAAAACAAAATTAATACATTAATATAAAACGCACAATACAAATGAAAGAAAAACATAAAAAGTACAAGCTACATTAATCATATACTTGTTTGTATGGACAATTAATACGATTATGTCCTCCACTTCTACATAATGAGCATTTCTTATATCTATTTGGAATTGATTTGTCTATCTCATTATGTATTCAAATAGTGACTAACCTGCTTGATGTCTGCCATCGTTTGGAAGGATTAGTCATAAAATGTGGATCTAAATATTACGTCCATGTGTCTTCACTTCTAAGGGAATGAAAATGATATTGATAAATTTTGAAAATGTTTTTCAACTTGTGTGCAAGATCAACAGAGTCATTATAATTTAAATTGCAAAAAACACACGCTTTGAAAATGTTTTAATGTTTGCACATGGTAACTTAAGAAGAAGATGTTGAAAACACTAATATTAAAACTTTATACACTTCAATATATTGCACATGCATGAATAGTATAAAAGCAAAGTGATGTGTAAGAAGCATGCACATGCTACTCACAGTTGGTATATTGTGAAACATGCTTATAGATACATGAAATGATGCATGAGACTCTGGAATCCTGTCACTTATAGTTCCTATCTCGTGAAACATGCTTATAGGGTCTCTTACATGAAATGATATATCATATCGTGGAATTTGACAAAAATAAAGCTAGTCAATAATAACATATGTTGCTAGAAATAAAGCTACTCAATAATAACTTGAATCATGGACCACTCAAACAAGTTGTGTACATTGGACTCCAACAAGTGTGCATCAATATTATACATGTTAAGATATCAAAAGGTTATAATTTGGCAAAAAACCATTGTGTCAATCATTACCTTACACCACCCTCTTTTCATTCTTAGGATGTTCGGACCTAACATGTCTTATTTGTCTAAGATGTATTATTTATGATTTTTCTTTATCAATCAGGTGAATTTATCCTACCCATATCTATTAGAATTCTTGTCTTTGATATTTCACGATGACAAGCCTATTTTACCTATTTATTTTTCAAATGTCTTTGCAAAGAATCAATAGATAAAATGCATGAAGCTGTTATAATTCTAAATACTTGCTTTGATGCATGAACATAATGCAATCACTTTATGTTTAGTAATGATTTTATTAAGATATCCCTTCCTTTGAGTTTTATTAGAAATTACTCTTTGTCGAGCAACTAATTCCTAAAATACATGCATGTAAAATCGTCCTTGTTTTTCTATTAAGGATTACCCTTTGTCGAGCGCCTAACCCTCAAAGATGATGCAAGGATGAATGATGCATGAAATTAAAAGTAAGAAAGAATAATAGGAAATAAAACATTTGTTTGTATTAATAAATATGAAGTGTACAATACATCTTTTAACTTTTTAGGTCTGTCAGACCCTAACTAGGGGTTTAGCCTCTCATAGTCATAAGGGATCTTACATTATAAAAAGGGTTGGGATGTAAAAAAAGGAATAGAAAACGATGAAAGAGAAGAAAGAATTTCCTAAGGGAGAGTTCTCAGCCTTTAGATATGTATTAGAGTGCTTTGAGATTCGATGTGTCTTCTTTTTCTTGACTTGACTCCTTTTCTATAGCGGTTAGAAGTGGACTTGGACTTGACTCCCTTTCTATAGTTATTGGAGTAAACTTGGGCCTTATAAAAAAATATTCCTTATTTATATTTTTTGAATTTTTTTGCTTTTAATCCCTCATTTTCATATTTGCAAATCATAAATAAGAAAAATATTAATTCTTAATATTTAATCCAAAAATAACTAGCCAAAAATAACTATTAAATAAATATTTTTAAAGATATTTTTAATATATTATTATTATTATAAAAAAATAGCTCATATTTAACCATTATCATGGGTATATAGCTCCAGAATATGCTATGCATGGTTATTTGACTTATAAAACATATGTGTACAGCTTTGGAATTGTTGCCTTGGAAATCATAAATGGAAAGAACAATACCATTCACCGACAAAAAAGAAGAATCATTCTCAATTCTTGAATGGGTAAGTATTCTCAAAAGCTTTGATCATGCCAACTATCTTTGAGAATATTGTTTGATTTCTATCACTAGACTTTAAGAGTAACATGCATCAAGTTAATCAAGATTATATATATATAAACATAGAAGTGCTAGCAATACACTTTCTTTTTGACACATTCTTTTCTCTTAGGTGGAATTCATGCAAGGCTCATTCCTTATTTATTAGCCCATTCCTAAGATTGTGCAACCCACATGATTTTTTACCAACAGAAAAGAGTGTGTTGCTAGCACTCCACATATAGAAAATGCCATGATGTTTAGCTTTTTATTGATTTTGAAGTCCTTTTACTCTTCTAGCTATACAAATTTGTTCTGTTTTAAAATGTGAAAATATTCAGACTAGAAGTCCACAGATTAATAACTTCTTACTCATTTATAAAATTTGTAATGGGAATTAAAAGAAAATGTGATAGCAATTCAGCACGTACCAATAATAATACAGGACTCAGTACAGAAACGTGCAGCAACACTAACCGGCCAAAGAGGGTCACTAAGAAGCCCACTTAAGGAGACTATGTTTGAAGCACCATGTTGTAGTGATTATAGCATTCCGTTAGCTAGGATAATTCTGTTATAACAAATTGGAATTCTGTTAGAATTCATTAGTATAAATTTGTAAGAAAGAAGATTGAATAAACAAGCAGAAACTCTCAATCTTAGTTATCCCTCTCTTTTATCTCTTCCTGTTACATATCAAAATGCTTCAATAGTTGGTTATTTTGAACTTTGGAATCATTTTGCCTTTTATACTTATTCTGTTTTTCTAGGCAAATTTGTTGAAAGAGAAAGGTAGTCTAATGGAGCTAGTTGATAGAAGATTGGGTTCAGACTTCAACAAAGAAGAGGTACTAGTGATGATCAAGGTGGCTCTCTTATGCACTAAGGTGACTGCAACACAAAGGCCAACCATGTCATCAGTGGTAAGCATATTAGAAGGAAGAACTATTGTTGAGGAAGTGTATTCAGAGACAAGTGAGGTATTGGATGAGAAGAGGTAGGAGGCAATGAGACAATATTACCATGACCTGAGTATCTCAACAGAAGGATCATGGACTGCTTCATCTACGTCTGCATCAGATCTTTATCCTACACACCTAGATTCTTCTTATTGGGAGAAGAGAGGATAGATAATACGGAGAGAAATTACAATATTTTTTATCAATTATTTTTGTTGTCAGTTGGTATGCAGAGTTCATTTTTTCCTTATAAATCCATTTATGATTCCATTATATAGTGTATTTTTTCCTCTGAACTGTAAAACTTTTTTAATTTGTGGCTATAACACAAGTATTGATAGAATATTAATCAAGTGTTTGGTACCATATAGTTTATATTTTGCATGAAGTATCAATAGTAGTTTTTTTTCTCTGCAAAAGGGTATATGTATATATAACTATAGGTACGTAGCAGAAGTACCAAAAAAAAGAAGTCAAAGAGTTCTAGAGTACATAACAGCACAGTCATGGTTAAGGACAAATGTTAGTAAAGTTAGTTACTTTTTAGTTGTAGATAAATGTTACTCAGTTAGTCTGTTGTATTCAAAATGAGGATATAAAAAGTGTATTCACATTCAATGCTAGAAGAAATTTGCAATCAGTGTTTCGCTTCTTCAACTTTAGTATTTCAATTTTTGTATGTACTTTGTTGGTGTTAAGGCAAAAATCACAAGGGGGTTGATTGTGATCTTAAAAAAATTTCGCAAGATTTTTGTAATCAGGCTTGCATCTGATAGCTGTTTCAAAAATAGATTACAAACTCAAGCAGACACAGACGAAGATTCTTATAGAAGATTAAAAACTTAGTTTTGTAAAATGAAAATCACAACCTAGGCATCAGTTAAAACATATGAGGGAAAAAAGCAATAACGCAACAAATTTTATAATGATTCATCTATACCATTAGAACTACAAAAATTGGACTTAAGTATTTCTTATTGTCATTTTCAATTCTTACACAAAAATTATGATGGAGACATATCTAAGGAGTTTTACTTGCAAACAAATTAGACATATTTATTTTGACTTTTGTTGGACCTTGTCATTTATATTAGACTTAAGTCTCATTTGTTTGACTTTTAATATTTTTAGTTTAATAAATCTTGATAGTCTTTAGGTTTATAGTATAATAGGATAAATGTTAACTTTATAATTGGTTTGAATCATTTTGAAATCAGCTTTAAAATGAATGATATAATAAATTAATAGAATGTTACATTATCACCTAACAGATTCTTAACATGAAATATAATTAAAAACATTTTGGGTGCAATAGTTACACAAATAAATGAAAAACGGGGATGAAATTATACTAAAAAGATCTAAAATATTCGTTCATTTTAGTTTATTTTTCGTAGAACTAAGCATCAGAGAATTGACGCAAATACAATTACATGAACAAATTGTATCTTAGCATGATATAGAAAAAGTTCAGTACGTAGTTGTATTCCTGCATATATAGTGTGGGTTATATGGGCTATGATTACAAAGTTGTATATACCCTTCACTTTTCTTTCCCCATCCTCCTAAGCATCACGATTGAGCATTGTGACAGGCATGTGCTGTAATAGGTTAATTCCTTGTAATTTCTATTTTTGTTTCAATTCTAGAAGACCAAGGAATTTATTAGCAACAACTACTGTGAAAGAAGTTTCATGGGAACAACAACTGCCATATACCATAGAAAATAAGGAAAATGAAAATACTTTAAGAAAGAAAAAAGAAGGCGAAATTAAAATAAGAGGGACCAGCACATTATAGGTCGGCAGCCAAAGAAAAATCAAAACAAGAAAATCATACGAGAGAAACCTAATGAACATGCCAAACTCAATTATGTATCAGTCATGGTAAATTGATTTTATAATATTTTTTTAAAGAGACTATTATTTTTAGCTTTTAATAAAAAGAATAAATAATATATATATATATATATATATATATATATATATATATATATATATATATATATATATATATATATATATATATATATATATATTGGTTCAAGAAGTGTGATACTGCAAAACAAGATCAAAATTGGAACAAAGGATATAATCACACACAGACACAAGGCACAAAACTAAATGGTGTTGTTATTCTTTTGGAATCAATATTGGCTCTCTACATACACTCTCACTCAATGACAAACATGCAGGGGATATATATATAGCAGTAACCCTAACAATTATAACAATCATGACACTTAAAGCAATTACAAGAAATAGGTAGAGGCACCAATCAAATATAGAGTCGGCAGTTACAACAACAATCTCCACCTTGACTCTACATTTCTAACAACACTAATCTCAGCCAAATCCTACCAAGCTTAAACACTTCTCAAATTTATCCCTTGGTAGGAATTTAGTCAACATATCAGCTGGATTGTCTTTAGATGCAATCTTCATTATTTTGATTGCTCCTGATTCCACCACTTCATGAATGAAGTGATGCTTTATATTAATGTGTTTGGTCCTTGTATGGTACATCTGATGATTGGCCAAATGAATAGCACTTTGACTATCACAATGTATTTGGATAGTCTCTTGTTCAATCCCCAATTCATGTAGTATCCCTTTCAGCCATAGACCTTCCTTCACTCCTTCAGCCAAGACATTACTCAACTTCAGTGGTGGATAGAGCTACAACTGACTGGAGGTTTGATTTCCAACTAACTGCAGTTCCAAACAAGGTAAACACATATCCTGACAATGATTTCCTTGTGTCCAAGCACCTTGCAAAATCTGCATCCACAAACCCTTCGATCACTGTTCCACCTTGAGAGTTTCTCTGATACAGTAAGCTAGAGTCGAGAGTTCCATTTATATATCTCAACATCCACTTTAAAGCCTCCCAGTGTGCTTGACCAGGTTCCACCATGAACCTGCTAACAACACTCACAGCATGAGCCAAGTCTGGTCTTGTATAGACCATTCCATACATGATGCTTCCAACCCCACTATAATAGGGAACTACATCTATCTTCTTCCTATCATCATCTGATATTGGACCTTGGCTTTTCGAGAGCTTCATGTGCTGCCCCAAAGGTGTGCTCACAGGTTTGGACTGATGCATCCTAAACCTCGCCACTACCTTCTGCATATAGGCTTGTTGGGATAATAGCAAGGTTCCTTTCAGTTAATCTTCTTTAATATCAACACCAAGGATTCGTCTAGCTTCCCCAAGATCCTTCATCTCGAATTCTGAGTTCAACCTTGACTTTAGGTCATTAATCATACATTTGTTGCAGCTAGTCACCAAAATATCATCTACATATAGTAGAAGATATAGGCAATCCTCCTGGTGCAAAACATAAACACAGTTATCATAACTGTATCTCTTGAACTCCATCTTTATCAAGAAATCATTAAATTTCTTATACTATTGCCTTGGGCTTTGTTTCAGGCCATATAAGGATTTTTGCATGAGGCATACCCTATCATCCAAAGCAAAACCTTCTGGATGCCTCATGTAAATGGTTTCCTCTAAGTTTCTATGTAAGAAGGTTGTCTTGAAATCCAATCGTTCCAGGTGTAGCTAGAATTGGTTGGCAATTGACATCAAGATTCTGACAGAGTAGTGCTTTACCAAAAGTGCAAATATCTCATTATAATCCACACCCTCAACTTGGGTAAATCCTTTAGCCACCAACCTTGCCTTGTATCTTGTCTTCTGAACCCCAAGAATTTCACTTTTCTTTTTGAAGATCCACTTGCAGCCAACTACCTTTTGTCCCTTAGGTAGTTCCACAAGTCTCCAAGTATTGTTCTTCCTGAGTGCTTCAAGTTCTTCTTCCATTGCAGGAAGCCAAAGTTGTCTCTCCTCACTTTCATGTGACTCCTTGAAATTCCTTGGTTCTACTAATCCTTCAATTTCCTTAGCTATTGTTAAAGCACAGCAGATGAGATCAACTTGAGTAAGCTTTCTGTTTGGTTTAGGAATCCTCCTTTCCCTACCACGAACCAGTTGGTAATCATTAATGGCATGATCTGATCTCCTCAAATTTGAAATTGAGTGTCCAATTTCGTCTGCTATATTGTCTAGGTCAGTAATTGGATTTATCGGAGTGTTTTCCTGCACCTTATCAGTAAAAGGCTTCACCTCAATGTGAGTTTTCTCCTTTCCACACTCTGAGTTTTCAGAATACATTCCCATTCTTGTCTCATCAAATGTCACATCTCTGTTGATGATGAGCTTAAAAGAATTAGGACCTAACCTCCACAGCATGTACCCCTTGACTCCTTCAGCATACCCAAGGAATAGACATTTTTTAGCTCGAGCATCCAACTTGTCCTTTTTGACATGTGCATATGCCAAGGTTCCAAACACCCTTAGGTTAGAGTAATTTGTTGGACTTCCACTCCAAACCTCCATTGGTGTTTTATATTCAAGGGCAGATGAGGGACTCTTGTTGATCAAATACGCACCTGTATTTGCTGCTTCTCCCCAGAAAACCTTGGGCAAACCTGCTCCAAGAAGCATGCATCTCACTCTTTCCAGGATGGTTCTATTCATCCTTTCTGCAAGGCCATTTTGTTGAGGGGTACCAGCAACTATTTTGTGCCTCTTGATTCCATGATGTGTGCAGAAAGTATTGAATTGGTCTGAGACAAATTCAAGCCCATTGTCTATCCTTAGGACCTTCAACTTGGTTCCTTGCTGATTTTCAATTTGAGTATGCCATTCCTTAAACTTCTGAAATGTTTCAGCTTTGTTCCTTAGGATGTAGACCCATACTTTTCTTGAATAGTCATCGATAATGCTCAAGAAATAGGATCCACCCCCATGTGTTTGGATCCTAGATGGTCCCCATAGATCTGCATGAGCATACTCAAAAGGTCTGGTTGAGGTGTGCTTACCTATCCCAAATTTCACCCTGTAAGATTTCCCCAAGGCACAGTGGTCACAAAATTCCAATTTGTGGAGTTTATCACCATCAGCAGGTGTTGTTTTTCAAGTTCTATCAAGCCTTTCTCACTAATGTGGCCTAGCCGCAAGTGCCACAATTTAGACTTATCTTCCATTGTGTGACTTGCAACAGATGCTTGTCCAATTACTGTGGATCCTTCCAGGATGTATAGACCATTGCTTCTCCTTCCCTTAGCAATGATTGAGGCTCCTGTAGACACCTTCATTATCCCATTCTCAACCTTTGTAGTGTATCCCATAAGATCAAACATGCTTATAAAGATAAGGTTTATCTTGAGTTCTGGAACATACCTCACATCTTGCAGCAACATTTCCCTGTTGTCAAACATTCTCAGTCTGACAGTCCCAATACCATACACCTTGCAAGCCTTGTTGTTCCCAAGGAGTACTGTTCCATACTCCTTTTGTTCAAGATCCTCGAAGTAATCCTTTACAGGACACATATGGTATGTGCATCCTGAGTCCATGACCCAACTCTTTTGTGAATCATCAGATGAAGCCACCAAGACCCCAACAGATTCGTATCCTTCAGAAGCCTCTGCAACATCTACAGTTTTAGTAACCTAAGAGGCCTTGGTACCTTTCTCAGGGTAGTGTTTCTTGATATGGCCAACCTTTTGACATTTGAAACATCGGATTTGCTTCTTGGTTTCAGGCCTTGACTTCTTCCATTTACCTTCTCCTTTCTTACCTTTTCCCTTCATTGCTGCTAGACCAAATGACACCTCCTCTGTAATCTTTGAATCTTGGAGTTTTTGGAATTCTTTGGTTCAAATTGAGTTGACCACCTCCTCCAAGGTAATTAGCTGATCTTTCCCATACAGAAGAGCATCTCTAAAGTGCTCGAAGGTCTTAGGTAAAGCATTTAGAAGAATGACAACTTTATCTTCATCTTCTAGTTTCACTCCGATATTCTAAAGATCATCAATGTTCTTGTTGAATTCTGCGAGTTGTTCCTCGATCGTCCTTGATTCCGCCATCTTGAATTAATAGAGTTGTTGTTTGAGACACAACCTATGGGTCAAAGACCTGGTCATGTACAGTGATTCCAACTTTGCCCATATCCCAGCCGCAGTTTTCTCCTTTGCAATCTCCCTTAGTGCCTTACCACCAAGACATAGTATGATTGCACTTCTTGCCTTGTCAATCATGCTCTTCTTCTCTGCATGCGTCAAGGTTGGCGGCATGTTCGACTCCCCTTTCAACGCTTCATCACATCCTTGTTGAATCAAGATTGCTTCCATCTTGATCTTCCATAGTCCGAAGTCATTGGAGCCAGAAAACTTCTCAATGTCAAACTTCGTTGCCATTTCTTGAATGATCTTGTTAACCTTTGCGTTACTTCCCACATACAGCGCCACTTGTTGGTTCAAGAACTGTGATACTGCAAAGCAAGATCAAAATTGGAACAAAGGATATAATCATCGACATACAAGGCACAAAACTAAATGTTGTTATTATTCTTTTGGAATCAATATTGGCTATGCACATATACTCTCACTCAATGGCAAACATGCAGGGGATATATATATATATATATATATATATATATATATATATATATATATATATATATATATATTCACAGTGTAAAAAGATGTATCATATAATAAATTTATTAACTTTAAAAATAATTATTTGAAAAATCACAGTAAGTTAATGATAATTACTGATTAGTTAAAAATATAAAATTTTAATGATAATACATAAAAATTAAACTCTAATTAAAAAAGTATAAAAACCCTGTTTTCTTCCTAACAACTTAATATATCAATCTTGATAATATTATAAGAAACCGTGTTATCCGCACAAGTTGACAATTTATATTTTCTCTATAACGTTTAAAGTTTTTATAAAAAGTTGACTAAGCCAACTGTTAGAGGCTGCCAATCAACCACTTGCAGAGAGTGTGTGTATAAAAATTAAATAAGTAGTCTTGGATTCTTGTATATTTTTCAATAATGCTTATCTCCTCTAACAATATGTCTTCAAAATTAAAATCCAATTGTCATGCATTATTGTTTCTTTATTCAATTATATATTTCATAAAATTATACAAATGGGCAGCCACTCCGGCGTTGCCTCTATCTTAAACAGAACATACAATAGTGTTTATTTAATCATTATCTTTAATATATATATATATATATATATATATATATATATATATATATATATTTCAGCACCCCTTTTTTATGTAACTTCGTGTGAACTTTCACTTATTCAATTTCTCACCATACAAATTAAAGTCATCTTCTGCGTTATATCTTTGGCTGCCATTAATGTTTCCCCACCAACTCTTTCATGCCATATAGAATGATAGCTACTTAATTATATCTTTCTCCGCAGCTACTTAATTTCTTCTCATAAATTCTGAGGTTTAATAGTTTAGTCATCATCAAAACAGCAAGAGCAAGCATGAGATCAGTAAGTTCCCCTGGTTTCTTCTTCCTTTTGTTTCTTGCTGCCTTTAGCTTTGCCAACTTTGCTTCTGGAGCCACTCTGCTTCAAGATGAAGGTACGTAAATAGCTTGCCCCAGCTAGACAAATTTAATTTTTTAGATGTTTTTTATATTAATCTTTATTCATATATAATTGGAATTTTATTTTATTTCCTCACGTAATAAAAGTTTTCACATTAGAGATCAATATAAAATATGATGGTGAGACTACTCCTATTCTAATAAAATGAAAGAAAGATCAAACTAATTAACTAGTTGCGTTCCAGATAAGAATGATTAGGTGGGCGTTACAGATAAAAAAATTATACATAGTTAAATGACTTCATGATTACAGAAGAGGGTTGAACAGTTGAGTAATTATAAATTTTTGCTATATGTCTTGGAATTGTACGAATCAAGAAAAATGGCTTGATGATTTTGTTATATATTATTACAGTGAAAGCTCTGGAAGATATAGCCAAGACACTTGGGAAGAAGGACTGGGATTTCAACGTAGATCCGTGCAGTGGACAACGTAATTGGACTTCTGCGGTTCAAGTGAAAGGGAGTGAAAACAATGTCACATGTGATTGTACCTTTGCCAATGGCACCGTCTGCCATGTCACCAACATGTAAATGTCTCACTCCTTTTCTTTTCTTTATGTTCTTGATAGGAACAGTTAAGGGTATGATAGCTAGGTAATTATGATCAGGAAATTTAGTTAATTATTTGGTATTCATTAGATTCCTTTTTAAGAAAACACATTCTATTTCAATTCTTCAATTTTTCATGGAGATGGAAAATATCATAAAAATCGTTTATATTTAACTAAGGTTAATCAATAAGTTCCATAACTATATATGGATTTTTTTAATTAAATTCCTATTTTTAAAAAAAACTGTGACAAATTAATAATTATTTTTTTGACAATCTAATTTCAGAGACTCAAATATAATTTTTCTTACAAAATTAAACATACAATATTATAAAAAAATAGTTTAAAAAATTAGTTAAAAATTCCCAAATAATTTAAGACCTTACTGGTTTAACCTTAATTAAACAATTAAAAGAATCATTCAAAAAGCTATATATTTTGTCTAAATATAATGTAAACAAAATGAAAGTCGTCAAATAGCACTTCAGTCAACTTTCAGCAGCTCATTGATTCCGTATACGTACAGACTGTGCTAGCTGCAGAATGAAGAATTTTAATCTATTTTTCACTTTGGACTTTTCTGAACCCACCATGCATCTTTAAAATCTTTTATTTTTTCGCAACTTGTTTGTGAGATTTGTATTTTTTTCGCAACTTGTTTCTGAGATGTCGGTTTGTCTGGCTTGTTTTATTTCTCTATCTTTTAGCGTTGAATTTCAATATGATCACCATGAAAGCAAAGTCCGTATTCAATGTGCACGCAACAAACATATTATATTCTTGTTAGCAGTTGTAGGTTTTTAAAATACAACTAACCTATTATTTTAGTTTGGTTCTTTGTGCAAATTCCTCATCATTAGGTTAATCTCATTGGGATTAATTAATTATTGCCAAATATAGAACCAGTTCTTAAAAAAATTTAACATTTTCTTAAAAATATAATATGTAGTCTCATAGTAACAAACATGAAAGGAGAAGTATCTAAAATAACAAGGGAATCTAGCTACAAGCAAAGGGTGGGTGGGTGGGAGACTTCAACACCTAAAAAAGCTTCACAAACTTAAACAATATTGCTTAGCAATGATAGATTTTCACAGAATGTTTCCTATTCATTCTTCCTGCATTTGATTAATTTCACACTTACTTGAAGAAATTAATGAAAATGTATCCGGTCATTTTTAGAAAATTACATATAAATAATTTAAATGTGTATATTTTATTGTTCCTAATTTTAATACATTTGAATCTCCTGTTCTTAATTTTTTTCCCTTTTCTGATAATAATTATTAAATTTTTTTAAAATAAATTATTCCCCTAAACTAGGATCCTAGATCCGCTACTGCCCTGCATATATGGGAAGGATATTACAAGTCATTTCCCACACCCCTTATTTTATATAAACTTACGCATGATATTCACATTTTATTATTTTGTTTTGACAATGGTAAATGAGAATTTTGTTTTGAAATTTTTATTCATTTCACTGTAGTTTATTAGCTAAACGACTGGGGACTGCTCCATGGTCTTGCATCTGCCCACCCCCACCCCAATTCCGTCCCTACATATTATTTTTATATATCTCTTCGTTAGGGGTGAGAATAGGTCAGGTCAGGCTTTGAAAGGCCTGAACTTAACCTATGATGAATCTTTGAGGCCTGAGCTTGGTCTATAGTCTATCAAAGACTTTTATTTTTTGCTCGGTTTGACCTTTTTAAAAGTCTGGTCTGACCTGATAGCCTTTTTAAAAGTCTTCTTCACAATAAATATTTAATATTTTATGGAGTAGAAACGTAATAGGAAAATTAAAGAAAAAGGAAAGTCAAATCAAAATAATGAGGAATATAAAATGGAACATGACTCACACCTAAATTGTAATTAAAGTCCTTGATTATAAGAATAGAAATTATGGAGCAGTCGGATAGTTTCAAAAAAAATTAATTGTATCCAAAAAATAATATTATATATTGGTATCAAAATATATATATATATATATATATATATATATATATATATATATATATATATATATATATATATATCAGGCTTATAAGACTTTTTAATAAGCCTAAGCCTGGTCTATTTAATTTAATAGGCTTTTAAAAAAGTCTTAGCTTAACCTTTTAATTAAATAGGCCAATAAATTTTTTTATATAAGCCAGGTCGTAGGCCCTATAGTCCAACCTGACCTATTTCCACCCCTACTCTTCGTTATATCACACATTTTATCTATTCTCTTTGTTGTTTTCCTATTTTTACATTTGATGTAAAAAAACTTATACACGTTTACTGTACAGTAAATTGCAATTTCTAATTATTAAGTTGATGGTTTCTTTAAGGCCCAAATTTGCTTGTACTTACTTCTCAGAGCCCAAAGATTATGGGCTTAAATTGAACTTAAAAGTGGGAAGATTTCATACTTGCCAATTTTTTTTTTCTTTCTATTTAATGTAATTTTCATCAATCATGTCAAATTAATGAATAGTTAAATTACATTTGCCTTTTAGACTTGTTAAGGGTTATTATTAAATGTATTTTTCTCAGTTTAGAGGAACCAAATCTTATTTTCTAACCATTTTCATGGTTAAATAAATGTGTAGACTTTTGAAATCACAAAACCTCCCTGGCACTCTCCCTCGGGATTTGTTCAGGTTGCCTTTCCTTCAAGAAATGTATGTAATTCTCAAACTTTGCTCAACTTCCATCACAGATAACGAATTTGCTTATTTTCTTTGTTTGCTAACATCTATGTATTTATTTTGCATGTCAACACAATCTTTGTTGCAGTGACCTTACTCGCAACTACCTAAACGGTACAATTCCTAAAGAATGGGGCTCCACGAAACTTGCCATAATGTATGATTTTCCGGTCATTTTTATTGAGTTTTAAATCATCAGCTTATATAATTCGCTCCTGCTTCCTGACATAAAGGGAATTATATAATATGATAAATTCTACATACATACTTTTAGATGTTTTTTTTATATTGCTTTTCAATCAAAATTAGAGTTTCACTCCATTAACCTCTATTATAAAAGTTGACATTTAAGGTTGGTGTTGGTTATTGAGATGAATTACTCTAATTAATTTAATCGGAGAATATATTACCAATAACACCTATAGAACTGTATCAGAGTTTTGTCGTACATTACATTCTTTAAAAGACTTAATAATTGTTATCAATATTTCTTGAAGCTAATGCCAACATATTTCTTTATCATGACAGTTCCCTCCTAGGAAATCGATTAACAGGTTCAATACCAATAGAGATAGCAAACATATCCACTCTTCAAAGTTTGTGAGTTTGTTGTTATCCATATATACCTTATCAAAGAAATTTTTTCCATTTCAAATATTATGTAATTATTATGTAACAAAATTAAAGAGTTTTGGAATGGAACCTAACTTCAACTTGATTTGGGCAGGGTCTTGGAGGGCAATCAACTGTCTGGAAATCTTCCTCCTGAGCTTGGGAATCTAACCCAAATTCAAAGACTGTATGCACTTTATTTTATTTCCCATTTACACCTCCTTATGTTAAATACCCTTTGGCAATTTGAATTATGTTGGAAAGCCACATAAGTTTGATTATTTCTGATTTGTTATAATTGCGGCCTCTTTGGGAGCTTTCTTAATTGTAGCATCAATGAGGTGTGTTTCTTGTTTAGTCCTTTATTGTTTAGAAATATGGCCCGAATAATGCTTATATATGACTTGATAATTCTTATCTAAGTCAATTTTGTAAAATTTAATTAGATATTTATCTCAAATTTTATGATATTAGAACTTATCTTAAATTCAATATTGATATCACCTGTATTGTCACACTCTAGGCTCATTACCTAGTTGTGAGGAAGTGTGTTAGAAAGTTTCCTTAATAACGGTGACAACTAACCTGCCTTAATTGTGACCTCTGTGGGGTCTGGTTACCTTAGTTAGAACCTCCCAAACTAGTTTTGACTTGAGCTAAGACCTAAGCTCAAATTCTTCGAACTTCCTTCATTGTTGTTTTCTTTCCATGGCCAGAGGCCAATATTTGAAATCTATTTGTATGGTTTAGATTCATAATTTATTCTTGTTTGTTGTTATCAATTATACACAGGCTACTTTCCTCCAACAATTTTATTGGAGAATTACCAGTAACATTGGTCAAGCTCACTACGTTGCAGGATATGTAAGCTTGATTTTATTTATTTATTCTACTCAGTGATGAAAAATTTAAAGAGTATTGTTTTTGAATTAAAAACAACCCTTGCTCATTTCATACCCTCTCATTATGCAGTCGAATTGGGGATAATCAATTCTCTGGGAAGATACCTAATTTTATTCAAAGCTTGACAAGTCTCCAAAAACTGTATGAACTCTCCTTTTTTACTTTATTGAATTGGTGTACTTTAATATAATTGTTTTTCTATTGTTTGAATTAGGTTGTCTTATTTCCCGAAGTCACTAATGATATGATTATTGTACTTGATATAGAGTGATTCAAGGGAGTGGATTAAGCGGGCCAATTCCGTCTGGAATTTCATTTCTAGAAAACTTAACGGACTTGTATGTGTGAATTTATACAGTAAGCAAGGTTTCAATATCAATGATAATTTTATTCGTGTTTACTTAGCTATTATTTTAATGTGATATACAGGAGAATTAGTGATCTGAATGGATCTGAACATTCTCTTTTCCCACAACTTAATCAGATGAAGAACTTGAAATATCTGTGAGTTTATTGCTTTGACTTTTTTCTTGAATAAAAATACAAAGAAGTTAAGCAAAAGGAACCAATAACATAATCTTATCAATTTTGTTGTTTGGTAGGATTCTAAGGAATTGCAACATCAATGGAACACTACCTCCATATCTTGGGAATATGACAACTTTAAAAAACTTGTAATTGCATACTTTTCCATTTTTTATTGCAATTAATGATTTATTTTCTTTAATGTGATTTATATTATTTTGTAACTTCTAATATATTGTTATGTCTCATAGTACCTGTTTCGATGATATAACTTTAATATTATATCCAAACCATTAAATTGTAGGATATTTTTTGCAATAATAGTTTTCTTTGCCAGTTCTAAACTCATTCTCAATATGTTTTCTTTCAGAGACCTTAGCTTTAACAAATTGACTGGACCAATTCCAAGTACCTATGATGCCCTAAGAAAAGTGGATTACATGTAAGAAATATTTATCATATTTCCTAGCATATCTTAATTTGTGATATATTTTTAGTCATAAATGCATTGATTTGAGTACTATGCTCCACTTTTAGTCTAAAGTATGATAGCAGGATAATCCTAATTAGATTAACATGTGAAATACCTAATGGAGGCTTAAGTAACAAAAACCAAGGTTTTATTAGAATAGATAGGAATGAACTATTTTGAAATTTGTATATATAAATGCAAAAATATTAAGTATAAGTTATTTTTATTAATATGATGTGATATGATTAACAAATAATCTCGACCCTTTAATATAAAATCAAAGATTGATATTTACATCCACATATATGGAAAAAACATTTATAGGCAAATGTTAGTCTTATAAATAAATCTTTGTACCTCCAGGGATTAATCTTTGGATCTCAGTGGAAGATATCTTGATTTCATCCTAAAAGAGATATAATTGAAGTTAACAAAAATATTGGTTGCTATTTCAAAATATCAAGATTATTCATATGTAGACTCATAATGAAATATTTTTCTATAAAAAAGGATCACGTGTCTTTATCTTTTTAAAAAGAGAAAATAAATAATGAGAAAGAACAAGATAATGATCAGATATAATGAGAACCAACTCAATAAACTAAGGATCTTGGGTTTGAGTACATTAATATTACTCCATTTATTTCACTGATCCTGATTAGTTTCTATGAATCAAAATACTAGTTGCAGATAGAAGGATTTGTGTGAGAATAAGAACATAGATAAATGGGTCTGGTTAAGGATGACTAGTTTATTTTCCATAGTTTTGGATCATCAATAAATGATATATTTTGCATATTAATCCCTTGATTTTTTTCTAATGTACGTAGATATTTAACTGGGAATCTTCTCAATGGACAAGTACCTGCATGGACAGAGAAAAGTGACAATGTGTGAGTTCTCTTTCAAATGCTACTTATATGATTCCTTGGACTTAGCAATACACATCATTTGTGTAGCAATAAAATAGAATCGTATCATTTATTCCTTTTTCTTGTTTTCTTTCTAAGGAGACTCTAATTTTTTTCCCTTTTTCTTCCATTTTCTCTCTTATTTTCATTTTAAGAAATAATGTTGCTTTAGTTTTTTTTTAAAGCAAATTAATGTAGCTTTAGTTATATATAGTTTATGCTTTTGTCCTTGGGCATTAAGTCATGAGACTCATCACCACCTAGTTACACTAAATGTGTTTTAGTTATTCTAGATCTTGATCTTCAAAAACATATAAATGATCCTTAATATGAAATTAATTTTTTTAAGCATTAATCTTTTTTTAGAGTTTGAATCAAAATTTATAACTTGTATGTAGGGATATTTCATTTAACAACTTCAGCGTCACAAGCCAAGGGAGTACATGTCAAATTGGAAATGTGTAAGAATCCTTGTAGTTGTGTGCTTTTTTGTTTGCAAATTTAATCAAGAACCTAAGTCGTAATCATCTCTTTATGTCACAGGAACTTGTTTGCTAGCTCTATGACGCACAATGACTCGTAAGTTTATTATTTTTATTACATGCATATAGTTTTCATTTTCCTTATTATGCAAGGAATATTATATTGATCATGATGGGGATTATGCTAATGCATTTTGTTCCTTCCATTGTTCTCACAGAGGAACAGTTGCATGCTTAGGAAGCAGTGTCTGTCAAGAAAGTAAGTTTCTTTGCATGTGGAAATTTTTTTGTTAACTGTTATGTTGTTCTAACTTAAGCTTTTGTTTAAGTCCTTTTAAGGAGGAAAAGAGACTAAAGAAATCACGCTTGTATAAAAAATATTGTTTTGGTAGTTTAAAAGTTAACAATGTGGAACCATTTGACATTTCACAACAATATAAACCACTTATTTAGGTTTTCTTTGGATTCCTTTTGGAAGTATAGTAAAAAAAATCTTAGATGATCAATGATTAACAATATATAAGCCTGACAAAAGAGCAACATATATTGATTTACATAACATTTTATCTTAGTTTTCTTCTTTTTGCATTAATTAATCTTTTGTTGTAAGTAGGTTAAAAATTCTTTCATTCTATAACCATGAATCACTAATGAATTTGTTAATGTTGTAAGAATTTTTATTTTTGACCAATTGGAATAAATGGGATAAGACTTTTATTGTTGTTGACCATTTGACATCTAGTTCCATGAAATGTTTCATATAAGAGGCTAACATGGAACTCATGAATGGTTTTCTAATTATTTTGTTTTCTAATTTCTCAAAATCTATTTTATAACTTCAAGATAATTATCTTCTCATTTTTCCTGCTTATGCCAACCTTCGAGCATACATAAATCATCTTATGTGTTCCATGAAAAACAAAATATCAGCAGCAAAAATATCATCACTTTCTTTCACTAGTTAGACCTATATAAGTTAACATAACTCCACTGCATCTTTATTTTGAGTAGAAAAGAAAAGGAATAGAAAAATACAATTTGAAGGAATGTATTTTTCTAAATAATATTTTAATTATTGCTAACTTTTATTTTTAATTTTTATCACAGCGTTATATTCTCTTCATATAAATTGTGGAGGAAAGATAGTAACAGACAATGGAAGCACATATGATGATGATTCAGATACTGGAGGTCCAGCAAGATTTCACCGAAGTGGAACAAAAAATTGGGCATATATCAATACTGGTAACTTTATGGATAATGACGCTGGCGCCTATTATATCGTGCAAAATAAAACTTTGCTTTCTATGGACAATGTTGACCTATACATGGATGCTCGAGTTTCTCCCATTTCTCTTACTTACTATGGATTTTGCCTGGGAAATGGAAACTACACGGTTAATCTACATTTTGCGGAAATCATGTTCATTGATGATCAAACATTTAACAGCTTAGGAAGACGAGTATTTGACATCTATATTCAGGTATATATATACTCAACATTTTTTTACCCTTGTCATGGCGTTTTTTCATATATAAAATGAAGGTGGTAGCTTTGATTTTATTAGGAAAACTTTTGAAATATTTTCATACATAAAATATCTTAGCAATTATATATTTTTCGGCTCTACAGTCACTAGTTTAACTTCATTTATCAAATCATTTGCTATTTGGTACAATATTTTTAAAACAATATGAAAATTAAAATATTTAAGGCTTGTAATCTATGAAACACGAACTCTAACCGACACAGGATATAACATAAACACAGATATTTTAATACAATATATTAATGTCTAAAATATAGGATATTGAAATATCACATACACATATAAAAAAAATTTAATTAAATGAAATATGAGTAACATATATCAATATATTTAAATTGATAGTATGTTCACCTTTTTTTTAAATAGGTCTTCTATGTTTTTTTAAGTATATTAGCTGCATAAAGTTAATGACTTAAGTGTTTCAACCAACAAAAAATCACTTTTAAACTAGACATCTAATAAGAAATGTTGAACAAATGTTGGGGTCAAAAATGGGTCCAACATGCTTATGCTTCGAACAGGAGAGGTGTTTGTGTTTCATAGCTTATAATTATCATGGAGCATTAGGGTTTGAATTGAAATGTTGTAGGGAGCGCTAGTGAAGAAGGACTTTGATATTGTAGAAGAAGCAGGAGGAATTGGTAAGGCAGTCATCACATCATTCACTGCTGTTGTGACTAGTAATACCTTGGAGATCCGCTTGTATTGGGCTGGAAAAGGAACAACCAGTCTTCCATTTAGATCAGTATATGGTCCTCTTATATCAGCTATATCTGTGGAACCTGGTAGGCTATTGTATTCTCTTTAAGTTTATTCTCATGCTATATATGCCATCATGATATTATTGTGTAATATGTGTGTCTTGTGTATAATAATTAAGCAGATTTTACACCTCCTTCGAAAAACAAAAGTAGCATATCTGTAGGAGTTGTGGTTGGAGTTGTGGCAGCAGGAGCAGTTGTTATCATCCTTGTACTTGGTATACTTTGGTGGAAAGGCTGCTTCGGAAAGAAAAGTTCTTTAGAGAGAGGTACTTACAAAAAAATTACTTTTGTTGTCATGATTATCAGTCAAACATTTTGCTAAACGCACTGTATTATTCATATGAAAAAAAAGGAGAAATTATGCATGTTGAATAAGTTTGAGTATGTGCCTTAATTACTATATCTTGTTATTGGACCTTTGAGGCTAGTAATTATCTAGCTAAGTAGAAAGTTGCATGCTCATATGCAGAATGCATTCGTAAAAATTTCTCATTATAAGAGATCTCGATCTGATATTTCTTCTACTTCAATCAACAGAGCTACAAGGTTTAGACCTGCGAACGGGTTTGTTTACTTTAAGACAAATCAAAGCAGCGACAAACAACTTTGATGTTGCCAATAAGATTGGAGAAGGAGGTTTTGGTCCTGTGTACAAGGTATTTTCCATTATATAATAAATTCTCTTTATTATCATACATTTATATAATTTTACATATTTATTTTTAAAATAATTTTTTCAACATTACAATAACTATATTGCATCGATCCTTTAAAATGTAGGGATGTTTCTCAGATGGAACACTAATAGCTGTCAAACAACTTTCTTCTAAATCAAGGCAAGGGAATCGTGAGTTTTTAAATGAGATAGGCATGATTTCTGCTCTGCAGCATCCTCATCTTGTTAAACTCTATGGATGTTGTGTGGAGGGAGATCAACTATTGTTGGTATATGAATATATGGAAAACAATAGTCTTGCTCGCGCTCTATTTGGTAATTCTTCTTATATGGTCAACTTTGGTTGTCATTTACGTGATATTGTTTAACTTATGTACACATGACTACACGTAACTATTGTCTAATTTAAATCATTTTCCCAAATAAAGGCGCCGAAGAACACCAAATAAAATTGGACTGGACAACAAGATACAAGATTTGTGTTGGTATTGCTAGAGGTTTGGCATACCTCCATGAAGAATCAAGATTGAAGATTGTTCATAGGGACATTAAGGCAACTAATGTGTTGCTTGATCAAGATCTCAATCCAAAAATATCAGACTTTGGTTTGGCCAAGCTTGATGAAGAGGACAACACTCATATTAGCACCCGAATAGCTGGGACATTGTAAGTTCCTATACCTTTGGTATAAATTTTATTTAGAAATATTTTTTTTATTTTGATTTCAATTTAACGTAGTCTCTAATTCAAAACCAAACGTGAAATTTTGTTATGCATATGATTGGACTCTAAAGAAACAAAAGCACGGGGACTGTATAC
This sequence comes from Glycine soja, assembly GCF_004193775.1. Taxonomy (NCBI): domain Eukaryota; kingdom Viridiplantae; phylum Streptophyta; class Magnoliopsida; order Fabales; family Fabaceae; genus Glycine; species Glycine soja. The sequence goes on along the minus strand of NC_041012.1, from coordinate 44,505,820 downwards.
TGGTGATTTACCTAATCAAATTCAACTTTTCGAATTATCCAACTTAATAACTAATATGAATAAGTGGATTACATGAGAAATTTAGTCTTTAATACAGTCTGACATTTCATTGATCCATGTAGCCAGTTAATCTACTTAGTGGTGGGATAAGACTAATTAAGGTTGTTTTTTGTTGTAGTAAAAATAATTACCAAGGATTATGCAGGTTTCTCGGTTTATGTACGTAGCTAATAAACTTTTTTTTTACTATATAGTGGATATATGGCTCCAGAATATGCCATGCATGGTTACTTGACTGATAAAGCAGACGTCTATAGCTTTGGAATTGTTGCTTTGGAAATCATAAACGGAAGGAGCAATACTATTCACCGACAAAAAGAAGAATCATTCTCTGTTCTTGAATGGGTAAGTATTTTCAAGTGGTTTTCAACCAACTGTTTTTGAGGATATTGACAAACCATTGATAAGATTTAATTTATAAATAATATTGTTGAGTTTCTATTACTAGACTTTAAGAGTAACATGTTTCACGTTTCCCATGATTAGATATGTAAAAAGAGAAGTGTTATTTCAATAAACTATATTTCTAACTCACTATTTTCTCATAGGTGATTAATTCATGTTAGTCTTATTTCCTCATAGTGTGAACAATGTGAATTTCAACCAATAGGAGAGAATATGTTAATTGTTTCCTATTTTTGAAGTCCTTTTACTCTTCTAGCTTTTTCTTTACAAATTGATCCATTCTAAATATTCAAACTATGAGCCAATAGCTAGGTTAACAACTTCTTACTCGATTATAAATCTGTTAAAATTGTTTCAATATATATAGTTGGTTATTTTGAACTTTAAATTGACTTTTGGAATCAAATTGTTTTTTATACTATTATGTTTTCCAGGCACATCTGTTGAGAGAGAAAGGAGATATAATGGATCTAGTTGATAGAAGATTAGGTTTAGAGTTCAACAAAGAGGAGGCGCTAGTGATGATCAAGGTAGCTCTCTTATGCACTAATGTGACTGCAGCACTTAGGCCAACCATGTCATCGGTGGTCAGCATGCTAGAAGGAAAAATTGTTGTTGATGAAGAGTTTTCTGGAGAGACAACTGAGGTATTGGATGAGAAGAAAATGGAGAAAATGAGATTGTATTACCAAGAGCTGAGTAACTCAAAGGAAGAACCATGGACAGCTTCATCTACTTCTGTAGCAGATCTTTATCCTGTGGGCCTAGATTCTTCTTACTTGGAGAAGAGAGATTAAAGACTTTGGAGAAAAGTTGCTTTAATTTTGTATTAATTATTTTGTTGTGAGTTTATGTGCAAAATTCATTTCTTTCTTGTAAATCTATTTGTGATTGTTTGAACGTGTGCAAATGTATGCATCAGTAGCTTTGGTTTTTTATTTTTTATTTTTATGTTTAATTATTTACCAAGTTTTAAGGAGTTTGTTGTTAGGTTGTCTGATTGTTATGTGTGAGTAACTTAGCAGCTTAAGCTTAGTTGCTGAAGTTTAGCTAGTTAGTTGTTATTTTCAGTTTTTCAGTTTTTTAACTTAATCTATTTAAGCAATATCTGATGCAATCAATAAAAGTGTGCATTTTTGTTATTTACAATATTCAACTCTCATCTTCATTAATATATCTCCAACAAACTGGTATCAGACCTATTTTTCTCAAGGGGATCTGTGAGTAATTCAACAGCAAATCTTACCTTCCTTAATTCAATCCATAACATGGATTCTGAAACACCTATTTATAGCATTAGCGCCACCCATGTTTAAGGGTAAAAATTATAAACTATGGGCATTTGGGATGAAAGCCCACCTCGAAGCGAATGATCTCTGGGAAGCTGTTGAGGAAGACTATGAAGTTCTTCCCTTAATAGATAATCCAACCATGACTCAGTTGAAGAGTCATACTTTAAAGAAATCAAGGAAGTCGAAGGCAAAAGCTACATTATTTGCCGCTGTTTCAGAAGAGATTTTTACCAGAATCATGCACCAAAACTCAGCATTTGAAAGTTGGAATTTCCTTAAAATTGAAGATGAAGGAGATGACAAAGTTAAAGGTATGAAAGTGCTCAATCTAATTCGTGAGTTCGAGATGCAGTGAATGAAGGAGTCAAAGACAATCAATGAGTACACAGATAAGCTTCTTAGCATTGCTAACCAAATAAGGTTGCTTGGTTCTGAATTTTCTGATTCTAGAATCGTTCAAAAAATACTTGTAACCCTTCCTAAAAGATTTAATGCTACTATATCTACCATGGAAAATAGAAAAGATCTATAAAAAATCACCTTGGCAAAACTAACCAATGCCTTACAAGATCAAGAACAAATGAGACTGATGAGGAGTGAAGATTATGTGAAAAGAGCATTGCAAGCTAACTTACAAAACAATCAAGGAGAGAAAGAAAAAAGGAGGAGTTTTAAGAAGAATTTCAACCAAGTGTTATAGCTGGCAATAAGAAGAGAGACTTTCCTCCTTGCAAACATTGTAACAAGAAGGGTTGTCCTCCTTTCAAATGTTGGAGAAGACCTGATGTAAAGTGTGGGAAGTGCCATAAACATGGCCACCATGAAAGAATATGCAAAAGCAATTCTCAACGGAAGAACAATGCCCAAGCAGTAACCGAACAAGAGGAAGAGCAACAACTATTCGTAGCATCATGTTTTACAAGTAGCTGTTCAAGCTCTAATGGTTATTGGCTTGTAGACAGTGGTTGTACTAATCACATAACCAGTCATGAAGAACTCTTTAGAGATTCGAATAAGTCACAAGTATCCAAAGTTAGAATTGGTCATGGCGATTACATTATTATCAAAGGGAAGGGAACTGTGACGCCATCTACCTCTCACATATATGTACTAATAATTAAAGGAACAAGAAATCAAAATTGATTAAATTTTTTTAAAACACATTTAAATAAAAGTCTTTCAAAATGGTAAACGACTCATATTCTCTTTTCTAACATCATAATAAAACTTATCCAAATAAATAATCAAATCATCTTAGCTCAAAACAAGGTTGTCTAAGACTTTATGCAATTAATATAAAAACTTATACCCCAATGTCATATCCTATCAGAGCATTGTGTTCCCGCGTCCTCTAGCATGAGGTTCTCCATAGTCATCCACCTAATCATCTGCTCCCATGAATACAAAGTTTGAGATTATCATAGGATCTAAACACAAATAGCACACGGGAAGTGAGTTATCACATCCCTAGCTAATAGAGAGAAACGGGACAACATAGATATACATATATAAATGAGATACAACCTACTTAAACATAGCTCACGTCATTCACGTACTCAAGGATCAAAGCACAATATTACTATATCAATCAATATCGATCAATGCACAAGCGTTATGCAACAAATACACTAAGACTCAATCCTATATGCAATGTGGTATCATGTTAGTGAAAAACCTTGTTGGGCGCGTAGGAGTACATGACAAGACAAACCACACACTAGTAAGTCAAGTCACTCTCACTAGGTAAAATCATAAAGGGACCAGTCAGGGTCACACTGTTCTACAAGAATGCTCCAACCATGTGGGATCGACACAGACTTAAAGAAGCACTCAAAGTGGGTGTATTTACCCCCAAGGCCTACACTCCAAAGAGTCCGTTAAGACCTCTCCCTTCTGATTCAGGTCTAACCCATAAAATATTTTAGCATGCAGACTTTATCTATGAATTGTAAAAAATACACGACTCCTCAATTATTCTCAAAATAATATTATCTCATCACGCTTGTGATTAAACTCGTCGGGTCCCTACAAGGATTCCCATCACAATACTCACTGCGCATTAACTCATCGCCCATAAAAGGTCTTATATTCGTGTGATTGTACAATTCATAGTTCACAATTTAATGCACACAACATCTCAATGCACATATATATTACAAGTTAATACATACTCAGTTTATCACATACATTCGGTCTCAATCACAATGGTATAATCTCAATTTAATATGTTATCACACCTCATGAATCATATACATTTTACTTATGAACTATGTAATACATACAACTACTCGTTTTGTTTTCAAAATCATTTTAACTCGTTGCGCCTCAAAGTGGTTCAACTCGTCAGATTCCCACAGTGGATCCCATCACAATACTCGTCATCCAAAAACTTGTTGCCTTTAAAGAGTCTTACAATTGTGTAATTGCACAGTTCATAGTTCACAATTCAATACATGTAACATCTCAATAAACATATCATTCATCACAGGTTGAATTTGTCACTTACTCACAATTTGAATCACCATTTCATAATCTCACTATAACAAATTATACAAAATATTTCTCACAACATGGGGAGTAAAACCCCTTAAACAATTTCACACAATCATATTAAAATCAATGAATCAAAATCATAGGTTAAAACACAAAAACATCATGAGCACTCAAGTTTATCAACCAATTCTCATCAGAACATCAATTGGTACATCAAACACAACAATATTGTATTTATAATTGTAAAGGAAAAATTATAATTCAATAAACATCTAAAAATAAACCTCAATTTAATCATATAAGGATCTCTACACATGTTCATTTTAACCCCAACTGCGATAAATTTATCCCTTACCTCTAAGTGGGCTCATGCGTGTTTCGACAGCGATAGTGGCATCTCTAACGGTTCCTTGACATTCCTCAAGCTTTTCCTCTGGTTGCCCTGATAAGGTTTCAAAACGTTAGAGAATGAAAAGAGATTGAAGCCTTCATTCCACTGTCAACGTGCAATGCATATTTCTCCCTCCCCAAACATCATTTTGCAAATCCCAACTGTGAAGATGTGTGGAAATGAATTGTGAACTTGGTGTCCAAATTTCACAATGATCCAACGATTAACGAGTCCGGAGTCACAGTTTTATTGGAACAAATTTTGGGTCTTTGCGGGAAAAGAGAAAGATAAGACGCGAAGGGAATTTCTCTCACCTTCAACAATTTTTTGTAATTTCCAACGGTGAGAATGTCTGGATATGAGTTGAAAACCTAGTGCTCAGTTTTCACAATAATCCAACGGTTAGCAAGTCTCAGATCGTTGTTTTACTAAGATAGGTTTGAGTATATGTGAGAAAAGAAGAGAATTTTAGGAGGGGAGAAGAAAAAATAAATTTTGAAAGGAAGAGAAAGCGCAGAGATGTATCGTGAAAATTGACCTAAGATGTCTCTATTTATAGCCAGAGTACTCTCAGCTTATTATTTACTTAATTTATTTATTTGTTTTATAAAAAAAGAACTATTTTATTTCCTGTCAAATGAATAAATAAGATATTTTTTTATTTTCTTTCAAACTATTATTTTAATTAATAAATTCATTTCTCTTTATTTATTTAATTACAAAAATCTCATCATTTTTTAAAAACTATTTATTTTTAAATAAAAAACATTTTTAATTTATTTACGAAAAATGAGACGTTACAAGAACTGTTATTATAGAGAGTATCACAGGTACAAAACAAATTTATGATATTTTGTATGTGCTTGACATTGATAAGAATTTACTAAGTATTGGAAAGCTACTTGAGAAGGGATTCAAAGTCTTCTTTGAGAACAATCAATGTAGATTCAAGGATCCATGTGACGATGAGGTCATGAGAATTAAAATGAGAGGCAAGAGTTTCTTACTTGACCCAATGGAGGAGGAGCAAGCAACTTATGCGACTGCTATGACCAACACAGAGACTTGGCATAAGAGACTAGGTCATTTTCATCACCAGCAACTTTGAATATGCAAAAGAAGGAGTTAGTTCGTGGCTTGCCCCATATTAAGTTCAATCTGCCAAGCTGCAAGGCATGCCATTTTGGTAAACAAGCAAAGCTTTCTTTCCAAAAAGGAGCTTGGAGAGCTAACATAAAGCTGCAACTCATTCATACATATGTTGTCGGACCTCATAAAACTCTTTCATTAAATGGGAGTAAATATTACATTGTTTTTATTGATGATTATACAAGAATGTGTTGGAACTATTTTCTTAGGTTCAAGTCAGAGGTTGCAGGTGTGTTCTTCAAATTCAAGAACTGGATTGAGAACCAAAGTAATTTTAGAATTCAAGTTTTGAGGTCAGATAAAGAGAAGGAATACACCTCAAATGAATTTGATAAATTCTATGAGAAGGTTGGAATTGAGCATCAACTTACAGTATCATACACTCCACAACACCATACACGACGATGTATGTTTTTCCCTCTTTAACACTATTACAGATTTTTAATTTGTGACAGTAACACAATGAGTTTTGATGGCATAATTCAAGTGTTTAGCACCGTCTAATTTATATTTGGCATGAAGTATACATAGGTTTGGCTCCTTGACTCGTACTTCTAGCAAATCTGATCTCTCTTTATGTGAATAGAAATTTCTGTTTGGGTAAGGTATTAGTTTGTTGTGTTCTATAGTTTGCCTCAAATCATTTTGGATTTTGGTGCACTTATATATGATCGAATTCCTAATTATTTTGCATATGTAACTTAAAGTGGGATTCAAATTAAGTTGTGGGAGTATTTCTCATTAATTGTTTTCCCTTATATTAGGTATTTAGTATTCCTATTCTATAGGTTATTAACTTCTTAAAATTTTTAAACTTCTCGATAAGAGGTTTTTGGCCAAGTTATAAAAAAAATACATTTTAGGTAATTTTCACTTTCATAGAAATTAATATTACAATTTAATGTGAAGCATATGTCTGAATACTATTTGTTTTTTCAAACAAACTTTTTGTTTCTAGTTTTATTTTACTTATTTGTTTGCCTAATTCGATTTTTTGAATGTGACTAGCTAAGAGACTCGTATCATTTTTCTATGTTCAGGAAATATTATCTCTAAGTGATTTATTTATTTTCAAATATATTTACTTGTTCTTACAAAACCCTATTTTTTCAAATAATTAATATCTTCACACAAGATATAGAAGATTAATTAACATGCCTTGTCAGAAATATTCCATAGATATGCTTCTCTGATGAATAGTATCTGTCAGAAAATTGCTTGCCAGTGAAATCTTCTTCTCGGCCACACTTTTCGTGAAAGCAATCAGTGTTTTAACCCTAAACCTTATAAGGTTGTTTTGCTATTTTTCCACCTTGCTAATTTTTTAAAAAGATTTCCTTGTCTATATTCAAATAGAAAAAAAATGGGTCAATTTGAGAGAAAGATTAAATGGATGTCAAATAAAACCTTCAAATACCTCATAATAAAAAAACAAAAAATGGATTTAACAAAATTACTGTAGATTTTAAATCTGTTAACCAAGATTCATTTTTCATTTTTCTATAAGCCATTGGCCTTGCCTTCTTGTTTTTGGAGAAAACAAATAATTAGGCCTGACCTTTTGATGGCCAGGCTATGCGCAACTACCTACCGTGTTAAAATGGCGTGACGAGTTGACTCAGTTGGTCGACAAAATATGAGTAAGTTTTTACTTTTGGTATTAATACTATAAGTGTTAGTGATTCAATTATTGATTTTATAAAAAATTTACGTTAGTATTTAATTTTACAAAGCAAACTACAGTATCATTTGATATAAATCCTTATTGTTAATGAAAAATATAATAGAAATTATTAATATATTTTACAATATTTTATAATTCAAAAAATAAAGTAAATATTTTTTAAATTAAAAATTAAAAATATTAACAATAGACTCATATTTAACCAAACCTATAACGAGTAGTTAGGTCCGAATACATCGATCATCCTGATTCCTGGACCTAAATTAGCTAGTTGTGCTCAAACTATCCTTCACTTTAGAAAATCCTAATATAGTTAGACTAATATAATTTCAAATCAGTTGATATATGCGTTCAATGATAACAGAAGGAAGAGTTTAGGATTAATATATATTTTGATAGAAACTACAAACTAATATTCTTCACAATAGAAAATCTTGTTTGAATCATATAGAAATATTACTAGGGACAAAATTCTAAGTATTCAGACATCTACATATAAAAAATTTGAACTAAAAATTATTAGTTAGACAAGAACAACTATTATTTTGTACAGAGACCGGAGCAACCTTGTACTTGATCCACACGCTCAAATATAAATGATTAGTATAAATGCATTTATACAAACACCTAACAAAATTTGATTACTTTCTATAAAAAAAATTGATTACTTTGTCGTGCCACCTTATTTATTAATACAATGCCATTATAAAATAAATTACTATTAAATAACTGTAAGTTAAATTAACAGCATACATAAATTAAATTAAACTGTTGAAGAAAAAGGAGTCAAAGGACTTAGTTGGTAACAGTTGCTATGGTAATGTTGAATTAGTCTCCTTAGCTTGCTGGTCCTTAATTGACACGCCTATGAGACTTTAAAGTCTTCCCTGAACTGGACCCTTCTACACTCCTTCCTCCTTTATTATCTGCCTTCTCATTATTCTTCCTCTTCACACTTTCTCCATTGCAATGCCAATCAGCATGAAGACCATCATTTCCTCTCAATTTGTCCTCCTTTCACTCCTTCCAATTTGCTTCACATGGCTTGCTTTTGGAGCCAACAAACTGCCACAAAATGAGGGTAGGAAATGCATATAAATCTCTTTTAAATATAAATGAATCAAAATATTGTTTAAGTGATCACATTGCTTATGGCACTTCAATTTTGGGCGTTTATTTTAGTGGATGCGCTGAAGGAGATAGCTAAAACACTTGGTAAGGAGAATTGGGACTTCAGTGTAAATCCATGCTACAGCTGGAATCTTTCCAAAGACAATATGGTTTCTTGCAATTGCGATATTTCTAATGACAGTTTCTGCCATGTCATGAAAATGTATGTCCCTTTCTCATCAGTGTCTTTAAAATCGGAAGAGGCTTCACTATTCACTTGGTCTTTATAGTTAGAGTTTTAGTCTTTATATATACAGTTTTTTTGTAAAGGTTTATTACGTCAGAAATTTTTTGTGGTAGCTTTATACCACTGTTCTATGGTATTGGCAATAAACACTAGAACTTGAAATTTTTCTATGTTCGTAGGGATTAAAACTTAGCAGTTTTGCGTTGTTACTAAAACAATTTTTCTCTAGTCAGGACTAAACCTTACGACAACTACAAGTACTAAATTATGATTGTTTGCTTAACAAAAAGAGGATATACTATCTGATATATACTAATACGACGGAACAAATTTAGTACAAGTACTAAATTCTCTTTGATTGATATCAAATATATGAAATCTCTTAAAAATTTTAAAAAATAAATATGAAAATTGACTTTTGAAAATTAAGTTTTTTGGTAAACGTATGTATCTTTAAATTGAAAAATAAATATTCAATTTTTAAAGTATAATAAATAATTAATATTATTTTTATTCTTAGCATGTATCTTTAAAGGCACACGCTAATAAAATCAAAACTAAAATTAAGAATAAATATTACACTAGTATCTTATTTTCTTATACGACAATAGTAGCATGGATGTTTGAAACTATGAACACTACAACTTTTTTCTTTTATGATTGTTCAAACTTCAATTTCTAACCCTTTCATTATCGATCAATGCGTAATTAAAAGAGACTAGTACAATAAACATAACTACATAAACGCCTGTCTTGATAAAAAAAATAATTACTATTTTTCAATTTTTGGTGACAGAGCTCTGAAATCACAAAATCTTCGAGGCAATCTTCCCCCACAACTGATCGAATTACCTTATCTCCAAGAGATGTACGTAATACTCTTTTGAAGGAAAGTGAACTTGCATACTATATATGTTATGTTTCACTATGAATTTTTTTTTATTATTAGAAATTTACAATACTACTCACGTAATCTTGCTGGCGTTTCATTATAAATCTGATTAATTTATTTCTTATCTTTTTTGCCTCATTTTGGTATAGTGAACTCAGCCGTAACTACCTTAGTGGTACAATTCCTAGACAATGGGGCTCCTCCAACCTTCAAAAAATGTATGTTTCTCTTTCCACTTATGAATCATCTTCATTGTATGTCTTTAGCATATGATCTTGTTACATGAGGGTATTGTTTTATGTGTTGTGTTGCATGTGTGAGAAAAGGTATTTTTTTTTTATACAGAATGTGAGAAAGAGTATATAAATTTAATAATGCGCTCTTTAATGTTTTTCTTTCCAACACTTTATCTCCCTTTGCTTAAAATTTATTTGAGTTTCACCGGTTTTGTAACAAAATCCACTAGAAGAAAAATAAAATTCACATATTTAGTCAGACTTAGAATTTTACTTCATAGAGAAAAAATTATTATATAGTCCAATATCATTATATGACCATGGTGACATGCTTCTCATCAATCTACACATAACCATATTTTTCAGTTTACAAAGAAAAATAGTTGATAAAACTTGATTATGTATCATGTGAAAATTGACCCAACTTATAATAGTTTGGGACCATGTAATAATTGTGTCCACAAGAGACTATATTGTTGACATTTCTGAATTTTAAAATTTATTACTTTGTTTCATGTCACATGAATCTAATTTACGTTTTCCTATAGTTCTCTTCTTGGAAACCGAATAACTGGCCCAATCCCAAAAGAGCTGGGAAAACTCACCAATCTTACACGCTTGTGAGTTTCTACTTTTCCTCATTGATTAAGATTCTATGTAAGTCATTTCAATGTAACGTAATTTCTATTGCATAGGATCCTTGAGTTCAATCAACTCTCTGGAAAGCTTCCTTCAGAACTTGGGAATCTTGTCCTCATTAAACAACTGTAAGCCTCTGCATTTTAGTTGTCATTGTCATTAAGAGACACTATATTGTTTCATTTGATTAAGTTTTGCTGTTGAATCTTCAAGAATCAAGATTATGCGCCAGGACAGTGAAAGTGGACTTTTTTCTCTCTATTTTTTTTATATAAAAAAATGCTTCAACTAAGTTTTGTACTATATAAATTGTTAAACTCATGTAACATAATATGAGTTCTGATAATTGCTTGTTACTGTAGACATCTAAGCTCCAATAACTTCACTGGTCCATTGCCAGCAACTCTTGCGAGGCTTACTACAATGGATGAATTGTATGGTCCTTATTTAAATTTTTTGCAGTTACTTGGAATTCTATTATTAATTTTGGTTCTGAATAAATAGTAACTTTGCATGATTATTGTCACATGTGAGCAGTCGAATTAATGACAACCAGTTTTCTGGCAACATACCTGATTTTATTGGAAGTTGGAAAAGTCTTGATCAACTGTACGAACCATTCTCTTTTTCTCTTTTTTTTTTTAATTGAAGTTTGATTCTATTTCCATTGTTGATCCTTATATATGATGGAAATGTATTCTTATTTTGAAGACATATGCAAGGGAGTGGTTTAAGTGGACCAATTCCTTCGGGAATTTCACTTCTAAACTTAACTGATTTGTAAGTATGATTTTTTTATATATATACATATGCATACATAAATAAATAAATAAATATATATATATATATATATATATATATATATATATTGCCAAGGCTGTAGAGTAAATTTTATTTTAATTTTCTAGTGCTAAAAGGAGTTTCTCTAACCAATTCATCATAAAGGTTAAACTATTCATTTAGTTTCTATTCCTTATTTTAAGTTTTAGTCTCTCCACAATATAATTATAAGTAAAGTGTTTAAAAACTTTAGTTTTTTTTTCTCTATTACTAACACTAGAGAACATTTTCTGGCAGTGAAAGCCATTACAAAAGTTTTCTGGCAGTGCTAAATTACCACAAAAAGCTATGTAGAAATTAAAACTTAGTGTATAGTTTTTTGGTTTGGAGACTAAAACTTAAAATAAAGATAAATATAAGGACCAAATGAATAATTTAAACTTTATTTATAATTGGGACCTCAGCATTAAATTGCTTTCTAACTATATTTTTCCTTCCTTAAAATATGAAATGCAGGAGGATTAGTGACTTAAATGGACCTGATTCAACTTTTCCACGACTAGAAAATATGACATATCTGAAATATTTGTGAGTGAATTGCTTTAATTGTTGATATTTTTATTCTAGTTTTTCTCCTTAATACAAGATACGTGATCTGAGAAGTACAAAATCTAACTCATGAGATATTAATAATGTTATTTCTTCAGAATTCACGTATTTGATTGTATAACAGGATATTAAGGAGTTGCAATATCAATGACACATTTCCTCAGTATCTTGTAAGGCTATCACGTTTGCAAATTTTGTAAGTGCTAATTCACTCTTTTTCCAATGATATACTATGTTGATGCTGATTGTCAAATTTTCTTGTATTAATTTTATGTTATTTTAAGATCATGTATGGTCCTTACAATTTGAAAAGTCTAAAACAGCCCATGAGAAAAATGAAAAGATGTAGCTCTATAAAAATAGTTGAACAAATAAGTGGGTTTCATGAAAAACACATCCACCAAATACTTTTGTTTCAAGTTTTCTGCATGTTATGATGTGTCAGATAATCAAATTGATCAGTACCGCTCTGTCCATTTTATACTTTTAGTATTTAGTAAAAGAGAAGAGAAAATTAGAGAAAAATTACAGAACTTAAAAATAGAATTGTATTAAAATAAGAAAGATCATTTTACAAGGGTACAATAAAGCTTATAAAGCTAATTAGAGTAACCAACTTCCTAACTAATGTAACTAACCTTTTAACTAATTTGTGTATCTCTGACATAGGCTCTTTTTTCGAATGGATATAACATGAGTATGCTTTTGTGGTCATCACATCTAGAAGATAAATATTTTGATGTTTCTTCTCTCTTTAACTTTGACTTGTGCTGGATAAAATTTCTCTTGCAGAGACCTCAGCTATAACAAATTAAATGGACCAGTCCCGAAAAACCTTCAAGAAGTAGCATTAGCAAGCTACATGTGAGAACTTTTTAACATTTTTTATATTAATTTTACTCCAAAATAGGAATTGATATTCTTTTCATTGTCAAATCCAGTTAGATAATTAATATCCAAAACTATGGCTGTTACTTTGTAGAAGCCACTATCTATTTATAAATAATCAAATGATTATTAGGTTTCAGATATTATACCTATTCTGCATGTTTGTAATATCTTTATAGGTTTAAAAAGTTCAGGTTGTCTTTGGTATAAGCTGTCTATGTCCAATTGAATTCTTGAAGGAAAAACTCAGCTTAGACACATGTAAAATTGTCATCTTAATAGTGTAGCTTAGGTAGATCAAGGCAAATATGAGATGAAATGGGAGAAAATTTATGAATAAAGGATGCACCCTTTTTGAAATTGAACATGGATAAAATTGTGTGGCATGGTTTTATCATATTGTATTTGAATGGATCATGATCCTTTATAAAGTGCACCTTGCAACTTGGAAAGTAAGGTGCAAAACTCATAAATGTGACATCCTCTACCACATACATGTATTAATAATAAAAGAAATAAGAAATAAAATTTAATTAAAAGTTTTTAAAACATATTTAAATACAACTCACATTCACCTTTCTAACATCATAATAAAATTTATCCAAATAAATAATAAATTTACTTTGGCTCAAAACAATGCGTCTAAAAACTTCATACACTTAATATAGAACCTATACCTTAATGTCACATCCTATCAGAGCATTGTGTTCCTGTATCCTTTAGCATCAGGTTCTTCATAATCATTCACCTATTCATCTGCTTCCATGCACACAAGGTTCGAGATCATTATAGGATCTAAACACAAATAACACCCCGGGGGTGAGTTATCACATTCCTAACTAATGAAGAGTGACAAGACAACATGTAAATATAAATATCATAAAAACAAAATAAAACTTACTTAAACATAGCTCATATCATTTCACCACTTTATCACCCAACATCACATCATAACACAACACGTCTCGTTCATTTTCACAAAATTCACGTATTCAATGATCAACACACAATATCACCAAGTCAATCAATATCGATCAATACACAAGCGTTATGCAACATATACACTAAGACTCATCCATTTGTACTGTCTTCGTGTGATTCCATTATCTCCCTCCGTGAATATTATCTCACAAATCCCAACGATGAAGGTGTGCGTAATTGAATCTTGGAAAACATATCAAAAGATTACGACAATCCAACGGTTAACAAATCTTTGGTCGTAGTTTTACTTAGACAGTTTTGAGTTTCTGCGGAAAAAGAAAATGCTACTATGAGAAGTGTATTTCTCTCACCTCCAACATTTTCTCATAATTCCTAACGGTGAAAACTAACCTAACATCGTTATTTATACCTAGGGTACTCACAACTTATTATTTACTCTATTTATTTTTATAATTTTATAAAAATAAACTATATTTTATTCACTACAAGAAACAAGCTCGTTTGCCAGGGGCGGATTCCCTGGGAAAAGAACAAAAAGCCCTGGGAAATGGACGTTTGCCAGGGGCTGAATCCCTGGGAAAAACGCCCATCGCAAATCAGTTTGCCAGGGATTTCACCCCTGGCAAAAAAACGAGGGGCTGGCCCTGGCAAAATCCCTGTCTTAGCCCCTGTCTTCTCACTGACGCATCTGCACACTTTTCTGACGCGCTGCTGTACTGATACAAGTCAAATCATACAGTGCCAGGGGTTTTGCCAGGGGCAAACCCCTGTGAAACTTTATATATTTTTTTTAAAAAAAAAAATTTTAATAAATAATTTATTGTAATAAAAATCATTTTAATTAAAAAAAATTATTTAAAATAATTAAAAAAAATTATTTAAATTTAATTAAAAAAATAACTGATTTTGAATACACTATTTTCAAAAACTGTTTTCCAACAATAAACCTTTTTTTGTGGTATTTTTATTTAAAAAACAGTTTTAAATTTTAAAAAAATTACAATTTATAAAAAAACCGATTTAATTTAACAAACAGTTTAACTTTTAAAAAATATCAGACTTTTGACTACACAAATTTAAAAACCGATTTTCCTCTAAATTAAAAAAAAAGTTTTAAAAAAACAGTTTTAGTAAATAACCAGTTTTCCATAATAATTAACAAAATGCTATGTATTTTTGTGCATTCTAGTATAACAATAACTACACATAATCCACAAATCTACCTAAAAAGCATATATTCAACAACATGCATATATTCTATTTTGTTAAAAAATAAAAAAACATGCATATATATTCCATAAATAATTTGAATATTCAACAACATGCATATATTCAATAACATCCAACATCATCATCAACATATATCATTCTATATAACATATTTATTAAAATTTCGAATAAAAACAAAGAAAAAATGTTTTACTCTAATTAAACAGTTTTAAAAATAACAGTTTTATTATACATTTTTTTTCTCTAGTTTTAACATTTTTTCTAACTAAACTGTTTTATAAACAGTTTTAAAAATGTTAACATCATATATTATATATAAACAGTTTTATATAAACAGTTTTATTAAACAGATCATGCAAAATTAAACAGTTTTATTAAACAAAAAAATTATACAGTTTCTAATTAAACAGTTATATTAACAACAAAATTCGAAATATATATAAACATCATATATTATAACACATCATGCAAGTAGAAACATCATATTTTCTTTGACAGATCATGCAAAATTATAACATCATATATATAAACATCATTTATCTAAAATTATAAGTAGAAAAATTACTAACTTGTTGAAGCTTGAGAGAACAAATTCAGAGAGCAAGGAGCAGCAGGAGGAGGCAAATTTGGACACTGATACAATAAAAAATATTTATGTTAATAAGTAGTAACAAATAAAAACAGAAAAATATAATAAGTGAAAAGAGTGTTACCAAATTATAGAACAAGTGTATGAACTGAATGATAATGGACTGAAAATGAACTGGTGAGGATGGAAATGGAAACCGAAAATTTTTCTAAGTTTCAAAAACACAACACTGAGCATGAGGATAAACACGCGGTTTGGCTATATAGTGTAAAAAAACCCAGGGAATAACTCACGGAATGCCCCTCGCAAAACAACAGAGTCAAAGGCTAACCTCCTAACTTCAGCTATATGAGCAGAACGGTGCAGCTAGGAAAGCAGGGATTCCTTTTTGCCAGGGGCTGCAAGCCATTTCCGAGGGGTAACACCCCTGTCACGTCTGGGCCGCACAGCTTTTTGCAGTGCATGGTCATGTCGTGTTGACTTATGGGAAGATTCCGTCAGCTTTACAGAAAACGAGGGCATACCCGTGTGTTTGGCCGTGTGAAAACAACATGCTGTTTTAAAATTCATTTTCCGCTCTTTTTTTTGCCAAGGCTTTTGTATTTTTGCGAGGGACAAACCCCTGTGTAAATGTAAGTGGTCCCAGCCTTCTCAAATGTCATTTTGCCAGGGGTTTCCTTGGCTTAGTCCCTGGGAAATTTGCCAGGGGTTAATGTCCCTGTCAAAAATCCCTGGCAAATGGGCATATTTCTTGTAGTGATTCTCTATCAAATGAATAAATAAATACACTCTTTATTTTCTCTAAAATTATTATTTTAATTAATAAAATTATTTCTCCTTATTTATTTAATTATAAAAAACCTTATTATTTTATAAAACTCTATTTATTTATAAATAATAATCCTTTTTAATTTAGTCTACGAAAAATGAGATATTACAATAACTATCAATGAAAAAATTAACAGTGAGTACAAGCATGCTGATAATACATATGGGTAAATAAGAATTCACTCCCTTAATTTTCTGTTGAGTCACTCTACTTTCTAAAGTACATTTTGAATGTCATAAATTTTTACAGTTAACATCTCTTATTCAATCAAGATATCTATGCAGTTATTCTAAATAAGTTATAGGTTAGGAATGAATCAAATACTACTTAGGAAAGAAAAAAGAAAGCATGGCTAGGAATCATTACAGATAACTAGCTTATTTTTCATTTTGATAGCTTCATTAGTAACTGATGTGCTCTATGTTTTGGTTCTTATATACTATTTTACTGTAGATATTTAACTGGAAACTTCCTCACTGGACTGGTACCTGAGTGGACAAGTGCCAATAATAAAAATTTGTGAGTTCTATTTTGAACGTTACTTGTATAATTCACTGAGTAATTCATTTTTTAATTTTGGAACTGTAAATTTACTTTTCCATATTTTGTATCTTATATTCTAGGCATTTAGTCCTTAATCGCCTCGAAGTTTCATGGATTGATTTCTATCAAATATATCATAGCTCATAGCCGATTGACATCATGTATTAAGATAATTCCTCTTGGCCTAATGAAATTGTTTCATCTTCTAAGTTTTGGAATTACCTTTCTCACATTATGCAGAGATCTTTCATATAACAACTTCAGTGTTGAAGACCGAGAGTCAAAGATATGTTACCAGAAAACTGCGTATGAATACTTACATTCATATGATTTTTGGTTTTCTGGCAATTTCATGAAGCTATCCGAGTATTAACCATCTCTTTCTATGCCATAGGAACTTGTTTGGAAGCTTTTCAAGGACTAACTTGTAAGTTTTATATTTCATGTGCTAACTTTTATAAATGTATGTACAAAAAAAAAAAAATCACTTTTATAATGTACATATAGACCCTTTCATTTTTCCTTTCTCTAGTGCAATTTATGTTTTTTATGTTTTGATTTGTGTCCACTTCTTCTCCCTCAGAGGACCAGTTTCTTGTGAGAACAGCACTAGAACCTGTACTAAGAGTAAGTTAATGAAATGTGAAATTTCTGTAAGCTAAACTATCTTACTAATATTATCAGGCTAACATTGTAATACTCGTTCATCAACGTATGCAGCAACTTAAACTGTTTTATATTGTCTGGATTCCTTTAATGGTTTCGAAATTCTGATCCTTTGCCTCTTGTTCCAGATGTTCAATCTCTATATATAAATTGTGGTGGAAAGCAGGTTGTTGTTGGAGGTATAACATATGATGAAGATATGGATTCAGCTGGACCAGCAGTGTATAAACAGAGTAGAAACAACTGGGCATTTAGCAACACAGGTCAATTCATGGACAATAATAC
Organism: Glycine soja; assembly: GCF_004193775.1. Taxonomy (NCBI): domain Eukaryota; kingdom Viridiplantae; phylum Streptophyta; class Magnoliopsida; order Fabales; family Fabaceae; genus Glycine; species Glycine soja. The sequence continues at coordinate 44,487,861 of NC_041012.1, read as the reverse complement.
TTTAGCTATACAAGGAAAGCTTCCCGCCTATACCACAGAAAATGAAACCAGGCTTTATATGACGGATGCCGAATTATATAAGAATGCGCGTATTTCCCCCATGTCTTTGACTTATTATGGATTTTGCTTGGAAAATGGAGACTACACAGTAAAGCTTCACTTTGCTGAGATAATGTTTACAGCTGATAGCACATATAGCTGCTTAGGGAGGCGTCTATTTGATGTATATATTCAGGTACATGATTTTAACCAACAAGTCACTAGTTTCCTTTAGGATCATCATCAATCAATGTTTAGACTTTAGATCCCTTTCATAATCCATGCTTGAATTATATTAAAATATAGAAACATGGCATCAGATAAATAGAATTTACTGTAATGAATTAAAAAAATTCATTTAGGCTTGTATTTGAAATATTGCAGGGAAGGCGAGTACTGAAGGATTTCAACATTGCTAATGAAGCACAAGGAGTTGGAAAGGAACTCATAAAAGAATTTCCTGCTCATGTGAGTACTAATGACTTAGAGATCCGCTTCTATTGGGCAGGCAAAGGGACAACAAATATCCCGTATAAATCAGTATATGGTCCTCTTATATCCGCTATTTCTGTCAAGTATGCTCAGTATGGTGGGTTGTCTTCTAAGTTTTATTTCTTCAAAACTTCCACCTTAATGGTATTATCTGATTCATATTGCTCTTATGTGATAATCAAACAGACTCTACAGGTGACATGTCTGCAGGAGTTATTGTTGCAATTGTAGCTGCATTAGTGATTGTTGTCATCTTGATTGTTCTTGGCATACTTTGGTGGATGGGTTTCATTGGTGATTGTTGTTGGAATGCTTCGGTGGAAGGGTTATTGTCAACGTCAAACTTCCTGCCTCATTTTGGTCGAAAGAAACATTTATTAATGAAAGGTGACTACAAAGCAACTACATTTGCTATCATGATTGCCATTTTCCAATCATTCAGCTGAAACAATTGAGAATTATCAAACACAAAATTGGCTTTTGTTCATGATATTTGACCATTCATTCTAGTTACCTACTTGCTAATTCTATATAACAAAAGCAAAGGACAATGGATGGACAATCTAATCAAAACATTGGTATCTATATGTTTTCCCTTTTTTGAGCAATGATAGTGGAATAATGTTTTTTCCTCCAAATCCTTAATGAGTAATGACACAAGAATTTCATACGATAATATATGTCTCGTCTTTTGTTTGCTTTCATTGGCAGAGCTCAGAGATCTAGATCTACAAACTGGTGTATTTACCTTACATCAAATCAAAGTTGCAACAAATAACTTTGATATTTCCAATAAGATTGGAGAAGGAGGCTTTGGTCCTGTTTATAAGGTGTCCCAATTATATAGCATTAAATAAATTTTGTTTGATATATTGTATTGATGGATATTAATGACTAAATTCGTGTTTGATGCAGGGCATTCTGTCAAACAGCAAACCAATAGCAGTCAAACAACTATCACCTAAATCAGAGCAAGGAACCCGTGAGTTTATAAATGAGATAGGCATGATCTCTGCTTTGCAACACCCTAATCTTGTTAAACTTTATGGCTGTTGTGTTGAGGGAGATCAATTGTTGCTAGTATACGAATATATGGAAAACAATAGCCTTGCACATGCGTTATTTGGTAATTCATTGCTTTATATACTCAATTTTGGTTTTTTTTTATGTGGCATTTCAATCTTAAAAAGTATATATGGATAAATAACTTGTTGTCTAATTTCTGTCACTGTCACAAAAGACTCAGGAGATAGACATTTGAAATTGAGTTGGCCAACAAGGAAGAAGATTTGTGTTGGTATTGCTAGAGGTTTAGCTTTCATGCATGAAGAATCAAGACTAAAAGTTGTTCACAGGGATTTAAAGACCTCTAATGTGTTGCTTGATGAAGACCTAAACCCAAAGATATCTGATTTTGGTTTGGCCAGGCTTCGTGAGGGAGACAATACTCACATAAGCACCAGAATTGCAGGGACTTGGTGAGATACAATATTTTTGAGAAAATAGGATATGCACCGATAGTGTTAAGTGTTTTTACATTGTCATCTAATTACAAATCATCATGGATGATAAGTTTGTTGACTTTGATAATAATTACCTTAAAATTCATATCAAACATGATTTTTAATTGTTTGAAAGTGTAAAACCTTTTACACTAACAATACATATGAAATAAGCTCATATCTTTTTATCTAAATATTTTTAAAATGTATTTTCCAAATTACACTATGTACTGACAAGTCTTATCAAATCCAATTCAGAAAGATTTTAGATATAAAAGCCAGAGCATTATCAAATTTGAGGTTGCTGGAATAATGTATTTCAATTATGCAGGGGATATATGGCTCCTGAGTATGCAATGCATGGTTATCTGACCGAAAAGGCAGATGTTTATAGTTTTGGGGTTATTACCATAGAAATTGTAAGTGGAAAAAGAAACACTATTCACCAATCAAAGGAGGAAGCATTTTATCTTCTTGATTGGGTAACTTTTATTCTCAACATTCTCCATTGTTTCTTTCTGAATATTCATCATACAATATACTTTCTGTGATGTGTTTAAATTATGATTCAATTTTCATCTTGTGCCAGTCTAGAAGAAAAACATTGCATGCACTTCACCTTTGTTGTGAATTTTCTGAAAAATTAGCCACTTCAAGTCATCTAAATGACATCATTGTAATCTTTATCTCCTGTCAAAATGTCCAATATCCTATGATAAAGAATCTTCATACTTGAAACAGTATTATATATTCAACTGTAACAGACTCTCAAATCAAACTGAGTTTTGTTTTTTTTTTTTCTTTCAACAGGCACGTTTGTTGAAAGACAGAGGTAGCATAATGGAGCTAGTTGATCCAAGGTTGGGTATAGATTTCAATGAAGAGGAGGTAATGTTGATGGTCAAAGTGGCTCTCCTATGCACCAATGTCACTTCAACCCTTAGGCCCTCCATGTCTACTGTGCTAAACATGCTTGAGGGCAGAACGGTAGTTCCAGAATTTGTTGCACTGTCAAGTGAGGTATTGGATGAGATGAAGTTGGGGATAATGAGAGAGTTTTACAGTCAAATGGAAGAAAATAACACAAGTGAGGCACGAAGTTTGAGCTTGACAATGGATGTTCCATGGACTTGTTCATCTTCATCAGCTGTAGATCTCAATCCGGCTCACCTTGATGCTTCCTGTTGGGAGAAAAAGAAATTAAGAGAGTCTGTATGAATTGCATTCATTTGCATAGTTTCCTATTGTTAGGAGAGAAATTCTCTGAGTTAATCACACAATTAGTTTGTTATGATTAGTTACTTGTCAGTGCTCAATAGTTAATATAAATTGGAACACCATGTACCTTTTCAGCATCATTAAATCAATCAGTATTATTCCTCTTGAAAATTACGATATTTGGCATATACCTATGATATAATTTCTATCCCTCTCATTCTCTTGTTACGAACACCTATGAGACTGTTGGTTATGTCAGAGTTCAATCACAGATATAATGACCCCAAATACATCATAGTTGGATCGCAATAATTTAAGATTAATTTAAGACATGGTAAAACCAACATTACTCATCATAGGACACTAAATTGGATGCATGATTAAAGATAACATACACTCTTGATTGACAGAACCTTCATGCATTTTTAACTGATGTTTGATTTATTTCATCATAATTATTTGTTGCTGTCTTTCATATTGTTATTCGATGTTGTTACAAAAAAATCTATTATTATTCGATGTTCGAATAGAAAACAAGGGTAGTAATTTTTTTTATCATCATTATCACTTATTAATCTATCATGAATTACCATGATTCGTTTAATAATAGATATATACAAATAATAAATCCCAAAAAAAAATAAGATATTTTAAATTATTTTAAAAGATAATCAAGATATTATTTGGTATCTTGTAAAAAAAATATTATTTGGTTATTTTCATAGATTCTAACATTTTGTAAGACATATTTTTCATTTAATTTTTGTAGAAACAGTTAAAAAAAGGTAATTTGTAACGCAGGGGCCTAGAACCCCAGTAAAACCTAGAAACTAGAGTCAATAATCCCAAACATCACATAATACCAACCTTTCAACTTTCAATTTTAAGTTTAAGCTAGGCAGGGAAAGACAAGAGAAACTACAACAATCTTCAATAAAATCTTTATGTCCCTTATCTGTATTAAGGTAATAATAAAAAATCAACTACAAAACCAAGAGTAAATTACATATGCTCTTGATCACATCCTAAAATGGCCGTTGGAATCCTCCTAAACTGAATAGAGAATGAATGAAGGCTGATTCACTAACAAGAGGGATTCTCACAAATCTACCGAGAAGGGCCGACCTTATGCACATTATCATTGTAAAAATATATGCCAATGCCACACCAGTCCAGTAATACATCCCCAATGTTCCCCCTGGGAAGTGTATGAGTGGCATGAAATTGCTTGAAGTATACACTATCTGCAGAGCAAGTTCCAACAGCATTCCCATCATTACATGGAATCTGAAGATAAGGGGCAAGTCCTTGTTTTTTACCACCCATACAATAGCCACATAGCAATATAACATAGGGAACCAGATTGGTAATCGGTTGACACCTCCTGGGATATAAAAAATCAAATTCTGAAAGAAAGGAAATTTTTGAATGAAAGGATCTAGATAATATCCAGTTGATGACATCTGCAATGCTATTAGATAGGGAATACAGGATAAAGTCCTCCACCACCATTCTGGCTTCTCAGCATTTGCAGGGATTCGGAAACCAGACGCATGATATTTAAATGCTTGTCCACAGATCTTAGAATTGAATCTTTGAGAAATAGGAAGTCTGAGTGAGAGGTTAGCTTCTTTATCGGTAAATAGTGAAGTTGAAACAGGAGTGAGTTGGATAGATGATTTTCCTGATACAAAATAAAATTGGGGATTAACTGGAAACAATTGTATTTAGAGGATATAAGCCAAAGCAATATTTCATTATTCTTATAGCAAACACTTTGATAGGGGTTTATTGTTTTATTAAAGTTAAATTAATGGAACTATTTAATTTTAAGCATCTAAATTAGATAGAAAGTCCTTAAAAAAATTTGGTGGAGCAAGATGCTAATTTACCGAGAGAGTTGGCTGCAAACGCTGTGATGGCATGATTTTTTTTCTCGTTGGTTATAGTGCATCTTTGTGGAATCAAAACTTTATTCCTAATTGAAAACCAAAACCAAAGAAAACATGAGTTACAAATGCAAATAGAGAAAGCAAGGGAGACCATGATATAACAACACCATCTCATCAGTTTTGAAGCATGAAACAAACATGTATACAATGACAAAAGTCACTCTAACATGCCACAATTACTACACAAAAGCTTAACAATAATAAAGTTCTTTAGCTTCTCAAAACAAAAATTATAAGTTCTTTCTGGTATAAGCACACTGGGATTAACCTAAAGAGTGCACTCTGAAATTCAAAATTTATTCTGAATTAGCACAAAATCTATCAAATCAAATCCTCCACCCTACAAAACCCAACATGACAATTGATCAGGAAAGGCTCCACTTGTTTGAATTCATTGTGGATGCAATAGATTTATAAGCCAAGAGCAATAACAATAACACTAATCATGATGATGATGATAAAATATAAATATAAACATACAACATTGGCATATGTATCAGATGAGAAAAAATAAAAGTATGGAATTGTTAATGGAAGTACCTTCTGAAACCGAGAGAAGCAGAAGAGGGAGAAACATAGAGAAGAGAAGAGTGGGTTAGTGCCAATTGAGGTGCCATCTTCTCTCTTCTTGGTCACAGGGTCACTATCACACAAAGAGAACAAGTTATAGGCACACACTGATGCTTGCAGCATGATAAAAAATACCAAAAGTTTATCAGCTATATTTCTCATTTCTCAATACTTTGGGTTTCTACCTGCGAATAGAATGCAATTACCTTTCTACACAAGTAAAAAATCAGTCCAGTAAATTACCTGACAAGTTAAGGTCACAGCACTACTTTGTTGTAGTTTAAAATATTTACTACCTAAAAATTATTACCAAGAAGGCCAGAATAAGCAACATAGTAAAGTGTATACAACTGAAACTGGTTGACTTCACATCAAAAGGGCTGAAGGGTATCCCAACCACTTGAAAGTTGAAACACAGTGAATAATAGAAATATGGAGACCTCGTGTAAGGGTCTAATCAAGTAAGACAATTAGACAATTTGGACTTAACCTCCCTTGACCTTTATTGAAAAATTATTATATCTCCTAACAGAGAACCCAGTTCATAGACCCGCTAATTTAGTAGCCAGCAGCACATCGTGTACCAAATTAAAAGCTTACTTCAATCAATCCTCCTTCCTTCTTTACAATGCATCAATAAAGTATTTTTACACTCCTCAGGTCATGAACTGAATGACCCCAAAATGTAGAATCACAAAAGGAAATATAAATAAAAACATAAATTAAATCAAATAATAAAAAGTTAAAAGCAAAACAAAAAGGAAATCAAAAGCTAATCACCACCCAATATACAGAAAAGGCACACAGGGAGCAACGAGCAATCATAACAAACTAAATAAAACCTCAGAAAAATTAGAATGCTAAAATACCATACAGATTAACTTGTGAAGTCCATAGACAACCACCTATTGGAGGCTAGGCTAGAAGGGTTTAATGGACAATCAACACCACTAAGAAAGGGAATCAATCATGTAGGGACATACTTCACAGCATATAACCGGGTCCCGGCGTTGATTTTGCAGCAGCTGTATGTAAAAGATTATATGCAAAATGAAATCCCTGAATTTTTTTTACCCCTGCCCCCAAATCATAGGGGATACAAACAAAACAGAGACTGCGAAAATCTCCCAGCTATCATATCTTCCCATTCCATAAATTAAGTGAGCAGAGAAGACACAGCACGCTCATGAAAATTAATTAGGTTTCTTTTCAGCGCAATAATGTGTACTGTGCCTTTCAATCATCTCTTACCGGTTACCACCACAACACAGAACTAACCAACAAATTGAAATTTAAAAAATAATAATAACCAAAATTGTAAAGTCAGAGGTAGCAATCTTTACACTCAACTCTTCTCCGCACCCAATTCAAGAATCTCGGCTACATTAAAATGGAAATTTGATACATGCATAGTTATACACTTTTTAAACATTTTTAGAAACTTGGTTTTTAACCGAGCCGAATGGGCGTCGTGTGATTCATGTAGCCGAAAAGGCTTAGTTGATGTCTTTGTTGTATATTTATACACTGAACAGAGAAACAATGGCGATCGGGGACAGTTGACGATCACAAATATCGATACACGAGAAGCAAACACAACATTGCAGAAATTCAAAAACCCTAAGAACACAAAAAGAAAATTTTCCAAACACTTACTTACCACGAAAATTTCTGAAAACCCTGAAACGGAGAGAAAATTACCAACGAAAGCCAGAGAACGCCTTATGAATTGGGAGGATTAGGTATTAGCTTAGCATGAGTAATGGCGCATTAGCAGCAATAAGAATAGAGGGCAAAACAAAACTACCGGATATAATTAAGCATCATTTATTTCATTTTTTAAATATAACATTTTAATCGGATTTAGTCCTTATAGATAGTATTTAATCCCTAAAAATAATAAATATATATATATATAAGGATTAAAATTTGAATTTTAAAAAAATTCACAACTAAAAATTTAATTAATCCTAAAATAATATATATAAGGACTAAAATAGATATTTTTAAGTATAAAATAAAATTTGTATAACTATAAAGATTAAATAAATAATTAAATTTTTTTAATTTTATCTTTACAAATAATAAAAAAATATAATAAAATTTCGGCTGAATTCCATTTAGTCACTCAATATTGCAATTGTTTAATTTTAATTCTTATACTTCAATTACGTTAATTAGATCCTTAATATTATAATTGTGTAATTTTAATCCTCAAAAATATTTCCAATTGCATAATTATAAAATATTTAGAACTAAAATTACATAATTATAATACTTGACCAAATTAGTGCAATTAAAGTTTGGGAGGCTATCATTGCACATTTGTGATATTGAAGGGTCTAATTATCACAATTCAAAAATTAAGGAATTAAAATTGCAGAATTGTAATTTGGGGAGACCAAATTGGTACAATTAAAAGTTTGAGGACTAATATTACAAATTTCCAACACTGACTTACACGAAAATTCTTTTATATGCACACACAGATAAACTCTCTAAGGTACTAACAAATGATTCAACGAATAAAAAGAAATCATCAACGCCAAATAAATTAAATTATAAAAAAACAACATTAATAATTTAGCCCTACATACTATAAAAACACAGGAGAATTAATTTCGTTTGCGATTCTTATTAGTTAAAAGAAATTATAAATGAAAAAAATTAAATATAAACTATTTCGTTAAATAAATAATTCTCCACATGTTTACAGCGAAATCTTATACTGTTGTTCAAATCCTTTCATATAATTTACTAGGGGTAACCGGATTTTCATAATTAACGATTTGTTATCTTTTATATCCATGGTCAACTTTCAAACCTAAATCCATGCATAAAAGAAGTTTTTTCAACATTTTTTAAAAATAAATAAGTCTTAAAATAAATTATATTTTAATATTAATTACTGTTAGGGACAGATTCAGAAATGCATTAAAAGAGGCCAAAGGCTGAAGTTTTTTTTAATAATTATTTAATTTTCTAATAACTTATAATAAATAATTATTTAATAAATAAAAAATCCTACGAAAATATTTATTATTAATTTTATGTATAAAACTAGAGAAAAAATTTAGGCTAAATTATAGTTTTAATCTTTTTAATTTCTCTAATCTATGATTTTTTATCCTGTTAGTTTTTAGTTGTAACTTTTTTCTCCTTCTAATTTTAGTACATGACGATTTTGGTTGTATTATTAACTAATAATTGTAATTAATAAATTTATGAAGTTAATTATAAATTAATTAAAAACTATTAATTATTAAAATATTTAATAATTGTAGTTAAATATTATTAATTTTTGGTAAACAATTTTAATAATTAATTATTTATAGTTAATTTAATAATTGTATAAATCACAGTTATTAGTTAATATTTTATTGGAAAACATTAAAATCGTTAATTTATAAAATTAAGAAATCAAATGTTATAATAAAAAATCAGAAGAACCAAAATCATAAATTTAAAAATTTAGGAGATTAAAATTATAATTTAGGCTAAAATTTACTATTTGATAAAATCAAGCAAACATTAATTCAATTATCTAATTTTCTTATAATACATCTCTATCCATATTTTTTTAATTTATTTTTTCTTCTCATTTTCTGTTTTGTCTGCATTTGAATTAATGTTGGTGGCACTTTAACACGTTTTTAAAAATAAGAAGTCCTAAATATTTTAAAATAATAAAATATAAGAACGATTTAAGAGAATCACCAATTACATAGATAAATTAGTTTAAAAAACATATTTAATAATTTATGTCTTATTTTACTCTACATACTGACGCTGTGACGATTACGTAGTGTTTGAGTATTCTTGAATCTTCATGAAAGCTAGATGAAATGATACATATTACATAATGCACGAATGCTTCTCCAAGTTGATTTTTCAGCATGCCAATGAAATATCCTAGCTAATAGCACATGGGAATACTGACAAGCTAGACGACGACTTTGAAATTTTTTATGAAATGTCACATCAAAAATTTTAAAATTTCCACGTTACTACTTTTTTTTCTTTTTTTATTATTATTTAATTCTTATAATTTCAAACTTATTTCTTCTAAATTTTTTAGTTTGTAAAATTTAATAAGTAAATTTTTTAATTTTTATAATTTTAATTTTTAATTTCATGAGTTAAAAAATTTTAACAACAAAAATATTTTAAGAATTAAAAATAAAAAAAATTACTTATTAATTATAAAAATTAAAAGAAATAAATTTAGAAACTATAATTTAATCCCACTGATACCCACTTGCACTTAGCTAGCTAGTCTCGTACAATTATTGATTTATAACTCTGCACTGTAATCCCACTGATACCCTCTGTAATAGCTAGCTAGTCTCATACAATTATTTGATCCACTAGTTTATTTTTTCACTGTACTTTCTCCAATCAGTCTCACTCTCACCAAATAAAGAAGATGCATGGAAAAGACATTAGCCAGCAAGTTGACATTGTTTTGTTCTATGGAACACATATGAGGACCTCCCATAATATTTCCACTCCTTTTATATATAAAATTTAATTATTTAATTTATCGCATAAAAAATAGTAATTTATCTGTTAATAATAAATTTTAAACAAATTTATAATGTTTTTTAAATTATTATTATTGTTAATATTTTTTTCTCTTTTAAAAAAAGTAAAAAATATTATTTTCCTAAAATTTGAAGTCCGCCGCCCATCCTTTATCTTTACGAAACTTTTCCAAAGTTCTCCTCCTTTAATATCCGTAATCTTCAGTTTGCTTTCATCTCTTTCGACCAGTATCTTTTATGAAATTGATCTGAACTTCTTTTCCATTCTTAATTTATCTTCAATAAGCATGAAGAAGATCACTTCCTCTCAATTTCTTCTCTTCCTTTCACTCCTTGCTTTATGGTTCACATCGATTGCTTTTGGAGCTGATACCACTCACCCAGAAGAAGGTATAATGTCATGCATGTGTATATCATTCTTAGTTCATTAAATTATTTTAACGTTTAATTTTATCACCAAATCACTCTTCTATTAACTTTTAAATTTGAAAATAATTAATTTAATATAATGCCACTAAATATCACATCACACAGTTATTTTTATTTAGTAAAAGAAATATATCGACAAACAACACCAAACCCATAAACTTGGCTTATTCAAACCCCCAAAGGATCGCAGAGGCGGAGGAAGTGGCGACGTTGGAGAGCATGTAATCGGCGTCGCGGTTGAGGTCGGTGCGCTGCGGCAGAAGCTCACTTTCTAAACCGCCACGCGCGCTTGCGTGGCCATCCCACCGAGCCAGATCTGCTTTTGTGTTGCTGCTACAGAGGAGAAGGAGAATTTGGAGAGGCTTTGAAATCGGTGGCTTCTTCATGTTGTTCTTGTGTTCTGTCTAAGGGGTGATGTTGTTTTTTGATTCGGAGATGTAGAGAGATGTTGCTTTTGCATTTTAGATTATATTTTTTTAAGATTAAAAGTTAATGTAGGAATAATGTTCTTAACGGAAAATGTTAAAAAAATATTAAAATAAAATCTTTTAAAAACATAAAAGAATAAAATTTAACATATTAAAATAAAACAATCATAAAATATAATAAATCAAAAATCACGTTAAGTCTTTTTTTTATTCACAACTTTTGTCCGGTTAAAATAATTTTAATCCTTTATTTATATTTTAATTTAGTTATTTTAAGTTAATTTGAAAACTTTTACTTTGTTTCTAACACGTATCTCTGGTAAATCAAATTTTTTCATCCGTAATGTTTTATATATATTATGACATCTTCCAAAATATAAATAATAGATAAAAATTCTATTTTAGTCATTCCCATAATTTAAAACACACTCTCTCTCTCTCTCTGAATATATGTTTTGTGTGGGTGTGTAAAGAATTTGGAAGATAAATAATGAGTACTTTGCTGATATCCTTCTGAAATTTGCATATGTATAGTGCAAGCTCTGAAAGATATGGGCAAGACGCTTGGTAAGAAGGAATGGGACACTGACATAGATCCATGCTCAGGACAACCTCCCTGGTTCACATCTAAGGAGAACAACAATGTCACTTGCAATTGCACTATCCCCGGTGAAAACTTCTGCCATGTTGTAATAATGTAAGTTTCTCTGCCGTGTTATATATATAGGTCAATCTTTCTATCAACAGAATTTGATCTAAAGATTTTGTGGCAAAATTTTTATGCCAGTTCCTATCTTTAGAATTACTCTCTCTATTTCTCTTAATCTGTTATTTTGGAAGAAAAAATAAAATAGTTCTGTTTATTGTTATTTTAAAATTTGAACGTTAATCATTTTTTTCTTAACTAATTATATCCTTATTAAAAAAAAGAGAAACAATGGTATATGAAATATCAAAATGATAAGTGAGAAAGATAAAGACATACTAACTAACTATAAATAATTTTATATAAATAAAAATTAAGTATATTTTTTAAGAGTTTCATGATTATTATGTACTATAATAGAGTCATAAGATTAGAAAATTTTACATTTTGAACTAATAAAAAATAATGGGTGGTGTGAGTTTAATTTGAAGGTAATTTAGGTAAAAATTAACAAATTTATTATATATGTTAATTAATTTATCATTGGATAACAATATAAAATTATTTTATATTCTTAGTGTAATCTATTTTCTCTAATAAATAGTGTATTATAATTTCAAAACTTCCTAAATTATGTCGTGGTTTTCTAAATTTATAAAATTTAAAAATAAAGATATAATTAAGTTAGTTTATCTCTTAATCCCAATCATAAGTGTTTGAGGATCAATTTACATTGGTTTTGAGAAAAAAAAAAACCATTTGATCCAAAGATCAAAAGGACTTGTGGTTTGGTTCTGTTTAAATGGTTTTTTTATAAAAAAAAAATCCAATCTGATTGGATGAAAATCAAATGTTATTTTGTTTGGAATAGATGATTCGGTTTTTATCAATTTACATGTATTTTGATTTTCCTATCAATGTAATGTAATATAGAGAGCCTATATACCTTTTAATTTCAAACCTTGCATATATTGAGATAATATGATTATGTGTTCAGTTAATTTTTTAATTTTTTTTAATATATTTTCTATTATTGATTAAAATTTATTTAAAAACATAATATTTTATGGGTCTCACTCCTTATTTAATTACTTTTTCTTTCCTAATTTTATAATTTTAATTTCAATAAATTTCAATCAATAATAAAAAAAAATAAGTATTAAACAAAATGTTGAAAACTATGTTGTTAGTATTCTTTCTAAATTAAATTAACAGAATCTAGTAGTGTTAAAGACTAAGACGGTGATTCAGCCTCCACGTGCACCTTTTGTGTAAACCTATGATTATCTCATAAGAAAAAACTGTTATTTATAATGTTAAATAATTGTCAGATTGCTGAAATCACAAAATCTTCGAGGCATGCTCCCACGCGAACTGATAAGGTTACCTTACCTTGAAGAAATGTACGTAACTAATCTTCTTTGAAGGACAATAAACTTGTTTCATTTACTACTAAACTACTAACTTGCATATATACAATTCATTTTCCTTTGATTTTCTTTATTTGATACAGTGACCTCACAAAAAACTACCTTAACGGTACTATACCTACCCAATGGGGCTCCTCCAATCTTCGCAGCATGTGTTCTCTCTTTCTCCACCTTTAATTTTCTCTTTGCTCTACTTTTTTTTTTTTTTTTATGTGTGTAACATTATCTAATTTACGTGTTCCATTTTCATGGTAGTTCTCTTTATGGAAATCGACTAACTGGTCCAATCCCAAAAGAGATAGCAAACATCACCAACCTCCAAAATTTGTGAGTTTTCAGTTATTATCACAAATAGATTAAGAATTTCCCCTTTCCAATTTCACGGTATATGTTTACGAATGACTTATTAATGAATAGGGTTTTGGAATTCAATCAATTTTCTGGAAATCTACCTCCAGAACTTGGGAACCTTCCAAGCATTCAGAAATTGTAAGCCCTGTATTTATGCCTACTTGATTTATTTAATTTGATTCACTTTTTGTTGTTGAATATATATATAAGTTAATCTTTTATCAGTTAACAATATAAAAATATTTACATTATAAGTATATGTTTATCAAACTAAAATGAAAATAAAGAGAGAGAGTAGCACACTCATAATAAAAGAAATAAGTTTGTATGTTAAAGGTGACAAAAGTGAGTTATATTGTACCATACCAATAATTTCACATTTTCGTTATACCAAATAATTGTAATACTATCCAGAAACAACACAATTCCATTTTTTTCTTATATTAAATAACAATGTTATTAACAGAATTGTTCACGCTTTTATATTATATAAAAAATTATTGTCGTTACAGGCATCTTACCTCTAACAACTTTACCGGAGAGCTTCCTGAAACTTTGGCTAAACTTACAACATTGACAGAACTGTAAGCTTTCCATTTTATTGTCTTTAGTTACTTTGTATTTTGTTTTTCTTTTGGTTATGAAATTATGACAAAATTTTCAATGTCTATTTTACACAACGATGTAGCCGACTTAGTGACAATCAATTCTCTGGAAAGATACCTGATTTCATTCAAAGATGGACCGATCTGGAAATGTTGTACGTACGAACTTGTTTTGGACCGAAATGTAACATTTTCTGTTATATTTCTATTGTTCATCTTTACACCTGATGCTATAATTATATTGTTGTTTTACAGAACAATTCAAGGGAGTGGTTTAAGTGGGCCAATTCCTTCTGAAATTTCGTTTCTGCAAAACTTATACGACCTGTATGTGTAGTATTTCAAAAGTAACTATAATTTTAAAATTAAACTATTTTCTTATTGTATACTTCCATCAAAATATTAAATGCAGGAGAATTAGTGACTTGAATGGATCTGATTCTGCTTTTCCACCAATTAATAATATGACAAAAATGAAAATATTGTGAGTTAATTATTTTCATTGCTTTTTGTTTATTTATTTATTTATTTTGTTTCTTTGTATGTTAGTGCCTCAGTATGGCACTGACCAGTTTAAGAAGTACAATAGCCAAATGAAAAGATATTGGCATAATTTTTATGCATAACTCTCGACTTTGATATTGTTTCACAGGATACTAAGAAGTTGTCATATTAATGACACATTACCTCAATATCTTGGGAACAAGACAAACTTTAATGACATGCAAGTCTTGTAAGTGTTTATTCACTTTCGTTTCCAATTAATATGCTAAATTCAATTTAATTTTGAAAATTTTCCATTATTGCAATTTTTTTATTAAAATAATGGCTATTTGAAAAAAATATATTATATTTTCATCCTAGGAAAAATAAATGTCACATTTAAAAAAATTATCCTGAAATAAGTTTTATGTTAATTTTTTAATGTAATATTAATTATTTTTTTTACTAATATCTCTAATAAGTATTACTTTAATTTTTAATATAATATTACTATTAATGTTAATTTTATAAAATTATTTTTTATAATCTATTTGTTAATTTTTCTTCATCTAAATAAAATAACTTAAGATTATATTTATTTTGAAATAAAACAAGTACCTTTCTAAAAACAATTTCCTACTACTTTATAGTAGTAAAAAATGAATTGTATCTAATGCTTTTGGATATATATATATAAACATTCCATACAAAGGAAGTAAGATGATTGGGAAGACGATGTTGTGGACTTGTAGTGAGATCCAACATAAAAATATATTATGTAGTGTAGAATTATTAGAAAATGTTTAATTTTTATTTATTTTTTATGTAAAATTTTACTATACCTAATCCTGTCTAGGTACATCTTTGGAAAGGTGTTTGCCTATTACAAATATATTCAAACGATTTTAATCTAATAATATGATAACACTTGATTTTACAAGGAGGTAAAAGATAATACACATAAATTATTCTTGGAATGAAAAAATATGTGAAAGAAATTATCTTCTTAGTGTTTTGAGCGCTATAGAGCTTCTGACGTATCTAAAATTTATTTTCAATGGGGACAAGAATATAATCTATAAATTTTTTATAAAAATATTATAAATTTTATCAAATATATAATCTCATAATTAATGAATTTAATTCAATTAATTAAATAAGATGTGTGAGTTTTATAAATTCCATAATATCATATTTAGTTGATAAGATGAAAAAAAAAATACAATCTATTCTATCTGTTATCTCTTGTAACTATCTAATTTTTTTAAAAAAAATTAATAGAATTTTTTATGGAGGTAAATATTTTTTTAATATTTTAAAAGTAAAAAAAAAAAAAAAAACTGTGGGGCAATTGCTCCCACCTACTCCTACCAACGTCCATTCGCCACTCGGTGCAAAGATCGTGTTTTTGACATTTGTTTCCTATTTTATGTATTCTAAAAAATAAGAAAAAATTATTTGATAATAATTTTTTTAAACTATTTTCAAAAGTATATCTCTTTTCGATTTTTACATAAAAAAAATTTAATTTATTTTATTTTCTATTTCATTTTTCTACTACTCATATTCTTCTTCGCACTATCTAATATTATTGTCTCTCGTTTTTACAATCTAAATTAAGTTTTGAAAATTATTTTATTCAATAAATTTGAAAACTAAAAAAATAAAAGTATAATTAAATAAATCCATCAAAATAATGTCCTATAACGTATTATTTAATCCAAAGTTAACTGGATCTCGTTCATGGCATAAAAATTATAGATCAAATTTGAGTTTGAGGTTGTTTAACAAGATACTTTAATTAGTTTCTAATTTTTTTATTAGTTAAAAAATTTATTTAATGGTTTAGATAAACATTTTTTAATAATTTCTAAAGTTTGTTTAAATGTTATTCGACGTAGTATTTTTTGAAAATATTAGCTTTTAATTTCTAATTTTTTATATTTATTTCTCTTTTATCTCTCAATATTTATTAAATTTACTTTTTAATCTTTTATATTTAAAGTAAAAATTTAATTTTTTACCTAGGGTTTCTCATTTTACCTTTTTTCATTATATATGATATTGATAATGATGTAATAAATTTTTGTAGTTTTTTTTTTGTTTTTTGTTTTGCATATTTTATAAAATAAAAAACTACAAGTGCTTAAAATTAATTTAATAATAAAATTATAAATACTACAAAATACATTAATGTTTATCAAGAAAATCAAATTAAAAATTGTATAAAAGTGTTACACAAATATGTCTATTTATGTAATTTTATATTTTTAACTATTTTAATAAATAATTTTATCAAATATTTATGATTCAATAAAATATTTAAAATATTTTTTTAATTTTTAGTTACTAACTAATTTTTAACTTCAAAGTTAGTTTCGTCCAACATAACTTTTGTTTAAATTAGTCCAATCTCGCATAATATTTTTAAAATTATATATGGAAGATATTAAATCAAAATTTTATGAGATAATTCTTATTGATATAATTTGTCTGAGATACATGTCTCGGAGCGTTCTTTAGTTTTAGTTTTCTAAACTGTATGCCTTTTTCTTTTTTTATGGAAAAATTGTATGTCTTATGCCTCAATGATAATATAAATTTAATTTACACATATTATTTGAGTATCGAGTCAATTGGAATTCAATCCGTTTAAACTAGAGTAAATTACTAATTCTTTCTGAGTTTTCTTTAGACTATACATTGACTCTCCTGTTTTTCTTTTTTCATATTTTTTTAAAGATTGTAACAATCTAACAGGAGTATAATATTTTTCAAAGAATTAAGGAGGTTAGATAATATTGTATAGGAGTATCAGTTTAATATTGGAGTTAATGTAATTTTTTTGTTACAAGTGTTAATATAATTTTCTCTTTAAATTATATTAACACAATTAAATTTGGGTTTAAAAATTTGATCATTTTTTAATATATGAGTTTGGGTCTAATTCAACTAAAAAATTAACTCACAGGGTAAGAGTTATCCTTTATTTATATATTATATCTTTATTTTATCTCTAATAAATATAAGACTTAATTTTTTTTTCATTTTCCCTCAACAGTACTACTTAGATTCAAGACCGAGTAATCCAACATATCAATGCCATGTATTCATAAATTATCTTAATGTCTTGTTGTTTCTTTTAATTAGCATTTCCTAACTTATTTTGGATAACATTTCTCTTTCAGAGACCTGAGCTATAACAAATTAAGCGGAAACATTACAGAAGCCTTTCAAGACCTACTAGGATTGACTTACTTGTAAGATAATTTTAACTTTTCAATAAAGTAATCCAACCCAATATTAGACTTTTTTTTTTTTTTTTTTTTGTAGTTGCATAACGTTAGCCTATAACTAAATTCAGATTGATACCCTGCACAAGTAACTCATTAACAATACTTACAGATGTTATAGAAAACTAGGAAGTAAATTAGGAAATTATAAAGTTACTTAGGGATAATATGCTCTACGTATTATTAAGAGCCTTCAATGTTATTTTCATCTTTTTCAATTAATTCAATATGTTACCTCATGAATATCAATAGTTTTTATATCTCTTGTCAGTTTGATCTTCATCCCTTTGATCCATGGTTAGTAATAACATGTATTAGCTTGAAGAGGATAATAGAGGTTAATTATAAAACATAGTAAGTCAGTTAGGAAGTTAAGTTTGTTAAGGATTATATGCTCTATAAATTAGAACTTTCACTGTGTAATTTTTATCTTTTCCAATCAATTCATTATGTTACCTCATGAGTATCAATATTTTCTCTATCTCTTTTATCAGTTTGATCTTCATTCCTTTGATCCATGAATTAGTTACAAGTACATATATAGTTTTTACCCTCTTACAATGTGTCACCAACACATTATCTTAGATATGAGAGGCTCCGGATCCACTTAGGCATTGTTAGCAATATCCTTGGGTCGGTTTGGACAAACTTTTTTGTAAATACCTTTAAGATTAAAATGAGAAGGAAAATCAAATTAACTTCTCCCTAAGCTAATTAATTTGTAAAAATTCTTTCATAATAGCTTCTCCAAATTAAAAGTTTATTATTAACTTATGTCTAAGTCAATTTAGTACATGAACACATTTATTTCATTTTTTTCTTCTAATTATATTCTCTTATAAAGTGCTTAATATATAGCATATCTTTATTAACTCCCAAGCAAATGTTATTCTGAAAGAAAAGGTTAGGGGTAAGGATGATTAGCTTATTTATCATTTCAATTAATTGACGAGCAATTGACACGTCCTATGTTTTTTTTTTTATTATTGTTTTTCTTAGATATTTCACTGGAAACTCGTTCACTGGACCAATACCCAACTGGGTAGGAAATGCTAAACGTCCCATGTGAGTTTCTATTTCAAACGCAAATTAATTATATGTTTTGTTGAATTAAATGATTTAGATATTCTTAATTTTTGGATTCTATGTTAGCTTAATTACCAGATATTCATATTGAAAATTTTAAATTTCTCGAACTACTTATTGTCTAAAGCGCATCGACTAGAAGTTACAACAAGGCAAGTTTAATGTACCTTTTATTAATTGGTCCCATAATTAAAGGAGACAAATATTTAACAAGACTTAGTTTTGAGCGTGTTAAAAATTATCAGATAACAAACATTGGTGGGAGCTTCATGAAAAACATAAGACTAAAATATGTTTGAACGTGATTTTAATAAATATTCAAAATTTTGTTTATACTCCCTAATAAAAAAATTCTTTACTTTTACTCTGATAAAATAAAAAATTTGTTTTTGCTCCCATATGAAAATACTAATAACAAATGAAAAAACATAAAAAATTATAAATAAAGTTGGTTAATTTATCAGGAACTAAAATAAAGTATTAAAAATAAAAAATAAAATTATTATTTTATAAGTGATCCAATGAAAAATTTTATTTTTATTAGAAATTAAACGTAAAATTTAAGTATTTATCAAAAATAAAAAAAACATATTTGAGCTAAAATATAAAAATGCAACCATGCACCAAATTTCTTCTTTTTCATAACTACCAATTCAAAAAAAAATCATAACTATCAATTATTATACAATTCATTAAGTTAATATGATGTCACACAATAGCATTATATACTTGCCACTAATTTGTTTTACCAATATTTTAAATCGTTCTGTTATTTGCATATAGAAAAATGATACTATTTTTAATATCAGTCAATAACTTTTTGGGTCACTTTCTATGTTTTTTCAGCAACTTTTTGTTTTATCTAGTTTCTAATTGCAATTTTACATTTTAAGCATAGTGATATTTCGTATAACAACTTTAGCAATGAACCCCCGCAACAACAGTCATGCCAACAGATCCAAAACCCAACAGTGTAAGAATTTAAGTATTTCATTTTTTCTCATTTGGTAATTTTATCAAGCTATATGTGTAAGTGTTAACCGTGTCTTATTTGTCATAGGAACTTGTTTGAAAGCTTTCCAATGAGCCAAAAGTAAGTTTTATATTTTCAAAGTTTAACTGTCATTGATACTAGAATACTTTTATATTGTTGTTGAATCATAATTTGTCGTTAATATAATTTTTAAATTAATTATGATAAAATTTAATAAACTTATTGTATATAATAAATTATGATTAAATAATAATGTAAATTTTTTTATATTTTCAGTATATATTCATTTTTATTATATTATCAAGCTCCAAAGCTTATCCTAGTGGTTCACATCACACACATATGTACACACCATGCCCTTTTTCTTTCTCTTGTGCGTGGTAGCTTGATTTGGATTTTTTAAAATCCAAACCAATCCATTAAAATTAGTTTGAAGTTTTCAACTTAAAACTCAATCCAATGTTTTTTAAAAAAGGTCCGTTTAGATTTTTATTAAATCAGATTAAAACTTATTTTTAAACAAGTCTATCGTTCATGGTTTATGCTGACTTGTTTTGGTTTCCCCTTGATATTCCTCCAGTGGACCTATTCACTGTCTGACGACAACCAATGATTGTCCTAAAAGTAAGTATAACTAATACTTTTTGTGATTGAACTGTTATTATTAAGCCTTTGAACATGTTAAGTGTTAACCCATGAATCTTCTGAGGTACAAAAGCAAAGAGATGAGTTATTATATATCCTCCCAGCAAGTGTTATACTTCAATGCATTAATATGAGATAATTCCATCTTAAATTCTTCACGTTTTGGTATTTATAGTTCATGCCTTTCTTATAGTTGTTGGAAGTGAAGTTCAATATTCTAAAAGAAAAATTAAGTTAATGGTTGAACAATACATTTAATGCATATATAAGTTGTTATTTTTATCCTCTTTCAAAAAGTTATTTTGAACTCTTTGTAGTTATAGGACTTTCTGTTATGAGTTTGACATTCGGTTAACTTTTTTGAGAGTTCACTTTGTCACAAAATTATTTTTGTGCAAAGTACGACCCATTCTTTGAGAAGATTTAACTTTCTTTAAAATGAACAATTTTGTAGATGTCTCGAATATAGACCTTGCAATTTTCTAAGACTTGTTAACATATCAAACTTTTCATCTGTTAGACACTTGATTTTTCAAACACTTAAACATGTAGATGTTTTAATCTTACCAAGTGTTTTAATATTGTAAAAACTATTAAATCAGTTTGCACATCTAATACACTTGTCAGTTTTTTTTTTAAAAAAAATCAATGTTATGATATTTTGTTATTTATCATAATTTTGTAGTGTCATCAATCATCTTGTCTCTAAAAAGTTAGTTTTTAATGTACAAGCTAATAATCATATCTTTTATTTTATTTTCTAGCTTATAAGTATTTGTTAAGAAATTTATCCAAGCTGAACTATTATTACAAACTAACACAATTATTATGATTTCTAAATTCTGACTTTTTTTTTGTAGCAGCCTTTAACTCTTTCCATATAAATTGTGGTGGTGAAAGGGAGCTAAGTAGTGAAGGTATAGTATATGATCCAGATTTAGATCCATCAGGAGCAGCAACGTCTAAAATCATGGGTTCAAATTGGGCATTTAGTAACACCGGTCACTTCTTGGATGCCCAAAAACCTGTATCAGAAACCTATATCCAGCAACAAAATAAAACCGGGCTTTCTAAACTATATCAAACCGCACGTGTATCCCCCATTTCTCTGACTTATTATGGATTTTGTCTGGAAAATGGAGACTACACAGTATTGCTCCATTTTGCAGAGATCATGTTCACTGATGACAACACATATAGCAGCTTAGGGAGGCGTATATTTGATGTTTACATTCAGGTATTGTATGGTCAATTTAACTACTTTTCTAATTTGATCAGTAAAATATTTGATAGAGAATGAAATGAAGACTTTTAATTTTGTTTTGACTATCTGGTTAATAGTTTTCCATTTTTTTTTATCAACATGTTATTTAAGGACAAAACTTTGATGTAATTTCTTAAGTACTATTAGTGATGTTTTTCAAGCAGAATTGAAGTTCATTATACTGGAGAAATTAATCTATGGAGACGGTAATTTTTAATATTTATCTAGGTGAAACTCTAATTTTGATTGAAAAGCAATAGCAAAACCACCAAAAGAATTACATATAAGTTTTTTTTCTTTATTTATATGTAAGTTTAAGTTGCCAAATTTAAACATATGGAATATAACATTACCATAAATAGAATTGGCGCTACATAATAATGCTTTTGACTTCACCTGCAGAATCATTTCACTATAAGATTTTCAATAGCATAGATATATGTGTGTGTGTGTCTGTGCGTAAAAAAATTATAAAGTCAAAAGCCATTTAGGTTTGGATTGGAAATATTGCAGGGAGTGCAGGTGATGAAGGATTTCAATATTGCAAATGAAGCAGGAGGAGTTGGAAAGAATATTACAAGATCATTTCCTGCTCATGTGAGGAATAACTCTTTAATAATCCGATTTTATTGGGCTGGAAAAGGGACAACTGCTATCCCATATGGCCCTCTTATATCAGCTATATCTGTCACTCATGGTGAGTTACTTTGTCTCTGAAATTATTCTTCTAATTTTACATTTACAGTATCAAATGACACTAATTTATTACTCTTGTGCAATACATGTACTGAAACAGTCTCTACAACTACAAGTGGCAGCATGTCTACAGGGGTTATAGTTGGAATAGTAGTTGCTGCAATTGTTCTTGTCATCCTAATCGTACTTGGGTGGAGAATTTATATTGGGAAAAGAAATTCATTTGGAAAAGGTGGATTCTCTAGAATAAAATAATGAACTATAAAATATGTTTAATGTTTCTAATCAGTTCTCCTTTCTAGCTTTCTATTAAAATTTGATAATTCAGTTTTTTTAATCTTCATTTGTGTCCTTTTATATATATATATAGAAATACATCCTAATTGATGTAGATTAACATTTAACACTAAAAATTTTGAATTAAAAAATCAATGAATCTTTTGCTTTTCAAAATTTAATTTAAAGATTTTATAATATTTTATCATTTAACTAATTTTTTTTCATGTATATAAGAGATAATAGTGGAAAAAAGATAGGAGAGATAAAAATTATGTTTTCTTATTTAAATTAAATGATAAAATACAATAATATTCTTGAATGAAATTTTGAAAAATAAAACAACCAATGATTTTCCTTTAAAGTTTTTGGTGTTAAATGCTAATGCACTTTAAGTAGAATGAATATTAAGATTTCCATATATATATATATATATATATATATATATATATATATATAGGTAATTAAAATAATGACTATTTTTTCAACATTATCAATAACAAGAGATTTTCTCAAGATACACAAGACATCTCATTCAATCTTATTTTATTGGCAGAGTTAAAGGATTTAAATCTGCAAACGAATTTATTTACTATGCGTCAGATCAAAGTTGCAACAAACAACTTTGATATTTCCAATAAGATTGGAGAAGGAGGCTTTGGTCCTGTCTATAAGGTATCCTACAAGATATTACATATAACATTTCATAATTATTGTGATTGATATATTGTAATTGTGTAGATGAATCATTAAATAATTTAGAAATTCATAAAAATTATATAACATTTCGGAAATGCAGGGCATTTTATCAAATGGCATGATAATAGCTGTCAAGATGCTTTCATCCAAGTCAAAGCAAGGAAATCGTGAGTTTATAAATGAGATAGGCTTGATTTCAGCCTTGCAGCACCCTTGTCTTGTTAAACTATATGGTTGTTGCGTTGAAGGAGATCAATTGTTGCTAGTATATGAATATATGGAAAACAATAGCCTTGCACAAGCTTTATTTGGTAAATAATTGTCTTACACAATCAACTAATTTGATTGCTTTTGACATGACTTAATTTTCAATCTATATATATATAGATATATGACTAAATGATATTGTTATCTTTGTTTAATTTACGAAGGTAACGGAGCATCTCAATTAAAATTGAATTGGCCAACAAGGCACAAGATCTGCATTGGTATTGCTAGAGGTTTGGCTTTCTTACATGAAGAATCAACATTAAAAATTGTTCACAGGGACATTAAGGCCACCAATGTGTTACTGGACAAAGACTTAAACCCAAAAATATCTGATTTTGGTCTAGCCAAGCTCGATGAGGAGGACAATACTCACATAAGCACAAGAGTAGCTGGGACTTAGTAAGTTAATTTAAGTTCTCAAACTTTTCTATTTTGTGAGTTTTATCAAAAAGCAATTTTAAAAGAGAATGTACATTGACAAACATGATAAAATCCAATTTGGACAACTTATGATACTTTAAATAAAAAACATCTAAGCACTATCTTTTTTCTTGGTGAAGTCTAAGCACTATTTATTTGAAGTGATGTTGTATTCAATTATGTAGTGGATATATGGCTCCAGAATATGCAATGCATGGTTATTTGACAGACAAAGCTGATGTCTATAGTTTTGGAGTTGTTGCCTTGGAAATTGTATCTGGAAAGAGCAATACCATCCACCGATCCAAGCAAGAAGCATTGCATCTTCTAGATTGGGTGCGTAACTTCTATTTTCTTTGTTTATGTGGAAAAAAAAATATTATGATATGCTCTACTTTAGAAATTTAAATAAGGGTCTTGTTAATAGTATCCATAAAACATATTGATTAAGGAATTAAAATGAAAATATATATATTATAAAAATCATAAAAAATATTAAAAAAAAGTTATGACTAACATAATTTTACAAATTTAAATAAAAGTATTTTTTTATAGTTTTTTAATCAATGTCCTAAAAACACTGATTAATATTTTCATATAAATAACACTATGTGTTTAAACTTAACATGATTTTTATAATATCTACCAACATGAAGACAAACCTAAAAACATAGTCTTCCGTTCTTTTTCAAAATTATAGATTTTTGTAAACATAGCAAATGTCTTCCTACTCTAAAGAAATTAGGAACTTACACTTTGATATACTTCTTGCTCAACTATAAGTATTTCAATTGTGAAGTACTCTCAAATCAAACCGATTTCTATATTTTGTTTCAACAGGCACATTTATTGAAAGAGAAGGGTAACCTAATGGAGCTAGTTGATAGAAGGTTAGGTTCAGATTTCAATGAAAATGAGGTAATGATGATGATCAAAGTGGCGCTCCTATGCACCAATACCACTTCAAACCTTAGGCCCACCATGTCATCGGTGCTTAGTATGCTAGAAGGAAAAACTATGATTCCAGAATTTGTTTCAGATCCATCTGAGATAATGGATGAAATGAAGTTAGAGGCAATGCGACAACATTACTTTCAAAAAGAAAATGAGAGAAGTGAGACACAAGAGCAAAATCATAGTTTATCAATTGAGGGGCCTTGGACGGCCTCATCTTCATCGGCTGCAGATCTATATCCTGTCCACGTTGATTCTTCCTATTGGGAGAAAAGAAATTAGGAATATGTATAAATTTTACCTATATATCTAGGTGGTATTCTTTGTTATTTCATCCCCTTGTTTTCCTCTTTAAGCACCATTTTTCATGCATAATTGTTATATATTCAAGTATCACAAAGTCATGTATCTTCCCTCTTAATCTAGTGGTCTTAGTGGGATCAAACAAGTCTTATACAGGAGAAATTATTAGATGATTTATGTCATTACATTACTCATAATTTACACACACACACACATCCTTAATTCTTTACCTCTAAACCTGATATCTAGGACTTGTGTGTGCTTATAAAAACCAATATGAATTCATGAAGGCAAGAAAACTTCATTGTTATATTCAAGTTTATGATATTGTGAATAGCAAATTCTTTTCATTAGTTAAAGTTTTCAGTTAGCGATACAGTAGAGACTTGAGAGGTATAGAAATATATTAAATCATACATCCAACCTAAATTTTAATAAAACAAAAATACAATTGCAACTTACAAGCACGTAATTGTAATCTATAACTGAAAGTTGATTAAGACCTATGTGATTATCCGTGTGTGGCTAACCTTCATACATATCCAATTATCCATATTCCATACATGAAAGTTTGAAAGTTTCTTCTTCTTCCTTTCTTTATCTTCCAAAAAACGATTTACACTAATTTTGAACGTGTTTATTTTAGAAGAAAAAGTTTTGACTTTATATAGTTAGAAATCGTGAGTTTGGGTTCAGACTTAGACTTTAGTAGTTAACCGTTAAGTACGATACTTGACCTAGTTAGGATTATGTCCATGTCCTTTTTTCTAATCTATCCATGTCCAGCCCAAGTAGTTAATTTCTTTCAAACTTGGACCCTAGTGGCTGGTTCTAAGTTCTAACTTCAAATTAATGACGATTTTTAATGAATGTTAAGGACATTCGATGCACAGTCAATAATTAGATATTATTTTATTTTATTATTATTATGTTATTAGTATGAAATATCATCTATTTTATCAAAAATTAATTTCTATATACAGAAAAATTTAATTAATTATCTTTAGTGACTCTCAATTATATTTTTTAAGACTTTAATTGAATATCTTAATTAAGAAAATCAAATATTTACTCGAACCAACAACTTATTGATTAGATATTATTTTCTTTATGTATAAAAATTATATATGTGAATTTTATCTCTTTTAATATTTTTTCTTTTTACATACAATAAGAAATTAAACATTTATTAATATGCTTAATAGATTTAAACAATTAATTCACATTTTTTTATATAAGGTAAATATAATAAGTGTTTTTTTGATGAAATATACTTACAATTTGATTTATATATATATATATATATATATATATATATATATATATATATATATATTTTGTTAGTGCAATTTTTCTTATATTAATATAATGTAACAATAGAGTGAAAATTGTATTAACAATACATATAAATTAAACTCTTAAATCATTTTTTGCATCACTATTTTTTATTTTTAAAATTATATGTTTGGTTACATTAATATAAAAGAACCTTTTAAAATTATCACTTATTGATTAATGAAATCTTTCTCAAGTTAAAGGAGAAGTGAAGAAGGTTCAATTAGATTGAACTAGTATAAAAACAAGTGTTGTTCTTTCTATTCTTATGCTTTTCAATTGTTCTCTTCCATGCATATACATCTTTTGACACATAAGCATTTGAAAATATTGTGTTGAGAAAAAAATTCTTTATGAAAATATCTTTGGACAATAGTTTTGTAATCTTGTTCTTTGTCTTATTTTTGCAAAATCATTTTCAAGAAAGCTTTAAGTTTTTGTTAATAAACTATTCAACTCCTTCTATTGTGTTGCATTTATTACAAAATATTATTCATATTATTTCCTATCATTTTCTGGTGCACACCAAACTTTGGATAAGATTATGTTCTTGTCATATCTTGTTCTCATTTCCTATCATATCATGACCACCAAATGAGACCTAGAGAAAAGAGGAAAATGTATATTGTTTTTATATCATATAATAAAGGAATGAGCAATAATCAATTAATGAAAGCATCAAATCAAACTGATGTTAATTAATGACACCAGTAAAAACCATTATTCTTCCCCAATAAATAATAATAAATGTGCATTTATAATTTATTTTCTATTAAATATAACATTAATGAATACTTCTGAACCTAAATATACGTAAAAAATAATATTTTTAGACCAAAATATAAACAAATACTAACTAACTTTTATCTTATTTAATTATACTATTCCTATTTTCTTTCACTTAATAAAATCATATTTCTTGTGAATCATTTATTCATATTCTACAAGTACTACTATGAATGATATTTTAAGAACATTTTTTGAATTAGATGTTATTAACTGAATTTATTAATTAATATGTCTGGTAGTTAAATTTGTTTATATTTAACTCTGGAGGGAGTATGATTTTTACAACAATTAATATGATTTATTAAATAAATGAAAATATAAATAATTAAAAATAAATTATCTAAAGTGTCCTTATTTTGGATGGAAAAAGTCGGTCCAAACTTTCTTCCTTTATACTCATATTTGTAACACCCAATTTAGAAATAATGTTTATAAGACTCAATCTATATAACACATTAACTTTAGAAAAAAAAATAAAGATAAATTATTTATTATTATTAACTAAATTAATTAATTTTTTTAATTTCATAAAAAATACTTTCTTTAATCTTAATAAATTAAGTAATTAAGTCCATAAATAAAAATGAATGTAGTAGTATCTCATATTCTTATTATAAGATTCAATTAATTAATTCGTCATGATTAAGAAATTTAATTAGTTTAGTAATTAAGTTTATCTTAATTTTTTTTTCAAAACTATCATGTGAACTAAACTATCAATAATTAATGTGTTATGTTTTTTTCACTATCATATCACTCTAAAACTAACTTTAATAAAAGATATTTTTTGAAAAAATAATTAATGCAATGAACATTTTAAATTAAATTTTGTAATAAAGACCAAATCATATTTTTAATTTGAACCTTACATCAGAGATATTATTATCTTGTAGGGTATAAAAATGAAGTTGTACTCCTTTTCCTATTTATAAAACTTAAGTTTAAAATTATTCTTGTTCATATTACAAGACTCAATATATAATATTTATTATATTAATTACTTTTAAACTAAAAATATCTCTCGTTAAGAAAAAAAAAACAATATATTAACCAATCATTTGAAGAGAGAGGTATTAATGATAATGATAGTTTTGAAAAAAAATTTATAAATTTAAGATAAATTTATTGTTATCAACTAAATTAACCATTTTTCTTAATAATTTTAATTGATTATATAAAATCAATAGTTTATATCATATAATAAATGAATACATTTTAAGAAGAAAAAAATGAATGCGATTCATTAATGATAATTAAAACACATTATTCGTTCTCCCAATTATACATAACAACAAGCATTTAAAACTCACCTTCTATTACATGTATCATTAAGTAATATTATGTATTAAATAAAAAAATGTTTAAAATACCATTATTTTGATTTTTTTAAAATATTTTCCTTATTTTATCATAAAAGATGAGTGAATATTTCATTAATAAACTTTAAATCAAAGTATAAAAAAAATTAACAATTCATATATTTAGAAATGATAAAATGTTTTTATAATTATAATAAAAAAATACTTGTATTATGTAGAAGGTTTGGTTTTAATTTGAAGAAGATTGAGAATGAAATTAGCGCATCATGAAAATCCAGTAGAAAGAAATTAGAAGCCCACAAGTTTCCCCAATGCCTTTTATGGCTTTGATTTTAATTAATTTGAAAAGGAAACAACAAAGTACTGCAACTCCTTCTCTCTCCAGAGTGAGAGTCATAAACACATGCAGCAAGCCGCAGTTGCTGTGTATAAATACTCATAACTCATGTGAGAGAAGAAGCTTCTCCTTTCTTCTGCATAGCTCTCTTTCTTTGGATGGGGCTTCTGTTCTTGTTCCTTCTTCATGCCTTCTTCAGAGGAAACCCTTCTTCTTCTTCTTCGGGTTTGGATCATGTGTTCACGGGGACCTGGGTGGAGGACCAATCTTACCCGCTCTATGATCCCGCCACCTGTCCCTTCATCGAGCGCGAGTTCAAGTGCCAAGGGAATGGACGGCCTGATCTCTTTTACACCCACTATCGATGGCACCCACTTGCCTGCAATTTACTCAGGTTCCTACCCCACATTGCCTCCTTTTTCAATTCTCCATTTCTGCCAGAGACCCAAAGTCTTCAAAAATCAACACAACACCATGTCTATCTTCCTATTTTAGTATATGCTAATTTTAAAATATTTTGTCATAGCTTTTTTTTTTAAATTATCTTTCAATAAATTAATTTAAAACCTGTTATGATTATGTGATTTATATATACTAATATATAAATATAAAGACTTAACTATATTTTTCTCTATTCTTTAATTCCATAAATTTTTCTTTTGTTTTTTTGTGTTTTTTGCAAATTTGATCTGTGTTATATTAACTTAACATTTTATATTTAACAGAGTTACTAACACAACAGGGTAAAAAAAATGTCATGTTAATGTTTTTTTATTAAATACTGAAAGTTAAATTATGAAACAAAATTACACAATTAAAATATTTATAAAATTCATAAAATTGAAAAAGTACAACAAATAAGTACTGCCTATAGTTTGTTTTTAAAGAATGCTTACTTTTACATAATGTTTGATATCTTATTCTTTTTCATGATTTTACATTAAAATTTAAGGATTATGTCAGGTAACTGATTTATTTTTATGAGCATTAATTAGTATTCAAAGTAAGTTACTACTCCTACTATACTAAGATTCATTAAATATTAGTAATATTAATACTAATTATATACATTAGTTAGTGAGTATTCTTATTGTTAAAAGTACTGTAATTAATTACTCTCAATTCATATATATGGAGTTTATATATATTACTAGTTTAGTTTGAACTCAAAAAATGGTAAAAGAAATTAACAATTTATTTAAATATGAAATTCTTTAATAACTTGAAACATTTTTGATTCTACAAATTATCTACATGAAAATTTTCTTTTCATTGTTGGTGAAATATAGCACATCATGTGACCTTTTTGGAATGATCCCACCATCCAGTCTGTAAAATAATAGGGATTTTTTCTTTAAAAAAATGAGAAAGACATTAGCGGAGAATTAGAGGCCGAATGTTTGGCTTGGGTTGGGAATGCAGCTTCACGTGCACCCATAAAAGCACTTTAGCAGCTGTTTAGAAAAAAGTACTTAACAATATGTCAGTTACAACAAACAAACAACACAATATTTCACTAGATTTAGCTTTTCATATTTTCCAATTTTTTTATTTTTACTGCTCCGATAAAAATATTGTCGCTTGATTCACTCACGGGCTCGTTCGTTGTCGGAAACTCATGCTTTATTTTTCTCCCTTTTCCTTTTTCCACCTTCCACATTTCATCGAATTCCCAATGAGTCCCCTTTCCTTTTGTACCAATTTTTGCTTTTCGAGAAAAATGAAGACAACTTGAACTGGAAAGTGAAGTCAGCGACAAATTATAACAGTAATTGACGTTTCGTATGTAGTTGTTTCATTAACTTTTTCTGAAAAGTGAAGCCAGTGAAAGTTATAACCATAATTGACAAATCGTATTCAATTGTTTGATTCATTTGTTTTTCTGAAATTTTAAACTTTCCAATGTTTAATCATTGTAGATTTAACGGGCTAGATTTTCTGGAGAAGATGAAGGGGAAGAGCATCATGTTCGTGGGAGATTCACTGAGCAGGAATCAATGGCAGTCATTGACTTGCTTGCTTCATTCAGCAGTGCCCAATTCACCTTATACTTTAGATAGAGTTGGAGATGTTTCTATTTTCACACTTACGGTATGATTTATAATTCTGATTTCGTTTTATACTGTATATGAAGTCATTTAATTAGTGTGTAAAAAAAAAGTCATGTTAATTAGAATTAAAAATTCATTTTGACAATATATGTTAACTTTCTATGCAAAAATTTGTTTATTGAAATTTTATACCATTAATTAATCAGAAATCATAGTTAATAGTAGTATAAATGTTAAAGTAATTACTATAGAAAGTAACCAATTTAATATGTATAGTATTTTTTATTAAAGGACTGTATAAAAGGTATATAAACTATCATTTCTCTGTTCGCAATGAGCGAGATAGAAGAGAAAAAAAATTGAATTGGAAGGATGGTGGAAAGATTTTTTTTTATATAAAAAAAGTCCACTTTTTTTTTGTCAGTATTTTCTCTCTCTCTCTCTATTTTTCTTCCTCTCTGCCAATTATACCTTTACTCTAATACTACAAAGTTTCATCATATAAATTATGATAAAATTCTAGTTGTAACTGAAGAACATGAATAGAAACACTAAAACATCTGCACCTAACTTGTATCCTTTTAGAGTGGTCATACACATCATCATTATTTTAATTATCTGGATTCTTAATTAAAGTGGGGGAAGAATCTCTTTTGCAAAGAGATGGTGGTCTAAGAAATTGTTTGTAGTGCAACCATAAGGGATGGGCAACGTGGGGTAAGGTGCAAATATGCGCAATGGCTAAGCCACAAGTGGTCCCTTAATTTGCTTGTCCATATTCATAAGTCACTTGAGGAAATGGTTGTCTTCCATTTTTTATTTTTTTTTACATTGGTTAAGTCATGAGGTGTCCCCCTATTGCTACTTGCTAGTTGCAACTCCAACTTCTTTCTGTTTGATTTTTTTTCATATTTTGGATAGAAAAGCTTTCAAATCCCAAGGCGTGGAAGGAAAATTTTTCACCTTTAGTCAATTGTCTATTAGATTCTAACTAAAAAAAGGCACTATAAATCTTCAAAAACAAGCATCCTCTTTTCTCATCAAACACATGCCAAAATTACTAGGTATTTTGTGATGGGTATATGTTGTGACACCACCATGCTTTTTATTGCATTATTTGATTCCATTTCATCTTTATCTTAGGGAATCTTCATTTATATGTGTATTTTTTTATAAAAAAAATAATTTGCAGGAGTACAAGGTTAAAGTGATGCATGATAGGAACGTGTATCTAGTTGACGTTGTCAGAGAGGATATAGGCAGGGTCTTGAAGCTTGATTCAATACAAGGAAGCAATCTGTGGGAAGGGACTGATATGCTCATCTTTAACACATGGCACTGGTGGTACCGTAGAGGACCCACTCAACCGTAAGTTTCATAAATGAATTATTTTCGGGCATCTAATTAATCAAGTTTAAACAAAATACATTTAAATATTAATTACCTTTTTCATGTTTACATTATAAATTATCTAAAGTTGAAATCATTGTTTTAGTTTTCGTTAATAACGAATGAATGAATTTCTTAGATGGGATTTTGTCGAATTGGGAGGTCATATTTATAAAGACATAGATCGGATGAGGGCTTTTGAAATGGCACTTAAGACCTGGGGTGCATGGGTAGATGCCAACGTCGACCCTACTAGAGTGAAGGTCTTCTTTCAAGGAATTTCCCCATCTCACTACAAGTAAGTGATCATAAACCTATCCATTTTATCATTTGCTAGTCAAAACTCAAAGTAGCTACAAACTCATCAACAGAAAGAGATTTTACCAGTCCCACTAGAAGTATGTTTTCTTTTTAGTTTTGAAACAAAATAGTTTGGATATACATAGTAAAAATCTCCAAAACTTTGATTTGGTTAATTAAAAGGTACAAGAAACAAACTTTTCCCAGATAATGATTGGACTTTTCAAACACCCCATTGTATTAGTATGCTTGTTAGTATTAAGTTCTTAAACAATCGGATCCAATCTAAAAATCTATAAATGATTACGTTACAAAATTGAGTTTAATTTTGATACATTTGTCGTAAACTAGTTAGAAACTATCTAGGATTGTCATCTAATAACGTATGATAAGTTTGTTCATTTTATAGTGAGTACTTAAAAAAAGATATTTCTAATTTGTTGATGGCATAATATTTTCTAAACAAATGTAATGTACCTTTCCACTTTCATTACATACCAATTAAATTCCTAGAGAATTTATCGGGGCATGACAATGTTTCTCTGAACACTGATTTCAGCGGCAGCTTATGGAACGAACCAGGTGTAACGAGCTGCGTCCGGCAGAAGACACCGGTGCCGGGATCAATCTACCCCGGCGGATTGCCACCGGCCGTGGCGGTGTTAAAGAGTGTGCTGAGCACAATCAGGAAGCCAGTCACTCTGCTTGATATCACAACCCTCTCACTGCTAAGAAAAGATGGCCACCCTTCCATTTATGGTCTCACTGGAGCTGCGGGAATGGATTGCAGCCATTGGTGTCTTCCTGGGGTTCCAGATACTTGGAACGAGATACTTTACAACCTTATTTGATGACTAATTTTTTATTCATCATTTGATTGGGGGTTATAAAAAAATTTATATAGAAAAATGAAAACTGGGTTGGATATAATAGACCATATATACCCTGATTAATTGGAATGTGCCTTGTGGCCTAGAGTGAATAATAATAATTTTTTTTTAATAATAAGTCATACATCATACATCTATCTATCTATATTTTCTTTCAACAACCTCATCCTTTTGTTTCCCTACCAAGCTGATCGCTAACTTGATCAACAATTTGAACCAAGGGATGTAACGTATTCGAGCAGGGAACTTTTTTGGCAAAATCGTGGGGAATGCCGATTGCTACAATTTTCATTTACTTTTTTAGAAAAAAGAAATTTAATGCGATTAAAATTTGATGGCATAGTGATAGCCTACTACATCTGTAAGGAAAGAAGGTGTGGTTCATCATTAGGTGAGTCTCAGCAAAAAAAATTGCGTGTTGTTTAAAGCGCTATTGATGCTGGGGTGTGCATGAAAATAACATCATAACAATATAAAGTCCCAATGACAAATGACAGCCAACAGAAAATGACGTGAAATATAGAGAAAAAAAATTAATTGTCAAGCACTATCAGAAATGTAAAGATTTTTATACTTTTAAGTAATCAGAAAATTTTTTATGACTTTAAACTAATTTTATTATAAAAGTTAATAAATTTATTATACACTGCATAAATAAATAAAAAAGTATACGGAACTGAATGAATTGTTTATTGCTTTATCTAATGTGAAGATTTGCTTAAAAAAATATCTAATGTGAAGATATAAATACAGCAAAGAGTGACAAATATTGTTACATAAAAAAATGTGTAAGACTGTACTTAATTATAAACAATCCTAGCTAACAGCTGATAAAAGTCTTCTGAATCAAAAAATCAAAAGAAAGATAATGCTGTCTTCTATTGGAGGTAATTTCAGACTTGACATGCTATCTTCTATATAATTAAATATATAAAATATTTACATTTTCAATATATTTTTATTAAATCACATAGAAGTAACCTGAAATATCTTAACAATATTGTGATTAAAAAGAATGGAAGACAAGTACTCACTTAAAAAGGAAGACAAACAGTTCCCTTCAATGGATTAGATTAGGATTTTTTTTGTTATAATAACGGATAACATTTATTGATAGACAAAAATCTATATAATAATTAGTTGGTAATCAAATTCACTCACTAGCAAATGACACCTTATAGAGTTTCTACTTTCTAGCAATCAACCCAATCCAAAAATTTTGTTGTTAAGTGTTATGCATGCCAGTTATATACCCATGCATTATCACACCTTTGACACCACCCTAATTTCTTTTTCAACTCTTGTGATGTGAGCCTGAGAGATGGGATTCCAGTCAGCGGCATAGTGGAAGTCATGGTGGATCTCAAATGGCTTTGGTTTGTGGTACTTACAGATCAGACCCTAACATTCAAGTCAGAAAGTGTTTTAGAGAAATAGTGAGAAATGAGTAAAATTATCTATACCTGAGGAGAGTTTAAGTATATATAGACGTATTCGATAGAAAAGTTCGTTAGATTGATTACGTTTCGCATAATATATAAGATATTTGATCATATGTTTAAGCATGATGTTGGGTCGGGTTTACTGATCTTTATGTCCTCTATGGCGGGTTTTGCCTTTTGCCTTGGGCGTGATGAGGGTAAGTCAAGATAACCTTCATAACAAAAGTGCATGTAATTATGAAATTCTTGAGTTTTAAATATTTGTTATAACTGGGACCAGAACGAATGTCAACCTAGTCACCTAATTTCTAAGATAACCCGCAAATTATTTTCTTGTTTTTAATTTGAATAGATCTAAAATCTGATGAGTTGTTTGTTTGTAGGAGGTAGAGCTTCTTACGTAAGTCCTATATCATCAATCTAAGATTCTTTTTAGTGTCAACCACTGGAAGACATTTGCATGTATATATGTTGGTTGTTGCGGTGCCCCAATCGAAATTTAAAACTGACAAAACTAGTTTAGCTCCTTTTGTCGGTGAGATTCAAATATCAAATACAAGGTACATTTACATCAATACATGTATGGATCAATTCATCAAGCTATATACCCAATAATTTATCCTCATTCTTCTTGCAATCATTAGATCCATCTAAGTTCGTGAAGTAAATTACTTTAGCATACCTGTCCAGAATAGAATTTTAAAATATGAAGAGTTATGATTACTACATAGCTATTAGATTTTGAGTTATTTATTTATACCACAAATTCAGACAATAGTTTTTATAAAATTATTTTCTCTTATTTTGTAGTACATTAATTATTTTATTTTATGTTTTTCTTTTTTAGTTTCATCTCATTTCTATTTGTTATATATTTTTACAAAAATTATATATAAATATAACTTCTTATGTGAACCTTCAATCATAGAAAATCATAGAAGCTTTCTTATTATTAATCCAATAGAAAATTTATGCTTTAGTAAGGAAATTAATTTGTCTAATAGAAAATCATTATATGAACCCTTAATCATAGAATTTTTCTTGATATTTAATTTCTCTCAATTTTAATTATTTGCTTTTATTCTAATTTGAATTCTTAATTCTCAATTAACCTTCATTGATTCCCCTTTTGTATCCATTTCCAACATGAAATAGACACTAGTTTCCATTTTGAATTGAGATATATTTGCATTGGAAATGTACATTTCCAATATAAAATGGAAACACATTCTTGTTTTGTTTTAAGATGAACAAAAAGGTATTTTTATAAATAAATTGAAGAAGGGGATATCTTAGCAACAACTAGGGTGCCATTGACAAAGCCCACGAATTGATGCCTTGGGTATTAGTTGTTGGGGACTTTCTTCTTGATCAACCATTTTTTTCTTTTACACCAACAAGTGAGCGAGAAATTTCAAAAACACCCTTCCATAGGACTCATGCATACAAAATGTGAATCTGTAATAGTCTTACAGATTATCAATCTGTATGGACATATGGATTGTAGACCCATGCGGATTATGATTTTTACGAATTAATGACCCACACAGGACTTGAACTTGTAACTTTTAGCACGATACTCTAACAAACTGAACTAATAGGTCAATTATGTTATAAAATAATTAATGTCATTATATATAATATTAAAATTTTTAATGTATATATAAGTTTACATAATAATTTTTATGACAATTAATTTTGATCTAATAATTAACTTTTTTACATATATAATTTTTTTATTAAACCTATGATTTTTATTTAAAATTTATATATGAAAAAAATATAATATTAGATCAAAATTAATTGTAATAAGAACAAAAACAATAATCTAATTAATGTAATAATATTTACACAAATATTATAAACAACTATAACTAAATTTATTTAAAAAAACATTAAAAATATTTTTTAAAAATATAATTTTTTTTATTTTTTTTTAAAAAATTGGTCATATAGATTGGCAATACATATGATTCATATGGATTTACATATGATTCATATGGATTGACATGTTTATTAGCAAGAGACAATTTTGGAAAATTCAAAAAAAAGTTGGTGTAGAAGAAACCTATATGGTGCAGGAAGAAAAGGCCTAGTTGTTGTGTGCATGAGTCTTAACCAGCTAACACTAAATTTAGGTTGTTGCTTTTTGTAGCTCCTAGTTGTTTTCTGCATCTTATCCAAAATGTTTTTTTCTTCTTATGGATTGGTCATTTTAGAAGGAAAAGAAAAAAAGGATGCATTCTAAAATATAATTTTACATTCTAAATTTTTCATTCCGAAAGTCAAAGAAAAAGGTGCAGGAAGCAACAATCCCAAATTAATAGCCTACAAATTCAAATTCAATCTGAATGTGAGAATTCTATTGAAGTGTTTTTTTTTTTTAAATTTTTTGAATGATTATCTGGTGTTCATTTAAAAATAATTGTATAATTGTTAATTAAAGTGAGAAAAAAATTAAACATTATGCGAGTTTTTTTTTTTTTTTGACAGAAAACATTATGCGGTTAGGAGTTCTTGCACCGTTTTTGTTAATGTTAATGAGTAATTTACGTTATCTGATTTTTTACCATTCATGGGTAATTTTTTTAAAATTACCAAAATAGATAGATTTTGAATTTATTATCAGGTGTGGGTAAGTCGTGTTTTACACGACTTCTGAGAGAGTGTTTGTTTTAATGTACCAGTTATATTCCTTGGAATCATATTTTCAGCACTATTACGACGATTAAGAATGTTATTGTTATTCTTTGGTATATTTAAAAGAGTTTAAGAACGTAAGATCTCAAATGACGTGGTGGACATTTCGTATTAATTTTTTCTATTCTTTTGTTACATTTTAATTTTTTGGGATTTTTTAAATTAATAATAATTTAAATAAAAAAATAAAAGGTCTAATATTTTAGAAAATAACTTTCCCGACGATATCACTCTTTCATCCTCTTCATGAAAATAAAAATGTAAGAGAATAATATGACATAAATGAAAATTACAACTTTTCTGCGAGTTAACAATATTCAAGAATAATTTTTCAAATCTCGTGACAAACATACATTATTCATAATTAACTTCTAATCCATAAAACAAACACATGCACTCAAAAAAATAAAATTTAAATATTAAATAATTTACAACAACTCAAATATACTACTCAATAAATTAAACTAGATTCTCTAGCTACACCAACTGACATCTACTTAATAACTATTTATTTTATAATATAGTATTGATTATTGATAGTTGATTGCTAATTTTAAGACTATATGATATATCCGGCAAGGTTGAAGGGAAGATTCATCATTAAAGGTGTGCCTGAGCAATATTGTCTTTG
The DNA here is from genome assembly GCF_004193775.1 of Glycine soja. NCBI lineage: Eukaryota > Viridiplantae > Streptophyta > Magnoliopsida > Fabales > Fabaceae > Glycine > Glycine soja. The sequence goes on along the minus strand of NC_041012.1, from coordinate 44,449,089 downwards.
CAATCGAACAACAGAGTACGTAATATATATATATTATACAATATATTATTAATTTAAGTAATCTTGAGACTTAAATCTTAATTATTTATATATAATTTTATGAACTATTTTCTTTTTCATTCTCGTATCTGCACATACAATTTTGAGCATGTAACCATATATTCTACTGTAATTATATAAATTTGGCACATCTAAATAAATGTGTACTCAATAATAAAATATAAATCACAATTATTAATTAAAATATCATTATTTAATGATTTATTACATATGTGATATGCATTTATATTTCGTAGATAGTTTAACAGTTAATGTCTTGATTAATTAATGAAAATAACTTTTCATTTTAGCTTGATAAACTAACTGGAAACTAGTAGTTAGAAAATTTTAAATTACCTTATTAAATAAGTATTCAATCAAATTAACTGTTAAAAAATGATATAAATAATATATTTAAAAAAGATAATAAAAAATTAAATAAATATTTTAAAGATAATAAATAAATAAAATATAAAAGCTAAAAGTAATATTTTTTTAAAATATTACTTCAAATAAAAATTCAAAAAATAATAAAAATTATTAAAAAAATAATAAAAATTAGTTAAAAAAATTATTTATCAAATAATTAAATAAATTTTTTAACTAATAAAAAATAAAAAATTAATTAAAATAACTTGTGTACCTCATATATGAAAATAATTCCCCATTTCACTTAATATGACGCAATCTTTTCCCTAGGGAGAAATTAAATCAGATCACATGATCTAATTAAGGCTGCGGGTTAACTTTTATTTGATGCAGCAACTATTTATGAAAACAATTTCTGCCAATATTATTTTCAATAAAGCTACAGCTAGACAAGCCTATGAGACCAACCACATTTTTGTTACACATATAAAAATACAAACGCAAACATTGTTTTTCATGCGGTCCCTGAGGTCTCAGTGCAATTTTCAAATATGATGTTCACATTGTGGTTGAGGCCTCTGATACAAGCCTCTGTTTTTTTATGGGCAGTGGCATCTCATTCTCCACAAGGATGTGATTTTTCTCAGGGAAAATGGGTCATTGATGAAGCCTCCTTCCACCCTCTCTATGATGCCTCACGGGACTGCCCCTTCATTGGATTTGATTGCTTAAAAAATGGCAGGCCTGATAAGGAGTACCTCAAGTATAAATGGATGCCCTCTGGTTGTGACCTTCCAAGGTAATGTTTATTCTTGTTGCTGTAGATTAATTGACACAAGTTTATTTTTGTTTAACCTATAGTCTTGAGTTTAAATCTTATGTTAGTTCAAGTAAGATTGTTTTTCAGGAAAAAAAAAACATATGTGGTCTCGTATCTTTGTAATGTCTAATCACATGGAAATTTACCATATTTGTTTAAACTTTTTTTTTCTGACTTGCTGCAAGATGGCATCTTGAAGTTCAAATTTGACTTTTTTTTTTCTTCCCTCTCCAAACGGTATTATTTATTGTATTATATTGGTTAACAGGTTTGATGGTACGAAGTTCTTGGAGAAAAGCACAGGAAAAAAGATAATGTTTGTGGGGGACTCCATTAGTAACAACATGTGGCAGTCACTCACTTGTTTGCTCCACATTGCAGTCCCAAACTCAAATTACACCTTTACAAGTCAAATACAGGAACTTTCGGTGTTCTCAATTCCGGTAGTAATTCTTTTCAGTTTACATTTTCATTTCAAGAAAGTTTTGAACCTTTGTAGTTTATTATTGGCTTAATAATTTAGTTCAATTTTTTTTTTTGGGTTGTAGGAATATAGAACTTCAATCATGTGGTTGAAAAATGGGTTCCTAGTTGATTTGGTTCATGACAAAGAAAAAGGAAGGATTTTGAAATTGGACAGCATTAGTTCTGGGGACCAGTGGAAAAATGTGGATGTTTTGATTTTCAACACCTACCATTGGTGGACTCACACTGGACAGTCTCAAGGGTAATGAAGCTTTCTGAAATTTTTAACTACTTTTTTGGTGTTTTTGAGAGGAGGTAGCCATGTGGCTAATGGTTTCATTTTAATGTTTTATTGTAGGTGGGATTACTTTCAAGTGGGGAATGAATTAATAAAGAACATGGATCACATGGAAGCTTTCAAGATTGGGCTGACTACTTGGGCTAAATGGGTTGATTCTAACATTGATCCTTCAAAGACTAAAGTCTTGTTTCAGGGAATCGCCGCTTCCCATGTTGAGTAAGTTTTATGCCTGATTTTGGTTTCTCTCCAATTGAATTTCGGATTTGTCTTATTTAAAGTGAGGAAGGTGAATAAAGTACATCTATCGTTGTTAATTAGAAAATCAATGATTGAAAATTGTGATAAAATCAAATACATATATAATAAAATGAAAATTAATTACATATCTAACTATCGATTTCTTAATTAATGGTTGTTTAGAAAATGAATGGCATAAAATAAAAATAAATAAATAAATTAATGGTATAAAATTAAAATCTCAATCGTTGATTCCCTAATTAGTGATATAAAATCGAATTCCCTAGTTAATGGTTGATTACAAAATTAATGGCTCAAATACATTTATGACAAAATCTAAAATCAATTATCATTTTAATTTTTAATTTTCTAATTTCTAATTAATAATTATTATTACACTTTACCATCTAAAGTACATTTCTCTAACTTAAGAAAAGGCTAAAGCTTGAATTTCGCATGAAGAGTTACAATAATTGCATGTGCGATCCATGTATATTTATATACTTATTATTTATTCATTGTTGGTGCTATTGTCATGAATATTTAGATATCAGTATTTAACTTTGTAGTCTGTGTGGGTGGGTTACAAAATGGGAGCTAACTATAGTATTTTTTTTCCTCTTCCTTTCACGTGACATCTAATTTGGTTTTTAAGTGCTTTTACATACTGTGAAATATTTTTGCCGGCTTATTAAAATAAAATTAGGTTATATGGCAAGCATGTTGAGTAGTATCACTATAGTGTGCCATACCTCACTTGTTGAGATTTTAGTGGTTAATACAGAAGCTTCATTATTGAAATTCCATCCCAGTCTTCTATGTTTATGCTTAAAAGTTTTTTCTTGAACTTGGGTTGGGTGCGGAGATTACAAGACATTTTGAGACATTGAAATAACAAGACAAATGCTCCATATAATCACTAGGATCGGCTTAGTTATTTGAATTTTGAAGTTGTATGCATAAGATCATATGTCTAAATTTTAGTGGGATCATTATAAAAATAAAAAAAAAAAAAGACAAATGTCTCATATTATTTTATTTTATATTTTTAAGGATGGATTGCTCCATATGTTAATATATATGATGATTAGTAATTAGTTACTATTATAAAATTGTTGTCAAGGACTCACTGTTTTTTTCTTTCAATTGAACAATCCAGTAAAAAAGGGTGCCTAAGGCAAAGTCAACCAGATGAAGGACCAATGCCACCATATCCTGGTGTGTACATTGTGAAGAGTGTTATAAGTAACATGACAAAGCCTGTACAATTGCTAGACATCACTTTGCTCACACAACTGAGGAGGGATGGTCACCCCTCTATCTACGCAGGGCGTGGCACTTCTTTTGATGACTGTAGTCATTGGTGTCTGGCTGGTGTTCCTGATGCTTGGAATGAAATACTGCATGCTGTTCTGTTTGGAAATTAGTATCTTCATCTCATTTGTCTTTGATTATTTGTTGCCCTTGAGGAAATAGGGCTCCCATAATAAATTTGGATATGAGCTTCTAATTAAATTGAAAATATATTGATTTTCTCAAACCAATAAAAAAATGTTGATGTATTAATGTACTTTACAGCCCCTAAATGCAGAATGCTAATATTGCTTTTAAGTTTTAACTATAGCAGAATTGCAAATTGGACTAATCTAAAAAAGTAATGAAGACAGGAATTGACGACACCTTCATGTGAAACATTGGCATTCCTTGATCTCAGTTACGATGCAACTTACAATATCTCTTATTTTTCTTAGGATGTATTTTTCTTCTTCTAGTATCCAGAATCTAGCCCTTTTTGACTTAAATTTTCTTGAACAAAGCTGAACAAAATAAAAAAGGACAATTATAGTTGTAGGTTAGAATCCTTAGATCTTACATGTTTCAATAGTGTTTTTTAGTATTTCAAGAAATTAGTTCATGATTCTGGACTTGGATATACCCTATGTTAAAAAACAATTAACAACATTCACTGTAAAGTGAAAACTGAAAACTATATGGTCAATTACAATTCACTCCCTGCATCAAATCCGGTTCCTCGATAGTAGGTCCTCTATTGCCTTTTTTTTCATACGATAAATATTAATTAATTTTTTTTTGTCTATAAGAAGAGTAAAAATCTCACTATCTTTTTTTCCTCCTGATTTTTTTTTCTTTTTTTTTTTCGTTTAATTATTCAATCTACCTTATATCTTTCATGGTCTTTTCTAGTTACACCCTCCTTTACTTTGAAGCGTTTTTTTTTCCTAAACCAAAATGATCTTCTGACTCCATAATCCATAGTCATAGCCTTGTAGATTATTAGAATGTACAGAAGATGCAAGTAATTACGTAGTGATCAAAATATATAATTGATGTAGTGAATTAAAAACCACGGAATTATTAAAATACACATTACGAGAATTTGAGGAACATAACTAAAAATCCCAAACAAAACTACATTATTATTCTCATATGGTAGTATGCAATCCACCATTTCTTGTCACAAGCAAATATATCTAACATGATCAATTTATTTCACAACTTTCTAGTAGAACACACCTTCAACAAATTGACCAAAACATATATGAAGGCACACTTGGACAGAATAAAACCACTGTCTCCGCCAATGAGGATTGATCCAAAGGATTGTCACCAATACTATTTGTACCATGACATAGCATGAAGCAAAACTCCAATAGAAGGAAGTGAAATCAATTGCAGAGTCTTTTCCCTCTCCATCATGCAATAGAATTGGTGGTGGTGACAGCGGTGTTGGATTTCTTCTGTTACTGTTATTCCAAATAAGATATGGATTTCCTTTGAAGTTGTTCTCATCAAAGTTAGCAAACTCTCCCTGATCAGGTGCTTTGGCTGACAAATTGTTGTAGGAAACATTGAAGGAAGATACAAAGTTCAAGTCCTGTAACTGAAGAGGGATTTGTCCACTCATGTTGTTATTTGAAAGATCTAAGCTCTCTATGTTTTTTAGATTGTTGAAGCTCTGCGGAATCAGTCCATGTAGAAGGTTATGAGATAAGTTGAGTGAAGGGAGGCCACAACATTTTTAAATAACATAATAGTAGTGAGTAGTTATTAAGAAAGAGCGGTAGAAGTTTAAAAACTCATAAGGAATAAAATTGTCTAAAATTTGTAGAAATCAAAATAGAGTATTCCCTTTATTAATAGTATAGATAAATATAATGAGCTTGCAAATAATCCTGTCAAATGATATTAGCCTGGCTGCCTGGGGTTTTCATTCTACCATGTGAAATTAGTAAAAGGCTATCACAAATGTGAGAGTTGGGGCACTATGTGCTAATCAAGACATGAATGTTGAAAAAAGAGTTATTTTCACAAAATTTGAACAAGAATTTAATTTCAGTTTAATATATCCTCCACAAATAAGAACACAACAGACTGTTAAGAGCAACACTTTTGTTAAATAAGTTTAAAAAGTTTACATCAACATAAAGCTATTAAATTTAAAACTTGAATAGATCTGCGGAGCAATGGTGGATGCACCTTATTTGATGTGAGATAATTATTTCCATCAGATTTTTTTTATTTGTTAATATATATAAAAACAAAATTGCCCCATAAAAAAATATATAATGTCCCCCCTTGGAATTTTTTTTAATCCAAAGTCAAAACAAACATGACACATTTAATATCGAAACTATATGCCCAAATCATTTAGTCCAATTCTCATTATCATCATCGTAATAAAAACATCACACACGACATATAACACACCGTTTCATGTAATATTCCAAAAATAATTCAATAATTATTTAAATAAAGATTATCTAAACATATCTTTAAGTAAAGGAAAAAAATAGATTAAATTGTTTTAATATATTAGATTGTTATATTTTATTAAAAGATATTATTATAATAATATATTAGACTAGATAAAGATAATAAAAATAAGAGATAAAGAAAGATTGATTAAACAAATCTCAAAAGATATAATTTTAAATTACTTACAACACTTATATAAGGATGCATGATTCTTTTTCTTAGAATCACACAAATAAACCGTCTTTCTTGGCATTAGTTGGTTGCTCAAGGATAGAGAAGAAGGAAGAAAGCGAAAAAAATTTGTTTAGGCAAAGATAACGAAGAACTCGAATTACTTGCTTCAAGAGGTGACGTACCTTTTCAAAACTTTTGGGTATAATTCTTTTAGCCAGAGTTTTAAAACTTGGGTTGACCCAGCCTATCCGATCGGTTGAACCGCGACTCGACAGCTAGACTAGGTTTTGTCTTACATTCGATCGGGTGTGCTTTCAACCCAGAGCGATCCGGTCAGGTTTGCAGTCAAACTGTTGACCCATTGACCTGTAACAGGTCATTTATCCTTTTTTTTTTGTTACAACTAGAAACGGTGTCGTTTCAATTTCAAGCCATTTTAATTTTAGAAACCCTCCCCTGAGTGATCTTCCTTCCTCTCACAGTCTCGCTCTACACCACCGCTCACATCCTCAGTGCCTCACATTCTATGCCACCCTCAATGCCTCCCCTTGGCCATACAAAAAAGTTGAACTTGTTTAGGAACATATGTTGAACTTGAATTTATTTATGTTTGTGATATTTGTTACTTATTTGTTTGAACTTGGACAATGATATTTTTTTAACATTTTGGTATCTAATTATTTATGTTATGAAATTATATTAATTTATGATATTATTTTTAAATATTTTTTTGATAGGTATAAATTTTTTATTTTTTTATTATAGACCGTGTCATGCGAGTCAATTAATAACCTATCGATTCAACCACTGATCCAATGCCATGACCAAGTTAGTCACCGGTCCAAGTTTTAAAGCTATGCTTTTAGGAGTATTTTTTTACTGTGTTCTTGATTTAAATACTTTTGATTTTTTTTATCATGATATTATATATTTTGTAGTATGTTATGATATTTTACTTTTGTGAAAATATTAGAAATTATTTCTTGTCTCCACTAAAAAAAAATTAGATTCGCCACTGCTGCCAAGGAGATGAAGTTAGAGTACTTGTTGCAGAAGTTGGAAAACTTTAATACATTCCTCAGAAAACTTCAATACAAAATCATACTGAGGAGATGAATCTATATTAATGTCACATGATTTTGTATGATTGATGTTTTCTGATTTTTGTTTTATATTTTTAAAATGAAAATATGACAAAGTTATTAGATTTAGAGAACATGTAATGTAATACCGAAAATTTGCTCCAAAAGTTGAGCAGGAAAAACAAGTAACGAAAATTACCAACGGTTTGCCTTCTGACGCGTCAATCAGATTCATAAGACTTAAATACTACAAATCAACATCACAATTGCATTACAAAATTTGCATTAGAAAATAATAACTTCAATAATGCAACCTTATTTAGGTAAATCTTGTGAAGCCAATTACATACATTGTCATGCTTCGGAAGCATACTATCGATGCAAAATATGAGCAGTAAGACATCAGCAAACTATCAGAAGAAAAAAAACGAGGATGTCATTCACATGACAAAAACAAAATTTCACATCCAGAAACTTTGAATTTGATCACCTCCTTACCGGAACCAATAAAATATATTGAAGTGTACAATAGCTAATAAGAAGCCAGTGCATCTTATATGCATGGTAAAACTGCAGAAGAAGTGTCTTCAACTAGACCGATTTACATTGGTCAGTGGCCGCCCTTAAAGGAAAAAAAAATGCTCTCATCCTTTAAACTGCCATTCACGACGGCACATGGGGCAATGCGCTTGTGATGTCTGAGAATGCACCCATTTCAGGATACAGTGCAAATGAAACGCATGATTGCATACACCCCAAACTGCAAGAAATAGAAGAATATAAGTTTTTACTCATTTCTGGTATAACGATTTACAGAATCCAGCAATTTGATAAGCAAATCCTGTTACCAAGAAAAAGACAGATTATCAATATATTAATTCAAGCATTTGTTGTTGTGTGGGGCATAAATTTATATCCTATAATGTCATCTTACTGCTTTCTTAAGAAGTTCTCAATCCAGTGAGACTCCTTGGGCATAAACCAGAAATACCAGCAACACACTAACACTCTTACACACTCCTCTACCATTGAGGGAAATTTGTGTGAATCTTATTAAATAACAAACGAAACTCACATGAATTTCACCTAATACTAGAGTGTTAGAAAGAGTATTACCAAAATACATAGCTAGCATTCTTTTAAAGGTTTAGAACAAGTCACCATATATGTCAGTGACAACAGTATCTTTGCAGCAGTACAACACATTCAAAGCAGGGGAACTATAGAACTTGGAACTTATATATTTTTGGTAAAGACTTTGAACTTACATATTATCATTATAAATGTGGAACTACAAGTGATAAAATTTAGAGGTAATTAGAAAATTGAGAGAGAGAGAGAGGACAGGGTGATTCAATGTCCTACATGTGGGGAGCCAAAAAATAACTTTTAAACAAAGCTTGGAAACTTCATTGATTCATTCACACCATGTTGATGGTTAGTTAAATAAGGTCCAATTGTGATATCAACCACTTAAAAATGGTTTTTGAGGCGCTACCTTAAGGCCTCACAATAGGACCACTATCCACACAAATTCATTTCAAATAAGAGAACAAATAAAATCACAAACATTTACACAATGTGTTGTTGACTTCACTACTACTTTACTGGAAAATTCCCAAAACACAATGATCAATCAAGAAATTTAACCAAGACAAATGGATTCAAGTAAAAGAACAATGGCTATCACCATGTAAAATTATCAGTAGCTTACTCAGCGGGCAGTCATCTCCAGGAAGTTTACAGTCAGGACAACATCCATCAAAGGCCATCCTACAAATTCCACACGTTTCGTCCTGTGCATCCCAAGTCCAAGAAGCAATAGCATGCCATCTATATTTCACAAAAGGGAACCAAAAATTAGGATGTTCTTGGTTTAGTTACAAATGAATAGATAAAGAATTAAGGAGGCTGAAAATTCAGAATAAAAATTGGGTTAAATTCACCTAGCACAATAGAAATTTGGAGCAATTGAAATTGCAATGCAACTAACTCAACTTCACACCATATAACATAAATGTAATTTTCTACCAACTTTTTGTCTTCCTAGAAATTATTTACACTCCTAATTTTTCATCTTCTCTAACCATAATTATTCAAAAGACACGGTAACATAAACATACGAGAGAAAGTTTCAGCAATGAATTATGTGAAAGACAAACTGAGCAGAACAAATTCATCACTGCATAAAAGCTATGTTGAGGATAAAAAAGAGAACTTACTCTGTTTATACGATCAGCAGATACCCAGATAGAGACCTTAGTCAAGAAAAACATTTTTTTTATTTAATTTCTTTTCTGCAATGAAAATTTTGAAAAACATACAAAATCGAAGAAAAGACACAAACATCTATTGAAGTATAAAAGAGGAATTAAAGAATGGAATTGTGAGAAGGATACGCAAGATCTTCACTTTCATCTCCGATTCCGTGCTCAGCAGCAACAAAAATTGCGAATGGAAATTGAGGGTAGGGTTTATGTGAGCGCGAATTGGAGACGAAGATTTGAAATGGGGAAGGAGTGAGTGTAAATCTATGATGCGCCGTCAATTAACTTACGCCAGTTTTCAAACAATTTTTTTTTTCTTTTTGCTATTGCCATTGTCCTTTGGGGATCGATCTGCAAAACAGTGAAATTCATGGTTTCATATTCGAGGACGAATATGAAAATATTTAAAAAAGAGGTAAATCCCTGTTCTTCTAACAAGTATCAGTTCACTGATCCTGACCGTTTAATCTTTTACTAGTATGTATATCCAATGGTTTCTATATTAAATGGTTCATGCTGGACTACATTTTGCATGATAAAGCACACACTCAACAACTTTAATAAATATATATAACCCAAAAAACAAATATTTGGATCCAAAAGAAATTAAAATAACAAACAAATATTAGGAACTGTGGGCACACATGTACCTATAGCAAATATATATATTTTTATAGGTAAATAATTAAAGATATATTATTAAATCAACTGAACCTCAGAATGTTCCGAAGCCATGCAACATCAAGGTAACAATTAGAAAAACAGCAACATCATCCTACAATTATAACCACCATACAATCCTTTATGTTATAATATTTGACTGGTTACTCAATCCATTTATCAAGGGTTAAATAAAACCTAGTATATACTCCGGCGTTGAACCATTCACTTAAAAAAAAACAAAAAGGATATATATATAGCTGGGATCGAACTAATTTCTAAATATTCATTTCTTTCGTTGAGGAAAATAAGCACTTATTTTGGTCAACCAAATCCCATAGAGCATTTTCAATGAGCTTTATATTTGAATTTTAACTAATTTAATTAATTTTCTCTGCAGTGACAAATTGTATTGATTTTCATAAGAGAAGTCCATTTAAGAAAATTGACATAAACCAGCTAGCAGGTTATTAGGGAAGTTATTTGGCGTACTTAAATATATATTACATAGCTATGTGTATTCATGCACCGGAAATAATTGGATAACAAGTCAACTGCGGAAGCCAGAATTGACCGGAGATACTACCTATTTTTTAAATACGAGGAGACGTATGGGAAGAATTTAAGAAAGAATATAAAAAAAAAATTACCTATTTTTTATTTATTTAAATAGGTTAAGTTTTGAGATACTTAAATTCAAATTGAAGTGTAAATCAACTTATTCACTTTGTATATATTACCAGGAGAAGTGCCTCTCTATAGTTTTTGCTTTTAAATAAAACAAAACAAAAGACGGAATGAAGGAAGAAGTTGAATAGAAATTAGGAAGGTGTGCAGTTAACTTTATAGTACGATACAATATTATATTAATTAATAATTTTTTTTATGTAAAATATGGATATATAAAACAATTCAATTATTAGTATAGCCCAGGATACTCTTAATGTAAACTCTCAATTTTTATACTAATATTTAATTTTATTAGATAAAAACTATATATACTAAATGACTCTTTTTTTTTTTTTGCAATGTTATGTTATACTGATATCGCCAAACAATAGTGGGTTTCTCATTTAAGTATAAACTATGGTTTTGTAACAGGATCTAATTGTTGCAGGAACTGATACAACTTCCTACACAATGGAATGGGCAATGGCTGAGCTAATCAACAACCCGGATACAATGTCAAAAGCCAAAATGGAGCTTGAGAAACCATTGGAATAGGAAATCTTATTGAGGAATCAGACATTGCAAGACTCCCATATTTGAGTGCAATAGTGAAAGAAACCTTGCGGATGCACCCAAGTGCCCCACTTTTGCTACCTCGAAAATTAAGCCAAGATAGATGTGGAGATCAATGGCTACACTATCCCACAGGGCGAACAAATCGTAATTAACAAATGGGCAATTGGAAGGAACTCAAACATATGGGAAAACCCTGATTTATTTTCACCCGAGAGATTTTTGGGGTTAGAAATTGATGTCAAAGGTCAACTAACACCGTTTGGTGGCGGGCGACGAATATGCCCTGGCTTGCCACTAGCTATGAGGATGTTGCATTTGATGCTGGGATCGTTAATCAACGCTTTTGATTGGAAATTTGAAAATGGTGTGAACCCAGATATCGACATGGGTCAACCCATGCGAGCTATTCCATTTGGAATAAACATGTAACATATATTTGATAGGGGTACATTTGCGCTGATAAAACCATACATTTATTCTTGGATTGCATTCACACACTGAACAATTAGTTAATCATGTTGTAATTTTCGTAAATATTGAGATGCATATATAGGTTGCATCTTGTACGATTAATTAGTTATATATATCGTTCATAGTTATAAAGGAAGAGTTCCTAATCCTTGCAGCGGAATAATATTAAATATTACTTTGCATTTAAAATATATTACAATAATCATAAATAAAAAAAATTAGAATTATATATCCAAATGTGCGTCCTTGCAACAAGGGAATTTTTCTTTAATTGTACAAAAACTTTACACATATTCACATCAAGAACATTTTCTACTATTATCTCTTTAGTGAGTGAAACTTATAGAAAAGCAAACTTTTTTTTTTACTTTTCAAGTTTAGATTCTCTTATTGAGTTTTTTTAGTTTGTGTTTGTTGCAAACTTTACTCTTAAGTAGAAATTTCTATTTTTAGTGTTAAATTATTAAAATAATTTACATTATATACTCCAATTTATTTTCAAACCACATATTTCTTGACAATAGGATCTTTTCTTGTCATTAAATTATATATATATATATATATATATATATATATAAAATAAATTAGATAATATATCAACATATATAATGTGTATCATCATAAAAAGAATTCATTGTGATGATAAACAACATGATAAAATAAAATCTCTTTCAAAAGTTTTAGTCCGTCTACAATATACAACTTGAATTAAAACCATTTCAAGTCGAAATCTTATTTTTGTTTTAGTTGTTTGAAAAAGAATTCAAAATAGTTGGTATTATCATGTACTATATATAATATATCAATATATATTACAATTATATAATATATCCGGATATATATTATCTCTATTATTTGAAAAAAAATTTAGTGACGGAACATAGTGATAAAAGGATCTCCTTGGCTAATAGTGACAACTTCCGTGACAAATAACATAATTTGTGACAGACAAAGTTACGACATTAGTGGATATTTTCGTGGCCTATAAACCCTTCACAGATTTTGTCACAAAGTAAATATTGTTTTATATGAGAGATTCTGTGATGGATTTCCTTCCTCTCAAACTTTTCCGTCACAGATTTCGTCGCAAGAGAAATTAATCATTTAGTGAGAAATTTTATAAGGAATTCTTATCTATTGGTTGTCATTCCGTCATGAATGTTTGTGACGTACAAGTCACTATCAAAAAATTTCATCAGAAATTGTAATTAAACAATTAACAAGTGATGCATTTTATCATCAATATTTTTTTTAAAAAATATTTTATTTAAATTTATGGATAATATATATTTAAAATATTTTTATCTCTTAAAACTATATTAAAATTATGAATTATTATGTAGTGCCGGATTTGACCCTCACTACTAATATTTTTCTAATAGTGTATATGTATATAATAATAAAACTTTTACATATACTATTAATATAACATAATAATCCCATCAATAACTTATACATCAATTTTCTCCATGCAAATGTATTACATCCGAAGACATAATATCATTAACTTTTATCACAGTAATCACAGTATTATAATAAAAATATATAACATGAAATAATATATTAGCATGCATCTTGTTTCATGTATAAAACACTCTAAAACATATTCCAGCATATATCACAACATATATATCAATGCACAATTCATTCATGCATTTATTATATATTATAACCAAAAGGTTTTATTATACATTTTATTATATTAAAAGTTTTTGATATAATAAAATCTATAAATTATATCTATAACAATATGTGCAGCTAAACAAACGATTGAGTTATAATAAAAGTACTATAATAACACAAAATATATATCACTATGATATTTTAATACCAAATTAATCCATTTATATCACTAGTAAACACCTGCTATACATTCCGGCAATGAATAATTCGATTTTAAAAAAAAAATGAGATAGGATCAAACTAATTTCTATAGATCCATTAATTATTTCTTTTGTTGAGAAAAAACAGAGCACTAATTTAATTTGGATTTTTTTTTACCCCTTTGAAGAATTTATAATTGTTTTTATCTTCATAAGAAGTCCAGCCAAGAAAATTGACCAGAACCAGCTAGTTTAATTGCAGGTTTTTAGGACCGTTATTTGATGTACATTACATTACATATAATAGCATATATGTAATGTAGAACCAGCGAGGATTGACCAGAAACAGCGTAGAGGTGGCGCAGCATAGCCTGGGTGACAACTGGGGAAGAATTTAAGTCGTTTAAAACTGTTAGTCATGGAAGGATTGACCAGAGATATATAGTAGGGTTGATTACAGGGAAGGATTTAAGAAAATATAAATAAAAAATATCCATTTTTTTAAAAATTAGTGTCTTAATCTATGGATTGCACAAAATAAATATTTGTTTTATAGAACAAAAAATTATAGTATACAAATACTTCTAAATATATAAATTATATTATAATTAAAAATTACAATAAATACATATTTTAGAACATATAAATTATATTTTAGATATTTATGATAAATAATTTATGTTGTAATATAATTTTATTTTTAATTATTGATAATTTTATTTAAAAAATAATAATTAAAACACAAGTTAGAATTAAATATATGAAAAATGATAGATTAAAAAAGATAAAAAAATTAAGAAAAATCTCTAAAAACGTCATCATCGAAGAAAAGCTCTTAAAGTGCTCTTGTTGAAGAATGACAGTTAAAACTACTATATTTCAAGATAATTATTCTCATGTTAAGGTTCGAGATACTCAAATTAGTAGAAGGTGTAAACCTAGCTACTTTTATATAAATTAAGAAAGGAGTAGGATTAAGTTACTCTTACAGTAATTCTCTTCACATTTTTTTAATTCAACAATAAAAAATAAGTTATTAATTAGAACTATTAGATTAAAAAAAATAAAGTAAAGACGAATGAATAACTTTTAGCAAAAAAATGTTATGCCATAAGTGTCAAATCATCTTTATTATATAAAGAACTAGAAATGGAAAAAAAATACAGGTGATAAAGAAAAACCTATAGGAAGAAAAATAAAAAATATTACATCGACTAAGAAAATTAAAAAGTGATATATTTATAGGCATGGAAATAAGTTTTGTTTTTGGCTTGTGTCATGTCACAAATCATCACTATCTCCCAGCTTACGGTGCGTAATAGTACTATTGATTTAAAGAAATTTTATATATGTATGCAGAGGGAAATCAAATATTATCTCCTACTAAATAGATGATTTTTCGCACATTTAAATACACAAAAATAAGTTTGAGCCTCGAATATAATATATAAAATTTAGTTAAAATCCATATAAAATAAAAAGATAACAAGATATATGTCATTAAAGTTTGCTACTAATTGCATCTCTAAAACAAATCCATTTTAACACCAATATATAGTTGGTTGAAATACACACCCAAAAAACTAATTAAATTTTGTTGCCATTAATTGACTTGTAAATTCTCTTTGTGTTCTCGGAAGAATTATTTATTTTATTGACCATTGCCATTTCAATGCCTGCGTATTAATTATGTCCCCGTGTGACTTCGATAAAGATGAGATTCTGTTAATACCTTTGACTTTGATTCAGTCTCAAATACGTGCTACTATAAAATGTCCATTTGCCCCGTACAAAATGAGCATCAAAATTCAAAAACTCACTACATCTTATTCCCTAAGCTTTTTTTCTTGTCGATGGATTTTGTAATAAGTAGTATACTTCTCTTGTTGGCATGCATTACTATACACGTTCTCTCAAACACAATAACGAGAAAACGAAACCACAATAAGCTTCCACCAGGACCTTCACCTCTTACCCTTTTGGAAAATCTAGTTGAACTTGGCAAAAAGCCAAAACAAACATTGGCCAAGCTTGCTAGGCTTCATGGCCCCATAATGCGTTTGAAGCTAGGTCAACTAACCACCATAGTTATCTCTTCACCGGACATAGCCAAAGAAGTGTTCCAAACCCATGATTTGTTATTCTCAAACCGAACAATTCCACATTCCACATCTGTTCACAACCATAGTCACAACAGCGTTGCCTTCCTTCCCATTTCACCTCTTTGGCGAGACCTTCGGAAAATATGCAACAATCAATTGTTCTCCCACAAGTCCCTTGATGCAAGCCAAAACCTTAGACGCAAAAAAACCCAAGAACTCCTTGGTGATGTGCATAGAAGTAGCCTTAGTGGTGAAGCTGTGGATATTGGAACTTTGGTTTTTAGGACTTCAATTAATTTTTTGTCGAACATTTTTTTCTCTTTGGATTTTGTCAACTCTGTAGGTGAAACTGAAGAGTACAAGGTTATAGTCGAGAATCTTGGGAGAGCAATTGCAACGCCAAACTTGGAGGATTTTTTCCCGATGTTGAAGATGGTTGATCCACAAGGCATTAGAAGGCGTGCAACCACTTATGTTTCCAAGTTGTTTGCTATTTTTGACCGATTGATTGACAAAAGATTGGAGATTGGAGATGGCACAAATAGTGATGACATGTTAGATATCTTGCTCAACATTTCTCAGGAGGATGGCCAAAAGATTGACCACAAAAAGATTAAACATTTGTTCCTTGTATGTTCCTTGATTTCCCTTATTAATTATTTTATCACTCTCCTGTTTTACTATTGATATAGATTTTTCAACTTTTTCTTGTTGATTTAACAAACTATTTTTTTTAAGTTACTTATTAGGACCGTTCACTATGAAACAAATGTTTTCTGCTTTTACTTTTAATTGTAACATTGTCACTTTATTTTTAATTTGTTTTCTATATATTTTTAAATATTTGTACAAAAAAGAATGAAATTTTCTTTTTGTTTTTTTCTATTTCCTTTACAAATTATGAAAGCTGGAAACAGATTAAAAACAATGAGAGTTATGTAATTAAAAATAAAAATATAGAAAATAAATATAGAAGTAAACACACCCTTAAGTTTTTAACTTTTTCTCCTTTAGTTTCATTAATTTTCTATATTTTTGGGGAAAAATGTGTTCACACATGTATTAAAAATTCATGAAAAAAAAATTATATTTGCTCTCACAGGAGGAATTCTATCACTGACTATGTAGACAGTTAGTCATCATTCTTTATCACTTTAGCTAGGTAGTCAACATTATTTTTCACTACAATTAATTGATCTGGTATTCATTTTCTCTTCCACTAAAAGAAACATTCACTAACATACAAAAATTGTCAAACTTTAAGATTGTCCTTGTTAGCATAGGATATAGACATTATGAGTTTGTACTAGTAAATACTTTTGTCGATGTAAAAATTAATATATGATCAGTAATTAAATTATTTGTATAATACATCATACCTTTAATGTAAACTCTGAATTTTAATACTAATATTTTAGTTTTATCAGATAGAAACTATATATATATATATACACTAAAGATGTAATCCTAATGCTATTTTTGCCTTTAATGGTAAATGTCTACATGACAATTTTTTTTTGTAATGGTATATATTATAGGAGTATAGGATATTGCCAAACCATTGGGGAATTTTCTCATATAAAGTATGATTTTGTAACAGGATCTTATTGTTGCTGGAACTGATACAACTTCCTACACGATGGAATGGGCAATGGCTGAGTTAATCAACAACCCGGATACAATGTCAAAGGCCAAAAGGGAGCTTGAGCAAACCATTGGAATAGGAAACCCTATTGAGGAATCAGACATTGCAAGACTCCCATATTTACGTGCAATTATAAAAGAGACCTTACGCATGCACCCTGGTGCCCCACTTTTGCTACCTAGAAAAGCCAACGTAGATGTGGAGATCAATGGCTACACCATCCCACAGGGTGCACAAATCATAATTAATGAATGGGCCATTGGAAGAAACCCAAGCGTATGGGAAAACCCTAATTTATTTTCACCCGAAAGATTTTTGGGGTCAGAGATTGATGTCAAAGGTCGACATTTTCAACTCACACCGTTCGGCGGTGGGCGACGAATATGCCCTGGCTTGCCGCTAGCTATAAGAATGTTGCATTTAATGTTGGGATCATTAATCAATGGCTTTGATTGGAAATTTCAAAATGGTGTGAACCCAGATATTGACATGGGTCAACCCTTGCGAGCTGTTCCATTTAGAATAAACAAATAAGATGTAACATATATATATTTTTAATAGATACATTTGTGCCGATAAAACCACACATTATTATTCTTGGATTCATATTTCATATATACACCGAACAATTAGTTACATTTGTTGTACGTCTCTTTTCCTAAATATTGAGATATATAGTACTATAGGCTGCATCTTGTGCTGATTTATTATATCTCGAAAAACGAAATTAAGGAAATGTATTGTTTGTTAGAATTGTATAATAGCATGATAGTAACCATAAAATAGTCAAAATCCCCTTACTAATCTTATAGAGTAATTCTCGAATCTTAGCTTCTTTTTTTTTTAAGCCTAATACTTGTTTCTTAGATTAAATTATATTGGGGATGGAGATGCTATATATACTTAATCAAGGAATGAGGATCATTAAAAACTTTTTTTTTTACCGAAATGATCATTATAAACTACAACGTTAACTATTATACCTGCATCTTCAAAAAAAAAAATACAGTATATATTATATCATTAATAATTTAATATAAAATATCATTTTTATCTATCCAATATTATATAATTATATATTATTTTAATTATTTGTGTTAAATTTATACTGCACCTGTTGCAATAATTTCAATTCAGCCTACAAATCAAATCCGTGAAAACCTTCTGCCAGCGGTAAGTGTATGTAACAAATACATACAGGTAGTAAAGGTAGAGTAGAATGCAACTAAATCTGGACAGGGCAATATTACACGCTTTTAAATCTCTTCTCAACCTAGCGACTAGTAAGATATTTAGTGCAGGATCATATTTTGCTTTTCATATTGATCGTCTTTAGGAATGAGAGTGGATCACATTTTCATAGTGACACTTTCTTCATATATAGTTCAATACTATATTCATGAAATTTTTTATGGCATTCTGCAGTAGCTCTAGCTCAATTAGGATGAGATATATTATGATAATCTTAAATCTTTAATGACATTATATGTCTATTTTTTTAATGGAACATATGTTTATATTTTGCAATACTTCATAAAGGTCCCTATGTATTATTTAGTCATGAGCCTATAAAATGTCAAGACCCACCCTATCTTTAATTACTTGTCTATGATAAGTATATCTTCTTGCTTTGTTAAGAAAGCTTAGGAATATCCATAGTAGAAATATCTTCCTTTTCTCTTGAAGGAATTGTTGATATATAGAAGGTCCATTGGCAGAGCTACGTCTTCAACTTCAATCTTATATTTATCTATGATCCAGGTTTTATCAGTTTACGGCTTCTTCATATATATATAAGAAATGTAGATATCTCTTTTATCTTTGAATACAATCCAATATAATCTTAAACGCATTTTTAGAGCTTAAGGTAATTCCTTCACAATTATCCCCTTTGTTTATGAAGTATCATTTTCAGTGTGTTACGATTTTGTTGTACTTCATGTTAGATTTCTTGTGCAATTCTTCGTATCATATGAAGTTCCATTCTATAATTTCACTTGAGCAGAAGATGGTTCTTCTGACATGTGAATTATTCTGCACATGTTGCCTTTTCATGATAGCTTATAATTGTTCTATATATCAAGAACAATATTCTTCTTGTTCTTGAGCATTGATTCCTTCACATGGCTAAGACTTTCTTCTTCATGTAATGAACTTAAGGAGTTCATCTCAGTAGCCTTGGATATTCTGAATTCTTTTAAGACCTTTCTTGATTCAAGTCTGTCAGTTTTGTAAGTAACTTACATTATTCTTGAGTTCACTTCAAAAGTTGTTCTCTACTTAACATGTCTTTCTCAATGCACTCGAGGAAACTCATTGGTAGACTTTTACTCCCAAAGTTTATGATTTACCTTCAAAAGAATTGCCATAAATAAAACATAAGGGGTTTTGGACTCAACAAAAGATAAAGTAATTAAAATTCCATTTTTAACATATTAATGATTTTTTGTCCTATTTTTGCATGTCATATTATACCATGACACCAAAATATCATTATATTTATGCATGTCATCTATCACACTAGTGTCATGTCATCATATTAATGTTATCCTTTAATATCATATCATCAAAATATTTAACAAAAGACACCAAAATTGTTGGAACAGAAAACATTTAATATCTGATTTTTAAAATGTTTTATGATAAGGAAACATATTAAAATATATACATCTCCATCTATCATTACTCAGAATTATCCGTTATAATTATTATCCATATTTTACTCTTAACTAAAGACGTGAAAACAATATCAAAATCCAAATTTAAAATTACAATTTCAATACTCTAATTCAGGATAATGTGGAGGAGTCTCTAAACGTGTGTTACCGCAACTCAAACGCAAATAGAAACATGCATTAATTTTTTATAACACCCAGAATTTCTAAACAAATTCTAATAGTTTTTAAAAGGCTTAATTGTATTTTTTACCTTTGATTTTTTATTTTTTTTACAAATTTTACATTTAATTTTTTATTTTTAGCAAAATTTATCCTTAATTTTTGTGTTTATTAATGAAAAATAACTGAAGTCAAATTTGCAAATTTAATTGTGGATAAAATGTGCTAATTCAAAAAATTAAAAGTAAAATTTACAAAATATTAAAAAATTAATGATAAAAAAGTAATTAAACCTTTTTAAAAATTACAGCATTAGTATTTTGCTGGATTCACAAATGAGATGAATATTGTATTGATTGCCACCATGATTTTAGGTGTTGCAGTGAAGGTGACACTGAGCAACACTTACCCATCCCATGGAATCCGCAACATCATGGAGTAACCCTCTCCCACTTTCCAGTCTCCCTTCCCCTTCGCATTCACGCCACCCCTCCGCCTTCAAATTTATGGCTTTTTCAACTCTTCACACTTTCTCACTCCCTTCCCTTTCTTCTCCCTCTTCTTTCCACCCATTTCCCCTTTCCTCTCTCTCTCCAAAACCCACTTCTTTCAACCCTCGCCCTCTCTTCCCTCGCACCATGCACGCCTCGCGCATCCAAGATGCCGTTGGAGGGGCACTGGCCCTCGTCCAATCGTCCCCCGCTACGTGGCAGTCCGCGCTTCTCAGCAACGCGCTGATCTTTTTCTTGGGGTCTCCGATTTTGGTCAGCGGGTTGTCTCTTTCCGGGATCGGTGCTGCGTTTCTGCTCGGAACGCTCACTTGGCGCGCTTTTGGGCCTTCTGGGTTCTTCCTTGTTGCCACGTACTTTGTTATTGTGAGTTCAGTTTTTCTTTGTTACTGAGCTTGTTTAGAAAGTGTTTTTTTTTTTAGTGTAAAGTTGGGTTTTTTGGGGAGTGGTTTGGAGTTTGGGAAATGGGTGTGCGGGTTTGCTCGAATTTTTATTCTGGGGGTTGGGAATTTGTGGTCTTTGGAAGTGAGAAATGAGCAGATCAAATTTAGTTATTCGTTGAAAGTGGTGGTTTTTTAGTGGAAAGTTGGGTTTTTTTGGGGAGGAGTGTGGGTTTTTTATTCCGGGGTGGGGAATTTGTGGTCATTGAAATTGACGGATGTTGAGATCAAATTTGGTTATTCGTTGAGTTGTGAAAATGGGTGTGGGGGATTTTCCTTGTTTTTGTGTCTGGGGTTGAGAATTTGTGTTGTTTGAAATTGACAACTATGGATTGAAGATCAAATTTGGTTGTATGTTGAGTTCTGAAAATGGGTGCGGGAGATCAAATTTTCTGTTTGACTTTATTTGGGGGAGATTAATTGAGGGGAAAATGGTTTTGCTTGGAGTTATGTGCAATTCTGAAAATGGGTGTGGAGATTTTTCTAGATTTTGATTATGGGGAAAGTGATAAATTTTGAGAGAAGGATTGGTTATTCATGGAGTTCTATGCAATTCTGAAAATGGGTTGTGAGAATTTCCCTTGTTTTTGCTTCTGGGTTCGAGGCTGTGTTCTTTGGATTTGATTTGTTTGGGGTTTGTTAGGGTACTGCTGCTACAAAGGTCAAAATGGCACAGAAAGTGGCTCAGGGGGTTGCTGAGAAAAAAAGAGGAAGAAGGGGTCCGGGCAGTGTTATTGGATCCAGTGCTGCTGGTTGCATTTGTGCTTTCCTCACGATTTTTGGTGTTGGGGGAGAGGCATTTTCTCGGCTTTGGAGACTTGGATTTGTTGCCAGTTTCTGCACTAAGTTGAGTGACACTGTCTCAAGTGAGATTGGGAAGGCATATGGCAAAACAACGTGAGTGGTGAACTCTGGTGTGAATATTGTTTGTTATGTTGTTATGAACATCTATTTATGAAGCATTGTCACAAATTTTTACTTGTTGGCTTTTCTAGAACCCCCAAGTTTTTAAATGAAAATTGCAGCTGATGTGGCCACAACAGTGGTCATGATAAGATCACAGACCCCGGAAACCATGACATTGCAGTTGAAATTGCAATTGCAGACTGTTTTTCAAAACCTTGGAACCCCATCCCTCCCCTGTCCCCTGTTCCCTGTTGATGTTCTGTTCCGTGAACTGATGGAAGCCCTTGAAGAAATCATAATTCTGTGTTGATGCAGATATTTTTAAGCTATTTTGTAATTTTGGTTGATAAATTTGCAACTGGAAACTAAGGGATACCACTCCATTTGTGGCAGTGCATGGATTAGGCAGGCAATATCTATTGCCTTGTGAATTCAATGCATCACATAACCTTGTATAATATTTGCTTGTTGTACATTTTACTTGATTGCCAATATTATTTTTGGTCTGAAATTATTATAGCAGTTTCTCATCATTCCTGGTAACTTGAGATCTATGTTCTTCTTCCAAAAGATGTACATATTTCACTTTATGTTTTTTCAACATTTCAGTTCTAAAATTCCTCTGGCTGTCTGGCATAATATCCAGGTACCTTGTTACAACATTCAAGGTAGTCCCAAGAGGCACAGAAGGGGCTGTTAGTGTTGAAGGAACCTTGGCAGGGATTTTAGCATCCATAGTTCTAGCATTTGTCAGTTTTCTCATCGGTGAGGTACTTCGCTAATTTTGACTTTGTACACATCTATGCTTATTTTGAATATGATATGTTTTTCTCTTGCAGTTTTGTAGGAGTTTCTGAAAGAAGAAAAAAAAAGATCATTTCCTCAAAAATAATCCCAATCAAACTTGCTAGTCTACAATTAATAAATGCTATATGGAAAAACCAATAAGCTTCAAGGCTTATTATGATCACTGTTTCAGGCGTTATTATGATCATCCCATTACCCCGAAACGGCTTTTAAATAACAAAACATTAAGCTCATCCCTTGAAATTAAATAATAAAATCAGTTGAATGATCTGTGAACGAATATTCAAAATTGTGGTAAGTGGTTAGTTTGTGATCTAGAGATAAGTTAGTTGTTTTTCTCAGAAATGCTTGCATAAGAGAGGAAGGTGGATTGGTTTCAGTCCTAAATGGTATTTGCGATTTTTTTGGGAAGTCTATTCCCTAGCTTTGCTATTTTTTTCTATGTAGTGTTTCTGTTAAGAATGTCCAGGAAGAGTAATTGTTACTTGTTGGTGCTAATAAATTAATTTGCTCTTATAAATGGCTGGAAAGTACAGTTTGTATGAGCATCTCATAATGAATGTGGTATAGATATGCAGAAATAAGTATCTTGTACAACCAAGCTGAAGAGCTGAGGTGCTTCTTTTCCTGAAATTTAGCTTACATTGCCAATCTAGAATCTACATCCTTAGAATATTTTATTCATTCCTTGTCTGCTAACTCTGAACTAATCAGATGAGATTCATTTGACATATAACATAAACATAGTTAAGCTGTTAGATCTGAAGTTGATTCCTCAGAAACACTTGACTGTTGTAAATATGCCTTGGTTTGGTTTCATAGTGAACAAAATCAAAGGAGTTTGGTGTTATGGAAAAGATTGGGAAGAAACAAAGGAGTTCAATAATATTGCATTTCCCTGTTTTGGTTTTGTGAGGCATAGAATATATATGATTTCTATATGCATAGAACTATGTGAATGCCTTCTTGTGTTGTGGAGTCAGAACTTTAACATAGGGTGAAAACTAAAAACTGAAATTTAAACATTTAATGCAAGTTATGCATCCGAACATGATAGGTTCTACAAGTTCATGGAACACAACTTGTCTCCCATTTTTCCAAACTATGCAGAGATTAAGAATAGTGGTTCCCATAAAATGCTTAAATAAAAGTCAATGTAGAAATATCCCTCTTTTTCGGATTATGAAACTTATCAACAGATGACACCCTTCCCAACTGTATTTCTCCTCTTTTATTTAAATCACCTCAACTGCAATGTCAGTGAAGAATAATCCTTACACATGTAGTTACTACTTTAAGGTCAGTTGCTTAGGAGTTTATGAACTTAATTTGTGCAATTGTGCTTCTGACTTGCTTTATATTTTTATTATTGAACAGGTTGGTTCACATGAAGCAATTATATGTGTACTAGCTGCTCAGATTGCTAATCTTGGTGAGAGCATAATTGGTGCTGCACTTCAAGAGAAGGAAGGATTTAAATGGGTTGGTTCATAAAAGCAGTGTGATACTTCATTTTCAGAACTGTTATAAATCTGTCTGATCTTGCCTACTTAAGTTCTGTACTTCAAGTTTTATTATCCAAGACGGTTCAAAAATAAGTTCTTAAATGCCAATTTTCCTTAGAGATCAAATGTTGGTCTAAATTCTAAACAATTTGAGAGATTTGGCAAATTCAAAGTGAATACTTGAGCTCAGCTAGTATTATTTTTTTTTGGTGAAACGAGCTTGGCTAGTATGTATACACATACATGATACCGATCTACATGAGTTACTATGGATTAGTAATGCTCAAAGCTGGATTTCATTTTTACGCTGAGATTTGTTTCACCAGCTTAATATGTATATCTGGTAGCAAGTATCTAGATGTACTCCACTAGTTATTTATGGTTACTTTACTGTTTTCTGCAGCTTAACAATGATGCAGTCAATGTCATCAACATATCAATGGGCAGTATCATAGCAGTCTTCATGCAGCAAGCACTCCAGATCTGGGGTTCCTAAACTTGATGCAGGGTTTTCGAGGAGCTCAATCATATTAACATAGTGACCATCTTGATAAGTGCTTATCTAGGGCACGGATTTGAACAATGGAGCAGTTTGGATAAAATGATTATTCGTTTATTTGTCATTGAAAACTGACTTGGATATTTATACTCCTGGATGTTTGAGTGCCATATGAGAAGCAGCCTTCTCTGACACAAGATTCATCTGCAAATTTAAAATGGCTAGAAACCCGTCCTTCTGATCATACCCAAACCATGTTGGTTGTTACAAAGGTGTGGCAATGGAAACCACAAAACTCAGTAAGCTGTAGCCATGATTCAACTCTTGTATGGGAAGTAGTGGTTCTTTCAAAATGTAGATGTGAACTTCTTCTTCTTGATCTAGAACAGTTTCAACCAAGCATTTCTGTCTATCGTTCTTGTTTGTCCCTTTTATTTTCTGGCTGTTGGGAGGGTAAGATTGGGGGGGAGGGGTCTTTGTTTCTGGCCTTGATCCGTATTTTTAAATGCATGCACTCACTGAAATACAGTCATTGAAAGAATAGTTGAAGATATTGGTCATACTTTCATTCTTGTTTTGTTAATTTTAGATATTGATTTTTCTTTGTTCCTGGCCTTGACCCAGATATTTTAAATGCATGCTCCAACGTAGAAGGATCAATGTTTTTGTCAAAACTCAAAATGGTTGTAAATTACATTCAAATGATTTTTAATTTGTGAAATTAATTTTGATTAAAATGGAGTTTATAATGAAGTGATTTATGTTTCAAATTTTCTACAAAAGATAAGTGGTAAATTTTAGTACAAAATTCCCAGGCAAGATTTTTGTCTTCAAGGAACATAAACCAAACATTTTATTTTCACAATTTTGTTTAAAGCCACAAAAAGGAAGTAAAATCAATTTTTTGGTCCTTCAAATTTCTCTTGTTTTGATGTGATCATCCTTATGCTTCATTTTAATTATATTTCTTTTAATTTAGTCCTTTTTTAAAATTATAGCAGCCTTTTACCGCTGAAAATTAAGGTGTTTTTCTCAATTTGTGGCAGTTTTTAAATTTTATTAAAATCAATATCTAGACAAAAAGAACCAACTTGAAACTAGAAAGTGAGAAAGAATTGCAATCATAGTAACATGACAAGTTGCAGGCCATTGCTTCTTGCAACTCGTATTTTTCTAACTACACCTCTGTTAAATTTATTGTTTTCTAAATCCCTAAAATACCCTTCACGTTCCTTTGCACCCTCTTCCATAGCCACCGACAGAGGAAGCTGAGATAAGAGGCACCGGAGACCGTCGCAAGAATAGACGGCCACCAACCCCTTCCATAGCCAACCAATTGCCTTCGAAGCACAGATTCTAAATCTTCCCTTTCGTTGGTTTGTATGTTAAACCCCTTCCAACCCTGGAATGTGTGTTGTTTTCTGGATCACATGATCCGTAGGTATCATTCCTACATTTTGGATTGATTAGGTGATCTAGAATGCTAAAAAAAAATAATTGAGAATCCTATTATGGATTACCTAATTCGAAGAATTAACAATTAATTCCGTATTAGGTAATACAGAATATAAATTTTGGTTATGAATTGTTCGTTCCAAATTGTAAAAATGCATATTCTAGATTACTTGAGTAAAAATTAATGGTTAATTCACATCTTCTGGATTATGTAGTTCGTAAGTTCTGGGAATTAATGATTAATTTTTACGGAAAATCAAAACGAGTATCCATTCAAGAGAACCTCAGAACATGGTACTACTCAAGTATAAGCTAGTGCTATAGATATGATGTGCTCATATCCAACCATGTGTATGATATGCATAAAACAGTTAATTGTCGAACAAAATTACCAGGTTTAAATTGACACCAAAAATAAGATATTCTATAGGACGAAATTGTTATTTAAGTTTTTTATATTTTTTTTGTATTCAAATAAATTTTTGCAACTCACGGATATTAAATTTAGTTAAGAATAGTTTTCCCTTAATCTACTGTGAATTAATTATTTAATGTTAATTTCGAATTAGAAGAATTAATCTTTAAGCTCATTTCGTGATGTTTTTGGTAATTTTTAGTTTCTAATTTAATACTATTGTATAGTAGTAGATATATTCTTCTAGAATGAAAATCATTTATATCCAATCTAGTTTTTTTTTTTTACACGAATCTAGTTAAGGGGTTATATAAAAAAAGGGCAATATTTTTTCGGCAGCAATCATAAAGTTCTATCCGTAAAAAAAATACATTCTTTGGTAGAGGTGGAAATGAGGCAAGTCAAGTCAAGCTAAGTTTTATTAGGTTTGAGTTCGACTTGAGTTGGATATGTAAGGCTTGTTTGGCTCATTATTTGTTTTTTTTAAAAGGCTCGACTTACATAAAAGTCTAGTTTGACCTACGAGTCTATTTAAAAGTCTGCTTAAAGACGTCTTTAACCAATTAATTGTTTTAAAACCTAGTGAAATATTAATCAAAAAAAGAAACTTATAAAATTTCGTATAAGTAATGTACAAATCCAAAAATAATTGATAAACAAAATCATATTGAATTCAAGTTATTAAAATACAAAGTATATCAAAAGAAAATAAAAAAAGAACATAATATTAAAAAATATATGGATTAGAGATGATTTATACTAATATAGCCAAATAAAAATATTTAAATTGTCTAAAAATATCTTTACAAAACATTTTTTTCTTTGGAAATATTAATCTGATTGCATTATCCTTTTAACTTTATTTTTCTTTTTGAAAATTGTCCACTTGCAAGTGAACTCTCTAACCACCTTATGTCACTTCTTCATCCTGTCATTCATAATGTCATAAAAATGGTATAGATAATAGTTATTATTATTCTTATTATTATTATTACTTAAACAAGCTGACTTGTTAAGATTAACAAGTTTTTTTATAGTTTGACTTGATATTTTTATCTAACAACCTCTTTAAAAAGTTTGAGTTTAACTTTTATAATAAACAAATCAAGTCAAGCCTTAAATTGATTAAGTCATAGACCTTTGATAAACAATTCGACTCATTTCCATTCCTATTCGTTAGGCTAAGATGTCTTTTATAAAATTTAGCCACGGATTTTTAAGCTCCAATATCTGAATGGAAGTACAATTTTCACACACAAGTTGTTAGATATTACGTCGCCTTAGTAAGGTCCATCATCATTGGATTTGTCTTTGTCGAGGAATCTTATATATTATTGATTATGGATATGAAACTGATCTACTCAGCATATCCATATGTTTATGATCAATATTTGTGCACGACCATAAAAAATGATCAAGATTTTATGACCTCCAGGTGCATGTGTTCAAAATGTCACCTCTCGCTTTCGAATTTCAATATTCCAAATATGCAAACAACAATACTGCATTCCAGCTCTTTTTAAGGAAAAAAATATTTTTAGTTTAGATAAATGTAGTTATATAAGTTTGATCAGAATTCTTTCATTGTTATTTTTTATATTTTTGTGTTTATAAAGTTAAAAAATTATCTTTAATATTACTTATAATGCCATGCATTTATATGTATTACATGTTATCTCAAAATATACTATTATTATGTTAAAATTATAGTAGAAAGTATGTATGCTAACGCTGTAAAGAATTTTTATATTATTATTATTCAATCATAAACCTTAATATAAAATAAGTTTGTTTGTTGTAACAATTGTCTTGATAGTCATACCCATTAATAATGAATTGGTTAATTAAGTTTTTACTTCTTTAATTTTTTTTAAATTCTGATTTTTAGTAGCTTGAAATTCATAACTTT
The DNA here is from genome assembly GCF_004193775.1 of Glycine soja. Taxonomy (NCBI): domain Eukaryota; kingdom Viridiplantae; phylum Streptophyta; class Magnoliopsida; order Fabales; family Fabaceae; genus Glycine; species Glycine soja. Next base: position 44,420,330 of record NC_041012.1, on the reverse strand, counting down.
TAGTCTTTTATTAATTCTTCGTTAGTATTTTTAGTTTTTCATTTATTTTTAATGTTCAAGATTAATTCATGTTTTCCCATTCTTATGTTCTCCTTTATTTTATATTTGAGATTAATTTTGAACAAAAATAAACAAACAAAAGACTAAAAATACTAATAAATTTAATGAAGGATTAAAAGTTATCAAAAAGAATTTAGGGATTAAAAATTTAATTAATTCATAATAATTTATGATTGATTTGTAGTATAATTCTTTTTTGCATTGATTATATATAGAAATTAAACTCTAAAATTATTGTTAGTGTGAAAAAACTTGACAGAATTGTTGGTGTGACTTGATTATATATATATATATATATATAAGTGATAATAAAGATTAAAAAACAAATTAATAAGGACTATTAGACTAAAATTAATAATGAAATTGGGGTAAAATCTTTTTAACCATATTTATATTAACTATAAAAATATTTAGTTTTTAATAATAAAATGAAAGGATTTAAATAATTGGTCAAGCAATTCAACATGCATGCAAATCAGATTTAAGACACAATGATGTTTGCATGATTAGTCACTTTTTGCTCCACACATGCGGAATATGACTTGTAGACTACAGCTGCTTAGCACTGTATTTGTCTTGGTGTTTCATTCTCAACCACTCGATATATGAATATATAAGAATATGGGGCAAAAAATACTCATTTATGTATGGTTGCAACTATAACTCATACTGTTAAGGATTATTTTGTCCTACGACATGTAGGGTGTCAAGTATCAGCATTTATTATCTAAGGGATATTTTTTAGGTGAAATAACGTTATCATATTAATGGAGTTGCTCTAATTATTCCCAGGAATATCGTTCTTGTAGGTCCTGTAGACTGAGATTCACCCATTGCACATTCAATTTCAGATCTTTGATTAGGCTTTTTGTTTGTTTTTTCTTTTTGCTATTTCACATGGATCACAATACCAAATAGTAATGCAAAGAAAGAAAAGGATAATTTTTCCACTTGGTCGTGGTGATTATTTAAGCTTATTTTTCAAAACGAATATTTTTTTTAGAGTATACCCTTTTTCTTTAAAAATATTTAATTACGTTACCTCTTCTTCTAATTTTAAGTTATATTATTTTTCCTTGAAAGTTAAATTACGATTGTGTTGCACTTTTTTTTTTTGGTATATTGTGTTGCACTTTAGTTTATATATCTTACTATAATTCTCAATATCATTGTTAGCTAATCTTGAACCTCCATTATTAACTTTAATTTATCTCTTAAAAAGATATAAAATAAAAATTTTAAAATCAACAGTACATTTGAAATTTCATTTCATTTTCTAAAATTATAAATTAATGGACACTACTTATCATGTTTATGAGAGAATTTATTCCCATAATAAGTTGTTTAAAATTGTCTACCATTGACAACAAAAATTGTATGAAAAATGCCTCAGAGGTTTTTTTTCATAATTATTTATTATTATTAAGAAATTTAATTGTATTAATTGAATTAAAATATTTAACACATTTTATCTATCAATGAAGGAAAGTACAGTTTATAAAATAAATAGAAATATAACACAAACGTTTCAGGAAAAAAAATTATAATTTCTCTTTTTTTTTTCAATATATAGTTTATAGGTAAAGTTAAATTATTCTTTTGGTTCATTTTTTATTTAACTTATTCAATTTGATTATTTTATTAATTATTATTAAAAAAATCAATTTGGACTCTTAGTTTTCATAATCGAGTCAATTAATATTATCACTTCCGTCAGACACTAACAACGTTAACTCTTAGAATATATGTAAATTTCATATTTTTTGTCGGTTAAGGCCGTAAATGTCAATTAGATAAAAATGACAATATTGACTCAATTAATTTTTTTAATAATAAAAGGAAGAAGTTGAATAAATTAAATAAAAAGCAGAGAAAAAAATAATATAGCCTAAAAATTATCAGAATAGTTATTTCTTCAAAATAAAGTAATCCAAAAGTCAAATTCATCATGTAGTTGGGCACTTTGGAGTCCTGGAGACAAACTTGAGTTATCTTTCTCACTAGCAAGGTGCAATCAGAAATCAAAAGAGGTTTATAATCGAGTGAGTGGCTAACAGACAAGGCATCACTTTCCACAAATGATGAGTCGTAAGTTCTCATCTAACTTAACCTTAAGTCTTTCTCAAACTTTATCAATGGCAAACAAAGAAAATCATATAATTCAGACCTATGCAAAGCACATTCCATGTATAGCACTAAAGTCACCAAAATTATCAGAAAACCTTTTAGCTTACTCTCACATTTTTAGCAAAGTAAAATCTGGATTAGTTAACCACGATTAACTTTTTCAGCAAATATATTTTCCTTTTGGTGGAATCATATTCAAGAAATCCTTTTTATAGTACAAAAATTCTTGTGGTTAGATTTGGCAAACGAGTGGTGTCATTGTCATCCACATTAATTTGACACAAACTCAACCATTGTTACTTGTTTTATTAGGATTTCTGCCTGTTTTCATATTGTCCGTCATCCAGTAATGAAAATACTCTAGGTAAATAATAAACTATTATTATTATTTTGAAAAGATTATTATTGTTTAATTAAAATCTATTATAATGTCATTTAATCATAAATTATTATGTAATTAAGGAATGCAAATTTTTATAATAATCATTTAGAAAATCATGCCAAAAATATTTTTTAATTAATTATTAATGTAAAAAAATTACAATAACAATGTATAAAATTTAATCTCTTTAATCATTCTTGGCTTTGAGTTAATAATATCTCTCAAGAAACTCCATGCTTTTAGCCATACCCTTGGTGTTTTTAAATGAATGTTTACAAAATTAATTTTGAATTAAATTATTTTTAGAAAATTAGTACTAGTTAAAATTGAATTATATGACTGGATGTTTTTATCCTTAAAAACAAATTAATAGTAAAATTCAACATAAATTTAATTTATCTAATACAAAAATTACCTAAAGTTATCTTAACTCAATTATAAACTCAATAAAAAAATTTAATGTAAAATCAAGCATGTAAACATCTATCTAAAATCATGTTAATTAGTCTCTTAATGTAACTTTAAATGATTCGACATAAAATCAAACACACACCAAGGCATTGTAAGAAACAAGTTGGCATAGAATTAGACAGGATAAATAATTGTGAAGGAACAAAACTCTTGACACAAACAATCCAATATTGAATCATATCACTATTATAATCCAATAGATGATGCATCTACATAGGATCCTAGAGCGGAAATGATAATGTTACAAAACCAAACTTAATAGTAAAAGCCTTCTAAACTCCCATTATTTGTTGCTGCTTTGCTAGGAAAATTTCCAATGACATGTAGAGAGTTTGATTACTCCCTAGAAGAAACTGAGACAGCCAAGAATAGAAAATGTAACTAATCAAATGAAACTTCCACTGCAACATGAGAGAACTTATAATCATACCAAAAATAAAAGGAATAATCAATGCCTCTAAGTTATTAGCAAAGAGTAAACAAATTAAAGCTGCCTCCAGCGTCTCAAACAAATACTACTAATCTGAGATTGTTGAATGAGAGAGAAGCTTATGTCAGGAACAAACAGAACACTATCAGATGAATATTGAGGGTCTTTTGGCCAGCATAACCCAGAAGCAGTAGGTGGGGAAGGGATCTGAGGAACTGTCCACGACGAATCTGGAACACGTTCCAAATAGTCATCCTCCTCCTCCATATCCTCTTCACCAGACTTTAAAACAGGAGAATCAGAATCCCCAAGCTTACCACCATCGGCCTGCACATATGCATCAGAAAAGGAAGAGGTGAAAAAGAAAATTACAGTATCATACAACCATAGAGAGAAGACTGTATGTTACATGGAAAGTTGATGAAAATATGTTTAAAATGTCAAACACAAATAAACATGGACACTGATTTAGGCAAAAATATAGAGGTGGATATGATGTATGCCTATAGTAATTTGCCTATTTATCTGTAGATGGTGAGCAAACAAACACACAAGAAATGTAAAAATAATCAATTAAATAAGAATAGTCACAACGCCAATAACCGAGCGGAACAACGTTGTGTGGTTCATGTAGCTAACCTCATCTAATAAGATAAGGCTGTTGTTGTTGAATAAGAATAGTCACAAGGAAAGAAAAGTTTTGAATAATTTGAATGTTGAATAAAAAAAAAAAAAAAATAAAACTGCCTTTGACAAGTGTCTGTCAGTAAGTGTTTTTTTTAACAAATATGTCAGTAAGTTATGTACAATAACTCCTTTCCATTCTCATCCAAATAAGATCATGTTTTTTAAGCACTCAAATGCAAGAGGACTATTGTTTCTAGATCATGGATCACCATTGAGAATGATAATTCCCTAACGTCCTAGAAACATAATTCATTGACACCATTAAAGTTTTGATTTATTAATCTTCACAGCTTGCAATATTTAGTTTGGTAAAATGGGCTTACAAATAAGGGAGAGAAAGAAACCAAGCACAAGCACTTCAATCAACCAATCTGTCAAATTCCACTTTTTGAACTTTGGAATCTACTCATGTAACACCTTTTCTGACCACAAATATTCAACATATTTATAAAACCCGTACTAGATTCATCAGTTGTTTAGTCATGTGACCAACATGTTAACAGGGCATATACCCTTAGAAGACAGGATCGTCCCCATACCTGTCCTTTCTCTGGTATGTGGGTGTGTGTGTGTGTGTGCATGAGTGAGGGGGCACTACCATACAGCCTGCAATCTCTGACAAAAGATGAATCTGAACTCTGGAATACTAACCCAGTAAAAAAAATAAAGCATTAAATGATAGAAACTCTACAAAACCAATGATCAGGGGATACTTGCCTAAGAGGGAATATTTCAACAAATATGAACATACCCTTGATGATCCTTCCATGTAATCATAATGCTGACTGAACTCGTTTAAGCCAATAAATTCATCAATAGTCCACTGTGAGATATTTCCATCTGTAGAACCACCACCAAAAGACACCTTGGCTGGTGGAAACTCCCCTACTCCTCCAACTTCAATGGGTAGCACTTCATTGTAATTTGATGGCTGGGGCACTGTGGAAACCTTTCTAGAGACAGAAGAAGACTTTGTATCTGAAACTTTCTCCCCAGAATCTGACTTCAAAGAAGTTAAGGAAGCACCAGGGTCTATAGCTTCAAGGCCTACTCTTACACCAGTGAGAAGAAACCTCTGATGACCAGAGACATAAGCATTTGCAGTGTGTATTGCCACATCACATTTTCTGCAGAGCAGAGCCCGATCTTCTAGACAGAAAAAATAGCCTAATGCTTCCTGTGAAGAGTAGAAGACTTTACCATCATCACAAGATGATCCAAAATAAAAAATTTAAACTGAACCAGTACAAATAATAAAATAAGAAGGATGTGATTAAATGCTGACAATGGTTTCACTAACAGAGATATTTCAAATTTCATGTATAAGTCAAATATTTCCTATAACAATAAAAGCAAAAATGAGAACAGAACATTTTCAAACCTTTGATGACCTTAAATAAATACAAGGAATGCTTTATAACAATACAAACAGAAGTTATTATAAATCCTAAAAATGTAAAATATCAATAAAAAAAGGAACTCATTTTTTAGATCATCTTTCATCAAGACTTCAATTATATTCAATGTTAATGTTCTCCAATGAAATTAGCACTGGTTTGATGGTCAAAATAGGCTAAGGGTGGACAAGATAAGAGAACAGGATAAGAATAGCAAAGGATATGGCCAGGAAAAGCTCTAACTCTATCATGTGTTTGATGCACAATACATAAAACTTCGTACCCCATTGCCCGGAGGCTCTTCGCTATGCGAAGGTATGGGGGAGGGATGTTGTACGCAGCCTTACCCTTGCATATGCAAAGAGGCTTGTTTCCAGATTTGATGCACAATACATAATCTACGAAATAGTAATATAATTTTTATTTAAATGAAAAAATTACTCTTATAAAAAGTAATGGTAGTGGTGAGATTGGTGATAGTGGTAATGATGATGATGTCAATGGTAGTGATGGCAACAATAACAGGGGTGGTAATGATGGTGGCTGTGGCAACATTGATTGCGGCAATGGTGGTGATGATGGTTGTGACAATGACAGCACTGATTGCAGTCACAATGGTGGTGGTGGGGCCAGTGATGATCAATGTTATGGTTGTGAAAGCGGTTGTCGAGGTTGTTATTGCTGTAGTAATGGTGATAGTAACAGTGATCGCAGCCTACATAGCAATGGTAGTGAATCTAGTGATAGTGGTGGTGGTAGTGATCAAAGTGGCAACAATAGCAATGGTAGTGAATCTAGTGATAGTGGTGGTGGTAGTGATCAAAGTGGCAACAATAGTTGTGACAGCAGTAGTGTTAGTGATGGTGTAACAAAGAGTTGTGTAATATGAGGTGGGGTAAAAGGAGAAAATTTTCTCTATCCTATCCTCTTTATTCCTAAACCAACTCCCTTCTAGGAAAACTTTTAAACTAATGAATAGGATATGATATGTAAAGAAGTTAAGCTTGTCCTATTCAAACAACTCACCAAACAATACATTAAAATAAGATATGATAACTTCTTTTTTATTTTCCCATCCTAAGCACCAAACTGACCCTTAATTTGATGGATACCATTTATATTCAATTCAATCAAATTTGAAAGGAAAATAAAACATTAACAAAACCTGGAAGAATATATTTTTCACTAAACCTCACGAGCTGATATCACTGAGCTAAATAACGAGCAATAGTATCACATATTGATTGCAAAATCAGCAGAAAAAGTTATTCCAATCCTCAATAATCCCAACACTATTCATGATCAAACTTCCCACTTCCCAGCACCCTTTCCCACATATTTAGCACGTCTAATTGATTCCAAAGAGCAGAAAATCTCCCTTCTACACAACCCCACCAAACTAAAAACAGAGTAATAATAAAAAAAAACCACAAAAGCAACACACCTGACAAATGTCACATTTGGGCATATGAGAGGAAGAGGTAGAAAGAGGCACTCTCTGGTGCTTGCTGGCAAGCTTGTTAGCCGCATGAACCTTCTCATCACACTCCCAACACAGCGCAGCCTCGTCAGCACAACACAGAACCTTGGCCTCCGCAGCCTCACACACGTTACACTGAATCTTCATTCTCTTTACCCCCAACCAAACCCAATTCCAGTTTCCACCCTCCCACACTAAAAGTTCCCTCCTTTCCCTCAAAAGCCACCTCCTCTTCCAAAAGGGTCTCTAACTCTACCCTCTACTCTACATAAAACAATCAAATTAAGGCAAACCAAAGTTAAAATTTTAACACTTTTGGAGAGAGAGAGAGAGAGAAAAAAAAAAAAAAGATAAACCCCACTTGGAATTGAGAGAGGGTAAAGAAAGAGAAGAAGAGGTTTGGCGCACCACGAAGACGAGGAACAGGGTTTAAGAAGTGAAAGAAATAAAGAGAAAAAAATGAAGGATATTTTTTGCGGCCACGAGGTTCATGTACACGTGGCAGCAAACGGGTAGTGTCGTGGCAGAGGAGACCGCCTGTGCTGGCTTCAGTAATGTTACTGTAAGAAATCAAAATCTTAAAAAGAACAAAAATCTAGGATTTTTTATATTTTTTATTTTTACAATAGTGAAATTTTTGGCTGAAATTTTTTGGATATAGTTTTGGATATTTTTTCTTCTTTTTTTTTCCTATCTGAGGACTTTTGAGCTTTATATTTGTGCTAACCGGTGGAGGATACACATCCACTAATTTTGGCAAATGTTTGCATTCATGTGAACAAAATGAGAGGGGTATAGGGTTGTGTCATGTCCCGTTGTACCCTGAGAAAATGGAATGGGAGTTTTGGGGGAGCTTGCAAGGCGTGAAGTGAGACCCCATTGTTTAAGCAAAAGGAGGAAGGGGACGAAGATTATTGGTTCTGGCATGAGTGGAGATATTTTGAAGCACAAGAAGAGATACACCATTGTTTTAGGCGAAAGGGAGGGAAAGAAATTGAAGTTCAAAGCTTGGGATCTCAATGGGTGGAGTGGGTTGAGGCAAGAGTGGGATATTTTGTTACATTGATAGTGAATATTCAATGTTTTTGATAGTTAAATGGAACTAAACTTGTTTTGTACCACAAAAAGAAGATAGTTTAATCGAATGTTTCTTGAAAAGTTGAGTGTCATTAACATGTATTTTTTTTTCTAACCATTTGATATCTAAATAATTTTTGATATCTAAATAATTTTCTCCTATCTAACCATTTGATACCTTTAGTTATGATTTTATTTTCAAACTTTGGGATTAAATCCCGAATTTTGATTGAAAAACTCAAGAATCAAACCAGTTATATCAGTAACTTTTGATTTAACATTATGTTTGTTTGAGTTGAAAGTGAAAGACGATTGAAATGAGATGAAAGTTGGTTTTCATTGTTGTTTAATTGGAATGAATTAGAGATGAAAAAATAAAATCACGTTTGGAATGGCTTTACACACCACATCCGCTACAAAAACTACGTCCAAAGCTTCAATGATCGAGAAGTTGTTTCTTATTACTTCAAATGAATGTGGAGAGAGAATGGCGATCCATGTTGATTTTTTTTTCCACACACACTTAAAAAATTCGTGGGACTCACTAAATCGGAGAAATCGACAATATATTTCCTTGATTACAAAACAATCACTCCTTTATTTCTCATATGCTCGCAACTCTGGTGGCATCAACTGTTCACCCATGAGCTTTGTTTTATTTTATTTTATTTTCAAACCGTGATCTTTGTCTTCTCCTGGAGCTCTCTTCACAAACTTTGTTAAACAAAATCAGTTGTTTACAAAGGCACTTAATCGATTATGCCTGGCTTTTTATTTTTTAAAAAGTTTTCGTATAAAAAAACAAAATAAATACTATTTGTTAGTTGGGGTAAAATGATTTTTTTCTTTTCTTACCTACCTACTTCACTTCAAATATTTAATCTTTTTTCCATTTTCTTTCATCTAAACTAAACAATCTTACTTTTCACTTTTTTTTTTTTACTCTCTTTCATTTCTTTTCATTCATTTTCCACACTTTCATTTATTTGATTTCCACTTTACAAAATACAAGCTAAGGGACCATTACATGTAATTTTTTATGATATTTTATTTTATAATAAAATGAGAAAATTGAATAGAAGATCAAAAGAAAAGAGAAGAAGGGGGAGGGGGGGCAAGTTTTTTTATTTTAAAAAAAGAGGCACATAAAGAAATGCTTTTAGGCTTTGTGATCAAGCTGTTTCTTTTCGGTTATCTGGTCAGCTTAAACTATGCACCATTTTTTCCCATAAAACTAGGCCTTAAAAGTCCCTATATCCCAGGACTAATTTTAGGCTGAAACATAGACCCATCTACCTCGGCTTAGTAGTCTCATTTACTGTCATAGGCCCACAGATCATAATGTCTCGGTTCGTTTTCTACATCCATTATGGCAACGGAGTGATGTCAATCAATGTGTATGCTAATTATTAAATCATAAAAAAAATTACAACAGAAATTGCTGGCAACTTTTTTCTTTTTTGGCGATAAATTGCTGGCTACTTAATAAGGCTTAATACACAGTTTTACCACAATTTTGAGCTGTATATATAATATGAATCTTTGGCTGAATAGTCATTTCATTGATGAGGTATAAGATTTTACGTAAAAAAACTTTGGAAAAAACACAACGGTGATCTGTCATATTATCAACATGGTCCAAATAAAGACACATTACATTAAAGCTCCTAGGCTGTGTTTATTGAACATGATGTAACAAACCAAATCCAGTCCAATCCAAACACGCTCGCACATCTCAGTTTACACTTCATTGCAAAATAGGGGCAAAGATTGCATTGACATTGATAATTCCAATGCCTTATGGTTGGGATTATGATGTACTCCTATATCAGCCTTTGAAAGGCATAAAAAATGTTAATCTGTAAGTATTATGTAAGTTACCAAATCATTAGGCAGTTGCAGGATTGGTAGGTGACTGGCACATTTGGTCATGTAATTCTCCATTGCAAGAACATTCTTTACAGCTAGCTATTAGCACCAAAATACAATAGCATGTTCTACATGGGCCTGTTTTTAACTTTAATAAAAGGGATATAGCAAAGCTCTCATTCATTATAAAGGATAAAAGATGAGATGCACTAAGTAGCAAAATGCCCTGGCTATCTGTGAACCACAGAATTTTCTTTCCATTATGAAATATACTCCCCTTAGAGCTTGAGTGATACGTACATTGGAATCTTTATGCTCCTCAATTTTAAAGTCTAGTCAGCTTCGAATTTATGGCCTGGATATTAATGCATGAGATTCTGAATTGCATTTGTAGCTCAAGCCTTAAAGAAGGAATGGAACACTGCAAGCTTACAGCCATGTCAGCTCATGTGGCCTTATATTTTTCATTACAACAGACTACTCCTCCAACCAAATTTGCATATTCTCCCAATGACGATATGCTGTGAAATTTACTTGACATCTCTATAAAAACTTATGAGGCAAGAGAACTTTCAGAACTGGTGCTTTGGAAGATATGGCAATGATATCCCCATCTTTGAAAGTATAATTGACATGAGAACCATCAATATATATCACACCTTTTCTACAAGTCCATGTGGCCACTATTGTCTGGTTACGTTTGATCAACCCATGCATATAGTTTGAGGTTGCCCCCAGTGAAATAGGTTCTCTTAACATGTATTGGAGATCCTGAGATAAAATGGGCATTGGAAATCCACCTGCTGATTGCATTGCAGCAGTTGAACCAGTGGCTGTTGAAACTCTTAGACCACTTGATCTGCAGTTCACAAGAGGAGAACATGGCTGGTCACCCTCTTTGATTCTGCAAAAATACATGCTTAATTGGCTTCTTTTCTGAAAATTAATGAACTGATATGGAAATAAGATGTATGAGTTGAAGGGTTTTTTTTTTTAATTTCTCATAGTGAAGCTCTTACCTGAAGGAGAACCTAGAAACTGAAGCAGGATATGGATGCGCAATTAAGATATCATTGAGAGCATATGTTGACAAGTCTAGTCCATTCACAGACATCATGATCCTCGTTAGCTCAGAAGGAACAATTTGACCTTCAAGTATACTGTCTAAAACCTGAAAAAGATTTTAAAAACTAGATAGAAGAAACATTATACTGAAAGCAACAAAATCTAAAGATAAAAATAATTTCTAATTCCTAATTTTAACACAAGTCACAAGTTTTGTCTATATTTTATTTATTACACTTTGTCCCATTTTCACTTTTCAATTCCCCATATAAGTAGGACTGTAGGAGAATGCTCGGCATAAAATTCATGTGTAGAGACAGAGAGAAAATCCCTTAATTTGCATATATCATGTTATCATATTGGGGAAACAAAAAATTGTATGTTTTAGGACATACAAATTTGAAATTTGATAACTTTTATTTTATGAAGAGATTCCCATTCAAAAGATATCACTTGTGCTGCAGGCTTGCAGCTCATCAACTTATGGACTACCTTGGTATCAAATTGTAAGTTTTGTAACAAAATTGAAACCTGCATCAAAGTTGAGTAGCCAAAAAAGTATTTATAAAGGAGGGAAATGGATGCTGGATACACATCTATGAAGGTTTTCTCATTTCTCACCATTGATTAGAAGTACATTCTGAACCTCTCAAATCAGTCCTATCTCTATTCCATGCTAAACTGGCTTTGACAGGTAAGTCACAATATAAGGATTAAATTGGTTTCACAGGAGTAATTACTGGTTCATCATTATGATAAATTAACAATAGTGTCATCAAATTTTAACATTTCAAGTTACTGCATATTCAAACTTTCATTCAACACATGCTTACTGCCACACCTGAAGGAGTAGCAAGGAAGAAAAAAATCATTACTGTTAGTATTTCCTCCACAGGCAGAAAAGAATTAATCTCACTTGTTCAAAGTTTTCAACAGTAGCAGCACAAAGATGGCCCGTGCTTCTGTGAGCATCAAACTCACTGCCGAACTCTTCCACCTATTGCAAATGAAATATGATCAAAATAGGCCTGGTCAGGTTGGTTATTTATCAGCATAATCCAAATGATGATCAAATAAAATATTTGAACAATGAAGCTAATATATCAATATTAAAACCAAAACTACATGTATATATACCTCATCAATCTGTGTAGGGTCAGAATTCACTCCAAGAACAGGAATTTTGTCATCCATTAAATGGCTGGCCTGCAGAAGAGTTCCATCACCACCAACTGTAACAACTAGGTCAACATCATTGATGGGCTGTGACAAATTGTTACGGTGCACAGCTTTCCATTCAATTGACTTTTTTTGCAGAATGGCTTGACAAAAGTTTATTGCATCATGGTGCACCTTTCTCCTATTCTCCAAGAACTCTAAGATCTGCAATTTTTCCAACAGCATTCAAATTTCAAATAACACTAGTAAGAACTACAATTATACCAAACATCCAAGTAAACATGCAAGCCCCAAACCCTGGAAAAACCCCTTATTAACTAACACATCAAGTAGGAATCAAAGCATAAAAATCAGTTTAGTAGTATACTATATTCTTGGAGAAATGCTAGCAACATGTTCTTTGACACACTCTTTCTTATTGGATGAAATTTATTGAAAATGACAATTTTGTGGGTCTCACATCATATTTAATGGTTCTCTCTCCTGATGTTGTAGTTTTCAATAAATTCTAACCAATTAGAGAGAATGTGTTTGAAGAAGGGTGTTAGAGAGTGTGTTCCTAGGACTCCTCATATTCTTATCCTTTTCTTCTAACATACACACACATAGCAATTTAGAAGAGCTAATCTTGACCATTCATGTATGGCTAGTTATATAGTCAACATTAGCTCGTCTGATGAGAGCGCACTATCACCTGATATCCTTCACACGCACGTGCACAACCACACACACACACAGTTATTTTCATGATTCTAGTTCATTCATAAGAAATTACTACCCCATGTTTTACCGATACAAACAAACACATAAACAAGCATTGAGCATTGAACTAAAGCTTTACTCAGTAGAGACGCAGGTGGGCAGGTGGGCAGGAGGGAAATGACAATGTATCTGCAAAGATAAATAAAAATGTTTGATCTTTACATTTCCCACCACAACCCATTTCACATTCCCACAAGCACATCCACACCAACTCCCCACATAGGCATTTCATCAAGCAATATGTGTGCACAAGGGAAAGTGCAGAAACCCTTCAGGCTTCAACCATGGTCTCCTATAAGAAGACTCAAAAACGCAAACAAACCCATCACGGGAAGTGGGTAACCAAGAATTCGAAAGCCGAAAAGGAACATGGTGGATGAAGCATCCGATGATGAGAAGAAGGCATTACCTGAGGGTTGATGTGGGAAGGTGGTGAAGATACACTTAAGGGTTTTAGTAGCAGTAACAGTCTCTTTAGGATCATTTGCCTTTGCTTTTGCTCTTTTGATTCTCCTCAAAACGTCGGCAACTTGAAAATTGCAATCGCAGGAACATACAAACTAGCACTACACCTTTGCTCGTTACCTCGTTAGTTATGCATAAAGATCTTTTTTTCTCAACAAAAAAAAAAACATATATTATATTTTTATTTTATTACTTGGACTAAAACAGAATACAAATTTTTGAATTAAACTATAAAAAGTGTGATTTTCACGAAAAAAAATGCAAAATTCCTTTCAATTTGATTCTTTTGAAATAATGATTTTTTATTTTATTTTATTTTAAGATACAATTCTAAAACTTTTTATTTATTTATTTGATATATAAAAACCTATCTCATTAGATTTATCATACATAAATCTTAATATCAAACAAGTTTCATAAAAAAAATATACTTCTATTTATTTATCTTTTCATTTAGATTCAATTTGTTTTTTTAAAATAATGATTACCTTTTATTTGGAGATACAATGTTAAACCTTTTTATTTATCTATTGGAGATGTGAAATTTGTTTTATTAAATTTATAATACATGAGTCTTAATATTGAGCAAATTTAATGTTTCAAATCAAAAAAGGATTTGCCTCAAAAATAAAATAAAAATGATAATGATTTCAGAAAAAACTATTTTTTTTTTAAAATGACTAAATTGAATATTTTAAAATAAACATCAAATTGAATTTTAACAGATAAAGTACTAAAAGTATGCTTTAGCATATTACTTTGTGTATTGAATATGCTTAATATTTTTATATAATTTTATTTCCTTAATTTTAATAGTTTATATTTCATTTTTATAATTTATTCATTACTTAAATTAAAGGGGTGTATTGTTATGACTTAAAAATTATTTTTCAAAAGATATTACAATATTTTGTGATTGGGATTTAATAAATTTATATCATAAGAATAAGAATTTTAAATATTTAAGAGAATTTTATGAATTTATAAGATTTAAAAATATTTTATAAATTTTTACATCAACACGACATTTTTTTAGGCATCAACATGACATTTTTTTAAGAAAAAAATTATGAAGTGTTGCACATAAATATCCTCTGTATTGTCTTTAATAAGAAGAGAAGAATTATGTGTGGGAGAAAGAAAATAGGGACTTAGATTTCTCAGCATAATGTCGAAGACCACTCAAGATGATGTATGATTCATTGTGCACGAGTGTATCTTTAAAATCCTAAACTTGAATTTTAACTTCAACGTGATTTGAATTGATGCAACCTTTGGGCTGAGATAGCTTAGTTATTTTCACTCCTACTTTTGTCTTTCAACCCTTTCTTTTTCTTTTCTCCCTTACTCTCAATATTGAATGCCATATGCATTTAATTACCCAGCACCAAACATACCAAAAAGTTGCATCGAGACTCATTTATTTGTATAACATGTTTGGTCTCACGACATCATTTTTCTTGTTCAATGGGAGAAATAAAATCCACGTTTAGTAACATAACTTTTTTTTTAAGAGTTTAGTAACATAATTGACGTGATCTATTATCTTATAGTCAATTTCCAAACACACATGTAATATAAGGTGTTGTTATGCGCTTCTATATATTCATTCTTAATTGATATGCATCACGCGCATTTTTAGGACCATAATCATTGGTCAATTTTAACTAAAATAGAATAAAGGGAATCACAATTAACTGTTGTACTGTATCCTGAAGCATTCCATTATTCATGTCACTCTTCCCTCAAGAAACTATAATTATGCTCCCACTCGACATCTTTTTAGTACTTCCCAGTTTCTGCTCCATACCTAAAGATTATTGATTTGTGGCTGGTAGGCCCGTGTGAAAATTATCAGAATGAAATGGCCTCATAGTACTAAATGGTTATATGACAGGACTATAGAGCTTTTGAAATAGGATACACTGCACAGACTTTTATGGAAAAATGATGCTTTGCACTCGATTTTTTTTTGCAATCTTTTTATTATACCTCCTTTATTTAGAAAAAAAGGTTTGTGTCTGGTCAAGTATGTGATTCTCTATATTAATGTAAGAACGATAAAAGAGAATAATGTACAAATAATAATGTTCGACTTGTATGTAATGGTACAAGTGATTAAGACTTCCTAATAATATCAGAAAAAGGAATAATGCACAGTATGGTAAGAAATGTATAAATTAAAGAAATACATAAGCTATGGTTAGGAATCAATTGAAAGAAAGAAATGATTTTTTTAAAGTTTTTTCAAAAGTTATCTTTTAGAATAAATGAATCCAAGTTCACCAGCACTTCAATATAATTAAGCTATTGATTTTTCAATAATATTATTAAGCATTCATGTCTACATAAGAATTTTGTGATGATAAAACATGGTGAAGTCCTACATCGAATAAAGACAGTATCAAAATAAATTATATAAGTGAAAGTAATCCTCATCTTATAAATTGATTTTATAGCATTGAGTTAAGCTCATGAAAAATCTGCTTTTGACATAGTATCGTATAAAGAGAATTAAAACTCTTTTTTTTAAGGTAGAAAATTGAAGCTCCCTTGAAAACATATTTAAGTGACAAAACATAAATTAAGGGGTACAATTCTGATTAAGTTTGGTTTTTTGTGTCTTACTTTCAAGTTGCCATTGAGCTGTGGTTTCATCCAAAATCTAAATCATCCCTTTCAACTAGAAGAACATTTCAGCCAAATTGTCAAAAAGGGTTTGTGCAGTGAAGTAGGTGATAACAAGAAATAGCGGAGAATAAAGGTCACATTTGGCTACCATGAAACTAACTGTTACCAGAAAACGGTGGCAAGATTGAATGGAAAACGATTAGTATCCATATACTTTTTAAAAAAAAAAAATCAAACAAACTAATCACATATTAGGATCCCATTTGTCAAGGATATTCTGAACAAAGTTAGAGGCTAGGTGACTGCTAACTTTGAAGAAAAATTAAAAAATGACCCTAAATACATGACGTGATTTGGTTACCAGTCTCTCTTTTGTTTCTCTATCTGCTTCTTATGTTCACTGTTCAACTCTTGTCTACGACTAATCGACTACGTACCATAATTTTGTTCAAGGCTCGACTCGAACCTTATCCAGATGCCTAACATATGGAAGGTCCATTATGATAGTGGTGTACTTTTTCAATGTTTCTAGTAAAATTGTTTGGTTTCTTTAAGCAAACCTCCGAGTTTGAAAATTCTATGGTAAAAAAAATATAAATGGCATAGAAAGAGAGACTCAATTAAAGGTGATAAGTTAAATTTTTTAATAATATTAAAATTAATGGATACTCCACAATGTTGTGGTCATTAAAAAAAAAAAATCTTGAACACTATTTATTTTAGCTGTTTTTTTTTTATCATATACTACTCATTATATTTATATCTTTATATCTTTCTTAATAGGTGTTAAGTAGGTTTTTTGTTGTTAAAAAAACATTTTTGTAATTAATGAAAAAATCAACAAAGGAAAATTTCTCTTTAGATCAGTACATTGATTGACTAAGACCTACTGCATGTGAAAAGTGAAAACCACTGCATTGATTAAACAATTAAACTACTCTTAATACTTGAATTGAACACAATTTATAATTACTTTTTCTTATTATTTTTAACAATTAGGCATGCCTCTTTTGATTCATAGAAATAAATGGTTTTAGCTTTGAAGTACTTGTAAAATAATCTTATTTGTATCCAATTATATTATTTCATTCATTAGATGTTGAATATAATTATTTGCATAATCAAACTTATGAAACAAAATTATTTTTTATTATAAAAATTAAAGGGTTTTTTTTTCAGTTTAAGATAAATAAAGCTAGCTCAATCAAATTTAAAGATTCCTTAAAAACATATTTATATTTATGGCGTCTCAAATAAGAGAGGAGTTTCATTCTATCAATCTCTTATATTTTATTATAATATACAAACAAATATTAAATATATCAACAACGATTTATACAAAAAAAGATATTAATTAGCATAAAATGAAAATTTTATTTCGACGTAAAACTACCAAAACGCGCTATGGTCAATTGGTATTGTACGATCTTGTTTGTTGGTGAGGAAGACCTAAAGTTCTGGTAAGGGTTCCTGTCACTTCAAGCAGCAACAGAACATTCCTAAAATCCCTATTAATTACTTTGGTTAAGAATGATGATTCTCATTGTTGACTTTCGTCGATCTATCCATCTCCACCACCCTCAACCTTGTGTCTGTTTTTCAAATTAATGGCTAGTTTTTTTATCATGATCACACTATCTTGAATTTTGTATAACATTCTACATGATGCCTTGTTTTACCTAATTTCTACTTTACACCTAATATGTCTTAAATCTGAACTTCTAGAACAAAAATGTCTGATATAATTCCCTTTCAGATTTTCTTGAAAGTTGTTTTTTTAAAATTTTCAGAAAACTACTAAAATAATTTTTTTGAATATTTTTATTTTTCTTTGAAAAATTACATAATTATTGTAATTTTTTAGATATATATTTTAATTAAAAACACTTTCTGTTTTTTTTTTTAAGTAAACAGTCCACTAAACATATGAAAAAACATGAATCTCAATTTTTTGAAAGAAAAAAATAATGTCCACAGCTATCTCTTTTTATTTTTATCTTTGAAATAATGATATAATTTTAAGTTAGCATGATTAATTTTTTCGGTTCTAATAAATACTAGGTTATATCATATACTCATATTATAAAACAAACCATCAGTTGAAATTTCTGAGTAACAATATTGCTTTTGATGATATATGCATGATTGAATTATTCACTTATTTAAAATATATTTTAGTCTTTGCAAATTAATATTAATTTTGTTTTAGTTTTTTAAAAATATTTTAATTTAAGTATAATTTAACTCTTATTGACATATATATATATATATATATATATATATATATATATATATATATATATATATATTAGTCCTTATTGTTAATGATAATCTATTCATTAATGGTGTTTTGGAATTTGGTTGATATATAAATCTATCATTATTCAATCTTCATTATCTCACAAGTTGTGAGGGTGGGACAACTACAACAAGACCATCTCATTAGGGATAACAAAATGAGTTGGTATGTTCTGTCTTGGTCTGCCTTACCGTTGACGCACCAAAAATGGAGTGAGACCGTCTAACCCGCTTAAGTTTGATGGATTAAACATCTTAACCCATCCTTTAAAAGAAAATATGATACATATACATGTAGATTTTTAACTGTGAATAATTAAGTTTCATTTTCCTCTCAGCAAACAAGAAAAAAAAGAAAGTAACATAAAGTATTTAAATCACACAAAATACCAATAATCTTTAATAATAAGTCTACCAAATAACTAAATCACAACACAGCCTACCAATTAAGTAGTCAAATGCCCAAATCAAAAACAAAGTGTCTTTTTTCTATTATAACTTAAACCCTAAACTAAAGTCCCTATCCTTTTTTTATTTTTTTAATACTCATATATTATAATTATAATATAACTAATAACTATTATTTTAAACAAACTAATATCAAGAACAAGCAGATTGACATGCTAGCAAGTTTGGTGGGACAGACACACTGAGTTGGTGGGCCGAGAACCCCACCCCACCCTACCCAATTAATAGAGAGTCAACAGGTCGGCATGTCCCATTTTGTCATCCCTACATCCCCAAAGTCAACCTGCATCAGGATTAACTTTACATAAATGATATTCACAAGTTGGTTGGTTGATTTTAATCTCATGATATTAGTCGTGAAATTATATACAACAGTGTCATATAAATCACACCACATTGAATGTTCACAACAAATCACATTAGTCATGCATGTGTGATTGTGTTCACACCTTTGATTCGAAAATTAGACATTGTGTAATAAATAAAATATTTATCATTTTTATGTCATATGTACTATATATAACTTTAATTTGTTTAAATATATTGAGTTCTTGTAAATATATATGTTTTTTATTTTAATGCTTGTAAATATTTTGTTTGATTTTAATTATTTCAACTTTAAAAATATGCATTTTTAGTTTCTACCATTAATGGTAATTTGTTAAGTGATAAAGTGATTAATAAAATGTTGTATTATCACTACCCTATCATTAAAAAAATATCATACGAAACAATAAAATGATAATCTTTTTTATTGCACTTCACTCCTAATTGTGCGCATCTCTCCAACTGAAATTGTCCAATACTGGAAAGGATATATACTCATTCCAATCACGCCACAATTGAAGGGAGATTTAATTTCCAACGAAGAAAGCTTTTAATTTGAATTTAAGCTCATTTAATGCAACGTAAAATTGTAATTTCCTTGCAAGTAGATTATTGTTAATTATCAGACATATAAGTAAGTTGTTTCCGAGTATTTTTTTGTACTTTGTCGACTAAATAAGTGAAGTTTCCATTCTGATGAATATATATATATATATATATATATATATACTGACTTTTTATCCGAATAGTTGTCTTGTTTGCGTCTATTTTTGTGTCAAAAGTGTTGTTCATGATTTCTTTTAATCGATGTCGATACTTATCAAATTTCTTCAACCATTTTGAATCATTTGAACTCCTTCAAAGCTTTTGAGCTACAATTGCTTGTATTACTTTGAACAAAATATTGATCAGATGAATGAACGTAATTTAAGTAAAACAAATTAACTACAGTCAAATCTTGTATTTATGTGTATTTTAGATCATGGTAACCATGCTTAATAATATTAGAGGCTTTTGTTCCAACAATATATTTAAGATGCTTGGGAGTGGTGGTTTGAGTGATGATGGGTTGGAAGAAGAAGATGAAGCTAAAGAAAAAGGAGTGGAGTAGGAAGGGTGATGGGCATGAGAATGATAAAACATAAAAATATGGTGTCACATGAAACTAAAGATGAGGTGAACAATGTTTTAATGATGTAATAGTGATCGTATGTCATTCTATTTGTCACATTATTATTTAATAAATTATTATGAACAATAAAATTAAAAATATTTTTGAAAAAAATGTCAAAAGTAAATTAAATAAAAATATTTGTAAGGACTACAACCAAAATTAAAATTAAAATGATATATTCTTTTTATCCTTTATTATAAGATTTTTTTATAAATTTGTTTTTTTTAAAATTACTTTCTAATTTCTAGATGCATTATCCTTCTTATCCTTAATTATTTTCTTTTCAAATATTAATGAGAAACAATTAAGTGTATAGATAGATAAAAAAAATTATAATTTTGGAATGATAGTACAAATAATTAACATATTTAACATGATTAACTAAACTAATTATTTAAAAAAAAATTAAATTAGTTAAAAGAATCTTATAATTAGAAATAAAGAGAGTAACATTTACATATATTAAAACTATATTTAAATTAAATTTATAGAGATGGTGATGTAACATTTTATTGGTTACATTATCAGTAGAATGAGTATCAAGGAGATTAAAAACACATTTTTTTTAACTGTATCAAAATAAAAATATAAAACACGTTTATAAAAAAATACATGTACAAAAAATAAAAACATATTTACTAATTCATTTTTAAATATTTTTTTATAAATTTTTAAGAGAGGTTTAAAATATAATTTATGGGTTGAATTGTTTTCTATTCCTATAAAAAAAATTATTTTATTTATTATAGATTCTGTAAAAAAAAAATGCTCATTTCTAGTCTTGTTTATTTTTCATCATCAATATACTCTTCGGGTGTTAAAATAAACAATGGACTAAAAATGAGTAAGAGATGTACTATAAATGGACAAAATCTTTAATAGAGATTAAAATCAGAAATATAAAATTTTATAGGGATAAAACATATTTAACCTTAAAATAATTAATAGCCATAGGTTTTGTTAAATGTTTTCAAACAAACAAAAACTATATTATTCACACACAAAAAAGAACTATGTATATTAATATTACCAACGCTACGTTCGTAAGTGTGAAATGATTTTATTCGTTTATAATATTATTTTAATTAATAATCATTTGAATAATTTATAAAAATATCAATTAAAAAAATAAATATATTTAATATTTTAAATATAGAAATCATATATAACATTTATTCGTTTAAAAATTAGGAAAATTGTTCATAAAAAATATATCGTGCTATAATTTTATATTAATAATAATAATAAATAAAACACATTGGTCGACATTGGTCAGCAATGCAAGAATAATATCATAAGCATGTAGACATATAGGATAAAGTAGGATTGTTGGGCATGGAAGGGCAGAATGAATTGGATTAGCAATGAAGCGAAGATTATTGATAAATGTATATCTGCATCGATTGCATGAATCTTGAGTACGTCAGAGAATCCAAAACAAAGCTGAAAGAATCACTACACTACGTGCATGGAATATGGAATATAATCTATCCTGCGCCTCAAATCAAGGTCTCTCATCATAGTGTCGTCTCCCCTTTGGGTACGACTCAGCTCAACTTGGTTTTTCTTGCTCTTTTAGTCCACAACATTACTAGCACCACCCATGCCAACCAAATCAATTTTTGGCGAGACATTTTCTAGTGTATCATTGCGATGCATTCATGCGTGTTTGGTGTGTCCTTTGTATTTAATTTGAGGAAAAATAAGTCTTAAAATTTTTAAAAATAACTTAATTGTATTTTCAGTCTCTATAATCTTCGATCCTCAATTTTGTTCTTTTATACTGTTAATTTAGTCTTCTCTTTGGTATGTACGTATTTTTTTATTGGGATTTTTAGTTTTACCATAACCAAGAGGGATTAGTTTTTTCTAATTCGGAATTATGATGTAGTCACTATTACAAAATAAGCATTTAACGACGGTTGATTGGGACATTTAACGATGGTTACAAATTGTCTTTATATTAAAAGTTGAGATTTTTAATGACGGTTATAAAATAATCGTCGTGAAAAAGTCAAACTTTCTAAGATGACTAAAAAATATTTTTGCATTTTTTTTATTTTAATGAAACATTCAATGTTTTGTAGTTAATTAAATTTCTTTTTTATTCTTTATTGTTGATTTGGAATTGAACACTCCAAACTTTAATATATTATAGGATACTGATCATATGCGTGTAATTGATTGACCTAGGAAAAGATTATTTCTAGGTAACTTGCATGATTGGTTATCAAAAATTCCAATAAATTAATTAATTGATTTCCCTTGTTTTGATTTTAATCGTTTGATCTAATACGATATTTGTATGATCGGTTGAGTATTGATTAGGACAAAGAACGTTATTAAATCATGACCAAAGATTAATAATTGAATTTGGAAATACTTGTAATTGACATTATTTGGGGTTTTGTTAGAGTTAGAATTGGAAAAAATTAAAGTAAGTATAAAATCACAATCCTAGGTGGTTTATTATAACTGTTTTCACATCAATTATTTTATTTTTTATTCTTATTTACTAAATTGAACAATTAATCACAACTATCTTTCATTTAATTTAATCTTAAATGCTTATATAGTTTTACAAAATTAATTATTTGAGAATATAATTGATCCTTTATGTAAGATACATTTATGCTTGTGCAAGTATTATTTTTACATCATGAAACTTTGATATTGTTTTTACTCTTTTGTTTTTGCACATCCCTATTACAATGACTAACCTGAATGTGTAAAATTTCCTTATCATAAAAACAAAACTAATATAGGAGTTGATGTTTTTATAAAATTTATTGAAAATTAAACAAGGTGTAGGAAATTTTCTACATGTAGCCCGTGATAACTAGAAAATATAAGGTTCATGTGTTATTCATTGTGTATGTGGAAATAAACAATTTAAGAAGAATGTTCTAACATTACTTCCATATGTCTTAATTTGAGAACTATATTTTTCATGAACCTAGCTTCGAACATTACTTCAGCGCGCCACCTACAAGAAGAGATAATGATGTTGGGGTTTGAAAACATTAAAAGATAAAGATAACAAGAGAAAGAAATAACATTATCTCATGAAGTAATAATGTTGGGATGCAAAATAAGAAAACACCGATGAAAAACAAACAAAAAAAAGAATGAAAACAAAAATAAGAAAGGAAGATCCGAACAAATTAAAATAAGAGATGCATAATAAGAAAACGTAGATTGAAGTCATCCATATATAAGAGAGGAAGATTGATGGTTGTCAGTTTGATTATCTTTTCTATAAGACATCTTTGAACTTGAGAATGAGAGTTTGAAAATTTGAGCAAGAAAGAAAATATGAATGTGCTACTAAAAACGTCAAGATTCTACATTATTAGTTGATGGAAAAAGTGAAAAAGTAATTTTTTATCTGATTTTTTAGATAAGTCAATTTATTTAACCCATTAACTTGTGATAGGTTGAGTTGAGTTAATTTTTTTTTTAGCTTACCACAAAGTAAGTTAGGTTAGACTAACTCTTTTTGATCCATCTATGACGAGCTAATCCAAAAATAAATGAAATTGATCAATTTTAACATCTCATGAAGAAACAGAAAAGAATAAAAAGGAAGATTATTATTTGAATTTGTATTTATAAAGGTTAATTTTTTTATTTTATTTTCAACTAAACTATATATATATATATATATATATATATATATATATATAATTTTTTGTCTTTAGTCTCTTCTTTATTTTTTTTAATAATCCAAAGTAGTCGGTAAAGTCATAAACTATGAGCCACACAAGTTCCCATTTAACCACGCACAAATTTAAAAAAATGGTGCAAACTCTTTTGGCTTTTGACTCAAAGTTCATTTTAGGTAAAGATGAGAAAAAATAAAAACAACATCACCTTTCTGTTTTTAATAAAATAAAAGTTGTAAAGCACACGACCTAATATGTATTATTATAAAATGATTTTCTTTAAACTCATAACTTTTTACCATTGATGGGTGTAGTTTTTTTGTTGTTGTTGTTAGAATCTTTAAATTATGGTTTAGACAAAACCCCTAAAAGATAAGATATTCAAATCGTGCTTTAGGGCTTTTAAAAATAGAAAGCGAAACATGCACTGTATTGAAAACACATTCCTAAGCAAGAATCAAAATAAAAGTTAGAGTCAAATTTATACTTTATGCATGGCTAAAGTTATGAAACAGAAGTGGCACTAAGTAAATTAATTGGTCTGAAGAAACGCTAGTCATACATAAGAAAACGTAAAGTTTCTTGATTGTGGATTAATTAATTATATAATATGCTATATGTAGATAGTAATAGGGAAGGAGAATTGAGAAAGTAGTAGGAGACACGAAAAAGTGGAGGGGCTGGTGACCTCACGTGAGGGGCGAACAAAGAGTTTGAAAGGCCATAATGAGATGTAAAGGCAGAGAGGGAATTGAGAAATGCGAGGGGGAAAGGCTAAGGGCAATCACATCGTTGCGATATGGCGTATCCCTTTGCTTTTTCCCTTAAAAGCTAGCTCCACCATACACAACTAGACAAGCTCTCAAGTTGGAGGAGCATTTTCAAATCCCATGAATAAAGATCCTCCTGCAAATCCAAGTGGATTCCAGACACCTCACCTCCTCAATGCTGCACAACCCTCCTCCTCATCCTCAAAAGCTTCTCTACAAACTTTGCTTTCATTAAACACTTTTATTTTCGACAAAAGGTGTTCATTTTTGTTATTTTTTATTTGGAATTAGGCTTTTACATGCTAATTTGCATAATAAGACATTACTAGTTTCTATTTCAGCTAGAAACACGCTCGAACGGACATTCAACTCAATTCTAGCTTGTTCTCACAAGTTTTCTCCTTCCATGAACTTAAGATGTGTGCAAACAATAAATCAAACACACACTAGGGAGATTATTAAGATGAAACTTGAATGTTAATTGAAGAATAATACATACAATTCACAATGATTTGTATGTACGTAAGTTGTCCTTTAAATTGTTTTTTTTTTGTATTTTTTAGATTGTTAATTTATTAAAAATTAACAAATTTGTTACACATCATAATTTGTAAGTAAATTACAATGTACAAATAATTTATATTATCAATACGCGCGTCGTTTACTTTTAGTTAAAATATTTTTTTTTTGCTGAAAATAAAATATCTTCATGAGACTAATTTTTCAAAAAAGTATATTAACATTTAAGAGATAAATTCTATTTCCCACCTATTGTTCTATTCATATAACCAAGAATCAAACTCATGTGATATGTTTAAATTAAAATTTTAAGTTACTAATATCCTGCATCACACTTTTGTGAATCTCTTATTTTAAAATATATTACTATAATTCAAATACAAATCAGAAGTCATATATAAGATAATGTCTAATTAGTCGATAAAATAAAAAATTTCATATTAAAAGTATGTGAAAATTAAATCTTATATTAAATTAATTTTTAAAGTTACAAGTACGAGTATTGAGTGACTTAGTTTTTAAAATTTAAAAATATTTGTTTTATTTTTAAAATTATGAAGTATTAGTTATTTTAGTTTGCATTATTATGTATAAAAAATCATTTAGTAATATTAAGAATTATAAATTTATAATTTATTTTTGAAACTTTTATAAATAAATATATTTTTAATAAATTTATAATTGAGTTGTGTTTAATATAAATCAGAACTTGAATAAAACAAAAAAAAAATTGTTTAAGTCAAATATAATTTGGAGACAATAATCCAAACATGTTTTAAGATTCAGACTTTTTTGACAACTTGGTAAACTTTGTGTTTTTTTCTTTCTTTAGAGGTGATTTCTTTTGCTCGCTTTGTGGGTCTAGCACCTTTTTGAATGTATCCCCATCTCATTATAACACATGATCTTTTTAGTGTAATGGATTGTACGTTTGTCCTTCACCCTGTTTCACTTACGATTATTTTGTAGCATGTGACTAAACAAAAATTTATTTCTCTCGACATTCATTTGGGATTTGTATACTAGGTTCTTGAACTTCCTGCAAACACAGATAATTTCCTCTTTCCCCCCAATAATTTTTGTTTTCTTTCTCTTGTTTATGAGAATAGTCACACGCTGACCAAGTTTCCCAATTTCCCACAATTTCTATTGGGACAAGTTTAGTTTGAAATGGCTAGGGATGAGAAGACATCCCTTCATATATATTGATTTATGAGTTTAAGTTTGATGTGAAAATTTTTATATGATCAACTAATTAAATAATATTTATAATGGTTTTAAAAGTAATTATTATAGATGTAAAAAAGTAATTATTGTAAAAATGAAGAATTTTTCAAGATAAGTTTTCATTAATTTTTTTTACATTTTGAATAATTTTTTTAGAGTAAGTTACATTCATATTCCCTCAACTACGGACTTATTATATGTGGACTTCCTTAATTTTTAATTACCATAAATCAAATTATGAGCTGAGTTAAGTTGTATGTATCCTTAATTCTTAATTACCAAGAATTAATTATGAATTGAGTCAGGTTGTATACTTTAATTTTAGACTCATCAATAAAGTAAGTTGAATCGGGTTGACTTATAACTTTTTGAGCAACTTATGGTGTGTAAACCCTAGTGAGTCAAGTTGTTCACTTTGACACTCTGTACTTGCTTGGCAAATTAGGGGGTTTACCCATTATAACATAATTCATAAAAGAAAAAAAAATATTTTAAAAGAATAATTAAAAAATGCATGCATACAAACATTATCTACCATCTCTAGATCTACACCTGAATATAACACACTTTTAATTAATTAACACTTATAAAAAAATTAGTTAATTTAGTTTGCACCATTAAATTTGTTAATCATATTATTGAGATACCCTTTTCTAATTATTTTTTACCTAATTAATTAATTTTTGTTAGTCATATTATTCAATCTTCATGAAAGAGAATACATTTATCTTATTAGTTATAATAGTTATTGTAGATTACTTAACAGTATTTTGATAAATAAAAAAGTAATTAATACAAGAGACAACCTAAAAATCTCATAAAAACTACTAAACAAATTTTAAAAAAGTATCATCTAAAATATTTCTAAGAATTTTAGATATGATAAATTTTTTTATAAATGCCATATATATATAATGGAGTTACTAGTAAATCTTTATTTAAGAAAAAGGTTAATGGGTTACCCTTAACTCGTTTTCTTGGCGGATCATACGAGACATGTCAAAATGAGTTTGTGGGTTAGAAATCCCTTGTTATTATTTTTATTATTATGTATAAAAAAACCTTAAATGAATAAAATTTATGAGTAACAAATTTTTTCACTCCTAATCCTAACTTTGTGGAAAGAAGAAAACGACATATATATGTTAAAACTTAAAAGATAACAGGAGACAATTTGGAAATAGTATACAATTTAAAGCACTCCTATGATAGTAAAATCAAATTTGTATAGAGTTGTTTTTGTTATTTCTCTACTTTGTTAGGTTGTTTCACAACACCTTTCAGTTAGCTGAAAGTTTCTTTTACCAGTTATTTTCTTTTTCTAAAAAATAGATTCGTTGATATAGCAACAATTTATTTTTAATAACTTTTAAACATTTCTAAAATTCTACTCTAAGCATCATTATAGCTTACCTAGCTAGCACCTAAATAAGAATATTTCCTATTTTAAAATATTTTTATTTAATATTTTTTTCATAATTATCTATTTATTTTTAAAAACTAATACGCTCACTTTTTTATATTTGATTTTTCTAGTACTTGTTTTTATCATTCTCTCACTGTCACAACGATGTTTCATCCAATTGCCTCATTATTTACTGTTGCCAAACTATTTTTTTTTATAATTGTTTCAGTAATACATTAATTATTACTATGTTTACTTTCATTTTTAAAGAAAACATTTATATATATTGGAAAAAAATCAAATTATAAATAAAAAAATATTTTAAAGAAATACTATTTTAAATTTATTACTATAAAAATAAATCTTTTAAATTATAAAAATTAAAAGTTTATTTAAGTAAAGTTTAATATTTCTTTAAAAAAGGAAAGAAACATGGGGGCAAGGCTCCCCACTTCTTCAAGTATATCTGATATGAAAGCACACCTATATATGCAAAGCCAAAGATGGCTATGGAAAACCATAAAAGTAGCGAATAGAAAAATGAACAAAGGTAGAAGAGATAGTGTGTGAGAAGTTACAAACTTCTCATTAGCCTTTCTCATTAGAAACAATTACAAGCTTTGTAGAGCTTTAACAGCTTATCTAATTGCCAACTAATTCAGTTATATTCTTCTGTTATAAGGAAATAAGTAAATAACAGAAGCTACACTAAGCTAATTCCCTAAGACATAAGGTCCTAACCTAACTATTAACGATATCCATCCCTTCTGATTGTGCCTATAATCACACATGGACACTCCCATAACTAAGATATGGTGATATCGTTGGATAGTTCCTAAAATAGCGGCAAGAACAAAGAGTGTTTGGAACCACGTCTTGCGCTAAGTGACGTGTGTTTCAGCATAATCAACTTATACATCTAAATGCATTTCATGATCTGGGTTTGTCTGATTGCGCAGCATTTGTAAATTGAGTTATTAATAATCAGTTAGTAGTTAGTTATTGACTTTCAGAAAGTTGCATTTGGGCCCAATTTTTCATATTTATTAGCTAGATCTCAGTTGGGTCATTGAGATTTGAGAATAACTGAGATGTTGATCCAGAAGAGGAAAAATTTAATTACAGAAAATGAAACGGTGGTTGAAAACCAACTTTATTTTATCACATCAATTTTCATTCACTATATACATACATACAAATTTGGTGCTTATTAATATCTCACCCCCTCTGGTAAGTGAAATCTTTATCAAAAACACATAACTCAAGATCCATTCCCATTCTTCCAACTAGAGCAATGCCCTACGAGGCTATGAGGCATCCCAAGGCACACCATAAAGGATGCTGAAGTTGTAAAGCAAAAGAATATGCCCTAAACAAATTGTACATAGCTCCCTCTTTGGAATTTCCAATGGATGAGTTCTGGTATTTTTTGTTCTTTTGCCGTTCTTTTACACACTAAACAAACTAGTAGCTAATCAGTAGACTAGAGAGAAAGAGAATAAATTGAGTGGAGGAAAGTGCTTGTTTTTGAAACAATAGTAATACGTGACATTCTATCACTTTAAATATTTTATTAACACTCATTATTATTTTTTATTTTCCATGTTGGCACTTTATAATTTTTTGCTTTCTGTGAGTATGCTTAGGTGACGTTTTGTTTTCTATTTTTATTTTCTCAAAATAATTTTTATTTTAAAATTTTTAATATTTAGAAAATATATCAACAAGAAAATACTTTAAGATGCTCGTGTGTTTTTATTTTAAAATAAAAGACTGAAAAGGTTCATTTGTTGTTTTCAATTGGGCATGTTTTTTAAAATATTTTCAAAAAAATATGCTTTCTAAATTTAAATGAAACATATTTTCATTCATATTTCTGTTTTATTTAAAAATGAAAAGAAAAAACATTCAAACCAAGTGTCAACTAAGTTATTTAAAACATGGTTAGACACTAAATGTCCATGCCTTGGTGAATAAATATTAAAATCTCACTGCATGTTTGGAAAAATGTTTGAGACATAAAAGTCACATACAAAGAATAGAAGTCACATAAAACTAAACCTAATAGTATTTACCCAGAGGTAAGAATCACATAATTGACGTACAAACAAACATATCGTTAGACTTCTCTTTGTTGTGTCACATTTTTCATGTATTTAGATACACATCAAACTATAGGTCAAAAAATTTGATTCGACAATTGGGATCCGGTGGCATAATCAGCTCAGTTTAATTATTGGACCAATTATGCATATGACTCGGGATAACCCAATTCATTTGAGGTAAACTTGGCAATACCGATTGATTTTTAAAATCCATTTCGCTTGAAAAAATGCTCCAAAAAAACCCAGGACTTGCGTAATTGTATTATTAAATTATTATTTTGTGGATTTGTGTTATCAACTTTAATATTTCAATTGTCATTTTAGATTTTGGAATATGAATGAATTTTTCCTAATCAAATAATGTTAGTTATATACTTATATATAATAGATACATATATAATTTTAAATTTTTTAATATATATCAAGTCAAACCGGATTAATTACTGATCCACCAGTTGGACTATTGATCCATTACCTCAACTAGATCACTAACTCGATTGAATTTCATAGCTTTACATCAAATGCACTTCGATCCATTCCAATTGAAAGCTCATTTATTTTTGAAATTTGGAGGTGAAAATTTAAGATGAACATGTATTAAAAATACATCCCAAATGAAGATTATATTATTTGTCACATTTACACTTTTCTATTTTATTGTATCTCTCTTCCTATCAAATCATGTCACACATATTATACTTACACTTTTCTCTTTTAAGGTGTTTAATAACACATGGGTGGTGTTCATCCATCTTTATCCTTCTTTCTATCGACCATTCTTTCTAAAACCAGATGTCACAGCCGTAGGTGTGTGTTAAATTAAATAACAATATTGTAATTACATTATGATTAAGAAAAAGGAAATTTAAACTTTTAAAAAACAATAAAAAGCAGAACAAATTCCCTCCAAGTGATTGGGCAGGAACAAAGCAGGGTTACTCTCTACTCCTTCGCCCCCCCACCCACACCTCTCTGCCCCTGCCAAAAGAAATGCGTTCGTGACCATGCCATGTCTGCTACTAAATGCGCTCTCTCTCTCTCTACTTTTCTATTTAAAACCCTTCCGTTTCTCTATTCCTCTTTCAGAAGAAACCTCAAAAACAAACCTCTCCTCTCTCTCTCTCTCTCTCTCTCTCCCTCTCCGCAAATTGCTGAACCTCTTCCGTCCTCACTTCAACGCAGAAGTGTTCGTACTTTCTAGAACTTGGCGTCATTCAGGTCAGATTCCTCTCCCTCTCTCTCGCTGTATATCTCTGTTTGTGTGATATTATTGGGCGGTGTTTGAATCAGAGAGTTAGATCCGTCGAAGTGCTAGAGATTGTTGCGTTTCTTAATTTTCTTTTTAATTTTTTGTGTGATGATCTTGCTTTGGTTTTCTGTTTGACTTGAATGAATTCTGAACTAGCAAGAGAAGTTTCTGTTCGGTTGCCGTGAAAATTTAACGAAAATCGAAAAGGAAAGAGAGAAAACATAAACGAAAACGACCTCTGTTTGTTTGCCGTATCTCTATTTTATTTGCAAGCGTTCTTCAGTTTGATTTTCTCGGTTCATTGAAACGCAATTTTCATGCTCTGAGCTAGAAAATTCTAGTTTCTTTTTCTTTTTTAATTTCATGAATTTAACTTCTCCCATGCGTCATTATCACTTCTAGAAATGTGATAAATTCGAACAGAAATGTGAATTTTCCAATTAGAATCAGAAACATCGTTGACGCGTTATTTAAGCTTCTGCGAAGTGAAGGATGAAAAATCCAGAACTCAGTTTATTCACTTATTGTCAAATTGCGTCGAAATTGTGTTTACACGAGCTTCTCCGGGTAGATATTTTTGGTAGATATTGGAAGAAGGAGTACCAAAAATGACGTCACGTAGAGGGTTTGTGGTCCCCAAGGGTGTTTGTTAGTTTGCTTCTTTGGCCTCTGAGCGTTCGTATCCGCGAAAATTCGCCCACTTGTTCCTGGAAATGCCCTTTGAGACCTTTTCTCAGTTTACTCTGTGAAGCTTGTTTCCAAAACTTGTTTTGGCTGTCCTGTGAAGGATGGAATGGGAACTTGGAAAGAGAAAAAAAGAAGAAGCAAACACCATATTATTATGATGCTGAGGATAAGCTTTTAAGTTAAAAAAGATGATGGCTCTTGTAATTTCTCTGTAGATCGAGCAGCACATGTGACTCACTCAGGGCACCCATGTGGTGCAGTTTGTGGATGCCAGGAATGATGGACCCTGAAAAAGTTATAGTTGAGGTTTCTTCCGTTTTCTATTTAAGATATAGATTAGTTACAAGTAGTTTTCTCTCGAGGTTCAACACACTGCCTGGTCAAATCATATGTGACCATGCATAATCTGCCTGTCTATTGTTTATGGTAATGGGAATGCTTTTATAGAAAATACTTAGGAATGTTTGGATTTTTGCTTGTTCTAAAAGTATGCTTGAGAGTAAAATCATTATAAGAGTATGTTTGGTTATTCTCCAAGAATATGTTTGAGAATAAAACTTTGTCTAAAAACTTAATTTTTGAGAAGTATGACTTAGGATTACAAACTTGAGTTTAATCCAAATTTAAATTTATAAACTTTAATCCAAACATCTAGTAACAAGATTTTAAATTATGGTTATTGTTTCCTTTCATTTTTTTATATTACAGGAAATTATAGACAAATACTGTTGATGCAGTGGCAATTATTGTGGTTGCATGAAAAAATCTTCACATTACTGTCGAAATTACAGTCGCAGCTCTTTATAAAACCCTGGTTAGTAGCTTAATGGTTTTAATACAGTAATTCAGCTTCATCCTCGTCATTAGAGGCTAAAGTCTTATAATATAAGAATAAGAATTCAACTTAGGTGATCGATAAAGGTTAGGATGAGGTTAGTCATCCTCAAAGTTTTAGTAGTCAAATCAGGAAGCTTAGATATGCAAGCTATCATTGGAGGGGAAAATGGTCATACTTATTGGAGTGCTAAGCTTCGTGTGCTTGGTACTGAGATATGGATAAATTTTACTGGGCCTCTGGATTTTAGTTCCTCCCCCTTCAGCTTACTAATTACTATTGGAGAGATGGTACGTACTACGTAGAGATGAACTGTTCCGTTTGATTTTGGCTTCCACCGGGGGCTTAGTTTTCGTTATTATGCTCTGCTGAGTTTTCTTTACCCACCGTACCAAAAAGGCTGTTCCATTCGTTCCAATTCATATTCGCTTTGATAATTAATAGGGCATGATGGTGAACCATACTGCTAGAGAGAATAAAAATCTTGAGAGTCAATTATCAATGGATCTTTTAGATCTGTACTGAGAGTATAGACACAAGCAAGTTGACTGCCACTGGCTCAGAAGAAAAAGTATAACTGATGAATTAATGTACCAGCTTAGTATCTCTTGGTCCAGGAGCTGCGGGGTGAGGTATAGCACTATAGCCTGTAGACTCATGAAAAGGACATGAGCTGGTGTAACAATCAACAGTATTTTCATACAAACTTTATACAACTTTTTTTAGGCTATTAGTATTTTTGTTCTCACTTTTTTCATTTTTTACCCCACCTTATTTTTTCCTCGTTATATTTTCTCCTTCTGTCAACTAATATTTAATATTTAATATTTAATAAAATACTAACGTGATAGTATCATCTTCACTGTGACATAAGTATTTCTATTGAATATTGAATTTTATTTAACCAATGTAAAAAATTACACGATTAAAATATTGAAAGGATTAAATTTGAGAAAAAGAAAGAAAGAGATGAGTTTTGTAAAATTGAGAAAAAATTTTATATATAAATAAAGCAAAACAAAAGTAAAAGAAAAATGTGAAATAAAATGTTCCATCTGAAGAAAAAAATATAAAAAACAATATTATACAAGTTGTATAATTTTATTATATGAGTAATCTTTTCATAACTATTAATTATGCACAACTGTGGACTAAACGTATGTTTTTACATACACATATTTAAATATGTTTTACAAACGTTTTAAATATTTCATTTCACTTTTTTTTTAAAAAAAATCATTTCATATTGGGTATGATTCTCCTAATATTAGCATTTATTTATTTATTTTTAATATTTTTTCTCATAAAAAAGTCTCACTTAGTTTTTTTTTGTTTTTTTTTAATTATTAATTTTATATATTTTTTATTTTTTATTTTTTAAAAAATATTACGAGTTTAATATGGAAATATTTTGGTAAAACATTTAAAAAAAATAAAAGAATTAAGGAATCAAATAGAAATTTTATGAATTTATTAAGGAATAAAAATAATTAATTATTAATAATAATTTCATTTCAGCATTTGAGTTCACAAATTTTTATTATATAATAAATACCTTTCTCACAAAAGGACATAAAAGGATAATGCGTATGATTTTTATCACTTTATTTTAAATCATAAATGAGATAAAATATATTTCAACATCCATTATCTGCTTCTTATTCAAATTGGGACATAGTTTTTTTTTTACGGTAAAATTGGGACATAGTTAAAGTGTGACATTTTTATGTATAATAATAATAGTAATAGTAAAATAAATAATTTTCAAAAGAGAATGTGAATTTCTTTTTTATTATTGTATTCATGTGAATCATTTGAGGATTGAATGCTTCACAATAGATAGTTCTGTTCCTCTTTTCTTTCCATTTCAATCCACTGCAAAATGTGACATACATTTATCATGACTCAGTGAGGTTATAAGATAAAGGAAGTATTTACCAAGAGTTTTGATTTTGGAATACCTTGAACAGTATAAACAATGCGTTGACATTTTTTTTCCTCCCGCTCTTCTTGAGGTGTCTAAGTACTAACCTTGAAATATTTTTCTTTTCAAAAAAGGAAAGGAAGAACTTTCTCTTTCTTGGTGTTGGTCATCATACGTGCAACTTTCTGTGTTCGACTGTTGTGCTAAAAACTGTCATTTAAACTCAGATGCTTCGACTAATTATCATGTTCATAAGGAAGTCAAGTCAACTTTTCCCGAGGATAGAATGCAGTCGCATTCCTATTTCGTCAGCTCATTCTTTCTCATTATATTCATTGACCGAGGGAAGCTTAATTCCTGAAATTCTCTTGAAAAAAAGCTGTACCGTAGCTTGGTTGGGTTAATATCCAAAATATATATGGAATTAGAACGGTTTTTCCATCCTGAAATGTCCTTTCCAGTTTCCACGACAAAAGTGTACTTGTGTTAAGCTTGTTAAAGTGCTTTATACGGTTCTTACCAAAAAAGGAAATGCTTAAGACGGCTTGTTTTTTTAATTTTTACTAGAAAGATATACCCTATTGTTCGGGTCTTGACGCATCCTTTCTACAATTTGGGATACATATAAACATATTAGTAGATATGTTTTTGTTATTTTGTTTGAAAGTGAGAATGCTACAGTTGC
Source organism: Glycine soja (assembly GCF_004193775.1). Taxonomy (NCBI): domain Eukaryota; kingdom Viridiplantae; phylum Streptophyta; class Magnoliopsida; order Fabales; family Fabaceae; genus Glycine; species Glycine soja. The sequence continues at coordinate 44,384,910 of NC_041012.1, read as the reverse complement.
TAGGGGGAATTGATACAAGGACATTGATGTATTCAACATTCTGTGTTTTACACATTCCGATTCGAAGCATGTATATCACTTAATTTGGAAATATCTAATAAAGGCTCACCCGATTTTAAGGTGAATCGTAGTTGAGGGTGAAGAGAGTAAAATAGGATGAAAAAAGAAAAAGTAAAGAAAGTGATAGCTATAAATTATGTGACAAAAAAGACGATAATAAGATGGAATAGTAGGAATCCATCCATTTTGTGAAATTATCATTGGATGAAATTCTGACCCTTTAATAAATTTTATTAATATAATATATTTTTATTATAGAGTAGAGATTTAAAAGAATTGACAGAGATTTTAACACTTGAGAATCTCAAATTTGTTTTTTCACTTTAGAGGATTTTTATAGCAAGAGTACTTTAATTGTTTGGTTGAACATCATTCAATAAGAGGTGCATCCGAACGCACTTATATCGATCCGACCATCAAACTTGTCGTCCCAGGAATTACTAGTAACCTAGCTAGTATGTATTGCCCATTAGCCCCATATTAGATTGTCGAGATAATGATCTCACTGGGTGATGAGATCTTCGGCCATGCTGTCTACATGTCTTTTGTATGGGGCCATAAAATTTGTGGTGCCTACCCTACCTGCATATATCTATGACAAAAATCAGTGGTTTATTGGAATTCCCTGGTCACCATGTATAGCTTTTACGGGTGACCATTCCTTTTGAAAGTTTGATTTCACGTATCTGGCTACGGCAATTTAATAATGCGAACTCCCTTTGCCTTCATTAGGAGAGAAAAAATTGATAGCCCTGCAAATCTTTCTGTTAATTATTACTACTTTTGTCGTTTTTCCCTGAACCAGTGGACCTTTTTCGCCCTTTTTGTCACATGTAATATGTTTTTTTTTTGTTAAACATGTAATATGTATTTCTCAAAAAAAAAAATGTAATATGGTTTGTTATCGTGGTTTTCGGGTTCGTTGTTTTGTTAAGATTCTAATTTTATTTCTCTTGGATTAGTATAGCTCTAATATTTACACTAGCTTAGTATAAGACAATGTTGCATTAAGTATTAAAAACTAATATCGTTTGGCGGTCGGTTTCACTTATTATGATGAACATTGGTTGAGTCTTCCCCTAGAAAAAAAGATATTTGTTCCTGGAGGCTCTTCCTTTCTGGAACATGCTCACCTTTTTGTTGGATATACATGCATTTTTAATAATATGTCTGATTTGATATGACTATATAAATTCACTTTTTGTTTATCTGAAATACAAATTCATTCATACTTTTATATAAAAAAGGTACAGACTTAAATTAAATGTGCATGTTGGTAACTATTTATTGGTCGGTGTACATAGTTCCCGTTATGCTTGTGACATCTTCCTGACCTTATCGTGGAACGTGTCTCCCCTCAAAACAATTCTTGTTACAGCTAGTTAAGATATTTGAGTCTTTTTTTTTTTTTTTTTACCAATCAGATATTTGAGTCTTATGCAGTTATATTGCACGTTAAAATATTAATTAACAAGTAATTGCCAAAATTTCAAGGTTTATTTTTAATAAAAGAATAATATAGTTGAATAAACTAGTTAAATTGGTTAAAGATTTACAACTGCAAAAAACAAAAATATTTAATTTATAGGATTTTGAACATTTTTAAAGTTTTTATTATTTTGTAATTCAAGTTTGTACTTAAAATTATTGAATTTGCATATTTAATTTCTCTTGTTTCAAATTCTTTAGCCATCCACGGACCACGGTTTCTACTCATTTAAATTTTCTCGTAACACATAATTCTGTCGTAGTTTTGTTATTAGAAAAAAGTACAAGAATGCTGAGAAAAGGACAGGGGAAAAAATTGTTAAGATTATATTTCTAGTATATACAAACCAACATAGTGGAATATGATTAATAAATAACTTTCTCTAGCTCAAACATATAATTAGAAGTTCAAATTCATATATGTGTTAATTGAAATTGGTTAATACCATTTTTAATAAGTTTTATAAATAGAGCACCACTTTTGTTTGCACATTATTCAATCAATTATATAATGTTTTTCTGTGATACTTCTTTACTTTGATTTTTATGGTGTATGCATGGTCACATATTGATGTTACATGTATCTTTCCCTAAAATTTTGTCAAAGATTATTTTTAACCTTCAGCCGGAGTATACTCTTCATATACCCAAAAATATTTATAAAACCCTTTTAAAATTCCGCTTTGACGGATACTATGTTTATGTACCATTGGTGATTATTAGTATTAACTGACGTATGTCAGTCGTTTTTCATGTGCTGGCATGACTTGTTGGTAAATAGTAGTAACGTAGTAACAGTTTTAATTTATTATATTTAGTTTATTAAAAGAAAATTAGAATATATATTTTTCTTTGTTCTAAGATTTTGGTATGTCAAAAAAAGAGGGAGGAGGTTTGACGTATTCTTTTTCTTTTTAATAAATAAAAACCCCTACAGGAACCTGAAATTCATTTTGGGTCTGTTTAATAAGCAAAGAAGAGGTAAGAAATAGAGTGAATGTTAATAGGAAAGAGAGAAAGAGATGAATAATATAGGTAAGAAATAAAGTGAATTTTGAGGGGTTTGGTTTAAGAAAAAGAAAAATAATGAAAGAAAAAATACAAAAGAGAAAAAAAATCCTTTTGTGAAAATCGATTATTATATGCTTGGGGCTGTTTTAAACATCTTGTAAATTTTTTATTTGTGATGTGTAATTTATGATGGTTTTGACCAGAAAAAAAATCATAAAATATGTAATATGTGTTTCCCCTTATCCATTATTGTGCATTTCAATACACCTTTTTATATTTCTTTCCACTTATTTTCATACAACCAATCTCACCTTTTCATTTTTCATCTATTTCTTTTCTTTCTTTCCTATTTTCTCACAATTCTCACTTTACCAAACAAAAAATATAACAACATAAAGTGAATATTAACTTTTTTTTCTAGAATTTTATTTGGTGTAGATCAGTCATATTGAGATTTGACCCTATAAATTCATGTATACTATCACAATCCTTCCCGCACTAGCCCAACCTAGTAGATATCTTGAATTTAGTTTAGATGTTTGGAAGTCTATATTTTTTTAAATAACTATTTTATAACATTATTATTATGTAGGATAAATTTATTAATTTTTATAATAATTATTTTAAAGTCATCTTAAATATGATTTTTAATTAATTAATAATAATAAATATTTACATAGAAATACATGTCAATTAAGCTTTTAACAAAAATTAATCAGCACTATCGACATAAATTATTTCAGATCAATATCATAATAAAAAAATATCAATTAAGCTTTTTTTTCTACTTAATGGAGAATAAGTTTGTTTAATAAACCCATAGAATTTTATTGCACAATCACAGTCTAAATACATTTTTTTATTAATATATGAATAATTATAATTGTACTTTCTTTTCCACTTTATTTTTTTTTCATCTATTTTCTTTTTTCTGTCACATCATTATTACATTTGACATTTTCTCTCTTTATCCTCTTCTCTCCCCAACTCTCTTCTTTCCTCCTCAATCAATCCCAAACATTCCATTTTGGGGTGGATAATAATCAATACCCTAACTTAATCATCATCTAACAAAAAAATCATCCTATTTTTTTTACAGATAAGGAAAATGATTTTACATTTCTTAAAATGAAGATACTGTATTTTAAAAAATAATAATAATTATCTACTAAAAAAAGTACAATAACATATCATTAATATTTTCTTTTAAAAAAATATTATTAATTAAAAAATAATAATTAAAATTGTCATTAATGTTCATTAACTTGCAAGTGTGAGTGTGATTTATTCTTTAAAGAGGATATAAAAAAGGCCAGAATACACGTAAGTGTGATGGGGTTGGAGGTTAAGGGGTTGGTTCTAGGATCATTTTCACGGTGAGGAATTTATCCATTTTTCCGAGTGAAGTATTTTCTTTCTGTTTGTTGGGTAATTTATCTACTTTTCTAAGTAAAATATTTTCTTTCTGTTTTCAACACAATCTTGGGTGTCACCTGCATGGCCGTGAGGCTATATGTGCCTTATAAAGCTTACACGAGGATTATACCACTTTCTCTTTTATTTCTTCTCTCACTTTGTTATTTCTTTACCATTTGATTCTGCAGATTGCCCACTCTCTACGTACCCGCATTGTCTGACTTATAAGCCCTTTGCCCCTAAGTAACCCAGCTGGAAATTGACACACTAAGCCAGAATTGTCTGTTTGCTTTCAGCGTCCGCTGATTTCCGAGGCGTCTCCTTAGCTGGCCTTTTGAACTTGTTCCTGTAATTTTCACTATTCTATTAAGTTTTCGCATCAGATGGACAGCTCTTACTTCTCGACTTTTTTCGATATACTACTACCATTCGGGCAATATATTTGTTTTTTTTTTTTTTATCAAAAAAACTACACGGTATTTCGACATCCTCCTCTGTTCCCATTTCTCTGCTTTGTTTGTATTCCATTTCCATGAATGTACCAACCCCAGAGATTCCGGTAATTCCCATTTGCATATATAAACTAGTGAATGTGAAAATAATTTCCAACTCAACAGGCCACCCTGTTGACCCCTTCTTGTTGCCTTCTGTAATTTCGTGAATTCTGTTTTCTCCTTATAGTCTATAATTCATTTTAATTTTCAGTAATTAGATTCTTAATTTCTTTCACTACTGTTATACTTTTATTAGAGGCTGAATTGGGGATGTTTTGTCATTTTGATATTTGCAAACAAAATGCAGGGGAGGAAGTTTGGCTACTTACTACGATATTGATATTCAACGCCAATGGTTGGATTCCAGAGTGACCATAAGCCCGGGAACAAGTGCAATGGTAATTCTAATAGTTTTCCGGTTCCGGATCGTCATGTACGACTTATGAGAGGAAGAGAGCTAAGAAAAAGCAGCAAGGCATCTCCTGATAGTAATAATATTAGTAATGTGGTTAGTGAATATTCTGAGCATAACCTGCGCTTAAGAGAAGATAATAGTAACTCTGCTGCTCCCTTTGAACGATACCTGGAAGGAGTGGCAGCAGCAGCAGCAGCAGCACGGGGCGCAAGGGAAGATGGGAGACCTTTCAGACAACGGCTTTTGGTGGTGGCCAATAGGCTGCCAGTCTCAGCAATAAGGAAAGGCGAGGATTTGTGGTCTTTGGAGATAAGTGCTGGTGGCCTGGTGAGCGCTCTCTTAGGTATGTGACCATATAGTACTTGTTCTGTGCCTTTACCTTTTTAGTTTTATCATTTTCAGGGTATAATGTATCTGCTCTGAAATTTCCATATGATTTAAAACTATAATTGGATTTAGAAAGTGGGTTCGAAAGTATACAATTATTTCATTTTTGGGATGAACTTGGTCCCCTAATTTACAAAGAATAACACCACCAGTTCTTTAAACAAAGGTGTGAAGGAGTTTGAGGTGAGGTGGATAGGTTGGGCTGGGGTCAATGTGCCCGATGAGATTGGACAAAAGGCACTTACAAAAGCTTTGGCCGAAAAGGTACTTCAGTTTCTCCATTACAATGTTAGAAATAACTTTTGCATTTACTATTGTGCTGTTTCATCAGTAGATTTTACTTATTTTAATCTTTCTCTTGCTTGTTACCTGTGTCGCAGAGGTGCATTCCAGTATTTCTTGATGAAGAGATTGTTCATCAATATTACAATGGCTATTGCAACAACATTCTGTGGCCCCTTTTTCATTACCTTGGACTTCCACAAGAAGACCGCCTTGCTACCACCCGGAGTTTCCAATCTCAGTTTGAAGCATATCAGAAAGCAAATCAAATGTTTGCTGCTGTTGTAAACAAACACTATGAAGAGGGTGATGTTGTTTGGTGCCATGATTACCATCTTATGTTTCTTCCACAATGCTTAAAGAATTATAACCGCAAAATGAAAGTTGGCTGGTTTCTGCATACCCCGTTTCCATCTTCTGAAATTCACAGGACATTGCCATCTCGCTCAGAGCTCTTGCATGCTGTTCTTGCAGCTGATTTGGTTGGGTAAATTGCAGTTTGCTCCTTTATTTAAGATTTTTTTTTTATTTGTTTAATTTTTGTCACTTAAAAGAATGAGTTTGATATGGGCATGCAGCATGCTTTTGCAATAAGATTGTTTCATGTGGCCCCTTGATGGTTTTGGCATGGGGAATTGTGCATAAAACTCCTAGAGTGTATGGCTATATGCTTATTTGGCAATAAGTAAGAATTTTTGCATGTGCTGAATTCACTGTTGGGACAATAAACCACTAGTTATGAATGAGGGGGCAGTCAACCACCTACCTAACTTGAAACATGAACTTCCATGAGCCATGGAGTTATTGTGAAATTCTACAGCATAGTTTCATTATTAATTTCCTTTCTTACTAATCAATGGGGGATAAACCTAATAACTGCAGTTGAAATGTTGGTAGTTTCCTTTTTGAGGTCAAACCGTTGGTTAGAGTAATGCAAAACATGTGATTTGAAACAGTTTGATGGGGCCTGGTTTGATTTTAAACTAGTTGAAGTCAAGGTGGAATAGTGAATATACATTGGTAATAATGCCCCAATAATTATGTTGAAATGACAGTATACTGCCTCTATGACAATTTCCAGTTTTATTTGACACACTTCTCATTTCTTAGGCTCTAACTTTGTGATTCCTTTTATGCTATATGTTGTATTTTCCAGTTTAATCATTTTCATTTTCTTATGTTGCCATTTCTGCTGACTTGGATAAGTGTAACTTTTGTTGAGTAGTTTTCACACCTACGACTATGCACGACATTTTGTTAGTGCATGTACACGCATTCTTGGACTTGAGGGCACACCTGAAGGGGTTGAGAATCAGGGGAAGCTGACTCGAGTTGCAGCAGTATGTGCTCACGAAATTCATCATTAATGCTCATGCTTCATATGTAAATTGAAAATTAGTTATTAAAATTTTTATAACAAACTTCCATAAAACATTTTGATTTGAATGATTCTTCTCTATATTTAACCAATTAACATGATGAGCTTTAAATTAGAACTACTTATTTACTTCTTTTACCCCTGTATGTCAGTTTCCAATAGGTATAGACTCAGAACGATTCATACGTGCGCTTGACCTTCCTCAAGTGAAGGAACACATCAAAGAATTACAAGAGAGATTTAAAGGAAGAAAGGTGCATCTTTCACTTTGTATTAACTGCTTTTTTTGGTTATACTTACATCTTATATTGTATTGTTCATCTAGGTCCTATTAATTGAGATTGTCCCTGAATTTTTTTTCTATTATCAATTAAAGATTATATAGAGTAATGAAAATTTGGGAGAAATTAAATACTATTAATTATAGATATGGAATTAGGTGATTTGCACTGGAGTACATTGTTATCATTTGAAATAAATTAGATAGAAAGGAAACAGAAAAAGGCTTCTAGGGGCATATTGCTGGCCAGTGGCCACAAAGAACCACCATCCTTATAATTTATTCTCATAGAATCATGGGAAATGCAACTTCATCTCAGAGTCCTTTCGTTATACACATACTTTTTACCAGTTAGAACCTCCATTTGCAGGGTTTGCAATGACTAGTTTCCTGTTGTGTTTTTCTCATGTTAATATAAGTATAACTAAAACCCAGCCTTATTTCAATAGGTGAGGTTGGATACAATGATGGATTCAAGGGAGGGCAATCATTGGTCCTAGCCCCCCCTTACTCCATTGGGTTTATATAAAATTACTTAAGATATGAGTTTGAAGGAAGAAAAACTATCCTGTGAGAAAGAAAATTAATAAAGGCTTTGTATATATAAGTTTGAGTTCACATATACAATGAAAGTGAATATGTAGTTGCTTCTCACACTTCCAACAAAGATGTATTACATACTCTCAATTTTCTTTTTTAACATTGTCATTCAAACAAATTTAGTATAAAATAAACAAATACACTTTACTATCATTTGTATTACATACAACTATTTTCCATGCTATCAGGGGTGATATTAATAAGGATTTCTGTCCTTTTTATTATTTTTAAATCTTTATTTATGAAAAATATGTTGCATTCTTCCAGTAACTGAGCATTAATATAGGAGTGACTTTGTTATAAAATTGTATTTGTTTGGCTTGACATGTCATGACATTCTCTTTTGGCCCGCTCTTAGAGCCAAGTGTTACTTTAATTTGGTTCTATACAATTTGACTAGCACTTAACCTTTTTTTCCTGGCTTTACAGGTAATGTTAGGTGTTGATCGCCTTGATATGATTAAAGGAATCCCTCAAAAAATTCTAGCATTTGAAAAATTTTTGGAAGAGAATCGTGATTGGCGTGATAAAGTTGTTCTGCTTCAAATTGCTGTGCCGACAAGAACAGATGTTCCTGAGTGTATGCTACTTATATTATTTCATTTTTTTCCTTGTTCCATCCTTAGGGTAGTAAGGAAAATAGTATATGTGTGTGTGTGTATTAAAGTTGTTTCAAGAATTGGAAGATAAATTTTCTGTTTATATGAAAAGGAAAATCTATTAGGTAGAGATTCGACAGTGGACAGTTTGGGATAGTTTTCCTGTGGGAATATGCCTAATTGGTTGTGACCAACTTTACAAAAAATATTAAGTAGTTTAGGTGGATGCCCAACAGCCCAAGAATAATTTTATATCTTCAGCAGCCATCACTTGCCCATAATTTTTTTCTTTTTTCTTTTATTTATTTCTTGCATATTTACAGATCAAAAGCTTACTAGCCAGGTCCATGAAATTGTTGGTCGCATCAATGGCAGATTTGGAGAACTGACTACTGTTCCCATACATCACCTGGTGCGTTCTTAAGACAGTGATCATCTGATGATCCATTATATCAATGCTGATACACTTGTCACATACAATTCAATATTTATCTTTTCTGTATATATTATATCTTGTTAGATTATCTATTTGAGCAGTAATGGTTGCAAATAAAAAAAATGTTTGAGACAACATATGAACTGTGGGTCCTTTTTTTATGTTCGACTTTATCCTGGGTTCATTTGATGTGCCCAGGTCAAACTATTGGTACAAACAAACCTTTGTTGAGTTTGCATAAGTTGCAAAACTGAAAATGAGTAGAGATGAATTTCAGGTTGGTCTGAACTCTAAAGATATTAAGCTATGTCAAATCAACTTGCTGATTGGTGCAAGTGCAACTGTATAAATTACTTAACTGACAGACAGCTTTGAATTGAAAGAATGCTGATTTTTGTACTTTCAATGAGTGAAAAGTGCATATGTCAAAATTATGCTTTTGGGCTTCTTTTTTATGCAATATAACAGCTATGAACATAATTAAAATTTTCAATTGTACCTATACTCTATCTGTGTTGGGTATGTATCTGTAGATTTGTACCAGAAACCCTCCATGGGTGCTCTTTTTAATATTATTTTGGTTGATCATGGTAACCAGGCAAACATTTTTTAACTCCTTTAAAGCATTTAAGTTTGTTGCATATTTGTTCTTAGTATATGAAGCATATTAACGTATTTTTACACTAATTTTGTGTGTGTAAATATACTTTTAGTTGTTTTTTGTTTTTATCCTAAAATTCTTCAGACACAGTGACTTGTATCATATTCTCTTGGTTTCTATACTCGCAACCATACCTTTATAAATTAGGATAATGGTATCTTTTAGATATGAATATGGTGTATATGTACTTTCATTTAATGTGGTGTCTAATTTTTAACTGTAAAACATGAGAAATTGATTCAAATGGATTAATAATCAGCTATTGACAACAGGACTGATTGCAAAGTTGTCTTTTTCTCTTTATTGAATAAAATTTGAATTCAATTAAATTAAATTTTTCTTCCCTGTTTATATTGTGGACTTTACACAGTTGATGTATGAAGCTAACAAGGACCAAGGATAGAGGTTTAATTCATAGAAAAGGGTGTAACAAGTTGATGCAAGTTGAGCACTTGCTCAAGCTTGTCTCTTGCCATTATAAGAGCCAAATCTAAAGATTAGGCTTGACTTGTTTACAGATATGAAGTTTGAGTTTCACTTGTTTAGTTTGTTTTTGGTTTTTGGTTATTTTCTTTTCCTTTATTTGACAATGAACATCTCCTCTAATGTTTTAAAAGTTTATTAGTTCTATATTTAGTAGACATTTTTATGCCAGACTAGAAGATAAGAGAGTAAAAGACTCTTTCAATACTAGAGTTAGATAAGTAGTAGATAGTAATAAATAAAATTACAATACTCTAGATAGAAATACAATTTACCGAGTAACACAATAAATAACTTATTATCTAAAATTACAGTTTTTGTTGTTGAATATATATATATATATATATATATATAGAGAGAGAGAGAGAGAGAGAGAGAGAGAGAGAGTGAGAGAACTTTTAATGTTAAGCTTGAATTTCAATTTTACTTGTGTTTTTTAGTTAAACAAATAAGTTTGATTTAGCATTTACCAAGTCAAAAATAGTCCAAGAATAACTCAATTCATTTACACCCGAATTCATAGCTATGTGCTTTGAATATTAGAAAGTCATGACATCAAATGTAAATAAAATTTGACATATTTTATGCTTATCTGATGATCAACCTGCATCCTTTATTAATTATTAATCACATTAAAATACTACAGCTTAATGAGTTTGCTATGATTGCAGGATCGCTCTCTTGATTTTCATGCACTATGTGCTTTGTATGCTGTTACGGGTACACTTTTTGTGCTTTTAGATTTCCTTTCCTTTTTAACGAAGTCCAGGGAGTAGCTTCTGATGTCAACTTGCCATTAATCAATAGTCAGCATGTGCAAAGATAGCTTCATGCATGTGTGAATAGTCAGCTTGTGCTTGTAAATGCATACTTATTTATCTAAAATGGAGTGTGCTTGTTTCAGTGTTCTTTTGGACATGATTCTTAATGTCATATATAGGATGTCACCTTTCCTCTTAAGCTCTTCATTGCAAATGTTATTTACATTTTTCTGTCTTTTCCCCCCTACATGTATGCTGTATGAAGTGTTAGAAACTGCTTTATGATGCTTCATTTGCTAATGGTTGCACTAGCACTTATATCATGGCTTGTACATGTCTTTTAAAATTTTATCTCCTATGTGAAGCATCTCTAATATTCTACTTGCTTGATCACAGCCTGAATGCATTTTTTAATTAATCATGTTCTTTTCTGAGTTGTGTTGTTTTCTCTTCACTTAATGACGTATAGTTGTGCTCATTTCGTTTTGTAAAATTTATAAAATTTCAGTAATTTCTGGTGTTTTGTGCCCTGTTTGCTGACTGTGGAAAAGTTGTTTATGGAAATAACCATCAAAGAGAAATATAACAAAATGGAAGCTATCTTTCTTAAAAAACTCAAGTCACACATACACCACATTTACAACCAAAAATATGCTTTGACCGCTTTCACTGGCCGCTAGTATTTTTTAATTTTTTTTGTGTATACACCCTGTAGATAAATATAAAAGCTTTTTCAACATTGTGTGAAATGAAGATAGGTTTAAAATATTATATTTTAGGACAATATATATTGAGAAAAGATGAAAGTATACCAAATAAGTCTTGAGCACCGCCCTAAGTTTATTAAACCCCAATTTATTACATATTTCCCTGTATTCTCAATTGTTGTTGAAGGATTAAGTTTGTTTGTTGATGATATTCATTTATTTTATTGTAAACTTTCTGCTAATAGTGTGTACATTCTCCCTGTTTCTTACTCAGATGTAGCACTTGTCACATCTTTGAGGGATGGAATGAATCTTGTAAGTTATGAATTTGTGGCCTGCCAAGATAAAAAGAAAGGGGTTCTCATTCTCAGCGAAGTAATTACTGAAACTTCATAGTGTATCTGTCTACTTTTAATTTCTCAATTCAGGCTTTGTAAATTTTGAATAATTAAGAAAGAAAAGATTCAACAGGTAGTAGTTGGAACTTTCCTCCTACAGTCTGTCAGGTTATCATCGTACAAAAGTTCATGAATCTGTTGCCTGAAACAACCCACCCTCCTTATAAACATATTAGTATTCCCAAAATCTGGTCTTATATACTTATTAGTATTCTCTGCACTTATCTTAAACTTTTAGCCATTTGAAGTAATTTGGACAAATTAGATACAATGTTTCATCTCTTTATTCTTGTCAAGATTATAGAGTTCTTTTTTATAGAAGGCTCTCAATGCCTATGATTTGTTCAATGTAGTTTTTGCATATTTCTTCCTTTTAACTAGATATCTATATTCAGCTGGATGATTCTCAATTGTTTTAAATAGACAAGTATCCTCTTGATCTAACATTTGGGATTCTTCTTGTAGTTTGCTGGTGCTGCACAGTCACTTGGTGCTGGGGCTATTCTGGTCAACCCTTGGAACATCACAGAAGTTGCTACTGCAATTGCCAAGGCTCTGAATATGCCATCGGCAGAACGAGAGAAGAGACATAAGCATAACTATGAACATGTAAAAACTCACACTGCTCAGGAATGGGCAGAAACTTTTGTAAGGTATACATTTACATAGTAATATTCCTGATATCTGGTCTTATACATTAGAACTTTCAACTTTGTGATTTATACTGAAGGTGATGTATCTTATTACAGCCTGTTTATTTCATATATACTGATTCAAAATTTTGTCTTGTGTCTCTGAACCATCCTGGAGTTGTTTTTCTTTCTTTTTTTTAAACATTACTGGAAGTTTTTTGCTTGATTTGACTAATTAATTATATTCATCATTTTGATTGTATCTTAAGACTTATGTTGGTTGTGGGAAATCTATAAAACCATGTAGATAGAATTATACTCAAATATGATGGTTATTTACTTGTGATGCTGTAATTTTAGGAATAGTAGAAAGACATGTAGATACCTGATTATGATTATGAACCAAAACGTGTTCTTAAGAAGTAGATCTTCTGCTTGTATTTTTAATATAGATTCTTATCTTTTCATATGTGCAGTGAACTAAATGATACTGTTGTCGAGGCACAGATAAGGACAAAACAAGTTCCACCACGGCTCCCAACAGAGACTGCAGTTGAACGTTATTTGCAGTCAAATAATCGGTTGCTTATTTTGGTATGCTGTCTTATCATGAAGCTTATAACTTCTTTGAATACTAATCTTTAAGGAACCCTTTTAAACCTTTATCTCTTCTCCAAGTATTTTAGTACTTGTCTGAATGTTCCCCTACTAGGCCTAGCTACTTTAGAAAGACAGAAAAACACTAATTTGTTTTATAAATGGTCTTAGATGACAGGTATGTTGAAAGTGAAACAGACTTAGTTCTTAGATGAAAACTAGGAAGGTTGTAATGGAGACTATATCTGAAGTGTATTACTTACTGGAATGAGTCATCCGTTGAAAAGGGGAAACATTATTAGTAAATTAAGCCATTTTCTCCTGAAATCAAACAAACTGCATGTTCTTCCTCTGTCTTTTGAACCAAAGCAAACTCAAAGTATTTAATAAAATGACCACATATTATAAAAAAACCATGTTAAATGACAGGGCATGGCGGAATGGTGTGGCAGATTTTTTGCCAACTGCCATAGGCTATTTGTGAAAGGTGGTACCATAGGCTGCAATGTCGTGTTTATATGGCGCAATTTTGGCCTTCCACCATATTATTCCATCCACCATTGATAACACTGATAAAAAAATAACTCCGTTGTAAAATGTGGATAAATTTAGCTTGAAGATGACAAAAGTTATCAGACATGGAACAGTTTTATCTCAGGAGAGTCTAATAAGGAAATTTGCAAGAACCTGACAATTTTTTTTTTCTTGACCTGCCCAATTCTTATTGTCTAAAAATTCGTAATAGACTTGGCACAATGTGGTTGTTTGTAGAAGATGAACAAGATGCCTAATGAGTGAAGATAATGGTTGTAGTATCTCAGTACAAGAAGTTGTGAACAAATACAACACCATTTTAAGATGTAAAAGTAGTTGGGGAATCAAGAGAAATTAAGAGATGAATGAATGCCATATTAAGTGTGTTTCTGAAAGACTGGTTGACCATGGGATCTATATTATCAAAATATTGAGTGTCATGTTAAGTGTGTTTATGCAAGATATTTTTAGACTTCATCAGAGTAATGAATCTAATGCCAAAGTTGTGTTTCCATTATTTTAAAAACCCCTAAATAAAAACTTTTCCATTCAAATACTTCAATATATTTTATTATTTATTATTTTTCAATGTTTCACTAATATTAAATCATGAACTCTATCATTTGTCATAATTTTTAACATTTTCCCTTCACATTGGTGATACACACTGCAGGGTTTCAATGGAACTTTAACTGAACCAGTTGAGAGAGAAGGTGATCGGTTTAAAGAAAGGGAACTCACTGTGCATCCAGAACTGAAACTGCCCTTGGCAGAATTATGCAGTGACCCAAAGACCACAGTTGTTGTGCTTAGTGGAAGTGGTAGAGCAGTTCTAGATGAAGTAATTCTTGGTACATTTATTACTTCCTTCTTTTTGAACTACTTGATCCAATTTTAACTTATCGCTATTACAGAACTTCAAAGAATATGACATCTGGCTGGCAGCAGAGAATGGGATGTTTTTAAACCCTTCAAAGGGAGAATGGATGACAACAATGCCAGAGCAACTGAATATGGAATGGGTTGACAGTGTGAAGGTGCTTATTTGATGTTTTTATTGCTTTTCTCCTTCACAATATTGACTTACATTGATGATCCTATGCTTGCAGCATGTTTTTGATTACTTCACTGACAGAACACCTCGATCATATTTTGAAGAAAGGGAAGCTTCACTTGTATGGAGTTACAGACATGCAGGTGCTTGATTTGTGTTTAGGGAGACTATTTTTTGTTTTGCCTGCTGTCTTTCCAGTTACTGATCCTGTCACCATGATATAGATGCTGAGTTTGGAAGATTGCAAGCGAGGGACATGCTGCAGCATCTCTGGACAGGTCCAATTTCTAATGCATCTGTTGACGTTGTTCAAGGGAGCCGATCTGTTGAGGTGCGAGCTGCTAATGTTACAAAGGTAATGTCTTGTTAATAGTTGATTTTTCTCAGTTCTGTTTTCACCTGAAAATTTTCATAGTGATTTGAAATATATACACTTATCTTTTATTTAATTTAATCAGGGAGCAGCTATTGACCGCATTCTAGGTGAGATAGTCCACAGTAAATTCATGACAACACCAATTGATTACGTTCTGTGTATAGGACATTTTCTGACAAAGGTGAATTAAATCTTCATTTGATATTTGTTGCTGTTTTGTGAATTACTTTTATTATCTTGTTGGTCTAATGAGAAGTTGTGTTTGCTTTGATGTTCTTTTGAGCATGCTTTCATATGCGACAATTGTCAATTGTAATTTGTTTCCATAGCAAGCAAGACTAGTTAGCATATGATTTAACTTTTACCTCAGTAAGCCTTAATAATGCTCTATACTGCACAAAACTTGTGATAAAATGGAAAAAGTGGAAGCTCTAAAATTTAGTGAAAATTCTGGGTTAAAATTCAAACCTTTCCTGAAGTACGAAAGCATAGAGTATTTTACACTTGCCGCCAATTTGCTAATTAGGCTACACTTGAGATAACATTAAGAATCAGTGATGCTTATAGTGTAGATGTTTTTGAAGGAGTATTCTTGATCTCTGTTGCTATTGCTATGTTTGGTTCTTGAATTTAACACTAACAGTTGCAGCAGGATGAAGATATATACGCCTTTTTTGAGCCAGAGCTACCTTCAATAGGTGTGGGTCTTCAAAGAAGCAAGGGAACAGAAGGAGTAAAGTTTCCAGTTGAGAGGGTATCGTCATTGAAGAACCCAGCAAGTAGAAATGGAGCAGCAAAGTCGTCATCCCAAAAAAAGGGACAACGCCCTGTGTCAAATAATGAGAAGAAAAGAAACAATCATGTCTGCCGCGGGCCACGTCGGCTGGCTCCCGAAAAGATATCTTGGAATGTCCTTGACCTGAAGAAGGAGAATTACTTCTCGTGTGCCGTTGGACGAACACAGACCAATGCTCGGTATACGCTTGGATCACCAGATGAAGTTGTTGCATTTCTCAAGGAACTAGCCAATGTCTGAGACTTACCCAGCTTCAGAAATTCCCTATATTGCCAACATTGCAACTTGCCAAATTTACTCTCTTGTACACGATTTGCTTTTATTCTACGGGGGTACCCCATAATCATAACTTCACATCCTAACCTTTTTAGACGATATAATAATCAAATTAATTATCGTAAAAATATTTTTTTTTAAATTAGTTATGATATAACTTATTCTTTTTAACATCAATCAGTAATCGAGTTAATTATGATGTAAGTTTTTTATTTTTGTACTGCAATTATTATGATGTAAGTTATTCTTTATAGTATCATAATTAATTATTAAAACGAAAATTAGTATTATAATTAATTCAATTACCATTAAAAGATTAACTTGTATTGTTATTAATTCTATTTCAACTAAAAATAATAATTTTTATAAAATTTAATTTGATTACTATTAGAAATAAATATCATATATTTAAGAAAATTTTATCTAAATATGCATAACAAAGTATATTATCCATTTTTTAGGTTATATCATTAAAGTAATAACTACATTAAATATTTTTTTTCAAATCCTCCATCTTATCATTATCCAATTCATTCGGAATTTAATTTTAATTTAATATCTGTATAAGTTTTACATTAATGTTTAATAATACATTATCACATCTTTTGATAAATTTAATATCATACGATTGTTAAGATAATTAAACTTGTTAAATGATAATAATGTACCACCACCACCTCAGATTTTTCAGATGTCACGTAACTAGGCACAAAGTCCTTAATCATGACATTATCCTACTTGCTCGTGTCTTTGTCTATTTCTCTTCCCAAGACCTTGTCGTGTATTAATTTTACTTTGTTTCATTCCCAATCCAAATACTTAGCATTTTCCACGTCAAGAGCTATACAACAATATTTTTGTACTCTAACAAAAGGAAATTAAATGAATATTTCAGTAGTATCCATTTCACTGCATAATATACAATGCAAATACGATACATGCATAACTGCATACCCCACAAAAAGGATATAATATATGAGCAATAAAAGAATACATGTCTTCCAGGATGCAAAAGCTTTTAGGTAACAAAACCCTATCTAAGGCTGCTCTTAACAAAGGACACTACAAACTAGAATAAAGCTACAGAAATGTTAACTTAGGAACCATATCTGGCCCAGTTATAATACTTGTCACCCTCTAAACACGGTAATATAATGGAAATATGCTGAAACAGGAATCGCTTATAGCTAAGAGAACAAGAACTACATGGCTAGCTTTTGTAGTATGGTTCTTATCAAAACCCAACAAAATAACAATGAAATAATGAGTGATCTATGTAGCCCGCAACAAAAATGCATAATCTGTGATGTCTAAAACATGAAACCGCTTTAATATATTTAAGCAGTTTTCTTGTTTGGCTCAAAGACATACTTGATCAGTGATTCCTTGATGGAAAGAAGCTCAGGGAACTCGTTCTTCAGTTTGGATGCATCCATCTCGTTGTTGCTCCGTGCAGCAATTATCACCTTGGCTTGCTCTTCAAGATTGAAGTTAGCCCACTTGAAGCTTGGATCGATGTAATCCCTGTACATCTCAAGAATCTCATTGTGGCTCACGGCCCCAGGATTTGTGAAGTTCCAGATGCCCCTCAAGTTTCGCTTTGCCATCTCAATTGAAATAGGCAGAAGTTCATCCAAAATGGTCATGCTGTTTGGAATGTTGACCACTTTGTTATAACGAGAAATCTTGGTGATGAAATTGCGTGGATTGCTCAAGTCAGATGAAATTGGCATGCGAACCCTGAGGGTGCACACATTGTCATATTCTTTTAAGAGCTCCTCAACCTGATAAAAATTAACATCCAAATTATAAGATATAATTATAATCATAATGGAAGGGAATAAAGCAATAGCATGTAAGTAAGCTTACCATAGCCTTAGTTTTGGAATAGAAAGAACCAAAGAAGTTGGGTCTGTCTTCCTCCTTAAAGCCAATGCCAGAACCCTCTGGATGAGCTGCATCATACTCAAATATGCACCCAGTAGCATAATTTATCATCAAGAGTCCATGCTCTCTGCTGACATCAGCCAATGTTAAAGTCCCAGCAACGTTGGTGCGAATGGTTTCCGTCTTATGAGATTCACACCAATCGACATTGGGTCTGCCAGTTACTCCAGCTGCATTAAAAATGTGTGTTGGCTTCACATTCTGAATATCAGCCACAAGTGATGATCGGTCCTCCAGGCGTCCTTTTCCATATTCATAGGGAATTCCTTGCTTTTCACACAACTTCCCCAGCAAACCCCCAATCCAACCTGTTCTGCCATAGATCAAGAACTTGAGAGCAGGTTTCTGAGAGGAGTTAACATTCTTGGATGTTGGAACCACCATTCGAGTATTAGTTGAGACATATGATGCAGGTTTTTCTTCATCAGATCCATCAAAATGTCTCTCCAATCCACCAGGCATCATCAGCATCCTTGGATGAGGAAGCAATGCACCACTGACATCACCCCACCAATCAGGATTGTTGATATACCAGTCCATGGTTTTCTTCAAGCCCTCTTCCCAAGTGGTCCTCTCAGACCAACCCAAGATCTTAAGCTTTTCATCATCAAGAAAGTATCTCTGGTCATTAAATGGTCTGTTCTCCACAAATTTTATACTAGTCTCTGGGTCCATCTTAAAAAGCCTGCACATATCTTTGGCAACATCAATAACCCTCCTTTCCTTCTTAGTACCAATATTGTAAACATGCCCGACCTCTCCCTTGTGAAGGATAAGTTCAAAAGCTTCTGCAACATCTTCACAATACAAATAACTCCTCACATTAGAACCATCCCCGTGGATTGGAAGAGGCTTGCCTTGCATAGCCAGGAGAATGAACTTTGGAATTAACTTCTCAGGGAACTGATTGGGCCCATAAACATTGTTCCCACGAGTCGTGATCACAGGTAACCCATACGACCTGCCATATGCCATGACAAGCATTTCTGCCCCAGCTTTTGTTGCAGAGTATGGATTCGTGGGGAGTAACTGAGAAGCCTCATGGTTTCCAACAACAGCATCTTCATCTGTCTCTCCGTAGACCTCATCAGTGCTCACATGGATGAACCTCTTGATCTGGCCAGTTACCTTGCAGGCTTCTAATAGGACATGAGTACCATAAATGTTGTTCTTGGTGAACTCAAAGCTGTTGCCAAAGGAGTTGTCAACATGGGTTTGAGCAGCAAAGTGCATTATTGTGTCAATGGACTCAGTGATGAGAAGGTAGTTGACAAGATCAGCACTTCCAATATCCCCCTTCACAAACTTGAAGTTAGGAGATGATTTTGAAGGAATGAGATTCTTCAGATTTGAACAGTAATCAAGCTTGTCAAGAACAACAATTTTGTACTGGGGATAATTCCGAATAAGCCGGTTCGCAACATGAGATGCGATGAATCCAGCAGCTCCAGTAATGAGGATATTTTTTGGCGTATGCGTAGCCATGTCAAGAGCCTTCTACAATAAAAATAAAGGAAAGTCCCAATATACAAATCAGAATCACAACACATTCACCAAAAAAATAAAATAAAAAATCAAAATAAAACAACATAGCATACTACAACAATTGTCATCTTATCATACACAGAAAAGTCCATTACTATATTAAAGGAAAGCCAACTTCCGCATAAGAAGTTCATAAGTATAATATGAGGAAATCAAGCAACTATGACAGAGGATTGGGATAGGGTGCAGCACTGCAGGAGGTGATAATTTGAAACCTCCCTGCTTTGTGTGCACGATTAAATAAATCATGAGGAAATTGTCCATCTGCAGGTAAATGATCCACAAACTATAGCTACATATTTTCTTGATCCAGTTAGTTAAGATGAAAACTGTAAAAACCAATCCATGATATATCATTCTGCAGTGATTACATCAACATCCAGGAAAAACAAACAAAGGAATATCTACATTAGTTAGAAAACACAAGCAAACAAACAAATACATAAATAATGTTTAGAAAGAGATAAATGAAAAAAAATAAAAACGATGACTCAGATTCCACACAAACACTACGAAATGCAATGAATTTTGCACAGAATCAATTACCGTAGCTTCAGAATCACAAATCCAGCACAGATCTGATTATATCACAAGCTTCCGCTGAAACGATCACGAGGATCACGACACAACACAATCACCAAACAAAAATATCCACACAATCATCACAGATTCAACAAAAAGGAGCAACACCCAGATCACAAAAACCACCCATTAGTCCAAATTTCAAAACTTTCCACATCAAAATTAAGAAACACCAAATGGGGTAGCACCCAGATCATCATCCACAACAACAGATAGAAACAAAGAAAAACAGAGGAATGAGTATGAGTGGAGAGAACAACTTACGAATTGGCAAGCGGTGAAGCAGAGAAGAGGGAGAAAAGACGAAGACAAGAAAGAAAGGTTTTTCAGACACAGAAGAAATGGAAAATGGTGGTTCCCAGATTTAGATTTGGACTCTACACACTTTCTATATATATATATATATATAGACGCGGTTTTTATGTATGAATATTTGATCAACTACGAGTCTGAGACAGTTAAGGGGAGCCAGAGGATCATTTCAAGTGGCGAAAATACCCTCCCAAATTTACGTGGGACCCATTCTTCATTTAATTTTTTAATTAAATTCCCATGTGATTTATCACATGATTGTGGCACCAGTTTGTTATAATCGTGGCACCATAATTTCTTTTGTTTGGAAAAAAAAAATTCAAAAATTTATTGATAATTAATTGCAAATAGTTCTCCATCGATTTTAATTTTAAGGAATTAGCTGACGATCTCCCTTTGACTATGTGACTGGTTGTTAGAAAAAAGCTAAGGAATATAAATGTGTCTAATTTTTAAATTCATAAGATTTTTCTTATACATTAAGTTCAACATTTAAGTTTGCATTGATATATGTCCTTTTCAAGGTTTGAGTTAATTGTTTTACATTTTTTAATACTTTTTTATAGTAGTAGTAAATGCACATTTTTACTTTTATCAAAAATAGTATTTTCAAACTTACTCATCTTTACTGATATATTTGTATTAATATCTGTTTTTTTTTATTAAACGTGGGATCAAATTTATTGATAAAAAGGACAAAAGAAGGTCACAAATGTAAATGAGTATTTTTACTTTTATCAAATATAATATTTTTAAATGTGGGACTAACCTTCACCCAAATCAATTCCACCAAATTACTTTAGAACAAAATGGTTATCGCTGCACCCCAAAATCGACCTTGACAAACACAAAGTAAATTAAATTTCAATAGTTGTATCAAAAAGCTTATCAATAGTTTTAAAAAATTACAATTTAAATTGTTTATTATAAATATAAAATATAATGTAAATATTAGAAATATTTTTATTACAAATTTATCAAAATGCTTATCAATAGTTTTAAAAATTACAATTTAAATTGTTTATTATGAATATAAAATATAATTTTAATATTAGAAACATTTGGTTATTATAAATTTTGATTAAATAAAATTAAATACTTATCCTATGAAATGCACATGATAAAATTTATAACAATATTCTCATTCCTTTCCAGATTTATGACATTTAAAAAAAATTATTCCAAAATATATGTTGTTTTATAAAATCAATATTGCATAAATATTTTTTTAAGACTACCATTAATTAATACTTAGTGGAGTAGTATATCAAAAAATTAAATGAGTTATTAATTAAAAAATTACCTATTATTTTCTTTGAAATTCAAAAAATTTATAATATGTCTTAGTACTTACACTACAAGCTTAAACCACATGTAATAAAAAACGAAGACAGAAGAGAATATAAGTGAATACTTCTTTTTTATCTCCATATTATGTCTAGACTTTTTACCCTCCAATTGTTCTCGAACTACCACTAAAACTATCCATTACTTTTTATAATTCCTCTCATGTTCTATCTAACCTCTATTTTTTTATGAAAAATTTTGAGATATTTCATTTTCTTTGTTACTAATATTTTAGCATGTGCATGGTCAAGAATATCAAATAGATAGATAAAATATATAAAAGAAAAATAAATTGAAATGATTTAAAAACAAGTGTCTTGGTTAGTTATCAGGTAATTTGAAACTGACACCAAAGGAGGCAAGAGATAACATTGAAATTGTAAATTAGAGTGAAAAAAATAGTAAGAATCTCAATTTCTAATGTGTATTATACAGATTTGATGTAAGAAAATGTGTATTGTATATATTAAGATTTTTAATATAAAATTAGATTAGATTTTAAGTAGTAATTCATAGTAAAGGAATGCGATGGAATAATGATATGAAGAGCATGTGAAACGTTGCTCTGGCAGCATCTCATTGGCCCACCGACAGATGGAGGAATGCTCATTGGATGAACTGAACAATATAAATATAATTATGGTGACTATTGTACCTACTCCATCAGATATTATTTATGTATCACTTTTTTTATCCTTATTATTTTTGTATAATTGTTGAATTAGCATTTAGCAATGACAATACAACGTGATGTCGAGTCAATTCAATTAGTGAATTCATGAGATATAATTATAAATTATAAATAAAGAATTATATTTGCAAGACACATTGTCAATGTTAAAAGTATTTATTAACTTTATAGCATAAAAATTTTAAGCATTTAAGGTAAATTTTTAAATAAGTAAAAGTAAAAAAAAAAGTTTTTCTGGTTTATATTAATCTTTAATACTATTTTTAAAAAATAACTAAAATAAAATATTTTTTAAAAAGTATATATTACAATTGCTGATATTTTTTTAGGATTAATTAAATTTGTAGTCTCTTAACTTTTTCAGATTTCAATATTTAGTCTTAAAAACTAATTTTTAGTTTTATATTAATTTTTATCAACATTTTTAGTTTCTCTAAAAATAATTGTTCATTTTTAATTTTTTTATTGCTCAAAATGGTCTCTAATATAAAATAAATAAGAGACTAAAAATAAAATAAAAATTTATAAAAACTATGAACGCTATGAGAAAATTATTAAAAGATTGAAAGTTGTCAATTATTCTTAAGGGACTATAAATACTTATTAACCAATACTTTTATCCTATGATTCGATACTGATCATTATGAAGTGTATGTTTAGTACGTATTTTACCTTCTCCAAAGTTTTTTTTTTTCCAGAAGTTACCTTCTCCAAATTGAATCTTGTAACTTTACATCAAAATTATCTAATCATTGTAATTTGTTAAAAAAATATCAGTTCTTTAAATAAAATTTAATATTTTAAAGGATTAAAAAAAACAGTCACACACAATGAGTTGGAAGCAAGCTATGAGTCTGTGACTAATTCAGGTTATCGTGAGTGGTAAAAATTCTTTCCTCTTAAAAATAAGTTAGGATTCAAATGGAACAAACCTAGTTGAGACTTGAGAGATCTACCTTTCACTCTTATGTTTAGATAATTAGAAGAGATAAGATCCCACACTCAATAGGAGGTACTCTTAACTATAAAAAAAAGAAGTGTGCAAGCTGTGGGCCTCTGGCTGCAATTAAGACTGATGCAGACTTTTTCCCTAAAATAGAGTTACTGCCTTAATGGAATTTGGAAACAGGCCTATCATCTGTGGAAAGACAACTTCCCAGTAAGTGATTAGGTACAATTTGTGGTTCAAATTCGTTCAACTTGTTCTATTTCGTTCAACAATTATAATTTGCACAGTTTTTTATTAGAAATATTTCCAAACTGAGTGTTCTGTTTGAATATAATTTAAAACTATAACTGAGTAGAAGTAAAACTAAAAGGAATATTCAATTGATTTAATTATGTTTTATAAACAATAATTCTATTATATATTTTAAAAAACAATTAAAGGGCACTAGTAAAGTTTTAAGGCCCTAATAGAGAATTGTATTACTAACACACACGTGTGTATGTGTGTGCCGCTATAATAAGAATAGGATTTTTTATTATTATTCATAGAAATTAAGCAATTGTCTCAATGATTTGCTTTCATGGGTATCAAGACACATATTTATAAAGTGAAGAGATTATCAAGAAAATGAAGAGAAAACTTACTCTCTTTTTTCTTTTTACGGTAAGGGAACTCATATCATTTTATATATTGGTTTATACTTTATCCACACATAAACATTATAATGATTTCATTCATCATGAATTCAATAAATTATAAGTTATACTACTATTGATACAAAGTAAATTATAGGCTACTCTAATTTCTCTAATCAAAGCAATAAAGAGGATAAAAGGGAAATAATATAAATTTTATTTATTTTTTATTGATTGATTTCCTCGTAAAAGAATATATTTATATATCATAATTAATGCTAATAATTAGATATATACTATCTATTTAGGTATTAACATCTCATTATTTATAATAATAACAATGATAACTGATGTGCATAAGTAGATTATGTAATTAAAACATATAAGAATTAATAATATTTTTTTTTATTCTTTCTTTTTGTGTGAAACATTGGAATTTAGGCATTTTCTAAATTTTTGTGCAGTAGGTACCTTAAACT
Organism: Glycine soja; assembly: GCF_004193775.1. Taxonomy (NCBI): domain Eukaryota; kingdom Viridiplantae; phylum Streptophyta; class Magnoliopsida; order Fabales; family Fabaceae; genus Glycine; species Glycine soja. The sequence continues at coordinate 44,360,302 of NC_041012.1, read as the reverse complement.
GCCAATTCATACTATTATGATGGTTAATTTATTTTGTAGAAATACAAATAAGGGATAGAAAGAGAAGTTGAAACTTAAAGATTCGCACTTAGCGGAAAGGTTTTCGCTTAGTGCAAAGAAGCAGCTTAGAGAATTTGAAGTCATGCGAATGGGCGAAGAAGAAGAAAGCCCTAGAGCTTGAGTTAGAAGAAGAAGACAACCATTGAGAGTCAATCATTTTCCACTGATTCATCTTCATTCCTTGTCCCTTCATCTTTTACACCTTTTTTGTATAGTTAAGCCCTTCATAATCATGAAGGGCTAAACAACCCATTGTTGGGGAGCTTCCCACTAAACTCTCTTAATGTAAAGACTTTCACTATCTATTTAATATTATTACTAGTTTCATTGTCTCTTTCTGTGTTTATTTCCATGTATTTGGTTTGATCATCAATTTATATGCTATGTTAGAGTTTAAGCATTGGAAAATGTGGTTAATCCTTAGAACTAGGAAGAACATCTAAAATGCTTCATCGCTAGGGATAATGTGAGGTGGTTTAGCTGAATTGTATATCTTTATTAATCATGCAATTCAACTAGTTTAGTTCTTGAGGGATTAAGAAGGAAACTAAGGAAATTAGGCTATCTCATGTGAGGAATCACGGTTAGAGTACTTTAATCGTGATAACTAAAGTACTATTAAATAGAGATAAATTAATTAATTTACGTCAAGAGAAGTCTCGATAGGAAGCCCCCAACATAATACTCATGCATTCATATTTCTTCGTCATTCTCAGTATTTGTTTTCTTCTCTCAGTCTTAGTTTAAAATCACATAATTGTCTAATTTACAAACAAAATGACTCAATTCGCATTCCTTAAATTCATTCATTAATTGCACACAAATTGGATATACAATAGTTTGAGTACAAACAAAAATTTTGCAGAAATGATACTCGATCTTACCGTTTTAAAATACTACTTAGACGAATTGATGCATTTGTCAATGAGTTAACAAATAATAAAATAAATATCAACTATATCCTATATAATATTTTACCCATTTAATTTTGAAAATATATTTTAACCTCTTAAAGTTCATCCTAACAACTGTTCAAATACACTTTACAACAAGAGAAAAACGGTTATATACATAGTATAAATTTTTTTACATAATTATTTAATTACAATCTACCATATATGGTAAGTTTGTTAACTTTGAAAATAATTATCTTAAAATAATTTAAATAATAATCTGTGATTGAATGAACATGTAAAATTATTTTATATTGTCAATACATAAATATTAAACTCTTACAACAAAATAAATATTCGAGTCAAGATATTAATCAACCAATGTTCTATTAAATTTAGAAATATAAATTATAGAAAAGAACATATTTCAAACACAAGTGACATTTAAAGTTGAGCATAAAAGAGCCATGTTAAAATCTCACATAAGCCACATATCTATATATGGACAGAGTATTGATAGATAACTTGGAGAATCCCTTCGAACTAAGTTTGAGTTGCGTAAATCATATAATGAGTTTTTTCAAGTTTTGGTTTATATGTTGAAATGGATGTTTTTCCTTTTACTAACATTTGGTAAATTTATCTATTGATGGTAAAAATTTGCTTCGAGTCTAAATATATTTTGATCTGCGTTCTTTTATTGAAAATATATTTTCTACATCAATTCCAACAATAAATAATTTTTTATTTGTAGAAAACTTATAATTAAATATTAGTTGTGGGTTCTTTTCTAGTAAACCAACAATGTTGTGCTTTCAACATGAACAGATGAACCAAGTTAAAATTTCAATTCTATTATCTTAAATGAGATTTCAATTAATGAAGAGATTCAATATTAAAAAAAAAAACAGGGAAATCCTGTTTTGGTTGTGTTTTTCTTAGAATTAAAAAAATATTTATTATGTTTGATTAAGACTACACCGAATAAATATATAATTTAGATTGCATCGAAAAAATATATGGTTAAACTATTATTAATATGGCTGTTCTATGAAGTAGGAAAAACAACAATCCATATTTGTCCTACAATATCAACGATCTATAAGCATTAACTGTTCACATGATAGTAATTACAATATCGAACATTAGATATTTTGTTGTCAAATATCTTTTAAAAATTAAATTAAAAAAAGCGCACACACAACAAAATCAAATTCTCTTTGTGTATAATAGGATGAAATCATCATTCCATTCTGGATAACATAATGAAATCAGGATTTTATTGTGTACTTTGGGGGTGAAAAAAAATAGTGTAATCGAACCAAGATTCCATTGTATATGTTGTGCAACAAAAGCATAATTTTCTGGGAAGGCCATTTTTGGAATAATGAAAAAGTCACCCACATGGGTGGGTGAGTATAGCAATTGTGGGGTGAGAATAACAATTCCTGAAATAGAAAGATAAAACCCATTTTTATTGATTCGTAAAGAGAAAACAATTAAGAAAGTTGGCAGTGCAATGTGCACATAATATTTTAGGTTCAAAAGTGTGCGTGAATCACTCTTCTGGTTCCCACAACTAGGCCACCCTGTCTCTAGTGAATTTTTTTGTCCACTATTCTTCTGTATGTAGCAATGAACTTGTTATGGACTGGTATTCGAGGCCCAGGACTCCTCCAGAAAGAGAAGATAAGAGAGAATGAGATTTTATTTCTGCATGAATTTGCATTACATGAGTTCGTTATTTATAGGCAATGAAATGCTATTTCTTCTGCAGATGCTAGCACTAACGGATTGTGGGATTATCCTAACAGAAAGATGCCTCTATAGCAGACAGGATATTCCCTAGCTCAGCAACCCTTGTCAGAGTTAGTTATGAAATCCTTCAGGTATTGTGGCCTGGTGCTCTCTTTGTCTGATAATTCCTTGTCTTGGTCTGTGCTGTCTATGAGCTGCTTCATAACAGAACTACTTTGACAGTTTCTTTGATTAAGAATTTATCGAAGTAATTCATGGCTACATATGGGAGCAATAGTTGATAATTCCTTAGAATAGAATGAAGTGATCAAAATAATCTAAAAGGTAAAATGCAGTTAAATATCATATTTCCCAGCATGTTCAGTTTCAAAATTCTCTTTTTTTTTTCTTCTTTTTTTTACACAGTTCAATCATATCATTAGCCTTTGAAAACAAAAGACGAATTTCTCTTGGAACCAAGATAGATGAAGATGATTTGTCTAAATACATTGATCAAGTCAACTTGTTTGTCACATACCACAGTAGTTCAGCATGCATACAAATAGGATTTAGTCTCTACATTAGTGTAATGGTCTTGAGTAAAGGTTGAGTGAGCATGTTATTTCTTAACATCAGATGAATATTTATCCTTTCTTTGTGTTAGAGAACTATGAAGTCCTACTTTGGACACATGTAATTGGTCATCATCTTGCAACAAATTTTTTGAATGGCTTCTTTTGAAAGAATTCAAGCAGCAAAGTCTCTTTTGTTAAACTGTGTACTGGCAAATGTGATCTAAAAAAGAAAAACGTTTAATACTGGAAGTTATTATATAAATCTCTTTAACTAAATTGAAATATTGTGATTTTGGTACTGCGCCTCATATTCCAATAAATAGCAGGAGTTTTAATTTAATTTAGAGAGGTTCTAAAAGCCTACTTTTGATTATGTATTGCTACTGTTCTTATTTGTGTTTATATATGTTGTTCCTACTTCCTTGATCGTGACATATGTGTATGGTTTTGGTGATTATTGGTTTGTCTCTTGTAGAAAAAGATGCCTCTGGAGCTCATTTTAGGAATAGGAGGGAATCATCTGCATCAATTCCTTGTCCAATTATGTTGCAATGAGCCAATGACATTGATCCCTATCTTGTTAGGCATTAGAGCATGTTGCCAAGTTCCTTAGACATTAGTATTCGTTTCCTTCCTGTGAGTTTGTTGTGTTAAGAATAACAGTAGGGATATGGCTTTGATTGTTGTTTTATGCTTTTTTACTCTTTCTTTCTGGGGGTCTTTGTCCTTTCATTTGATCTCCTTAATACTGTGACATTTATAATATTGTGACAATGATGTTTTTATATAGATAGTACCCTAATATAACATTCAATGACAACCACATAGTTTTTTCATGATATAAATGGAATATGGTAAACTACCCCATATTGCTGTAATGCTAAGAGGATCAATGTTGAAGAGCATGTTCAATGCAAAGCCTGTCCCAATTACTGCATGTGTACAATAAAAAAATTCAAGATTAAGATAAATAGAAGTTAAAGAGAATGCAGAAAAAAGAAATGGAAAGTTATGGTTTGTTTTAAAAACTAGATAATTTGTCCATCTGACTTTCATTATTGTCCTCTAGTAGGATTTCTATTTCTAGAAGCCCTGACCAGCATTTTCTTTTTGAGTGTAATTCTGTACTATTTGTAGCTCAAATGACTGAAGGAAACAAAAGAAAGGTGAAATTTCATCGCTTCCTTAAACTATAAAACTTAACTGACCTTGATTTAGTGAGTTAGTTAACAATGAACTTATTGAATATTTGAATCTATTCATGACAGCTGTGAACCAATCAACACAAAATGTATTGAATAAAATGTAATCATGTACGAGGAATATATGCATACATTCACAACAAATTGCATTGTTAAAGGTAAAAGCATTTTTGATCAAACACTAAAGATCTCCGGCCACTAACCAAGAAATTCATTCCAAAAGATCAAATTGCATTGTTAAAGGTAAAAGCATTTCAGATCATATTTTTCATATAAGTTCTTCTGTTTAAATAATTGATTTCCAAGATCAATGTCCACTTGGGAGATTGTTATTGCAAATAGCATTTGGTCAAGCGTGATTTCCAAGTTAGTACACGTTTGAGCTTCATTAAAGATTGATCCTTATGTATTTTATATTACCTTACTGCACACTTAATGCTTATGTAGTTCAAGTGCGCTTGATAGTATAAGGTGATTTTAAATTTGCCTCTTTTTTTTCATTGTGCAGATAGGCAAAACAAAAAACTTTATAACATTAAAGTTTATCTATATCTTTTCTTTTTGGATTGGTATGGACTTTCTTTTTAAATATTTTGTGCTATCTTATCTCTTAGAAGTTATATGAGGAATGAATTCTAAATTTTCCTGCAGGTTTATGTTCTAGGATACTCATAAACTAATGAGAAATGTGATAAAAACCCAAAAGTGGGTGCCATTTTGACTCCAATCCCTTGCTTAATTTTTTAAAATTAGGGGTGTATCACCAATTTTCTCCTATTAAATACAACTGGTGACAATTATAAAATTATCATGTTTATTTATTTTTACTTATTTTTAAGTTTCCTCCCGTCATAATTTCGCAACAAGATCTGGTAATAATTAAAACCATATTACATCAACTGAAATTCCACTTATATAGGATTCATGTTCTATGTCCCTTCTCCATAGCTTCTAAAAATTTGAAGCACACATCATGGTGGTCTCCACTTACCTGGAATTATGTTTCCATGATGATTCCTTGAAAACTACGGTCCCAAACATAAAGCAAAGTCCCAAATTATTTATATACTATATTGCTGGGTCCAAAGTTCTGATTTGCTTGTTCTTTTCAAACTGTAAATCTGGACAGCCAGTTATATTAGTCTATCTTTGCATTTGAAAGCCCCATCAATTAAGTGATGAAATATCAACATTATGTGCTACATAGATAATAATGTTTTTTTACGTACGTGGTTAAAAATTTGATTCCTAAATATCATTTTAAATAGATTGATTAGTTTCTAACTTTCAGCTGAAGATGTCTAAGATTCACCCAAAAACTATGCTTTATGTGCGTCTATGGTCTATCCTCTCTTGAGAAATTTACTAATTTAGTGGTGGAAGCAACCATATCCCGAAATTACGTGTTAACTCTTTAAATGAATTTGATGGAAAAGCGTAAACGCAACCCTTTGGTCCGCACTTGGAGTAATTTAGAATTTTATTTTTAATTAGTGTCACATTTTAATTACCATGTCAAAGAATACATTTAGAATCAAGGATTTGTGGAAGCTTGCTCCGAAATAACCTTTTTTATGAAGAAAAAAAAATGTTTATATGTTATCATTATCCCTTATACATGACTCTCATCCCTCTCATGAGCACAAATTACACAGATTGAATTTGTCTTACATTACTGAAATCTCAAACTTAGTGACAACCTTCCTCAATTTGGTACCACGGGCTAACTAAAATAGCTACCACTAAATAAACTTGTTTGTAATTTAGGCTTATACGATAGTCTTCTGGATGAATCTTTAGTGACAACTCTAACATATTGTAGACACACCGATAATATTAAAGTTATCTCTTCATCTTACCACTTTTTAATATTAAAAAAATATTTTATATTTTTTAAAATAAAAAATAGCATGAACATCTTCTATAATTTCTTGAAACTATACGTAATACCTTATATTTCTAACGTTTATAGCAACCCCCAATGACCCAATGTATGTGTTTCTTAGGTAAATAAAAAAAAATGTCAGTGTAATGTATTTTAAATAATTAAGAAAGGTTATAGTAATAGTTAAAAAAATTCACAAACTATGTTTTATACTTTTCCATTAGAAAAAAAATGAAGAAAAACATAAAAAAAATAAAAGAAAGAAAGAAACATAATAAGAAAAAAGAAAGGAAAAACATAAATGGAAGCATAAAGGAAATATGTAAAAAAATGAGAGGATTTTTTAAAATGTATTATATCATATTTGGAAATATATAATTGGTGACATAAGAAAGAATATATTTATTGGCATAAAAAATAATTTTAAAATAATAAAAAATAACTATATAGAAATTTGTAATTGAATAATAAAGTATATTTAATAATTAGTTATAAATATAATTTTAAAAAAATATTAATATAGTTATTATACAGAAATGAATATTAATTTTTATATTTATAAAAAAAATTTATGAACAAAAACATAAAGAAAAAGAAAGGAAAAATATAAAAAGAAAAATATGTAAAGGAAGAAAGAGAAAAAGTTGCAAAAAAAAATTGATATGTGGCACGTTTCTTGTCTCATAGTAGATAGATAGATCATTTATAAAAAATAGTTTATTAATTTTAAATTTATAAAAACACTAAAATCAAATAAAATAAAAATTCATATTTTTTAAAAAAAATGTCAATTCAGTTCGAAGGAGAGTACATTGACGAGGGTGCCCTTCGTCCTAATCCTAACAGCTCAGCTGTGTTCCAAAAACACGCACGCTCTCATAAAATTCAACAACTTACACTCTAATATGTGGACGTACTCAAATCCCAAATGCTAATTGGTTTCTTTTTCGTGGCTCCAAAGTCATTTTATTTTATTTGTGAACTCCTTTGTTACAACCCCTTATAAATAAATAAATAAATACAGTATATATGATATAATATATGAGGTTAGCATTATTCATATTTCATACTTTGATTATAAAGGGTGAGAAAGAGGGGAACTTGGTGGGAGGAAGCACAGACCACAGGGGCATATCTCAAATTTTTTTACAAAGTGGATAATATAATATAAATTGAATAACTGAGGGTTTGGTACTTAAGTTTAATTTAGTTAAAGTTGTTTGTGTCTGGAATTGGTGTTTGAAAATGGCTCTCTTTGCTGCATTTTCCATTTGTAAAGTTGCCAAGGATGCAGCTGGAGTTGCAGGTACTTTCTCTTTGATAAACCAAAAAAAATAAAAATGACCCACTTTTCTTAGTTGATTAATTAATCACATTTCACTATATTAATTTACTTATTTGCAGGAAATGTCTTTGCTTTTGGGTTGTTTGTGTCTCCCATGTAAGTTTCATTATTATGGATTTTGAAGAATTTGTTGTTTATTTGTGTTCGTTGTGTGACTCTTGTTCTGTTTTGAAATCTAGACCCACATTTAGGAGGATTATCAGAAATGGGTCAACAGAGATGTTCTCAGGGTTGCCATATATTTATTCCCTTCTAAACTGCTTGATCTGCATGTGGTATGGCACACCTCTGATATCTGCTGATAATTTGTTGGTTACAACTGTTAATTCAATTGGAGCTGTCTTTCAATTTGTGTACATAATCATCTTCCTGATGTATGCTGAGAAAGCAAAAAAGGTCAACTTTCTGATACTATTGGAAGCTTATTTTGTTGATATAGGCCAAAGTTCAGTGATCAGTTCCTAACATGTTGTATTTTAAACTGCCATCGGATAGGTGAGAATGATTGGATTATCGCTGGCAGTTCTTGGCATATTTGCAATCATATTAGTTGGAAGCTTGCAAATAGATGACATTATAATGCGGCGGTTCTTTGTGGGATTCTTGAGCTGTGCCTCTCTCATTTCAATGTTTGCCTCTCCATTGTTTATAATTGTGAGTGTGTTGTTTCCTTCATATCCATCTATAATATGAGCATTATCTGTTTGTGGGGTGAATTTGCTTACATTACCTATATTTCTCAGAAATTGGTCATTCAGACAAAGAGTGTTGAATTCATGCCGTTTTATCTCTCACTTTCCACCTTCCTAATGAGCACCTCTTTCTTACTTTATGGATTATTCAACGATGATGCCTTTATTTATGTAAGCTTCCTTCCAAGTCCTTTCTTTATGTATTTATTCTTGAAATACCCATGTTAGTTTGACATGTTCATTTGCTGGCTTATATTTGAAGTATAAGTTTGACATCTTTGCTTGATTTGTAGGTGCCAAATGGGATAGGAACCATATTGGGATTGATACAGTTGATATTATACTTCTATTTCGAGGGTAAATCTAGAGTGAACTCCAGAGAACCTTTGATAGTGTCATATGCATGATCAGTTCTGCTGAAAAGACTGGAGGTAAAAGCAAATATGTAATATTTGGTTAAGATTTCTGGTCTTTGCCATGGGCATTTTTTATGAGAATTCATGCTCAATGTATGAGAGTTTTCCTACTATATCAATATATGGATTTTATAGATAAAGTATTTTATTCCAAATAAGAAAAGCAATGATGTAGCATATTCCTTTTGGTGTTTAGTAAATCAGAGTTTATGATTGGTTCCCTCCCATTCACGATCTTTTTAGTTTCATTTATGTGGTTTCCTTTTGTCTTCTTGTTACTAGGTAAGAAAAAATGCTTTTCATGAAACTAGTGGATAAAATCCTTGCAGCAGAGGGTGATGTTAATTTCTTCCTTGATCCCTAATAGTTGAAACCATGCTACTAGTGTCATCAAAATTCCTTTAACTTCATATTGCAGATATTCAATCTCTTCTGGTACCTATGTACTCAAAATTTTGCCCATCAACATCAGTTTTTTTGAACAATAGATCATTTAAGCATAATAGTAAGTTTAGTCGCAATTGAGAAAAATGAAAACAGTCATTTCCTTTCCATTTTAAAGCATTAATTAAAACCTACCTCAGGTATAAGGAGAGATTAATAACCACATAGTTAAAACTTTTTCCATTGTGTATATGTGGGGATGGGTTCAGTAGTTGGTAAATCTCACAGGCAACCCCTGAAGATGGTGGCCTTCTGGCCATCTGTTCTACAGCGGCCTGATTGTGACTTTTACATAAAGAGTATTCTTGAGCTTGGTATCTAAGTTGATAATCTATAACTTATAGTTGAATTGCATGCGAGCGAGAATTATCCAGTTAAAATTATGTGATTGAAGAGAGGCCGTATACAACAATAGTTTTAATTTGTATGGATGTTTTCCTACCAGACAACATGCTAGTTGACTTCAAGCAAAATCCATGTTGTATGTGTTTCCATATATTTCAGCTGACCTACTAACTTGTGTGTTCTTTACTTTTCTCTTTGTGGCTTCACTTCTTCTGGTTTTGACTGTCTGAAAGCTGTATTTACTATTTTGTAACAAAATGTCATTTAATGTAATAAAAAAGGAGAAGGAATGGTTCATCCATTATAGAAAGAATTATTACTATTGAACGTTTGAACTGGAAATATGTTGTCATGGAGCAAGGACAAACCTGCAATTTTGTAAATCAACATTGCATCTAAAATCTCAATGTCTATCTGTTAATGCTAATAAGAAAAGGCAAACTTCATTAATCTTTGAGACTATTCTTACAGTGACAACTTCTTGTTCCTGCACAAAACAGAATCAGAGTTAGAAATGACCTTTTGCTGCTAGATGTGGTCTGAAACTGGAGTTGGCAACAACCCTGTCTGTTTGATTCAATTTATAGGAGAGCAATTACCGTTGCATCTTTGAGAGAGACCAGAAGTTGTGATAATGAATAACTTGAAATTGTCTATATCATAGTTACCATATATCTGGTACAAGTACTGGTACGTGGTACTTGTAGTTGTAGGTACAGATGGCCAGTTTTTACATTATTATTACTAGACTTTCTTTAAAGAGAACACGGTATGCAGTTTGTGGTACGTTGAATACAGCACACAATATGCAGGATTAACTATGGTCTGTATATTTATGCAAGCCTTGAGAAGGTGAACCATGCTCCGAAATGGGACTATTTCAAGAAAGGCACATCGCACCTCTCCTGCAGTCGTTGGTGGTGCTCTAGGCTGGCTTCTCTTGCAGTGAGGCCATTTCCAAGTTCATCAGATGTTTACAGACAAATATGTACACATTATTTGAGTGGCATATATTATTTATTATAGTCTGATGTTGATCACCAAATAAATATTGAGTCATTATCTCCCTTTTTCATTAGCTGCTTTATTTGATGCCGTAGATAGGAAGAGCCAATCTATATGCTAAAAAATGAATTTCACTATCCTATTTGAGTGCCAAGGTGGTTCTTCATTACTTATTTTACGCCATCTCCAACCCAACACATTTTTTTTACACATTAAATGACTGTCCTATCATTTCATCATACTTGTTATTACTTTTTATAATTTAATTAAGTTTTCTTTTCAACTCACCAACGTTAATATTTTTACTAAATAAGTCTTACAAGTGACTCCATATCTCTAAATTTAATCAACATTATTTTTTATTATATCATATTTATCTTAATTATGTAACAATAAAATCATAAAAGAATTAAGAAATTCAGTTGTACTTATATAGAGAGGGGAGGGATGCATCTCCTCTAGGGTGATTCTCAATATTTAGTTAAGATTAATTATTTATTATAACCATTAAATTTTAAGAAGATGAATAATGATGATGAGAAATAATTTTAAAAAGAATTACTTTTGAATTAAGTGGATCCCTCCTTCATATAAAAGAAAATTAAATAAACATAATTTAAAAGAGGTTTTTTTTTATCAATTAATTATTACATGACTAAGGTGACTATAATTTGAGATGTAATTCATTATTATTATTATTGGGTCTCCAACTTTAATTCAAGATACATAAGTAAAAATAAATACCTTATAACCAAATAATAGGACAGAAGTCATTAATATATTAAAGTTAAGGATATGAATCAGAAAGTTAGGATAAAAAGCATTATATAAAAATATTTTATTATAAATTTTAAAAAAAATAATATATTACTTTTCATGATAAATTATTGTTTTATGTACTCTTTCTACAATGAAAATATAATATTTAAGAATGAAATGTTTGAAATGGCTCGGTTACAATAATAATAAATATAAATGAACTATTTAAAAATTGAATACATATTAAATTACAAAGACCCATCAAAAGTTACATGTTCTTATCAGTTCTATTATTTGAGTTTAAAATAATTAATATCATATTTAACGCTATTAAACTATCTTTATTTCTCTCTCTGTTTATTTTTTATCCTTTTCTTGATTCACATAATAAAAATGTTTAAAAAAGTCAAAGGATAAAACAAAAATTAAATAACATTAACGACAAAAAAAGAAAAACATTTTGATTTTCTAGTTTTCATTCATATATCATAGCTGGTCTGTTGTCTTCTTTCTCTGGGGGTTGTAGAACAAACAGAGATTGTAGAAAATGCAATCATCAATTGCGTTCTTTCCTCATATGTACGTATATGGAGGAGTTGTCAGAGTGCAATCACACTCACACACTAACTTTGTTCCAACAACAAACTCTGTTCCAAAAACCATTACCCCCAAACCCAACCACTTTACTTCAACTCAAATCAAATCAACTTATAGGATCACACTCAGATGCAATTCTCAACCTCAACCACTGCCAAACCTTTTTGCATCAAAATCACCAAGAGTCTCCGGTTCCAATGTTGCTCCACTTCGGTGCGGCATTTCTTCGAACGAGTACAGCGCAAATGAAGGTAGGAGTGTTGGGGAATGGCTTGTGCTGGCCGGTGAGGTCCTTTCGACGGGATTTCCATTGTGGGTCACAATTGCGTCTGTTTTGGGGTTGATGAAACCAAGTTACTTCAATTGGGTCACTCCCAAGTTGAGCATCATGGGTCTCAACATCATCATGCTGGGTATGGGTATGACTCTCACTCTTGATGATCTTCGTGGGGTTCTTGCTATGCCTAAGGAAGTCCTCTCTGGTTTTCTCATCCAGTATTCGGTTAGTGTCCTTGCACTGTGGTGGTTATTTGGAATTTGTATGGTTTATTACTTTATGCTATTTTATGGAGTATTATGTAGTAAACTAGTAATATTTTAAACTTTTGATAATACTAGCATGTGATTCTATGTGTTGAATAATTTGGCAATATAATATAAGTTTATAACATTGATAGTAAGCTCTAAAAAAACATTGATAGTATATGACTAATTGATTATGAATAGTTTGTAATGTAATTCCCCAAAAAAAGAGTTTGTAATGTAATTTTTTTATAAGAAATTTGTAATGTAGTTATATAAATGTCATTTCTAAGTGTTGACTATGACTCATTTGGTTATTACTTATTAAATTATGTTTTATTTTGTTAGTTGTGAAATTAAAAATAATTTTAAAAGTTATATAAGTAAATTTAAAAGAATAAAAAATTGGAGCAAACCAAATTATAAAAGATGGTTGTGATTTGATGGTATACTTAAGGTTAAATTATAATTTTGATTCTTATAATTTTCTAAATTCATGATTTTAGTTTCTTTAAATTTTAATTGTAACATTTGATTTTATAATTTTATAAATTTATGGTTTTGTTCTTCCTATAAATTATTAACTAATAATTATGATTATTAGAGATATTAAATTAATTATAAATTAAATAAAAATTATTAATTATTAAAAACTTTAATAAAAGATTATTAACCTTAATATGATGTTATTGTCGGTGGAGTCGCATGCGACAAGGAAATGTAAAAGAGGTGTTTGAGGAGAAGCACAATATTGTGAAAAATTATAATTAATAATTTTTTATTTAATTTTTAATAATTAATGATTTTGATTAATTTATAATTAATTTAATAACTCAATTAATCAGAATTATTTGTTAATAATTTAACAGAAGGATCAAAATATCAATTAATAAGATTAGGGAGACCAAATGCTACAATTAAAATTTAGAGGGATCAAAATCATAAATTTAAGAAATTAGGAGAATAAAAAGTATAATTTAATATATATTTATATCAAACCAAATCATGTATTAATTTTATGTTTAATTCATATTATTTTTATCTAAAAATCAAATCAAGCTAAATTGCAAACACTGTTAAGTATCCACATACACCACCATACATAGATTTAACTCAATTTTGATAGAGCCTATAGGTGTCATCCTCCTAGAAGCAATACTATTTGAATTAGATAGAATTACTATGAATAATAAAATTGTTTCTTTAAGAGACAAAATTTTCCTTCTCCATATTTAATTCTTATTCAAGTAAATACCCAATTCGAATTTAAAATCAAGTTGGAACAACATTATATCATCTCAAATAATATTTAAATTAATATATGATGTATTAACAATAATCAAATAAAGTCTATTAAAAAATTGTAATTATTTATTTAAATGAAAAGTACAAAATTAAAGTAATATATAAAAAAATAATTATAAAAAATTGTTGTTTAAATATTTCAAGTATGATATTGTTAAAAAAAACTGGATATTATTAAAAAATGTTCAAAATAATATTGAAAAGATAGCAAATTCATATTTAAAATACGTGGGTACACAATCTAGTTATTTGAAAAAAAAATGAAGCCAATATAATGATTTCTTTTACAAAATGGGTATTTTGTTTGCCTTTTTCCTACAGTTCTAACAGTTTGCCCTGATGAGGTATCCTTGTTTTGTTTGTGTGAATTGCTGACAATTTTCAGGTGATGCCACTATCTGGATTTCTTATAAGCAAACTCCTAAATCTTCCATCACATTCTGCAGCAGGTTTAATATTACTCGGGTGCTGTCCAGGAGGTATGAATTTTAATTTTGTGGTCTCAATTTTCTCTCCACTCTGCACTTATATTTTAAATAGTCTATGTCTGGTTGCAGGCACAGCTAGTAACATTATAACTTATCTTGCACGGTATATATAATGACCCTCAGAACTGTTATTCCAATTAATGCTTTTAATTGACTTGATAAACTAGGTGATCTGATGAGCTTTTTGTTTTGCTAGTGCAAATGTGGCGCTTTCTGTGATAATGACAACTGCAAGCACCATATCTGCCATGGTTGGTACCACGTTTTGAGTTGAGTCTTGTCTTTGGATTCCCTATTTGATGTGCAATTAATGACAAAATGTGATACTCAGGACTAATCTTTAATCTTTAAATAACACGTAATCAAATGTTAGTGATTGCTTTTTCTTAAATTAAAAAACTTAATATCTATCATGTGGAAATTTGTTGAGATCAGGAGCACGTGATAGTCCAGAATTACCAAAGAATTTCTCAGTACTGGGAGGCATTACAACGATACAATACAATCAATTAGTTTAATGGTTTCATGTGCTCAGGTTTGAACTATGGCAGTGACATTTTTTCTCTTTCACAGCCTTTTGGCCTTCCATATGGTATTGTGAAAGGCTTAAAATAGAATATTATTGCTTGTTTTGTCAAAAATAATTTAGTGTATGCATAATCTATAGATTCCATACATGAAGTGCTAAATCAAAAATCATTCTTAGCTCAATAAAAAAAAAATGATTCTTAGCTTATATATATTTTTGTCTCTAATAATGTTATTCTTTTTATTGGTTCTTCTAAAAGTTGCAAAAATAATGTGCTTTAGATATTATTTTTCTCACATTATTGCAGATAATGACTCCTTTACTGACAGCAAAACTTGCTGGTAAATATGTAGCAGTGGACGCACCAGGCTTATTGATTTCAACATTGCAAGTAAGCTTTGTTTCTCAGGTTAATGTTGTCTCTGCTTCTGATTTGTTGTAATTGTTACTCCCTCTCTCCATGCAATATCTCTCAACAGGTTGTGCTTGTTCCTGTGTTGGCTGGTGCATTTCTGAACCAGTTTTTCCAACCTATTGTTAAATTTGTGTCTCCATTGATGCCACCCATAGCTGTAATAACTGTGGCAATTTTGTGTGGAAATGCTATTGGCCAGAGTTCTTCAGCAATCCTTGCATCTGGTGGACAAGTGATTTTAGCCACCTTCCTTCTTCAGGCTTCTGGGTTTTTCTTTGGTTACCTATTTGCAAGATTGCTTAGGTTAGATGTGTCATCGTCACGAACCATATCCTCCCAGGTTGGCATGAAGGTAAAGTTAGTGCCCCTTTTTGAATTACTTTATCACTCAAAATACCTTATTCGTACTTATTATTTTCCCTTTTCTTAATTATTACATCGTATTAGCTATTATACTTACAATTTTTTCTCTTCTCTTTTTCTCTAAGTGTTAACCAATAACCAGAGTAGAGATCGATGTCCAAGAATCTCTATTCTTAATTTTATCAAAATCAGTTTTACTCAACCACAAATGTTAACCTAGCCTTTTATAAGTTATTTTTTCTGGAGCCAACTTACTTAAAGCATTTTAAGTGCTTTTAATATTATTTTTAATTAAAATTAAAAATTTATTTTAGTAAGAAACTCAAATTATCAAGCAACTAATGGTTTGATTAAAAAATAGTATTGAAAGTACTTACAATATTATGGTTAAATTTTGTCCTTTTTAAATGTCTGTCTATAGAGATTGATTAAAAATATAAAAAATATAATTTTACTAAAAATATTTATTATATTCATTAAACAATTAAATTTTTAAATAGAATAAATTATATTTTTAGTACTTGAAATTTGGGATAAATCTGTTTTTGGTCTTTCAAATTAAAAAAAATATATAGTTTTCATATTTCAAAAAATATGTTTTAGTCCTGGGAGCCCGACCACGTTAACTAAAATGATGATGTGTCATTTGGAAGTGAACATGTGTCAAATGGTAGTACGTTTCATCAATTTTGTTAACATCCTTCATCTCCAAGTTTTTAAACATCAATATTAATTATTAATTTATTAGTTTTTTATAAAAGAAATTTGAATCCACATCTTTTTTATTTCTAGAGATTAAAAATATATTTTTGAAATTTGAGGAACTAAAATAATTTTTTTTTCAAGTTAGAAAATCAAAAACATATTTGTTCCAAATTTTTGGGACTAAACATTAACAGCTTTTTACAACTCATTTGTGATCATTGGTTCAATTCCACGTAAATTTACCAGTTATTCCATGGGATTTTGCAGAACTGTGTTCTCCAGATTGTTCTGGCTACGAAGCACTTTGGAGATCCCCTAAGTGCAGTACCTGGTGCTCTTGCAATTGTGAATCAGTCAATCATTGGTAGTATCCTTGCAGGAATTTGGAGACGCATTGTGCCTGTTTAAATGAAGGAGTGAAAATATCTACTTGTATGAGCCTTTGCTAATAACTAGAAATTGTACCCTGATATTTTGTTCTTATTTTTTTATCTACAATTTACTAACAATTATAATAATAAATGAAACTGGTTGCTATTATTTACATCATCAGACTTCATTATGTTTTTGGTGATAATTTTGATTTTGAAAATTTCAAAGATTTTAGTTTCCATGTTTTAAAGTTATATACTTTTAATTCATCTAACAATTTGACGTTCAGTATTTTAACTAAGAAAGATGTTGACGTGACTGTAAAGTGATAACACGGGTATGTTAACATAAAATTGAATTGTTAAATCCATGAATCACACATGTATAGATAAATAATACAACCATTGTTAAGAATAGTCTTACATCGGATAATTCATGAACATGATAAGTGTTTATATAGCTAGGTAGACCATTTCTTATGAATTAGTTTTTAAGTGGACCTTTCGGATGCATTTGCTCATCATCAAAGTTTAATATTTGATGATTAGAGATAAGCGAGCTCTATATAAAGAGCACCTACATATATACTTTCATTGCATCTTTTATCATTTCAATCAATGAGTGTTTTCTATATGGAACTCCTCTCTTATTCTTTGAATTGTATACATGATGCGTGACCACATCAAATAGGCCGGTGTTACTTGCATCGCCCATCAAGATTCTGATAAAGAGGAAGATCTCATAAGTCATAATATAAACAAACAATAGGGAATCTAAAACTTGGGTTTGCTCTAATGAATTCGAAATTCCAAAAGTCACCTCACATTATATATAGGTGCTTGTGGTCATCTTCTAGTTGTTAAGCATCCATATGAAGGATACATTACATGCATATATAGATACATAGCGACACGTGTAAACAAGAGGAGTAAGACAAAAATTCATACAAGAAAACACATCCTTTTTGTCTAAGAATGTAAATACTCACAATGTCCCTAAATGATCAGTGTAGTTGAATGAGGGCTAGGGGCAAGCCATTTGACATTGACGATTGAGACGGGTCAACGAAAATTGGTGACGAGGGGATTACTATGGGTTGGTACCATGTACGGCTTATGGCGATGGCCAGATGACAATGATGGATGGAGTGTGACATGGATAACACATAACAATCAAATACATATCTGACAACTAACACTGCATATGCAAATGATAAATGACCCTCGAGATATTATCATTTTTATTAAAGTTATTAATAAGGTTAGAGTTGTCTTCCACTTTTATATATATATATATATATATATATATATATATATATATATATATACATGTAAATACACTTTAATTTGATCATATTATTAGTTGATATAATTAAGATTTTAACTGGCACTCCTCACATTGAGGATTGAATATCTCAAGCATGAAGTTTGTATTGTGTTTGAACATAACTCAACCATGTAAAAATGGTTTGTAAGATCAAAGCTGTTCCATTTTTCTTATACTTTAATTTGATCATGCCACTAGTTAATGTGACATCTCTAACACCTTTCTTATGTTGAGGATTAAATATTTGGAATATGAAGTTTGTAAAACTGGACATTTATAGATGGTCCAATAACAATCCAATAGTGGGTGACACAACATATCTAAGAGCATTTTTAAGAGAATTTCTTGAGTTCAAGAACTCTTTTCGATCCACTGTATGTACTACTATTCTTACTTACTATTCTTACTTAAAAGAAAGATTTTATTGTTTTTTGTTTATACAAGTAAAATCCAAGAACTCAAATTAAGTTCTACCACTAAAATAAAAAATGACAAAAATTCTTACATATATGACATCATATAACCCACAATGTACTAAATAAGTTTTAATAATAATCATCTCAAGATAAGTTTTGATACCATATCAAAATTTGAATTTATATCTAACTCAATCTTATAAAATTAACCTTTGTAAGAAGAGAGTTGTTTCTATACTTTAATTTGGTCAAGACACAACTCATAATTTTAGATTTTTTTTATTTGATTTGATTTTTTGGTTTTTTTCCACTTTCCTACCAAAAGAGAGTAAACCCTACCCTCGACACGCTGCATTTGGTAGCATTGCCATATATACCTAAACTAGAAATCATGAAATGCTTAAAAAAATGTAAAAACAATTCATTTATTATATTTTAACCTTCCAAACACCATAGTCGTCTCACCCTCGATAGAAATTTTGCCGGTACAAGCAATGCTTTTGGATAAGTCATGTTAGACTTTTATTCATCAATCCAAAACTAATCTATCTCCAAGACATGCTTGCCAATGCCACCTACCTCATACCATATATATCCTATAAATACCTCCCCATTGCTAAAACACAAAACACACAGCAACACTGTTACGAACCAAGCACAAGGGGGGAAAGAACAGACTAGCTTCGAGGGCTAGGAACCCCCATAAGAGAGAAAGATAAAGAAGTAACTTGTATTAATTTTCTGCTATTTCACTTATTTATAGCTAGCTCAGGGATGAATACAACGAGGGTGCATGGGGGAGTAACAGACAATAATGGAATATCATAACAAAAATGGTGCACGAATGAGGTAAGGAGCAAACAGCAGACAGCACGATCTCTATCTTCCAATGAGGGCTTGCCAGCTCATGATTCCGTTAGACGTAATCCACCAAATGCCGGGGTGGGTGGCTCTTGCATTTGGGACGTTGGTGACCACCTTCCATGGTGCGTTGCAGGATAAGGACTTGTTTCCTAACAAACACACATTGTTAAAAGTTTCTATATTGCAAGTGAAGTTATAGTTAGTTATAATATACATAAACCATGTCAATGTGATCAATTGGTGCAAGCCTTAGCCTTATGGTGTGGCTTGTAATTGCAACATCAGCATCAGCACAATCTGATAATGACCCCAGTCCTAGACACACAAGGCCACCCTCTTGAGCTGGCAAAGATTACTGCATCAAACCCGCCATAGCTGACGTTGGAGGCCGCGCCACTTTATTAAGCAGAAACAATAATCCATGCCCTCTATATGTAGGTCAAGAGAATTCTGATGCAGAAGAGGGATTACCCATTTTCTTCACCCCTTTTGCTGAAGAAGATGATGTTGTGAAGGTGAATAGGGAATTCAAGGTGACATTCTCAGCTGCCTCAATATGTGTGCAGGGCACAAATTGGAATTTGGCTGAGAAGGATAGTCAGAGTGGAAGGAGGCTCATTGCTGCATCAGGCAGTGATGATTACCTTAGAATTACCAAGACACCAATCAATGGTACATATTATATAGGTTGGTGTCCTACATATGAGTGTCCTTTGTGTAGGTTTGACAGTGGCATTGTTGGTGGTTAGCGTGAGAATGGGAAGATTTTGTTGGCCTTGGATGGTAATGTACTCCCAGTTGTGTTTGAGAAAGCATAGTATATATGTGTGACTAATCAGTTTAGTTTGTGTGTGTTTCAAATTTCTGTTCTTGTAACAGTTGGGAAATAACAGGAGCTACTGTAGGTTCATATTGATAGGACCAAAGGAAAGATGCATGCATGTCTCTTTGATTTCTTTTTCTTAATTATAGTATAAAGCTCCAAATTGTTGTGTGTAATTTATAGGATAAAGTTACGTTGTATTTATATATTTATATATAGTTTTATGATTTCATTCAAAACTCACTGCACGTGTGTCTAAACTCATCATTTGCAAAACATATATATATAGGTGTGAAAGTGAAAGTTCCTGGTCAAAAGTATAATTGGGTGAAATAGCTTAGTTTCTTTGATAATTGTTTTTGCCATTTG
This sequence comes from Glycine soja, assembly GCF_004193775.1. Lineage (NCBI taxonomy): Eukaryota > Viridiplantae > Streptophyta > Magnoliopsida > Fabales > Fabaceae > Glycine > Glycine soja. The sequence goes on along the minus strand of NC_041012.1, from coordinate 44,339,850 downwards.
TTATATGTATGACATTGATAATTGTAATACAAATTGTGAGTTTGTTATTCATTTCCAACAGATAGGAGTAGATATAATAAGATCTATTTAATAGATGAAAAACAGAGCTGACAGAGAGAAAAATATTTAAAAATAAAATAACCAAAGTCCCGACACTAGGAAAAAAAATTATAACTCCAAGCGAAGGCGACGCATCTCCAAGGCCTTAGAGTCGGCTTTTGACTTTTAGAGTCTGCTTTTGGGCGACACTAATTGCATGTTTTCTTGTGGTGGCAAGTTTCACAAAGTTTCAGTTTTATTTGAGAAACAAAAGCATAAATAGTAGCAAAATGAATTATGTGAAAGTTTCACAAATTAAGTGGTATGAGAGGTGATAGTAAAGTTGAAATTCCTTAGTTTCTTGCACATAATTTAATGTGCATCTTCGAGAGTACTTGTGAAATAGTTTATTTATTTTCTTTTTCTTTTCAATTCCTTGAGTTTTGGTGTCTAAAAAGACATTTTGGAAAAAAAAAACTTGAAATTGAAGTTTATAAAAATAGTCTCTCTCTAACTAACTTAATTGACTAAGTCTGTACTATCTTACTATCTTATTATTTCTTAATTTTTAAATTAAAGGTCTGTAAAGATTTTGTCATTTTAAACGAAAAATAGAAAATATAATTCAACCTCTGTTTGTGTGAAAAAAAACCCTCCGTTTTTAAGAAAGTTTAAAAAGAATGTTACTTTATTTAAAATAAGTTAAAATTGAATATGTAAAAATACATTATTTATAAATAGAATTGATTAAAAACTTAACATAATATTAAAATAATTTTTTAGAAAAATATATTTATTTTTATATTATTCAATATATTTTACAATTTTAATTAATTGTATACTGTGTTGGCGTTGCAAAATCAGTGGGAGAGATGATGGTAAAGTTGAAATTCCTTAGTTCTTCTTTGTTAAGTGGTATGACATGCATAATAAATTGATTACGTCATAGATGAATGGCACAAATTCGATCTTCCTTAGATTCTGGTAGCAAACTAGAGGCGCAAAAATGCTGCTACGATAAAAAAAAAAATCTAGGTACATTACTTTATGTGGATCCAGTCATCGATTTATATCATTGCCTTATAGGTCAAGAAAAAGCAAAAAAGAAGTCGTCAAAAAGAAATAGAAATAAATGCTAGTCGTCGTACATTTTGGCAAGTTGCTCCAATAATGAATGCGGTACTCTCTCAATTATCCAATCAAATCAATATACAAGCAACCTAGCTAGAGACTTCCCAGAAGGAAACAAATAAATATTGTGATATTGTTATACAAATAATCAATTCAAATCAATATACAAGCTACATATTTAGAGACTTATTATAAATTGGGTTAACATTAAAATCAAAATTAAAAATTTAAATTTATTGTGTTTTTTATAAAAAAAAAAATGTGTTATTTTTTCATTTCATTTTTACAAATATATGAATCTCGTCTCTTGTCACTAACTTTGCCAATAAAAAGTGTTAACCTAGCAAACTCTCAAAATTTGTGACAGCCTAAGATGCAATTTTTTTGTAGTTTAAAACTCACAAAACATGTCTGATATGCATAAATGAAGATTTTACATGAAAAATTTTGGGAGTTTACCACTTGAGCACAATCATTGACAAAGTTAGTAAGAAAAGACTAAATTCTTGTATTTTAATATATATATATATATATATATATATATATTAAAATCTGATTTTTATTTGAGTGTGGGAGTAAATCTGATTTTTTATTTCTTACATTTTCAAAAAATAAAGAAAATATCCATTACTGTGGAAAAACGAATTAATAATATAAAAATTCAATTTATAAATTATGCCTTAATTTATAATTTTAATCAAATATTATTAGTTTTTAAAAAAAGAAATCAAAATTACTTTAACCATCCTTACGTCAACAGAAATTAATTTCTTAAAGTAGTATAGTTAAAAACACCTTTACTAAACAAACAAACAAAAATGTTACCCCATGAAGACACGTCACGGTCAAGGGAACGTGTTTTTTTCACTTGTGTTGGCGCCAAACGTTGTCCATGTGTAAGTTTATGTCCATAGAAAAGGACACGGAGGATGATGTGTTTTGGTTGTTTATCCATTCATTTCCGCATATTTCAGTTTTTGTACCAAACCTTACCTCTTCTTCTCTCATCATATTAATTTCCACTGATTCCATCTTCACTTTCTCCCTTCGTTGGGGGTTAAATCCATAGCCACAACTTCCCTTTTGCTTCTTTCATTCATTTCTACGGCCACCAAACTCAATCATGTAAGCTCTGGTCTCCTGATATTAATGCATTCATTAGTTTCTCTGATATTGCAAAACAGAATCACGGTTTATATTTGTAATATTGTGTTATTGGTTCTGTGAATCTAATAATTAGTTTATCAACACTTTTCACTGAAACTGTGATAATCAATTAGCACAAATGATAATCTGTTTCTGACAAATTTGAGCCTCTATGTTCAATTTTGGTTGCTAATTTATTATTTTCAGAGTTTATGGAAGCTGTAGAGGCAAAAGCTTCATCTGGGTATGGCAAGCCTCCATGGGTATTTAGAGGCAGGCAAGTGTAATGAATCTTCTATTTAGTTACTATTTTTGCTCACTGAGAGTGGGGATTTAGCTAACTAGTTCTGTTTCTGGGTTTATCAGTGCCTGGTATCAACTCCATCTTGTGAAGGCAGAGAAAGCTCGAGCTTACATTCCAAAAGAATTCAAATTGGTTGAAGCTTTTGGGCAAGTATACTTGTACTTGGTTTAGAAGGGTGTCTTTTTTTGGTGTTCTTTACAAGGGTATCTAGAAAATGGAGAATAAATTTCATTACCGATTAGTTTTTTAATTAATTGCCCCTAAGATTAGTTTGTGCGGTTAAAAAGGAAAGTGATCTTTTGTGTCCTACTTTAACCATATTATCTTGCCTTCAAACAGAAACAGTTCATTTCATATATAAATGAAATAATGAGTGAAAATTGTTTGGTTGGAATTATTTCAAGAATTCAATTTTTTTTATACTACTTTGTGTGTATTATTTGATGACTTGTAAGTTCCATCACTTTGATAGGATTTGCAAACTATTTCATTTACAAATAAAATATTTTCAGTTCTAAAATGAAAGAATTCCCTTCATGAGGCTGAAGAGTATAGAGTGGGAGGAAGGTGGTTAAAATAGGACAAAACTTACAACAAGTTTGGTAGATACTTTTGGTACTGATTAGAATTAGAGTTTCACGTAGATGATAAAGATTTGTAAAAAAGTTAACATAGTTTATTGAGATGAAATTTTAATTCTGATTGAAGATTAGTGCCAGAAACACTGAAGGAACTACATCTAAGTTTTGTCTATGGTAATATAAAAAAATTATTTTTGAAACTTGTCATTTCTGATACAGATACACTCTTGGTGGTTTCTTTCTAGCAAGTTATGAGGACAGTCCAGTTGGTGTCTTTGATGAGGTTCTGTTATATTTTTACTCTCAACTTTTGCTTCAGATGTTTTTTTTTTAAATTATATTTTTGCAAATTGCGGATTCCAGAAAATTTGAAGACATTGTTGTTTTTGATTGATGCAATTTGTTGCTGACCTTATAACTTTGTGATGGGTAGCAGCTTGTTGTAATTGCAGGACTTGTATGGAACCGCCCAACATCCTGCGCGTATGTTCTCATTTACTAATAATTCTTTGACTATATCACTGAAACTTTTTCATTCTTCCATAATTTAATAAAATATGGAAAATAATAGGCTGAATAGCACTGAAATGGAACGTGCATGGTTCTAGTTCCAAAGTCAGAATTTTTTTTTTTCAAAATATGTTTACCAGAGTGTAGGGTTGTAGTTTTTTTGCATGTGATGCTTGGTACTACCTACTAGTTGGCCAATCAAAATTGGTCTGACTTGTATTGTTGGATAACCTCCAAACAAGCCTATATAGTAGCACGTTATATTGATTACATGTTTAATTGATGATTTGGTTTTTATATTTAGGTCAATTTTTCATTTTAGTTTCTATATAAAAAACTTTACGTTTTAGTTTTTATATAAACATTTTTTTTTATATTTTTTTTTATAAATGTTAAAAAAAATTGTAATTTAATTTCAATTATTAGTTTTTAGACAGTGTGAAAATTTGCTCGTATAAAAATTAAAATCTAGAGTTTTTAATTATAAGAACTAAAACAAAAAGTTAAAACAGATATAAGAACTAATTAAACCTTGTTCAGCCTCCATGTTTTTAATTAGTTCTTATATCTGTTTTAATTCTACTGGTCCAATCAAAACATGGATAGCTTATGTGGTGAGGTAAGTAAGATTCATGCCTTGTTCAGAATGTTCATTATAAAAAAAATTATAATATTCAATTTATTACAAAAAAATATTTAATATTATCAAGAAGTTAAAGGTATAAAGAATCTCTTCTATGTTAATATACTTCTCTAACCAAAGTATAATATATAGCACATTAAAGTTCATAATACTTTATAATAAAAAGTGGACGCTTGCATGAGTACATAAAATATTTATACATTATATTTCCACTAGCCATCAATCATGTCGTAATACCTGTTGAGGTGATTCAGTAGACTCGAAGCCGTGTCTTATTCTTTATGGTTTTTATAAGCATATGACATTTTTCTTTTTGGAATTATTTATTAGTCCAAATTCTTGCTTGCATAAGATTAACTCACTGCAGCTTGTGAAGAATTAAATTTAGTTACCATAAATGATTTTGCATTAATATTTTTTTTCCTTTTTGATATATAAAGATGTTCTTAAAATGATTTTTTTTCTCGTTTTCCAAAGATGGGCAACGAGGGTGTACGTGAACAACGATGAGGCCTGTTATCACGGAAGAAAGGTAGGAGAAAATGCATAAATAACGTTTATAAAATTGCTGAATTAGTTTTACCTTATCCTAGAAGAGGAGAATTAAGTTTCATCTCTTCTGCAAAATAACTCATGGAAGATGAATTTTTTTTTACTCGGTGAGAGATCATGGGTGTTCTTCTAATTCACTCGGTCAGATACTAATCCCTCTTGCAATGTGTGACTATTTCCAAATAAGAGAATTTTGTATACGTTTAAATTCAAATACAAATTTTCCTACCAAATAAATTATTTTCATACATGTGATTGTAATAGGACCTTACATCTATTATTTTGGCATGTGGTTAGAATGGAATGGAATGAATTGTTGTGTTCTGTTACCCTAGATTTTACCCTCAAAATGTACCATTTTATTATAGTATTAATTTGTCATTGCTGTAATTTTTTTTTCAGGAGGTGGGACTTCCAAGTCAGATGGCTAGGTTTTCCAAGGTTATTGCTTTGACCTATTGCATCATTGTAGTTCAATCTTTTAGCTTCATATATTGCTCGTAATTATGGAAACTGAACCTATGAGTTATGATTTTGTATGCGAGTTATGAGTATTTAATCAAAAGCCTTAAGTTTAGACTTTAGACCACAATCTTGGTGCATAATACTATTACTTGATACAGTACTATAACCAGTATAACGAGAAAACATGGGAATTTTGAAAGTCTAGGCCATTTTGGGCATTCGTATATTGATTTTTGTTCATTCTTGAAAAAGACAATTACAGCAATCTCAAGACAACAGAGGGAGATAAAGAGTGGATTTCTTAATCGGATTGGAATTGGTGCCAAGTACTCTACTCCAAAGGATCCCCTGAATGTTCAAGTAACCAAAATCAAATGTCTTGATGCAGAAGACACTTGTAATATTAATATCAGTCTCACCAGTCCTGGTGAGTGAATTTTTTTTATTTGATTCCACTATCCTCCATAAGTTTCCTACATTAATATTACTTGAAAATGTGTTTGGTATATTAGTTGTTGATTTTCTTATCAATGTAGTTACTTTCTTTGGCTTTACTTTAGAAAAGCCAAAGTATACAAAGATTTGACACCTCTAAAGTGAACAATTCATTTTAAAGACTAAAGTAAGTAATTTTTTAGTCATTGATGAGAAAAACAAAATTTAATACAATAACAAATCATGCGTGTCTTGGTGAGCGGTAAAGTTGTGCCTTGGTGACTTGTTGGTCATGGGTTCGAATCCGGAAACAGCCTCTTTGCATATGCAAGGGTAAGGCTGCGTACAACATCCCTCCCCCATACCTTCGCATAACGAAGAGTCTCTGGGCAATGGGGTACGAAGTTTTTTAACAAATCATGCGTGTGGTTGACTTTCTTGTCAACTAACTTACCCTTACTCACTTTAGAACAGTCAAAGTATATACTAACTTGGGACCACTAATCAACAAACATTTCCATCACAGGCTGTAATTCTGCATATAGAATTATTCAAAACGCTTGCAATAAAGTTATTTGTGCTGACAATAACATGTTAGAGAATAAATTGCTCTGCTCCATAAATGTTGCTATTTTTTTTTTTCTGTAGTTTGCCCTCTTTAATTATAATTGACACTACAAGAGTACAATGCTTTACTGATGACAAACATGTTGATTGCAGTGTCTGCTTTGGGCATTGGCCACTGGATGGGCCCAACAACGAGAATGTCACTTCCAAGTTTTAGGTAAATTAGTGCAAGAAGCCATTATGTCCACAATATGGTACCAAAGTCTTCAGTTTTCCATTACTAACGATCACAAATTGTTCCAAATTTGTAGTGGAGCTACAGAGTATAATCCTAACCTCCTCAAATACTCTTGCCAGATTGAATGCAGGTTAGAATTTAATCTTATATATTTTAAGTGTAAAATTTTTTTACTATCAATTAATAAGAATAAGAAATTATGTTAGTATGACTTTTAAGATAATTATCATAAAAAAATCAACAAACTTATTATATATGATAGTTTATGATTACATGACAGTATAAAAACCCTTTACTTTGGATACACGATTTACTCTTTCTTTTAAACTTAAAAGGCACAAAGAAATTAATCAATATTATGTTTTTTGACATATGAGCCTGACAGTAGTCTAAAGTATCTTATCAATCTAAATATTGAATAGGGTGCAAGCATTGAAGCCCTTGAAGGTTTCAGGAGCATTCCCTTCAACAAATGATGACACTGAACTGTCATTAGAAGATTATGGAAGCAGCAGCCATGTAGCTAAAGATCACGAAAATGATGCACAGAATTTCAGCACTTGTGTGATGTTATCAAAACCCATATTAGCGCTCAAGTTTAATCAAATGTTGATGCAGGTTGAAGCTCCCCTTGTGCTTTCCCAATGCTCAAATTCTTTAGAAACTACAGTTAGTTCTGTTCCATAGGCAATATTTGTTAGGGGATAAGTGTGTATGCTGAATACTTAATCCATCATGTAATCAGTTCCAGTTCTAATAATGAAGTATCAGTAGAGTTATATTATCATATTCTATTATAAAGTAGTTTATTTGAGTTGGTTAAAATTATTTGTTATCATAATAAAGATTACGATAATCAAAAATAAGTCATTTATAATTTTAATTCAAATTATTCTTAATCATTTGTTTTGGGTAATAATGATGACTTGATTGTATACATTTTCCTGGTACGAAATTTTTTGGATTGTTGATTGGTTTGAAGTTCAGAAATATTTTGAAGCAGGAAGCCACAAGAGAAGTCTGCATTTCACGAATACAATTCTTTATGTATAGGCTGTTTTCTTTTGTTTACTCAGATTTTAAGCTGCGGTTTTTGCACTCTGATATTTGTACTTTGGCTTGGTTTCTGCACTTGTGCTAAAACTGAGTTTTACTTTACTAAATACATTCGTTTTACCTTTCGAAAAAAAATTAAGATAGATCAATATATATATAATATTTTTTGTTAAATAAAAATTAATAGATCTTATTTATTAAATTACATATATAGATGATATACATGAAAATGTGATCATTAAACTAACTCAATTGAAAATTTATAATGGTTAACATTACCTTAAGCCGTCAATAGAAAATTCTTAGGAAGAAACTTAATAGTTTTTCTTGATCTGAGATTATTATAGTAATTAATAAGATATTTATTGTATTTTAATTTTGGACACGTAATGCTTTAGGTATTAGTTGAATGAACATTGATTAAAGACTTGTAGAATTAATGATTAATCAAGAAGAAATTTATTAATTCTAGGTAATGAATTTGAACTTTAGTAAGACCTTGGTCAAGACAATTAAATGAAAGAACCATGTAGCCGGCCATGTTTGGATCCATAAGCCTCAAGTAGAGCTTAAGCTATTAACCACGATGGTATGATGATGTCTTACCCTACCCAGGCGTAGATGAAGGCATTCGTGGATGCGTCAGGCCTTAAGGGCCTTTGTAAGGCGCGGTATAAGTCTGCGAATAAAGGCATAGTAAATGCCTTCTCGAGAGATGATATGAGGAGACATTCTTCTTCCACCTGTCAGTTAGAGAGATGACTATCATCCTTGATGATGTGTCTTCTCTATTACATTTTCCTATCACATGCACGCTCCCCACTCATTCCACAACAACCTTTAACAATGAGCATATTAAAGCATTGTGGAGGTCTAAGCTTCACATTATGACGAACCAGGAAGTAGATGTTGCGATTTCAACAAGACCCGAGGTAGCTCTGGCTTGGTTAGAGGAGTTGTGTGACAACTATGTTGATTTTGGGTCCTATGTATGGGTTGCCAAGGCGTATCTATTACACTTGCTTGACAATATAATATTTGTTGACAAGAGCTTGATGCATGTACACATATACATGTTGACAGTAATGAATGTCAAGTAATATTTTGTTATCTTAGATAGAATATGTAATTGTTTTTTCTTAAAGCAACAAGTGATATGTCCTTACCTATTCTAATGAATTTAGGATCATTAGAACATTCAAACAATATCCATCAGAAGTTGATTTCATGTTACCATTGTAATACACAAAAACAAGGATTGTCTCCATCTTTCAAGCAATATGGTGAATATGAACCCAATGGATAAAGTTGTCTTAAACCACCATTGATGTTTTATATTGAATGATGTATTGTTCACTTGTGAGTCAATTATCACATTGTTGATAAATCATAATTTGAGTGATATTTTATGTGAGTTTTCATACTATTTCATGTATTTTCTTGACATAACTCATGTTTGGACATTAGTTTTTACCTTGCAGAAGTATAATCATTTAATCAAGTAAAAAAGTTAAAAAATGCATAATTTCATGAAGATCTGATATTATTTTCACTTGATAATGGTCATGATCAACTAGGAAGGTCATGTCAATCATGAGGATCCTCATCATTTCATAACATCTTAAGCTTTAGTTTCAGGATTTCGATAACGACCGTGATGAATATCATAATGACCGTAGTGAGCTTAATTAAGGATAACTATCTTTAGGCATCTAATTAAAGTAATTATCTTTAGATATCATATTTGAATATATATATATATATATATATATATATATATATACACACACACACACACACATATATAGTGTACCTAATTGAAGTAATTATTTTTAGAGATCATATTAAAATATCTATCTATATTTGTATTATGTTTAACAAAAAACAACAATTACGATTGCATTGATTAAATATACAACTTAGATTGCATTGAGCTTTACAAAGGTACTATTCTTGTTAGATCATCATCAATATGATTGTTCTCTAAAGCAAAAAAGTAACAATCTAGATTTTCCCTAACTTATCAATGATCCACATTGCATGGATTTATACACATTAGATATTTATTTTTTCATCAAATAGATTTTAAAAAAAGAATAAACATAATAGAATCATAATTTTATTGTATTATGCATAAAAGAATCATATTTCCATCGCAACAAAATCAAGCAACAATCATGTATTAAATTTTAAAATAGAGGCACTTCGAGATAACCAATTATACTGTTAGATAATTGATTAATTTGTTCATTCATTTAGAACTTTTGAATTTTAAAAACTTGTTTCAATCCAACATTTATCCTAATTATATGTAAGTTCATTTTATCAAGATGGTTCTAGGGTTAGCCTAAATGTTTCACCTAGAAGGCTTTAAACAAGAAATAAAATAAAAACTTGCAATAGATGCAAGTGTTTCCAAAAAAACCAATAATATGTTACAATTGTAGAAAGTCAAGTCATATAGCAAGATTTTGTAGGCTAAATAAAAAAAATCAATCTTTAAACCTTGTTCAATTGAAGAATATATTAATAATTTATATTGGTATAAACATTCAAAGAGAAATATGACAAAGAATCTTCCTCCCAATACTCTAACCAAATCGAACATGAAGATATTTGTTTCTAATTAGAAGAAGAATATCATGAAATCAATGTACTAACAAATAAATAAAAATAAAAATAGGATCATTTGTTTCAGACAATCAACTCAATTTTTCATCCTCAAGAAAAGAAAACATATTTAGAAAAACTAAATTATTAGAGGAAAAACTCCCAAAACAAAAGATTATAAATATACTTTCACTCATTTAAAAAATATATTAGAAAATTTTACTAAATGATGTTTTAAAAATTTAAAAAATATTAAATAATGATAAAATTATATATTTTGAGGATAAAAGAAAATAGGATAAACAATTATCCAGTTCTAAAAAAGAAGTGCTTTAGTTTATGAGAAAAAAATCATGCATAAAAAGTTTTTATGAGAAAAATAGGAAAAATAATTATTCATTTTTTAAAAAGTTTTATACAATCATTTAATCATAATCCATTATATATGATAAATTTGTTGATTTTTAAAATAATTATCTTAAATTAATTAAAAGATGATTTGTGATTGAATAATAGTTAAAATTATTTTACACTGCATAGATATTAAACTCTTATTTTATTATATTAAAATGAATAAATTATATCATATTAAGTTATTTTAATGTGATCCAAAAAAGAATTTATAACAAATACTTTGTCACTTTTTAAAAAAATAAATGAAAAACCAAACAATTTATATTTTTCAACGTGAACATCAATTAATTAAATGTATCAAAAGCTGACTTGACAAGAAAATAAATAAAAAAAGAAAATATCCATCCAATAACCTTCGTTATATTATATAAAATAAAACCTTGTTTGTGTATCTGCTTAATTTTTAAGCTACGCGTCGTTTATATTTATATAAAAATAGTGTGTCACCTTAAAAAAAAACAAATCGAAAACCGAGCAACTTCTAGTTTTTAAAAATGAACATTAATTATTAATTAATATATCAAAAAGTGTAAAATAGAAAAAGAAAATATCCCTCCAATAACCTTAATAAAACCAATCAACTTCTATTTTTTCAAACATTAATTATCAATTAATATATCAAAATTAAAGCTGACTCAACTGGTAAATAAAGAAAGAAAACATCCCTCCAATAATCTTTGCTTTTGCTATATAAATATAAAAATAAAACCTAGTTTATTTATCAGCTGAATTTTTAAGCTACGCGTGGTTTCTATTTATATAAAATTGTTATCGTTTACACTATATAAGACTGGGCCCATTTAGGTGTAGGCCCAAACCGTTCTCATCCAAAAACACTCACGTTTCGACACACAAAAAAAAGGAAAACCCTTCTTAGCTTAGCTTCTTCTTCTCCGATCAACAGTCGCCTCCTCTCCTCCTTATTTTGCGTCGCCTCGCCGGAAAGACACAAAACAGAGAGAGAGAGAGAGAGAGAAGGGTCCGTATAAATTAGGGTTTCTTTCACCTAACAGAGCCGTCGAACCTAGCCTCTTTTTTCTTCCTCTTTCGCAGAGCGAGCGACTCGCGAAAATAAGATCCTGCTCCTGATCTAGGTCGCAAAATCGCAGAATCATTCGATTTTGCGATTCAGATCCTGATTTTTACTACCTTGCCTGTGAGGAACGATGTTTGGTTCGAACCGTAAGTTTTTGCCTCCTCTTCTGTTCTATTATGCTGTTCGAGCGTTAATTTGCTTTCTTATTAGGCTAATTGCATATTTATTCAAGTATCGTGGTCCCTTTGTTGAAGTTGGAGAATGATTGTTTAGTATTGCTATTATTCTTTGCTGCTTTTGTTGTTATTAAGTGTGTGAGGGTGAGGGCGATGTTTATTTGATTATTGGATGCTTCCACAAAGCATTAATAAATGAAAATTACTCTCTCAACAGCTTTTGGGCAGTCGTCGTCGAGCCCTTTCGGCTCTCAATCGGTTTTCGGACAGACCAATTCGAGTAGCAATAATCCTTTTGCCCCTAAGCCATTTGGTAGTACAGCTCCATTTGGTTCGCAAACCGGCGGTTCCATATTTGGAGGTACTTCCACGGGGGTGTTTGGAACAGCTCAACCGTCTTCTCCATTCGGTGCTTCGTCATCACCGGCTTTCGGTAGTTCACAACCCGCTTTTGTGTCATCTTCAACTCCTGCTTTTGGTAGTTCCTCGTCGTCGTTTGGTGGTATGTATGCATGGAATTGAAGGAATCCATATTTCATTTCATTTACTGCTAGTTGTTTTTCTAGTTTATTCATTAGATTGTCATTGTTTTTCTCTTTGAATGCCGAAAATCACACAGCTTAACAACGGATTTATTGAATTCCTGAGTTTTATACATCTATAGTGATTATTAGTAGTATCATTTGACTCGCTGTCTTCCTTTATTCATTATGTTATCTGACAGTTTTGTAATTAAATCTGAGAATTGATTCTCTTGCTTTCTAGGATCTTCAGTTTTTGGTCAGAAGCCTGCTTTTGGAGGCTTTGGATCTACTCCTACTCAAACAACTCCATTTGGTGCTGCTCAGCCATCACAACCAGCTTTTGGAAGCAGCATATTTGGTTCCTCAACACCTTTTGGTGCATCGTCTCAGCCTGCATTTGGTGCGACAAGCAACCCAGCATTTGGTGCTACAAGCACTCCTGCATTTGGTGCAACGAGCACCCCTGCGTTTGGTGCAACGAGCACTCCTGCATTTGGTGCTACAAGCACCCCCTCATTTGGTGCAACTAGCACCCCTGCTTTTGGTGCTACAAGCAGTCCTGCATTCGGTGCAACCAGTGCCCCTGCATTTGGTTCAACCTCAACTCCAGCTTTTGGTAGCACAGGGAGTGCATTTGGGGTGTCAAGTACTCCTGTATTTGGTAGTGGGGGAGCATTTGGGGCTTCGAGTAACCCTATGTTTGGTTCATCAAGTACATCTGCTTTTGGCACTTCAAGCAGTCCATTTGGGGCTACTAGTACTCCTGCTTTTGGGGCCTCTAGTACCCCAGCATTCAGTTTTGGATCCACTCCTCAAGCTTTTGGTCAATCATCTTCTGCATTTGGTAACAGCAGCCCATTTGGGAGTACAGCCTCACCCTTTGGAGGTCAGAGTTCAGCGTTTGGTGAGTTCAAGAATCATTAGAATTTTGACTGTGATATTCTATTTTCAGGATACAAGGAACTGGAGTATCTTGTGCAAATGTAGTTGAAAGTCATTGCATATTTTTTCTTGCAGGATCCCAAACTCCGACATCAACTTTTGGAAATACTGGTGGGCAGTCAGGTTTTGGAGGTCAACAACGGGGTGGAAGTAGAGTAGCTAGTTACACAGCAACAACTGAAGCAGATAGTGGTACCTCTGGACAGACTGCAAAATTGGAGTCCATATCTGCCATGCCTATTTACAAAGACAAAAGTCATGAGGAACTAAGATGGGAGGACTATCAATTGGGAGATAAAGGTTTTTTGTTTTTATTTTTTTTATAAATTATAAATAATTTGATAATTCTTCTGGCTTTCATTGTGGTATGATGATCTTAACCTAATCTATTATATAATTCAAATTTAGGTGGATCACTTCCCTCTACGCAATCAACTGGTTTGACAGGCTTTGGTTCGTCTACAACACAGACAAATGCCTTTTCTCCTTCACCAGTGTTTGGTCAATCATCAGCCAATCCTTTCTCTAGCACAGCACCTAATTCTAACCCTTTTGCGCAAAAGAGTTCACCTTTTTCTTCTGGATTTGGAACTTCGGCTGCTCCTGCCTTCAGTTCATCAGCTTTTGGTTCTTCAACGTCAGCAGCAGCACCTTCTCTTTTTGGCTCATCGCCATCTCCATTTGGAGCTAACTCTTCTTCAACACCCGGCTTTGGGCAATCTCCATCCCTGTTTAATACTGCTCCTGCTCAGGCTACATCTTCACCATTTGGCAATAGCATTTTTGGCAACACACAGTCATCTCCATTATTTAGTTCTGCAGCCCCTACAGGTGGACAGACAGGTTCAGCTTTTGGGCAGAATACCTCCCCCTTTGGACAGACTACTACACCTTCTTTTAGTCAATCAAGCCTGTTCAGTTCACCTTCTTCTGGGCTTGTTGGAAGTATTTTCTCATCAAGTGCACCTCTCACTTCTAATAATCTGACAGGTTTTGGTCAAACAGCGGTACGTAGTTTCATTTGAATTTGATGTTTTTCACATACAATCTATTTTTCTTTTAAATCACTATTTGTTTGAGCCAAGATAAATTGGAGTCATATTTGAGCTTTATACTTTACAAACTTATTGAACATTATGAAAGTATTCTATAAATATTGCATATAAATGATGAGTAGTACAGCAACTAAAATAAAGCCTTATCTCATTAGGAAGGTTGGCTATATAGATCTGTCAACTCGATTGTGCTCCATTAAAAAATAAAATTGCAGTAAAAGGGTAAAACCATCTCTCAACTAGTGGCTGTACGAAATATGACTATACTATTTAAACATCAAACAAGTTATTTGAACCCTAAGCAAATCAAATATTGTTGGTGTTAGATATAAAACCATACTGGTGTCACTGCCCAACAGCTTGTGCTTTTGTGAGAATTAAAACTTAATAAGGTATTGAAGTCTCTATGATCAAGATTTTAGGAACTCAATCTCTAGTTACTCCATTCTTCTGATAAAAATTAAGTTTCAGCACAATTCGGCATGTGTGGTTCAAACTTTCTTTCTGTAGGGTATGTGTTAGATATAAAACCATTCCAAGGTCTCTCTACCTTGCAGCCAAAGCATTTGGGAGAGTTGGTTGTTGGAATTTTTCATATACTGCAATTCTCAAACAAACTTCAGTTGTGAGGATATTTCAACTTGATTGATTTACTTACACCTGTAGATCTGGCATAGAGCATTGTTTATTTCAGTACGAGGAGCATATTGCACCATCTTTGAATTTATTTGTGCTATTGATATGTGAATTTACAGAGCAAAAATGAAGATCCTTTAAAATAACTAATTTACCTTGGGATATTTGTGCTTAAGCTTAGCATATTTTTGTCCATTTTCAAGTTTCCTTTGTATTATGTATGCATGTATAGTGGATTTCCACTGTGAGATAATAAAAGCTCAAGTTTGAACTGCATTTTGACTTTCTGATACTTTTGTTTGACTTTTATACCTGCAGCCATCCATTTCAACACCTTTTCAACCTGCACAACCTGCTCAGTCGAGTGGTGCTTTTGGCTTTAGCAACTTTGGTCAGACACAACCTGGTCAGTTCAATATATTATATAATGCTTGTACTATTTGTTTTGTTTCATGCAATGGTTGAAGGATTAATGTTTTGAATGACTGTTTTATTATACGGTCTTAAATAGTTGGTGCAAGCAGCTTCGGTGGCACTCCAGGCATATTTGGTCAGAATAATTTTGGACTCGTGTAAGTTACAATTATTTTTAAGTCTTGCATTTAGTTCAAATTGTTTTACAATTTACCTTTTGGGGGTGACCAAGGGACTGTGACTTTTGATACATGAAGCCCCCATATAATTAATACGACACAGGTATTAATGTGGCATGGATACAGGAAATTCTTAAATATTCAAGATATGATATATGACCTAAATACGAAGACATGAGTTTAAGAAAAAATACTTAACATAAATCATAGTGGTCAATCATGAGAAGTAACAAGTACTCCTTGTATAGACGTCTTGGCTCTATATAAATGTCTACTATTTACTATAGCTTTAAGGATACAATCTAAAAGATAGAGTTGTATGTAATTTTAATCCCTATTGAAATTATGGGAGCTGTATCCCAAACATCAGTCAATAAAAGAAAAAAATTGGAGGATACTCCTTGGATATGCATCTAGGAGTATCATATGTGTATTGTTATTTGAGCCGATTTGTGTATTTGTTTTAATATTTTTTGTTTTTAAACGCTAAATAACCATTTTAGTCTTTTATCTTATTTATTTTGTCCACTTTAGTCCTTTATCTTATTTAAAAGCCTCAAAATGGTCCTTTATCTTTTAAAAAGTTTACTTTGGTACCTTATTAAAAGTTTCAAAATTGTCCTTCAAAAAAATACTCAGATAAAGGACCATTTTGAATATATTTAAATAGTAGAAGGACCATTTTGAACCATTTGAATAAGATGAGACACCAAAGTGAAACCTTTTAAAGGATAAAGGATCGTTTTAACCTTTTAAATGAGATAGAGGACCAAATTGAACTTTTTAAAAGATAAATAATCATTTTGATCAAAATAAATAAGATAAAGGACTAAAATGGTCATTTTAGCCTTTTTTTAAATGAGTTTGCATATTATTTGAGAGAAGTCTTGGCTCTATAATAAATGTCTACTATTCACTATAGCTTTAAGGATACAAAGGAAAGGATAGAGTTGTATGTAATTTTAATCCTATTGAAAGTTTGGAAGCTGTACCCCAAACATCAGTCAATAAGAAAAAATTGGAGGATACTCCTTGGATATGTTTCTAGGAGTATCATACGTGAATTGTTATTTGGGCCGAGTTGTGTATTTGTTTTAATATGTATTTTTTTTAATGAGATTGGAGATTGCATTGTTTTTTTTATAATTATTTTGGATTTCTTTTTGTTTGACAGGTCTTCTACCCCCCAGAGTTCAGTGGCTGTACAAGCAGTTCCGAATACAAATCCATTTGGAACACTTCCTGCGTTGCCTCAGATGTCAATTGGTCGAGTTGGAACCACTCCTTCAATTCAATATGGAATCTCTAGCATGCCTGTAAATGCTCTCTCTCTTGGTTTTAACTTTTGATTTTGTTGATTTTTATCCTGGTTTTGTTTAAACTCAAGACAGAAATTATTTAATATTTTGTCCATCCAAACTATCAGCAACGTTTGAGTAGTTTGAGTTTCAATAAAGCTAATGGCTTCAATATGACACCTCATTTCAGGCTCTAGACAAACCTGCTCCTGTTAGAATATCCTCTTTATTGACATCTCGGCATCTCTCTCAAAGACGAATAAGGCTTCCTGTCAGGAAATATCATTCTAAGAATGATGGTCCAAAGGTGAGTATTTGTAGCTCTATATATGATCAATCTAGGTTTCTAGTGACATGATCTTTCATGGAGCTAAATATGGTATGCCTTAACTACCTTGTTCTCTTGCAGGTTGCATTCTTCAGTGATGATGAGGATACTCCAACGACACCCAAGGCTGATGCTCTGTTCATTCCTAGGGAAAATCCAAGGGCGTTGATAATTTGTCCCATGGAGCAATGGCCAGGAAAGGTTTCCGAGAAGCCATCAACATTTAAGGATAGATCCATCCCAGTGAATGAGAATGGTAATATCTTTTATATTGATTGTATTTTGTGTTCTATCCTACTCCCACTCGAGTGTTAGGAATAGAGTATTCATTCAGTACATTGGTTAATGTGTGCCATCCAAAGATTCGTGTTCCAGTGTTTGCTATGATGGAATAGAGTATTCAATTTGTTTTTGAAAACCTGGATGAATAGTGTCTAAATCCTACAACTGTAGTTAGAAGTACTTCCATAAATTACTTTATGCGCATGCACATGTGTATGTATATTCAAAAGCTACTCTTAACCTTTGTTTTTCTTAATGAAGTTATCTAACTATCTTCATTTTTTTTAATATATTTTTTAATTAAAAAAACCTTTTACCATAAAATGTGCTGACAAACATGCCCTTTTTTTCCTTTCAAATGCCATGTTCAGGAAATATCTCGAAAGATGCATCTGTAACACCTGATAGAACCACTTCACAGGATAAAGATAAAGAGAGTATGTGTTCCTTATGAATTTCAAGTATTTAGTTTATTGATCTTCTTCAATAGTGTTTTTTTGAATTTATTGAACTTTGGTTGTTGTGATGTTAATGGTAATGCAATTATTATCCAATCATTGTGATTAAACTAATTTATAAATGATGGGTCATTAAAATGCCCCCTCACTACTCCCACAAATTCCTGTGCCATAATTTCTGCAAATGATTCCAGAGAGTGCTGTAGAAAATGGTGTTGTCAAGGAGCAAGCTCAGCCTATAACGACAAAGCCAACATCCAATGGGAGCAATGAAGATCATTCTCTACAAAAGGCGGACGTGTACAAGACACTCAGTGGTCACAGAGCTGGTGAGGCTGCCATTGTCTATGAACATGGAGCTGATGTTGAGGCACTAATGCCAAAACTACGGCGATCTGATTACTACACACTGCCTCGTATACATGAACTGGCGGCCAAGGAAAGAGCTGAACCAGGATTCTGCAGTCATGTTAAGGACTTCGTGGTTGGAAGGCAAGGTTATGGCAGCATCAGATTCTTGGGTGAGACGGACGTGCGACGGCTCGATCTTGAGTCCCTCATTCAGTTTAACAACCGGGAGGTGATTGTATACATGGATGATTTAAAGAAACCTCCTGTTGGACAAGGGCTGAATAAGCCTGCTGAGGTGACACTACTCAACATAAAATGTTTCGACAAAAAAACTGGCCATCAGTATACAGAAGGACCGAAGATTGAGAAATACAAGGAGATGCTCAAGAGAAAGGCTGAGGACCAAGGTGCTGAATTTTTATCATATGATCCCACTAAAGGAGAGTGGAAGATCAGGGTCAGCCATTTCAGCATCTACAAGCTAGTAGAAGATGAAAACAGTTGGATAAATGATGACAACTAAGGTTGGTCCGTCTGGTTTTGATACAGTGGAAGACCACAGTAAATTTGATAGTTTCAGAACCAATGTTCTGCTTTAAAATGTATTTGTTTTTTTCCTGTAAATTGTCACTGTATTGTGTGGATATAGCTTGGGCCAATGTTGTTGATGTGGTTCTTATCTTGCTTTGGGGATATTTGATAGATCTTACGGTTGGGGATGTTCAAATATGGGTTTCCTAGTATCATTTTTTTACGTACTTAAATTTTGATTCGCATAGCTGTTACGGTTATTTCAACTTTTATTTTTTTGAATTATGATGTTTGATATGATTTTTTTTATTTCAATAAGTTGATTAAGAGTTCAGTCAAAATGTGTTTGGTTTGCTTAAGTATTTAGAATTTCTTTTGCAGAATGTAATATCAGAATTCAGAATTGAATTTAACCTTTCGAATAAATTTTAAATAAAATAACATGTTTTGTGTATTTAAAAAGCAGGAATAATATCTTGTAAACTATTTCCCAACATAGGCTATTCCGCTATTGAATTTAACATAAAGGCTTTTTACGATTAATTTACCTCTTCATGATTACTAATAACTGATTTTGAGCGGTTTTATCTTATCGGACTTGAAATGTTAAAATGTAAAATAAAGATTATAAATGAAGTTCAAAAGCCATTGTACTAAGAGTGTTGCTGTAATTTGTTTTATTTTTATTTTTATTTTTTATCTATAGGATATCGAAGATAGAAAAAGGAAGTTTATATCATCAGGTATTCTATTCAATCAATTGGGCAATAAATATTTAACTCGAGCAAAATTGTTTTGCATAAAGGATACCTTTAGTCTATAAAAGTGAACTTTTAAATAAGGTATCATTTTGGAGATATATTTAAATAGAAATAAGATAAGATATCAAAATAAATTTTTAAAAATTGATTTTAAACATATAAATGACAAAATTGATTTTTTTAAATAAAGGATCATTTTGAACGAAAATAAATACGATAGTTTAACCTAAAAAAATACATAATTATGAAAAAGCATTCTAAAAATGCTTTTCTCTTTTCTACAACCAGCAAGATTACCAATAATTAATTTTGAATGTCATATTATCAATTTTAAAATTTAATGGATAAAACAATATTTTTTCAGAAGATAAAACAATATCTTAAATATTCATATTTGTTCAAGTTGAGAGTTAGATTAGGAAAGTAAAGTTGTCTCTTTAAATATTTTATATAACTACATATTTATGACTCAAATTAAGATATCTTATTAAATTTGAAGAAAGTCTTACTGATAACTGATCCACATTTTTGACCATTATTCTAGTATATCTTCACTGATAATACATATTAATCTCTAATAGAGAGAAGTATAATTAAAAAAAAAAAATAGAAAATGGATAATTATTTTTGTAAAGGAAGAGAATATAATTTAATCTCTCTCTTTTTTAAAAATACTAATAGAAACTTTTATATCTGTAAGATTCTCGAGTGAGAGATCGAATAATATCTTAATTTTTGTGGTAAATCTTTTAAAATAATCCGTCTTAAATTTTATTAAGAAAATTGTAAGAAAAAAATTAAAGTTTATGGCACTATTTAGTACTTAAGAAAAAGGAGGTATGGAGTATCGGAAAAAAGAAGTATATACAATCTCCATCTATTTTCTTTTTATATACTATGGATTTACTTTTCTTTCTTTATTTTGTTTTTTTCATTTGATAACAGGAAGATATATTACATTAGTCTCTTTGGTCTAAGAAAATATATTGCATTAGCTTCGACGACAGGAGCAGAGAATCCAGCGACGCTCGTGCTGCTGCTTCGCACCCTTTCTGTCTCATTTTGTCAATTTTATGGCTCACTGGCGTGTACGCCATACGGAAAGTATGATGGCAAATTCATAAATATAATAAAGAATATATAAAAGTGATGGCACCATGGACAACCTAAACCTTCAATACATCCAAAATACTTCATGAATTTCACCCTGATGGTACTCTCAGCCAAAAAATAAATAAAAATACAAGGAAACTAAGTTAGTTTTTTTTTTTTTAGGTCAGATGTATTTTTATTGGAGATAATCTTGTTGGAACAGAATAAATTTGTGATGAACAACAGTAAAAAAATTTCTTCATGTAATTGCATATCCAAGATTAAATCGAGATATCTGATTAAGTTCGACCCCTCGGGATAGAAAATTAAGTTGTTACAATAAAAAAAGGAAGTCATTGATGAAGAAATACAAACCACTAATAACTTACTTTTACAGGCATGTTGTGGCATATGCTGCTCAAATACGCAAGCCATACACTTGATGTTTAACAATTTACATAACAATCACGCGAGTGGAAAAAATTACATATTGACGAAAAATAAATCTACAAAGTGATCGTGGATATCCGGTCTAACAAATTTTACTTTTCTCTATCGAGTCGACAATTTGGTGTCGTTTTTTAATCACAGCAAACAAGTGTCAAATTTAAGACCCATTCCTTAACATATTGTGCTAAAAAATATTCCAACTTTCCAAGTCAGTGCCCAAAAGTCCTCACAGACCAATGCCATTTTACATAATGTATCAATCCTGCTAAATTGAGATAACTTTGGGTCTGTATTTAATCATTTTGGGATTGGTGTGGGGAGAACAAGAGCAAGACTCGAATTGTTGTTTTGAGAAAAAAACATAGGACAGAGAGATCACTAAGAACCTATCAGGGACTTCACTTTTTGTATCATCAGTGCAAGAGTTGGCTAAAGAGAATTTGTCTAATGTTCCACAAAGATACATTCAGCCTCAACATCAAGACATGGTTCTCATCTCTGAAGAAGCTAATAGTAGCCTTGAGATTCCAGTTATTGACATGCAGAGGTTTGTTATCTGTGGAATCTGGGAGTTCAGAATTGGATAAGCTTCACCCTGCTTGCAGAGAATGGGGATTCTTCCAGGTCTCTTTTCTCTCTTTATCCTTCAATTTCTTTGTAACTCTAACACAACTGTCTGTTTGATTCTGGACTCTTGAAATTGTAGATACATGATAAAAATCAGTCGAATCATTTAAAAGCTAAAATTATATATGTATTAGAGAAAATTTAGATATAGTTTCTCAAGTATTTTTCGTATTGTTCTCTAATCAGAATTGGAATTTAATATAAAAGTAGTTTTCGTAGTAAAAGTTTGAATTAAATAGTAACATGAGTTATCAAAATAAAATTCTAATTCTCACAAGAGAACAATACCAAAAATACTTAAAAGAAACTGCATTTAAGTTCTGTCCATATGTATATGTTAAATTTGAAATTTTGAATTTTGATTTGATTTAGTTGTTAATATCCATTGTAGCTGATAAACCCTGGTGTTAGCTCTTCCTTGGTGGAGAAAGTAAAGTTGGAGATTCAGGATTTCTTCAACCTTCCAATGTCAGAGACATATGTAATTAGTATTTTTAAATTTTCGTTTCATTGAAATTTGATATCAAATATAAAAAAATCTTGGGCCTTATGAAATTAAGAATATTTTAGATATAATCTGATTAAATAAGACATATGTAATTAGTATTTGTTTATATTTACAAAAAATAAAAGCCTTTTTGTTATTTATATTTGAGACTAAAAGGAGTATGACTTAAAAAAATTTCTAAAATTTCAATAATACTACATAATTGAGTATGTTGAGTACGTATGGCTTTAATTTAGTTAAAAGGACACACATAACATAACTCTAGGTCAGAAGCAATCAGACGTTTGAATTGTGGTTGCTCAATCGACATAGTAATTGGATGTCACCAATTAGATGAAAATTCAGTTTTCGCTTCCAAATTCAAGCTTACCTAAGGCAATGTAATTCTTTATTATTTTAAAATTGTAATCTTGTTTAAAATTAAATATAAATAAGAAGACTTTGTTAGCTTGAATCAACAAGTCATTCATATAATTTATTTGAAAACTATATTAACAAGTTTAAACTTGAATTATCTTAAAATATATTTAAATTAAGTGTAACTTGATAACATACCTTAAGATAAGGGTATACGTTAACCAATCTCACTGTATATAATTTATATTGATTCTGACTGCTGGTGTCACATGAATTAAACTATGGTCATACTACAAAGTACAAAATCAGTAGATAAAATTAATTAAACTTGATCCAAGTTAATTAACTCGGGACCCCTGGTTGATTTTGGTTTTGATTGCATTGTTTTACATGGCAGATTATAAGTAATGGAATATACCGAAGTGTTGACCATCAATAGTGAACTCTGCAAAAGAAAGGATTTCAATTGCAACATTCCACACGTCAAAACATGATGGGGTGATAGGTCCGGCAAGGTTCAAAAGAATCGAATTTGGACTAGCTCAACATACATGATCAACGCATTTTGTTACCTTTATCAATACTCATTAAAATTTGCAGTCAAGTTCCAACCCCATCCTCATAGATGAGTATTTACCCTACCTATTGCAGATATTTTTTTAGACACTTACAAGGTTGAGTAGAATTGTCATTCTTATCTCCGAATCTTTTGATGTAATTATGAGCTCATGGTGACATAATTCTTTTGAAATATTATGCATTACTTAATTTGTGTTTTTTTTGGAAGAGAAAATTTATGATTTTTGAGCAATCACAGCCCATACATAATAAAATAGAATTAATAAATGTGTAAAAAAATTCGTTAAAGTAATTATTTTCTTTAAATATTTGTCTCAAAAAAGTGTTCTAAGATATGGGATTCATATTGTTTCCTGTCACTAAATTTTTTCAGTAAGAAAAAAAATAAAATAATGGGTGTGTGTTTTCTCGTAAGGGAAAAAAATAATAACTGAGTGTCAGACATTTATTGTATTTTTCTCTTTCCTATGGATAAGATCCATTACTAAAAAGGAGTTTAATTCCTAAGATATTATTAAGTTGTCACAATCTCTATTCTAAAACTTTAAGATCAGTAACATGTCACATCTGATTAATCCTTTCTCTACAGAAAATCTCATCATTATTATTAATTTATTTTTAATCAAATTATAAAAACACAATTTTAATAGTTGATTATTTATTTTATTTTAAGAGTCTTAAGATATCAACCTTTCACAACTTGCGTTTCAAAAGGTTTAGTCAATAATAAAAAATGTATTCATAACCCACAAAAATGTTATAGAGAATGAAATACTAACATTTATCTTACAAAAAATGAAATGTCTAAAATCAATACCCATAGATGCATGATGTGCTTATGTATGATTGCTGTTATAAAACACTTCCCATCTTTCATGTGAGAGGAAAGGTTAGGGTGAGGGAAAGCAGAGGAGAGTAGTCAGTTGTTAACATTGAGAACAACATAGGACGAAAATGAAGACTTTAGCCATGGAAGAGACCATCAAGAACCTATCAGGAACTTCACTTTTGGTATCATCAGTTCAAGAGTTGGCTAAACAGAATTTGTCTAGTGTTCCTCAAAGATACATTCAGCCTCAAAATGAAGACATTGTGGTCTTATCTGAATAATATAATAGTATCCTTGTGATTCCAATTATTGACATGCAGAGCCTGCTCTCTGTGGAATCTTGTAGTTCTAAATTGACCAAGCTTCACCTTGCATGCAAACAATGGGGATTCTTCCAGGTCTCTTTTCTCTCTTTATCCCCCAATTTATTTATAGAAGTAACACATCTTTTTGTTTGATTCTGGAATTAGAAATTGTAGATATATAAAAGAAATCACTTAAGAGTTGAAACTATATTTGTACATGCTAAATTTGTAAATTTTGAATTGTGAATTGATCTAGCTGTTAAATGTTGATATCCATTTCTAGCTGATAAACCATGGGGTTAGCTCTTCCTTGGTGGAGAAAGTGAAGTAGGAGATTCAAGATTTCTTCAACCTTCCGATGTCAGAGAAGAAAAAGTTTTGGCAGAGTCCACAACATATGGAGGGTTTTGGACAAGCATTTGTTGTTAGTGAAGAGCATCAACTTGATTGGGCTGACCTTTTTTTTATGACCACTCTTCCAAAACATTTGAGAATGCCCCACTTATTTCCAAAGCTCACTCTTTTATTCAGGTTATCTTCCCTTTTTTTTTTTTTTTTTCTCTTCTCTCTCTCTCTCTTTCTTAAGTAAGTGTAATCACTGATCAGACCTCATATGTAGATACTCTCTGAATAAACTTCTAAGTAAGCATTTATAATATAAAATAATAAAAAATGAAATTCTAAAAACAAGTTTTTTTGCATTAGTTAAAATTAATATAAGCATAACTAATTGTTAGAAACTCTCTTATATTTACTAATCCAAAATCTAAGACTAATTTCAACTTATGAAAAGTTTATTTTATTTTATTTTTTCATTTCAAAGAGCTTGCATGCCATGCTAGAGTCACTTCTCTTTGTAACTCAGGAACACCTTAGAACTCTACTCACAGGAACTTAAAAATCTAGCCATGGTTGTTGTTGAACAAATGGGAAAAGCTCTAAAGATGGAAGAAACAGAAATGATAGAGTTTTTAAAGATCGTATGCAGACTATGAGGATGAACTATTACCCACCATGTCCTCAACCAGAGAAGGTTTTTGGCCTCACTTCCCATTCAGATGCAGCTAGTGAAGTAGAAGGGCTTCAGATAAGGAAATATGGCATGCCCTCCGAATCTATATCCACCACTTGTCCCGCCACAACCCCTTCCGTACTGATCGATTTCACTAACTCCCCAGTCACGCCAACCACGCCTATTTGCTTGTAAACTTGATGGAAAGTCTTACCTAGACATCATGAGAATTCAAAAAGTAGCCAACATCCTGCATGTATTCGTCCTAGTAATACTGTCACTAATTTATTGAAAATCCCAAATAGGCATGATAATGGAGTCCGAACCGGAATGTATTTGGGACTCATCCTGATTTTGATGAAGAAAATCTGAATTGATGAGAGCCGAGGTCGGGTTTAAATTTGTCTCGATAGCCAAAATTAGGGTTGGAATCTGGGACGTGATTATTAATATCTGAGCCAAACCCTGCTAATAATTAATTTTAAAAAATATCATTACATATATCTAACACATTAAAATATAAAACTATTGTATTGAATTTTTTACTAGTGTTGGATTGAATTTTATGTTATCATATACAATCTAAAAATATGTTATGGTTGTTATTTAAAATTATATTTTTCATTCTATGAAAATTAAATTTTTTTTTATAGAATTTTATAAGTAGGACAGGATGAGAAAAATCCGACCCCATCAGGGACGGGATGGAAAGTAAATTTACATCTCCATTGGATTTCGAGGATGAAGGAAGAGGGAAATAGAGAGTCGGAGACAAGAATGGGATAAGCAAAATCCGACCCCCAGTTATCATGTCTAACCCCAAAGTGTTACACAAATAATTAATTTGACACCCATGTATAGAATTAAGACCCAACATTGTACTATTGTAGACCCAAGAAATCAATTTAACATATTCCATTAGAGTAGTGATATTATTACCACTGTGTTTGTCCACCCAGCATCCACCCCAACATGTGGTTGATTGTGCTTAATTTTATTTTTAATAATTATTATAACAATCAATAAAATGTCAGTTTACAAAATATTTACATTATCATTATATTCTAATTCAATTTTTAATAGTTTGACTTTCATTTATATCATCATAAACTACTATTCATGATTTAACTGGAGGGATTAATTTTTTTTATGATAATGCAAGATTTAAAATGTTGTATGTTTCAACCATCCTTAAAAAAAATGTTGTAAGTTTCAACTACAATTCATTAAATATTTTCAATATTTAAAAAAATGTTTTTTTTTGTCTTTTATATATTACAGAAATTTCTATAATTTTATTTTAAATTTGAATATATATATATATATATAGAGAGAGAGAGAGAGAGATTGTCTCTTATCAAATTTTGCTTTTAGTTTCTGTAATTTTTTTATTTTTGTTTTATGATTTGTATAATGTCTAAATATTTCATTTTTTTTATCTTTCAGTTATAAAAACTCTTATGTGACTTTATTAAATACATGCCCATGTGCCACGTTATAAAATTACGTACTTATGTGACAATATCAAAAGAAGTCACGTAAGTAATTTTTTGTAATGAAGATTGATGAAAAAAAAAAGGTTTGAAAAATATAGAGATGATAAACCAAAAGAAGCCAAGAACTAAACGAAATTTGATATTTTGCAAAATCATTTTTTTTTTCAAAGACGTGAATCGTATTATCACAACATATATGAACGGAAACCAGGACATGTAATCTGACTTTTGTTAATTTGATGGAAACCATCACCGTCCCTTAATTCCCACTGAATGGTCAAATTAAAGCATCAAAACAAAATTAGAACCAAACATTTTGAAATATCAATCAAAATTTATATACGATATACCACTGTGTTAAAGTAGAATCAAGAATAACACATGTGAATGAATGAAATCTAATTCAATTGGTTGAAAATAATACATGAATTATTATAAATTATCTTACATTATTTTAAATTCCTAAAAAAAAAACATGTGAGTACAAAAAAGAGAAAAAAAAAATAGAATAACCCAAGACGACAAGTGCGATTATTTGACTTGTAGCCTAAGTACAAAGGCAAATTGATGCAGTTAAGTTTCAACTTTCACCGTTGAATATGGCAATTAATTCCTGCACAAAATTATGCTAGCATCACTCGCTCAAAAGTCATAATAATGCAGAATTCCTCAAGATTATCTATAAATTATTGAAACTGGCCGGTGGGTCTGCTAACCAAGACTTTCTAGCATAATTGCTCTGCCAAAATTATTTTATAAACTAAGTGGAATCATGTACAGTGTCTTTCAATTTATTAGACATTAAGCATCAAATTTTCAATTAACTAGCTAGCAAAAAATGACTAGAAGAATCCAAAAGAATGCAAAAAAAAAAATTCAACATCGTGCCATGGCTTTGGGATAGTCATCGCCTACAAATTAATCTATTATTGGTTGATATATAGAATATAGTCATAATCTATACACGTCTTAATTTTATAATATTAAAATTTTAAAATTAAATACACATGCATGTAAGTCATGATTAAATAGTGTGCATGATTTTAATAAACAAATATTTTATTTTTATTTTTTTTGATTAAATATTTTTACAATTTGACATATGAGCTCTTTTCTTTCTGGGAGATTTCATCATTATTATATTATTAGTTCTTTTTTTTTTTTTCAAAATGAAACTTAATTTTAATAGTTAAAATATTTTTATTTTGAGAATAATAGGACTTCAAGTTGTCCCAGTTTATCTCCTAAGAATTTTAAAGGTTAAGATATCAATTTAATTAATCCTTTTACTTAAAATATTTTTCAATAATGACTATTATAACAAATTGATATGTTAAAGCAATGATGTAATTAGATATAGTCACAAACAATGAAATAATAATAACAATAATAATAATAATAATAATAATAATAATAATAATAATAATAATAATAATAATAATAATAATAATAATAATAATAATAATAATCTTTATGAGGTAAATAGACATTTTTATTTTATTTTAAAAATTAGACACTTAAGTTGTATCCCAAATTCACGAAGAATTAGTATAAGGTGTCACAGGTAAATTAATATTTTTTAGTTTTTTTTTTTGGAAAGTTTAAAAATAACAACAACAACAATTATTCAAATTATTTGTTTCTTTTAGTTATCTTTTTAGCTATATAAATAATTAAAAGTATTTTTTTATTTTTCATTTATTATTTGTACTTTTTCCAAAATATATATATATTTATTTTATTTTTATCTCTTATATTTCATTTCTTCTTGCTTTTTTGGTTACGCTTTATCTAAACAAAGTTTTAAATCCTTTTATTCCTTTTCAACCCACTTTTTCCACTACGGACAAAAAAAAGAAGAATAAAAAACTTTTACAACCTAACTGCTGACAGTATCATATTTTTCTCTCGTTAACTCAAGATGTCTAGTCTATATTTATTTAAACATTACAAAACTATACTATGTACAGTTATTTTATTTATATTTATAGTATAATATAATTCAGAATTAAAAGAAACTATATTTTGTAATGTTTATAAATCAGTTCCCCTCTTTCATGTGGCACAAGCAAGTTAGGACTTCGGAGGGGAAGAAAGAAGAGTTGCTATGGAAGAGATCAACAAGAACCCATCAGGGACTTCTCTTTTGGTACCATCAGTGCTAGAGTTGGCTAAAGAGAATTTGACTACTGTTCCACAAAGATACATTCAGCCTCAACATCAAGACATGGTGCTCATCTCTGAAGAAGATCATAGTACCCTTGAGATTCCAGTTATTGACATGCACAGATTGCTTTCTGTAGAATCTGGGAGTTCAGAATTGGATAAGCTTCACCTGGCGTGCAAAGAATGGGGATTCTTCCAGGTCTATTTTATTTCTTTATCATTCAAATTAATTCTTAAATGTATAATACTCGTCTTAATTTCTGTTGGTTTCTGGATTCTAGACTTTAGAGGTATATAAAAAATAATAATTATAACTCATTGTCTCACATAAATAATAATGTGATCTTGAACCAATAGTTATCAATTAATTTAATTTTTAATCTTGTTATAGCTGGTTAACCATGGAGTTAACTCTTCCTTGGTGGAGAAAGTAAGGTTGGAGACTCAGGATTTCTTCAACCTTCCAATGTCAGAGAAGAAAAAGTTTTGGCAAACTCCACAGCATATGGAGGGATTTGGACAAGCATTTGTTGTGAGTGAAGACCAAAAACTTGATTGGGCAGACCTTTACTATATGACCACCCTTCCAAAACACTCTAGAATGCCCCACTTATTTCCACAACTCCCTCTTCCTTTCAGGTTCTCTCTCTCTACCTTATTTGTTTGTATGTTATGTTTAATTGTACGTTTATGTTTGCATAGACTATATACTCATATCTTATGGAGTTTATCAAGAGGTCGGTCTAATTCATTTGATTGAATAAAATACATATTTTTTTTTAAATTTTTTTTATATTTATTTTTGATTCCTACAAATAAAAAAAAATATATATATTTCATATATTGAGTTTGTTTGTCAAGCAGAGACACTCTAGAGGCTTACTCACAGGAAATAAAAGATCTAGCCATAGTTATTATAGGCCTTATGGGAAAAGCTTTGAAGATTCAAGAAAGGGAAATAAGAGAATTATTTGAAGATGGAATACAACTAATGAGGATGAACTATTACCCTCCATGCCCTGAACCAGAGAAGGTTATTGGCCTCACTCCTCATTCAGACGGAATTGGACTCGCTATTCTTCTACAACTCAATGAAGTTGAAGGTCTTCAGATAAGGAAAGATGGCTTGTGGGTTCCGGTTAAACCCTTGATTAATGCTTTCATTGTCAATGTTGGTGACATATTAGAGGTAATATCAATTCATATCTTGCATTTAATATTTTCAACTGCTTTATGAAGACTTGTCTCTTATTAAATATATTTGCACGAGTCAACTTTCTGTTTCCTTTTATTTATTGTTTAAGAACACAGTAGACAGATAAGAAACTTATTAATATTTTATTTATATTAAAAATATTTTCTTGTCTTTATTTTTTAAATCTTTTTTTCATTAATTATTTATACATTTATACATTATTATTATTATTATTATTATTATTATTATTATTTATTACGTCTCTCTCTCTTTATTTAACATTTTAATAATATTATCTTAAAATTAAAATGAGAGATAAATAAAAACGAAAATCTTCTTCAAAAGTGAGAAATAGAAAGAAATGGAGATAAGATAATGAATATCTTTGTCACAAGCACTTAATTAGGCGTTTTTTGGTTGCTCACTTAATTATTGGGCGTTCTGTACAACAAAAACAATTATGTACACCAAGAAGAAGAAATTTTTACTTAATTAATATTTCAAAATTTAGATGTATATATTATTCATATTTATGTAGAATATTGTCAAACTATATTCATGATTGTACTAAGGGAATTCAACAAAATATAATTTGAGATAAACTTGACCAAATTTCAATTCATCATATGTAACTCACTTGAATGTTTACTATTTTGCACGTTTTGCATGATAGATTATAACTAATGGTATATACCGAAGCATTGAGCATCGGGCAACAGTAAATGGCGAAAAAGAAAGACTTTCATTTGCAACATTCTATAGTCCAAGTTCAGATGGTGTGGTAGGTCCTGCACCAAGCTTGATCACTGAACAAACACCACCACGATTCAAAAGCATAGGAGTAAAGGACTACTTCAAGGGCTTATTTTCTCGCAAACTCGATGGAAAGGCCTACATAGAAGTCATGAGAATATAGCATCACTGTTCAAGATCACTTCAATCCATGCATTAAAATTAGTGTCATTATACTTTGTTAATTGTATCCTCGTGTGCCATTGCTTGGTTGTTATTTCCATATGTTAGGGCATTGGTAGTGTGTAGAAGAGTTTAGAGAGTCTGTTTGAACCTATATATGTAAAAATAAATTGGGGATCACCTAAACTCTTTTTAAACTTTTTTCTAATAAGTTTGTATAACTTGTTGAAAATTTATTTTTAATAAATTCATGATTAAATGTATAGTATAATTTTTCTTATAAAGCATGTTGAATGAGTATTCAATATATTAAATTATTTATTTAAATGCACTATTATAAAGTAAAAAAAAATTAAATTTTTGTAAATAACAATCATCGGATCAAGGTATATATATCACAATTCATGTTAAAATATTTTTTCGTGTAAGAATAATTAATAACAACCATCAGATCAAAATTCAAAATAATAAACGATTTAAGTTAAAATATTTAAAATTTTAAATTAAAATTTAATATATCACATCAAATCTTTAAAAGATTAATCAAATAACAAAGAAATTAAAAAAGATTACAGTGAGGGTATTGGACTCCATGATTTAAGGGTTATTTGGATGGCCGACGGCTCCAACAAAATAACTTTAATGTGAGGAAAAAAGAGTTTTTAATTTTTTTGGCATTGACTTAATTTTGTTAGCTTTTTCAAAAGTGTTTCAATTCTTAATTTCAACTTATCAAAACATTAAAAGTAAACTAAATTGTTCGTTTGCATGTAATATTTTATATGCAATAAAATATATTTATATTCATTCCTAAAGATAAGATTTTTTAAATTAATTTTTACTTTTTAAGAAAATAGGTTAATTTAATTAATAATATTAAAAAATTTAGAAATTTATACTATTTTTTTTCAAAATTACTCTTAAAATTATTGGGATTCATCATCTTACTCTTTCACTTGATTAATTATTTGTTATATAATTAATTAATGTATGTTAATATTCTTCTCTAAAATACTTATAGGAGAGAGAATGAATTTATCTTATTTGTTATAACATTTATAGTAAATTAATTAAGAATATTGTAAAGTAATTAAGAGTAAAAATATAACTAATGTAAAAGTCAAGTTAAAAGAGTCTTAAAGCATTTAAAATCCATGATTATTTAAATAATTTGTAAGTTCCATAATGTTATATAAATTTAAGAATTTTACATAAAATATACTTTAATGTTAAAGTTATTAAAATATAACTACATTAAATTTTGGATTAAAATTTTTTTTTTATAATAATTAACTAAGCAAATGTTACTTATCCGAGTAAGATGTGGATAGAATTGAATCAATTGGCCCAGGTCCTGTCCCGGTCGCACTCACCGTCATCATGTGCACAAATTTGCTATTTATGATAATATCTAATCAATTATTTCAAAACTACAAGATGGAGCAAAGATATTCGCTTAAAAAAAACAAACAAATTATGGAAGTAAACTACGTGGGAAAAAGGTGGTCTCACCCAATATGGAATTGCAATTTATTAGTTCAGTCGTACGTGGTAAAACATGTAGTAATTAAGTTAAGGAAAATTAAGACCATGGAAGAGTTCTTCAACCCATTAGGGACTTTACTTTTGGTACCATCAGTTCAAGAGTTGCCTAAACAAAATTTGTCTAGTGTTCCTCAAAGATGCATTCAGCCTCAAAATGAAGACATTGTGGTCTTATCTGAAGAATCTATTAGTATCCTTGTGATTCCAATTATTGACATGCAGAGCCTGCTCTCTGTGGAATCTTGTAGTTTTGACTTGGCCAAGCTTCTCCTTGCATGCAAAGAATTAATGGGGATTCTTCCAGATCTCTTTTCTCTCTTTATCCTTCAATTTCTTTATAATTTTAACACATCTTTCTGTTTGATTCTGTACTATATATATATATATATATATATATATATATATATATATATATATATATATATATATATTCACTTAAAAGTTAAAACTATATTTAAAATTCAAATATGAAAAACGGTATGTTGAATTAATTTGAATCCATTGAGTATTGATTATACATTTATTAAATTTTGAAAAATAGTGAATAAATCGTTAATCATCCATAAAATTAAATGATTGGATTGATCCAATCCATTTAAATGGATTGATTTGTCACCCCTACTAATTGATTTAGTTGTTAATCCCCTTTGTAGCTGATAAACAATGGTGTTAGCTCATCCTTGCTGTGGAGAAAATAAAGTTGGAGAGTCAAGACTTCTTCAACCTCCCAATGTCAGAGAAGAAAAAGTTTTGGCAAACTCCAGAGCATATGGAAGGATTTGGACAGGCGTTTGTTGTGAGTGAAGATCAGAAACTTGATTGGGGTGATTTGTTCCATATCACCACTCTTCCAACACAATCGAGAATGCCTCACTTATTTCCACAACTCCCTCTTCCTCTCAGGTTCTATTATATTTCTATATATATGTTGTATTTTAAAGATGTTTCAAAAAACAAGAATCCCACATTGCCTAAACATGCTTTATTTTACGTTTTATATAGCAACTTGTTTTTAAAACGTTTCATGTTATTAATTGTAAGTGGAATGAGCATTTGTTGATGTGGCCCTCTTGTGCATGAGATGAGATAATAGGTCTTGCCAGATTTTTACTTAATTTGTGATTTATTTAAATTCTCCTTTAGATTATTTTGAGTTCAACTTTTAAAATCAAAGCTTATATCAAAACGTTGATTTTAATGTGGCTGCTTTTTAGTTTCGTTGAGCTTTCTCTTTTTCTCTCTGTTTCTGGCCAGTTATGTTGCCTCACTTAATTTAACTGAAGTTTTTGTTGCATCTTTGGAGGCTTGTGTGAGATACTACGGATAATGATTAATTGATTATCAACTTCATCAACTACACTATATATATGACACGTGTGTGTGTTTATATTTACATTTTCATATCTCAAAGAGCTTTTGCATGCTTATTCAATAATTGCTTTTTGTCATGATGTAGAGACACTCTAGAACTTTACTAACAAAATGAAAAATATAGCCATGGCTACTATTGGCCATATGAGAAAAGCTTTGAATATAGAAGAAATGGAAATAAGAGAATTATTTGAAGATGGGATACAAATGATGAGGATGAATTATTACCCCCATCTCCTCAACCAGAAAAGGTAATTGGACTCAAATCATTCAGATGCAGTAGCTCTCACTATCATTTTACAAGCCAATGAAGTAAAAGCGCTGCAGATAAGGAAGAATGGCATGTGGGTCCCTGTTAGGCCCTTGCCTAACGCCTTTGTTGTTAATGTCGGGGACATCTTTCCAAAAATTTATTAATTTATTTTTGACGGAAGTATTTTTTAAAATTTAGAAACTCTTCTAATTGTTTTTCATAAAAATTTGTTTTTTAGACTTAAATGTATTAAAAAAAGTTACTTTTATGTTTTCAAAAGTTTTTTAATTTAATATTATGTTTAGCACTTGTAGTAGAGAATATAAGCTAAAAAAAGTTAGATCAAGACTACCTCTCGTGGTGTCTTAAACTTTCAATAGACCTATGTAAAATTTTTACTTATATTCTTATATATGATTTCTTTTTCTTTTCTAGGTGGTCTATCCCAAATGACATTTACTTCTAATTTTTCTTGTTCGTATGTTTTACATGACAGATTGTTAGTAGTGGGACATATCGAAGTATTGAACACCGAGCAACGGTGAACTCTGAGAAGGAAAGGATTTCAATTGCAACATTCTATAGTCCAAGACAAGATGGTGTGATAGGTCCTTGGCCAAGCTTGATCACTAAACAAACACCAGCACAATTCAAAAGAATCTGAGTAAATGAATACTTTAAGAATTTTTATGCTCGTAAACTTGAAGGAAAGTCTTACAGAGATGTCTTGACAATAGAGCATCACAATTGAAGTTCTTAAAATTAGTAAGAAAATAAATATCTCCACTAATTATAAGTGTGATATGTGCACAGTAGAAAATATAGATTGATGACCTAAATTAGTTTATATATGAGTAATGTGTGTAGTGCACCATTACTCTAAAATTACTGACGGAATTAATGTAGACTACGTGTACTGTTATTTAGGAGATAATACAGATTTGCATTAACTAAATATATAATTTAACCTTATTTTACTTTTACTTTTATTCTTTGACCAACAAAACCTTTTTAAATAATGTAGAGAAACAACTCAGTTCATTTTGTATAGCTACGTGAATAGTTGAACAACGTGGTTGGAGAAATATACTGTTACGAATATTATTATGGGCCAATAGAGTTGTGCACTCTTAGGTTCACTATCCTTTATTTGTCTTTTAACAATAATAGATAGATATGGATAATAGTTCAGGGAGAGTTTAGGAAGAGTTTGTTATAATTATGTTAGAGGAGATTATAAGTATCTTCCTTTATACTATGTAATCACCATGAAATGATATAAATGAGCAATAAAAAATATTATCTCTATCCCTTTTAACAGTAGAATTAGAAACCTTACCTTATCAATTGGTCCGACCTGACCTGGGCACAGTCAACATGTCGAAGCTTAATATGTGTCTGAGCACCATTGAATGCCTAGAGGAAGCGGTGAACTGCCTCACCCAATGCGCTTTGAACAACAAGCTTAACGCCATCTTGGATCGCCTTGCTACCCTCACTCCAGCACCCATATCGACTCCGCTTCCCATGGCTGCTTCCCACCTCTCTGCCAACAGCAAGCCCCATGCCCCCTCCTTCGATCTCCATCGCAGTGGCAACCACTCAGACCATTATGCCAACTCCACCTCCCATAGCTGCTTCCCATCTCCCTTCATCGATCACAATCCTATTTTTTTCTCTCTTTGTCTCTCTCGCTCTCGCTCCTGTGACGATCAGAGGAGCGTTCGCGATCACGGCCTCTCTCTCCATCTCTGTCGTGATCCTTCTTGGACCCTCCGTTCTCGTCGTCGCCCCTCGACCTCTTGCTCTGTCTGTCATCGGCATCAACGTTCGCCGCCCCACCCACCACCATATCCACCGCCACCGTAGTTGTATCCATCGAAACCACCGCCTCCACCACCACCATGGCTGACGCAGGTCTGAGTTTGATCGTAGCTCTCATTGCTTGCTTTGCGACACAGGTCACAAACCCAACCCTCTTGCCCTTCACGTTTGTTGATAGGGTGTTGCTAGGTGCAACCAGCAATTTTTCATTTTTCCAAAATTGCCCTTCCATAAACCCTATTTTTTTGAAAAATATTTGTGTCAAATTAATTTAAAATTAATGACCCAAACAAAACTTGAACCTATGACTTTTAGGTTGTTAGCGCTCTAATAAACTCAGCTAATGCATTATAAAATATATAATGTTGCTATAAATAACACTAAAATTTTCTAATGCATATTTAACACGCATGTAAATTTAAATAATAAATTTTGTGACAATTAATTTTGATATAAATAATGCAAATTATTTAATATAACTTTTAAGGGATTAAAAGCAATATTAGATGATTTAGGCTCTCTCATGTAAGAAATCATGGTTAGAGTATGTTAGAAGGTGTCTATAATAATCATATTCATGTTAAAAAAAAGAAAAATCAATTATAATTACATCAAAGAGTAGTTTTGGTACGCGGAGCCCCCAACACATTCCTTAACTCATCACAACGCCATTTCACAACTCTGAGCATTTATTTTCTTAACCTTTCATGTTCCTTGCTTTGTAGTGATATTTATAGTTAATCAATAAACAAGATTCGATTTGAATCACAAATTGTTTAAACATTAGATATATATAACTCAAAGTACAATCAAAGTCCTTGTGGAATCTATACTCTTACCATGTTAATACTCCTTGTACAACTTGATACGCTTGTCAAGAAGTCAACAAAAATGTGAGATTTTAGATAATGCTCAAAGGAGACAACAATGAAACCTTAACTGCAGAATGCTAAAAATTGGCTTCAAAGCAAAGTCATTTCCTCAATCACCCGATTTTCTTTGCTTTGTAAAAGGAAAGGGTGTATGAATATGCCTTCAATGTAGATAAAGTGTATCAAAAGGCAAGAGTGATCATGAGGGGAAGATTTTATTGGTCATAAGACTTCAATGTTGATGCTGCAATAGTAGTTGCTCACATGAACGACACCTCTTATTATTTTGTGACTTGTTTTAGACAATGAAGTGGGTAAAGAAAGCTGAGTCTTCCGCCATGTGTTGATGAAGACATCTAAATATTCATGGCTTATGCTCGATATGGGATCAGATGCTACAACAAGATTTTCGGGAGGGTACCATTACGAAACAACATGCGTTTGAAAAATCAGTTGCTTTATAACTTGTCATGGTTTTACAATTTCTGGTATGCATTGTCAATTTGTCATGTTATCTCGTTTACAGCACAAGATTGTGCAGAAGGCAATAACTTATTAAAACTCCGTTGTCAAATTTTATTGACCAAACATTGTCAAGATAGAACTTTATTTACAATTTCAATTTTTTTTCCTCAGAAAATATTTGCACCAAAAAGGAGAGAAACAATCATTTTTTTATTAATCAATTAAATGATGTACATATAATTACAAGGATGGTAATCTGAATGCAAAAGTGGAAAAGCCTTACCAGACCTAAACCCGTCTTAAATTTGATCAACTTCCTTCCTTCCTTCCTTCCAACCCCAGGCAATTACATAAAGCATGCATATTTATTGTATGCATCTCTCTAAAACCTCACAACCTATGACAATCCATACTGAAAGGCCCCTGAATGCCTGTGAGCAGCAACAGCTACTGCAGCAGCATCGACAGCACCAAATTGAGATTGTGCCTGCAGCAGTTTCGCATCAATGGAAGCAACAGGATCATTTAAGTGATCGCTCTTCCCCTGCATGCTACACTGCTGGGATGGGAGTGGATGTTTGTCTTGTTGTGAAATACCCTTATATGTTTCTGAGGTAGTTTTTATGTTAGTGGGTTGCTGCACTCTATGGAAACAATGTGGAGAGACGAATTGAGGAAGCGACCCTTTGGTCATAAGCGTCTTTTATGGTTCTCCCATTGTCATAGTGCAAAACTGGCCCTGTGATTCGACCTGCTTTGGCTGTGGCAAGGAAAGAAAACCATTAGCACCTAGATCAAATTCAGCTAATAGTACGTACCATATGGATTTATGAGCTTTCCTGAGCTAGTGTTAATCATTTTTGTTTCTTTTTTGTTGTCCTACTCTATTCTTGATTCTAAATTCTAATTTTATTAAGAGTTAAGGTTAGCACCACATTTATTATATAGTTTATACCTGCTGGCACTCTTGGCGGAGGTCGCGAGCTCCTTAATTGACTTCTGGAATTTGATTCTACTGATCTCGAAACCTTTGATGCCTCTAATGCCATTTGCTTGTTCTCGTATGAAGTAAAAGATGGTTGTGAACTAGGAGGAATTGTACTAGAGTGAACAATGGACCTTCAAAAATTAAAAGGAAATTATTATATATAATATATATAACAAATCCATCAGAAAATATTTACTTAAAAATAAAGCAACAAACTTGACATATGAACCAACATTAATAGCCAGAAATTAAATATCGTAATTAGAAAGCATTCCATGGTTAGTGCAAGTTAGTCTTACCTTGGAAGGGAGACATGCTTCCTTTCTGGAGGAATCACTGGGCCACTTTTACCATGATTTTCCTCAAGATAAGCAAAGTGCTTTCTGAATTGATCTACTGCACTGCAAGAGACATATTTCCGTAAATGATAAGCATTGCATATAATGTATACATAATATGGGTATTTATGTTACATCAGTAAAAAAAGAAACAGGAATTACGGTTCAACCTAGGGTAAAGGAAGTGAGTGCCTTCAGTTCCATTCATGTAATC
Organism: Glycine soja; assembly: GCF_004193775.1. NCBI lineage: Eukaryota > Viridiplantae > Streptophyta > Magnoliopsida > Fabales > Fabaceae > Glycine > Glycine soja. The sequence continues at coordinate 44,300,787 of NC_041012.1, read as the reverse complement.
TTTAAGCAACTGGGGATGATATTCCAGTATTTCCCGATATATTAGTTCCCTAACATCATCTTTTGTCACTCGTCTCCTCTCAAACTCAAATTCTAATTTTGAAATTGGCTGACAAGAAGGTTCTCTCTCAACTTTGGACAAACCCTTAAAGAAGGGATCAGCCAGTGCCTGCCAATAAACATGCAGAATGGTTTCATTTCAGATTTATATTGAATAAAAAATTATAACTTTCAATACAGAGATCCTGTAATATACTTCACTAGATACTCCTTAAATGGGACACTATATGAAAGTGAAATCATAAATAAACAGATACCTCTTGAGCAGTTGGTCGATCCTTTGGATCAAATGCTAAAAGCCTTTGTAATAGGCGAAGTGCCAATGGATCTGCATTCTGAAATTTCTGTTCAAATGGCACAGGAGATTTCTTCCGCATTTCCATCAAGTACTTCCTTGCCTTGTCATTTCGAACCTGCATAAATTCAAATGAAATTAATTCCTGAATACTTCTAAAGTAGTTTTTCATGAAAGAAACAGCATTAACAGGCACACAAGTATAACATCAAGTGAAAGATAAACAAAAATGAAATAGTGGTCCATACTCCTGCAATAGTTTCAGGTGATGGTGTCCCGAGAAGATCAGTAATCAAATCTAATTGATGCACGACACTTTTACCAGGAAACAGTGGTTTTCCTGTCAACACCTCTGCAAAAATGCATCCAATGCTCCATACATCAATTGCTGGTGTGTACTGCAAACAAGATTGCAACAAAATCGGAATACTAAAAGAGAAGGGTAATTACACATCCCAACAAAACCACTTCAGAGAAACAGACAAACTGACACGGTTACCTGAAGGACAGATAAAATCAACTTCCAGGAGAGATCAATAGTCCTCCCTGAACAAGAATTATTATAATCTAGGCATTACTGTTTACTATAAAACACAATGCATTTCTTACAGAAATAACGGCAACATCTTTACAAGTCAGGCAAGCAAACTACATTTCTAATTTCTCCTTTCTGGGAGAATAAAAGATAAACAATAAATATTGCTAACGTCAAATTGTGTGAACTTTCAAACCATTCTATACCCAGCAGCTGCCAAAGTCTAATTTCCTCCACATGCCTACATAGGTTTCAGGAGTGGGGCCGTCCTAAAAAAGTTCTCTTGGAAAAATCAACCAAATTTCCCATCATCAACAATTACTCAACCTTTATATTTCATGCTAGACACCAACATGAACATGATACTCAACTCCATAGCTCTAGCATACTCTCAAACCACAAAATGCAGTTAGACTTTTCTCCTTTAGATAAAAATTTACAGGGGAATCACCCTTGAATCAAGGCCAATTAAACTAAGATTATGATATGCAACGATGATGTCCAGAAAATTCGTATTTATTTGAACGCACATCTCAATAGTAATGTCAACAATGTAGCTTGTAACTAAAAATAACAGATGTCTCCATAGCAGATAGATAGCCAAACTATACCTTTGAAAAGAAGGAGCCACATAGTTCTGGGGCTCTGTACCATCTTGTAGCAACATAATCCTGCAATATGCACCAAAAGAAAAAATGAAAAACTCCAATGCTACTAATAATTAATTAAATATTAAAAATACAGAAACAGTCACAACTTCCAAATGCTCAACTTTAAAAAAAAAAAAAGTACCGTCCAAAAAGTTGTTGTTGGGGCATCACTGAATGCAACTCTTGCCAATCCAAAGTCACAAACTTTGAGTTTGCAGTTTGCATTTGCCAGTATATTCTTGGGCTTAAGGTCTCTGTGATATACATTAGCTGCAACCACACATAAAGATCATTTAGAAGCAATTCAGTGCAAAAATTTAGGAAAACACAACAGTGTAACAACACTGCATATCAAGGCCAAAAAATGAAAGGTAAAAGACCTGTATGCATATACTTCAATGCACGTAGCATCTGATAAAGAAAAAACTGATAGTGTTCGCGAGTCAAGTCGTCATTAGCTTTAATGACCTGATGGAGATCAGACTCCATGAGCTCAAAGACTACATAAATATCTTTAAACTCCCTCTTTGAAGGCGGCAACACGATCCGCTTAATCTCAACAATATCAGGGTGTCTTAAAAGTCTTAGCAACTTGACTTCCCTGAGGATTCTGATGGCATCAGAGATATGTTCAAAAATATCATGAATCTTCTTTATTGCAACCTTTCCTCCAGTGTGTGTATCAATTGCAGAACAAACAACTCCATAGCTACCCTTCCCAACCACTTCAAGAATCTTGTATCTGTTGGCATCCCCGTACTCAGTGAAAAACTCTACCTCCTTAATATCCTGCGCATTAATAAATCCCTCAAAATCTCATACTCAATACAACTCATAGCCACCAATTGAAAATAATCAGAATCAACAGGAAAACATTTATAAAGGAACCAAATCAAACCATAGTACATATACTTACTTAATAAAATCATTCAGATATACAAAGCAAGACACAATGCAATTTGACAACTATTACTCCACAAGTTTCACTTCAAACAAGACTCCGTCATTGAATAAAATGATAATTATACAAAAACTCAAATGGACTCCAAAAGATGTAAAATTTCTTATAAATACTGAACAAGATTCAGTCACAAGATCCACCATTAATCAACAAAACCAATCCAACAGTGATGCTCATTCAAAATTGAACCCTCCAAACCAAAACCACACAAGATCCACCAACCGCAAAAAAAGAAAAACCTCTACTTCACATCTAGAAACCAGAATAAAACGAAAAAGAGAAATTTTTTTTACAACAAACGCCTCATCACAATCCATTTTTTTCAACAAAATTTATGTTTTTAATTTTCCATTTCCTGCCACCCCAGTTTCCAAGTTTCAATTTTTTCAACACCTCCGTGTGCCAAGTCATCTCACAGCACCGTAACAGACTTTGCAGACAAAAGGGGCAATCATGGAGAAAGAAACAACCTTCTTGAGCTGATCTTGCTGCATCTTCTTCTTTCTTCCTTTCTTTCTTTGCTCCTTCCTTTTTTTTCTGGGAACAGATCCAACACAAAGCAACGTCACCGGCTACCTACCGTGTCGGTCACTTCACCCGAAACCCCAGATCGAAGATCGAGCTGCGACTTCAAAATTCAGCACGAAAACAGAAAAAATTGAACCGGTTAACCGGTTTCGGAAATGGAGATGAAAACCCTAAGCGAGAAGGAGAAGAAATTGGGGGTGTAGCGGAGGCAGAAAGGCTCCACAGCAGAGGATCTGAGCTCAGAGGAGACGCAGAGAGAGAGATCCAAAGACGCAGAGAAGGACAATTGAGAATGAAGTGGGTCAAAAATCAAAATATTCTATTATATATTTATATATTTATTTGTTTATTCGTCTTTTTCTGTCTAAAGAAATGAAAGTATAATAACTGTATAATATAATAACCTCACGCGTAGTATATAAATTGAGGAATAAAAATAGGTTATTTATTGAAATTTGAAAGGCTGTTACAGTTACAGTATTATCTTCTTTTTTAAAGGCTGTTACAGTATTATCTAAACATTGAAAATTGTGTTTTATTTATTTTTATGATTTGAATTTTTATAACAATAATTACTTTAGAAATTATATTTATCAATTGATATTTTTTAAATTTAAATTAAAAAAAAAGGCCACCGTATATCGGAGGCTAGTGGGAACGTTTTACCTTCCTTTTTTATTTTTCTTTTCTTCCTTTCTCTTATTCATGTTCCTTCTTCTTCAGATCTTCTAAACCAGATCGGTAAAATAAAAAAATGAAACCCTCACATACAAAATGAATAAACCAAAAACAGAGCCTTGTGTGCCAGCACAACAAGAATGAAACCCTTCATCATTGACAAGACACACTTACCAGAGCTATGCACAAAGATGAGTAGTAATGTTGATGAAATATATGGCAGAGTCATGGAGTCAAGTTTGTGTTCTCATAAACAATGGTAGCATAGATCAAAAACAATAAGGGCATCGTGCGTAACGTTTGAAAAACATAGGAGGTGTCTACGCAATTATGTAATCGGGAGTAATTTAGGATTTTAACTTTTAAATCTAAAACTTAACTTGACATCATTATATGAGGGGGTGTGAAAGAAATGTTTTCAAACAAAGGGGTGTATTGCGTAATTCGCGCAAAATACTGAAAGTTTCATTGTGATTTCCTCTTCATTTTATTATATTGTAATTGAGCCATGATTAAATAACAAATTACTTATATTGAAAATTAGCTTATTTAATATTTGATTGGTTTTTGTGCTTGGTTCAATTTAAGTTTTATACTAAATTATTATCACAACTTCAATTTAAATATTATTTCATATATTCATGATAATGTTTGTTTCTACTGTATATGCTTTACACATATATAAATTTGATATAATACTTGTGGAAATTTGTTTAAATTAGATTCAAATACATAAAATTATCTTAAGAACTGAAATTTTATTAATTTACTGTAAAATATTTTCATATAGTATCTATAATTTTATTAAAAATAGTAATATGATTTTTTTTCATTAGATATAATAGTCATTTATTAAATTCATATGTTAAAAAACTATTTTATCTAAGGATGTAGTACACTAACATGTATCAACATTAACTTTAAATATTTATAGTTATTAATATTTTTAAATGACTTATATTTTTACATGAATTTTAAATGACTTACCAAGACTTCAAAATTAAACACAGCTATATAGACAAAGTTACAAACACAAATAAAATAAAATAAAAGCCATATATTGTGCAATGAATTACTCCTACACTTTTATGTGTGTATGTTATCAAGTTCCTTCTAAAAAGTTAAGAATATACTACTAATTTACACGTGCAAGTTACCTGATTGCTAGGTAACTCACCTAGTCACCGTCCAAAACTCAAATGGTTGAAAGTAGTACTACTAGCTAGTTATAATAATATCAATCTATTAATCTTAACATTAATTAGATCCAGTCATTTGTAGTTGTCTTCTCACTTTGTATTTTGTAAACACGTGTAATAATAAATTGTAGTTGTCTTCTTACTAGAGTATATTATAAATTATAAATAATAAATAAAATAAAATGCCATTTCAAGAAATTGTTACACCTTAGTAGCCACTAGTTCCTAGAAGTTGCGGGTCCAATTCTATAATATTCTATATTCTTAGTTCTGAATACTATTTCCTTTGAGGACATAATAATTTAGAAAAGGAAAAAGAAAACGAGAATAGATAACTTATCTTGGAACTATTTGTTAATAAAATAGATACACTTTGAAAAATATATAGATAAGGATCACTACTTACTATTACATTCAATTATTCAAAGAAAAATATATTCAAATAATATGGAAAAAAAAATTACAGCATAAAAAATACGAAAATAATAAATTTAGGATTAGTCTCTAAATGAGTAATAAATTCTTAATTTGTTTCTTGTAATAAAAACTTCTTAATTTGATTTCTAAACACTTAAAAAATATCAATTTGATCACTGTCATCATATATTGATTGTTAACTCTTTTTATGTATTTTTTATTTAGTCTCTATTCTATGTACATTTAATACATTTTTAACTTGCTATTTTTTACATGTAATGCATTCTTCATTTAATACATTTTTAACTTGCTATTTTTTTTTGCCTAGTCTTTTTATTCTTTTATTTTCTATTCAACTTTTTTTTTTATCATTTTGCAAGAAAATGTTTCGAAAATAATAATTAATTTTTTAGTTTGATTCTCAATAAACAGAATTATTAAATATAACAAAATTAATTTCCTACAAAAAATTAGTTAATTTACACACTATTTTAGTGAGATTTAATTTAATATTCATATTCAATACACATTAAAAAGTTTAATTTTGATACATTGTTAATATAATTTATTTTACGCTATTAACCAAATAAAAAATATCCTGAATATAATTTTTAAGATAGTTATTATATAATGAATAATTTTATAATATATGATGACTTTTGAATGATAATGTAAACAATATTTACACTATCAATATACTTAAATTAAATTCTTACTAAAACCTCAATCCGTAGATTAAAGAGAAGGGATTTTTTTAATAACTTAAAGGGAATTATTTTATATATTTATCAGCAGTGATTGTAATACTATTGCTATTATACAATTATATATCTCAACTAGGTTTTTGTCTTTTGAGTTGAGAGAATAAAAAAAAGACAAAATTAGTCCACGTCGAAGGAACAGCGTATATACCTTGAATAATTTTGAAGAGACACGAACCAGCTTCAACTTGGCTTCCTCAACCGTCGAGTTCTCATTTTCAAAATCTTTAATGATTAGAGATAATCGATTATGTATTTTTTTATATTTTATTTACGGAGGCTTTTCTTTTATTTTGGAAGTTGGAGAACACAAGGCTTTTCCTTAATTTTACAACTCACCTCTATTCTCCAACATTATGGTCCATGTGACACAATCTCATTAGCTCTTTTGGGCAATCTAATCACATGAATGATTATAGTCCTTTAAACATTGAGTCTAATCACATGAATGTTTTAAGAGTGAGTCATCTAATAATTATACGTTGACGCTCTTGGGATCTCTATCCTAGACAACATATAATCCTTCAAGTATTCAGCATGATCACGTACATAAATGTTTATGAATAAATCGTCCGAAAATCATGCATAGACACTCTAAATTTTCATCCGGACTATGTACAATTTCAAATATATATATATATATATATATATATATATATATATATATATATATATATATATATATATATATATATATATATAGTTAGTATTGCAATCAAATTGGTTCCATTTGGTTGATATCAGTCCGTAATTGTAATAGCAATTCTCCAAGGTTTATTAAAAAAGGTATTATTATAATTTTGCATTCTATAGTTTTCAGAAATTTATACTGGGTATTATATTTCATCATTTTATATAAAAAAATAAAAATAGAAGTGAATTCTTTAAGTAACGAAACTATTTTGTATAATCAATTTTTGCAGGGTATTTTTCAAGGAAGCAGAACGATGTGTCCGTGTCGTGTGTGTATACTTTATTATTTTTAATTTGGTGGTTTAAAATTTAAATTGAGTAACCTTTACTTTGTTTTTAAAGTTATACCTCCTTTACTTTTGAGGTTGTATGCCAATGTCATACCATCATATATTTATCTATTTATTTCTTAGACGCATTATGGGAACATATAAAATCCATTTTTCCTTAATTTATATCAACTTTGTAATTATAGCACTCCAAAAATACATAAAACTATAAAAAAACATGGTTTAAGACTCACTTTTTTTTTTCTTCTTTCTATATTGATTTGTCTGCTTCTATAAGATTCTCCCGCCGACGCCATCACATATTGGGGGGGGACAATGTTTCCATCACAAAAAACGTGGTTGGAATAAAGGATGCTTTTTTAAAAGTTATTCTGCCTCTTGAATATCTTAATTAAGATACAAATAAGTTATAGTAAACTAAACTTTATTAATTATAAGTCGATCTAATTTGATTTTTTGTTCTTTTATAATGCCGCTTATTCCCTATTTTTTTTTACTTAAAAATAAAATAATTGAGCCACACACATGTTATTACTATTTTTTTACAGGACACCTCTTTGAGCAAAGATTTAAACCTTGATTTACTACTTTGTGGGAGACTAGCTAATCTTTTTTTAGACCAATCCCATTGATAATTTACTGTTTGTAATAAATTAACGTGGCCTTAAATAGGAGTTAATTTATGTCAACTAAATAAGTTTTAAGTCTATTTGATACGATTTAGATAAATATCTATTTGTATAGATATTCATGTTGTTATCGGCGAATAATGTACTGGTAACCTAATTGATCTTTATCGACGGAAATAATTGTCATTAATTACCAACAAAAGTATTTGTCAATAATTACTGACATATATTTACAAGGAATAATCCTTTAAAACTTATCGACATAATATATAATTACCAATGGATTTTTTCGGATGACTAATTACCAACATAAATTTGTCCTTCCAAAATTCATATTTATCAATGGATTTTCGTACTTATCGAAGGATTTTGGTCGTCGGTAGTTAGGCTTTTTTTTTTTTGTAAATTACTTTATTTGGACGAAGTAATTTTTTTCTTTAATTTTCAAAATTGCCTATTTAAGAAGAAAATAAGAGTAAGCAAAGATGTACAAAGTAATTGAAAAGAAATGCACGTACGAAGTGCAAATCAAAGAACATATTAAATAATGGCTATAAAAAAATATTGAATAAAATTTTTACACCTTCGTCAATAAGAGGGAAGAAAAGAGTGAATAATGGAGTAATTAAAGAAACTTATATGCAGGACATTACAATAATAGTTGACTTCTGAACCTTATTAATATCATTGTTGTAGGTCGGTGTTTATAAACCGCATATGAAATGTTCGTCATTATCTCCATGTGAGAAAAATCTTACACCTAATTAAATACTATTGAAGTATTTCAGCGAATTTTTTGCCTTTTTTAACTGAAAATAATTTTTGACTGATAGTTAAGACTCATTTCTTTGAGCAATAAAACCTACTGAAATACATTATAAGTATATGTTTTCTCCTAATAAATTTAATCTTTTTTTTTTTCTAAAAACATGGTAAAAAATTTGAATCCTTCTCAGCATATACGCCTAGTCATTCTAATTAGCATATTTAAGAAATTTAATTAATTATTAATTTTTTCAAATTTTATTGATCCATTAAATTTTATCCTCGTCATATGATAATTAAACAAATAAAAGAAAAAAACATTTAATCACATGACTAGTTATTTTTAATAAGATTTTCATTTTTAATCGTGTTTTTTCTACCTACAATAATCAAACTTAAAATCTTACCGAAAAGATTTAAACTTAACTAGTTCAATTTGAAGTAATGGCATGTTATTGAAAGAAAGAAAGCAAAGTTTGGAAATATTATTTCTATGGAAGTAATTAGTTTAGGATATGATTCGACAAGGGCTCATTTTTCAACTAGCGAATAATATTATTGTACATTCTCTCCCTCTTTCTCTATGACTGTCCCTTTCGTTAACCTTTCAAGTTTCCAATCAATATTGATATCTTATTAGGTCTTTCATTTTCATCTCCCTTTGTGCACTTGTGATCCCAAGTTGTTGGGGCAGCTACAAGCAGGTGCTCCATGCATATATCTATTTTCTATTTATGTAGAGTTTTAAGTTATGATAATGGTGATTTCATGGACCACATGATTTTGTTCTATTATATGGTTGTAGGGCATGCTTCGCTGTTCACATCACAACATTTATATCTGCATGATATGACAACGTAACAACGTATCATGGATTCATTTCACACACTAGTAGCCCAATACACCAGCAACTCCCATCATATGAAATGGGTTTAATGTCCAATTATGAAACCCTTCCAATAACGCAGCAAGTTAGGTTGGCAGGTACTGTAGAATATATTCACATTTTAAAATCAAATTGTAATTCGAGACAAAAAAAAAGATTGCGTTCTAGTTCTGGAAAGCCCAAATATCCAACTGATTGATTTTTTTTTATCTAAGCCCAAATGGGAGGAACACTTATTACTTTTATTCAAAGTATATATAGTTACATTCATAAAAATATTATTAGGGTTTAACAGTGATACAGTAAAAGTGCAAAATAATTTTACATTGATATTCAATTATAAATTAATGTTAGTATGACTTTTAAAATAATTTTATAAAAATCAACAAACTTATCATAAATAATAAATTGATAGTTTATGATTTGATGGCTTTTAGTTTTACATTTTCAGGTACATAATCTTTTTTCTCATATTATTAGTTACAAACTGTGCTATTGGCAGAAAAAATTAAAAATATGTTTGATAAGTATTAAATATCTAAGGGGATATTTTTAAAAAATTTAAGTAGTAGTTAAAAAAAGAGTAAGAGTTGGCATGAAAGTTGCTGGAGTTTTCAAGTCAACAATAACTTCTCATTTTTCAAAGGGAAAGTAATATGTCCAACTTTTACCGTGAAAGTAAAATAAACCAAAAAATGAAAATGTCACTTTCCTAAATATCAATAATAATCAGATTTTTTTTCCCAAAAAAACTCCTAATATAGGAAAGCCACATTATTCTCAAGCTCACTTTCTCTCCATAAAAAAAAAAAAAAAACTCACTTTCTCAAAAACGACTTTGTGAATCTTTAGACAAAATTAATCTCCGCATGCAAGGTGTCTTGGTTTACTTGTGTTTGGTCCTATGGGCTATAGAGGCGTTGCCGGTTGGGCCTAATGGACTTTAGTTCTTTATTAAACAACAACAACAACAACGTCTTATCCCACTAGGTGGGGTCGGCTACATGGATCAACTTTCGCCATAATGTTCTATCAAGTACCATACTTCTATCCAGACCATTAATTTCGAGATCCTTTTTTATAACCTCTCTTATAGTCTTTTTGGGTCTTCCTCTGCCTCGAATTGTTTGTCTTCTCTCGTCTACTCTCCTCACTACAGAGTCTACCGGTCTTCTCTCTACATGCCCAAACCACCTAAGTCTATTTTCCACCATCTTCTCTACAATAGGCGCTACTCCAACCCTCTCTCTAATAGCTTCGTTTCTAATTTTATCCTGTCGGGTCTTACCACACATCCACCGCAACATCCTCATCTCCGCTACACCTACAAAATATAAAATCATTTACTACCAATATTATTAATCAATAAAAAAAATCACAATACTTAATGTCTGGAGTTAAGTAAAATTTGTGCTTAATTTTAATCAAATTAACATGAAATATTTTGCTTATTAAAAAAATAAAAATATTAATAAATATAACTTTTAAGATAATTATTATAAAATTAACAAAATTATCATATATAAAATATGTCAACATTTTCAACATATTTTAGTAAATTAAAAAATATTTGACAAAAATTTAAAAATTTAAGAGATAAGGACCTGTTTGATTTGAGATTTATTTTTATTTTTATATTTTATTTAATTCATTTCCTATATGTTTTCAAAATTTTATATAACTTATTTTTTTTTTATTTTCACTTTATTATGTGTATATCCTATTTACTGTTATAATTGAATAAATTATTTAGATTTTACAGTTAATATTCTATGCACAACATTATAAGCTTACAACATAAATAATACCATATATTTAACCTTATGGCAAAGTGTACTTCGGCAATTATCAATTTTCTGTTTTAAATTTAGCATGCAAGATTATATTAAAAATCAAATACATATTTTTTTAAAGTTCTTTTAGTTTATTCACTTATATTTACAAAAACAAAATCAAGAATTTGAAAAGAAAATAGTAAAAATAATCTAAAGTTAAGACACATTGACCATTTAAACTTTTATTCGTAGATTAAAAATTAAATTTTGAAAAAGTATAGAAACTAAACATTTAGTTAATCCTAAATATAGTTATCACTTACCTCTTCTGGTAGGAATTTGATTCGTGATTGATCATATTATTGGGGACTAATATTAAATGTGATGAATTATTTCACATATTAAGATTTATTTTAAGAAATTGACTTATTTTAATAGATATTTTTATATATATATACGATGTAATATGGTTGGTAGACAACTTTATCAATTAAGAATTTAATTAGAAGTTCAATATCTAATTTTTGTGTATGAGAAAAATATATATTGAAAGATATTAATTCCTTAATAAATCTCAGTATGTTAAGATTAATAATAATAAAATAAAATTAAAGTCTAATGAATATTGCTATTACCACATGGAAAGAAATTCAGTAATCTGTAACCCAATATATTGGTCGTCTTGCTTGGGACAACACCAGTAGGTCCTCACGAATGCAAAGACGTGTATAACGGAGCATTTCATCTGTATTCCTTTTACCGTATTTAACTCAATAATTTATAAGATCACAAGTTATGCTTAAAAAGTGTCTGATGTTAAAATGAGTCGATCTGTAGAATATGTTGGAACTTGAATGGAAAATGGCAAATTGCAGAGTAAAGTTTGAATTTGACCCAAAGGTGGCATTAATTATGATATGAACGTCAGCATTAATCTTATCTCCAATTGTTAGTCGTGGTACTGCATGATTCTATTGTCACTCGGTCGCACGTTCAGTCTTGTATGACAATCCTTCTATTCCAACAATACAAACAAGTCACATAATCTCACTGCACTATGCTACCCTACCCTTTTTCCTTTTATTTTTTTTTTCTGCTCAAAATTGTACAATGATGCTTTTCATGGTGACCCCTTATATTTGGTCCTCCTTTTTCAACTTTTGGTGGATCATTAGGCCGATGCAATCTTTTGGTGAGTTAACATTTCAAAAGACCTCAAAACAAATGGATGTCCTTTTTTGCGTAACGCTCTGCAAGATGCCAAACTTGATATGAGAGGATGGTCAATTATAGGGAATAGAATCATGGCTTTGTTTTTTTTTTTCTTAGTTTTCTTTTTCCTAGGTCACATCACTTTTTAATTAACTAATGGACATAGCTATGTTTTCAACTAATTTCTTTTTATTATCAGTTCTTGCCAATTATTTTCATTTTGTGTCAAAGAATTGAATGGTGGAAATTTCATAATGATTTCATTTTTCTTATGATTAGGAGGATTTTGCAGGTTTAGAGTTCTAAAGTTCAAACAATATCATTAGATTGTGATTAATGGAAGCAACTAAGGATAAGTTTCATTCAACATCACATCGAAATAATCATGAATTTATGATCTGTTACTATTTCATCTTCATCAGTTCCCTTAAATATTGGTGGTTTGGAAAGAGGCAAGGGAGGGATGAAAACTAGGATTTATCAACTATCAAATTACCAATCATGTAAATTGCTTCAATTTGACTAGTTAGGTATAGAAAGTAATGATTTGTGACAATTTCACATTGCTTTTCTATCTTGTACTAGCTAGGTAATAGCAGTACTTTCTTGAGATAAAATGCCATTATAGCTTTTACCAAAGTATGATTAAAATCAATATTCCCAATTAATGAATCTAGATCCATTGAAAAGGTTCAACACGCAATACACATTTATGCATATATAGGCTTCCAATAAGTCAAACAAATACAACAATAACAATCAAATCTTTTCCTAACACATGGGTCAGCTACATATGGATCAAATAATACGATAATGTTTTATTACTATGTCTATCCAGTGACAAAATATTCATCTCTAAATCGATCTTTTTAACGATTTTATCAATAATTTTTTACAATAGCTACTTTTATCTTTGGTGGCAATTAATGATATCTTTCAAAACCAAACAATTGAATATCTTGTTAGAAAGTGTCTAAGGGAAGCTTGATTAGAGAAACAGTCTATGTTTGTTTACACCTTTGATTGGTGCTTAATTGGTAGAATTTTCTCATTAATAACAAGAAAAAAAATAAACACAAATCAAAATAACTATTTGTTGCTTTGGCCTTTATGCAGATCTAGTATTCAAAAAAATAAAGAAAAAATAATAATAAAATAAAAATAATATTTATAAAGGTGAATCTTCAGATAAATGTTTGAGTTATCAAATTGTCAAATAAAAATTTGATGCTTGACCAATGTAGCTCGAGTCTTAATAATTTGATTGTCAAATCAATAAACACTTAGTTCTTCAACAAATAATAATAATAATAAAATGTGAAGTGAAGTAAAGAATTTGACACCTTGTATCATTTATATTCATTAGTATATTAATTACATAATTATGCTAAGCAATAGTGAGATATCAATCACTGTTTCCTAAGTGGTACTTGCACTTCGAATAAATTAATTTCTACTCCAATTTCGTTTTCTGCCGATGAAACTAAAATCTAAACTCGTTCCCAACATCTCTGTTTCAGGTGTCCAGGAAAATGCTACCAAAACAATAATTTAAACTTAAACCAAATCCTCCAAATGGATTTATCAGTCTAACTTTAATATTAATCCTATTTATCCTGAATGAGCACTCTCCTTAACCAGTCATAATTCCTTTCATGCATTATCATCTGAATTCATATATATATAGAGAGAGAATTAATGCAAAACTGGAAAAGTACTAAAACCTACAAAGCAAGTGATGATTGAAATTTATACGCAAAGAAAAATGAGAGAGGGAGGGAGGGAGGGATAATAACAGTATAACACAATGAAAAGAGTGAAGAACTGAAGATGGTCATGCTAGCTATAGTTATGCATCAATCTGAATTTATATTCATTATGCATGATTCAAAGCTGACTCATGAAATATGTGTAACAAATATGAGGAAGGGAGGGAAAGAAAGAACAAAGAACAGAAAAGGAAAAGAGAGTTTACTATTAAGAAAAGGAAAAAATAATTAATTAACATACAAAAGAAGACCTAATGCATATGATTTCTTTGTATATTTTTCAACTTCTGTTGTGGAATGGAGTTACTGATAGGATTAGGTCCTGAGTGTACTTCATGCAATGCTTTCCTTTGAACATGATCCCTCTCAGCTCCTCTTGACTGGCACGAAAGAAAACATGATAACTTCACCCAAGAAAAAAAGAAGAGAAAACATGATAGGAACTTAAAAGCTCCTCTTGCTTATAAAAAATAAAAAGTGATTATGGATCATATCAAAGAAATTATATACTTACCATGTGATGGTGATTTTCTGTTGCTGCTTTGGTGACTTGCTGAATCATTATTCTCATGCTCGAGCTTGAATATGGGAAGAAATGGTATAGCAGCAGAAGAAGAATGATGAAAAAGCCCGAAGAATAGTTCATAGTTTTTGTTTCATGAAAGTGGTAAACATGCAGGTTTAGATCGAGAAAAAGTATTAGCTACTGGAGTATATACGTGGTCTCCACAAAATGGGGGCCGGGCTTCTTGTTTTTAGATAGTGGGAGAACAATATATTGTTTGAAGTTTTTTATGCCTAGCTACTTCGTACTATTATTTGGGTTTACTTTCCCTGCATGGCTGCACTATCATCAACCTTAAATGGGGTCGATTGGTATGGCATAAATGTTTTTATAAGAGCAAAATTATTCTCACTCAATGATGATAAAATATAATAAATGCTAAAATCAATTATAGTGTCATTTTTTTTACTTCGCATGTATATTCTAGGAAATAGAATCTTGTTTGACTTGAATATGATTATTAGGATAGTTAAAGTTCTCTTTCTGAAGTATCTAACTTAATTAATTGCATAAGTATCCAAGTTTAAGGCCATTAGTTAAATTAGAATAATATTCAACACCGGACACGGAAATTAAAGAAAGTTATATAAAAAGATCCAAAAACTTCAAATATATCAAAAACCAGTAGTAAATATAAAAAGACAGTGTTGCATAATACTTGAATCTGATGGTGTTACATCTTGTTTAATGTATATACTGTACATTTGACTAAAAAAATATGTTCAACCCAAGTTTAGTGAGCATTGCCTTTTCAGAACGAATATGCTTTTGCCTTTACAACTTATAAAAATTGAGGTTCAACTTGATAATCTGATCATTAGAAGATTATTGATCCTGATAAGAGTACAGTAAGTGCATTAATGTCATAGGGTATCGAAGGTTCTAGATTCAGAGAGATTCAAAGAGAGGGTGGAAATAGAGAGTTCGAGAGAATTTTAGAGATAAGTTTCTTAATATTGATCTGTGTATGTGCTAAATGAGCGTAGTTAATTTACTTAGTTGCATTCAGTTGATATTCTTGTATTTATAGGAGTTGCTAACAGGGCATCTCTTGCCATCAATTTCTTATTTGCGTTGGATTTCTATCCTTCTAGTTTAGTCATAACATTGATCCTGTCATCATAACGACTTCTTGCCTTAAGTAGGCTTTGTTTAAGTTACCGACTTAGGATGAGTCTTTTATCTTTAGTCGAGAATTATCCCGAACAGTGTCTTCCATTTTTATTAATTTTTCCCCCACTTTTCTCACCAAAGAGGAAGGAAGTTCCTTACTTTCTATTATTGCTTTTTCTCTTAAACCATACAAGGTCATATAAAACATTTTTCTTTTCATTTTCCTTCCATTACCAAACGGTAAAGTGTTTGGCCTAATCTTATTACAATGACAACAAACTATTATGTTGAAGAATCCATCTTGCAGATATACTCTGTAAAAGGATTTTTGCTTTCCTTGCTGCCATTTTCAAGGGTCTTTCCCTCTGCCATACACAGTTATTCTATTCCTGATAGTTCGAATTGTGACCTGTGCATGACAACCAAAAGTGGGATCATTATCAGTCATTGAAACAAGATGGAGATCCAAAATCTTCACTGATTCGCATGACAACTAAAACTGCTAATTTTGCATTTTGAAACAAATATGTTCACAAACCAGGATCAACTGACTGAAGAAAATTTTAATGAATGGACACCTGAATTGCACCAGGAATGCATCTAAGGAAAATAAATAATAATCATGTAGTTGAGAATCATGCAGGAAAATGTAATGACAACGGCCATTCATTTGGAGTCAGGGGCATCAGAAAAGTGATTCTGAATAGCAAGGAAAATAACAATTGAATAGCAAATGGCGATACTGACACCAGGCACTTTTTCTAGAAGTCTAAATATGGTTTTTCTTCACTAAGTAAGAACAAGAGAATAAATCCAAACAATTGAAACAAAGGAAAAAGGTTTCACCGAAAATTGACCTTTTGCGAGTATTATCATTGACAATTAAGAAGATCCAAAACAGATTTCCTATCAGGCATGCTGGGAGAGGCTCCCTTCACTTGAACACAGAGACAAGCTGCAGCAGCTGTTGAAGAACATCATAGTTAGGAACATTTTTCCAAAGAGAAATGTCTAGAAAGAAAAAAGAATTGCATTCCACCATACACACCGGCAAATCTGAGGCATTCCTTTTTGGACTTGCCCTCAACCAAGGCCACGGCAAAAGCAGCAGTAAAAGTATCACCAGCACCAGTTGTATCAACAACTGTTTTAGCAAGTATGGCAGGCTGCTGAATTGTTTTTTCTCCTTCTACAAAAAGGGCAGATCCTTTGTGTCCAAGTTTCACAAGAACTTGCTTAGCTCCCTGAAATTTCAGACCAATAACACCAGAACTAGAACCACTGAGACTATTGACTGTTCACAACCATAAAAGCATTAATCATCTATCATTCTATCAGCCTTCAGGAACCCACCAAAACCTTTGAAGGTAAATTCTATGACAACTTCCAATCTACTGCACGCACGGTCAATGAGAGACAATGCAGAGAAAATAGAAGAAATATCAAACTCAATAGTTTATGGTCATTATAGACCTTTTCTCACCAGTGGTTTCCATTTCCCCTTAATTATGGTGCATTTAATTGGATTCAAGGAAAAAAAATCAAACAAAATTTATAATCTCTCTCCCCTTTCATTTTCCCAGGCAGGTTGTAAATTCCAAGAGGACTAAACAGTTCCATTTCCCTCAACATAAGGGAGTAAAAGCAGTGAGACCGAGAATACATGACAAATTGACAATTCTGTTGAAGGATCTCTAATGAACATCAATATGATGGACATTTCTTTGTGCAGTGACACGTGGATGCCATCTATGCAGGCATGCAAATGTAAGTACTACACAACGGAAGGATTAATAGTTACAGAAAATCTCAAATTTACATCACATCTTCAAATATTATATTTTTGATACATTGCTTTCATTGTAAGACATCCTCAAGGTTTTAAAAAAGAGTCGGCAACCACATTCTTCTGCAATTTTCCTCAATATTGAGAATCACAATATAACCGCGAACATCTTAGAGGCAATGAATATGGCATTCAAGTAACAAAAATGAGCAAAAGCATTACATTGTGACCCCTAAGGTTTTGAAAAAGGTCCACAGCTGCAATTTCGGCTGAAACGTAAAAGTTTTTTTGGGATCTCCAAGACCACAACGCGGCTGCAATTGTGGCAACATCAGTCACAAAGGTTACTAATAAAACTCACCATTTCATGGCATTTCAAAGCAGCCTGTTGAATCTCTTCAAAACTTTCTGTTGGCATTCCCGTAAGGCGTGCAAGTTCAGTTTCATTAGGACTCAAAATATCAACAAAATTTATTAACTGTGGCGGAAGTGGCCCATCCATGCCTCCAGCATCCAACACTACTGGCACCCCAGCATTTTTCGCAGCCTGCATGAATTAGAAGAGCATAACACATAATGCAATACCCAAAACGCCTCACAAGGACAAAAAACTTAAACTTGGTTTCTTAAGTACTTTTGGTATCACAATCCATCTAATACACTTCTTAATCAGTTTTAGTCAGTAAATTAATATTTAAAATGCAGGGACGAAAAGGTAAAAGATAGTAAGCAAGTAAATGATTAAACCAAATATTAATATTAAGAGCATTGATCTAAGTTTAGTCGGAAAAACATTACTAAAAAACCAAACCTGTGCGACTTGAGCATTGACAGCATCAGGAATCTCCCTCTGCAGCAAAACGATGCCAGCTTGGGCAACGAGGTCCAAATGCTGACGTGGCAGGGAACTAGGCCAGCAGCTCAAGTTGGCACCCCCAATGTAGACGATGGAGTTCTGGCCGTTGGACTGGAGCATCACAACTGCATGACCCGTTGCCGCCGAAGCCACCACGGCGAGATTATCGAGGCGAACCCCGCCACCGCGGAGGCCCGCCGTGACGAGTCTCCCGTAAGCGTCGTCCCCGACCTGCCCGACGAAGTAGGTCGGGTACGCGAGCTTGGCGGAGCACGTGGCCTGGTTGGCGCCCTTGCCGCCGGCAATCGTCTGCCCGGACCTCGCCGCCAGGGTCTCGCCCTCGCCCGGGAGCCGGTCTACCTCGACGTAGATGTCGGCGTTGGCGGACCCCACCACCACCACCGGCGGCAACTGCGACGGGTCCGAAGAGAAACAGAGGACTCTGAAATTGTTATTGCGGATAGAGAGGTTTTGAATTGGAGTAACGGTGCTGAGGAATGTGGTTTGAGTGTTGGAGTGGAAACAGTAATGTGGTGGTGTTGAAAGTAGTGTTGTTCCGATGCTCATGATTGTTTCAAGGTTTACTTTCCCTGAAAGTCTGCAATATCTTCAACATTAACACTTTGTTTAATACAATAGATTCTATTCAATGGATCATGATTGGACTAGGAGATTACATTATAATTTTATTTCCTAAATTACCCTCGTCCTTGGATTGAGCGATAGCAAAGTTTAAGAGACATGTTCACTATAAAATTTAGACCAAATTATATACTTGTATTTCTTATGTTTTGTTTTTATTGCATTCAATATTTTTTTTTATCCCACTCAAAATCCTCTAATTGTTTCAGTTTCATTTTGCACTCACCAACCTTGTCCCTGAAACAACTAGGCACATGATTAGTATGTGATAGGTTTATGTTTTTTTTTTTCCTTCTTAAAAAATTGCTCCTATCTCCTTCCTTAATCAGTTCCCAACCTAGACTGTGAATGTGAAAAAAGAACAAATTCATAAAGTTTGCAAGAACTGAGAAACACAACCAAGATCAGAAAAACACAGCTACGATTATAAACATATTAATAAAAGAAACATAACTACAAAGATTTGAAAAACAGAGTTACAAAATCAGAAAAAACACAACCAAGATTACAAAAACAAAGAAAATATCAAAATTTCAAAGGAATCGCACAAAATTTTCACATTCAGCTTCATAAGTGCAGGTATGAGAGAGGGATAGTAAAGATATAAGGTTAGTATAATAACGAATAGAAAAGAAAACGAAAAGAAAAATAATGGGTTCAAATTTTTTTAATAACAAAAACTAACTAATAATATTTACCAATAAAAAATGAGAGAGGGAGATAGAGAAAATCATATTTTAAATTTTTACTTGATGATTTTGGCAATCAAAACTATCCAAAGTCATATTTTAAAATTTTAATTAAAACTCAAATTCTAGCGGTCAAAAAATCATTATAAATTTCAAATTCATATCTCCAATATTGGCAAACACTAATGACATTTATGCCTCTTAATCTTTTTGCCCTACCTTATGCGTTACTGTTTTCTGTTCAAGAGTTGAAGTAGGACACCTTGACCAGCGAGTAGGTTAGCAACTCGTCATTCATTCTTTTTTTCGTTCATGTGGTCTTCTAAATTTGCTTTTCAATTTCTTCACCCAAAATCCTTATTTGTGTAAGTTTCTCAAATTCTCGTGTTGCTTACACTTTTTTTTAGTTGAGGATCTTAATTTGTTTTCCCTTTGTTCTCTCCTAGCACTAAGAAATTGAGACGAGGATGCAGTTAGTAAAAGAAATAAATTAATATAATGAAAATTCAAAAAAATTAAAAGAAGGAGAAATCAATCCTCATTTTTATCGTCATCAATTTGAATTTAAATTAAAGGGATGAATAATCATTGATAGAATATGGACATGGAACATTTTCACCCTTGCACTGCCTGCTGAAACTAGTCCATGTGTTTCAGGAATTTAGACATAGTGAATACTTATTTTACAAGTGCTTTTACGCTGGTCAGCAACATAAGGAGATTAGCAATTTTGAAAATATTCTGACGAGTTCTAATGCTACTAAGAAAACACATATTGTTGAGGACTATCGAGTTTTTGACTAATGAGATTAACAGGTTCATGCTGCAAACTTTCATCATGTGTTTTTAAGTGACATGTAATCTTTTCTGTCTCTGCTATCTTATTCCTAGTCTTTCAATGTAGATTTTTCAGATAATAGGTGTTGGCTCAAGTTTGGCCTTTTCCTTATTTGTGACTTAGGTTATGTTGGGCCAAATTAATTAAAAAATTCATTGAAAGTTAAAAAGTTAATTTATAATTTAAAGTTAAAAAATTAATTTATTAAATTAAAAGTGTTTGATAAAATTAACTTTTGAAGTAATAGAAAAGTGTAAAAACGATTAAAAAAATAATATCATAATTTATTTTAAAAAGTTAACAAGAAAAATGAATAAATATATCGATAATAAAAATGAAAAAAATATAAAAAATTAGAAGATAAAAACTAATATTTTAAAAAATATTATTTTAAGTAGTATTTAAAAAAACATTAAAAAATATTAAGAAAAACTTGTTTACCGTACTGTCAAAATGAATTTTTTAATTAGTAAAAAAATTAAAAAAGTAACTAAAAATGTATGAGGGAACATAACCTTAGTTCACTTGCACACACATCCTTCAACCAAAACATTTCACTATGAAGTTTTTGTCGAGTCTGCACAATCAAAATCTGGCAGCATAAAAAAAATTCCCATGGATGTAATAGAGCAATCATTTCCTGTTTGATAGCCATTACATTTCATCTATTTACGTAAGCACAACACTGGTGGAAACGCGTCCTATATACAACGCAACAGGGCTAGCAAAACTTAAGCTGATGGTGACTTATCCATTTCCTTTTTTGAAGTAACCTTGACCTCAATAATAATTTCCACAATTATGTGTTAGGAGTCACCCGAAATTTCAAACAAAATTTTAATTAAGCTACACCAGAAAGATGTACATTTTTTTAATTGTGTTTTCTTCTTCCAAAATCTTTAGGTGAACATTGTTGAATTATAATTAATCAAACAAACATATAGCATTAAATTGGTTTTTTTTTTTATTATTCATAATAACTTGTCGGCATCTCTCCAAGGATAGCATGCAATAGAGAATACTTCCGTAATTTTGCTTTTATCTAGACACAATCAAGCTTCAAGTATTTGCCGTCACCAGTTTTAGCTTGAAGCTAAGTTTCTCGAACCCAATTAACAATGTATCGTAATCAGCAAATACAAATTAATATGCAGGTTTTGTATGCTCATAGTACATATTGCATCATATACTGGCCAATGGTCAATCAGCAGATATATAATTTTTTAGGAGGATAAAATTAGACCAAATTTATTGGATAAACATTTAATGTCAAATGCCCAGTTAGCTGAGTTGAGATTTGGGATTGACGCTTCATTAGCAGAACAATTCTGAATACAAAGGAACATTGGAGCAAAAAAAAAAATATTGTCTTCTTATGTCATATCAACTTGCTTTGGCGTAACCTTGTTCTATCTTTAATTTGTATTTTCCTTCTAGATTTTTAGGCTTGAAATAATCAACTTACGTGAGGCAATAATCCATTTTTCAGCTAGTCAGAACCATGTCGAATGAAGAAAAAGAAAAAACAATTTTGAGAAAGTAATAAGTTTTTCACACTGAAAGTGATGATAGTGCAATTGAAAAATTAATTATCTTTAGGCATAGTTTTTTTTAATAAAGGCCCTAAAATGAATAGGGTCATATTTCAGGATAGATATTTTTTCGGTTTATTAATTTTTTTTCCCACTTCTCACCGAACAAAGAGGAAGTTCCTTATTTTCTTGCTTTGCTTCTTCTCTTAAACATGTAAAACATTATATTTTATCTTCTCTTCATTTTCTTTCTATTGCCAAAGGGTAAGTGCTTGGCCTAATCTTATTACAATGACAACAAGCTATTATGCTGAAGAATCCTTCTTGCAGAAATGCTCTGTAAAAGGGCTTTTGCTTTACTTGCTGCCATTTTCCAGGGTCTTTCTCTCTGCCATAAGTTATTCTGTTCCTGTTCCAGATGCGTTTCAAAATCTTCACTGATTTGTATTTCCTGTGTAAAACAATCAATAATAGGGAAGTGAACTAACAGATTCTCCTATGTTCGCAGACCAGGATCAACAGACTAGAGAAATTTTTAATAAATGGACTCATGAATTGTACTAGGAATGCATTATGCATCTAATGAAGTTAATTATGCAGTTTTAGAATCATGCAGGAAAATGTAATGACAAAGACCATTTAATATTAGCCAGAAGCATAAGAATATTGATTCTGAGTAGCAAGGAAAACAACAAATGAATAACATATAAAGATACTTATGCCAGGTACTTTCTCTAGAAGTCTATATGATTTTACTTCACTAAGCAAGATCAAGAGTGTGAATCCAATCAATTCAAACAAAGGAAAAGTGTTTCAGTGAAAATTGACCTTTTGTGAGTATTCTCATTGACAAATAAGAAGATCCAAAACAGATTTCCTATCAGGCATGCTAGGAGAGGCTCCCTTCACTTGAACACAAAGACAAGCCGCAGCAGCTGTTGCAGAACATAGTAGTCAGACACAATTTTCCAATTTCCAAAGAGAAAACTCTATAAAGAAAACGAATTTCATTCTGCCATACACACCAGCAAATCTGAGGCATTCCTTTTTGGACTTGCCCTCAACCAAGGCCACAGCAAAAGCAGCAGTAAAAGTATCACCGGCACCAGTAGTATCAACGACTGTTTTAGCAAGTATGGCAGGCTGCTGAATTGGTTTTTCTCCTTCAACAAAAAGGGCAGATCCTTTTTCCCCAAGTTTCACAAGAACTTGCTTAACTCCCTGAAATTTCAGACATTATTGAGACTATTGCGCCACTCACAATGATAAACGCCAAAATGCATCATTCATCTATCATTCTATCAGCCTTCAGGAATCAACCAAGACATTTGAACATAAATTGTGAGAAAATTTCAAATCTACTGCAGTGTCATTGAGAGACAATACACAGGAAATAAAAGAAATAGCAGACTCAATAGTTTATTGGTCATTAATTATCGTTTCCCCCTATAGTTTCCCCTTATGATGCATTTAGTTGGATTAAAGGAAAAGAAAATCAAATACAAATTGCAGGCAGGTTGTAATTGCCCAGAGGACTAAACAGCTCCAATTCCCTCAACAGAAAGGAGTGAGACCCAGATAACTGGTGGTATCAGATTCAGAAATCATAACACATGAAAATTCTGTAGAAGGATCTCTAACGAACATCAATATGATGACCATTTCTTTCTGCATTGACACTGTGGATGCCATCTATGCAGGCATGTAAACACTACATAAAGGAAGGATTATTAGTAACAGAAAATCTCAAAGTTACTTCAGATTTTCAATTATATTTAAAAAGTCGTGCTTTCTTTGTAAGACATTCTCAAGGTTTTAATAAACAGTTGCAACTGCAATTCCAACTGCATTTGTCTGCAATTTTTCTCAAAATTAAGAATCACAATAAAACTGCAATTGCAATGCGTTGTCTGCATTCTTTGTAAGACATCGACATGGTTGTTAAAAACAGAAAGTTTAGTCGGCAACACAATTTTTCTCTGCAATTTTCCTCAATATTAAGAATCACAATAAAACCGCAATTGCAACTATAACCGCAATCTAAAACCTTGTCTATCCATAAGCAATGAATATGGCATTCAAGTAGAAAAGTGTGCAGAATCATTTCATTGTGACCCCTAAAGTCATTACTTGAACTGACCAATTCATGGCATTTCAAAGCAGCCTGTGCAATCTCTTCAAAACTTTCTGTTGGCATTCCAGTAAGGCGAGCAAGTTCAGTTTCATTAGGACTCAGAATATCAACAAAATTCAATAATTGTGGTGGAAGGGGCCCATCCATGCCCCCCGCATCTAACACTACTGGCACGCCAGCATTCCTTGCAGCCTGCATGCATTACAGCATAACACATAATGCAATAACCAAAATGCCTCACAAATAAAAAAAGCACAATACTTAGAGCCAGAAGTTTCTTTAATTACTTTTGGTATCACTCTCCAATCAGAATCAGAGTTTCACTATTCATTTGATCACTAGACCCTGATGTCCAAAATTATAGGACCATTATGTGTATAATTTTGGTCCTATATTCATTTGTACAATATTAATTTTAGTCCTATAATTTTGGACATCAGGACTTAAAAAGTGTACGTTTAGGGACGAGTTAAAAAGTGTACCACCTGTGGGGACTAAAACTAGAAAATAAAATGTATGTGCTGGCGCTAAATGAGTAGTTTCTAAATGTAAGGACTAAATTTTTTTTTTTTTTTCTTTCGAAACCACAAGTGTTGTAACCAGTAAAGCGACAAAATTCAAACTCGAATCCCATAACTCTGTTCCCACACCCGGGACTAAAAATAAAATCAAGAAAATAATATCAACAGCTCTTTAAGAAATGTTTTGTTTTAAAAGGCCCGGCCCAACCTGTGCGACTTGAACGTTGACAGCATCAGGGATCTCCCTCTGCAGCAGAACAATGCCAGCTTGCGCCACGAGGTCCAAATGCTGACGTGGCAGTGTACTTGGCCAGCCGCTCATGTTGGAACCCCCAATGATGATGATGGAGTTCTGGCCGTTGGATTGGAGCATCACAACGGCGTGACCTGTGGGCGCGGACGCCACCACGGCCAGGTTGTCGAGGCGAACCCCACCGCCGCGAAGCGCGTCGGCGAGGAGGCTTCCATAGGCGTCGTTGCCGACCTGTCCGACGAAGTAGGTCGGGTAGGAGAGCTTGGCGGAGCACGTGGCCTGGTTGGCGCCCTTGCCGCCGGCGAGGGTTTGGCCGGACTTCGCCGCGAGGGTCTCGCCCTCGCGCGGGAGACGGTCGATCTCCACGTAGATGTCGGCGTTGGCGGAGCCCACCACCACCACCGGCGGCGGCTGCGACGGATTCGAAGAGAAACAGAGGACTCTGAGATTGTGAGTGTGATTGCGGAAAGAGAGGAATTGGATTGGGGAAACGGTGTTGAGGAAACTGGTTGGGGTGTTGGAGTGGAAACAGTGGTGTGGTGTTGTTGAAAGTGTTGTTGTTCCGTTCATTTTTGTTCTTTGGCTTCGATGTCCTTCGTTCGATCTCTTCTCGCCGTAGCTATCTATCTTTTTTGGACTACCTTTTTGCTATTTTGTTTATAGGATTATGGTTGCAACTTGCATTAGGTTTGTGAATAAATTAATGTTTAGATTAGGATGGGGAATAAAATTACTAATTAATATTTCTTCTCTCTTTTATTTTCATAATTGGGGGAAGGATCCCACGCAAAAACATTAGAACCTGCCAGAAAACAACGTAGAAGATACATTCACTACCAAAAAAAATGTTAGATATAAAAAAAAGGAACAACTTCAAAAGTTCTAGATTGACCACTAATTAATATTTAGTATTCAAATTTAAGATTAATAATAATTAAGTTAAATGGCATTGTATCAGTTAATTCACACATTAGATGATTACTTAGGAAAATAATACTCATAAGTTAACTAGTTGAGTTGTCAATTAAAGACTTGTATATCCACCTTACATTATATGTTTCTTTTAGTTTTTTTATTTATGAGAATACCATGCCGTAATCTAGAGTGTATTTAGTAAGTTATTTCATTATCGAAAAAAAGAGTAAGTTATTTCAATTAATTTATTTTACATTTAATTATGTATAAGCTTATTACACAAAAATATAAATGTTTAATAAAAGGGCTGTGATGCCTACAATAATAGTTTAATTATAAAAATTTATATTTATAGAGTGTCATTTAAAAAATTTATATTTATAGAGTGTCATTTAAAAAATTGATCTGTTTTGTTATTGATTTATACTGTTTTGGTTTTAGAAAAAAAAAATCCTTTTGTTCTCGACCTGTTCCGGGGCTGGTCCTTACTGTTGGCAGCCTATTTTTCTTTTTTTATTCCTTTGTTTTTGTGCAAGGCATGGGTTGATTCACACTTCCTTATTTTCATTTTCATACCTCCTTCCCTAATATGCATTTGTCTTATTTTGATCCATTAAACCTGTGTTCTTCAGTTTTGTTGCTGCATCAATACTTGTGACTTGCCACAATGTGTCATGAGAAATTATTAGGTTGTTTGACACCACTACATCTACATCAATAAGTTTCAACCAATCTATATTATATGTACTTAAGTTTTTTACTTAAAAAAAATTAAGAACACTTAACTCAATTGTGTCATATAAAATTTAGTATCATGAGAAGTTATTATTTTTTATACTACTGTGTCATATAATAATTAAAGAGTGACTCATACTACCTAAATCTCTAGGTGTTACATACACACTGTCTTTTAACACCACAATAGATGTAGTTAAGGCACAAAATAACTATTAGAAAATGAATTTATAGGTTAGTTAACACCTTAAAAAATGAATTAGCGTTATCTATTCAATTTTAAAATGAATTTATAGGTTAGTTAACTATTTTTAAAATGAATTTATAGGTTAGTTAACTATTTTTAATTGGGTTCCTTTAAGAATCTTTATTTGTTTAGTAAAATTATTCAATTTTTTAAACCTCGCAATGACTTCAATAAGTATGTGTTTGATTTTACTAAAAGTTTTACACATTGGAGAGGTCCAATAAGAAAGAGAAAAAAAGTCATGAATCTTGTAAGGCTTACCTGTTTTACATGGCAATTCTCTTTATACCGTTTTACACCTAACTTTTATAGTAAAAATGCCAATAAATTTTAATCAAAATATTTTTACAAAATTAATATTTTTTAAAATAAATTTTGTTAATGCTGCTTCTAAACAGACACTAAATTTATTGACATGTGATTAGGATTGATATGTGATTAGGTTATTCTAAATGAATACTAGTTAAGAACTCTACATGTTAATTATCAAAATAAAAAAATATTATTTTAAAAATTTATAAATAAAGTTTGCAAATAACAACAATTTAATAAAAACGAGGAATCAACTTATACTTTTTTATTACTTCTCATCTCACAATCCATTTATTAAATTTCCCATAAAAAGAAACAAATTATGTACTTGCAAACTCACCTTTTTTTTTTTAACCTTTTCCTCTTTTCCCTTTAACTCTCAGAAGGTCCTATAAATTTCTTCCATATTCACAAACTCGTAGACCAAATCGAACAGCACTAGAAGAAGAGAAGACGATGGAGAAAGAGGAGAGCACGGAACAGCGAAAGCAAGCGAGGCTTGCCATTATGGAGCTCGCCAACATGATAAGCGTTCCCATGGCGCTAAACGCCGTCGTTCGCCTCAACGTCGCCGACGCCATCTGGCAAGGCGGCGCCAACAACCCCCTCTCCGCCGCTGAGATCCTCCCCCGCCTCCTTCCCGCCGGCGGCGGCGACGCCGAGAACCTCCAGCGGCTCCTCCGGATGCTGGCCAGTTACGGCGTCTTCTACGAGCACCTCTCCGCCGGCGAGCGGAAGTACTCCCTCACCGACGTCGGCAAAACGCTTGTCACCGATGAACAAGGCCTGTCGTACGCGCATTACGTGCTCCAACACCACCAGGTCAGTTTTAAATTTTTAATAATTAGTACTATTTAATAATAAGCTTATTTTATATAACTAAAATTTAAAATAAATAAATATTTTTTTAGTACTATTTAATAAGAGAAGCTCGAGTTTATAGAGTTTTTTTCTTCTTAATGATGGAGATGGCAATCAAGATGAAATTTTGTGTTTTCTAAAAAATAGACTAAAGAACAAAGTTTTTTTTTCCCCTGAAAAGTGAAAATTTAATTAATATGTAACATTATCGTACATAAACTTGATGTGATATATAATTAGTAAATAATTTTGCTTCTTAAGTATCCAGAAGTTTATTCTTTGTTTTTGTTTTTTTAGAGAAATCTCTTAAATGAATCTAACAAAATTATCTTGAATTGAAAAAAATTTGAAACATTATCACATAAGTAAGTTGCATTTATATATATTATATAATATAGATATAGATAAATAAGCAAGAATGGCAGTAATAGGAAAAATAGTAGTAATGACAATTCGTACTTATGAGTTTTTAGGGTCACTTGGTAGGCGTAACATGGAAGATAAGGAATGCGTATTGAATGAATGTGTATCTTGAAAGAGTAAAAGTGTCATTTTAAGAAAAATAACAACTTCACAAGCAATTGAGAAATTGCATTACTCTGATATATATTAATTGTGTGCAGGATGCGTTGATGAGAGCGTGGCCAATGGTGCACGAGGCAGTAGTGGACCCTACAAAGGAGCCCTTCGAGAGGGCAAATGGGGAGCCAGCATATGGATACTATCTGAAGCACCCAGAGATGAATGACCTAATGGTGAGGGCCATGTCAGGGGTGTCAGTGCCCTTCATTAGGGCCATGTTGGAGGGCTATGATGGCTTTCAAGGTGTGGAGAAGCTTGTGGATGTGGGTGGTAGTGGCGGTGATTGCCTTCGTATGATCTTGGAAAAACACCCCACCATCAAAGAAGGGATCAACTTTGACCTACCTGAAGTTGTGGCCAAAGCCCCACAAATCCCATGTGAGTTACTGTTAGCTTTTGATTTATGCATGATGTGGGGGTGATCCCATGATGTGACTTATTATGTGATTTGTAGTTGTAACCCATGTGGGTGGTGACATGTTCAAGTTTATTCCCCAAGGAGATGCTATCTTCATGAAGGTGAGTCATTACTCCATTTCTGCAAAATACTCTCTTCTTTATGAGATATTATTAGATAGTTTTTGAATCGTTATGTATTTATAATCTTAATCAATCTTTTTATGGCATGTATAGTATGTTTGGTAACGATTCCTAGTTCACATTTGACATGAAAAATCCTGTATTGACTTAAGTAATTAGTTGTTGCTTCCGGTTCTTCTAGTTATTTTCAAACACACATGTAGTCAAGTATTTAATTTGCAAGAAAAAAATGATAATACTCATGTCATGTGAAAATTAGTTTAACATATGATATTATGATGATATTGAATGATGTTATAATTTTTTCCTCTTTTACATATTTATGCATTTATTTTTATTTCAATTTAATTAGAATAGAGATGTAACTTTGGTATTATTATTTATTTATAAATGGTTATATAATTAAAAGTGATTGACTTTGTGATAATTATCTTAAAATTTATAAAGATAATATCTAATTGAATATTGACAAATGTAAAAATAATTGTACTAAACTTTCGAGTTTTTTGGACGATCTATATATGATATTTTGGCTGATAGTAGATCTTGGCGATTCACGGACTGGAAAGAATCAAAGTTGTACTAATAGTAGTTGGACGATCTATATATGATATTTTGGCTGATAGTAGATCTTGGCGATTCACGGACTGGAAAGAATCAAAGTTGTACTAATAGTAGTGTGACAATAGAGGCAACAACAGAATGGCAGTTTGGGGAATCAATCAACAAGGGAGGTGTGCAATTAGTAAAAACAAAGAGAAAGGTTACCAGGCCTGCATATCTCAGAGACTATGCTTGATATCACAATGCAAACAGAGAGGAGCCAAGCTGGCACAATGAAGGATTTGCTAGATTCGAATGTTCCCTGCAAGGATGCATCCATAACCAATTCTGTTATGTAAATATTCCTAGGAGATTTGGATAAATCCATTAGCAGTGGACATTATATATACGTATGTAAATAACTAGCAAATTCAATAAGACAATTTTACTCTCCTCTCATCCTTACCCTGTTTCTCTCTTTTCCTCGTATTCTTGCTTTTAGGAGGCCCCTGGCCCTCGAAGTCCAGGTTATCAGCATCTGCTTCTATCAATTTGGTGCTCTCGTTGAGTTACCACTATGCCTAACCCAGATGAATCATCCTCTTCCTACGACAAACTCGAGGACGTCCTCAGTCGTTTAACCAAGCAACAACTTTATTTGGGGGAATCCGTCAACGCTATGACCCTCAAGATAGAGGAACTTCTTTAGCGTGTTTCCTCGACTGTATCCTCTCCTTAGCCAACTCCAACCCCATTACCACCTCCTTAACCTGCAACACCAATTCATCGTTTAAAATTAGAGGTATCCAGATTTGATGGGTCAGAACCACTTGGATGGATTTATAAAATCAATTAGTTTTTTTATTATCATAATACACCTGAGGCAGATAAGCTTACCGTGGCGTCTTTCTATATGGAGGGCCGGGCTCTTGCCTGGTTTCAGTGGATGAACACCACTAACCAGTTTCCATCTTGGCCTGCGTTCTTGGAAGCTTTGCGGACCCGATTTGCTCCTTCACAGTTCGAGGACCCCTCGGGGGCTTTGTGCAAGCTCACGCAGAGTGGCATCGTGGCCCAGTACTTGGCTGATTTTGAGGACTTGGCTAACCGGACCATAGGACTCCCCACTCCGTTTCTCTTGAGTTGTTTTATCTCCGGCCTCACGCCGGAGATTCGTCGTGAAGTTCAAGCGCATCAGCCGGCCACCCTCGTTCAAGCCGCCGGACTCGCGAGGTTATAGGAGGAAAAGTTTGCGAACATGCGAACTCCCTCACGTCTTTGACCCCCACCTGCCCCTTCGCCACTCTCCCCACGACCCACAACCACCCCTACCCTCTCACCACCTCTCCGGCCCCCTTCGTCTCCCACCCAACCACCACCTCTCCCCGTATCCCCAGCCAACCTTCCTCCTTTACTACCTCCGCCGTTCCCACCCCGAACCCCACCTCAGGCATGGAAGCGCCTTTCCCCTGAAGAGATTGCTTCTCGGAGGGAGAAGGGTCTCTGCTTCAATTGTGAGGAAAAGTTCCATAGAGGGCATAAATGTGCCTCTAGGTTTTTCCTCCTAATCTTTGAGGAAGATGACCCAGCACCTTCTCTTATACCCTCTTTAGACCCACCCAACATCATAACCCATGACCCGCTTCAGATACAACCACCCGACCCACCCGATAGCCCAAATTCTTACCCGGCCCAAATTTCACTCAACTCCCTAGCAGGCCACGTTGCCCCGGAGACCCTTCGGCTAATAGGGAACATTTCCGATCATCCCTTATTGTTGCTGGTCGATGGGGGTTCCACCCATAATTTCGTTCAGCAACAATTGGTGACCCACCTGGGCTTGCCTTGCCGTGTGACCACGCCCTTACGCGTAATGGTAGGCAATGGTCAATATTTAGAATGTACCTCCATCTGTGACGCCATTGATATCCAAATTCAGAATCACACTTTCACCATTGACTTGCATGTACTCCCCATCTCAGGTGCCAATGTTGTACTAGGTGTGCAGTGGCTTAAAACATTAGGGCCCGTTCTCACAGACTATTCCTCTCTGACCATGCAATTCTTTTATAATGGGGCTCTGGTCACGCTGCAAGGTGATCCCGACGCAACTCTGAGCTCCATCTCTTCTTCTCAGTTTCGCTGCTTATGTCGGACCCAGAACTCTGACCTCTGTTTTCATATCACCTTCCTCTCGGAGGACAATCCTGCTCCCTCAGAACCTTTAGCCCCACCCTTTCAGGCCTTGCTCACCAAATATAATGTCCTATTCCAACCACCACAAACATTACCCCAGAGTGCACCACAGACCACCATATTCATCTTCTACCTCAGTCTAACCCAGTAAATGTCCGACCTTACCGGTATCCGCACTTCCAAAAGCAGGAGATTGAGTTGCAGGTCGAGTCCATGCTTCAGAAAGGACTGATACAACCTAGTAACAGTCCCTTTTCTTCTCCGGTCCTCCTCGTCAGGAAGCATGATGGAACCTGGCGCTTCTGCGTCGATTACAGGGCATTGAATTCCCTCACCGTCAAGGACTGCTTTCCCATACTGACAATTGATGAGTTGCTTGACGAATTGGGAGGAGCACAGTGTTTTTCCAAGCTTGATCTCCTCCAAGGTTATCATCAAATCCGCATGCATTTGGCTGACATACCCAAGACGGCATTTCGAACTCATCTTGGACATTGAGTTCAGAGTCATGCCCTTTGGGCTCTGCAATGCGCCCTCATCATTTCAGGCGACAATGAATTTGATCTTCAGGCCATTCCTTCGCCGCTTTGTCATCGTGTTCTTTGATGACATTCTTATCTATAGCGGGACCTTCGAAGATCATCTCCGACACTTGGATATGACTTTCCAGGTATTACTTGACAATCAATTTGTCCTAAAAATGTCTAAGTGTTTCTTTGCAAAAGCGCAGGTCGAGTATCTTGGACACCTAGTTTCTGGCAGGGGAGTCGAACCCATGGCAGACAAAGTGGCCGCCATTGTTAATTGGCCAAGACCTCAATCCACCAGAGCTGTACGCAGTTTTTTGGGATTAGCAGGCTTTTATCGGAGATTCATTCGTGGATACGCTATGATAGCAGAGCCATTAGTTCGTCTCACCACCATGGAAACCTTTCAATGGACCTCTCAAGCTCAACAAGCTTTCGAGAATCTTAAGGTTGCCTTGGCCACAGCTCCAGTTCTTGCTCTACCCGATTTTCAGATTCCATTCACGATGGAGACCGACGCGTCTGGCAGTGGTATGGGGGCAGTCCTGTCGCAGAAAGGACACCCAATTGCTTACTTCAGCAAACCGTTCTCTCCGAAGTTGTTAACAGCCTCGACGTATGTCCGCGAATTGTTTGCCATCACTTCCGCCGTGAAGAAGTGGCGGCAATATCTCTTGGGCCACCAATTTACGATCATCACGGACCACAGAAGCCTGAAGGAGCTATTAACCCAAGTGATTCAGACTCCTGAACAGCATACATATATGGCACGTCTGATGGGATTCGATTACCAAATTCAATATCGATCAGGAGCACATAATCAAGCTGCAGACGCCTTATCAAGGTCACCGGAAAATGGTCCACCAGAATATTCTGCTTCTCAATTTCTGATTCTCTCAGTCCCCTGTCTGACGTTTCTAGACGAATTAAAGCAACAAGTGGCCACTAATCAGCAATACTCTCAACAACGACAAGCTATTATTGACTTTCCAGACTCGCATTATGATTTCACCATTCATCAAGATCTCATTCTTTAGAAGGGTCGATTATAGCTACCACGTGACCTTCCACTCATCCAGTCCCTCTTACATGAATATCACTCTATTCCCATGGGAGGACATGCTGGGGTCGCCAAGACAATAGCACGATTGTCGGAGAACTTCACTTGGTCAGGGCTCAGGGCAGATGTCGTTACCTATGTAGCCAATTGTGTGGAATGTCAGGTCACGAAATATGAAACAAAGTGCATTGCGGGGTTGCTATGTCCCCTTCCAGTCCCCTTCAGACCTTGGGAAGACCTTTCTCTTGACTTCGTGCTGGGTCTTCCTCTCTTTCAAGGCAAAACGGTGCTCTTGGTGATCGTGGACCGTTTTTCGAAAGGGATTCACTTGGGCATTCTTCCTCAGGCCCATACAGCTCACATGGTGGCCCAGCTCTTTATCGACATTGTTGTCAAACTGCACGGCATTCCCAGAAGCTTGGTGTCCGATCGTGATCCATTATTCATTAGTGGGTTTTGGCAAGAGCTCTTCAAGCTTAGTGGCACTCATCTTCGAATGAGTTCTGCCTACCATCCACAGAGCGATGGTCAGACAGAAGTCATGAATAAAGTGATTGAAGGATATTTACGAGCTTTTGTTCACCGCCGGCCAACATCGTGGGGGAAGTTCCTACCATGGGTGGAACTATCTCATAACACTTCGTGGAACAGTAGCACGGGTTCCACCCCTTATGAGATAACATATGGGCGCAAGCCATTTTCTTTTTCAGATCATATCGCCGGTTCTTCCAGGATTGATGCAGTGGATGACCTTCTCATGTCTCGTGATGAAGTATTCGCCGGAAATTACTCAAGGCACAAGCTTCCATGAAGAAAACCTCAGATGCAAAGCGACGAGAGGTCCACTGCATCAATCCTGGAAGAACCGGCGATATAATCTGGAAAAGAAAATGACTATCACAGACATAAGGAGAAAGACACGTGGGAAGTGTTGGTCCAATGGCACGGACTATCCCCTGATGAGTCATCATGGGAAGACTGGGAACAACTCAAGCAGGATCATCACCTTAAGGACAAGGTGATTCTCCAAGGGCCAAAGGAAGTTGATAGCAGTGTGACAACAGAGGCAACATCAGAAGGGCAGTTTGGGGAATCAATCAACAAGGGAGGTGTGCAATTAGTAAAAACAAAGAGAAAGGTTACCAGGCCTGCATATCTCACAGACTATGCTTGATATCACAATGCAAACACAGAGGAGCCAAGCTGGCACAATGAAGGATTTGCTAGATTCGAATGTTCCCTGCAAGGATGCATCCATAACCAATTCTGTTATGCAAATATTCTTAGGAGATTTGGATAAATCCATTAGCAGTGGACATTATATATAGATGTAAATAACTAGCAAATTCAATAAGACAATTTTACTCTCCTCTCATCCTTACCCTGTTTCTCTCTTTTCCTCATATTCTTGCTTTTAGGAAGCCCCTGGCCCTCGAAGTCCAGGTTATCAGCAGCTGCTTCTATCATGTACCAAAATATCTATTCTCTTGCTTAATTAAGATCACCGTGAAAAATAATATAAAATATCTTATCAGGTTCAGGCTGTAATCTGTCCTCTTCTTTTATTGAAAGGTTGTCTCCTCATTCTCGTGAAAGCAAAACACTGAAAAATGCAAATTTTATATTATATTGACTACATTTATATTATTTTATATCAAGTTTCTGTATAAGAAACTTGACGCAATCAATACTCGACACATATAACTGATAATAACATTTACTTTTCAGTATTCATTTTCACCATTATTCACTCTTTGACGTTGCCCGAGCTGCTTCCCTATACCGAGTTGAAAGACATAAAATTGCTTTGCTGAATTAATTTTTTATTGGGCCAGTCTGTTAAAAAATGTGTTTTTTAATATAAAATAATTTAGTAATTTTATGAGAATTATTTTAAAATAGCTTATGATTCTAAGCAGACTTTAAGTTCTTTTCAATTTTTTATCGTTTTAAAAAATAAAATAAACACGATTTTTTTTAAAAAATATATTATATGTTTTTTTTTATTTAAAAAAACTCTTTAAAATATTATAACATACTACTAACCAATAGATCTAATTATTATAGAAACAGATTTATAGTATAACTCATAGGGAGATAGGGATCAACCTTGGATGGGTTTTGGTGTTCTAATTCAAGTTGGTTAGCATGTATTAGGTTACCATAATTCTGCACCTTGCAAATGCTAGGATGTATATACAACTGCAGTGCTTGTACTATTATATATATATATATATGCTGATAAAAAAAAAGGGATCAACCTTGGATAGGGACATCATCAGTGTTGGATTGATTATGACCAATTAGGATTTTTCAACAATCTTTATGTCTAATAATCATTGGCTGGACCAACAACTTCACAACCAATGAAATTGAAGTGGGGGCTTTTGTGGTTTAGTTACATAATTACATAATCTCTTTGGGCATTATTTGGCAGTGGGTGCTAACAACATGGACTGATGAAGAATGCAAGCACATAATGCAGAACTGTCACAAGGCACTCCCTGAGGGAGGAAAACTAATAGCATGTGAGCCAGTGCTCCCGGAGGACTCAGACGAGAGTCACAGAACGAGGGCATTGCTTGAAGGTGACATTTTTGTGATGACAATCTACAGAGCCAAAGGGAAGCACAGGACTGAAGAACAGTTCAGGCAATTAGCCATTGATGCAGGCTTCCCTCGTTTCAGAGCCTTCCATGTTGACCATTTCTACACTGTCCTTGAGTTTCAGAAATGAAATGAAATGAAGGCAGCAACTACTCCTCTCTGTTTCAACTTTGAATTAAGTGGTTATTGGTCATGTGATATTGGAAAAGAGAATTTGAGGTATTGATTGTTGGGTAGTAGAATGCTTAGGTCCCTATCATTATCATGTGTCTCAAAATAAGAATCATACCTTTGCAAAAATTGACAAGTAACGACAGAGTTGTACCCTAAAATTAAATAAAATATCAATTCAAGAAAGAAAAAAAAACTCCTTTTATTTAAGTTATTATTTTTTACTTTGTAAAAATGTCATGACAAAATAGTGGAAGTGTTCCTTTCAAATGAAAAAAAGAGTTTCTCAACTCTAAAGTGTTAAAAAGGTTTTTTTAAATTTAAAATTTTCATTTTATGATAGAAATATATTACATTAATAAAATTTAGTAAAAGGATAAGATTTCATCCGGTAAAATGTCTCGAGACAGAATCTATTCCCATAAACTGAGATTTAGTTCTTGGAAATCGAAAAGACACATAAAATGATCTTTTGGTATTCTTTTTACATAGTCAAACAAAATTATATAAACTTACACGTTTTAATTATATTTTTTATCTAATTCATTTTGGTACAACAGACACTCAAATTCAACAATTTGCCTCACTTCATAGTAGGATAGGTAAGATGGCGTAATTTAACTTATTTTACTCATTTCTGATTTTCAACTTTTCAAAAACTAAAAATAGCTTTAGTATTTCATAAATTTCAAAACAAAAAATTAAAAATCATTCTTAGTAATTCAATCTTAAAGAACTATCTAATAAATGGTTGCAGTAGAATTTTATAAAAACCTGCGAGACTTTTTACTCTTTACAAGCACTACCAAAATTACAAGCCATCCTCAACTAGAGACGAAAACAGCTAGAGTGAACAATGAAGGAAAAATAAATGGTTGCAATAGAATCTTGTAAAAACCTGCGAGACTTTAGTGTACATTGGTACATATGAATATAATTGGTCTTAAATTAACTTTTAAACGCAAAAACAATGTTGCTGCCAATACAACTGGCACCAAAATTCATGATTCACCACTTCCACTTAAATTAAGATAGTACGCAAAAAAAAGCAAAACATAGAAGACCTGCACCACTTCTTCTGTAACCTATTCACAAGAAAATTCAACAATAGCAAAAGAGAAGCCTTTCTTAAATGAGAACAGCTTCTGTTTAAATTCTTTAATAATCTTCGATTTGGCCAAGCCATGATTAGCGAGAGAGAAACTCATCCTCTCCATCACTACACCGTTTTCCATCACAAATTTAGCTAGACTCAGCTCATGGTCCAATCCATGCAGTTTTCCAAAATTCACAAGCTGGAGTGTAGATGTCAAACAATGGGGAACAGTAGCAGAATTAAAAAGCTCTTTGTCAAATTGAAATATTCCCTGTGATTAATCATCAAACAAAGTCCAAATATGAATCACAAAGGTAAATAAAAAGTGTAAAAAAATAAAGAGGCTAGTAGCTACTAGCAATGATAGTTTACTAATTACCAACCTTGAAAGCTAGAGTTCTGAGAACTGGTGACCTCAGAAGTAAGGCTAATAAAAACTCAGCAGTAACTAAGCCAAGTTCCAAATGGCTCAACCTTCCAAATACAGGTAGAGTAGCTACATTTGATTCTGATAGTGGCAGAACCTGGATAACAATAAAAGAAACTGATTTATATACCACAGAAAGATGAAATACAATTAACTCAGCAAATTACACTCCTGAGTTTTTTTTGAATTGGACACAACACCACTTTTTTTTTTCCTATTCCTACACTAACCTCCCATAATGTTTGAAAACATTACACTGACATCATGTTATATATTACACTAACCCCCACAATTGTTAGAAAAACATTACACAGACACCTCCTATAAGGGAAGTTGTTGTAAACATTAAGCAAGGAGGGGTACTGTGTGCAATCTGAATAAACTTCAGGGGGGGGGGGGGTTGATGTAATTAACTCTAACTTCAATTCTGTCTGGAACAAACTTGTTTAAAACATAGATCTCTCCTAATTCTAGCTATGGGAATATAAATGCCACTACTTTATTTCAACACTATTCAATAATATAGCTTTAGAATTCAAATCAACATATTTTAATATTCAT
The DNA here is from genome assembly GCF_004193775.1 of Glycine soja. Classification (NCBI taxonomy): domain Eukaryota; kingdom Viridiplantae; phylum Streptophyta; class Magnoliopsida; order Fabales; family Fabaceae; genus Glycine; species Glycine soja. The sequence continues at coordinate 44,262,376 of NC_041012.1, read as the reverse complement.
ATGTGCGATAGTGCTACTAACTATCTAATTAGCTGCGCAGGAAACTATACATTGATAATGATAATTTCTCAATTGATGTAGATATGCAGTAGATCTCATTTCATCATAAAAAATTCATGTTTTGGTTTCTTCACATTCAATGTTTTGAAAGGTTTAAGGATGCTTACCTCCGCCCCATCAAATTTAAGATACTTCACTTCACTGAATTGCCTGAGAAGCAGAGAAGCATAAGATCCTGTTTCTGATACACTGTCACTGTCCTCATCACATCGGATAGTTATATCAGCAGAAGCATTATGAGCTGATGATGGATCTAACAGAAGAACATGTTGTGCCATATAACAATAACTGCAAAATGTAAATTTTGTCAGACGCGAAGCAGAAATCTTGATTGGCAAGGAATCCAGCTCATAAAATACTGCAGCGGGGTCATGTTCTATAAGGACACTTTCAAGTAGAGGCACTCTTAAAGTGACACTCTCAGCATTAAACCAAGTGCAATTTTTTGTCTCAAACACCTCGAGGACTGGTAAGCTAAGAGTCAGATCTTCTGAGCTGCTTGATTCAAGATCAAATACAACTGAACACAACCTCAGGCATTTTAGGTGACCAAAATGAAGAAAGGTTTTGACAACTGGTATAGTGCAAATCATCTTCAGCACCAGTTCTTCTAATACCTCCGAGTCAAAAAGGGAATCGGATGTATGAGCATTGAAAGGGACCTCAAAATGTGAACATATATGAAGATTCTTCACATTTCGGTTCAAGATACCAGATATCCACGTATTGAACATGTATACATCATACTTGTTAGTCATCACAAGAGAGAAACTTTCAATACTAGGATTTTTAGTAAGAAGAAGTGCCCTATACACAAAGTTCATAAAGTACTGTTTTCCACCTGTCTTTCTCTTTGGATAATAGACCACACTATCATCTAAGTCCAACTTGGTGATGGATGTCCAGTGATATGCCCATTTCTTGGACAAAACACTTGTACGAACAGCATCTTTAGCTGGGAGAAGAGAGAGTATATGACTTATAAGTTGTTCAGGTAGCTTGTTCATTATGCTTTCAGCACCTTCCTTTGCCTTCACCTTCTTTGAAAGTTTTTCCTTACATGTGCTAGAGCCAACAACATTTGAATCAGATGACTCATCCATATTTGTAACAATTGCCTACAAATAATTTGCTGCACTGATAAGCACTTTATGCACACACACACATAACATCTTGTAAAAGGAATCAAAAGTCAAAGTAGATAATAGCATTAGCAAGATAACATTTAATACTCACATACGTACCCAATGACAATGCATCTAGTTGCTGTGAAATCATATATAGTGTTTGGTTAGAGAAGAGGGCCAGAGTAAGGGACAAAAATCCCTACCCTCTTACTTTTGCCTCCTTTCCATCATCACTCTTATAAGAAAACTTGGAACAAAGCTTATAAGAAAAAAGTTGGAACAAAAAATACTTAGATTTGTAGTTTTTTGTTCATAGTCTTGGAATTATAAAACTAAGTGTTATGTGTTCAATCATCCTTTCTTTTCTCTTAAATCTTCTTGTTTTTTTTTTCTCACTTCCAATTTTCTCTCTACTTTATATTTTAATATATATATATATATAATTATATATTCTCTCCTATGCTTTTCTATTTCTTCTTTTCCCATTACATCACTTATTATATTAGTCACTTTTTTCTCTTTCGCTTTTTATCTCTTACTTCCTTCCACCCCAACCCATGCTTATGGAGAGGAGGAAGGGAAAATGAAGGATTTTAATGAAAAAGAGGATTTTTTTTTTGTTTAATTCATAATTCATAAAGAGAGAAAAGGAATTTTAAAATTAACATACTTTTACCCTCTTATATTTCATATGGAGAGATATTTTAATCAATACACTTACGAATGTTTAAAATTTCCTCCCTCTTCACATCCCCCAATGTTGGAGGAGGATACAAATTGAATGTAGAGAAATTTTGCTCTTCTCCATTTCCCTCTCTTCTCTTAAAATTGAACCAAACAACTAAACTTTATAAAATCTCTTCTCTCCCTTCCATTCCCATTTCATTTTTTCCCTCAACTAAACCCTATATTAAGGTTTAAGGTCCAGTCATATTGCAGAAAAAAAGGGATAGGTCAAAGAATACACCTAAATTTATTTTTATCCGGCTACTCTTCCAAATAAACACCATACCTCTTCTCCCATTCATAAAAATCCCTCTCCTTCATTTCCCTTTTTCCTAAACATATACAGCATTATGTAGTAATTGATTAGAATTTGGCTGTAGGAAAAATGGAGAACAGATATAGTTTTGTTTTTTTTAAAGAAAAATAACTCGTCAAAAACCTCAAACAGCATACAGAATATGCATCCATATCATGCATGCATGCCATAAACTCACTCACCTTTGAATAGCACGACGATGATAATGAAAATCTGTTTCCCTTTAAACTTTTTCTGCCATTGTTATCAGTGACCAACTATTGTTTTTGAACCCTTTGGTGAAGACATAACGAGTTGGTATTATAGAGGGAGAAGAAGCGGTGTGGCGGTTGCCAAAGTAGCGTTGAAATTGACCTATTGACATGACATAGGGAACAGTGTCAGTAACATTATGTGGTAGCATTTAACATGTACTCTCATCTAAATTCCCCTCTTCTGTTTTTCTCTATGGCATTTCGTTTCGCACCAAAGAAATGAGGATGAAAATTGAAAATAGGTTAACTTTCTTTTATATCAAAATTTATAATTTATATTAAATTAAATGGTCAAGTCAGATTTATATATATTATATCAATTTTTTTAATATTTAATTAAAAATTAGACTTCAAATTATTTTAAAAAATTAAGTCTAATTAAAATCTATTTAAATAAATATAAATAATGTACGGCAACAATATTAATAAATAAAATTATATTATTATTATTATTATTATTTTGCTGTTATACCTGATACTACTAGTCTACTATTATACTTTTGTTAATTTCTTTAAAGGCTTAAATTTATTAACTTATATGTAAATCTAATTCCAACAACTTATTTATATATATATGTATATATATATATATATATATATATATATATATATATAATTTTTTTCAATAGATTATAAAATAGAACTTTAAATTAATTTTCAAGTTACTAAAATTAAAGAGTATGTAGAATTTTTTAAAAAGTAAATTCTATATCAAATAAATAAACTAATTTTGAGTATTAGATATGAAAAACAAATCGGTTAAATGATGAATTTTATCCGATACTATCACTTTAGTCTTCAAAGTATTAAAAATTTGGCTTAAATAACATTTTGGTTCTTATGAAATAGAATTTTTTTTAAAAATATTTTTAAGTTTTTTTTTTAGTTGCGACTGTAAATTACCCTAAAAAAAACTCGATATTATGACCAACGAAATTGGCCTGCTAAAATTAGCCACGAATTTGGCAACTGATATGTCCTGTAGATAATTTAAAATATATACTAGTCGGTGCCTATTTTTGGTGGCAAATCCGGTGACAATTTTAGTAAACTATTTTGGTGGCTATTTAGGTTGTGTCTGCCACCATAATTATCTGGTCGTTATTTTAGCGACTCAGGCCGTTGCTAAATTCAATTATTAATATTAAACGATTATTGACCAATGCTGTTGTTGCTAATTTAGTTGTACTTGAATTTTTTTTATATATTTTCTCAATTTTACCGATGAAAACCATCAGGACCACAATTACAACAACAAATAGCCTCAATTATAAGAACATATATAAATTAAAATTAGATGTTGACATCAATCATTCTCATTAATCAAAATAAATAAAGCATGTCTCTACATCTAATTGTAAGTTCTAAATCCAAAAGAATGAGACATGTTAACATGTGATAGAGTCATAAATAAAAAAAGATGAAACATGTCTCATCTAATAGAAAATCATAAATCCAAAACGATGAAAACATCTAATAAAAAGGTCTACATCTTCAACACTCACATCTTCAACAAGGACACACCTTATTATTGGATACATTTGGAAGTTGTTGTCTTTGACTAATTGCAAATTGGATGAATTCATTAACTCCTTTGTAATTGCAAGTTGTACTTCCAGCTACATTACAAGAATGAGTATGGATGTTAAACTTGTAGTGTAGCTGGAAGTGAGGATTAAAACCACAAATAACCATATCACACACAAAAGATAAAGGCACCCTATCACATTCCCAATCTCTCTTTCACTAGCAAAAACTCACACCAATCACAAGTAAGCACACATAACATATCAAAGAATCTGCAAAGAATCCAACACCAAGAAGGAAAATGATTGCTAAAATCGTCAACTATATATATATGTACCAAGTAGCTCACTAGTTCTCAAAAACTATCCTAGCAAGTATAAAACTATCTCTACCATGTAGCTCAGTAGCTAAGCAAACATAATCCAAGTATAAAAGAATTTTATATTATAAGGAATATAAATTTAAAAGAATCTATACCAAATATATACCTTCCAAATTAGACTACAAGATTCTGAAAAAAAATCGAAACTAGAGTACAGTTTTTACTACAAGGAAATGAAGTGCTTTTTATATGTCACAAATAGTTTAAGAACCAGCACCATCTATTTCCAAAACCAGTATCTATTAATCTTCTAATCACAAAGTTGTAACATAATTAGTCAGAATATGGGAGAGCAGAAAGAACCCTTTCCAGTTGTTGAGACCAGGCAAACATAATAGTCAAGAAAATAGACCCAGTAGTTTCTGTCCCCATTATGTCAATCTTTATTCAATTTTTACACACAAGTTAGAAAGCTAAAAAATAAATAAATAAAGGTCGAGTAAGGGAAAATCAGTACCTAAAATTAGACCTTGGACCATAAAATGCAAATACCAAGTTAGAGATTTGTTGTTGTTCTGTTAGAGTGGCAGTTGGCAAGACCCCTTTAGCTTCCACATACACCAAGACCCAATAAACCTTATAGTAAGATGCAAATAGGGCATAAAGCAATTGGCATATAGGTTAAGAATTAAAAGAAGGGATTTTGAGATATACCCATTAGAGAAGCTTGGAGCATGTGCTTGGAACGTTGCCTTTCGCTTCGGGTTTGAAGAACTGGAGAAGAGAGCTTCAAAATAGAACGTGACCTGTAGCCTGTTGTGATGAGGGTTCGAAATGCTACAACGCCATTTGTGGAGTGGTTTCTTGTTCAACGTTTTAAGCTTCTTTTTTTTAATTATTTATCTCTTCTGTCAAAAACGCCCCTTCTTCATAGATTCTTCTCCCCTCCCTAGAGGCCATTGGCTTTTCTTATATGAAGCAGATTGGCGTCATCGTTGCCGCCCAAGTGTGTGACTTTGTTGTCCAATCCAACGCAAACCCTCGCTATCCACTTTGCCTTCAACAGTTGTAGAGTAAAACTAGTCTATGTCATTATGTGCTTCATGGTTTCTTTTTATTAAAAACCAATTCCAAGTCTCTTTATCACTGCACTTCTACGAGAGTTTTGGATCAAAGATCTTTCCATTGAGTACTATTTAAAAAAAATAAAGTAAAAAACCCAAAAGAGTTTTAAGTTTATAATTAATTTATGTATTTATTCAACCGAGTTAAGTTATCATTTATCATATAAAGATTCATGCATAAGTTATTTTTACAATTAAAGTAAATATTGATTAAAGTAATTTCACAAACTGTTTACTATTTGTATAAGCTGTCCCAGAAAAGAAATCGAAATATACTTAAAACAATTTAGAGATGTAGCATACAGTAGCCTATTTTCATAAGCTCTCCCACACATTTATACAAATATTTATACCCTAAGATAATATAGAGAGTTGAAAGAGAAACTAAAGCGAAAATCAATTTGCTTAGTTATCAGTTATCAGAGTCACACGATGAAGGGCATAATATAATAATCATGAAATGATTTTGCAGTTCTGACCCTCTAAAAAAGCTTCCGTAACCTAATAGAAAAACGATGTAAGTTCTATAAATACAAATATAACACTTCTTTTAAACGATAATATCTTCTCTCTAACATTTTCATAGTCAAATTTCGAATCGTGTAGAGCCAAAGTAGGATAGAAGATCGTCCTCTCCATGACCTGAGCATTTTCCATTACAAATTTAGTGAAACGCAGCTCATGTTTATCACCATTAAGACTTCCAAACTTTAACACTAGGTTTGATATAAAACAGGAAGGCACATTATCAGGATTTAATATAAAAAAACCTATTATCTCAACTGCCATCTTATTCTTAAAGGTTAGTAACTTATAGTAACCACACGAATGCAATTTTGCTGCATGCTAATACAATATTCAGCACCAAAATTCAGAATCAATCATTTCTATTTAACGGGGTGCATATTGGGATAGCCAATAAGATACCCGAAAATACAAAACACATGTAGACCTGATCGATACCCAAAACAGAAAAATGGTGAAACTGTACCACTTGCTTCTGGAACCTAATAAAAAATTATATGAAAATTCAATAATAGCTTCTCTTTAAATTCTTCTATAACCTTCGATTTTCCCATGAATAGCTGGCATGGGAGAAGCTCATCCTCTCCAGAAATTAAACCATTTTCCATCACAAATTTTGCGAAACACAGCTTATGCTCAAATCCATGTAGCTTATGAAATTTTACAACCTGGAGTGTAGATGTCAAGCACTCGAGCACAGCAGCAGAATTCAAAAGTTCTTTGTCGAATTTAGATATTCCCTGATGATTGATCATCGTAATCCAAATAAGAATCATAGAAAGGTGTAATAAAATTATCAAAAGCTAAAATATTGTATTTGCGATAGTTACCAACCTTGAAAGCTAGAGTCTTAAGAACCGGTGACTTTAGAAGTAAGCCCAACAAAACCTCGCCACTAACCAAGCCAAGCTCCAATTGGCTCAACATTCCAAATAAAGGTAGTTTAGTCACTCTTGATTATGCCAGTACCTGGATTGCACATAAACAAACTTACTTGTATAACTATGACACTCTAGATACAGCAGCAAGCTTGAGTAAAAATATAATATACATAAGAATCTTTAGCTCTGTGAATATACGTGCCATATATACACTCCAATTCAGGCGAAAACTTTTTCTTAATATATATGTTAACGAGGTACTGTAATTCATATATCATTACTCTTATATCTGTATATTCATGTTACTATTAACTTTATCTCTTTGTGTAAAAATAAAGTAAAAGGAAATGAACTGAATAATAAAATAAAATTATCATATATGGAGCATTTATTTAAATGCCGAAAAGAGAAATAACAAAAGAAATTGCTTATATAAAATTCATTAGAAAAAAATTTGTTCAAAATTGGAAGGAAATAATCTCTTTAATTTTGCAAAAAAAAAAACTACACAATTTTTTTAAAATAAACAATTCTATGTTCAGAAAAAATAATAAACTACCAAATTAAATATTTTTAATTAATATAAAATATTTTTCATATAATTCTTTTTACTCTATTTTTCACTCTTCTAAATAAATAAATAAAAATTCTCTACTTTTTAAATAGTATACCTTTTCTATTTTATTAGTCTTCTATTTTTATTTTTATCTTTCCACTCAACTTTCTTGCCAAAATCCAAACAAATGTTAGGGGTATGACATTATAGTAGCCAGTATGTAATTAACCTCTTTAATACTGAAAACTTTTAGTAGGAGAGAAACACACACTATAAAGGGATAACGGTATAAATTCTATTTTAACCATAGAGATAAACTTTCAGAATCCAAGAGGATCCGCACACATGATATATTCGAATGCAACAAGAATGAAGAAAGGTTTAAGAAACAATGCTTACCTCTGAACCACCTTCAAGTTTAAGATATTTCATTTGTCTGAATTGTTTGAGAAGCACAAAGACAAGGGACTCTATCTTTGGATCTTTGTTCTCCCATGGGTTTACAGCTTTGCTAAGAGAAGCTTGAAATAATGCGATATATAATCATAGCCACGATAAGTAAAATCTCTCAAACGTGAAGCAGAAAACTCGATCATACAGTTAGACGTCGCATAAGACATGGACTTGTAGTCTTGCACTATTATAACGCTTTGTAGAGGTGCTGTTACAGTGATACGTTTTGCTTTTAACCAAGCACAATTTGTTGTTTTAAACACTTTGAGAACTGGTAAATTAAGAGTAAGATATCCTGAGCTATTGTCAAGAGTAAATAAAATTCCAGACAACTCGAGGAGTTTCAGGTGTCTAAAATAAACAAATTAAAGGTTTTATCAGTAACAATAACGGCACAATAATCCATCTTCAGCACCAATTCTTCTAACATCACGGATTTGAAAAGAAAATGAGATGCAAGAGCTGAGAAGGACATTTCGAAATATGTGTCAATACGAAGATTTTTTACCCTCCGTAACAAGATGTTAGGTATCCAAGTATTCAGAAGGGATTCATCATCATACTTGTTAGCAATAGTGAGTGCGTGAGAAACTTGATGCATTTGTCAGAAGAAGTGCCCTATTCATAAAGTTCACAAAGTTCTGTAACTTTTGTTTTCCCACTCGTCTTCTTCTTCTTAGGATAGTGGAACACAATGTCGTCCAACTCCAACTTGGTGATGGATGTCCAACGCAGTAACCATTTCTTGGATAACACACTTGTACGAACTGCATCTTTGAGTGGGAGAGAAGAGAGTATGCAAGTTATGAGTGATTCGGGAAGTTTGCTGATTATGTCTTCACCTTTTTTTCTCTTCAAAAGCTTTGGCATGTGTGTGTAAGGGCCAGTAACATCTTTTTTCTAACAATGATTAATTCTAAACGCTCGTCTACTTAGTACTTATATCTTCATATTTATATTTGGTAATTGATAAGTATGTATGTATGTTTGTTTGTTTTTATATATCTTTAAGTTATTAAATGTATTTATTATGGATAAACAATGTATTTATTTTTATTTAATACTGTATTTACTTGGTTGGAAGATTAATAGGCTTTAAAAAGATTAAAACTTTGTAGGAGTATCTTTGTGTAATCTTTTTATATTATGGATAGAATATTTTTTTATATATTATATTATATGTATTTGAACGCTTTTTTTATTTAATATTTTTATAAAAATTGTAGGTTATTGGGTAAAAGAAAATTATAGAAAGATAAACGTTAATTAACAAATACTTCATAGTCTTCACCTAACCAGTTCTCCCATGCCCACAAAAATACCCAATCTGCCAATCATCAATCAATATCCCCAAATTTACTCCTTTCTACCTGAAAATTTCCCGATTTCACGCACATACAACTGTGCTTGATGGAATGGAGGCAACATAGAGAATCCACGGAGGCCACAGAGAGAACCAAGGGAGAAGATGAGATATTAGGGTTCGATGGAAGTTGGAGAACGAATGACAACTTTCATAAGCCTTCTGAAAACCTAAAACGGAAATGACGAAACTACTTTTTTCTGTTTTGAGAAATAAGGTTAAATGGTTCTGAAAATTGTTTAAAAACCACTTCAACCCCTTTTTACCCAAACAGGTTTTGTTATCAAATTTCAATCTGAAAACTAAAAACTTGCAATTCACAATCACCCAAAATGGGACCTTAAGTTATTTATTGTCTCCACTAAGAAAGTTTTTTGTATGTCGTCGATAAGGAAACTATAATTATCATTTGCCAATGAAGTGATTCGTTTTAAAAAAAAAAAAAAACTATAACAAATGGGGTCATCAATCCATGACAGCATGACTACCTACATCATTCGATGTGGTCATCATTTCCCAAGTCGGTGTCATAAAAGATCACCATGTCACCTTAAAGAAGGAAAATCAATGAATGCTAACTTAGTATTATATCACAATTCACAACATCAATTGAAGGTCTTCAGTCTTTTGGTTTTCCATTTTCCTTGAAGGTGCACGAAGAGACTCATGTTAATAATGGGACTAATTACGTCGTGATTTCCAATGACTAGTAGGCATATCTAATTTCATTTTAAGGAAGATGCGCACATGTACTATATAGTTTTGAGTGTTTCATGTAAATTTCATATTTCACAAATATAAAAATCAGCCTACGATACTAAACGACACTTCCGAGTCTTTCAAAGCCTGAATTCATTTCCTGTGTGTTTCTCAATCTTCATTCACTTGAAGTAGATTAATGGCCATAGGAATCGACCTTGGCATAACTTACTCGTGTGTTGCAGTATGGCGGGACCAGTACTATCGAGTGGAGATCATCCACAATGACCAAGGCAACAACACTAATCCCTCCTGTGTTGCTTTCACTGACCATGATAGGTTGATTGGAGATGCAGCTAAAAATCAAGCTGCGTCCAATCCAGCAAACACTGTTTTTGGTGTATTTTTCTACTCTTAAGTATGATTGTCTGTTTTGTTTTATGAATGCTGTGTAAACATATAGCAGGGAAAAGCAATGATCGGAGTTTTTGAAACTTTTGCAGATGCTAAGAGGCTAAATGGTCGGAAGTACAGTGAAGAATGTCGAGGCCTACTTGGAAACACCGGTGAAGAATGCAGTGATTACTGTGCCTGCTTATTTCAATGACTCTCAAAGAAAAGCCACTATAGATGCTGGTGCCATTGCTGGTGTGAGTGTTATGCGAATAATCAATGAACCCATCGCTGCAGCTATTGCATATGGACTTGAGAAGAGGACTAATAGTTTACTGATGCTAAGATGCACAAGAGCAGTGTGCATGATGTTGTCCTTGTTGGTGGCTGTTCTAGGATTTCCAAAGTGCAGCAGCTATTGCAAGACTTTTTCAAATGTAAAGATCTGTGCAAGAGCATCAACCCTGGCATTGTTGTGTGTAGGCATTAAGAATTTTCCAGTAAAGAGGACACATGAATATGTTACAGTTAAAGATAACCAATTCGCTGTCAAGATTATGGTTTATGAAGGTGAGAGAACAAGAGCTAGTGATAACCATTTGCTGGGTATTTTTAGGATTTCTGTTCTTCCTCCTGCTCCTCGTGGCCTTCGTTTGTATATATGTTTTGCCATAGATGAAAATGGCTTACTATCTGTGTCTGCTGAGGAAAAGATCACTTGCAGTAAGAACCAAATTACTATAAGCAACGGCAGAGAAAGACTGTTAGCAGTTGAGATTAGAAGAATGATTCAAGAAGCGCATAATTATCGGGTTCAAGATATGAAGTTCCTTAGGATAGCCACTGCAAAGAATGATCTGGATTATTGTGTTTAAAGGATTAGTAAAGCTTTAAAGAAGGGAGGATATAGTTGTTTTTCAGTTGTAATTTGTTTGTGGTGATGACTTACCCATTTTCTCTGATAAATGCGAACTGTTAAGATTGATATTATCTTAAAATAGTTAAAATTTGATAACTTTGTACGGGATATATATTTTGTTTAAATTGTTGCTGAATAGAAAATATTTATCTAACTATGATATACACACACATAAGCAGATCTCATTTTTTTTTTCATGATTTCAGATTTTGGTTTGAGGTGCAAATAGAAAAATATTCATCTCAGTTTCGTACACACCTTGTTTTATGCAAGCAAGAACGACATAGAATATTTCAACTAATGTGAAATGTAATTTTCTAAAATTACATTACTAATAAAAGTTATGTAAGCAAATCTCATTGTATCAATAAGTCTTAGTTTTGAGTGGAATGAGTAGATCATTTAAACAATATCTCAAGTTCAATCCTTATGGATGAATAGAGATTAATCAATAATAAAATAGATTGAAACTTTGTATCACAGATTAAGGACATTGTCTTAATCTGTGATACCACACTCAGAACATCCGACATGTGACTGCTGGAATACTACTTTGTTCCTCTGCAGCCAAAGACACCAGCATGTGGTATGCCAAATCAAAAAATGAAATTTAAGATGCCTTCGATTATTAAGAAAACCACGCTGAACATAGTTCTGTTGAGGTTGAATATGCTGGACCATGCAATACAGAAACCAAGCCATTTGTGCACACAACACCAAACCTGATATGCCAACTGGCACTGAAAAAAAAGAAGATATATCCTCTTTGTACTGAGAACATAACACACAGATAGTCAAATCAATACCAACCCCTCTGCGAGCATATGCGTTGGCAATCTACCATGCAATATTGCTTTACCAGCAATAAATACGAGTGCTGGTAAAAATAATATTTATGTCCGGGAAGAATGCATGAAATAGTTTTAATTTCATCCCTTGTTAGGACAAGAAACAAAGACGACCGAACCGAGAGTGGGGCTGCTGATGCTTACTACTTTTTCTTCTTTCATATTTTTTTTTACTAACATAATATGTTAGTTGTTAGTATTATTAATTTTTGTTAACGGGGGATTCAAACCCGTGACCTTTCTTCTTTTCCTTCTCCCTTCTCCACTTGATTTAGATGTTGATCTAATTACATATCACATTTATACAATGAGCATGAATTACCCACTGATCACAAATAACAAGTGTTCACCCAAGACCTTTATCAGCCACTAGTAAGTAGTAACTGATTGAAGACTTGAAGGCCGCTTGTATGGAAATTCACCAGATAATAATGCCTAATAAGATTACAATGGAAGACCAACAATACATCTCAAAAAATGGCAGCAGTAAAGTAGTCCCTCAAACATCGAACACTCTACATACGTTTATATAGTTCAAAGTAAATATCAATGATACAAGCTTATGTAAGAGAAAATAATCACCCTCTAATAAGTGAAATCAGTTTCAGTCTGTCTCATTTCTAACATACTTCTATGGAGACCATGTTTTCACAAAACTGATTTATTGTCTTCCCAGAGAACGAGAGTAATAATGCCTTTTTAATTTAAACTCTAGAAACACATGCACGCTTGATCCAAGTCTAAAACCGACTCTTCAAAACAAGAAAATCTTCAGGCAACTTAATTGGTAACCCATGATGGTTTGAATTCTCTTTACCAATATAAGCTGTATTAAATACACAATTAATTTTACAATTACTAGTACAATAATATATTTTGAACCTAGTTTTCACACAAATAGGAGTGAAGAAACCAGCTTGTGTCAAACTCTGTTTACGTAGGTTGAAGAAATCAGCCCCTATATATTTATGCTGACGAAATCAAAGCCATGGACGTGAACACCAAAAAGTGCAAAATGAAGGTGAAATGTGAAATATAGAGGTGAAGAATGAAGAAGATATACAAGAGAGAGGAGTTGAAGAAACTATAAAGGAGAAGTGAAAAGATTTTTGTGGCTCGAGAGTGATTCTTCCATTGGTGGTAGCTACCAGAACTTGGATTTAGTTCCCTGGCATCTTATTAGAAACTATTGGGAAGTTTGCCTTTGGAGACTGAGGTCAACTTGTTTTAGAGTGTCTCATATTTTCCATGGAGGGAACTGTTGTGCTGATAAACTTGGCAATTATGGTATTCGTCATGACTCATGAGGGTTTTTCTTGGTGGGATAGTCCTCTCCTAGAGTTATTCTGGAGGATTATTATAAGCATAGTTGGTTTGCCTTTGTATAGGTTCTGTTAGACAATTTTGCTGTTTCATGGGTTTGGTGACCGCCCCCGCCCCCCATGTGTTATATCTCCTCTTTTATTGGTTCCTTTATTTGAATAAATCTAGGGTTTTTGTAGGTCAGTATCTTGTGTGCCAATCGTAGTTTGGGATCTTGCTTACTTTCTCTTCAGCATACCAAAATCTTATTAAAAAATGTTGGCACACCAAGAGCCATTACATTGTGATGTTTTTGGATCAGCAAAAAATATATATTAAAAATCTCGTGATACCCAATCGAGGAGCAAATCACCAAGAGCCATTACATTGGGTGACTAGTGAACAAGAGGTAAAAAATCTCGTACGGACCAGTAACTAGTAAGTAACTCTTCAACCCGATACATCTCATGAAATGAAAAGGCTAGGTTTTGCTAACATGTCCAGCTCAACAATATACTGGGAGAACTTCAAATAACATATTAATTTAGACTTATAAATGATAATATTTTTATAAAATCATCAAATTTTAAAAAGAGAAAAAAAAAGTTATACACCAATCGTGTAACATAATCATCTAATAATAATTCATCATGTATGATAAATTTATTAATTTTTGAATTAATTATTTTAAAGTAACTTAAATGGTAATTTGTAATTAAATAATGATGTAAAACTATTATATATGATCAATATATATATATATATATATATATATATATATATATATATATATAATAGCTTTTACAATCAGTTTTATTAATAAACTTTATTTTAAATAAATACTTAATTGAACTAGTTGCTTAAACATGATCTAATTCTAAATGTTCCAAAAACCTGATGTAGAAATCTATGACGGTAAAAAAAAGAAAGCTGACACTTTCCTCATTAGTGATAGTAAAATTTGATATAATGTTGCATCGGTTATAATTAGATCCGATGTAGTATGTCATCTAAAAATAAAATTTCCCTGCAGCCTTGAATTCTGGAGAAAAAAAAATCAGAGCTTAAAAAATATTGTCCTGTACGGCTGTACCTGCTGCACTAATCAAATAATAATAAGAAAAACAAATTAACTTTATAGTCCCAGAAATACTCATTTCTCCTCCAAAATCAAGAAACAAGAAACACAGGACAAATATAAAATCGAAGAATTGGGGACATGACATCAATCAAAACATCAACACGCCCGTGATATTATAAACTTGTAATGTAAAATTCGATTGTTTAATTTTGATTTCAATTTGCATAGTAATTTTATAACGGCTTTTTGAATTAGCATATGGACTTCATGCATTAAGCTGGTACGTTGTGGAATTATTGTATGTTGTTCATAATTAGGTTTAATAATATTAACTTCTTAAAAATTCAAAATAATATATAATACCTACTTATATCATTAGATATTATAGATCAATATATTAAATAAGAACATTTAGTTTAAATATAATATTATTTTGCTTTCATTAAATATTTATTAGTTTATGTGCATTAACCTTAAATATCCAAAGATATGAAAATAATATGTGTAGTATTATTTTTTGATCAAAATTCTAATCTTTACTTAATATTTAAATATATAAGATACAAGTAAATAATCTTTACTTAAGGTGGATATCAATGCAATTATTGAGAAAGACAATAGATATTTCGTATAAAAAACATAATTAAGAAATTCTAGTCTTTACTTAAATTTAAATAAACACATGTTAATAATGGAAAATTACTAAGAGCTCATAAATAATTAAAAAAATGTCACTTTAAACGCAAATGAAATAAGAAGCTTGAAATGGGATTGTAGCCCGGATCCTATAGAAATGAAAATGACACATATGTATCATGAGATTACAGGTTCAAAGGATCAAAATTCTATTAACGAAAAGCTATCACTTCTCTTAAATGAGAGTATCTTCTTTTTAACTTTTTCAAAAATCCACCCGTGCATATTCCTTTTGGGAGAGAAACTTGCCCTCTTCAAGACTTGAGCATATTCCATTACAAATTTGGCAAAACGCAGCTCATGTTGAACACCTTTAATTTTTCTAAACTTTACCTCTTCAAGGTTAGATGTAAAACACGAAGGAACATTTTCAGGATTCAAAAGCTCCTCATCAAATTGCCATAGTTCCTGATGATCAAAGATAAATAATTATATTCCATGACAAGAACTAAATAATCTGAATTAAAAAAACTTAATAAAGCTAATCAGTACTCATCACAAAATTCATTTGCAAAAGTAACCTTTAAAATAACCTGATCATTGCATCGCATCACTAGTTTCAATAAATCAATTACTAACCTGTAAAATAAGAGTCTTGAGACATGGTGTGTTTCGTAGGAATATCAACAAAATTTCACCATTAACATTACCTAGCTCCAGACAACTCAGCATTCCAAATGTAGGAACAGGAAGATCATAATGGGCTAGAACAAGATCCTGGGTGAGAGAGGAAAAAAAATCATTTGTGTTGTTACAATAAAGATACTATCCATAAAATGCAACTAAACAGCAACTACTCTAATAAGAACAAACAGCATAACTTAAATAAAATTAATGTGAGATCATAACTATATACGTTATAATATATGACTTCGATATAGCATTATCATAGTAAAATGTTACTATATTATCAAGCAAGGAAATATTGATGTCATTATTGAATTTCATTGTCGCTGATATTCATTGCAAACAAGGGTGAAGCTAGCAAGGAAGCATACCTTTGGCCACCTAATCTTTAGACAATCCACATTGTTGTTGAGTTGTTTCAGAAGCTCACAAACAAAAAGCACAGTTTTTTCTTCAGTCTCCCGTTTAGAATGCCACGGATAAATATAAGCAGAAGAAATATGTGTTGCAGATAGGTCTAACAAGGTGGGATCTCGTAACAGGTGACCATGACCAGTATAAGATAACTCTCTAAGATGCGGGGCACAAACCTTGGTTATAGAATGGAAATCTGGAGACAGTGATCTTGTGTGCTTTATTGAAAGCACTTCAAGTAGAGGAACTTCTAAAGTGACACCTTCTACATTTAACCAACTGCAATTCACTATCTCACACTCTCTAAGAACTGGGAAGTTAAGGGTGAGATTTTTTGAGTCATTAGAAGGGGTATTGCATATGACTATGATTCCGGACAACTTGAGAAAGATGAGGGATGAGAGATAAACAAAGGTGGGAACTGTGAAAAAACCCAATTTCATCTTCAGCACCAATTTTTCTAAGGGCTGGGATTCCAAAATGGAATATGAGGAAATGCTGAGATCTTTTTCCGAATTGATTGAAAGCTCTGTGACTCCCCGATTTAAAATATTAGCTAACCACCGATTAACATGATTAGGGTCATATTTCTCTGAAAGATAAAGTGAGAAACTTTGAATTCTTGTATTATTCAGATGAAATAGTACCCCATACACAAAGTCTAAAAAGTGGAATTTGTCTATCTTATTGCGACGGTATGGCTCTATATCTTGAAAGTGTAGCTTAGTGACAAATTTCCAGAGGTTTCTCCATCTCTTGGATAAAATACTCGTACGAACGGCTTCTTTAGTAGGAAGAATGGAAAGAATGCGACCAATAATAACATCAGGTAGGTCGCTGAATATGTCCTGGCCTTCATAATTGGATTCTCTGCTCGTTCCCCTAATTGAGTGCATGCTTGTTTGGGGTTCCTACAAAAAAGTCAAAAACAATTAGCATGCATTGCCAAGTCATATATCATAGTCTAAAAATTGGTGCAGTGGAAGTATCAAAATATTTTCTTGTTGTCAAATTTTAGAAAAAGATTTAAATATGTTACTGCTGCCTGATAGATATAGATATAGATATAGATCCAAATTTTATTTTTATTCCTGATCATTATTTTTTGTTTTTATTCTTTAATATTTGAAATTTTTTATTTTTATCCTTGTCATTATAATTTTTCTATTAACCGGTGATGTGACCATTTTCTTTTAAAAAAATGGGTTGTGGCAATTTTATAACCGACAATATTCATCTTAAAATTAAAATTAAAATTAAAATTTTTGGTGGCTAAAAACCGCCAAAATCAATTAAAAAAGAAAAAAATATATCTAATGTCCATTTTTTTCACCTTCATTGTGTCATTTCAATTCAAATCAAACATAAAACCCGAAACATATGAAAATGCATAATCGAAACTCTGGAATAATATGAACACAATGCACAATTTAAACAAAAAAGAACATAGAAACATAGGAGATGGACGAAAAAGAGAACGAATGCATATGATGCAAACTTGTGCTTGAACACAAGATCTAAAACATGGATTTGCAGTGAAAAGCATCTCAAATTTCAGATTTGAAAACACTTAAATATGGAAACACTTAGATTTGAATCTAGATCTCTGATGAAACATAGATCTCAAACAAAGATTTGTTGCCGCTCTCATCACAGATTATGGTGAGGCACACTCGTGGGTTATTTTTGTTGTGCGTAGCAATGTGCGGTTAGGTTTTGGTGTGGTGGGTGGCGGCACAACATTTTGATGATGGAGGTTGGATCGTTGGCAATCGCACGGGTGGTTATGGAGGACAAGTGGTGTTGTGGGCACTAAGGTGGTGCAGGCGACACGACAATGTCAGGGTTGGGCACAGGTGGTACATGACGATGCTAGTAAGGGTCGTGTCGATGTCGTTGAAGGCACAAGGGTGCAGGAGTTTGGAGGCAAAAGGGTCGTGCGTGCGATTAAATTTGGAGGTGGAAGTGGTATGCAACATTAAAGGAGGGTGGTAGGGTTGGTATGTGGTATTTTTCTTTTAGATCTCTCTCTCTTTTAGATCTAATTTTGTATCTCTTTTTTCCTCCTTTAATTGAATATGGCGATTTTTAGTCCTCATAAACTGTAATTTAAGATTCAAAATGAATACTGGCGATTTTAAATCGGCCACAAATTGTATTTTTAAAAGTTAATGGTCGCATCACCGATTAGTAGAGAAATTCTAACGGCATGGATAACAAATAAAACTTTTAAGATATCAAAGAGCACAAATGAAGAAAAAAATTATCAGGGATCAAAAATAATATTCAAATATATATCAAGGAACATTAACATATTTAAGCCTTAACGAAAACACTGAATCGAAAATAATGAATAACATAGGCACGTATAATGGAAAACCAACCGTGAAATTGTTCAACATAATCAACAATTGAAATAAAAATTGTAACCTAAAATCCTATTTGAGTAAGGAGCATACCATGGGGAGGTGTGGTTGGTAGAAATTGGCTATTGGCTGGGAACCTTAGACAGAGCAATGGAGGCTATGCAGAAACTCACAAACCCTAGAGTACCACAAAGAGAGAGATTGATGTTGTTGAGAGTGAGATAGGTGAATGAAGAATGTCAATATAAAAAGGTCTGAAATTGCAATATGGGAAATAACGGCTCCAAGGAGAGAAAGACTGGTCAACGATATTCAATGACCTTTTGCATATTGAGAAAGAGACTTTTCTGATTAACAAAAATTCAATTTTATTTTAATTATATATAAAACGGCTAGGTTTGACTAGCATGTTTCATGATATGTGATTATCATAGTTAAACTCACTAGTTAGTTTGACTTTGATTGTCAACCTTGAATGGAATATTTTATCTTGACTAATTAATTGATTGGTCAATTGTGAAAATAATCAATTTAATGTCAATAATATATTTTGGAAAAAACTAATTTTGATATTTAGTTTTTACAAGTGTTTCAATTTAGTCAACTACAATTCCTTATTTATTTATTATTTCTTCTTTCTTTAAATGAAATAAAACGACAAAATAATTACAAGCAACATGGTCTTTTCTTCCTTCATCTATCCATCCGTCCGTTTCAGTCAAGATAAATAAATAACCAAAATAAGTAAAATTTTGTAGTGAAGTAATGGAAATACTGTGAAGGCTTCAAAACTTGAAATACTTCGAGACAGTCGAATGATTTTGGGAAGGCTTTTGGTCCGTGTTAAATTAATGAATTTTATTTTGGTTTTCTAATTATTTTTTTTAGGTTGAGTCTTTAATAAAACAAAAAAAAAATTGTTGCTATGTTTTAGTCCTATTAAAATATATATTTTGAACTTTGAAGAAGGAAAAATTCTATACGTTGTTCCGAGGGTCATGTTGCTTAAGCGAGACTATCCCTTGCTTAAGGAAGATTATGAGTTGCTTAAGTGATTGAGCTAGTAAGGAAAATCCACCTTTTTGTTGCCTCCCTCGCTTAAGCGACAACAAGACTTGCTTAAGCAACAAAGAACCTTGCTTAAGCTATTGGGATTTAGATCTGATACTGGAATACTGGCTTAAGTGATGGAGTGTAGCACTTAGCTACAAAGAAACACACTTAAGCAACAAAATACATTGCTTAAGTGAATGCAAATCTCCAAATCTTAAAGGTTAGGGGTTCAATACCCATGACAAGAACCCAACTCACCATCAATCGCCAACCAAACACAAGATGAAGGGGTAAATCGAAAGTGGTGATGAAGAAACACTCACCAAAAAGACCTCTAGAACAAGGATGATGAGTGTGGGAGTGTACGTCGGTGTCCTAGCTTCCTCCTCCTCCTCTCTTCAATTTGTGAACATTATCATCTTAATAGTGTTTTATTGTGGTAGAAAAAACATGAAGTAAAATTAAAAATTCATTAATTGCACCATTAAAACCCATTATCCTTCTCTTAATAACAAATAAATGTGCATTTAAAATTCACTTCTTGTTAAATGTATTACTAATTAATAAAATTTATTAAATAAATGAAAAATAAAATAATTAAAAGCAATTGTCTAAAGTGTCCTTATTTAATTTGGGAGGGAAAAGCATGCAAAAATTTCATTACTTTATAGGGTTAAATATATTTTTTGTCCTTGCATTTTAATATTTTTTTCATTTTCATCTCTACAAATTTATTTTGATTTAGTCTTTGCTAAATGTTTGTTTTATTTTTCGTCTTTAATAAAATTATCAAACTCGAGAGTTTACGCAGACTCATGAAAGTTCCATAAACTCGACTCGTAAGAATCTCCTTCATATAAAAATAATAACAAAATATCTATAAATAATATACTAATTAAACATTTCAATCATATAATAAAATAAAACAGTAAATCATAAAGTTTATAATATTTAAATAATCAAGTCTAGTCTAGTAATAATACATCACCACTAGACAATAACTTGTAAAGGTTATAATAGTGATAGATCATTCTTATCGAGAGTTTGATGTTATTAGATAACAAGAGTATAATATTATTAAATGTGAGAATTTTGTATTTGAGAATACCACAATAAATGAAGGTATGTTGAAATGCTAAATAGATAGAAAATAATAATTGAAAAAGAATTTACTCAAAATTCAATTCGCATAGAACAAGTGAACTCGTAAGAGTTAGTGAATTAACTCGAGAGTTTGATAACTATAGTTCTTAAAAAAAATTATATTACATTCTTTCACTATTCAAAATAAGTTTTTTAGTGTATACAGAATACTATAATGACAAAAAATAAAATAAACACATTTTTCAAGGACTAAAATGATGAAGAGTGCTAGGAACACTTTCTAATACATTCATTCAAAAATACTATCTATGATTGGTTAAAATTTATTAAAAGCTACAAAATTAAGAAAAATAATTATTAAATATCATATTTGCGACCAACAAAATTGTTAATTTCAATCAATTTTAATCAATTAAAAATAGTGTTTAAAACAATTTGTCTTAAAAAATTATCTTTGGCATTTTTTATTGGTACATATTTATATAAATGACATATCATAGATAAAATTAAACAAACAAAACATGATAGATCTATTTCGATTGCTTCCTTAACTTAATTAATCATCATATATAATTGAAATTACTAAATAACTATTTAAGTGGAACAATCCGGTTCAATCCAACTTGAAGCTAAGTGAGTCGAGTTTATTTTGTATGATTGTTGAGAAACTTTTTATTTTTTTGGACGTGAGGAGACGAACCATAACTTGTGTGGTTCATAAATGAGGGCCCATCTGTTGCATATAACTAACTAAGGGCGGGCTTGTAAGTTACCTATGACACGCACGTGTCTCTGTATCAAAAGGGTAATTCATGTTTAAATATGAATGAACTTAAACAAACTAAGTGCTTGGTTCTTTACGTGAGAAATTACGTTTCAAACTTGAGAGTTTAACTTTCATAAATTATCAATATTTTTTTATTTATTTAACTAATTAAAGATTATTTTAAATATGACTTTTAAAATAATTATTATAAAAATCAACAATTTTATCATACAAAATAATTTATAATTAAATGATATCATAAAATACTTTTACGGTGTTAAAACATTTTTGATTGAATTGTTAAACTTAAACAATCAAGTTGTAATTGTAATTTGCCAACTCCTATATCTAAACTATTACTTTTTTTTATCAATAACTTCTTTTATTGTTCATATATTGTTATTGTAATATTAAATGAACTTTTAAATATGTTAGAATGATATAATGTTGTGCAAAATATTGTACATGTAATCTATCTAACTTCAGTGCCCATAAAAAGCCAAAAAAAAAAACATTTATGAATTGAACCTTATTCGTTACATCATGTGGAGGAGCCAATAATGTTGACTACTTTCAAACTCAAATGGTTAATGACTGAATGAACCTTCAAGTATTGGACTATTGGGGTGAGACAGTTGTTTGTGAGCATGCTTATGGCTCAGTACACTGACTACACTGAAATAAAGTCACAAGTTGTAGATAGAAGTAAATTAGACCACATATATATACACATACATGATTGTGTTATGAGCTGGAGATTCCGTGTGTGGAGAAATTGAGCTGTGATTGAGACCCTTCTATCTGTTTCTCTCTATTTCACATCTCTTCCCTCTTCATATGGTTTCACTCTCACTGCACACCTTAGAGCCTATAAATATCTAAAGTGTCCAATTTGTTTTTTCATATTTAAATCTTCTTCATCTTTCCCATTCACCTATTACAGGCCATTCACTTGATGTTTGACATGGAATTCAGCACCATGTTCTGCATTTATGCTTCTTTTCTCTTCATAGTTCTTTTCAAGTCATTGCTCACGTCATTCTCTTCCAAACACTAGAAATAGCCACTCCCTCCCGGTTCCATTGGTTGGTCTTTACATTAGAGAAACCTTTCATATGTGTTCCCAAATAAAAAGGTTCATATCATTTCTTTCACTTGCAAACATACACATGCAATTCCATTATTCATTTCTTGTAAAGTTGCTATTGGTTGTCCATGTGATGCTCTTTTGCATATTCAACGCTACTTAGCAAAAAAATAAGTTATACTTCTTCCATTGTTTGGTAATTTATATTACATGGCAATCACATGAACTAGTTGAAGGATTGGAGAGGTGCTACATAAAGTGGAAAGTGAAAATTTGATATGTAACCTTTTTATTTTTGTGGCAAGGAAAATGTTTGGGTTTCGAGAATACATTTGAAAGGTTTCTCCTATGTAAGGTCGACCTATGGAATCAGGTGGGAACAGCTACTCCAAGGTTTGTAGGGGAAGGATTAAAGCAGTTACTTGAACAGAACAATGAAGAGAAAAGGAGCAAACAAGCAAAACATGGTGCTTAGTTCCATTTCAATATTTAATGTTAGTGGCTTGTGATAGGTGAATAGGGAAGAGGATGAAGCAAAATTGATGATCAGTAAAGTAAAGCTATCAAAATTTCCCTTGTGTAGCAGCAAAAGGCTCCACTTTCTTAATGCAGGAAGATTCATAATGTGGATGAGAGAAAACCTCATCTACTTAAGGGTATTAATCAGCTCAAATATCTTACTTTCATGACAACTTGATCATTTATTACTTGCTTCAAACTTCGGTTATTCTGTTTCCTACTTTCATTTATCATAAAAGTAATAGCCCTTTTGTATAGTTCATACTTTGTGAAATTGTGATACAGCAGCCTTTGCCCTGCAAGAACAGGTGAATATACCATTGTGCAAGCACTGCCATCTCGCTGAAGAGCTTTTCCACTCAGTAGTGTGAATCTAATAGACGTGATTTCTCGTTCAAGGTCACCCTCATTAGAAAAATCTGTTAAATTGTTGGTAGTAATAATCTTAATGGCAGATTTATATGATTCATTTGATTGGGAGTTCCAGATTGCTATGGAAAACCTTTCATCATGTAGAGGTGCAAGTGATGCACGAATTTGGTACCGAGTATCGGATATTATACGATACGAATATGATACGACGATACGTAATTTTTTAAAAATAGAGAATACGATACATTTAGGATATGTATTAAAAAAATTAAAATCAGTAATATATTTATTAAACATTAATAAAAATAAGATGGAAATTGCAAATAACTATGATCCAAAAATCTGGAAAGATTAATTAAATCATCAAATATACTTAAGGAAAAATTATATCTTAGTCTTATCAGATATATAAAAAATTGTATCGGGACGATTTTTCCTTTTTTGAATTGGTCTAAGACTAGATACGTGTGAGATATGTATTCAAGGCGTATCCGAGCGTATCGGTATTGGATACGTATCCGATATTGGTACATTGGCCAAAACAGAATATTCGTGCTTCAGAATGTATACTCATCGTCTGCATAATCACTCACATCCTCTCTAGCTTCTAGCCCTTTGAGAACTGGGAAGCTAATGACCCATGCACTGTTCTGGGATGAATCATAATGACAACTTGTTAAACAAAGAAACTTTGGATACTTCAATTGGCAAGGTGAAGAAGCACTCTGTTTCCAAAACATAACAAACTATCATTAAATTGTACACCATTGTTTGAATCCCTCTCATTAACATTCTAAAAAAATTAGCAACTAATATTTGTCTATAAAAATAAAATAAAATTGGACACCATTGATATATGTCCAAAAATAAATCTACCTTTTTGCTACTGGATTGACCAAGATGCGTTCATGTAATCTGCTAATAATCATGTCATCTACTCCAACCACTGTTTGCACTGTAGGAAGCTGTTTTGTTACATCATCCGGAGTTGGAGCATTTAAATCAATGACTAGGAAAAGCACTTGATACACGATTTGTCACAGTGCTCAATAATTAAATAGAATAGCACACAATGAAATAATGATTCCCCCTTACGTAGAAACAATATTTTTTTGCAATGCTTGTAGTGAAGAGACTAAGGATAGATAACAGTTGTGGCTTCAGGAACCGTTGACATGAGAAAATTCAATCATGACAAAGCTGGAACGCTTTGGAAAAGAGAGTATCTGCTCCTTAACTTTCTCCATGTCAATATCTGAATACTGCAGCCAAAATGCTGTGCTTAAAGTCATTCTTTCCAAGACTGTTGCATTTGCCATCACGAATTTCGCCAGAAGAAGTTCATGCTCATGCACATTAAATCCTTTAAACTGAAAAACTTTGAGGCTAGACAAAAAGCATTGAGGCACTGATGCAGATGTCAACATATCTTCATTTAAGTCAAATACTCCCTGAAATATTTTTTATTTTGTGTAAAATGAGTCATCCATCATTTGTATTATTATATATATGACTAACAGACACAAACAAGAACTTTAATTGAATTTCAGTGAACCAAAAGCAATAGTTCAAAACTTACATTTTGTAATATAAGAGTATTAAGCATGGGAGAATTGTGGAGTAGGTTCAACAGAGCTTCACCGGTAACCTCATTCAGTTGCAGATAAGTCAACTTTCCAAAAACTGGTAGATGGGTGAAAATATCAGCAGCATGCACTAAAACCTGAGGCAAGGAAAAAATTGTTCAAATTCTCAATATCATCATTTTTTTTCTGTTTTTCCTTTTTTTTTCTATTGAAAGATTAAAACTAGTTAGGATATAGGTACGTGGCTGGTAGAACGTCGAGCAATTGAGGTTTTCTGGATGTTACCGGCATTTGAACCTAGTCCTTTATGAAATTGTCTTAAGACAATTACCATACAAACCAAGAATGCCGTGTCTAGTAATCAACCTTAAATTGTTTGGATATTATGTCAACACATTTTTCACAAAGCCAAAACTTATATTTAAATTGTATAATCTTAATTAACCATAAATAATATAAGAAAATATATCATTGAATAATCTAAATTAAAAATAACCTTTTAAGAGTGTACTGTATAAAAAAATTTACAAACTTGCACAGGAGTCAAACGTGGCAGTATTGATCTTGCCGCAGCCACGACCTTCCTTACATTTGAGGAACTCTCCTTTAAAATTATCGTTATTTTATACTAAATTAACACGTATTGCAATCTCATCATAAAACATGTTAGGCAACAACAGGAAAATAACCATTCCA
This sequence comes from Glycine soja, assembly GCF_004193775.1. Lineage (NCBI taxonomy): Eukaryota > Viridiplantae > Streptophyta > Magnoliopsida > Fabales > Fabaceae > Glycine > Glycine soja. Next base: position 44,236,614 of record NC_041012.1, on the reverse strand, counting down.
CATTTCCACTCATCTCTCTGCAAATTTCCATTATCATATCATGAAAACAAATTAAGCATACCTTGTACAATAGTAATTTCAATTGTTCCACTTCACAGATTTGTGTGAGAAGCTTATGTACTTGAAACCCAAGTCTTCTCATGCTTTCCTTTCTATCTTCATCAATGACAATCACTACAGAAGCAGTGCGAATTGATAATGTATTTAATAGAATGATTTCCTGTTCAAGATCACCCTTATAAGAGAAATCTGTTAGATGGGGAGAGAAAATCTTGATGGAAGATTTGCATGATTCATTTGATAGGGAGTTCCACATTGCTATGGAAAACCTTTCAAGTAGAGGTACTTGGATACAAAGATTCTGCTTAGTTGACCACTCACATCCTTTAGCTTCAAACACTTTGAGAATTGGGAAGCTAAGAACTAGATCTTTTGAATAAGTGGAGGATTCATGATCACTCACTAACTTGATCCCCGAAAGGCCAAGAGTTTGAAGGTTTGGGAGACATGCAAAGATTGGAACACTAAGAGTGCATCTCATTTGAAGCACCAATTGTACTAAAGAGTTGCAACTAAAGAGGGTATGCGAAGGAAAGAAGATTTTATTAGCATATTGAATTTCAAGCCTTTGGACTCCTCTTTCCAATATAGAAGAGATCCATGCACTGACCTGGGATGACTCATAATGAAAACATGTTAAACAAAGAGAGAAACTTTGGATGCTTAAATTGGCAAGGTGAAGAAGCATTGTGTTTACAAAATACTCATATTGTTCCTTCTGCATCTTCTTCCCAGAACAAATTAGCACACCATCATTCAACTTTAGGTTGGTGATGGATGTCCAAACATCAATCCACCTTGTTGATAACACGCTTGTTTGGACTGCCTCCATCGTTGGAAGGAAAGACAAGATATGACCAAGAATGCTGTCATGTATTTGGCTTATTATGTCTTTTGCTCCATACTTGAGCTGTTTTGTTGTACCATGCATTGTTGCAGCATTTGAATCCATTCCTACTACAAAGAACCTGGTACGTGCACGATTTGTGACAATGTTAAACAATTTAATTTTGGATAAAACAAAATGTCTATACCGTATAGAATCATAACTTAAAGCATGCAAGTGCAACATTTAATATACAATGCAAAGTAACAAGTCTAAAGGACATGTGTGAAAATATAAGCCTGAAAGATTAGGAGAGTTACTCAATTTCTGGGTTGACAAATTTGAATATACGGCTCCTACGTAATTTTGTAGTTAAAATCAACTATCCAATCATCAATATATATAGTTAAAGGAAATAAAGTACCTACTGTTAACTACCTCAGCAAAGATGTCAAAAAGCATGAATATTGGATTGGCAATCGTACCCAAGTGGACGCATTTGGATTATATTTATTAAGTGTTCTAGAAACAGAGTTGATAAGAATGAGATTAACAGAGTCATTAGGCAGATTTCCATGTGATATAAATTCACTGTAATATATTTTTTATACCGAGTTGCTTAATGTCGTTATGCAGAGGCAGATGTTAGTTGTAGGCGAGGGGCGATGCACTCGATTTTTTTATAAAAAAAACATAGTTTAGTATCTATGTTTGATCTATGTAATTTTATTTTTTTTACACGGCCAAAAGTAACTACTGGTTGATTTTTAAGAAAATTGATATAAAAATAAATAATCTTAACATACATGTGAGTTTATGATTAAATAATAATATTTTTTACGTTATTAGTACATATACTATTTTTTGTTGAAATTATTTATATCTTTACTTATTATTTAATGATAATATTTTTATGATATTCTTTAAAATTATTTATTTCTAAATTATTAATGCATTTAAGTCATTCAAATAATTAAACAATTTTAATTTGTAGTTATTCAGTCATTTAAAGAACATAGAAGGTTGTTTTTAATTATTCTCTTTATTATTCTTATTATTACAGAAAATTTTAAAAATACCTTAAAATGTGTGTGGCTCATTTTTAGTAGGATCAAAATATACACAAAGAATATATAAGTGTGTAAAATAAAGTTATTATGAAAAATTGAAATCTCACATGAATTAGGTGTAATATTAAGATTGAATATAAAATAGATATCATTCTATTAATTAATTTTTAAGGTTAAATTAAGTTAAAACTAAGATGATATTAAAATATATTTTTTCTTTTTTTATCCGTAAAAATTAAACATAATATCAACTCTCAACTAACTGATAATATATAAAAACATATTTTAAATTTATTAAAAGTGATAGGTTAGAGATAATATTAAAATAAAATATATAAATAAAAAATAACTCTTATCTTATGAAGTAATTTTTTTGTGAGATAGACTTAAAATAAACTATAAGAAATTTCTTTATCAATATCTCTTTAAAAAAACTAGTATTAGAAAAGATACGCAGTCCCTCGTAACACCCAGTGAAAACAATGAGCTTGGGCAGTTTTTTTTGTTTACTTTTGGATAAATTAAGATGAATTTGGACAATTTAGGGAGAGCCACCCGGCACAGAGCATCAACTACAGGTAAAGTGAAAATTTCAATTAACAAAAGCCACCATTACTTGTTTGATTCATGCTTTGTTTCAGTAGAAGACACTCCAGCAGCCAGTCAGCCACCGCTTGACGTTGAATTGAATTGACATTATACAACGGATGATGGACCCTATTCTAAGACGCTGAGTGGACAAACCTGATGCATCAAAAATGAATTATACTAAATTTAGTTAAAAGAAGAAACAAAAAACATCAATTTGGTCTCTAAAATAATACTTTTTATGAATAATTCTTAAACTAAATAAATTATATAACTAAATTTTCAAGTATTAAAAATTACATTAAGTAATTTTTTAAAATATTTTTAAAAAAATAATTAGTCTATAAGTAAAATATATCAATATAAGAATCAAAATTGATAAATATTTAGTCATTTTGATATTTTAATGATTAAATATATAATTTTATTACTTGAGGTAATAAATTAATAGTTTCCTCTATTTACTTTTGAACCCCTACCGAAATGAACGTGGCAATTTAATCCACTTTTAATCCCAAACTAGTACGTTCTTCACCTATACAGTTGTATGGTGGCTTTGTTTCAGAGGAAAAGCAAATAATGATTTCACACTTAAAAAGTGCATTTAGTTGGGGAAAAATTTATGTTTTCCGTTAATCATAGATTATAATTTGTAGTTTCTTATGTTTGATATCAATTTAAAAAAATTACATTTCTAAAAATAGATATTTTCTTAAAATATTTTTAATTAGTTTCCCATAAAAACTTTCTCATGGGTGAAAATCTTACTTTTTGGAATAATTTTTCTTTTAATATAATAAAAAATATTACCTTATTCTTTTATTAAGTTATTTAATATGATAAAAATATTATATAACTTTTTGATTCATAGAAAAGTTATCTTAAAATTCTAATAATTAATCAAACAAATTTTTTTATTTCCAAAAAACATGACTTTTAGGATTTATGATTTTCAAAAATCATGATTTTCGGATATGAAAAAATTTCTCCCTTACCAAATATTCCTTTAATGCTTGATTTGATCTTCATAGGACTACAAAAATAGAACATTAAGGTTGAATCAAAGTAGTTGTATGTCAAAGAATTGTGTTTGACCTATTTTAGTGAATCTAAATTTCTTAATTCTAATTCACAAGCTGATTGTTTTGAATTTGGGTAAAATACAAAGGATGAACATAAAGGAATTAGAATCCTTAACTACTCTTACCATCATACTTAATATCTTTTAGAAAAGTAGGTACATATTGTTAACAAAAATAATACTAATAAATTCTTTTAAATCATTCTCAATTATATAGTTCATACTTGTACAATATCTAAATCCTTCTTATCTTGGTATATATTTGATTTGTTCCTGTGTCATTCTTGCTGAAAGTCTACCAAGAGTCACTCATTTTTCATGTCTTGTACACGAGTGATTACTCCATGCCCTCCTTAACATGTGTTGCTTAGGTTTTTGAGTAGTCTTTGGACCCTCCAAAGTTCTTTTTTTAAGAGGAACTTGAGTCAATTTCACTAAAAGAGGAAGCATTGCCAAGTTAATCCTTATAATAAAACTCAATTTTAGTAGTCATTGGAAACAATGTTGACATTCCAACCTATACGAAGGAACAAGCCACAAAACTTTGTGGATAAACATGTAAGAAACACAAGGACTCATCTGACGTTAAGGACGTATACAATCCTATGGAAAGCAAACACCTGAGGCACTAATAGTGAATAAGACATTCTTTGTGAAAAAGTGATGATCAATGCAACTAAAATAAATAATGGATACACCAAGCTCCAAGTAACAATAATTAGATTCTTAACTTCAATTTCGAAGAAGAAATCTATTAGTTCATTAGGGATTCATCTACACCAAAGTGTTCCAGCCATCACTTGAGAAGTTTTACGTTAGGATCTTTCATGATATCATGGAGAATATCTATTTTAATAGGATTCTCTTTGAGACTAGTTTTCATTCAAAGATGAAATCATCATGAGACCTCATAAGATCAGAGTACAGATAAAAGGATTGAAAGGACAATAATCATGCAATCTGTAAAGTCACATGTACTGGGGGCAGGCAAGATTGTGAAATCCAAAAAGATGTCTTCACCAAATTCCTCTAGACACCAAGATTAAATTCCTTCTTCTAAATAATGTCCTATTAGTTTTCCAAGATAGTAAAAATGTGTTTCCCTCCTTTGTATCTGAACCACACTTTTTCAAGTCAAGTTGAAGGATCTAATTTCTAGATGTGTGTTTCTTTCTTTCTATCATAGTTTTACTTCGTATCCTTGTAAAATTCAATAGGTTTATTCTAAAGTTTTTTTGTCTTAATTTGAAGGCCAAAACTGCAAGTAAGGGAAGACTAGTCAATGATATTTTACTCGGGAGATGATGATGGAATCAAGAAACAAAGTAACCCCAAAGAAGGGTAACTTGAATCATATCCATTAAAAGAATAAGACGACAAAGAACTGATAGGAAGGCAAAGATTTAGTTTGAGATTGTTTTTACATTTTGTCCACAATAAGCGAAATTCTTCTTGTTGAGAAGGATTGTAACATCATAAATTTTTAAAATTTGTGATTAAGTAATTAACAATAATTAATAAATAAAATAAAATCTTCATCCAAGTGAAAATTTAATTAAATAATGTTATTTTTTGCATGACTTTCAATAGAGACTTTTGCTGAAACTAAGATTGCGTTGCAACTAGCAGTATAAGACTTCGTAAGAAAATAGTTAAATAGCCTGAGAAATTAATTATAATTAATAGAAATCAATTATAATTTTTTTTACTGGAAAATCAATTAAAATTAGGCCTTTGAGAAATTCTGAAAAATCTCAAGGCGGCGATGATTAAAATATTTTTTATTATAATATGAAATTCATCGCTTAACAAACAAAACTTTCCTAAAGTGGATAAGATTTTATCTGTCATTACGAGAATAATTTTGTAGCTATCCAAATTTATTTTTAAGTGTCATCTACACTTAAAAAATTAATTAACATAATTCTCCATGCTAGTCATAATTTAATTACTCATTCTCTTCAGTAACTGTTAACATTAGAACATTGTATCATGACAAAGTTGGAACACTTCGGAAAAGAGAGTATTTGCTCCTTGACTTTCTCCATGTCAATATCAGAATACCGCAGCCAAAAAGCAGAACATATAGTCATTTGCTCCAACATTGCTGCATTTGCCATCACAAATTTCACCAAAAGAAGCTCAAGCTCATGCACATTAAATTCTTTAAACTGAAAAACTTTAAGGCTAGACAAAAAGCACTGAGGCACTGGTGCAGAAGCCAAGACATCTTTGTTTGATTCAGATACCCCCTGAAACATTTTTTAGTGTGTGTACAATCAGTCATCCACCATTTGTATTTTATGCCAAAGAGTTCATAAACAAGCACTTAGAATTTCTGTGAACCAAAAGAAAGAGTCTAAAACTTACATTTTGTAAAACAAGAGTATTAAGAATTGGGGAATTGTGAAGTATGTTCAACAAAGCTTCACCAGTAACCTCATTTAATTGTAGGCATGTCAACCTTCCAAAAGCAGGTGGATGGGTGAAACTATCTCTGGCATGCATTAAAACCTGTACGGACCAAGAAAAACTTGATCAAATTTTCTTAATTCATTGCGTGTAAGGCAGGTTGGTTAGATTATTGAAGTGTGTAACTAAAACTTGATAGGACAGTTCAACAAAAAAATACACAACATGAAAAACTATCTATCTCATAAAACGTGCAATACAGAGGTCATAAGAGAAATGTTGTCTTTTCATGATATATTTTTATTACAGTATTTTATAAAAGATATGAAATAAAATTATATATTTAATATTTTTAAAATATAAAAGAATATGTAATACTTTTTATTTAATATGTAAAAAAAATATTAATAAAATTAGAAAAAAAGTACTTAAATTTATTTTATATCAATCACTTTCGCAAGGAAAAAGCATACATAAGTTAATTAGTTGTCCTTGAAAGATGGAGAGTTTCTTCCAAAAAAAAAGATGGATAGTTAGGTAAGAAGCGTGCGCAAAGCTCCGCCACTTTATTTATACTTACCACTGACTAACTCCCAAGTTTTTTTTTTTATATATAGTCTACAACATAGTTTGTATTATAATATTTTAAGAGGAAATCCTGTTTGGTGATCTAAAGTTATATCTATCACTATTTCAAACGTTTTAGTTATCAAATCAGTTACTAAAAAAAATTGCCATCACTTTGGTTCTCTAAAATTTTTGTCACTGAATTAATCTTTCAAAAAAATAATTTTTTTACCAAATTAATTTTTAAAAGATTTTTTTTGTCGCCACTTTATTCCTCTTGAAATATTTAATTTGGTGAAATATAAGATCTTTTGTCTAACACTAAATTAGTAAATTAAACCTTCAAGGATTTCTTTTTCTCATCACTTTAGTCCTATAAAAGGAATAAAAAAAATGATATTTAAGATTTCTAAGAGATTAATATAGTGACAAATTAAGCTTTTCAAAGACCAATTTAGTGGCAAAATGTTTACAGGATTAATACGGTAATTATATAGGACTAATACAATGACTTAATTTTTTAAAAAACTAATGATGTATCATCCTTATAACTTAAGTGGCCAAAATGATTTTTTTAAAAAAAGTTATAAGGGAAAAGCTAACAATCTAAATATTTTTCTCTATAGCATAGCAGGTACCTCTTTCTGCAGTTGAAATCCATTTCCAGACACATGATTCTTATCATAAAAATGTTATTTATGCAATCCCAGGCAAATAACTATTTCACACATCTCTGCAAAATTCCTATTCACATATAATGAAATCAAAGCATACCTTGTAAAACAATAGTTTCAATTGCTCCACTTCACGGATTTGTGCAAGAAGATTATGCACTTTAAACCCAACATTTTCCATTCTGTCCTTGTTGTCCTCATCAATAACAACCACAACATATACACTACGAATTGATGAATTCAACAGAATCACATGTTGCTCAAGATCACCCTCGTAAGAGAAATCTGTTAGATTAGGGGCAAAAATCTTGATGGCAGATTTATGTGATTCATTTGATAGAGACCCCCAGATTGCTATGGAAAACTTTTCAAGTAGAGGTGCTTTCATACTAATGTTCTGCTTAGTTAACCACTCACATAAACTGGGAAGTTAAGAATTAGATCTTCTGAATAATTGAAGGATTCACTCACTAACCTGACCCCAGAAATGCTAAGGTTTTGAAGATTTGGGAGAGAAGAAAAGATTGGAACACTAATAGTACATTTCATTTGAAGCACCAATTGTACTAGAGAGATGCAACTAAAGAGTGTATGGGAAGGAAAGTGGACATCATCAGCATACTGAATATGAAGATTATGGACACCCCTTTCAAAGATAGAGGAGATCCATGCACTTATCAAGCTTGAATCATACTGATAGCATGTCAAACAAAGAGAGAAATTTTGGATGCTTGAATTGGCAAGGTGAAGAAGCACCATGTTCACAAAACACACAAACTGTTCCTTTTGCATCTTTTTCCCCAAAGAGTGGAAACTATCAATTAACTGTAGGCCAGTGATGGATTTCTAAGCATCAATCCACCTTTTTGATAACACACTAGTGTGGACTGCTTCCATTGTTGGAAGGAAAGACAGAATGTGGCCAAGAATGCTTTCATGCAACTTGCTAATTATGTCTTCCCCATCAACAGCAGTTTCCTCAGTGGGAAACATTTTTGCTGTTTCATTCTTCTGAGTTGCAATAATTGAATTCATGACTTAGAATCACCTAGTGCACAATGTGTCAAGTTTTCACAAATTGTCTAAATATGAATAATTACAAGGAAATAACACAGATTTATGTACAATTTTTATCATAACTTCAAGCATTCAGAGTAGATGTTTAATTAACATATCAGTAGAGAGACAGAGGAATAAAACTATTGAGCAAATTTTCCCATTCTGGCTTATCTTTAGAATGTGTAAGAAACAGAAGGGTGTATGAGGTGAGATTTAACATATCGTTTGAATTTCCAGGAGCTTACTGCAAACTTTTTCACAATTGAAAAGAAAAAACATACTCCTTGAAGAGAAGAACATGCAATTTGAAGTAGATGAAGAAGACTTAAGACTCACCTTAATGAAGAAAGGTTAGAGCATTCCAGAAAGTCTGGACTGAGAATAAAATAAAATGAAAACTATTACTTTAAGGTAGAAATAAATGCAACATCCATCTAGCTAAATTTGCTTCTGTAAACCACAAATACATTCTATAAACAAAGAGCTAGCACATCTCTTATACCTTTCTTTCTTTCTTTCGTCTTTTTCTAAATTATATTCACTGGTCCACTTTTTCTTTTCCTCCCCCTTTCATCCTATTTTTTTAACCGAAAATATCTCTCTTATTCTTTCTAACTTTCAATTGCCTTAATTGGATCTTAACTTTCCACACTTCAACCATGAAAAATGTCCATAGACACTTAAATCATAACGGATAAATAGAAAGAGGAATACAGATATAACCTGACAAGAAAAGATAATAAATATTTATAAGACATTTGAAATATAAAAATATTTAGGATATGACTAACTAATATCTTTCTTCAAGGTATTGATCAAAGAATTAAAGAAAACAATATTTATTATAAAAAATAAATATAAAAACAAATAATAAATAGTATAATTTTACCTATTCTAATAAAATAAAATTATTTTTAATTTACTAACCAATGTCTAATACACCCGTTATCATTAACCAAATATTTTGGTATCATTATTCATTATAATTAAAGCTATATTTGGATTTCTGTTGAAAATATGATACATGAATTTTAAGATAAATTTAATGGTCCAGAAACTCAATTTCATAAAAGAAAGGGTTTAAATGTTTTTACAGATCTTATTTTATCTTAATTTGCAACCGTAAAAGAAACATGGAGGAATTCTGTTTCGTTGATATAATGACTCTTAGACTTGTTTAAACCAAGCCCCGACATTGAGCTTGAACTCAATTCTTCCATTTTCATTAAATTTCTAAATCAACGTATACACCCACATCAAGAAAATGCGGACACAATAACTCGACGTGGACGCATTTAAGCCCTTCAAGCTTGTATGGATTGAATTTTATGCCGTGAAAAAAGCTATTCTTCCTAGTTTTTACGTTCATTTTAATTGGCCATGCAAAAGGTACGTAGAGCAACGTGCCTTCTAGTCGGTCAAGCAAACTTGCACTTCAACTTATCATTTTTTTTTCTTCTTAAACAACATTTTTATCCTAAAATAAAATAAGGACTTTGTAATTTTATTTTATTTTAAAAAAATATTTTTAAATTTCATATATTTAAAAGAGTTGATGAAGTCAGAGTAATTGATTAGGGAATTTAAAAATCCAGTTTATAAAAAAAATGTGATTATCCCATCGAATTTCTAAAAAAAAACATGACAAATCAATGGGTTATTAATATTATTGGTATGTTGTCAAACGATTTTTTAAATTTTACAAGAAATAAAATAAAGCAAAAATATATAAAGGGGTAAAATTAAAAACACTATATTTATGAAGACCGATTTTTTTTTTTTACTAAACAAGCATGAGTGTATAAAACTCACGTCATTGGTGAGTCTTTTTTTTTTTCTTTCAAATTCTCAATATCATTTAAATATTCAGTATAAACTTTAAAAAGTGGAATTAAGATTTTTGATAAATTTTTTGAATTGGTTATAAAAAAATATGCACAAGCTTCTTGCACAATTCCGTGAAGTGGAGCAATTGAAATTATTGTTTTACAAGGTATGCTTTGATTTCATGCTATGTGGATAAGTATTTGTAGAGAGACGTGTGGAATAATTATTTTCCTGTGCGGTTGCATAACATGTTTTGTTTATTTATTTATGGAAAGCACTATTTGTTACGAAAACATTTGTCATGTAATTGCACGAAGATGGTATAGATCGAATACCGCCACTTTTGATTTCAACAAAATCAATTTTTTTTATATTACATAAATACTTTTTTGTTTTTTCCTACTCCTATATTAATCTTTTTCAATTTTTCAAAATTATACACAGATATTTTTTTATACATTAAACTAAATTTATTAATGTTTAATAAATAGTGTCATGAATTATTTTAAGAAGAGGTTATTATAAGTGTTAAAAATAAAAATATTTATTTAATTTTACTAAATCTCATAAATGACCAGTATAACTCAGTAAGTGTTTAGTTACTTTCATCTTAAGTTTATTTGAAATAAAAAAATTAGAAATTAATATAAATTTTACATCTCTATTCTTTATTTTAATTCAAATCATTAATTTCATTTCATCTTTTTTTTTTTTTACTTTCTTTAAATAAAACAATGAATTAGTGGAATCAGTACTATATGGAAGATAGAGGGCCACGTCTAAACACTAGTTGGTTGCACGGAGGTTGTTAGCACGTGAGTGGACAGAGAAGTGCTGCGTTTGTGGTGTAAAGGTTAGGTTGCAACATAAAATGGTAGAAGACTTCTTAGTTCATACGCTCAACAGAGATATTACTTTTACTCATTCGTCTCTTATAATTATTTTATATAAAATAAATAAATAAATAAAAATAGTATTTACGTATAACATATATTAAGTAAAAAAATCATTAATATTTCATTTAAAATAAATTATATAAGAAACATATTTCTACTATTCGATTCAGTCAAGTTTGTTTGGTGATGAATTGTGTAATTTGTTTTTAAAGTTCATGTAGTGAATTTTTTAATGGCATTATTTTAAATTAATTAGTTTAAAATTTAAAAATTAATGAAACAGTTAATATTTTTAAAGAAAAATAAAAAAAATGAAATGAAACTCTTAAAAATATAAAGCAACAAAGTAAAGACTTTTTTATCCTATAAATACAAAAAAAAAATACACAAATAATGTAAGTTGAAAACTATTTATCTAAAAATACAAAAACCACTCTTCATGATAAGAAATCAATTTACCAAACCAATTTCTTACCTTTAATTTTTTGTTTTTTACATTGAGAAATCGGCCAATTTTTTTTTTCCAATTGTATGTATATTCTCATTCTTTTTCTAATACTATGATTATTAAATTTTATTGAAAATTATCAATTTTAGTTGCTTTCAGTACTAAATAAAGAGTCATTAAATGAGATATATGACCCTTTATAATTGATGGTTTTTAATAAATTTCAAGTTAATCATAAGAGTGTTAAAAAAATGTAACATTTCTCATTTTGAATATTTACCACATAAAACAGTAGTCACAATACTGCATGGATTTAGAATAAGCACTACATCTAAATGAAAGTAAATAACTACATATATTTAACAGCATCAACATTAACATAGGCGAAGAGCAGAGTGATATATACAAACTTTGTAACAGGATTTTCTAATTAACTGCACCTTTCTGCATCAATGGTGCCTAACTTTGCGTTTAAACTTTCTGTCCACTACTTCTCAAACGAACAATTCTTGTTTAGAAACATCCTAAAGCCTCCTCTCAAAAAAAAAAAAAACCAAAAAAATCCTAAAGAACAGAAGGTGAGGCAAATACAGCAAGCAGCCAAATTTAAGAAAATAGGATCAGTAAATCCTTATACAAATAGGAGTTATTTAACCAAAACAAGAATAATTATACATATTTTTTATTTAATAATTATTTTGAACCTCTTCTAATTTCATTTCCCCAACTTTGATTGATGCAGAAAAACTAGAGACATGATCTGCAAACCTACGCCATGCACAAATGTCACATAGATGAAGCACCAAGGGTTGATGAGCTCTTTTAATATCATAATTACATAATACAATTTTAGATCAATAATAAAAGAGGTTTCCTTTAGATTTGAATCTGATTCCAATTTGACACCGTCCAAATGGAAACCTACTCCTTGCCGCCTTAAAGGGGAAAAAAAAATCCAAACTTCAGATTCCATTGTGAAACTATGTAGACATCTCTATGCTTAAGTAAAAGAATAAACAATTCAAAACTATGAACATAGAAGGTTCAGTTAGCATTTTAAAAATAGGAATTTGAGCAGTAAAGTTTTCTTCCAATTATGGTTATATCCTATAGATTTAGAGGATCGTTTTATTTTACACCAAGTAAGTGCTCAGACAATAGTGATTCATCATTCGCTATACAGATTTCAATGGCGGATAGAGAAATTGAAGCCTCACCACGCTACCATCCAGGTCACTTTTTTCCCTCATCTACTTCAGTAATTTCCTAGGCTCATGGTGCACAAGGCAGAGCATAATGAGCAGTGTTAAAAAAATAAGACATCAATATTTTAATTGCCATCTTTAATATACCATCTTTAATTTTTTTTTCAATTCATGATCTTTTCAATTTTAATTGCTCAATATTTCACTGAATCCAAATTTTCAGAACGCAAGGACTAATAAGGTTGTATTTGTTTAAGCAATATGTGTGTTTTCTCAAGCAAATTAATGTTATGTGACAAATTAGAAACGATGTTCTATAATTGGGTATTACAGAACATAACCTTGTTGCAGATAATGATGTCAAAGAATCAATTGCAGTAGGTGTTTCAACCACAACCGATGAAGATGAACCATCATCGCTCTTCCAGCTTAGCCGTTGGAGATGGTGGTTTTTAGTAGTAATCAACATAGCCTTACTCTTGATGGGCCAATCTGGTGCAGTCTTGTTGGGGAGATTCTACTTTGACCAAGGTGGAGAAAGTATATGGATGGCAACACTAGTACAAACTATAGCATTCCCAATCCTTTTCTTCCCACTCTTCTTCTTTCCTCACCCCAAAAACCTTTCTAACACCACTCACCTCACCATGCACTCTTATACTCTCACTCTCATCATGGTTTACTTCCTCTTAGGTATCCTCTTAGCTGGAGATAACATGATGTACACAATAGGCCTTCTATATCTTCCAGTGTCTACCTACTCCCTCATTTGTGCATCACAACTTGCTTTCAATGCCATCTTTTCCTTTTTGATCAATGCTGAGAAACTCACCATGTTAATACTTAACTCAGTGATTCTTCTCACCATATCAGCTTCACTTATAGCACTTCATTCTGACTCCTCAGAGGATAACACTAAGAATGTTACAAAGAACAAGCACATGGTTGGTATTTGGTGCACTCTTGGTGCATCAGCAGGGTATGCCCTTTTGTTGTGCCTCATGCAGCTAACATTTGAGAGGGTCTTGAAGAGGGAAACGTTTTCTGTGGTCCTGGAGATGCAAATTTGGACATCTTTTGTTGCTTCATGTGTTTGCATAGTGGGACTTTTTGCCAGTGGGGAAGGGAAGGGCTTGGAGGATGAAATGAGGAGGTTCAAAGCAGGAAGAGAGGTTTACATGTTGACTCTTGTTGGAACTGCTTTGGCTTGGCAGATTTGTTCTGTTGGAGTTGTGGGGCTAATCTATTTGGTGTCTTCTTTGTTCTCCAATGTTATGAGCATGCTGAGTTTGCCACTTGTTCCTGTTGCTGCAGTGCTTCTTTACCGTGAGCAAATGGATGGTGTCAAGATTGTGGCCATGTTGTTGGCCATCTTGGGTTTTAGTTCTTATATTTATCAAAATTATTTGGACGAAAATAAGTCCAAAGAAACAGCAATTCTTGCTACTGACACCCCAGAAACCTCTATTTCTGGATAGATGTGGAATTTGTTTAGTTTTTCCACTACAGATAGGGGTAAGAAGCTAGAAATGAAAATTTGAAATTCTGTTTGATATACAGACTTCTAAGTGTGAATTTTAGTCTTTAACTTCATAAAATAACATTAAGAATTAGTAAATGTCGTTTTGATGGAAGAAGAAAAAAAAGTAAATTATAAAGTCAATAATTAAAAACACCTACAATCTCAAACATTAAAGTGAGAATTTACTCTTAATTATTTACTGTACTTTATTAAAGTAAAACATTTATGATGAAAGGATACACGATTAAATTAATGTTTACTCGAATTCACAAAATTTCATATTAGAATTTCAAAAAGGGTGTTCTACAAAGTTTTCATTCAGACTACCGACAGGAATCTTGTGTGACCTTAGGTACAAAATATAGAAGCTTTTATTATAATATTGAAACACACAACAAAAGTTCCTAACCAAAGTAATAGTACGAGCTTGCGGAACTCTTGGAAGCTTATACGCCAATCATTTTCACTAGTGCTTACTCCAATGATGTGTATCTCGTCGGGCTTAACGAATTCTGTGGTCACACCTAGATAGAGAGGTATGTTGAAAGTCACACATGACGGATAGCCATGAGAAAAATGAGACATGTTGAAGTCCTACTTAGAATAAAGATAGTGCCGAGATAAATTATATAAGCAGGGAGTAATCCTCATCTTACAAGCCGATTTTGTAAGGTTGAGTTAAGTCCAAACCCATTTTCTGACATATAAGTAGAGAGCAATCCTCACCTTACAAGCTGGGAGTGAAGAAAATAGTGACAGCATAGCCATTCACATGATCATTGAATGTTATAAAACTTTTACCTGATATGTAGCACAACCACCATGCCTACTTTTTTCTTTTTCTGTCCTTTTCATCATACTTTTTATGCTTCAATAGCTGGGAACATTCCCATATTATAATAAAAGTAATATGGTAAGGATATGACAAAATCCATTCACACTGGTTTAGAAAATTTTCCTCTGCCAGCTTTATATAATGTATTATTGACTTTGTTTTGGTGATGCCACAAAAGTCCAAGTGTTTTCACACATTATTTTTTGGTTGAAAAAAAATTAGGGGAGGGAATAATGCCCCCTACCTAAGGTATGAAAAATCACGAGACTCAAAGATCACTTATATAGATACTTACATTTATCTCACCTAAAAAAAGAGTGGAGACTCAAATTTGCGACTTGTCAAATACAAGACCCTGTCATGTTTCACTTGACCAACCCTTCAGGTTTTGTTTTCACACAATAATACAGACATTTTTTACAGGTTTATCCACTTACCTATGTTTTCCATGAAAAACATGCTAGATGGGTGGCATGTCACAACCTTCGAGTCCATAATAGTTTGTTTGGACACGAGAGAGCAGATAATGATGGACAGACAAAAAATAAGGTAGGCCTTCTTCATGTCAAACTTTATTATTAGATATACTTTTTTTCAAAAGTTGCTTCTTCTATTTTTCCTTTCATCATCATCATCTTCAGTGATCTTTCTTTTTTGGTCTTAAATTTAGGCTCCACCATTCTAGGATATGATATAGCGAGTAAGGAAATAACTCTGAATTTTCTATGCTGGTTTTTGTCCACTAACACAAGTTACCGATTTTTAAAATTATATTATTTACCTAAATGATTTGAGATTTTGAATTCATGAGAGTAATGTTAATGAAGTTCTGAAATGTTAACAAGGTAGCAAAACTTTGTCCAGTCCAGTGCGTGAGATGGCAGCTATGTTCATCTTCAGAAGCAGTCATGGAAACCAGAAATCAAATACTACAATACTAGCACAAAACTACAGTGAGATTTCCTCTTTTCTTGACATGAATTTTCTTACGTTTATGAAAAAAAGAAGTGCTATTTCTGCATATTGTGTGCAGCAATTTTCAACCCGTCCTCGTATTCTAGATTCTGCAAGTTTAGACAATCAGAAACCCTGAGACAGTCCATGGCTTTTCATTGGTTATTTTAATTCTGTGTCTTCAGGTTCTTAAAATTTCAGCATAATTTTAGCACCAAATGAAGAATTCCCTGGTTATAGCCTTTTCCATAACCATATGCTCCATCGCTTTTGTGATATCAAAGATTGTTATCTCAGTCCTCCTCTACAAAAGATGGAGAAGAAAACATTTGATTCATGAAGAAGGTTATCCAGGTATTGAGGCAAAAGGGGGTGTCTTCTACTTTTGTTCTTGCAGAGAAAAAATAAGACACTAATATGCACTGATTGGATAATGCAGGAGGGAAGATAGTAATATTTAGGTCCTCAGGGCTTAAATCTCTCAAAGCTGATGTGATCTTAAAGAAGACACAGAAACTAAACAGCAAGGACATCATTGGATCAGGTGGTTATGGTGTGGTTTATGAACTAAAACTAGATGACTCCACAGCCTTGGCAATAAAAAGACTAAATCGCGGAACTGCAGAGAGAGATAAAGGTTTTGAGAGAGAGTTGGAAGCAATGGCAGACATAAAGCACCGCAACATTGTGACACTTCATGGATATTACTCTGCACCACACTACAATCTTCTCATATATGAGCTAATGCCCCATGGAAGTTTGGATTCCTTTTTGCATGGTATGTATTTGTTTGTTTCTAACATTACATTCTGAGACTTTTGGTAGGAGTCAAAAGGGGAAGAAATGGAAGGAAATCATGAACATTTTGATGCATTATAGTTTTTACTATTGACTCTCTTTTATTCAAATTTTTGCTCTATCCAAGTATTCCTAGTTAAAAATTCAAGACTAGGATGAAATGGTGAACTTCTTTTGTTATTCAGCAGCACATTGCCAATTTTACAACATGTGATGCATTGATGGAAATGCAAGTTTTTTGTGTTATGTTTTATGCTTTTGGAATTTTGTCAATGATAATTGAACTGAGTTTTCTAATAGCAAAGTTGAAAGTGATGCAGGGAGATCAAGGGAGAAGAAGGTTTTGGATTGGCCAACCAGATATAGAATAGCTGCAGGTGCAGCTAGAGGAATATCATATCTTCACCATGATTGCATCCCTCACATTATCCACAGAGACATAAAGTCAAGTAACATATTGTTGGATCGAAATATGGATGCTCGAGTTTCTGATTTTGGATTAGCAACGTTGATGCAACCAACTAAAACTCATGTGTCAACAATTGTAGCTGGAACTTTTGGATACTTGGCACCTGGTAGAGACACATACCTGACTATACACAGTTTTTACATTTCACACTACTTTTTGCTTCAAATTGATGACTGGGTTTGCATGCAGAATATTTTGATACAGGAAGAGCAACACTGCAAGGGGATGTTTACAGCTTTGGAGTTGTTTTGCTGGAGCTTTTAACTGGGAAAAAACCCAGTGATGAAGCATTTATGGAAGAGGGAACCATGCTTGTCACATGGGTAAGACAAGAATTCTTGCAGATTTACTTCTATGATTATATTCATAAAACAAGTTTGAAATCAATATGGGAATAACCTATATATAACTTAAAATTTTAATCAAGGACCATGTTTACTTTGAGGCTTGAGCTCTATCATTGTGAAATTGCTATCATGGTAGAAGGGTTTGAAAGCCAGAGAAAAGCATATCATTCTATTGTATCGAAACTAGTAAAACACTAAAAACAAAGCATTGAAGCATTGACCACGAATATGAATTTCATTAATCTATTGTACAGTTGAAAGCATTACCTATTGTGCTATTGAAACTTGAAAGGACAATATAAATGGCATACAATATAATACATTTTACTTGCTTTTACTCGTACCTTTATTCCCGTGGAGTATAAAACACATCCCACTGAATATTAAAATGGAATGTGTTTTTTATGTTAGCTACCAGGAAGTTATACTAGAACAATATTTTCTAGCTCAAATCTCTAATTACTTAAATTCTGGACCCAACTTTGGAATGAGTACTTCCTTCTAGAAAATTTATTATTGCATCAGGTGAAGGCTGTTGTTCGAGACAAGAAAGAGGAGTTAGTTCTTGATAATAGCCTAGGGTCTTGTTCAATGCAAGAGGTCAACAAGGTGTTCAGCATTGCAATGATGTGTCTTGAACCGGATCCCTTGAAGAGGCCAACCATGGCCGAAGTTGTCTCTTTGCTTGAGCAAACAGAAGCAGATAAACTCATTACTGCATCCTGATGTTCACATCAAAATCGTTACTCTGAAGTTTCTGGAAAACCATCCTACAAGCAGTGGCAGATCTAGACTCCAAGTTAAATGTAGTTTGGGAATGCCATGCTCAAGAGACGGTGGTGGGGAATTAAAGATATGAAAAACTAGAAAAATGTACAGTAAAATATTGAATTTTTAAAATGAAAAAAGAAAATTGATGGGGCCTTCAACAATTTTTTTGTAATTATACAGGGACCGAGAGATTTCAACATACATCGTGACATGATTAAATTCCAATTGACCAACTTGAATGTGTCAGGATTAAGACCAAGTAGAAGATGTAGCTTGGGTCAGAGAAGCACATGTATGAAACACTAATGAAGTGTTTCCTTCTAGGAGAAATAGGAAATTGGAATTGATCCAAGTGTATATTAATGTCCAAATCAAGTATTTAGATCAGTAGAAATAAACACTGGAACTAGGTAACAGCTTCCACTTGTACACTAGGCATACATCAGTAGACCATGGAGCATGCTTACATAGATATCAGGAGAATATAGGCTACGGCAATATATTTAAAGATCGAAGAATTTCAAGAAAATATGGATGTATGCAACTTTATCAAGAAACGCTAAACTTTTTTATTTCAGTACTTTTGACAAGCTTTCAGCCACTGAAGCTTTCAAGGAGGGAGAAACCGGACTATCTCCAAGGAATACATTAAAAAGAGCAGAAGCCACATTTGCAGATTCGATTGTAGCATCCATGGTAGATGGAAGCCCATTTGAGGAGACAGAAACCTGAAATCTCAACGAGTTTAGTTGGAATATTGTAGATAAAAAAGGTAAAAAGGAGGGAACATAGATAGAAATGATGTCAATAGTCTAAAGAAAAATCTCAATAAAAACATGAAAGTAAACTTACAAGCAATCCGGAGGGGTTCAACCATGTCAAAATTATGATAGCTCCTTTCTTAAGAGGGCGATCTAGAAAGACACCACGGAAAGTTGTCAAAGCAGTTTCATCTGTGGTTGTGGGTTGTTGAATTCTTGGTGATATGGCATCACTTAAGGCATCCCAAAAAGTTTTACCATCAACATCTCTGACTAGAATAATTTGCAATGATTTTTCGAAGGAAGCTGCAATCATATAAAGGCATATGTTTATCAAATTATTCACTGTGAGTATGACTCTTTTGAGAGCATTGTATAAAGAAATAAATGAATATAAAGTTGTTACATTGGAAAATGGTCTCGAACAAGGAAGAATTCCCTTGAATAGCTTCTTTTGATTGCCCTTTCCAAGCATTCAATTCAAGGGCGATAGATTGATCTAGATACAAACCTGCAGCATAGACCTTGACACCAATAATCGCAAAAACTTTTTCTCTGTATCCTGAAATAAGAATTATTAGCCATCAAAGTTTATATATAAGTTATAACATTGAAAAGAAAGCATGACTACTTTATGTGAACTTACTAATTTCTACTGGTCTTCAGGATGGCAATAATCACTGGCTGAAAAAAAATTGCCATACAATACTGACGGAAGATGATTAAATAAAACACCTTCAAGTTTATATTTGTACTAAATTTGGCTTCCCCATGCAACTATTTCAAAAATTAATATATATTTATTTCGTCGTATCAAATATGTAGTGCCTCGTAGTTAATCTCAGTTGTTCACTATATATTTTCCAAATGTCATCAGTTTTCCTGTAATTACTGCACGATACAGACATTTCACTTTGCAGTTTCTCACAAGAGTTTGATTTTTGGCTCAAGGCTATTATCAAGTCCCAATGCCACAATCAATGGCATGAATTTATTTGGAAGTTCATGTCCAGGAAAATAAGTTCATCATGATATCAATTATCAAACAATTTAGTCTAAAGCACAAAATAAACAAAATCAATCCTGCTCCTCATATTCATGTGAAATTGCTATACTATATTTAATATTAACAGACCAAATTATGGTTGCAGTCATATTAATTTTTTCTCACATGTTCAGAGCATTTTTATCTTACTCTTTTCCAAAAGTCATGTGATACTATAACATGACTTTTTGATATAATATATATCTTTTCTTATTAACAGATCAAGTGATGCTTGGCCATATTTTCACGCGTTCAGATTATTTTTATCTACTCTCTCCCAAAATTCATGCGGTACTATGACAACTAACCTGTTCCAAACAAAGTTAATGAATTTGAGCAACCGGGAAAACTCAAAGATGTCTGGAATTTCACATTTGTTGCTGGTTCCTCCACGTATTCAGCATTTACTGCTGCAATTGCAAGCAAATTAGACATCAATTTTTATTATATGTTAGCAAGACATGGTGAACGAAAGAGAATTTTGTAATAAATGATTCACAATAACTGTATTCTGTAATACACAGTTCATTGTTAATATACTTCACAAATCAACCTCTCGCCAAATGATAAGCCTTAGCCCACGTGAAATCTAAAATGGGTACCATAACAACCTTAAAAATTGGAGCGATGGAAAAGGAAAAAGAATAGGATCTCTCATGGTTCATGGTTGTTTTACTAACTTGGCAAAAACAATTAACTGAAATCCATCCTCATTAAACAACCGGCCAATAGTTCTGAATAAAGTTGGATTGGGATAATTTTGTCATCATAGGATTATACTTTGGCAGAGCAACTTGGTATGACAAATTAAAAGCCCATCATCATCTTACTGAAAAAGCTGCCAATATAGTATGGTAGGCAACACCTTAATTAATTGTGACTAATCTAGATAGTTTCAATCAAGAGTCTTATGTAACAGTACATGCCGACAGACTTCAAAGTTTTAAACTCCTAGAGGAAATTTAAACACAATAGCACCCTGAAAGTGAAGTCTAGATATAAACAAAATGTCATTCCTAGATGTATACAAACCTTGACTATTAATTTAAAAGTTTTGGTATGTTTCTCATATCCAATTTAATTTGAATTCTCTCTTTCTCTCTGTCCCTGTCTCTGTCTCTCTCACACACAACCATATATACATATATGCAGTGTCACAGGGTCCTATATTTTAGAGACTAACAGTGGCAATGTGTTTATGTCTGTTAGAGCCCGTGACTCATAGCTTAGAATTTCTGTTCAACAGCAAGATACTCCTACCACCTTACTTTTTTTACTTGTTTTTTTTATCAACAAACTCAGTGATGCAATATAAAATGAGAGATATAGATGCTTATTTTAGGGAATCTTAAAAGGTTTCTAGATTCAGCAAAAGATATACAGCAATGCAGCATCCATTGAAGTAATTTCTTGTTTTATGTGCATCTTATATGGCTTTTTACTTGCATGATCTGTACAACAATTAGTTATTTCTTATTACCGCCTATTTTCCTCACACAAGATGCCACAAGAAGTAACAGATACTATTTTGAATATAGAATACAGAAAAGCAAATGCAACAGCCTTGTCCCTGCTCACATTTATTCCTTGTTTAGTTATGCAAAAGGAACTAAAGAGGACAATTCACCCAACTTTAAGAACTGTTACAACTATTGAAGATACAGTTCAGTGAAAGTCAGCAACTAGCCCAAAAGAAAGTATAATATAATAACAATAACAACAATAACACCAGAATCTCCCCTACTATTTCCTTTTCCTTTCTCTTTTTTGATCTTGGCCTTCTTAAAGGCGAATATTTGTTGTACAGGTACAAAGAAGCAAGTTAAAAAGATTGTAGCACATCTCAAAAATAAGTTCCACTATAACCATCCATATAATTTAATTAAATATGCAAAAGGTAATTTTCTCTATGAAACATGGTACCAGACAGGACTCAAAATCTACCTTTAGTTTAACAATAAAACCAACAAACAAAAAAGACATATTGTACACAGCAACATCAATCTAAGATTCAAGGCTATATAATAATCTTCACAAATGCAGCACTGCCCTTAAAGTTTATTCCCCAGTCTGCATTGTTCATTTTCCAAGAAAGTGCCAACTGCATTCCTAGAAGCAGTTGAAGAAAAAAACTAAGTAACAAATTAAAGCATAAAAATTGGAACAAAAAATGAGGGTTGATGAGAATTGACAAAGCAAAAAATAAAAAAATACTGAAAAAAAAAACAAATGATAGTGACCACAGAACCTAACCAGAAGATGCAGCAGCTTGTGCAAGGAAATGGGGTTGTCTTCTACTGCTCTTGTGTGAAGAGAAATGCATAGGTTTAGCTGATAAGAGTAAGAAAGAGTGGCCATTGTTCAATGCCAGTGTTGAATTTGAGATTCTTCTGAGAACAACAATTCTGGTGGAGTATGTGGATGGTGAAAAGCATAGTGATGTGGAAGCTGCTACAGCTCCAAGCATTTTTTTTAAGGAATAGGATTGTGTATGCTTATGCCCAGCAATGATTCTTCTTGGTAATAAAATATTGAAATAGATTAATATATGTATAGACTATAGAAAAAGATTGGAGCAATCTGAATTCTGAACTGAAAGACTCTCACTTCGGTCTTTCCGCCAGTGTTACTAGCACTAAGCATAATCTAACCGTCATCTAGTTGAAGTGAATGTGATTTTCTTTTAGTATTAAAACCCGGTCCAACAGCAAACCGGTGGTCTGACCGGATCCGGTCTACTATCAGACCCGTCATTCAGTCAACAGCAAAACCGGTAATTAAGCCGTTGGCCCAGGTCGGTCACATAACTTTTTTTCCAAATTACTAAAAATGCCGTTGCTTTTTGTTGCAACGTGATTGTTGAATTATTTGCTCTAGTAGTTGTTTAATTTATTGTGTTTAGGCTTGATTGCTTTAGGTACTTGATATTGGAATTCCACTTATGAATAGTAATTTTTTCTTAAGACATTCTATAAGACGAGTACAATTTTTTTTTAACACATCTCACTAGTTCAACCAACCATTGACCAATGATCAAGTGTCTTGTCGGGTTGGTTTTTAAACTATGATATATGGTTTTACGATTAGATTTTTCCTTTTCTTTTTTCTTTTTTAACTAAAATAATTACTTTTGTCCGTATATGAATTATTGCCTATCAAAAAGTTACTTTTTTATTTTTTTACTAAAAATTACCTTTATCTAGTTATACGAATCCTGGTCCCAAGTTGTCAATTATAAAGAGAATATGTTTGCTGGTCCTGACATTTTTTGTCTTTGTTTTGTGGGGGAGCTCTGTGTTGGTGTGTGTGAAATTATGTTTAGATTGAAAATTGATGAAGGATTGCTTGATCAAAACTGAATACAACTTCATAGAATTAACAGAAGATTGAAACTGAATACAACTTCATAGAATTCATTTAATTTAATTATTCACCAATAGAGTTCTTTCTTTTAGGAATCAATAATTTTTAATTATACTTTTAAATTTTTTAATGCATGAGAACTAATTGTTTTCAACCTTTTTTAATTTTTTGTAAACTCTAAAATTGTTATTTTTTTTATTTTAAATTCCTAAGAGGAAAAGACAAAAGATTGAGATGGAGGAAATATTTAATAAATACTTTAAAATATTTTTATTTCCTATAAAAAAATTGTTTTGCATCCCTCTAAAATTAATATTTGTTTTTTATCCATATAAAATGAATTCACAACTAAATTAACCGTGTTTTTATCCATCATTTATTAGTATCTTTTTCAAATGCATTAATGAATTCACAACTAAATTACACGTGTTTTTATCCATAATTTATTAGTATCTTTTTTAAATACATTAATGAATTCACAACGAAATTCTAACTTTTAACGCGGTTAATTTTAAAAAAAAAATCCATTTTATCATAATAATTTTACAAAATAATATTTTTCTTTCAAAATTCATTATTTTAAAAGACAAAAAAATGAGATGGAGGAAATATTTAATAAAGACTTGAATATGTTTTTAATTTTTATAAATTTTCTTTGTTTTTCATCTTTTTAGAATAAAAATATTCGTGTTATCCGTATAAAATGGGTGAATTTTAGTTCTAGTCTGTATAAAATATTTTTTATTTTCATTTTTCAAAAATCTGAAATTGTTATGTTGCAAAAAAATGTAATATATATCAAAAATAATATTTATAATAAATTATAAATTAATAAAAATATATATTAACAGATATTTATATTTTAAATTATATTATTTTTATTTACACAGACTTGTTATGAGACTAATTCCTGTGTAAGTTCTATAACTATTGACAACTAATGAATAATAGTAATAATATATAGCGTTAGGACGATTACGAGTTTGGAACAGAAAATAAATAAAACGCGAAATGGGAGCAGCATTCTCCATAAATGGCTAATAATAGTGGGTCATTGGTTTTCCCCACAACGGTTCTTTCTGCAATAATGGGATATTACTATTATATGTCCAATGAGAAAGTGAGGAGCCATCACTCACCGCCACTATAATCTCATTCACAATTCACATCAGCATCAGCATAAAAATTAGAGTCCCCACCACAACGTTAATTTCCATTTGCTGTTAATGTAACCCTTATGTTGATTGTTGACCTCACCTTAGTTTTCACCCACCATCTTTTTTCCTTTTAAAACATCACATCCTTTCCCACTACACACACATACTCATACACTGCACACTCTCTCTACTTAAACTTCAGCCTTTGCATATCTCTCTCTCTTCATCATTGTGCTCTAGTAATCACACTAGTAGTCAGTAGCAGTAGTACTTGTACCCATAACATAACAACCATGGCTAATGTGTCCCTTCTCCTTTTCCTTTTGTTCTTGTCTCTCTCATCAGGTTTGTGTCAGATGTTATTTACTTTTGTGCTCTGATGTTATAATGAAAACTAACCAACATTGCTCACATTTACTTTTATTTTGGAGCTGATGAAAACGTTACTAATTTTGAAAGCTTTTCTCACTCTAACTTTCAGATCTGTACTGGGTTTTGTTGCTTCTTAAATTTCAATTGCCAAAATTGAAATTTTCCTAGTTTTTATGTCAAGTGTTGGTGCCTCATTAAGTAGCATTAGCCCAATGCTGTTGTTGCTTCCTTGATGAATGATCTCAAAGAAACTTCACTTAGCAATAGGTTATAAGTTTAACTTCTATACATTGTCTTTATAAACAATTTTTTATAGTGATAACCAATCAGATCGTGGCTCTTATGACTTTTAAGTAGTTAATCGGCTTAGCACTGCAATGTAATGTATGTACATTGGTGACATTAAGTCTCTTCCTAGATTTCTCCTTTGTTGCCATGAGAAATTGAGCTTCCATTATTCTAGTGTATGAAATCACAAACTAAAAGCACTCTTATTTCCCTTTTCCCCCCTTTTCTTATGACTTATGCAGGAGGGAATTTGATCATGGCTAATGGGCAGGTAACTAAATACAAACAATTTTCCCAAATGCCTTTAAAAGAGATTATATATATAATCTTCTTATGGAAATTAATTGGAGTGTTATTGAATCACAGAAAACTTGGTGTGTGGCAAAGCCTTCATCAGATCAAGCAACCCTTTTGGCCAACCTCAATTATGCCTGTTCTCAAGTTGATTGCAGGATTCTTCAGAAAGGATGCCCCTGCTCTTACCCTGACAATCTCATGAACCATGCTTCCATAGCCATGAATCTCTATTACCAATCCAGGGGAAAAAACCACTGGAATTGTGATTTCAGGGCCTCTGGAATCGTTGTTGTCACTGATCCAAGTATGTCACATCATTGTCTTGTTTAGCAAAGATTTTTCATGAATGAAGTACTAAGCTTGGTTTAATATAAGACTAGAAACTAGTGACTGATGTAGTACATGTTTGCTATTCTAATTGTGGCCTCTTTTTTTCTCATTTTAAATTGCAGGTTATGGTAACTGCATTTATGCATAGAAGAAGGGTGGAGTACATAAACTAAAGTATCCAATGTAGGCAAAATTTGTTGGTGAATTTATGTGCTGCTGTAATTTTGTGGTGTATGTAGTTGTATTTAATTAGGTTGTAATATAAATGTATGCCGCATTACAAGAAATAAAAAATATGCCCTTTCTTATGTTGGAAATTTCAATAACCTAAGTTGTGTTTACGGAATGCAATATGCGGTGAAAGGCAGAAGGATTGTAAAATCCAATTTGTTGTCTCATCAGGGATTCAGGGTTTTGTACTTTATAGTGCTCAAATTCATAAAAAAAATGAAGTGAATGAATACTGCACGAATGACAGTTACTACTATCTACTCACTTTTGGAAGTGTTTCTCTTTTCTAAATAATGCTCAAGATAAAAAATTATGCAGGTAATCCATAATTATTAGAAATCAAATCATGTTAAATAGATGAACGTCAGTAAATATGAACGTAGAGATTAAAATCTAAATTCATAGTCATAAGCATTTAATATTTTAAAGATTACTTAAAGTAATTTTACAAAGGGAGAGTAATATTTAGAGGACCAAAATAATAGTTTGTTTGATTTTTTTAATTAATTTACATCTTTTAAAAATAATTTAATTAATCATATTAAATATGTTAATTATTTTTATTATTATTTTAAAATTATCTTTTTTATTTCTTTATTTACTTAATTGTTTTTTATTAATTAAGTAAAAATATTAAAGAGAGAAAATAATTTATACATCTAAAGAAAAGAATCTTGTAAAAAAAATTTAAAAAATCTTATAATTAGAATAAAAAGTGTCTTCTAATTTTAGAGTACTACTTTATTGATTTACAATCTATTACATCTCATTCCTCTCTGTTACCATGATTTTCGTCATATATCCATTTTGCTAACTGTATTTTTATGGAACTCATGACAAAGTTGATAATAAATAAATGTGTTGTCTAGATAAAGATAAAGTTTTCTTTTACAATGTTTATTTGGTACTTTCCGTTTCGCTTTTAATTGTCAGATTTTTTTGAAGAACTATTGTTCTTATTTATGATTGAAATAAGAAATTTCATAATTATTTTATTAAAATAAAAAATATTTTATTTATTGTATTTTCAAAGAGGAAAATGTTACTCCATAAGGTTCATAATACTGGAAATGAATACGCTGTCTAGATCTATATTTCTCCCTTTAGAATGTTTCTTAAGGTTTTCATGTACAATTCAAGAAAGGTGATATATTTTCTTCAATTTAAGAAAATAATCTTGGACTCGAATCGAAGACTTTTTTCAAATAATCGTGTTTGACTCAATTAAGCTGAAATAATCACATAAGTTGATTTATGTATGGTGATATTGATGAAAGTATTTAAATTTATGTATTTGTTAATTGGTTGTTATGCATTTATTTATTATATTTATGAATTTTAATTTTTCAAATAAAAATATCAAATTTTAAAAATAAAATAACTAAAGTTATTATGCATTTTTTTTATTACTGTATGTAATTCTCTATATTATACAAGTTTAATAGTGTTTAAAAAATATTAATACATAATTATCGTTAATATCATATTATATATCAAAATTTTATATTTTTTATGAGTAAATATTAATTATTAATTTGTTAGTTTTAGTGTTTGGCATAACAAAAATTATCTCTTCTCTATCTCTTGCAAACTAATTTGTAAGTTTGCTCGTTTTTGTTATAGAATTTTATGTGTTTTGTATAATAAAAAATAAGTTTAATTATAAATTTTATTATTTAATCATTATTATTTTTGTAAATTTTATCATTTAAGTTTTATTTTTAAAAAATTTTATCTTTCAAATTTTTAATTTTTACACATTCTATCATCACTTATAAAAGATGAATGATTTTGACTTTTTATCAGATTTAATTGTAATCAATGTAGAAAAATAATTTTTTTACATTAGTCATAATCACAATCATTGTAAAAAGTTATTTTTTTTATATCGATCGGGTTTAAATATATTGGAGATCCTTGAAATATGTTTAAATTTTACAACAGATCCCTGAAAAATTTTTACTTGTTGGGTCCCTAAAACTTCAAAAAATTTAGTGGAAAATCTCAACCGTTAGTTTCTATCAAAATGTGATGAGGTATCTATTAATTGAATACTTACCATCTAATGACGTCATCCAACCCTCACCTATGCTGGCTCGTGATGCTCACTCGCCATCAAATGCTCCGCTACCAACCCTTTCCCACACCCCAACCACTTCATCTTCCCCCACTCCATAGTCACCCAACCCAACCAGTGTATGCGCGACACCACCACCTCTATAATTGTGCGTAACCCCTTTCCCTTCATCTCTGACACACGCCATATCATTAATACCTCTAACATGGTTCCACACATGTATTGCTAATGTGTCCAACTACCAGGCACATCATCATGTTTTGGATGGAAACTAATGGAAGGTATATACCCCAAAACTTTTGAAGTTTCAGGAACCCAACGAGAAGCAAAAAAGTTCCTGGTATTAGTTGCGAAATTCGAATATATTTTAGGGATCTCTAACATAATATTGATTATGATTATAACCGAGGTATAAAAATCTAGAAAAATGTCTTTTTTTTCATTATTTTGTTACCAACGTGATGCTAAAATGCAAAAAAAAAAAAATTAGATGATAAAATTTGTGAAATATTGAAAGTTGGATAATAAAATTCGTGAAAAAGAACTTGAATAATAAAATCTGTAAAATTATAAAAATTGGATGGTAAAATCGACAAAAATAAAATTTAAATGATAAAATTTACACAATAATAAAAATTTGGTGATAAAATTTGGAATTAAATATGCTCTATCTAACTATCTCTTGATTCTCTAGCTTCACTAGTCAGTTTCAGATTTTTGTTGAGATGGTTACAAATGGAACTGCAATTCCAGTTCGACTAATTTTGTCCAAATTAAATCGGGTCTAGAAGTTTGACAAACAGTGTACTTCATGTAACAAGTAAGACTAGTTTCGCACACGTAGACAAAAATCTCTCGTATATTTCCATTAACCCTTACGTGATTGGCTGTAATACTTATTGCCACACAACGATATTTGGACACAGCATATTCTTGAATAATATCACGTCGATCAAAAGAAATGGCAACGTGGCTGAATCCTCAAACTCAAAATCGGTGGTTTTTTCATGGGTACTTTAAATACTTATGTCGATGTTTTTCTCTGGCTCTTGTTTGACCACATCCAACAAGCAATTTTCTATGTACACAGATTAATTTTCTAAAAAATAAAATGTACACTGATTAATGATAGAGATGTGTTCTTCAAAAGAACTTTCCTTAAACAGTTTTTTAGTCGAACAGATCCAAAAATATCTGTACCATAAATTAATATTTAAAAAATAATCAAATAAATCTTTATAAAAAAAAGTGTTTTGGGAATAACAGATAACAAATCAATAAATAAAATATTTTTAAAAAACATTAGGTTAGAAGATTAATTAATAATTTTATACTTTTCAATAAATCTTTCAACTTTTAATTTCTTAATCATTTTTCTTACCACAAATGTCTTAACCATTACTTTACAAGTTACAACAATGGTTAATGAAATTGTTAGAAAAAAATAAAGCATTCGTCATATATTAATTTTTGAATACTAAAGAACATGTTTAAAATTTTAAGAATTTAATTTGAAGAAACTGATATAATGTTTATATGATTTTTTTTGCAATTTTGTTGTTATATTTGATATTATATGATGAAACACGTGAATAACATGATGCATGATTATTTTAACTTAACAAGTGTTCTAAAATTTAAATCTTAAATGTGAAGTGACGATAAATATTTAAAAAGAAAATTATATTATTTATAATCTTACCCAATTCTAGTAAAATTATTTCTTGTGAAAAATATTTTCCTATGAAAAAAATTTGCACATGATCACTATCTAAAAAAATATTTTATACTATTACTTAATTATATATTTCTTATTAATACTAATAATGATTGATACAAGTGATATAAATTATTTTTTTAATTAAATAATTCAGAATTTAAATCTTGATTAATTATTAAATAAATATATATTTTATGTGCACTTACAATTTTTAATAAAAATTAATTTACTCCTTACGAAAGAAAGTGTTTGTTACCAATATCACGAAGGAGAAAAAAAACTCACCTAATAAAATGTATGAATCTTATGAATACTTTAAAAGTCTCATTTAAACAAAAAATTTTAAGTGCTTGATTGTTAAACCATCTTTATACTTTATACTAATAACACCGTATATGAAAATTTAACTCAATTTAATTTTCATATACGCAAAACTAATATATCATGAGAAATTATAAGTAACTTTTATTAAAGATTAATTGAAACTTATGAAAAATGATCAAATTTGTAAATTTCATTTTTTATTTAAAAAGTGTCATATAATTTTGAGTAATGACGTATAAATCACTTTTTTATTTTAAATATCTCATTAATATCTTTAATTTATCTTTATCTTCTTTTTATCGTTTCATAAACTTTATCATATCTAAAAAAAAAAAGTTATTTTTTCTATATTGAGTGTATCCAACATTTTGCTATAATTTTATATAAATTTTAACATGCGCTGAGTTCTCTTAAATTCATTGTGTTAAAATTGGTTTGTGACAAAATGACACAGGAGAATTTGAGCCATCTAGCGTTTAGACTTGAGACATCCTAAGCAAGCAGCATGAGTCACAGATTTCATTCTCTCTCCAACTGATAAGAAACGTAGTTCCATGTGGGCTCTTAGGATCCACTCACTTAACTCTAAACTCGTCGTGTGTGTTCCTTCTTTCCACTTCAAACTTGTGACCCAGAAAAAAGACCCTTTCCATTCTCCTCCTTTTCTTCCTCCTCCACTGGCTGCACCTCGCTGCCGTGTCTCTGCCTAGCGTGAAATTGGCCTCATTTCCCATCTGGGTCCTGTGAATTGCGATTGGAACCGCGTTTTCCCCGCTTCTGGGCTTGGCTCAGAAGTAGTCAGAATGATGTCTGTCACAGGCAAAAGCATTGATTTTGCTGGCAAAAACTTGGTCTCTTGTGGCTGCTCTTCCAATGCTTCTTCGTTTGATAGGTACACTGTGAGGAACTATGCCAAGCTGAATAGTAATAATTCTAAAGGGTGTGGCAGAGACCATGGGGCTCGTAAATTGGTTTGTTGTAAGAAGAGGAGCACTCATTGTCGGGTTTCTTCTATGAAGACTGCACAGCCTACGGTGAATGGTACAATATTTGAATTTGATTTCTATGCACCCTAGCGTAAACTATTTTTTTTTTTTACACTGTCAGGCAATCAGAAATCATCGTTGGTATGAATTTTAACTTTTTAAGGTTCATATGTTGCATTTGTGATTGATTGAATGACGGTGTAGAACTGTTTATACTTTCAGGGCATGCACTATTTTGTTATAAGACTATAGAAGTGATTTATGTTGCTTACTTGTTTGAATGAAGAAACATGGTAGGTGTTGGTTACTTAAAGCTGTGGTTCTAGGCATTGAAAGTTTTGGTTTGGTTTTTTGTGTAGGGGGGACTCATGCATTTGAAGGCCTTACCACAGGATTGGACTTGAAGGGTTATTCAGAAGACCCCATTTCCCCTGCTAGGTTTTTTGAAGTGGTTGCCGATGATCTGCTAACTCTCAATAAAAATCTTCAGTCGGTAAGTAATGCTTTTTGGGATTGATCCTTTGTGGTGTTTTATTTAGTGTGAATGATTTGTAACTGTTACTGTCCCATCTTATTAACTCTTGTGTTGTTATTCTGTCTATGGTGAGTGAAATTGCCTTCAGCTGACCAGAAAAGTATACAATTTTTAATGGAAGGCATCATGAGGCTTAGGCACTTGAATGATGTTCCTTCCTTGTTCTGTCATTTGACATATGGCTTTCTGTTATCGTTGTTTTTGTTAACCTTTATTGAATTCCTTATTTCAATTCTGTTTGATAATATGTTTCTTTGTATCTTGATACCAGTTTTCT
Organism: Glycine soja; assembly: GCF_004193775.1. Lineage (NCBI taxonomy): Eukaryota > Viridiplantae > Streptophyta > Magnoliopsida > Fabales > Fabaceae > Glycine > Glycine soja. The sequence goes on along the minus strand of NC_041012.1, from coordinate 44,204,442 downwards.
AATTACATTGTTTCTGGATTAGTGTTGTTGAATTTTATTTAATTTTTAATGAGATTGGATAGTTTTTTTAAGGCCATTCTGAGTTGTTTTTATAGTAAAGTCACTACACACTTGTTAGACCTTTTTCTTTTGTAAGAATATTTATCCAGTCAACTGGTGCCAACTCCTTATCATTCTCATTGCCTTCTGAACCTTCTTGCTTTTTAGCTTCTTTTGCTTTGCAAACAGTGATGACTAGGTTTTGGTTGCCTAACTTTTAATGTATCTGATGAAGATGCTTTGATAGATTGTAGGAGCAGAAAATCCAGTTTTGATGTCTGCAGCTGAGCAGATTTTTAGTGCTGGTGGAAAGAGGATGAGACCAGCTTTGGTGTTCTTGGTGTCAAGGGCGACTGCAGAGTTACTTGGCTTGAAGTAAGAACAGAATTCTCTCTCTCTCTCTCACACACACGCGTGCATGTGCATATACACACAAGCACAGGCACAAGCACAAGTTCTTTTTCCTGACCAGAAAGTTCTATATGACAATAAAAAATTTCAAAACTTCTTGTTGAAATGGATGATTCCAGGGAACTTACTGCAAAGCATCGACGTTTAGCAGAGATAATTGAAATGATTCATACTGCAAGTTTGATACATGATGATGTACTAGATGAGAGTGACCTTCGACGAGGTAGGCTTGTGATTTCTCTTTATATACTTATTTAGTTTTCCTGACTTCACTTAGATTTCTGGTTATCTGTCTTACTTGGCAAGATGCATGCTATAAAGCAATTTTGAATTTGCTCATACAATAAGGTTGTTTTGATTTTAAGCTGAGATAACCATGTTACAATTTATTTGATCAAGAATTTCCTTTAAACATCATGTTTGTACAAAATCAGTGATGCACAGTCCTGCTTCATGTTTGGAATGTGTTTCATGAAAGTCCTTGATCTGGTCCAGAACTTTGTTACTCAGTGATGATTTTCTGCATGATAAGACCATGCACACACTTTGTCTACTCTTTACTGAGGAGACAAAGAGCGAGAAAATAAAGGAGAGAACTAAAGCAGATTTTGTTACTGAAAGAGGAAAAAGTGCAAGCTTTTTCAGTTTTTGTGATGTCTTGGAAAGGACTTGCTATTTATACATGTTAATAAAGAATAAAAAAATCAGTCTGTGTCACTTTAGTTTTCAATCATCTGTTGAGCTAATACTTGCTAGAAGCCCTCCACCCACCCAAAAAATGAAATAAAATAAAATGGACAAAGGAATATGAGAGAACACACTGGTAAAGTCTGTATCATCAGTGGTTCAGTGCTTCAATATTATTGGTTCCATAGAGTGCATCTCTTTAAGTTTAAGCAATTATAGCAAACCTAAATAGGATTGTATATTGCAAGCTTTGGTAAAATGTACCCTTTTGATCGGCTTCTAGCACCATTCTGTAGCATAGAATTGAGAACAAAGATAGAATATATTTCTTAATACATCCTCATGGAATTGTTTCTAGTGCCTTTTAAGGGAATTCAAGTAGAAAATGAAACACAAAAAATGATATGTTCTCCTAATATACACATTGAACAGATCTTTAAATATCTTGCTTGGGTTGAACTTGAACATCCCAGTTCCCGCTTTAATACAATCATTTTGTTATGTACAGGACTATAGGTATCATGTGCAATTTAAACTTATTGTTTTGTTAATAAAAACCCTTTAAAATTGCATAATGGAGAATTGAACTTGATTAATCTGTATTAGTCTTACATTATGTATTAGGCCAAAGCTATGTATCACCTTCTTAAGGAGTGACAATAATTTTTCTTTTGTAACTCCTCTACTGGTTTTTGTTTCCCTCAATTTGAACTCAACGTGATTGCTATGTACTAATAGGGAAGAAAACTGTTCATCAAATGTTTGGAACAAGAGTTGCAGTGCTGGCTGGAGACTTCATGTTTGCACAGTCATCATGGTATCTAGCCAACCTTGAAAATATTCAAGTCATTAAACTCATCAGTCAGGTAAGCTCCATCATTGTACCTGTTTAAGACACCATTTTTCCACAAGTGATTGATGCACCTGAAGCCAAGTACATAGCAGATGGTGTGAAGAGATGCAAAATTCCATTCTCTGAAGTTCTTTTGCATTACTATCTGGCACTGTAACAGGTGATAAAAGATTTTGCAAGTGGGGAAATAAAGCAGGCTTCAAGCTTGTTTGATTGTGATGTACAACTTGACGAGTATCTAATTAAGAGCTATTACAAGACAGCATCCTTGATTGCTGCCAGCACAAAAGGAGCCGCGATCTTTAGCGGTGCTGACAGCAGCGTGACTGAGAAAATGTACGAATATGGAAGGAATCTTGGTCTATCCTTCCAAGTTGTGGATGACATATTGGATTTCACTCAATCAGCCGAGCAACTGGGAAAGCCTGCTGGCAGTGACCTTGCCAAGGGCAACCTGACTGCACCAGTAATTTTCGCACTGGAGAAAGAACCGAAATTGAGGGATATCATCGAGTCTGAATTCAGTGAGGTTGGTTCCCTTGAGGAAGCCATCAATTTGGTCAAGAGTTGTGGGGGCATTGAAAGAGCACAAGAGTTAGCAAAAGAGAAAGCCGATCTTGCAATTCAAAGTCTCCAATGCCTACCTCAGAGCGTATTTCGTTTAGCCCTTGAAGATATGGTGGCATATAACCTTCAACGGATTGCATAAGCTTGTGCATGCTGATGACACATTGTTAAAGAAAAAACACAAAAAGATTCTTTTGGTCCTAATATAGGGATGAGAGAGCCTTGAACTTTTTGTCATTTCAAGAATTTCAAGCAAATCTACACTTGTGCTACTTTTGGGGTACTTTTATAGTCATTGAAGGGCAAAGCAAGCGCGCATTCTCATCATTTAATATATTTGCAGCTTCCTGCAAAGTACAAGAACATAATATATTCCATTATTGTATCAATACAAGTCTGCAGTATATTCTTTCCCCCCATTCTTCCTTTCTGGGATCTTGAAAACAGTAAAATAAAAAATGATAATTGATGTTTCTTTTTTTTTTTTTCTGTTTCTTTTTCTTCTGTATTTTCTGAGGGTAGTATAAAATTTGGCTTGTAAACTCAATCTCGTCTTGGCCTTGCTCATTCGTTGTCATACTTTATTCTATCCTATCATTGCAAAAGATTTTCAATTTTTAAGTATTTGCAATCATAAAGCTTGGTTATGTAAATTGAATCCTCTGATCAATTTATTTATTATACAATCATAAATAATACAATTAAAATAATTTACCATTGCTAAATGTTGGATTTGGTGTGGACTTTTCTCCAAAAACCACATGTAACGCTTATGTTATCAATTTTGTTAGGCTATTTCATCCACAAAGTTGGATTTCCAAGGAATTAGTCAAACTGATAAAACTAAAACTAATACAAAGTTGTGGTGAATTTATTTGGATCTTTTTTTTTTTAATTCAATCAATAATTATTTTTGAGCTAATTGAAAGTCCAATGCTGAGTTAAAAATATGCTAGACAGGCACGAATGGTTACATCCAATCCAAGTCAGACTTTTGCTATCTACACCCCCCTCAATTTACAAAATGCACTCTCCTTTTCAATTTTTATGTAAAAAGCAAATAGAATAGTTTCTTCTTTTTTTTTTGTGAAAGGGATAAAATAGAGTTCAAGAATGCTTAATCTGCCAAGTGCCAACAAGCCAAGACGAGAAATATGCTACTAGCAGAACTGTTTCGACCACTTCCCCTTCCTACCCAAATTTGGGAAGACATAGCTGTGATTTCATCATAGGCCTACCTACCCTCTACTCATTCTTATTTCTTTCAACAATTATTTTATGGTGGTCATTGATAGATTATCTAAATATGCACACTTTACTTCCTAAAGTTTGACTTTACCACAGGTGGCAGAGATTTTATGAACCATATATACATTGAAAGAGAATCCACTTACTCTAATGATTAGAGTAATTAATTAATTTTAAACATTAAATTTTATAAAAAAATAAATAATAAAGATGAAAAATAACTTTTAAAAAATTACTTGTAAAGTCAATGAATTCCTCCTCATATATATGTATATATAATGAGAAGATAATTATAATGACAATAGTTGCTATTTGAAAAGTACAAAATTACAATTTTTAATTATATAACTAAATATGACTGATTGAGATTTAAAATTCATTTCTTAAAAAAAATAATTTAAATTATACTAAACAAGGATATTTCAGTTAGTTTTTAATTTTTTTTAATTATTTGTTTAACAAGTTTTTTTTAATAATTTATAGAATTTTTTGAAATATTAATTGAAGTAACATTTTTTAGAATGTTAATTTTTAATTTTTTATATTTTCTTCTATTTTATCTTTAATATATTTATCAAATTTTCTATTTTTTTTTAATAAATCATGATTTTATTATTTTTATATTATTTTATATCTTTTAGCTATTTTAACAAGTTAATTTTATTAAAGACATTTACAAATTAATTTTTCAACTTTCAGTTAAGTTTACTGAACATAACCTTAAAATTTATTAATAATTGTATATTTAAAAATCTCTTGTGTTTTACTTTTCTTAGTATAAAATTCCTTATTTAATATTTATATATATATATATATATATAATATTTAATCAATCCTAATTAATTAATTACATTTGATAGATTCAATGTTTATATATAGATTTATTATATGAATGATCAAAACTAAAAATGATTAAAAGAGGGGCGTATAGCACAAAGCAAGTCACTTGGTGATTGCCGGCAGCATAATAGCACTATATGAAGGCTCTTGTTGAGACACGAAACACAGAGAAATGGAAGCAGCGTGGATCACAATTCTGGTACTGATATTCATCCTCTCTCTGATAGGCGCATGGAAGTTGCTGAACTGGTTATGGCTCACACCCAAGAGACTAGAAAGGCTTCTGAGAGAGCAAGGCCTTCAAGGCAATCCATACACGCTTCTTGTTGGGGACTCCATGGAGGTTATCAAGATCAGAAAGGAAGCCTTATCCAAACCTATCACTCTCTTCTCTCATGACATAGTGCCGCGTGTCTCTTCCTATGCTCAACACACTCTCAACAAACATGGTATATGCTTATGCCCATCATTCTCTTTTTTGCATTTCTAATCTACTTGCCTCTTCACTTTTTCTTTTTTTATTTTTTATCCGACTACTGTTTAATTGACTTTGTTTGAAAATTACATGTTTAAACATTAAAATATTTCATTCACATATATTCATGGCTTCCTTTTCCTGTCACTTTAGGGTGTGTTTGATAGAGAAAAAATAAATAAAGAGAACGGAAATAGGTAACTAAAAGAAGAAAAAAAAAGAGAACATAAATAGAGATTTTGAGTGGAAATATTGATCATTTGGTTTAAGAAAAAATAGAAGAGAAATAAAAAAAGGATAAAGTTGTTGTTTAGTTTTTTTTAAAAGAAAAAAAAGAAGAAATTCAAAGTAATTAATCATACCATTTTATCCTTACAATCAGTCATTTTTTTAGACCGTTGTCCACATATAATAGATTATGTATTCAACATAATAAGTTCACGCATTCGTTTCGCGCTTTTCTCGTCATTTCTCACGAGTAGTATGAGAGTGTATTTGGTTTAAAGGATAATAATAGATATGATAAAAATAAAAAATAAATTTTAAATTATAATAAAATATAAAATATGTGGATCTTACGTAAAAATTACAAAATTTCTCTTTATTTGTTTCCTTCAACCCTGAACCAAAGGCAATCTAATTTTGATAAAGTTTTCAAACAAAGTTAATTTTCTCTCTTTTCTTCTGAGTTTACAAATGTGCTTTCGTCACATGGACCCCACTTTTTTTACAAAGGAATCTGTCACAATAATCTGAGATAAGACCCCAATCGGAATATTAAAACTAGTTATTAGATCAAACACTACTTTTTGTAATGAAGCATGTAATCCAAACCAGTCACATCCCATTAGTATTTGAATGGGTCGAATTTTGAAGATGCTTTATCATTAGGAGTGACAAGAAACTAGGTGCATATTCAATCATCTAGAATTTGACATCACATCATGATAGAATGGATGAACAACAAGAATATTGGAAGAACTTTGTGACAAAAAATTAAACTAAAGCAGATTAATGCATTGTTCTGTTTTGCAAGGTGTAGAAAACTAGTTTCACTAACTAACCTTAGTGTGTACCAAAAGTTACCCATGGTTTTTTATTCATGTCAAATTTAAATAGCGCACACAAAGTTTATTTCCCATTCTCTTCTATTCTTGGAAATTTTCTCTTTCTTGTTCATATCTAATTTAAGCCTTTATTCTTATTGTTGTTGATGGTATGCAGGCAAAAATTCTTTTATCTGGTTTGGACCAATACCAAGGGTGACCCTCACAGATCCTGAGCTAATCAAAGAAGTACTCAACAAGATTTATGACTTTGGAAAGCTTAAATTGAATCCGCATGTCAAATTACTAGTTCCTGGTCTTGCAAGGCTGGAGAGAGAAAAGTGGAGCAAGCACAGAAAGATAATCAACCCCGCATTCAATTTAGACAAGTTGAAGGCTAGTTTCTTATTAGTAGATATAGATCATATATATTGACTTGTGCGCCTTTGAAAAACATGTCAGAAAAAACATTGGAATTTGTGCTTCACATGTGTGTGTTTGATTTGCATGTGAAAATTACTCTCCCAAAAAATGTATTCTCTTGCAAGCAAGAAAAATGTTTGATATGGCAAAGCTTGAGTTAGTTCAGCAACATGATGTGAAGTCTGAATGTTTATGTGCTTAATTTGACATGGAAAATCTTAACACCTTGCTATTTCTTCATTACACCACAGAATATGTTACCACTATTCATCAAATGTTGCGATGATCTGATTAGTAAATGGGAGGGAATGTTGGCTTCAGATGGATCAAGTGAAATCAACGTATGGCCTTTCCTTCAGAATTTGGCTAGTGATGCTATTTCTCGAACAGCATTTGGAAGTAGTTATGAAGAAGGAAGAAGAATATTTCAACTTCTAAAAGAGCAAACTGAACTTACAATGAAAATTATACTCAAAGTTTATATCCCTGGATGGAGGTAAGACAAATATGTATTGACTATTTGATAGACTTAAGTTATCAATCTTATTGGATGAGCTTTAATTAACTAAACTAACATTACCATATTTCATAAAGGATCACTACTCTTATCGCTACAGATTCATATAAATTTCCTTTTTACAACAACCATTTTAACAAATATTTGTGACATGAATGTGTGGCATCTCTCAATTCAGTGAATTGCAACTTTGAAAATCAAACTATGTTTACTATTGGCAGAACCACCATTAGAAGTCTAGTTGATATTGAAAAAAGCATTTCCCTTCATATTACAGGACCGATTATGTTTACTTGCAGGTTTGTACCTACTACTACTCATAGAAGGATTAAGGAAATAGATAGAGTTATAAAAGCTTTGCTTATGGATATGATTAACAAGAGAGAGAAAGCGCTAAAGGCGGATGAAGCCACTAAAAACAACTTGTTAGATATACTTCTGGAGTCAAATCACAAGGAAATTCAAGAACACAAAAATAATAAGAATGTTGGATTGAATCTTGAGGAAGTTATTCAGGAATGCAAGCTATTTTACTTTGCAGGGCAGGAGACCACTTCAGTTTTGCTTGTTTGGACAATGATATTATTGAGTAGGTACCCTGATTGGCAAACACGCGCAAGGGAGGAAGTCTTAAAGGTTTTTGGAAACCAAAAACCAAATTTTGATGGACTAAGTCACCTTAAGATTGTAAGTTTGTATTTTTCATCTTGATTTTGAATAGTATGCTTTTGGTATTTACTATGAATATTTTTGCAACAGGTTACCATGATTTTGTACGAGGTTCTTAGGTTATACCCACCGGCAATTGGTCTTGTTCGAAAAGTTAACAAAGATGTGAAACTTGGAAACCTATCATTACCTGCTGGAGTGCAGATTTCCTTGCCAATAGTTTTGGTTCACCATGATTGTGAGCTTTGGGGCGATGATGCTAAAGAGTTCAAACCGGAGAGATTTTCTGAAGGACTTCTAAAGGCCACAAATGGAAGGTTTTCATTTTTTGCCTTTGGAGGGGGTCCTAGAATATGCATCGGACAAAACTTTTCCTTTTTGGAAGCAAAGATTGCTTTGTCGATGATTCTACAACGTTTCTTGTTTGAACTTTCTCCAACCTATACTCATGCTCCAACTACCGTTATTACTCTTCAGCCCCAATATGGTGCTCATCTCATTCTAAGAAAGGTGGAAATATAAAAAATTAACAATTAGCTCATATTGTTTGGTTTGTATTATACTCTTGAAAAGTTTATAATGTAATAATATCTCAAGAAATTCAATAGACACAAACCTTTTCATATAAGTATTATTAGTTTATTTTCTTTAGTATTAATGTAAGAAATGCTTATGATTTCTTGTAAGCACACAAATTTAGCTATCTATATATACCTATCAAGGTTTTAAATTATGGTTCCAATTAGTTACTGTTGTTGTCAATGTTTGACATTAATTGCAGGAAATTGCTAACAAATATAACTGATATACAGATCCCTTTATAGGAGACGTTTTATAAATCAACTTATATATAAGCTAGTTTTATCTTATAGAAAAGTTTGTTCCATTTACTTTTTTTTTTTCTTATACATTCATATGGAAAGTTGACACCAAAATTATTCTCAGGTCAAAGCCTATCATCCATTTACCTACTTCTTGTGACGGTTTCTGTTGGTAGGTATAAATTATTTTCGTTGTAGACCAACAATTTTAGTTCAGCATGATTGTGAGCTCTGGGGTGATGTTGCTAAGGTGTTCAGACTTCAGAGATTTTCTGAATGAGTTCTGAAGGCGACAAATGGCAGAGTTAAATTCTTTCGGTTTTGAGGAGACCTAAAATATGCATCGAACAAAACTTTTCCTTGTTGGAAGCAAAGATTTTTTTGTCACTGGTTTTACAATGTTTCTAGTTTGAACGAGTGCAAGTATTTTTTCTTAAATTACAAATACAAAAATGAGTAAAGTGATATTCTGCTTAAACTTTTTTTTTAAATATTCTACTTATACTTATTGCTTGTGAAAAAAGTGTAAAGTCTTAAATGAAATTTTTAAATTTTTTTGTTACATTCAACATTAATGAAGAAATTAATTATTGGTTATTTTTGTATTGAATAATAATATTTTATGAAATAATTAGAAAATGTGCTTAACTTACTGCCTGCTGTACTTTTATCTATGATAGTAGTTGCAACCGGATTTATAAAATTAATCCTAGCCATTCGTTTTCGAAATAAGATGGTAACCATTGAAAAAGTTACTTACGCAAGGTGCCGAAGGAGTTTGGCTTTTACACGCAAAAACTTGCCATGAATATATGAAGTATCTTCTTCTCTCTTTGTTTCATGATTCATCAACTTTCTCCACCGAGAGAGAAATGGAAGCAGCATCATGGCCGACAATAATTCTACTACTGATCATTCTGATATGGGCATGGAAGATGCTGAACTGGTTATGGCTGAGGCCAAAGAGGCTTGAAAGGCTTCTGAGAGAACAAGGCCTTCAAGGCAACTCATACACGCTTTTTGTTGGGGACTTGAAGGAGTTTGGCAAGATGCGAAATGAAGCCTTATCCAAACCCATGAATCTCTTCTCTCATGACATAGCGCCGCGCGTGTTATCCTTTATCCAACACACTGTCAACAAGCATGGTATTATGTTTCTCATTATTCCTTCTACTCTTCGGTTTTGAAATTGTTAACATGACAAAATAATGCATGGGAAATTAGATTTGGATTGCTTAGCATGTAATCGGGGATCGAGTAGATGAATTTTTCTCTCTACGCGTATATACATTAGAGGGATAGGGATAGGACGATAGGTAAAGGTACCTTATCCAGTTATCCGCAAGTATCTACACTTTAAAATTAAGAGTAAATATCATCGAAGTTCGTGGAGCAGCTAACGTATTGCCTCCGGGAGAGAGAGTGCGAAGAGAGATAGATAAGAGAATGAGGAGAGAGAGAGAGAGTTGACTTTTATAGTTTTTTTTTTTTAAGCTCCTCCACTTTTCAAACTATACTAATTAGCTTTATTGGTGGGCATAGCATAATTACTACTTCAATATGTGCAAACCAAAGGAACATAATAATTGTAGTAGCATAATAATTAAAGGGTGCCATCAAATTGCTTAAGCTAAGAAGAGAACTCTGCCCTTTATTGGTAAGACAAAAAAATACAGGCAGACCTGTATCTTATTTCTTTTCTTCTTTCTTTTTTTTCCTTTTTTGTCTTGAAAAAGTTATTACACTACTAATCAGTGGAGGCATAGTGATCAAGTTCAATGTAGTAGATTGATCCATATAGTCAAACCCAAGGATGACAAATCTAGCAAAATCTATAAGAAGGGAGCCCCATTCTATCCCTAAGGAGCTCCTGAGCAATGAAAGAAGGGGGGCTGTCCCACCAAGTGTAACCCAACAACTGTGCACCAAAAGAGGCAAGATTGTGTGCACAAGTGTGTGCCTCCTTATAAATGTGAGAAATCTTAAATCTAAAAGTTCTAGTTAGATTAATACAATTTAACGAACGATTATACAAAGGCCAAGGGACGCTCTCTGGATGAGAGAAGGTTCGAACTAAAAGAGAAGAATCTATCTCCAATTAAAGAGGATGAAAGTTCCTTTCCTTAGCCGTTTCAATAGCCAAAATAGCTGCAAAACTTCAGCATAAAAGGCCGACTGAATTGGTGTTCCAGTTGCTATAAATTAATAATAATTAACAAGTGTTTTATGGACTAAATCAGAATTAAATCATATAGAGAGGATTATGTAAAGTACATTGATAACATGGAATTTAATTAAAAATATACATATAGAGAGGATTAAATCCGAATTAAATCATATAGAGAGGATTAAATTGTTACTAATTTCCACATTCAGGGACCAAAATTGTCATTTACCCATATAACAAAAGCAGAAGGAGGAATTTAACAAACTACAGCTAAAAAGTTCTCTTCCAAAACACGGCTATGTAAATATGCTGGAAACATAGAAAAATAACAGGGTTAGAAGTTTGAACTTCAACCCATGAGGGTGATAATATATACACTGATTGAGTGTCCACTAGGTTGATAAACTCCAAAAGCTACGAAGTAGCTACAGTGGATTTAATTGATAAGCTGGTATTTCAAATTTTATTGGTTAGTTTTAGGCATTTAGACTTATAGATCAATAATACCTATAACTCCTACTTTTTCAAGAGACACTTGCAGCAGTGCAAACTAATCTCTGTGGGAGACACTTTAGATACCAAACTTTTCTCTGTTAATACTTTTAAGTCTACATATACAAAATTTAATTTTTGTTCATTTACTTAACCATCACAATAATTTGAGATAAGACCAATCAGAATACTAAAGCTAGTTAGACCAAACTACTTTTTGTACTTTACATTGAAGCATGTAATCAACACCAGTCTCATTCCATTGGTAACTGAATGCTCAAATTTTGAAGATGCCTATCATTACGAATGACATGGAACTAAGTGCGTGTTCAATCATCTAGAATTCAACATCACATGATAGAATGGATGAACTGATGAAGAACAAGAACATAGGAAAAAATTCAAGGTATGAAAATTTAAACAAAAAAAGATTAATGCTTTATTCCTTTTTTGTATAATGAGGCAAAGGTACAGGTAGGAAAGGTATAAATATGCATAAAAAAGAGGAAACCATATTGCACAAAAGTATTTGTCCTTGCATGAGGATGTGCTTCTATTCGTATGAATTCTCTGCTTGGTCTTTTCTTTTGAATGGGAAAGGAAGGATCGCAATTGCCAATTTGAGCACATAAGACCAAAGTTTTGAATGAAATTGCTAACTTGAAGTTAAAGATTTAGATGAAGCAAAGAATACAAATAGAGAAAGAAGAGAGGTTGGATTTCAGGTAGGGGACTTGATTTATTTGAAAGCTCAACCATTGAGGTCTTTGGCAAAAAGGGGTCAATGAAAAGCTGAGTTCTAAGTTCTATGGTCCTTATGCCATTATTGAGATAGTAGGGCCAGTGGCTTACAAGCTGGAACTGCACTTGGAAACTAAAAGTACATCCAATTTTCCATGTCTCCCAACTAAAGAAAGCAGTGGCTGTTGATGTTCCTTTCCAACAACTCTCCAAATTCCTCTCAGACGATTAGGAATTACTAGTGACTCCCAAAAAGGTGCTGGCCATCAGGAAGCTGCTCAATGGATCAAATGAAATTCTCATCAAATGGAATAATCTGCCTGACCATGAGAACACCTGGGAGGAATTTGTTCCTGTTGTTCTTATTTTCTTTTCTGTTTTCACTCTATGTTGCAAGCTTATTGGTAGATATTAGTCTCAGATTGTAATGAGTGATTTCCATTTTTCTATCTTTCTATTTCAAGATCATTTTACAGTCCCATATGTATTGTGTTATGTTTGTTTAGATTGTGCATATGGGAATATATGCTTAAAATTTTTACAAAATCAATTAGAAGCCTTGTATATGGTGTCCATTTTTGTATTAATGTGAGAGGAATAAATTTTGGCCATACAAACATTGCATAGACGGTTCAGATATTAAAGGCTAACTAAAGTATAGACTTATGAGTTGGGAGAGTAGAGAGTGAAAAAAAAGGAGAACAATGGGCCTGAAGATGGCCTTCTGGTATATGAGAGAGAAAACATAGGTGGCAGCTGAAAGAGTGGAAGGAGGAGAGACGGAAGGCATAACTAAATGGACCAATGGAATGCAGGGAATGTCTTAGTAGGGGGGTAACCAAATAAGGAGGGATTGAAGAATTTTCCTAATTGGTGCTTGTGTTTATCTGAGTAAGGAGCTGGTCCTTCCCAGAATTGGGATATAATTTTCAGTTTTCTTTAGAGTCCTTCTATTGCATGGTAGAGAGGGGTTTCCTTTGATTTCCTATAATTTAAAAAGACAACTTGTTTGACTAACCTTATTGTGTAGTGTGTATCAACAGTTGCCATGGTTTGTAATTCATGTCAAATTCAAATAGCACACACAAACTTGCCCATTCTCTTCAATTGTTGAAAATTTTCTCTTTCTCCTTCATATTTAATTTTAAGTCTTCTTCTTATTGTTGTTGATGGTATGTAGGCAAAAATTCTTTTATCTGGTTTGGGCCAATACCAAGGGTGACCCTCACAGATCCTGAGCAAATCAAAGATGTACTCAACAAGATTTATGACTTTGGAAAGCCTGATATGAATCCGCATGTTAGGTTACTAGCTCCTGGTCTTGTAAGCCATGAGGGAGAAAAGTGGAGCAAGCACAGAAAGATAATCAACCCCGCATTCAATTTAGAAAAGTTGAAGGTTAGTTTCCAATTACTAGATATAGATATTATATATTGACTACTATACCTTTCAATAACAAGTCAGGAAAACATAAATTTGTTCCAACATGTGTGTGTGTATGCATTTAATTCTGCACGTGAAAATTACTCTCCCCAAAAATGTATTCTCTTGCAACCAAGACAAATATTTGGTATGGCAAAGCTTGAGTTAGTTTAGCCTGCAAGGCTGCAACACATACTTTTGCAAGCAACATCAGTTGGTCTATAAGTAACATGATGCAATGTCTGAACGTTTGTGCTTAAGTTGACACGGCGTATTTTAACACCTTGCTATTTCTTCATTACACCACAGAATATGTTACCACTATTCATCAAATGTTGTGATGATCTGATTAGCAAATGGGAGGGAATGTTGTCTTCAGATGGAACGAGTGAAACAGACATATGGCCTTTCTTTCAGAATTTGGCTAGTGATGTTATTTCTCGAACAGCATTTGGAAGTAGTTATGAAGAAGGAAGAAGAATATTTCAACTTTTAAAAGAGCAAACTGAACTCACAATACAAACTTTCTTGAAAGTTAACATACCTGGATGGAGGTAAGACTAATATGTATATATGACTACTTGATAGACTTAAGTGATCAAGCTCATTGGATGAGCTTTATTTAACTAACTAACCTTAGCAAACTTTCATATATATTGTGATTAGAAAATAATACTTTTAGTTAAGAATCAATGATTTTTTTTTTTTACAACAACCAGTTTACTAAATTTTGTGACGTAAAGGGATATCTCACAATTGCAGCTTGTGAAATCAAACTATGTTTACTATTGACAGAACTACCATTGGAAGTCTAGTTGATATAGAAAAGAGCATTGCCTTGCGAACAGGATTAATACAGAACTGATTATGTTCACGTGTAGGTTTGTACCTACTACTACACATAGAAGGATGAAGGAAATCAACAAAGATATAGAAGCTTCGCTTATGGATATGATTAACAAGAGAGAGACAGCTCTAAAGGCGGGTGAAGCCACTAAAAATAACTTGTTAGATATACTTCTGGAGTCAAACCACAAGGAAATTCAAGAACAGGGAAATAAGAATGTTGGAATGAATCTTGAGGAAGTTATTGAGGAATGCAAGCTATTCTACTTTGCAGGGCAGGAGACCACCTCAGTTTTGCTTGTTTGGACAATGATTTTGTTGAGTATGTACCCTGATTGGCAAACACGCGCAAGGGAGGAAGTCTTACAAGTTTTTGGCAACCGAAAACCAAATTTTGAAGGACTGAATCACCTTAAGATTGTAAGTTTGTATTATCATCTTTATATTGAATAGTATGCCCTTGGTTTTTACTATGAATATTTTTGCAACAGGTTACCATGATTTTGAATGAGGTTCTTCGGTTATACCCACCAGTAGTTGGTCTTGCTCGAAAAGTTAACGAAGATGTGAAACTTGGAAACCTATCATTACCTGCTGGAGTGCAGATTTCCTTGCCAATAGTTTTGGTTCACCATGATTGTGAGCTTTGGGGTGATGATGCTAAAGAGTTCAAACCGGAGAGATTTTCTGAAGGACTTCTAAAGGCCACAAATGGAAGGGTTTCATTTTTTGCCTTTGGAGGGGGTCCTAGAATATGCATCGGACAAAACTTTTCCTTTTTGGAAGCAAAGATTGCTTTGTCAATGATCTTACAACGTTTCTCGTTTGAACTTTCTCCAACCTATACTCATGCTCCAACTTCCGTTATTACTCTTCAACCCCAACATGGTGCTCATCTCATTCTACATAAGGTGGAAATATGAAAAAATAATTATTAGCTCATATTGAAAGTTTATAATGTAATAACATTTCAACAATAGAGATACAAACCTTTTCATATCACTATTATCAGTTTATTTTCTTTAGTATTAATGAGAAATGCATATGATTTCCTTTAAGCAGACAAATTTATCTATCTATATATACACATCAAGGTTTTAAATTGTGGTTGTAATCACACACTGCTATACGGTCGTAGTTAGGAGAGAAAATCTCATTATGAGAGACCCTTTTACAAATTACCTCATTTTATTTTTTCTTATTTACTTCTCTTATAAATTATTGTGGAAAGTTATCTAAACAGGCCATAAAGATAGTAGAAGGATGCCACATCAAAGTCCATATCAGAAACTTTCAAGAATTAATCGAGCTATCACAATATTTCCGCTACAGCTTTATGAAGAGATCACTTCTACAATCCACAAATAACGAAGCTTCACCCAAGCTTACCATCACTATAGTTTTTGGATGATACCATATCCGCAGTACATAATAAACTAATAGACCTCTAGGCTCAACTTGGAAGAGTGGTCAAAGAATTTGAACCCAAGGTTTTAAATAAGCCAAAAAAGATTGTAAACTGCAGTTGCAGTCACAGTTTAGGTAACTTTAGGCACAATCGTGGTCTTAATACAGTCATCAACCATATTTTAAAAGCTTGCTGATAGATGGACCTTAAAGGACCGAAAAATACTCTAAAAACCAAATTGAAAAACTTCATTGTTTGGCATATCAATATCATTAACAGTATGGTCAAAATCTCAGCCATCAAACATATTTTGCTATTACATACGTATATTGTAAATTATAGTTTTTATTTTGTTTCTCTTAAAAATAATGAGATGTTGACATATTCTCTCCGCTTGGTCCTTTTTTATAAAATTTAACCCATAATATTCCATGCATTATTTTAAAACTAAAATTTCCCTATTTAAATGAAAGGTTAATAAAAGTGATTCAAGCCATATGTTTTTTCTTTTGGTGAAAAGATATCTAACCCATCCAAGTTCTAGGGTATTTTTAGCCTCTTAATGCTCATCCAATCACTTGCCCTTGGCAACTACAATTGCACCTGTCAAGGATTTTAGGTCTCTACAACCACAATTGCAACAACACCAATCGCATTTCACAATTGTGGCAAAATCGCGACTCCAACCAGAAATCAAAATGCTGATTTGATCTTTATTGCAAAAAACATTTCATCCCAAAAGCCATCAGAATACAAATATTGAAATAGAATAAAGAAAAGCTCTTCACTTTATTTTCATGGTTTTGGATTAAAAAAAATATACATTAAGAAATGAAATTTAGGGCAGTTTCCCTGAATTCAAACACGAGGGAAAACATGTAAATTCCTTGAAGCTGCCCCCCAAAAAATGAGATCAGATGTTGGCCGGGTGAAATTGAGATCTCAAACAGCATTTGCTGAGAACCCATTGGAACGGCCCAAAAACAATTTTTCAAAATCCGAAACAAATAAAAAAAAATGGCTGTTAAAACAACGAGAATGAATCAGAACTGAAAAACAATGTGCAAATCCTTCACATGCTTCTGCAAAATATTGCAGAGACAGAGAGAAAGATTTACAGTTCTGCTATGTGCCGGCAACGGAACTCGGACGCCATTGCAATGCTGCTGCGCCAGGTTCTCTCAAAGGCACTTGAATACCTAGCGGTGAATTTGTCACTATTTATATCCAGAACATAAGTCGTGCAAAATGTCCATTGTACCCTTAATTTTAGGGTTTCTTACTTTCTTTCTCCTTTTTGAGTTATAAAAGACTGAAAAGTTTCTTCTCCGTTTATTTATTTCATACCAAGTTACCTACCGGTCCAAAAAATTACTACCTTTAAATGTGTTTCGATTTTTAAAAATGATTTATTTATTTATTTTATAAACAATTATTTATCAATAATATCTTGTGACAAAAATTAGTGTTATTTTGTTTTTACTTTATCTGGACTAAAAACATATAATATTGTGTTGAATGTCTTAAAAAAAGGATTAAAATTGATTTTTTTAAATGGAAAATAAATTAATATTACATTTTTTAATATTAAAAGCGTATTTAAATCAAAAGTAAAACTAATCGACACAAGGTAAAGTTCAAGAAAATGGTAATTAAATTGTGTATTTAAACCTAAATGAATAATCTTCCTGCACCTCCATTGTAAATGTTTATTAAATTATTTATTCCCATGTTTTTTAAATTAATAAATGGCTTAATTGCACTTTTTAGTTTTGACTGAAATTTTTAATTTTTGACAATTTTACTTTCAAAACATTAATTTGACATTTTATCTTCAATTTTTATAAAACTTTTGTGAATTTTATTGTCATTTTACTTCTAGCATAATTTTACTTTTTATACTTAACTTTTTATTTTTTTTTTGGAAAATTTTACATCCAACATTTTATTTTTGACACATTTTATCTTTAATTTTTTTGACAATTTGTACCCTCAATTTATGTGTTTATTAATAAAAAATAACTAGGTTAAAAATTACAAATTTCTAAAAAATTGGGATAAAATGTGTCAAATTAAAAATTGGGGATAAAATTTGTCAAACATTAAAAAATTGAAAGTAAAAAATTTAATTAAGCCTTAATAAATACATGTAAACTGTATAAACACTCTTTAGTTTAAGTAAAAATTTAAACACATTGAAATGAAAATGCATAAAGTTGTAACAGAAATATGTATAATTAATTTAAATAAATATACAAAATTATTGGTACTCCAGATTTAGAAAAAATAAATATAAATTAAAGTTATAAATAGTTGAGATTCGAAAGAAAAATAACAAGGAAATTTAAAGCAATGAAATAAGAGATTTTATTTGAAAGAAAAAATAAAATTTTAAGAAACAATGAATAATTTGACAATTTTAAAAGTATAAAAATAAGCATTAAATATTGATAAAATTACGTGCAATAAGATAAAAGGAAAAACAACTTTTAGATTAGACACATCCAATTAAAAAGTTGTACATCATTAAAAAATAGTAAATATTTGTTATTAATAATGAACATTCATTTTATTATATAAACATGAACTAGTGAAATAAGAATTTAAAAATTAATATATATATATATATAAGTAAATTATTTGAATCAAAACATTATCTTTATATAATGTGTCAAAATTCAAAATTTATATTTTAAATTAAGATTTATTAAAACTCTTTTAAATTTAATTATCTCAAAATAAAGATATTTTTAATTTGACTAAAATACAATTTTAGTCTTTATTTTGCACAATTCACAATTTTAGTTTAAAATAAAAGCATTTGGTGGTAAGGCTTTAGCATCGTCATCTATAGTTTATAGAACCTTTACTTACATTGCACTTAATGAGGAGCATTAAGCCAACAATACCAAAGAGAATTGTATCTGCACAACCCTCATAGCCACAGTTTATTTTGGTCACCACTATAATTTGAAGACATAAAAAGCAACGTTCAACATAACAAATAAAATAATCATAATGCGGTATAAATTGACATTGGGTAAGGAAAAACAAGGAAACCCAACCCAGCATATAATTTAAAAAGAAAATTGTGAATAAAATACATGATTCCTAACCAATTCTTCTCCATGTTAAGCTTGCATTCTATTCTTTCACCAGTAATTGATACTACACAGTACTCAAACAGACCCCAAAACATGTGTCTTATCTTGCCAAAAGGGAGCATGCACGTCAGATGTTTCTCTTGCAAATAGCACCTTCATGAAAATCATTGATGCTCCATGCATGTATAATTAGGTGCATTTCGCAAGATGACTAACCATAAGCACTGTTCAATAAATTGGCAAATGAATGGTGTTAAGTTTTTTTAAACCTATCACATAAATAGATAGAACACAGGAAACTATTGCATATGTGCAAGGTAGGTTTCACTTAAATGGCCAAAGCAAACAATAATTAGAACGTGGACAAGATGTTAGTGCCGAAACCATGAGGAAAGAAAAGTTATCTAAAAAGTGGCTAGATTATCACACCTTTACAAGAGGTCTAGCAAATTGAAGTATCCTATAAAAGTACAGTATTTGTTGACAAACCCTATTCCACTGAATTACAATCAACTGTGATTTGATAATCAGATTTCATGTTTTGTAAATTACAGACTTATTATTATTTAACATTTGTCCATTAACATACTTGATTATTCATCAACTCTTTTTCACTTATCTCTATCTCTTTGGCAGGGCATTAGCAGCACCATGAAAAGATATTTGTCCATTAATATACTTGATTATTCTTCTCCCTAAGTAAAAGATATTTCCAAATTCCAGTTACTCAGCAAGTACACAACTGGATCTAGCTGGTAAAGTCTTCCCAAGGAGATAGACAGAGAAAAACTGTTGGAAGACTATGTATTTTAACCTTCATAACCCATTCAATTCACAGCCTATTTATTTATTTATTTGCAATAAACGTTCCACCTTATATCATGAGAAGAGAGGTAGAATTTCAACATCTACATTAATAAGCATAAAACCAGATAATTTTAAATCTAATAATATACAGAAATTCATATGACAGATTTAATTTTCTCTATAGTAAAGATCATAGTGTTCATTTAAGACTGGAAAAATTTTCTTAAACACGAGACCAAAACAGACATCTCAAACACAATTGAAAGTAAAGTACCTCCTTTAAAATTTCGTCAACGGCCTAGTGGTCCAAAGCTATCAGGTGGCCATACCTAATAACATACAGTATTCACAAGATTCAAAATCAGCAAATAGAACAATTTTGTACCTGCCAACAAGAGTTTAATTAACATGCATTTTTTCCCTATCAAGCAAACTAATTTTAGTAAAGCATAAAAAGGTTCAACTAATTATTCAAAATGACCTGTGCATGTTTCAGGTTCCACTACAAAGATCAAATTATTCTAGGTTATGATATCTAGATCAGCAACAAATATCAGCAATTGTCATATGAATTATACTTGCAACTATAAAATCAGTAGATGTTTCCAAGTATCTGTGTGAGAAAGGAAAAAAAAAACTTAGCAGCAATTTATTAAAATAACAGTATCATTACAACCCAACCTGATGTCACTCTTAATATTTTATGGAAAAAAAATATTGGACCACATGAAACCAAGAGAATTGTGAAGTTCCAAAGATCTCAAGATAAAGGAGTGAAACCTAAAAAACCAATGCTTAAAATATAATATACAAGAATGTAGTATGTATGAGGTACAACAGTTACCCGGAAAAACACTTTTCCTTCTATAAGACCATATGGAACAGGACCAAAATGCCGTGAATCACGGGAAGCATAAATGTTATCCCCTTGAATCCAAACATGTCCCTTTGGCACCTGTGGACAAAATAATGATAAAACAAAATATAACAGCAATTAAAAAAATAAACTAAAATAATGAACAGAGAGAGCAAAGCAACAAGTTAAACATAAATTCCAAGCAGAGAGAAAGAGAGAGCTTGGGAAACAAATAAGATTATTGTGTAATAAGTAATTAACCTTAACAAAAAAACAGTTAATAATTAATTATAGCATCTTAAGTTCAGCAAACAAAAGTCATTGGATTGGAATGGTACCCTGACTGAAATGGAATGGACACAAATAAATTAGGGTGTGGGTTTAAAATAAATGAGTATAGCATTATAAAAAAGAACACATTAAAATTAAGAAAATAAAATAAAAATTGTCTCAGCCTAAAGCATAGTGAAATTTTGTGTCACGGAACTAGTCATCATAAGCAAATAACTCATCGTTTACCACAGCTATTGCCATAAAATAATGATGACATAGTGGACAAAACAGAAATTCATTCCATCATGCTAAGGACTCTGCTGCTAATGTTATACACGGGGAAGGGCTGCTACATGGCACCATATAACTTATTGTTAAGTAACAGTTGAATGAGTTGCCAAAAAGACTCATCTAAATAGGGACACAAGTTACACAACATATAAACAACCTTTTTATAAATCAGAAATTAACACATCAACCAAAGGCTTTCAATCTCATAACCAAAGCAACTTTCACACCTGCCTCTACTCACTATGATCCTACATGGTTAAACCATTAAGCCATTAGTTTATGACAATTACACATTAATATGTAGTAGACTCTACAATACAAATATTCATCTAAATTCAGAACAAGAAAACTAGGGGGGCATTTAGTTTCAGAAAACTTTTTCTGTTTTCTGAAGTTTATCCGGGAAAAAGAGAACTACAAAAAGTAAACAAAGAACAAAAAACAATAGCTTTCAGTATTTCTCATACAATTACCAACTTTTGAAAGCAGAAAACAAAGTGAAAACAAAAAATGAAAAACTGAAATGCTGTCGGAAATCATACAACCCCTGATTTTGCAACAGGTTGAATCTCATATTTGCTATCTAACACAATAAAACCATCAACTAGGTACATATAAAAGATTTTTGTTATCCAACTGTAAAGCTTTCTACACCATCATCCAATCAAAACCCATTGTGTATTTAAGTCAGTTGACTTTGACAATAGCCGCCTTAAAAGTCATATCAAAAGATGATTTCTAATTGGGGTCTGTTCAAATAAACTTCTCTAAAAACACTTACATAAAAAGAAAATAAGAAAAATGAAAAAAAAAAAAATCCCTAACTAAATTAGCTAATGCACAAGCTAACTTGTAGAAGTTCTCTTTCATTAGCTTCTCCAAAAGATTATTTTTTAACTTATGCATAAGTTCATTTTAGAATTATTCTCATTTTTTCTTCTTATTTTCTTCTCTTACATTACAAGTGGTTTTGGAGAAATGCCCTTAGTTGACAATGTAAAAACTTTAAAAGACAGACAGTGCATACCTATTAAACTCTTTTCACAATCATGTACTACAGGGTAAAAATAAAAACAGATTAATTTTGCAATAAGAGCACATGAAGAACAAACCATTAAGCACACACACCACTGCAACTTGAGCAGCCTCAGAGTGCAAAGGGTCGAAGTAGGTGACGGTGTCCCCTTCCACAGCGACGACGCGCTTCGTCAGCCTTATCTTAGGGTTCAGAGGGGACCGAACAAGCACCAAGTCTCCGTGGCCGATGTTCCCGAGCCGCGGCGAGAGGTGGTCGGCGAGAAGAACGTCGCCGGCGACGTTGAGGGTGGGGAGCATGCTAACCCCATAGGTCTGCAAGCAGAGGATCACGCAATTGGGTCAAAAGGGTAATCGAAAAGCACGAAGAGGGAGAGAAAAGCTTAAATCTTTGAAGGGGAATGAATAGTACGTGACATGGGGAACAGAGGTAGTTGCCGGTGAAGTGAAGCCAGCACAGGAATTTCACAGTGATGGCTGTGCGATCCAACGCCTCCTTCGCTGCGCTTCTCCATTGCGCTATGTAACCTACAAATCTCATCTCTCTCTCTCTCTCTCTCTCTCTCTCTCTCTACAGTCAAAGCCTGTTTATATTACACCATTTCCTTGGCGCAAAAAAGGAAAGAAAATCCAATGAAGTTGCAATGCGACCACCAATTTATGGGAATGTTTTTAGGTCAGGCATGGAGTTTCCCAACGTTTCATCCACCGAACTTGAGACCTTTTTTATCCGTATTAAGTTTTTTTTTTTTTTCTTGAAACTTTGATCAAGATTCAAGAAAATCAAGTTGAACAATGTTTTGTTATTTTTAATTTTGAACCTGTTTTTCAAAATATTTTTTAAATTTTCAATAAATATATTTTTATTTTTATTTTTTGTTTTCTTTAAAAATGAAAACATAAAGCCCTTAAACAAAGTGATACCTTAGTTCTTAAACTAAAAAAACGGTGATAATTTAATTTTTGAATGAAAATTTTAATTTAATTCCTGAATCTATAAAATGTATCAAATTTACACTTTATTGTTAAAATTCATGGAATCATTATGCCGATCAAATATATAATGTTTATTGACTAGTTTGACAATAAATTATATTTTTTTAAAATTTATTTTGATATTAAAATATTTGATTATTAGATTCTATATAATAACAACAATTGGGAGGGGTTAGAGTACCAGTATTGAATCCTGAACACAACACAATCTATTAATATAATATTTTTAAATTTTAATTTACTATTTGTATATGTTTTATAAAAAAAAAAAAAACTGCGAAAAAAACACACACACATAAAACATGATTACACAACCAAGAATACCCGTCACAACAATTAAGCTGAAGTGCATCAATTTTTCCTTCTCCTATCTAGGGTTCTTTACTTTAGAACAAATCAAAATGTGCAATGTCTTCATAGTTGCATATTAATTTTTGTGTTTATAGCGTAACTATTTGAAAAATAAAAATAAAAAACACATATTCAAAAGTTATGTCAAAATGTATATTAAAAATTGTGTGAAAAAAATAATTTTAAAAAATATATTTTTTACTCATAAATCTAACTTAAATCAATACACTATTGATCGAGTTGGTTAGATTTAAATTTAATCAAAAAAATTACAAAAATTCAATTCAAATTATTTGTGTTGGGTCGAGTAATATGTTTAATGAAACCTAATTCAACTCTAATCATCATGAATACTTTTAATGATTACATTTTTTTATATATTTAGGGATTTTTTTTTTTCAATAACTAAATTATCTTTGCATTATATTTTCATATTTTCATAAACTAAAGTATTTTTAGAAACAAATGTCACCATTTATCCTATTTTAATGTATTTGTATTAAAGATTAATTTTTTTACACTAACAATATATGTGTCATGTCTGTATGTATTTCAAAAAGTCCAAAAAAAATGAGTGTGACCTGTAAAAAACGGGATGCAAAATTGCAAATATGTGTCTATGTTTGTGTGTATCTAAAAGATTAAAGGTCTTGTTTACATACCATAAGAATGCTATGG
Organism: Glycine soja; assembly: GCF_004193775.1. Lineage (NCBI taxonomy): Eukaryota > Viridiplantae > Streptophyta > Magnoliopsida > Fabales > Fabaceae > Glycine > Glycine soja. The sequence goes on along the minus strand of NC_041012.1, from coordinate 44,180,379 downwards.
TTTAAAGTCTCTTGCATTTAGCATTTGATATAATTAAGAAGAGGTTTCTTTCTGTAAATAAAACATATTATAACATAAAAATGAATGTTATAGTTTAAAGTCGAGATTTTCAGGAATTAAAAATAGAATTTGAAATAATTAAGAAGAGGTTTTCCTCTATAAATACATAAGAGATTAGAACATAAAAAGGAATAGAGATAATTCAGTGTGAAGTCTACAAAAGGATGACACTACAACTTATGTAAGATAATATGAGCCCCATATTTTGGATTAAGAGTGAGCACAGTGACTGGTGCATGTGCATAAGCAGGAGAAAGCTCAAATGAGAAGCGTTGTAAGAGTAATGACAAAACCATTTTTGCTTCTAATAAAGCAAAATTTTGGCCTAAGCACACTCTAGGACCCCATCCAAATGGGAAAAACACAACTTGGCCTTTAGTTGCCTTTGTTACTCCTTCAGCAAATCTTTCTGGGTTGAACTCTGTAGCATCATCACCCCAAATATCACGATCCTGGTGAATCAATAGAATTGGTAAGGAAATTTGCACTCCCGCAGGTAGGGAAAGGTTTCCAAGTTTCACATCATTCTTGATCGCTCGAGCAAACTAAATTAAAGGTGGGTATAACCTAAGAACCTCGTATAAAATCATGGTCACCTATGACAAAGGAAGATATATTCATTAGTAACATTAAAAGCACTTGTCATGTTAATATAACCATCCATGAAGTAAAACCATGTGATAGATACTTACAATTTTCAGGTGACTTAGCCCATTATAGTCTGGCTTTTGATTGCCAAAAACATGCAATACTTCCTCCCTAGCACGTGCTTGCCAATTAGGATATCTACTCAACAATACCATTGTCCAAACTAGTAAAACAAATGTGGTTTCTTGTCTTGCTATGTAGAATGCATTGCATTCCTCTATTGCTTCTTGGCTAGTGATTGCAATATTCTTATTGTTTCCATGTTCTTGTATTTCCATACGGTTTGATTCCAAAAGCATGAACAACAGGTCATTGTTCAAGATTTCACCAACCTTTATTGCATTCTCTCGTTTGTTGATGATACCTTTAAGTGATGCTCGTATATCAATATCGATTATTTTCATCCTCTTAGTTGAAGTTGTTGGTAGCAACCTACAATATAATTACTTTTTCAAATCAATTAGCCAATGAATGTTATGTGTCAATCTAAAACTAACAAAGGTTTATAGCTCCATAGCCATTTTTGTGTGCATGTGCAAAATCTCTTTAATTTCCCATGCCCTTGTAAACTGGCTAGACATAAAAATTATCTAAAGGAGTGCGGTATTGAAAGGAAAGGAAACAGAGGATAGAAATTCCATTTTTAAATTAAGAGTTTGATAATGTTTTGTAAAAAAAAAAAAGATTAATATATTAAATATATGCTAATTTATTTTTTTACCTAAAAAACATCAAATTATAAATATATATATATATATATATATATATATATATATATATGTGTGTGTGTGTGTGAAATGAGAAATTTACCCTACTTTTTTTCCTTTGTCTCTAAAATTTTACTCTCAAACATATTCCAAGATCAAGTTGCCTTCATTCAATTAGCAATGTCTAGCTGCTACACACCAAAAGAAAATGCTTAATTTTGATAACATATACGGATGTTAGTAGTCTTACCACCATCCTGGAATGTAAGCACTTCGTGATTTCATAATAAGTCCAGCTTGTTCTCTCAGAAGTTCAAATATTCTTTTTCCTTCTTCATAACTGCTTCCAAATGCTGTTCTAGATATAATATCACATGTTAAATTTTGAAGGAAAGGCCACACGTCAATTTCACATTTGTCATTTGAAGATAACATCCCTTCCCATTTGGAAACCATATTATCACAACATTCAAGAAATATTGGTAACATAACCTGCAAGGTAATGAAAACATAATTGAGTAAAACATGCTAAGAAAAAGTAATTGCATAACAAAAACAAATTTAACCTTCAATTTTTCTAAATGGAAAGCAGGGTTGATGATCTTTCGATGCATCTTCCTTTTCTCGCCTTCTAAATTTGCAAGCCCATTACCCAACAACTTGAAAATGGGGCTCAACTTAAGTTTCTCAAAGTCTTGGATCTTGTTGAAGACTTCTTTGATTTGGTTAGGGTCTGTGATGATCACTTTTGGTTTGGAACCTTCCCAAAAAACTGATTTTTTGCCTGCACATGAATTGTGTTATATAACACCAACTATTTAAGATGGACTAAAAACCATTTAAGTAAAATGAGTTTGAAATTGAATTATATCCAATGCAATTCATTTAGATGAAAATCATACTTTTAAATATTAAAGTTCGAGAAAAAAATTATACGTTTATAATTTTAAAAAATTTATACCATCATGTAATCACAACTGAAAAAATTAATAACTCTTATGGTAATATTTTAAAAATTATATCAATACTGTAAAACTATTTTACACCGTAAATGCATGATGATTAAACTCTTTTACAATTTTATCAAAATATTTAAAATAAATTATTATTTTTACTATTTTTATAAACTTTTCCAAAACTAAAAAAATGACAAAGGTAATATTTTTATAATTTAAAACAAAACAATAAATAAATTAAAAAAATTCAAAGTAAAGGATCATATATATTGTTTCGTCTTGGTAGGAAAAAAGTTGAATCTTGAGAGTGGGGGGTCTCAACTATAAAGCCATACCATGCATAAATGCAACTACATTTAGAAAGAAAATGTTACAAATCCTCTTCATTCAACTCGTACAGGTTGGTAAAATCATGAATAATATTTTTTTATCGGAAAAATATTAGTTGATAGTTTTATTAGATTGTTAGGGGGAAAAAACTTGAATTCGGGTATCTTTTTTCTCTTTCTTTCTTGGATCACCAAACCAATCTCATAAATCTTAATCATAAAAAAATACTTGGAGGAGAAAATTGCACAAAATAATAAGCAGTGGGAAACAAATTAATCACGTAGCAAATTTGTTGACAATGTGATGGTTAAAGGTTGTGATATGCGGTGATGCGTCCGTATCATTTGAGAGAAAACTTGTGGATTGTTGAGATTTGGCAGCATTCATGAGAACCCTAAACATTTCCCGAGCGTCTCCAACCAAAAGCCTGTACCTCTCCCATCTCTTTGGCCTCAACCACACCCAGTTTAGTAGCTTCCAACAACACCATAGCACAACCACAGGTACCAATATGAGAAACCACGTTTCCATGACCAGTAGTAGTCTTTGACTCCAAGTTTAAATACATTTGTTTTCTCCTTTATTTTATTCGCATCATTCCGCTCTTCTTTTTAGAATACACATTAATTAATTGGTTTAGGTATACTTTCCTTTGAAGGAAGGTGCGTTTCATAATAACGTCTTTGGATGTGATGCGATTATATAAGCTTGTGGTTCCACACAAGGTTCCAAAGTGGTTGAATCAGCTTGTGGGGCTCTTTACATAAACCGTAAGCTTTTTAAATTTTAATAAAGTACTAGTACACTGTATTAGCTTATATAAAAATAAATAAGATATGTGATGCGAGGACAATTTCTTCGCAAATGCTATTATCTTTTGCCGCTTGTGCAAACCATGTTAACGTGACAATGTCATTGTTTTTACTGATACATCTTAAAAGCGGTGTATATTTAATGTTCACAAAGTCAGGAATTATTTAAGACCGCAAATGCATGTGTTAGTAAAAGATTTAATATTTACTGTTGCATTTGCACCACAGCACCAATGCATATAAACAAATGGTAAAAGATTTTATAAATAGCAGCGAATTTATTTGTTGGAATCCGTAACGATCTAAACAATTCAAAAGGAGTGTAAAATAAAGTAAGAAAACGAAATGGAGTAAATAATTGGTAACTGTTGCAAAAATCCGTAATGATAGGTTTCCAAGTTTCACATCTTTGTTAACTTTTCGTGGAACACCCATTCAATAACATTGTCCAAACAAGCAAAACCGAAGTTGTGTCCTGCCCTGCAAAGTAGAATAGCTTGCATTCCTCAATAACTTCCTCAAGATTCATTCCAACATTCTTATTGTTTCCTGTTCTTGAATTTCTTTATGATTTGACTCCTGAAATATATCTAACAAGTTATTTTAAGTGACTTCACCCACCTTTAGCACTTTGTGTCTCTTGTTAATAATATCTGTTGGAAAAACCTAAGTTCCGCATATGTTAAAAATAAAATTAAATTAGAATATATAAGTGAAGGATAACCTAGAGCTAGCTTTTGGAATTGAATTAAATCTAAACTATTCTAAAATTCTAAGATGAACTTGAAAACTTAAATTTTTTCCAACAATATCCATAAGCAAAGCTTTATCTAATGGTATAATTTTGGTTTATTCATTTTCAGATCTACTGCACCTAATCTTCCCATTATAATATATAATAGCTATAATAGTAGTTCGTACAAACCTGCAAAGAAAACATTGTTTGATTAATGGATTACCCAAGCGCATGCGGTTAGAAAAAGATACCCTTGTGGTCAAATGAAATGTTTGAAAACTAGAACATATAAGGGTAAAGACATTTCCTGAAACAACTCTTCAAGAAATTGTTCAACAACAAAAAATTAAACAAAAAAAAAAAAGAGAGGTCCGAGCATTTGAACTCTCAATCTTAAATCAACAATCTTTAGAATATCATACTTGGCTGTATATTTTAATATGAAATCACTTTTCTTTCTTTGTCTCTTCAATTACAAAGTTACAACTCAACAAAAGATATAAACACACAAACATGTAAATGAAAGTAATTAAACATATGATAGTATCTAAGAAGTGATTTTGTTATTACAGTAGCATAGAGTTACCTAGAGTTCTTTGGGTGCTGCTAGATTTATATCTTGATGTTCCCAACAAGGATTATGGAGGTTAGTGGAGGGTTCGAGTTCAGTAAGAGCTTAGATATGGACATATGATGGATTAACGGGTACAGTTGCCACCTAGTCATCCCTAATTTATTTGGAGGTGCAAAATAAGGGTAGGACTGAGGTATCCAATTTTAACTGGAACTGTATAGCTTGGTGTTTTTGGTGTGGTGCAACTCCTGTCTTTTTCCTCATGATTACAGATACTATTCAGCAGAATAGGGAAGTTAGAAGGTACCTCTCTGATTAGCTTGTTAAAATTAGCACCAAAAAAGACTAGAAAAGTTAATAGACAATTTTAGAGAAGTATCTGATATCTAATATGTATAAATTCATATTCAGCAAGAATGCATTGTACTGAAGTAGTGCGGACCTGGAACCTTAGGGATGGTCCTATGCTGAGAACATGAAGTGTGTGGATGAAAGTTTGATGCTAGCTGTGGCTTTGACTCCCTTTAGTTGGGTTGGCTTGGCTTCTGGTTACTTGTCCTTATCTTGGTTGATCCTTTTAACACTCCAGTTTTCTTGTATTACATTTATAGATTGAACGTATATTCCATTCTTCCTATGAATAGGTATGAAACATGGTTTGCTTTAAGAACAAAGGAGAGTGATGAGTTACTGGTTCAGAAGGTGCGGGATTTTGTGGAAGTTTAATTTTTGCATAGGAGAAAAAGAATAATGGGAGAATTGGAAACCTGTAGAGTTAGTAGGCTAATTCTTTTGGTGAAGATTTCAGTCATTATATTCATAAAAATGAAAACAATGGGGAAAATGTCAATAATACGTATGCTTATAAATGTTGTCTTTATTTTCTTACTCTGTTTCTCATGATTGGTTATATGTGGTAGGGCTATAGCTTATATCCTTTGTGTGGCCTAAAATGTAAGTAGACAAATATTTTTTTGCTTGAAAAAATGGTAATATTACTCCTTTTTTTTTAAGCAGTACGGAGATGACAAAGAAAGGAATGATGAAATGACCTGAAACTGATTGCTTATTTAGAAATACAAATTTGGCAGTCTTTTCTTATAATACCCAATGTATTTAAAATATTGCTTTTGTCAAAATCTGTTAGTTTAAATGTCTCAAAAATTCGAAATCTGCTTGTTATCAGAAATTAAAAGTTTAGAATACACCAAATGCTTCTTACGAGAATGATTCCTTTTGTCATGTTTCATGTATCCATATGATTGGCTTGTTTCTTGATATACTGGAAATGGTACTCCTTTAATGAACCTGTAGTGTAATTAAATATCTGTTACTTAACTAAGGTCTTTGTTTCTAAAAACTGTTGAAAGACTGAAAGAGTTTGGTTTGTCAGACCTTCTGGTGTTTCATTAGATTGATGTGGATGACCCTGCTAGTTTTGCTACCTTATCTGATTTGATCAAAACCCAATTTGGGAAACTTGATATCTTGGTATGCATCATAATTTCTTATTTTTCTTTGTAAATTAAATTTGAAAATCTTATCAATATAAAATTATTTTACATTGTTGACGTAAGAATGTATTACTATAGTATTGAGGTATACACCTGAAGTGTTGTCAAGGTACCGGCCTGATGCGCCACTGGTACTACGTGAGATCACATGCACATTTGAAGGAGGGCACAAGATTGGTGGTGTTGTTGGCAGAACAGGCAGTGGAAAATCCACTCTTATAGGTGCCTTATTCCGTCTAGTGGAGCCAGCAGGTGGAAAAATAATAGTTGATGGCATAGACATTTGTTCTATTGGACTTCATGACTTGAGGTCACGCTTTGGTATCATACCTCAGGATCCTACTCTTTTCAATGGCACAGTCAGATACAATATGGACCCCTTATCTCAACACTCTGATAAAGAGATATGGGAGGTAGCAACTAATAATATCTTGTTTGAATAAAGTTTTCTATAGACATTTATAGGAGAGAAAAAATTAAGAAGGTAAAACGAATTCCATTAGTTAAAATCAACTTATACAATATGCACTTCAGCTTCGGAAAAATTAAATGAAATAACTTCTATGAAAATTAAAAGCATAAATTGATTTTTCTTCATTGTCCTATAGGATGTTCTTAGTATCAAGGTTAAGATCATGCTTGATTGGGATCCTAAAGGGAAACAGGGTCCTAAAACTCCCCTTCCTGATCTTGTCATGATCCACACTCCAAAGGAGGAAGAAGAATACAACCGGCCTCTGCTGTATTGGCAAATGATATTGAGGTGGTTCCCGTTGCTTGAAATCTTTTTTATTGCTCTGGAGTAGTAACGGGTAGTACTTGAGTTCCTAGTATGCAATCTTTGTTGGGAAAGACTAGTTCAAAGTTTTGGTAGTTTCTTGACAATTTATGAAATTGCTACTAGGTACAAAGTATTTAAGCATCAATTGATTTTTCTTAATTGTTATTTAACTCCATGTACTGAGCAGTTCGAATTGTGTTAGTGGTTCATAATGTCATTGGTTTTGGAATGTTTTATTTTCCTTGTTTTAATGCTGTTAAACAATTTTTGGACGTGCAAGTGAATTGAGATACACAATTATTGGAGCTTTCTTTTTCATGTTTCCAATAATTGTAACTTTGCAAAATGGTCCAAGTGCCCTGGATATATCTATGTCTTACTCATGGAGTACATAGGAAGTTTGAGAAGGCCAAGACTAAATGGTGCATATATATGTTTCCATACAGGATTATTCTGAAACAGTTGCAATGATCAAGGAATTGTTAGAGACTCGAATTCGACCAGCAATGCAAGATGAACATTGAATATAGAGGTTTTGACCCGTAAGTTCCCTTCAATTTTTTGTTTGGTTTTGAAACACTTTGTCTTCTGTACTTTGCAGGATATGTATGACAATCTTAGCCAAAATCTTGAAGAGGTGTGATAATTCCATTCCAACTTGATGGAGAATATATGTTGACAACATTAAAAAAGAAAGAAAAACTAAAGACTTTTTTTTTTTTTCCTTTTCATAGCTTCTAAAAGTAATTAACGGAACATTTGTTTTACGAATTATTTTTTATTCTAAAAAATATGAGGCAGAAAAATTTATTCACATCTTTATTATGAGATAATAAAATAATTATTATCAGATATACCACACATTTTTAAAATACTTATATTTTTAGAAAAAATTTCTCATAATTAAGAAATAATATGTGAAACATTAATAAAACTAAAATTGAATATTGCATCAATATTTGTGCGGTTGTGTTATCACCACCTTCATTAAAATTAAAATTTAGCTTACAACTATAATTCCAGTGACAAAGTTGTAATTATAATTTCTTACTTTAATTTTTACAATCCAAATATAGAAAATATAATTTTAAAGTAAAATATTTAATTTAGTCAATCAGAAATCATGAATTAAGTTATTATTATATGTGTATATATGTTAATTTATATGATATTTTAAATTTATTTTATCAATTAATTTTTAAGAGATAAAAAAAAATTATCTGCTAATTATGTATCCACGTTGCTTTTCCGTGTTGCTATGTACTTTGAAGTTTGAACTCTTAACAATAATTTGTTCATATTGTGGTATTTGGGTGTGATGTGAGTGATAAATTAGATAAATTTAGTTTTACATTAGAGAATTTATTTTTAATTCATAATTAATTGTTGATAAATTTTTTCTATATTTGATTAGAGAAGATTTAAAAAAAATTAGTAGAAAATTAATTATAAATTAAAATAACTTTAATAAGTAAATTTTGTCTTAAATAAAAAAATTTATACAAAAATTTATTTTTAATATAATTTCATAATAAAAATATTTAAATATAAATTTCATTACTTTAAAACTAATTTTATAAAATTAATATGATTTAAAATCAATTTTATGACACCTATTTACGATTTCCCGTAAATTTGTAACAAGTGTGGCGTGTGCGTCTTTGACTTTTTCACATCTTCTAAACTCAAAAGTGAACTCTACCACTACAAGATTTTGCGCTTTTTAGACGGATGAACTTGATTTTTTGCGTGTCGACCTTATTTTTGAAGCATGCCCGCGTTGTAGCATTTCTGAATAAATATTGTAATCGATCTATCTTGCGTATTCGTTAAGTTCTGAGTTATTTGATACAGCATCTAAATATGAATATGAACCAATACGTGTATAGATTATGTCAGGGGACATTTAATCCACCGAAAAATAAAGTTAGGATATTTAATATGATGAAAAAAGTAAAAGGAGTGAGCCAGGGGACATTTAATCCACCGAAAAATAAAGTTAGGACATTTATTATGTTGAAAAAAGTAAAAGGAGTGAAATTTGTTTATTGTAATAAATTATTAAAGATAAACATTAATAAATTAAAATTATATGAATTATTTAAGTGATTATTAAATAAGAGCCACCTTTCATAGTGATTATATGATTACACATTCTTATGTTATATTTTTAGATTTGCAAAGTGAGTTTTGAATATTTTTGTCTGATGGTGATTGATTGGATGGTAATAATACATTGAGATAATTACTTAATTATTGAATATGCTCGATATAATTCCTTATTAATTACTGTCTGCTATTTGCACCTGGATAAGTTGAATTAATTTGGCCTCCCACTTTTATTTGTTAAAGCAGCTTTTCCTGTTATTTTTCTTTGAATAAGATGTTTAAATGAAAAACATTTATACACATAAGAGAGCTAACCAGCAGTTCATTCGGAACTTCCAAATTCACATGCAATCTTCTTGATATAGATATAGAGAGGGGGGGGGGGGGGGGGGGGGGAGGAGTTGATTAGTAATTGAGGATATTCGCTTAGCAATTGCTTATATGGGTCCAATAGGATTTGACTGATTTCGATTCATGCGCATCTGATTTTTCCTAGGCCGAACCCACTATTATATGTGAGTCTAGGTGAAATAAAGTAACATGTGGGGGCTGTTATTCTCCCCTCTCTTGCTATTTACACGCCTTGTTTTTTGAATGCTAAGGGAAAAGATAGAATAGAATTGTTCTTCCCTTCCCTCTTCCCACCCCATCCCCTCCCCTCTTCTCACCCCGTCCCACACCACTCTCCTCTGCCTACCTATCCTCCTCACTTTCTCCTTCTCCTTTTTTTTTCCTTCTCTATCTCTGCTGCATGTTCCTAACTCAGTCACACCAACATCCCACTCTACCTCACAAGGTTAATTTTTTTTCCATATAAGATCACTACAAAAATGTGATTTTGTTGTATGTGTTTTCTGAACATATAACATAAACACCTTTTGTGTGTTCAGAAAACACACATAATGAAAATGTATTCTTGTTGTGTTCTCAATAGAGATGCACAATGACTACTTTCGTGTTCATTTTAAAAAATTTCATTTTTTATTTATTAAAATTAATGTTTTTGTTAGTTTATTATTAACATGGATTATGTGGTTACTTTTTTAAAAAAAATTAATGCTTATTGTTATGTTAATTTAATTATTGTAAAATTTTAGTTAATTTTTTGTTCATGAATTTATTCTTAATGTTATTGTTAATTTATACTTTTTTATAAATGGTTATTGAATATAAATGGTTATTGAATCAATTAATTTTTTATGTTTAAATTATTTTTAATGTTAATTGTTAAAAAAATTAGTTAAGTTATATTTATTTTTTAAAAAAATTGAATTTATACTTTTTTCTTAATTAAAAAGTCATGCTAATGTTTTATTAACAACAATGCTTTTAATTATTTATTATTTAATTCTTAATATTTTTTTAGATGGCTCGAAACAACTATCATATATTGTTGGACGCACCCCATGGAAGAGGTTGATATTGGTGAACCTGTTGAGCCATCCAGACATCAATGTGTGATGGCACAATAGGGTCTAGTAGTTGACGGAGGTGATCACAGAGGCGATTGATGATTGCAGACATTTTTATTTATTTATTATTATTATTATTTAGTTAACTTCTAATGTAGTATGTACAAGTTATGTTGTATGAGCTTATATTTTATAATTTATGTTGTGTCTAAATAACTTTTTTTTCTTTATCAACTACTTAAACAACATGCACTACTAATGTACCAAAGAATGATCTCTCCATTAAATCAGGAAAAAAAAACAGTAAACAAGAAAAAGCAACATCATAGCACTTATAGAGATATTACATAAAAAAGAAAGAAAAAACAATTAATAGATTTCATGAATTAAAAAACATTATTATATAGATTTATATCTTCATTATGATTTTATTGTTGTCATTGTTTCACGAATAAGAATAAAGATTTCTTTGACAAATCCTGATTTACACACTAAAATAAAATTGCTTATAGAAATTGATCAAATATTACACATAACTCGATCAATTGATATTCTCGTAAAATTTTCAAAATATATTTCTCACATTATCTTTAAGCTTCATACTACTCAACACAATCATTACCAACATATATAGATTTATGATAATAAAATGTGAAAGTAATTAACATTCTATTATCTTTGATGACATCTATAACTATTTTTCTTTGAAGACTAAACAACACATATACTTACTTATTCTAATAAAATTAGGATTAAGAAGACTTTCAAATAATATTTCCTAAAAATTTAATATCATGTCATCATCACCCTACTATACAATAATAAAGAATCCCTCCATACTATATGAAATTTGTTCGTGATACATGTCGGATAAAAAAATATCATGAGATAAAAATGTCTTAAAAACAACGCAACGGCGTGAAGCATGCAACTTCTTTCCCTCCTTTTCTTCCGAGGGTGGGCCACATCGAAGTTTCCTTTCAATCCTTTTGACTTCGACATTACAACTTAAATCTAAACAAATCCTTTTCTGAATAAGAAAATAGCTCCTTTCATTTTGAGTGTTACAGTTAATTGATTACTAATGTAAAGAGACAATTATCATCACTACACAGAAAGTTTAAAACACTGATTAACACGGTTCTTACAAGTTACAATTATGTTTAAGAAAGAAAACAAAAAAAACAAAAAATGTATACGGTTTAAAATACTTGAACACTTCAAGAAAGAAAAGAAAAAAGTGAGACCGTGAGAGTACTATGTTAAAACTTTTCTCTCAGAGAGACAATATATATATATATATATATATATATATATATATATATATATATATATATATATATATATATATATATATATATATATATAATATGGAGATATACAGATGAAGATGAATAAATCTATATAGTGCAATGATAAAGTATAAAGGAAACTCATGACCAATATGCTTCACTGCAATAGTGTTGATAAAAACTTGAAACTAGAACTTTCACAAGATTAACTAAAGTATTTTAAATTGGAAGAGCAAAAACCAAGCTGAACTTTAACTATCAACCACTAAAAAATTTACAACAAATGTTACAGCTAGCTACGAAACTATATATGTATATAGGGGTAAAACTCTCATATATCTTCAAAACTATAACTATGGCAATATAGTTGTACATGGCGTTGTACGTGAGAGTAAAGATATATGATCAAATACACATGAATGAAAGCTTCCACACTCTTAATATATAATGTCAGGACTATGAGCTCATAGTATTCATAATTCATGTGTATTCAACGCTATAGTACTATGTGATTCATGGCGGGATGGACTCCATATATGGTACCAATTGTGCAAGGCATTATCAAAGGAAAAGGATAGAAAAAAACATCAACTCGTAATTTCAAATGCTCACACATTGTACATTTTTCTTTTTAATTACTAAAGACAATGTTCTACGATCATATACATTTAATATAAATTCAAGACTATCTAGTATTCATGTAATTCAAAGCTATAGTAATATGTGATTTATGGCGGCGGATGGAGTCGATCTAGTGGTACCAATAGTTGTCCAAATCCACTGGGCATTATCAAAGGAAAAAGATAGAAAAAGCAATATCAACTCATAATTCAAATGCTCGCACACTGTACATTTTTCTTTTATGAAAGACAATGTTCAACGATCATACCATAACTATATTAAAATAACAAAAATTAATAAAATTTACTTTATATTTTAATATGTATGCATATATTTAAATAGCAGTATTACATTTGGTAATAAATTTTATTTAATAATATATCCTAATATAAATGCACACACATTTAAAAAAACATATATAACATTTATTAAAATTGACTGTCTTGTAGAATTAAATACTATGTATGTTAAATATAATAAGCTGCCAATTATTATGCGTAGAAATCAAGATATAATTAAGTGGTTATTATATGTTATCAATAACAACATAACAACTTGTCTTTCTTAATAAATATTACACAATTCAAATCTCAATTCACCTTTAGATATATAATAAATCATATTGATTTAGTAGTAAAAGGGTGGAAAAGAGATAGAAATCATGGATTAGAATCCTCTCTTAATAAATATTAAAAATGCTAATAACTAATATTCGTGGATAAATAAAAAAAAACTAATCTTTTTTTGCTGAATTGAAAAAGAAAAACTAACCTGCCATACCTAAATCCCCTCTCACTCAATATCTTTCATTATTTCGTGATTCATATAATTCCACTTAAAATAACAAGCATAAATTATTTCTCTTTTTTATTTTATTTTAAAGAAACAGCCTAAATTCTAATCTCTATTATAAACTTTTTTTGTCATCTAGTATACACTTTCTAATAATGCATAATTATTTTTATTTTATATATTACTAGCCTGCCGTAACTTTGCGTCATTACGCTACTAAAATCCATTGATATATACAATGATATATAGTTATATTTTTTAAAATCACTTTAATTAGAATTTTTTATTTTCCTACGTGATTTTAAAGTATTTTCATAAACTTCAATCAATTAGATTAAAATTTACTGATACTTAAAAATAATAATCTATTTCCGAAAATATATTAAGTGAGAATAAAATTTAAATATTTTTTATAAAATTAATATGTATTATTAATTAAGATATATCTAATAAATAATAGAATTATGTTTGATGCGGTTTCAAATAACACAATACTTTACGAATACGCAAGGTACACCGATTAAAAGATCTATCCTGAAAAGCAACAGCGTGGGTTCCACAAGCGTCCAAAAGATATAGTAACGTTTTGGTGGAATATGGGATAGCGTGACAATATGACATCTATACACGCGCACCTTCCTTCAAGGCGACAACAAACGAAAGTGGTAAAGCATCAAGCAAGCAACAAAAACCACAGTAGAATCAATTATTCAGATACTGATGTTTGAAATTTTTTAAAAAATCAAACAAGTATATCAAAAAGGGCAATTCATTAGTTAAAATTAAAAATAAAAGTTTCACTTATATATTTATGAATCAAATTATCAATAAATAATTTAATTTAATGACTTGGATTCGACAACTACAAATTTCATAGATTTATTTAGTTTTGTTTTTAATTTTAACAATTAATATATACACTCTCTCAAATAAAAATAGTGAGAGGACATTGATCAATTATTATGAAATTATTACTATTTAAGTATTAAATTGGAGTTTGAGTCTTAAATATATATTTATGTTAAATATTTGAAAATAGAATTTTATTCCTTATTATAATCCTATCTATCGGAACAAAATTATCATTAGTGTAAAATAGGTATGATTTGTCTATTTAAAAACTAAATTTAAATTTTTTTAATATTTTATATCAATTATTAGTGTCTGGCAGCTTCATAGAAGAATTTCAGTATTTATCATTATTTTTAAAAGTAAAGTGGTTGTTTATTATCCTTTTTGATGTTATAAAAGCCACTGGTGGAAGTAGTGAACCACATCAACAACTCGTCCTTGTATTAAAAACTCAATATCAAATTCTTTGTCCCACAAAAGATGGGGTTCACTCCCACAAGTACTGCAACATGCTTTCTCATAATAGCACCTCTGGTTGTGCTATGGTGTTGGAAGCTACTAAAGTGGGTGTGGCTGAGGCCAAAGAGATTGGAGAGAGCATTAAGGGCACAGGGCCTTCAGGGGAATCCCTACAGCCTCTTGATTGGGGACACTAAGGAAATGTACACAGTGCTCATGCAAGCTGCCAGATCTCAACAATCTACAAGTTCTTTTCTCTCTAAGGATAATGATGCAGCACCACATATCACAACCTTTAACCATCACATTGTCAACAAATTCGGTACGTGCGTGCATTTCTTTCCCATACTGCTTAGTTTTGTACTCTTATCTGCAAATTTCTCCTCCGAATTTGTTTATGATTTCACCATGTTTGTGTTTTTTCTTTCTTTTATTACCTCCAATAACTTGAATATTAATTTCTAGCATTTTCTTTCAAAGAAACCGCCACTTTCGTTTAACTTTTTCTTTTTCGTTTCCCAAATCAATCTGTCGGCTTCTTTACTGTAATATATGGTATATTTTGCTTTTAAATTTGTTAAAATAGTATCCTTCAAAAATTATTTATCTGCGTTATGTAAGTCGACTTTGATTTTGTAAAAAAAAAAAAGAAGCAATTTCTGCTTTTTCTTCTCCTCAGAAAATTCTGTGATGTTTCTTAAGCGTGAGAAAAATGTAAAAACATGCTGGAATTTGTTTTTGCAAAAATCAAAATTAACTTTCAGAAAATCGACTTACATCATATGAATAAGTCTCTTTAGAATATACTATTTTTTATAATTTTAAAAGTAAAATATACCACTTGAATTAAAAAAAAAAAAAACCATTCTATCAGATAAGATATTAACTAGAATTGAAATATATAATTGCATTTCTGGTACGGCTTTATAATCTAGACCGCCCACTCTCATAACTTTCGCACGTACAAGATGCAACACATGGTTCATTTACTTTTTATTTAAAGTTATAAAAAAATATTAAATTTTTAATTTTTGAATAATTTTAAAAATGAAGTACATATCTTTATAATTAAAAAGTATTTAACATAATTTTTCAATGTAGTGTTGTTTTGTTTTTTTTACGCTAGTGTTGTTTTGTTTTTAGTCTTTCTAAAAAATTTATTTTTAGCTTTTGTCCCACAAAATAATTGGTGTTATATAACATAAATCATATGCAGGCAAGAATTCATTTTTTTGGGAAGGTACCAAACCAAAAGTGGTAATCACTGACCCTGAGCAAATCAAAGAAGTCTTCAACAAGATCCAAGACTTTGAGAAACCCAAGTTGAGTCCTATTGTCAAGTTGTTGGGCTCTGGACTTGCAAATTTAGAAGGCGAGAAATGGCGTACACATCGAAAGATTATTAACCCTGCTTTCCATTTAGAAAAATTGAAGGTTATATATACACTTTAATATATGTTTTGTTTGGGAATCACTTTTTCTTAGCATGTTTTATTCCATATCAAGTTTTATTCAATTATGTTTTCATTACCTTGCAGGTTATGTTACCAATATTTCTTGAATGTTGTGACGATATGGTTTCCAAATGGGAAAGGTTGTTGTCTTCAAATGACAAATCCGAAATTGATGTGTGGCCTTTCCTTCAAAATTTAACATGTGATATTATATCTAGAACAGCATTTGGAAGCAGTTATGAAGATGGGAAACGTATATTTGAACTTCTGAAAGAGCAAACTGGACTTATGATGAAATTGCAGAACGCTTACATTCCAGGATGGTGGTATGACTACTAACATTATAAATGGCATCAAAATTATGCATATTCTTTGTTATATACCTCTTAATTTAAAAATAGAAATTTTATCCTCTGTTCCTTTACTTTCAAAATCGGACTATACTTTATATCTAGCTACTCTACATGGACCTTGGAAATTTAAGAGATTTTGCACAAAAAATGGCTTATGTACAAACCTTTGTTAGTTCTACATTGGCACATACTAGTATAACATTCATTGGCTAATTGATTTGAAAAGGTAATTATATGATCTATTTGTAGGTTGCTGCCAACAACTACAAATAAGAGGATGAAAAAAATTGATACTGAGATACGAGCATTACTTAAAGGTGTCATCAACAAACGAGAGAATGCAATGAAGGCTGGTGAAGTCTTGAACAATGACTTGTTGGGCATGCTTTTGGAATCAAACCGTATGGAAATACAAGATCATGGAAAGAATAACATTATTGCAATGACTAACCTAGAGGTAATTGAGGAATGCAATGCATTCTACATAGCAGGACAAGAAACCACATCGGTTTTACTAGTTTGGACAATGGTGTTATTGAGTAGATATCCTCATTGGCAAGAACGTGCAAGGGAGGAAGTATTGCATGTTTTTGGTAACCAAAAGCCAGACTATAATGGGCTAAGTCACCTTAAAATTGTAAGTATCACATGGTTTTACTTCAGTGATGGTTATATTAATTAACATTGCAAGTGCTTTTGATGTTGATTCTTAATGATATCTTTCTTTGCCATAGGTGACCATGATTTTATACGAGGTTCTTAGGTTATACCCACCTTTAATTTATTTTGCTCGAGCGATCAAGAATGATGTGAAACTTGGAAACCTTTCCCTACCTGCGGGAGTGCAAGTTTCCTTACCAATACTATTGATTCACCAGGATCGTGATATTTGGGGTGATGATGCTACAGAGTTCAACCCAGAAAGATTTGCTGAAGGAGTAGCAAAGGCAACAAAAGGCCAAGTTGTGTTTTTCCCATTTGGATGGGGTCCTAGAGTGTGCTTAGGCCAAAATTTTGCTTTATTAGAAGCGAAGTTGGTTTTGTCATTACTCTTACAACGCTTCTCATTTGAGCTTTCTCCTACCTATGCACATGCTCCAGTCACTGTGCTCACTCTTAATCCAAAATTTGGTGCTCATATCATCTTACATAAGTTGTAGTGTCATCTATTAATTTGTATCCTGCACACCTAATTATCTCCATTCCTTTCTTATGTTCTAATCTCTTGTATTTATAGAGGGAAACCTCTTTATTATATTGAATGCTATTTTTATTTCCTAAAACAGCCTGACTTGAAACCATGACATTCATTTTTATGTTCTAATTACATCAAAATAGATCCAATTACATTAAATTTCAATGGAAGTTGAAATTAACTAACTACCCATAGCCACGGAAAGGTGGAAACTGACGAAGAAAGAATGAACCCCTCTAAGCACGGAAGCTGCCACACCAATTTCTCTAATCACTAAGCTTTCAATTTCGCAAAATTCAGAACCCTTGCTTCTTGTTTTTGTTAAGCTTTTATAACCATTGGGCTTTTTCAGCATGGGTCGTCTTAGTAAAGCTCACATAAGTGAGCTGTAATTGGGCATTTGAGTTTTGCACTCCCTTTCATTGTATATTGTATTTTGAAATGTTTATTTCAAAATGAAATTTTTTCGAAATAGAAAAGGAGGTACAATAGCTCATGATCTTTCTCCAAGTGGTTGGCTTAAGTGAGCCAATAAGGCACCTGTTAAGCGAGGTCAATGACCTTCCAAAGTTCTCCATAGTATTAGATCACTTAAATAGGGCCAAAGATGCCTTGCTTAAGCAAGGTTAGTAGACTCATGGCTCTTCATTTTTTTTCTCTGACGTCAGTATCAATGTTTCTGAGTCCTAACTTCTCTCCAAATGGTCCTTCAACTAATCCCTTCAAAACTGACAAAGCAAACGCAAGTCAAGTGTAAAAAGTAATAAAATTGAAATTCCAACTAAAAGAAGTTTTAATTACACATTGTTAGCAACGTGATGACTTTGTTATAAGATCATGCGTACCTTAAAATTAAAACACGCACGAATATGATCTTGTATAATTAGGCAGCCAAAAAAAGTAATAAAATTGAAACAAACGCACATGCATAATTTAAATGAATTCGTGATAGGTTTAATATTTATTTATTATAGGTCAAATGACCTATTGATCTTTTACCTGATTTTTTTTTTGTTCAACTTGATACTTTATCTCGTTAATAATATAGTTATTAACCGCTATAAACTTTCACAAAATACAATTTTTTTTCTCTAAACATAATCATCCTGTAAACGCAAAAACAACATTTAAGAACTTAGATGAAAAACCTAATCTATAGTCTAGACGAAGAACACAACCCAAAACAAGAACAATATATAGAACAAGTCAAGAATCACAAATCAAGAATCTCAAATCATAACCCCAAACCAAGAATCCTAAATGACAAATCGCAACCCCAAATCACAAATTCATCTTCGGTTACGATAGTTTTGAAAAGGAGAGTTCCGTTGGAGGAGGTTGAGGGGGACTCGCAGACAATCATGCAGGCGTCAACAATGATAGAAATTGGAGTTGGCTATGACAGACAGAGGCCAAGCTTCTTATCGCGGAGTTTGTTGGTGTTGGTGATATGAGAACGAGATCATCAATAAGGGATGGAGCTTGTTGGCATTGATGGAGGGAGGCCAAACATCTCAAATGCATGTTCTAGCGTTGTCTCCTGGGAGTGGTGAAAGGAATTTCTGAGAATTTCAAGCATATTAAGGTTAAGGAGAAGACAAGAGATACAATTGATGAAAATGATAGAGAAATTAAGTGTATTAAATAACATTAACATTAAATGGATGGAAAAATTATTTTGAACTTTTTAATTAAAATAAAGAATTAAAATAAATTTTTTAAAAGATGAAGGAATAAACTAAATCCAAAAAATAAGATAAGGGACTAAATAAGGTATTATGCCCTTATTATATGAAATGTATTGTGATTTTATTGTACAGTAATCTAGATATGCTAAAATAGTTTTTTTTACATTAATTAATGTTAAAAATTCATTCTCCAGCAATGTTAAAGACATTCTATATATCTTCCGGGCCATAGAAAAAGAAATGGGGAAATGGATATATGATGGGATAAAATAACATATTTATTTATGATCTTTGAACTTTATATTATATAAATATAAACTAATTAGTGTTAATGTATCAATTTTGATAGATATTGGAGAGTACTAAAACATGATTTCCAAGTTTGAAGATTAGTTCTTCTAGAAGTTTATTGTTAGATTTATGTTTGGATGGTTTTAGATTTTGTTTCTAACGTTGTATGATTATGACTTATGCTTGATTAATGTAAAGTTATGTCATGAATGGTTTAAGGCTATGTTTCTAAAGTTGTGGTTTTGAATTATGTTTGGATGATTTAATTTAGATCATGCTTGAAGGAATTAAGAATAGATTTCAATTTAGCCGCAGATATTTATGTATTAAATTTATTGATTTTATATTTAAGTAAAATATAGATAACAGGCATGATTTTAGATATAAAAGTACTCAACAAATATAAACATAAAGATTAAAGTTGTTAGTTGACGTGTGATATAGAAATAAGTATGGGTATTTTTTTTAATACGGATATAAAGATGGATGTAAAAATACACTACATAAATCTTACTCATTGTGATCACTATTTTCTCGTGATTATTATAGTTCTCATCCAATGTGAATAGTTATTACTTTAGATATTAAAATTATTAAACATAATATATTATAGATTACATTACTCCTAAATTTAATTATTTTTGTAATTTTAAAATGTAAACCGTTAAAAAAATCAATTATGTTATATGATTATATTCTAAATATTGTTTTCGTCGTTTTATAACATTTAAAGTTTATAAATGATGTTTTATACAAAAAAAAGTATAAAAATGAATTAACTTAAATGCAAACTATTAGAAACAAATATTTATTAAAATATATATGATGATTTAAAATAACTTATTATTTTTATCTCTAATAGATAATTTATATTTCATTAAACTAAATTCATCAAAATAATTTAATTTATTTTAATAATAATATCTAGTATTATAATTTTATTATCTATTCATGTTCTTCATTGATTGTTTCTATTCTTTAACATATTTTGCCTTTAAATTTTCCCTTTTCAACTTTTATTTATGACTCAAGAGATTCTTTTTTTAATTAATTTAGGAAATGAATTAATTAATGTACACATATACATGTTTTTTTTAAAATTAATCACTTGGTATACCAATTTTTTTTATGGATATTGCTGGTGCACGCACAAAAGAAAAAAAAACAATAATTTCTTAGCATTTGTCATGTTTTTTTTCAATGTATATTTCATATTTACTGTCATCAGCATGAGGTTTTAATATGAGTAGTTACTATGCTGACAAATTCTGTTCTATATTCAAACAAAAGTTTTAACTTTATAAGTTATCGTAATTGACAACGTAGTTGGCATATCAAAACTTGATAGTAATTGAGAAACCACATTCAAAAAAGAACAGAAGGGGACAATATGTGGAGAAACCAAATGACTAAACAAAATTATTTAACTTGTTTTCTTCTTAAGGAAAATAGACTACATATGCATATATTTTGAAAATACAAAATATATAGTACAAGTCTTTTAACAATTATCATTTCATTAATTAATACCTTAGTTAATTACACGGAAAAATAATTCCATTATAAGGAGGAATTTCCTTTAAAATAAAATATCTATTGTGGAGGGATATAAGAAAGACAATATATTTTTAAAATAAATGTCTTTAGGAAAGCTATTGACCGATGACTGGGAAATTGATAAAATGTAATAAAATGCCAAATAGCAGAATAATACAATATAATTATATTTCATATAATTGAATATATTTAATGGCATAAATTTTAAAATAAGATTAATTTTTTATTATTATTAAGATGTAGAAATCTTTCCAGGAAAGTGATCAATTAGCATTTATAAATTTCCTTTTTGGTACATTTTAATAATTATTTTGTTCAAGCAATTAATTTTTATTAATATATTTAATTGTTCTTAATGAAAATTCAATAGTGACATATTTTGAATGGCAATAAGTGAAGTGATAGAGAAAGACAGGTACGCAAAAATGATTTTTTTAAGCAAATACACAAAAATGACGATATTGTACAAATTCTTGTATGAATGGCAATATGCACATCTAATAGTAATAATTGATTATTATTATTATTATTATTATGGACATTGAGTTTACTTTTACTTATATAACCAAAAGCATGCATCTATTAATTAAATAGAGGCAATTTACAATTTACCCCTTTAAATATAACTAAAAACATGTATACATTAATTAAATAGATATTACACACGAGAGTCATGTTTTGAACAAATATATAATATAACTAATACATGTAATAAAAATCCTGAGTCTAGAAATAGAAAAGATAAAAAGATTCAAAATGCATGATGGATCAGTTTGTTTCAATTTTTTTATAAAAAAAAAAGTATGTTTCTAAAAAAACAAATATGATGTGTTTCTTAAAAAATACCAAAAAATATTTTTTAAAAAATAAAAACAGTTTAAACAAACATAAAAAATATTAATTTTTTATTTAAAAATGTTATTTTTAAAATAAAAAACTTAAACAAATGGACCCTATTAATTAATTAAACAGAAGTGATTTTTAAGTAAAAAAATGTTTAAAGAAAGGGACACTATTCTCACAAGTGGTCAAAATTCAAAACAAACAAAAGCTAATTTAACTAAAAAGAGGCGATTTTCAATCTTACCTCCTTAAATATATATTAATTATCATGATAATATTAATTGCATAATATTAGCACCCATATTTTTTTTGGTGAATGGATTAGCACCAATTAATCACCTACTTTGGTGAGAAAAAAATCTAACAAACATTGATACCACATTCACGAGAGTCATGTTTTGGACAAATATATAACTGATACAATTAATTTATATTACATGAAAAAAAAAAACATGTGACTCCAAAAAATGAAAAGATAAAAGGATTCAAAACGCATTATGTACATATATATAGAGCCAAAATTCATGCACTCTACGGTTTCATTTGTGTCACGATTTTCACAAGCAGTGCTCAAAACCATGAAAATAAAAAAATAAAAAACTAAACATAAAACCAGGCACCGTGACTTCATAATTATTCTCTCTCAGACTAATCTTCACTCTTATCCCTGTCATATGTTCTTTTGAAACGCAAGAGTTGGATGGAGGGCAGCAGAATAACAAAGAAAATGATGGTGAATCCAGATATGATTAGCAATCTTCCAGACGAGATCAAAACCAATATCCTATCTAAGCTTTGCATCGATGAAGCTGTGAGATGCAGTGTCCTCTCAAAGACTTGGAAAGGTCTTTGGAAAGGAATGTCACACATGGAGTTAAACGCGACCAACATGGTGGAGCCTTTCACAAAGCTATTGCGATCACGGAAGCCTCGCACATTCCCCGATTTCAGTGCTATTGCTCCACCGATGCTCAAAAGTGTCATTGGCTACAATGCTCTTGTCGTCCCGTTGTTATTTAATCACTTGGGCGTCATTTCTAGCTGTCGTATTCAACATTTCAAGAAAAGCCTGGCATTTGAGCATGTAGAGAATTGGGTTGAAATTCTAGTTGCTATACACACACGTCTTAAAGATCTGAGTTTAGAGTGTGTGGCTCACTGTGAAGAACTTACTGAAAAGATCATGCCTGAAGAGTATACTTACATACCCCGTTTTAGGCATGGGGCTTTTGAATGTTTGGCTTCACTGGAGTTGATCAACTACACACTTAACTCTTGGATCCCTTTTCAGGAATGCAGTCAACTCAAAAGACTTAAAATGAAGAGCATATACCTAGATGATGTGACCCTAAGTGGGATTTTAGAAAACTGTGTGGTGGTTGAAAATTTTAGTTTGCTAGAGTGCATTGGTTTCGAGAGAGTCATCATCATGAGATCGACACTTAAAGTTTTGCAGCTCCAAGCCCTATGTGTGGACGAGCTTCAAATTTCCTGTGAAAACCTTGATGTTATGATGCTTGACTCTATAATTTGTCCAATGCAAAGTTTGAGCATTTATGCCCCATGTCTCCGGACTTTTCATACTTACTGCAACTCAATGTATGGAAGAATGCTTTCTGTTAGAAATGGAAATTCTATTGTGAAAACCCATGAGATTCTTACACATTGCTGTGGGCTTCTGGTGAGTTCCCCTGAATATTTCTAATATATCTTTTGTATGTGACGGGCAGTATTTCATATATTAGGGTCTTCCACAGTGTGCTATAAATACTGGTTAGATTGGCTAATAGACAACATATATACCTATTGTTGTAAATAATTAATACGTGGGTAGAACAATAGACAAACCTACCCAGTCATAGAAACAACCCGCAAACCTTGTATATCAAAGGACAAGCAGATGAAAGAAGTGGTCAGTGTGATTTGGAGTAACACCACAAAGCACACAAATTTGTTCCTTGTGTATGACTGGTAATGTTTCTTCTGAATATGTTGGTTCTTGTGGGTAATCTATCCGATATAAGCTATTAGATGATGAAAGTACATGAATGGTTTTTTTTTTAGTAATATTTCTCACAATTTGATTCAATTTCCACCTATGTTAATTAGTTGTACGTGCAAGTATTGCGTCTATGTATGAATTAGGTTTTTTCCTCGTATATATATTGCAATGTAATTCTATGCTTTATTTTCCAGGGGTCTCCAAATGGGAATATATTTCAGAATGTATCAACCTTGTGCATAGACCTGGATTTGAACAACATAAGAGAAGCTGAGGTTCTTTCTTATGTCTTGAAATTATGTCCAAACTTACAAGTGCTTGAAATTGCTTTACCGGTATGTGACGTTATCTTTGATTGAAATTCTTATCACTGTGTTTCATTATGGACAAAATTGTAATAGATAATTGTGTTTTACAGGCTTTTAGGCCCAAAAGCCAAATTAGCAATAGCTCCCAACGTTGTGATTTATCATATCCCATACCAATGTTTTGGGAGAGGCGAGAATTATGCAACTGTATCAGTCAAAAGCTGAAGTTTGTGTGCATTAGGGGATTTAGAGGTGAAGAACAAGAAGTAGAATTTTCCAAATACATGATAACAAGAGCCACCATGATGAAGAGGATTACCATAATCAGTAGCAACAGTCTTAGAAACATAATGAAAGCAGCTGACAATTTGTTTTCACTACCTTGGGCTTCCGGTAATCTCTCCATGAATTTTAAAGCAAGTAATCCGACGGATAAATTTGCTGAACATCAAAACAAGTTGCTAAAATGGTAACACTTCTAGCTTTATCTATGAAGTTAATGTCAACTCTTCCGGGAACGATACAAAATTGGTTCCTACAAACTCCACCTTTGCTACTCTACGAGATTGAGGTTCAAAGGTGGAAGGTCCTATGGTGCGCTTGTGTTTGGTGTATTTGGAATATGAGAAACCAAGTGCTCTTTAGGAATGGGTAATGCAAACATGGAAGAGTTGGTGCATAAAATCAGATTTCATGCGTGGCAGTGGTTACATGAATTAGGTGACAATTTTGAGTATTCATTTGCACAGTGGTGTGTTAATCCAGGGGATTGTATACTGAAACGCCCACAGCTGGTGGGGTAATGTGGAATTCTTATTCGTAGCTTGTCTATGGAGCTTGAGGCTTGCTGCAGGAGGCATATTGGTTTGGTATGTCCGGGGACTATCTGAACCTGTGAAGGATTATAAATGGGGAAAATGTTTTTATTCTGTTATTTGTAATCATGTTTTAATTTTGGTTATGCAGTATTTGGATACATTGGAATCTAAATACGTAGTTACCCATCATATGAACGTTTTGGGTATCTTTGGTACCTTATTAATATATGATCCTTTTTTGCCGATAAAAAAAAAAAACTATAATTTGTGCATACTAAAATAGGTACTGTCAACTACTGTCTAATGGATAGTGTGCACAACTTGTATCGTCGACTGGTTTGAACTTATGCATGTTATATTTGGTACCAAAGTTGTTTCGTCAAAATATGGATGCGTTGTTACTGTTTTATGTGCTGGAATTGTTCATGTTACTCACACGTACAAAAGAAGCTCAATTTCCATCATCATCTTGCAACGCTTCATGTGTATCCTTCCTTTTTGTGATGCCTGTGCCTACATAGATGTAACATGTATTGCAGTCGATCACCAAAGGAAGAAGCCATTTAGGGATCTTTGGAACCACAAAATTTCCTCCTCCCTCAAGGTTTCTTCATATCCTTCAATAACCTACACTTCCTCAACAACAAGGGGTGTCCCAAGTTACCCAATTCAAGCTATGCAATAGTCTTCTCTTCAATTCAAAAATATCACCAAAGACTTTCCTTTTCCAATGCCTTAGGGCTTCTTATATTAACTTCACCTGCTCAAATCATTGAATTTCTGGGCACCATGTTTTCTAGAGAAAGGAATTAAAATATGAATATTTAAACCAAAGCAGGCTAGGAAATTACTAAATGACCTCCAACATAATTCTCCCTTATGTTATCCTGCAATTTGACAAAAATAGGACGATGATCTAATTTTAAAAGAGGCAAGTGAAATACTCGCCTCCTGTAATCTAAGTCTATCTCCAATGAAGATTCAGAAGCATATATAGAACCAACTTAACTGAATAGATACTTGGAACACAATATCCCTCAAGACTCGGCTAGCCTGTAGCATTCTATGTAAACTTTCCAACAAGAAAACCAATGACATGTTATCCTTTCAAGTAACACAAATCCTTAATTAGGGCTCCAAATACCTTTGAACTCATTCCCCTACATTTCCACGTACGTTATAACATGCAAGAGGTATTTGTAGGGTTAATTATACACCTAATGAAAGACTTGTTTCTCCCTTTCCACTAAAACTCTTCATCTTAATGTCATTCTGATTATGGGTATCTCCTGATTGTTTCAAATTACTTTCATCTTAAGCTTCTGTGTCTTGAGCATCACTGTCTGCTATTACCAGTTCTCTATTGTTCAGTCATTCACCTTCTAACTTTTCTGCGTGGGTTATTCTGCACCTCAATCGTGGAATTGGCAATCAAATGAGAGAAATCAAATATACTTTTGGTTTAATTATTATTGTTCAAGTCTCAGATACAGAGATTAATTCCTTTGGTCCCATTATTTACTTACATTGGAGGGGATGTGGATCGGTAGCTTATGAATTATTTCTGTTTTTGTTTGAGATGGGTGGGAGTTACCTGTTCTAACCTTTGAAGTTCCAACTTCCAACATCTAAATAGTGTGATGTTTGGTGCTGCCAATCCAAGGTATCATACCACAATTTTGTATCTAATTAATTACTTTTCAATGATGCGCATTTGATGTTCTGCTTGTTTTTGCTTCTGTGGCATATCAGGATCAAGAGTTATTTTTTTGCATGAGTATGAGAAGCAAATCTAAATCAAATAACTACACATAAATTGTAACTATTAAAAGATTTTAAAATCACATATCACAATAAAAAAAAAAAAAAACTTATTTGGGAAAGAATCTTTCTTTACATTAAATGCAATCACAATAATTTTTTCTTTTTACATAAAGATACTTATTTTATTTATTTACTCAAAATAAGTGAATAAATATAACTTGGTATATGCTCAAAGACATGATATATTAGCATATAATCTTGACGTCCTAGTTAAGATATGAGTGACATGACTTATTTGCCTTTTGATTTAGTGGCGGAGCTTGTCAAAAAAATTTAAAGGAATCAAAGTGGTTAAGATATTAGAATGCATAAATTATATTTTTTAAGTCTTGTTGTGTATAAATTTTTTTTATAAGGATTAAAACCGAGACTAAATATATATTTTATTCTTAATTGAATATAATAATTTTGATAATATTATCTTTATTAATGGCTTTAAGAATTTAATGATATTATTTAAATATTAACTATTTTCTTAATCAATTATTTTTTATAATGAGAATATTTTTACTTTATTAATAGCACTCCTCAGGTTTATTTTTCATAAGACTTTTATACCGAAAATGCTATTGAATAAAAAAATCAGAGAAATTGTCTACAATTTTTTTCAAAAAAATTGTGAGGAATACTATTTTATTTATATTTTATACTAAATAAAAAAATTCTCAATATTTTTTCAAACACTTTAAATTATTAATATTATCAAAAAATAATAACTAATGAATATTTAAAACTACTATATTAATCTTATCAATAGTATTTAAAAATAATAATATTTTTAAGAATTATATTTATATATACCTCTGATGAAATTAACACTGAGCTTGGAAGTTTAAAAAGAAAAGCTCTACATTTTGACAATAGAACATGAAAATCTGACAAACCAGTAGAGCAGACAGAAATTCCATCAACGAGGACTTTGCAATCTAACTTAATAACAATATTCTGAATTCCAATTTTTGCTATCCAGTGAAGCGCTTTATATAGCTTCCTTCGGTTCTGGAATTACTAGATGCCAAGCTGTTTTTGCTTTTATGAAGTGTCCAAACTCATCAGCTCTTAACGAAGAACAATTCCAGCTCCAAAACGATATTACATTTTATTTGTCCAGTTCGTGGTTTGTTCCAAGACGAGATGACGTTGTTTTTCTGCTGCATGGCTTCATCATAGTCGAGTTTACATGTATCATGCATGAGACACTAGAAAAAATATTGCATGGCTAAGGAAACAGATACCTGAGGTTGTACTTGATTATCCTCTCAAACCTAGTAATTTCTACGACGCCAAATACACCAAAGATACCTTCTGCATTCTGCATCTTGCCATTAATGAGATTCTACATTCCAGCTGCTATCCAAACGCTCTTAACTTGGTCACGCCCGAAAAAGATATGCCACTCGTTCTCAGGGTTTGAAATGCAAAAACAGCAAGTTAGGGCATGAAACACCTTTTTAGATTGAAGTCTTTGCCTAGAAGGAAGGCATCCACGAACTAATCTCCAGATAAAATGTTTTATTTTGGGTGGGATTTGTAATCTCCAGAGCTGCATCCGGCTGCCACTAACTTTAAGATTTTCCATGAAAAACATGGACTCCATAATATGGTGATAAGCAAAACGGACAGTGTTTTGAAGACGTGACTTTTGAGATGAGAATCTTTCTTTACATCAACAAGAAAAATATCATCCCTATAATTAAAACTATATGTCATTCTAGGTTTTCAAATTTTATACATATTAAAAATGAAATATGTATTCAAATAATAAATTAGAGGGTATTCACTATTTAGAGCACCAATAAGCTCGGCATCCAGAGCAAAGGAATCGCCAATAGTATAAGACAAGGAACCTAGATTAGCAGCCCTGTAAACTGTTTAAAATTTGAAGAAATTGTTTAAAATAATTTTAAATAATTATTGATGGATCCTTTTTATAGGATTGAAGATTGGATCGAAAGGCATCAAGGAACAAGAAGCTTTTTGGAGCTTGAAGATGGAATCTAGAAAAAAATTTAGCTTAAGATGGAATCTTTGCTAAAGTTAAATCTGCTTTTTGAAGGAGTTGCAAAATGAAGAATTCGCTTATGCTAAAGTGTTTAGCTTAAGCCAAAAAGGCACGGAATGCTTAGCTATATATAGAACTAGCTTTAGCTAATTACCACTTATTGTTGGATTTTTTGGAATTGTATAAATAGATTTAGCCCGCCTTTTGTTAGGATAGGGGTTTTGCTTTGTAATCACTTATCTTTACTACAAGAAGTACTCGTTTCTTTTTTTCATTTTCTTTCTTCCATCTTTCCATTTAGGATACTATACATGGAGATGAATAACTAAACTCTTCATTGTTTAGTTAAATTTAACCAATACTTTGATATATTTCTTTTGAAATATATTTACATATCATTCTTGTTATTTAATATTAGCATTTTTATTACCTTGAACATTAGAAAAATGCCTACTAAACTTCGAAGCTAGGAATAGGACATGATTTATTAGTTTTTTTTTATTATTAAGCTTAAAGCAAATTCATTTTTTAATTGTGTAAGAGATTAACATTTAAAGAAAGAACTTAGACTCTTTTCACCTAAGCAATTAGAGATTAGAATATCACTTTTAAACAATGCTCAAATCTTTGGATTGCTATTCCATAGGTAACAAACTACTAATCTATGGCCTGTGGAGCAACCATAGCTGCTGGCTTGTAGTATAGTACTAGTTTTTTTTTCCCCCAAGTCCTTATGGGAATCTTATATTGCTATCCGAGAGAAGGAGCATGTAAGATATACATGATCCTTATCCAAACAATGCATAATCATGACTTTCTACTGAAATGTTTCACACAAATAATGTCAGTATATATTAGAATAGTTAACTCACTATAAAATTGTTCCATACAAATATCAAGTCTTGCCCCATCATATATATCTTTAGTCAGGACCAGGAGAACCTTGTAATAAATCAAACAATTCATATCACATATGGTAGCAGTTCTCAATGAACACATAAATCGAACTCAGACATAATTTCCAGCAACTGTTTCACTTTACATACACCACTCGTCTAACAAACTTTACACAACTCTTGACATGAAGATTACCAGTCATCTACTCCCTCTGTCACACCAAGAATAATTGCAATTGTGCCCAGAACAGCCTGCAAAAACAGTTTCCCAAAGCTAATGTTACCTTCTCGTGCATTATGTCATCAATGATACAAGTAAACACAACAACTTCAAGCAATTTAATCCTCAATCTAATTATAAATTACAAGCACATCTTAAGTTTCACAATTTTACATGCAACTAAAAATACAAAAAGCTTGGGTGATGTGGAGATAAAAACCAAGTGCAATAAGCCTATAAAGCCACACAATTCCCCTCGGGAACATCTGACAAATTCAAACAACAGGGCAGCTAAAAGAATATAAGAAATTAAGAACTGATACAAATGAAACAGGATTCAAGTGAAACAAAGAAAGGATAGAATCACTTACAGCAACTACACAAGCAATATATCCGGGTTTCTCTCGATAGTCTACTCTGGAACAAAGCATAATTATTGCCCCAACATACCACGGAATGCCAGCAAGAAAGAAGCCTAATATAAACCTTCACAACAAAAATTATTGGAAATCAACATGCCAATATTAACTTTGAAAGTAAGTGGCTTGTATCAACACACGGGAAAAGAAAGGAAAATAACAGATATGAGAATTAACATTGGATGATGTAAAAGGAAACAACATAAATGGTTTCAGCATTTAACAAGACAATAGGAAAGAATGGAAGCATATGTGAACCATCCCCATCATGCATGAACCAGATCAAGACTGAAATGATCCACCAGGTTCAAGCTAATAAGCACAAAAAAAAAAAAAAAACTTCCCTAACCAAGGCAGGATATAATATATTCAATGAAATGTTATTAACCAAGGTTAACTGAAATAATTTCCATGAGAAATTAAAGAAAGTCATGTCAATAGTCTACTGTCTCACATTGTGAATACAGTATGTACAATGATAATAATAAAAGGCAAAATGTTGGCCATACCTTAAAATACCAAGGAAAAAAATTGAGAGTCCAACCTGATCATACACTGATCAAAATAATGACTTCAACCATTTTCCTTTGAATGGCAAGGGGGGAAGAGAAGAGATGGGAAGCGGTTGTTAATACTTAATAAAGAAAAGGTGTAGACACCAATACACACAAACTGCTGGAAAACCAAAGCAGCTTGTCTAGAAGGTGGCCATGTTCAAAAATATGTCAAATGAGTTGATGTTTGAGAAGGGTCTCACGAAATGCCAAATCCTATGCCATTTCCCTCTTCTCTCCCTTTCAAGTTGTAATAAATTTCATAGTCCAGCTCTTTAAATGCAAGCATAATGAGAAAACTGTGATACATAAGCAAATTTACTATCATAATATTACATTGCCTATTTTCTCAGCTCAAAAATTACTCTCAGTAGACTCACCATTGCAATTCAAAATAAGAATGCATTTATGATTTCAATATTCACTAGGTGCATGTATCTTCGTTCAATAAAATAAAAATATAAAAATTAACACCAGAAATTGAAGAACACATTTTCCTCAAGCACAATAGACAAATTCAAGATTTAAGTTTTCAGCAAAAAATAAAACCAACTTCCGTCAGTGAAAATGTTAATGGTGATAGAAGAATAAAATAAAAAGCAATTATCCAAAAACAAAAGATTGAGGTTAACATAAACCAAAAAAAAGACTACTAATGGCACACTCTAGAATATATAGAAAATAGGGACTTCTCTTGTTACACGGATTTAGCAATCTTTACCAACAGAACAGGCTAGGAATTATATCTTGACTTTGGATTGTATGTTATGTATATGTATTTATATGTATATATAGCTTTGAAGTTCAAACATCATACGCAAAAAGGCAAGCCAAACTCCTTACTTCTAGTTATCTACGAGTTATTGCTGACAAGTAATATGCCATTGTGCAGGAAATTTACTTACAGACACCAGCCGCATCCAAGGCCACAGCAACCAAGGCGGCGTTCTCTTACAGGTCTTCCTTCAGCAACTGCATAACCTGAATTATCATCACAGAGGAAACCATGTCAAAATCTAGCAGACTGGAAAATGAAGTATGTTACACTACAAAGACATGTCATCATCAAACTCACATCCATCAGATTCTCAAATATAAAAACCAACTGCTCATAATCATCTCCTAGCATAATAACCAGCTTTGCTTTCACCAAACAAGTGCTGCACTCTTTCTTATTACTTCATTTTAATGCAAAAACACGGATTGCATAACACCAAGATGACTCTTAATAAAATTATCAAACAGTGTAGATCTAGTTCTTCTAGCTGTCTATCAACCTGCAAATGATCCTGTAACCTAATCCCACCACTTTGATCATATATAGGCAACCCATACATAGCTTGAAACTATGATGTAAAGGGATAACAAATAATTAGAGACAAACCAGTGATTAATCCAAAACCCTGAATCACCATCACCAACCACCAAATCCATTGGATTCTACTATCCTACAACGTCAAACTGCCAACAACATTTTCCAAATCACTCCGATCACCACACTGACAACCATTCTCAACCTCCAACAATCGAAAAAGAAAAACAAACCAAAAAACTCACTCACAAAAATCAAGTCAACCGAAGATCAGAAAATTTTTCCTCAAACCCCAAAATTGCAATAAGACAGACAGTTGACCTATCACTCTCCTGCAGCACAAACCAAACAGAACTCAACAAAGCCAAACCCATCTCGAAAGTTCCAATCTTTGATCCAACCCATCACACAATTCATCATCCCAGAAACAAAATTTCGCACCTTCCATCTTCAAGCTCAAATAAAACCCAAAATTTAAATTAACTTAACCAAAAATTTCTTTAAAAAAATGAAGAGAACACAGAAGGGCAGAGCCATACCGGGAACGGCTTGGTAGCCCGGGTAGTAGGGCGGAGGAGGGGCGGAGGAGTCGACGGCGCCGGGCGGCGGAACCGGGTGAGGGAAGCCGATGGCGGGGTGCGGCTGCGGCGGAGGGTAGTTGGCGACGCCTTGGAAGGTGCCATACTGGGCGGCGGGGAAGGGTTGTGGCTGCGGCGGAGGGTGGTTGTGATGGCCGCCGGAGAAGGCTTTGGGTTTGTCTTCGTCGGTCATCTTTGTTGTGTGCTTTCTCTGAGAGGGTTTTTGACTGGCGCGAGAGAAATGGTTCTTTGATCTGGGGAGTGGCGTCGTTGTGTTTGTTTGTGTAAATGGGGAAAGGGATGATTACGAGGGATTGTTTTGTGGACCCCACTTGTGTGAAGGTTAAGGGAAAGTGTAAATATTTTTCAGTGTCTCTGAAAAGTGTGGTAGCTTTGAAACGGGGGGATCAGGTTGCAATTTTTTGTTACATACATGATACATCACTTTGCTGTGTTTCGAATAACTTCTCCTTAGACAACATCTTATATTTAAATCTTATAATGAAAAAAAAAAAAATGAGTGTTGCGAAAAAGTTTCATTTTCAGTAATTTTTATATGACTCAAGTCAAATTGATCAGAATCTAAAACAACTTTAATACAGGAAGAGTCTCGGAATGGTAATCATATAAAATTGTTTTTGTATTAAGATAACTTTTTAATTAAGTTTCACCTTATCTTTGGAGTTGTTGGTGTCCTAGTCATATTGGATTATTCTAAACCAATTTAATTTGACGCTTAAGTTGGGATATAAGTTTTACCTAATATTTTGATGTGTTATATCTATTATTTAATTCTAAAATGTTATTATCACTGAAATTATTAAATTGACCGTTCCTTTTTGTTATGTTAATTTTATAATTTATATAACTTCAAATGCATTAAAATATTGTGAAATTCAGAAAGACAGCTATGAATGATATTAGTTGTTTTGAGTTCCTTGTCGCTTTCGCGCATTCATGATTGCCAACAGAAACCACGGAATTTCAAATTCCATTTCTTAAGCCACAATATGGAAATCATGATAACAAACGATAACGATTCTCATATCGTCATTGCAAACAGTGAATAATATAAAGACTAGAAGTTTATACCAGTTGATTTGGCTAAATGACACTTTTTCCTTAAAGTGTAATAGGGTGAAATTTAGTTCTGAAAAAAACAAAAAATTTGATTAGGTTTTCAAATATGCAAAAGGTATAATAATTATATCTTCTCATGTAATTTAGTATTAAATTATCTTTAAACTTTATGATTAAATGTTAAATTGATCTTTGAAATGATAGTTTAATGAAAAAATTACCTCACAATTTAACAAGACATAATTATCATATTTTTACACTTTTATGAACAAAAAAAAATCATTTGCATGAGTTGATTTATTTATTTTACCTAATATATATTTAACTTAAATGTACATTTGATATCTTAATTATTATTTTGTCCAATTTTAGTGTCCATATTTCTCATCTGAGTGAGTTTAATTCTCCATTTATATTAGATATTAAAAAGCTAAATTAAAATTTTAGTCTCTTTTCTACATTTTAGATATTAGTACTTTTAAGTTTTAAAAAGTTTTATTTCAGTTTCTTATAGTCTCTCAAATCAAATTCATCATTTCGTCAATTTTTAACACTAATGACATCAATTTAGAATAATCTAACATCTCTTATTCTTTGTCATGTGTCACTAAGTCAATCAAATTAATGTAATAAATTGACAAAATGACTAATTTTGTCTTAACAGATCAACTTTTAAGGGACCAAAGTGAAATGTTTTATACTTGAGAGACCAAACTAAAATCTAAAATATAAATTAAGAACCAAAATTCTATTTTAGCCAATTAAATCTCTCTGTTTTCTCTAAATGCATAAATGATACTCAGTAAAACAATATTGAACGAAATCGATGACAGCTTTTCTGTTTTGGTTATGTTTCACTGCTAAAATCGACAGCAAGAAAAACTATGATTTTCACCGGTTATTTCTGAAAATTTGGCTTTGAAGTATAGGATTAGGAAGTTTTAACATAAACAATCAGATACAACAGAAACACAGCATAATCACTGGAACCTAATTCTAATTATATTGGGCCACAACACAAATACCATTTTATTTATTTACAATTTCCATTTTTCTCTTCAATTCAAAGGGCTATAACAATTTTTCCCCCTTTTGCTTGCAAGGTCTTTGTGTCAAATAACATCAGTGTGTGACTCTCAGATAAGGCTTATGAAGCCTCAGCTTGCTTTGGATTGGATTGGATTCCGCAAACCATATTAGCTGGGACAGCTATGTCAATCATTTTAGGATATGACAGGTTAAGATCTGTTGCACAAATCAAACGTTCCATTAGCACTTACAATGCATATAAAAAAACAAATTTGACTTAGCTTTTATAAAATTTGTTAGCACTTACTTCCCATGATGTTCTTGAAAGTTTCCTGGAAAAGAAGGGACAAACATTTTCAATTGTGAGATACTACTACACGAGTAGGGGCTAACCAGCAGTAGAATAAAAATGTAACTTACACAAGTTAAAATTTCTTTTAGCTAGATGTTGTAAATCCAAATTTTCTCATCACAATTAAAAGGACTACTTTAAAAATCTCATTGCTGGAATAAAAGAAAAGAAAGTTGCCTTCACGTTTCATGAACATATTTAACCAAATAGCATCTCCAAGCAGATAGCTGAATGAAGGATACACAAATGGAATACTATGCCCATCATTCTCTAAATAATGCTGAGAAATTGTCAATTAGATATGATCTACAAGTATACTATATACAAATTTGCACATGATAGGACTGAGTTCTATCTACCAATTCAGATATGATTTTTTTTTTCTCTATTATATTTGTCAAGAGCTTAGATATTACTGACTATGGCAGCAGCTGTGCTGTAAATTTGTTTCTGTTTTAAGCATTCTAAATCACAATCACATGTATAATCTTCCATTAGGATATCCAAAAGAGTCTTTTCTCATGATTAACCACTTTAACTTTCATATAAATATGGATATCATCCAACATTACCTCATCCTTTGTTATGCGTGGATTGTTTTGCAGCTCCTCTCCAACAGTGCTCACCTAAAATCAGTAATTTGTATAAGCAACACCCAACAAATCTGGCAAGAAAAAGCTTAAGGGTGTCCTTACAGTGAATCCTTTGTAGTCATGAGCTGGATAGATTAACGTACTCTTGGGCAGTGTTAAAATCTGTTTCCAAAGAAGATGCGAGTGATTTAGTATTAATACCCAAATTTAATAAACCAGAAACATCTTGTCTCTTTTACTTCTTAGTTTAACATAATACACAGTCAAGGTCATGCCTGTGAATGGATTGATTTGTAAAGCTGCTCTGAACTCCCACCCTGCATAATAATTAATGGAATTAGCCAATTAGGTACCAATGAATAAATTTGAGATGATATTGGAAAATAGCTGGTAAGACCAAAACCTAAGCACAATGTCATTCAATAAAATTGATGTAACATCATTTGTTCAGATACAACTTTGAACAATCTTGAAAAGCTTAACCAAAGAAAATGGGAAAACAGTATATACCTGAAAATCTGTCCTACCACATCCCCGTATTAATAGGGTATCTCCAGTGAATGCCATCCTAGGTTGAGGTTGATCAGGTGCATCTCCAGTAACATAGGTAACACAACCTTTGGTATGACCAGGAGTTGCACGAACCTGCCACATTAAAGGCAATAATATATATTACAGAATACAGAGTAGATGATACAATAAAACATTTAATGAGCCCTCCGCACCCATGCACAACAGAAAATAAGATCCATTTCACAAATAAATGTAAAGAGAAAACATCCTTGATAATTGAAACAGGGAACCCTGAATGAGGGAGTACTGGTTCTTTGCCTGGATCACAATATCCCAGGTATATGAGGCGTCAAGGACCATTTAAAAAAAATACATGTCTGTATTTCCTCTATGGCAAAAATAGTATGAAATCATCTCAAGTGGCCTCTTATTTCTCTGCACAAGATTACTGGCATAACAAGCCAGCTTTCAACACTGGCACAATTTTGTTTAAGATTAAGCTGCAACTATAGACATATCCATCAACTTGACAAATCAGAGTTCTTATTAGAAATACCAGTAGACTCGGCATTCATTTATCAAACAATACAAAGAAATAGACAGTTCAAGCAGAATATATAGAACCATCCCTTTCATTAGGAAACAATTCCAGTCAAAAAGCAATTTATAACACTGATTAAACATATTACAGTTAAGGAATGAGTTTATCAAATCAGAAATTATCTGGAACTGAAGACAGCATTATCTTTCTTTTGACTTTTGAATTCTTAGGACTTTTATCTGTTAGCTAAGAATGTGTTTTATCTTATCTTATCTGTCTTCCTATGTAACAATATTCTATTACATGTTGCCGTATATATATCTTCATATCAGAAGCAATCAACAACAATTCAATTTTTCCAGTTTTCTATCTATTACTAGGCAAGCAGCTGCAGAATTACCTCTAGAAAAAGATCACCAATTTGGACCTTATCACCTGGCTCCACATAAAGATCTGCCGTTGCACCACTTGCTTTTGAAATAACAGATTTTACAGAAGGAACTTTGCTCTGTACAAAATAAGTGGAAAACAAAAAATATACCAAGTTACCCCCACAGCAAAGTAATCACAAATATTGGAAAAGCATTCTCTAAAATAAACTGAAGGGTGTATTTATCTACCCTTAAAAAATTTAGAGGGTCAACATCACACTTCACAACCTGCCTCACATTAAATTAAGTAGGGTACACCGTTTCTCACCCCACTCTATAGAAAACATTTCCACAAGCATTTACAAACTGAAGGAACCAAGGATAAGAAGGAAGGAAGTAACAATTCAGCACGTACAAACCTTGATAAGGCCAGTCCCAGTGACATGATCCGCATGCACATGTGTGTTCATGGCATACACAAGCTTCAACCCCAGTTGCTCAATGATCGACAAGTCCCTGTCTACTGTCCTATCAACTGGGTCAATCAGCTGAAATTTCAATAAAAAAAAAATCCATTAATCACAAAAACAACAAAAATTATAAAGAGAAAAATAGGCTATTTAAATTGTCATTCAATCAGAAATCACCATATCATATGAGATAAATTTATTAAGTTCTATAAAAACTACTTAAAAGTCAAATTTACCATGATATCTGATTGATTGAGAGTGTAAAAACCAGTGTATGGAAATTAAACTCAAATGAAAAACCCATTATCCAATCCACTAAAAGCCTCCCACCCACATAAAAAAAAAAACCACAAACATCCAATCCCACACTTAAAAATTTAATTTTCAATTCTCACCATGAAGCTAATCCAAACACACTAGTATCAATCATACACTCCAAAATATAATTTTTATTTCCCTTCACACAACTTCCCCAACATAAAAAGCAAAATCCATAGAATCTTACAAGTGCAGGTTTTTCTGGGTGCGAGGCATCAGCGAGAAGGTAAGTGTAGGTGGAAGATTCCTTCTCAAAAAGCTGGCGGAACAAGAGTTTGGAGGAAGAGGAAGAGGAAGTGGAGAAAGAACCCATTTGCGATCTGAACCTGGTGGGGTTGTTGCAAACAATAGCTCTGGAAACGGTAACGGAAACGGGTGTGAGAGGAAAAGGTGAGGCCTTGGAAGCAAAGTGAGAGAGTGCGGTGGTGAAGTGCAATCGCAGCATTTTTTGTAGCATAAATAGAAGTTGCCACCAAAAGGGTTGAATTGAGGATAGAGATTGGAGAGTTGAAGTTGTTGGGTTTTGATTGTGAATCGTAGAATAAAGAAAGAGTTTGATGACGGGGATTACGATCAAGATGACATAGATAAGGTCGCCATTATTGGAATTGGTTTTTGAGTTGAGTGTGGATGTCACGTTGGATGCATACAGTTTTGTAGCTATTGGCATTTGGTGCTGCCATATATTATATTGCTGTGCCGTTGTTTTGTTCTAACATTGTGTTTTTCACTCCAGTCCCCGGATTCAGGGTTGATGCATATTACCCCAGCGGCAATTATGCATTCCACTTGGCAACTGTAGAGATCAAAATCAAAGTTTTTAAAATTATATAAGACAGAATTATTACAAATCAATTTTTTTAAATATAAAAAATATAATTAAAATAAAAAAAATATTTCAATTTAAATATCAACTAGTTTTTTTTTTACACACAAGTAGTTGTTTTGATTGGTATTATATTTGATCCTTTTAAGCAAGGTGTTGAATCCAAACTTTTTGGATGAAAAAAAAAATGTGATCATAAAAGAAAACCTAATTAAGAAGTCATTGCTTACCTCAATTTTTGGGTGCAACCATTGATAGAACTAGAATATTGGTGGATTCACCTATTTAAATCCGTACAATTTAAATGAATTCTACTTTAGGGAACGAGACAACATATCCTGCAAGTTAAATGGGTTGGTCGCTTTTGAAAAAAAAAATTAAAAACCTAAAATTTAATTATTTCGTAAGAATTTAATGTTTATGGACTGACAATTACAGATTGATATTGTTATCTAATCATAAATTATTATTTAAATTATTTTAATTTTAAAAATTAATAAATTTATTTGTGAATTCTTATTCAATGACTGAAATTTTGTATACTTGTATAACCCTTTATTTCTTTTTTTAAACCATTTAAAAAAAATCTAAAAAAATCAAATCAAGTATCGTGCATGTTGCGGGAGTTACATTAAAAAAAACAATTATCTAAAATAAAAAGCAATAAACCAGACCTGTTGGCTGTTGTGGAAGTTAAACAAAAAAGATGAAAACCAACGACAACTAAATCTACTAAACTAAGCATCATGAACTATCCAGCTCACATAATTTGCATTTTCTCAAGCCACCTAAAAAGCATTTCCCCACATTGAATGGCTTTTTGTTTTGCCTTTTAAAAAAAATACTTTTAGTTTTACTAAAGCAATAAATTGCTCTTTTAAAAAATAAAATTATAACATTTGTGAGATTCCAAATTTCACCTATTCAAAACAGAGTTAACCGAGTATAACTAAGTCAATTGCATAAACAACAATCCAATTAACTTGTTGGACTGGCTGTGGTTTTAATTTTAATTTCTAGCCAAACCAGTCCAACTAGCCAACCCAAACCAGTTTTAAAACATTGATCTTGAACGAAAGAATATTAATTCTGTTTTTATCATATGTATTATATTATCTTTCATTGTAAGAAAATAATTGACGTGAAATAAGGGACTGATTAAGCACAGTGCACACCAACTCTGACACTAATAATAAATAATAAATTAATAATAAAAATAATATACTATAAAAAAGGATATCAAAGTTACATATGCAACCTATTTTCCATAGTTTATTTTTTTAAGATTTACGCCTATGGTCACAAACAGAATGATAAGAATGATACGAAGAAGAGTAAGAGTGTTGCTAGGTGCACCCAACATTCTAATAAAATGATAAAATTATCTTTACTTGGTTTTTCTCTTACGGATCAAGTTGATCCGGAAGTCTCTTCCGGATCAACTTGATCCGTAACCTTCGGATCAACTTGATCCGTAAGAGGAAAAATAAAAATTTTGTTAATTATACAAGATATTTAAAGATATTTATTTTGTTAATCAATCAATCATAATCATAAATCATGCTAATCAATCATAATTTCCTAAAAGATGATATATCTATATATAATCATAATTCATTCTAATCAATCAATCATGCTAATCAATCATAATTTCCTAAAAGAGGATATATCTATATATAATCATAATTCATGCTAATCAACCAATCATAATTCCCTAAAAGATGATATATCCGAAAACTGAATCTAATTCAATCATAATTAGCATAAATTATGATTATATATAGATATATCCTCTTTTAGGGAATTATGATTGATTAGCATGATTGATTGATTAGAATGAATTATGATTATATATAGATATATCCTCTTTTAGGAAATTATGATTGATTAGCATGATTGATTGATTAGCATGAATTATGATTATGATTGATTGATTAGCAAAATAAATATTTTTAAATATATTGTGTAATTAACAAAATTTGTATTTTTCCTCTTACGGATCAAGTTGATCCGGAAGTTGGATCAACTTGATCCGTAAGAGAAAAACCAAGCAAGGGCAATTTTGCCATTTTTTTAGAATGCTGGGTGCACCTAGCAACACTCTAAGAAGAAGTTGCAGCAAAAGCTCATGACAGCAGGCCCAAGATGAGCACTAACAGACCTTCATATCTTGATGATTTTTGTGTAGCCTCTGTAGGATGGAATAACAATAGTGCTGTTTCAAGATAATGCCAAATTCTATTAGAAGCTGTTAGTAATATTAGTGAAGCATGAAGTCTGTTATTAGTGGAGAATCAATTCTGTTAGGATCACAGAAGCTTGTTATTATCTATATAACCATGAGTAAATAAATGAATCAGCATAGATGAATTTGAGTAAGAATACTTGGTGTAGTAAAGAGGTCCCTTGTCCTAGAAATCAAGGTCTCTTCCCTTTACTTCTCCCTCTCCTTGTAACCAATGCACTAACATTGAGAATCCTCTGGTTACAAATCAAGCTCAATACAATTATGGAACACTAAGAAAAACCTCAGTTTGTTAGAGACACAACAAATTTCACAAGGATTACCATGATGTTTGATTTGACGTTCACGTTCAACACCAAAGTTTCAGCTCACAAAAATTATGTTCAACGTGCTTTAGAATGTGTTATTCATATAAAACACATGCACACTAACTCAAAGACTATTAGAACAAAGGATGAAAGTTTGAAAAAAAAAAAGCTTCAAGTCTCACATCGCTCAAGATAAACACTTGAATAGTATTTCACTCCCTATATATAGAGAGTTCATTTCTTCATTTTTCCTTGCCCCAGTTGAGAAGCATTTCCTCAACTTTTCTTTCTCCCTCCCATATTTCAGCCGATGCATTTCCGGCAAACTTCTCCCTCTTTCTTTCTGTCGCTCTAAAATTTCGGTTGGCTATAAGAGTGACTTTTTAAAGTCATATTTTTGGTTGGCTATAAGAGTGACTTTTTAAGTCGTATTTTCGGTTGGCTATAAGAGTGACTTTTTAAGTCGTATTTTCGGTTGGCTATAATAGTGACTTTTCAAGTCATATTTTTCGGTTGGCTATAAGAGTGACTTTTTAAGTCATATTTTCGGGTGGCTTTAGAGTGACTTTTCAAGTCATACAAGAGGGTGTAATTCTAGAAAAAGGTTCCCTAAGTGCAGTGAGAATCTTATACAGTGATCTGGACTGTTTTATCCTGGAGACGTTGTGGTTGATAGTCTGCTTCACAATTTTTGGCAGTGCCACGAAACGTCTTAAAGAAAGTGATATTGTCCGCAACTCAGTCAATAATTTTTTTTTGATTTGCCATAAACTATTGTTACAACAAAGACATTCTCCACAACTCGTCACATAAGAAGTACAATCATAGGTTAAAGGAGAATGGTATAAATAGGCCATATAGGCCTCAAGTATATACTCTTTCCATAGGTTTCTCTTTGTCCCTCTCAATCTAACTTTTACATTTTTTCTTCTTCAGGCAAACATTAAGTTAAGTGTTGGAATCCTTGTAGGTACACTACTAGAGTTCCATTTCATGCAAACCTAAGAATATTCCATCAAGATATTCCTCCTTCCTGGATTAATGTTGAACATTTTACATCACATGTTAGAACGATTCAGTGCTAATAAATCTCGTTTGGGCAAAAAATGCATAAAGAGATAGTAGATTATCATTTTTTTATTATAGACTTGGAATTTTGAAAACTGACTCGTAGGAAGAAGGACGGGGGAGT
Organism: Glycine soja; assembly: GCF_004193775.1. Lineage (NCBI taxonomy): Eukaryota > Viridiplantae > Streptophyta > Magnoliopsida > Fabales > Fabaceae > Glycine > Glycine soja. The sequence goes on along the minus strand of NC_041012.1, from coordinate 44,137,572 downwards.
GTTTTTCTCAAAATAAAATTATTTAGGGCGAAGAAAGAGGTGAGGGGAGTGTATTGACTGGGGATAGTTTGGTTAAAAAAATAATCAAAAGAAAAAAAAAGGAAAATGGATAGGGTATAAATAACAAGGATGAATGTAAATAGCAACTGTCATGAAAATATTGAGCTGGCCCAAAATTGAAGCCGCCCGTAAAGTTTTTTTTTCTTTTATTTGTTTTTTGTAAAAAAAATTGCTTTATTTTATTTATTTTACAAATAGCCACTTCTTAACTTGAATCAATTCCTGACTATTTTTGGGGAAAATTTTATTTTTAAGTGCTTCTTCTATACAGATAAGGAATCAATTATTTGAATTAGTTATTCTCTAAAAAAACCAAATTTCTAAATGTTGAACACGGTATTGTCCATCGTGAAAAAATAAATTAAATCAAATAAAATTTCTTTTGTTCAAGAAAACAATAGCAGATTAGATAACTAGATATTAAAATTTAGGTTTAAATATACTTTTCGACCCTATAATCTAGTATTTTTTGTTTTTTGTTCCTACAAAAAAAATTACTTTAGTTCCTGTAAATTATATTTGTTTTATTTTTCGTTCTTAAAGTGATTTGTATGACATTTTTTTATTATTTAAAGTATTTTTTTATTGTTCAAAGCGCTTTAGGAATGAAAAATAAAATAAAAACATTTTATAATGACTAAAATGATTATTTTTTAAGGATGAAAATAAAAAAAATAAAACTTAATTACAGTGATAAAAAAAATTATTTGAGCCTAAAATTTATCAAGCTCAACAAAGTGACAAACGCACCTGCATGACAATTAGATGTTGTCTCAAAGGTCGAAGTGAGGAGTATAATTGGAAAAGAGAAATGTTAATAACTCTCTGTTTAACACTTTTTTTAATACTTGCTCATTAATTGATTGAAATTTATTGGACATTATTATCAATTTTGATGGGCCTTACATCTAAATTAGAAGAGATAAGAGATATGAGACCCACCAAAATTGATAGTTTTTAAAAAATTTAACTAATAATTATTAAGTGTGTTAGAAAGAAAAATTCAAAAAAAGTGTAGCTAGCATTTTTGATTGGGTAATGATTGAAATTTGAAAACTAAAGTCCGATAATTTTCATCCAAATGTCCATTTATTTATACTAAAGCCCGAAGAAACATAAAACCATGGGCCTTTGCTTCACTCACCAATGTTTTGCTTCTTGCACCCTCAAATTTTTAATATCGCCAACTTGGGCTTTCCCCTTCTATCCTTGCTCACCCTCTTCTTCTCTCCATGTTTCTCTTTCTATCTTCCACTCCATCGCACCTCCTTTTCCTTGCGTTGCCGCACAACCTCCTCCACCTTTGTTGCTCCAACCATGTTAACTCAGGCAACAACAACCAATGTAATTCGAATTGGCTAATTGGTAAGTTACACTTTTTTAGCTTATGGATTTGGGATTCCAGAATTATGATTTCATGCTTTTGGATTGAGTAATCCAAAATTGTATTCTGGATTAAAGATAATAATTAATTTGAACTATAAAAATGATTAAGTTACACTTTATTTTTTAAGATTACACTTTTAATTTAAACCTTATAACAAATATCAAAGATAATAATTAAATTTTATTTAGTAATCTTTTATAAATTTAATGATTATGTGAGGTTTTAATAAATTTTCAAGTAATTGTTTCGTTTGAGATGTTATTTTCATTCTTCTTTTTGGTGAATACTCATTTTGGTCATTTAAAGTGTGAGGTCATAATAAATTGATCTTAAAAGATAAAAAAATTTAAATTTAATTTCTAAATATATAAAAAATGTAATAGATTAATCATGAGAATAATTTAACAATAAATTAGTTCATAAATTTTATGACTTAATGTCAAATTGATCATTGAACACTATAATTTAATGATTAAATTTATCTTACAAATTTAAGGGTAGGATCAATGTGCCACACTTTTTACGCATTTGAGTGCTAAATTTGAATTTTTTTTTAATCTTTTCACACTATTTACATTCTTATTCTCTATATATTGATGACGCGTGGTGTAACATTGATGCAATCGATCATCCGATCGAGTTGGCTGGTTTTCATCTTTATTATCAGTAACGTTTTGAATATTCAACCCATACGTGTCATAATGAAAGTTCTATCTGAGAACACCACAAAACGTGACAAGTGTAACGTGGTAATGTTATGTTAACATGCATGGCCGACATCATGAAGGTATCAAAGTAAATTAAAAATGTTTTATTTGGCAAACCATAATTAATGGGAAGCAAATAGGTATATAAAATAGCTAGCGTCTTCGAGTTTAAACAAACCATGTGAAGTCAACACGAGAATTATAGATTTGAAGAATTAATTGTTCCCGAAATTATTAGTTTCTCAATGATGTATTCCTCCTATCAATACGGATATTAAACAATTGATCCAATAATCATAAACTAGCTTGTGTAGTTTTAAATGAAAAAAAAAAATTCTTCCAATTCGTGCTAATATGAATATATAAAAAATCTACTAGTATCACTATTAATTGGTTAATTTAGTTCTACATCATAAGTACGTGACTACGTGTTTCTTTTCCAAACGACTACGCCAAACTATCACATACGTTCTTATCGTATTCCATATGTATATACCCGTGTGATCCAGCAATTCTATACCTTATCCATTAAGAAATTATCAAAAGCGCTGGCGTTGTGTAAGCAAATCAAGTTTTCAAAAGGATATTATAATCTATAAAAGACCAATATGCATTATCTGTAATTTCTATGATGTTAATTTGAAGGCCTCCAAGTTAGTACACATCATTTAATGTTAGTTATTACTACTCTACAAAATTCCCAATAACTTGAAGATCAGAATATACTTGTGAGTGACCAGTCTAATAGTGTTGCATCATCCTGTAGTGTGATGAGCTACCAATACCATAATTAATCAACAACTTTAGAGAATCTCAATGCCCAACAACCGACCTTAATTGATGCATATTCCCACCCCTAATTTATTTAATATAAAATGAAATGGGGATAACTATTACTACAAGACTTAACCACGCAATTTTACACATTTTAATAAAAATATTTTTTCTTTTATATACTTTTAAAATTCCAATAAGAAATTTAATGAATTATTAAATTTTATTGTGTGCTTTAACTTTTTAATGTAAAAGTTAAATTAACGAAGATGAAGGATACTTTATTTCATTATCATAACTATTTAAACATTAATTGGGCAGGCCCACTGGTCATTTTCAATGTTGACTATTACTACCATTATAATTAAAATATTATTCATGGCAAGAGAAGATGCTTATCTCCCTATAGTACCAAAAAATGAGATCGACAACCCATCCACCAATATACCACGATCCAGCCACGGTTCCCCTGTGTCCCTTTTGAATGCAAGGGATTAAATTCTTTTTCTTTTTCGGTTAATTGTGTTCAAGATGACACTTTACTCTTCAGAAGTCAATATATTTGGCTCTATTGATTTTATGGATTTGATTTCGTTAGTCTATTTAATTCATTTTTTTAGGCAGGTTGGGACAATATTATTAATATGCCAACTTGTTTGGACCAATCTCATTTTTCGCCGTAAGAAAAAATGCTTTTAACAAGACGGAGCGTATTGCGCCGTTAAACTAATAGTTTTTTTTTTAAAGATAAAATTAGCAAAAATAGTGTAAGATTTTGAATTTCTATTTTATTTAGTTACGAAAAAAAATTGTGTTTAAGATTCAATATTTTAAGTTAGAAGTTAATCTTTAATTATGATTTTTCTTTCATTTTTTAGGGGCTTTTTGATCATTTTTTTTCAGAGACTAACTCCTTAAACAAGAAAAATTAGATTTTTGTAATTCATATTTCAAAAATAGATTAGCTTACGTCATCCTATTTTTAACAAGTCGGTGACGGATGGACCAAACCGACTAGGGTAACTCACATTTTGTCATCTGTGATTGATTGATTGATTGTGTCAATTATAATGCATGATAAATAAATAAAGATTGAATCACAATCTAAAAGCTTATTAAGATTTTAATAGACATATATTGTTAGAGTGTGTTTGATTGAAGATTTTTTAAATGTTTAAGAATGGATAAATCTATTTGGATGATAATAAACATTCTTAAAAATATTCATATATATTTCTTGGTAATAAAATATTTATATATTTAGTTTTGATAAAACTTTCTCAAAAAAATGTAATTATTTATCATAATAAATGATATATTATATAATAAGAGTAACCCAATATTTTTAATGTAATAATTATTTTCCAACTCAAGAAAGTTTCCTACTTTCTTCCATGAGAATAATTTTGCGGAAAATGAGTACAAGTAAAAACCTGAAGGTGGAAAATAATGTTTTTCAAGAATATTATTTTCAAATAAAAAATTAGATATGAGAAACAAACATTATTAATTTTAAATTCTTGGAAAACTATTTTTTTCTTGTACTAAATGTCCCTTTAATATATATATATATATATATATATATATATATATATATTACCTTGACAATCAATTAGAAATTAACTTTTTTGTAATAAAAAATTAACTTTAATGTAACTTTTGAGAGGGATTATCATAAAACTTAATAAACTTGTTATTTTGTACTAGTATGTAACGGATGACATTGTAAAAAAAAAAACTTTACAGTACATATACTTTTTGTCTGTTATTTTTATATCACTTATGGTGATAACATAAATGAACTCAAACACTTATTTTAATTTCTTAAAACAATATTTACTTTTTTTTATCAATCTAAATAACATGTTTTTTTTATATATACTTTTGTTCTTTTTTATTTTTGTTACTTTTATTACATCTATGCGTGTTTAACTCTGTTCCAAATCCAAAACGAGTGGAATGAATCCTGAATGTATCTATGAAAGTATTTCCAATGTCATGTGATACTCATTAGTGATTGGCCAAAGATCTTAGATCAGCTACGTGGTGTGACTGTGACTTTTACGCCGTGGAGCCATCTTTACCCCACCCACTTGAAACAAATGTCAATACCAAAATCACGTCTCATTCGCGTTCCTAGATATTGGTGTTTGAGTATCAAAACTTTATGTGCTTATAACTAACATAATGTTAATTGTTAGATAGTCTTATCTATAAAATATTTGTTAGAAAAGATTAATCCTTTACATGTGCATATCTAAAAAAAAAATTAATTTTTGACTTTTAATAAAAAGATATCTTGGTTAAAAAAATTACGTGCATATATAATTTAATATTTGTAGTTTAAATATTTAAATTAATGATTGCTATTATAGTTTAAAATAAAAATATAGAGACGTTCAATATTTATCATTTAGTTTAATAAATGATGTAAAAATATTTGATTTAAATAAATTTTTTTAAAAAATAAATAAATTAGTAAATATCATTGAAAGAAATTGGTTGCTCCTTTTTTGGAAGCTCACTCTCAAATCTCAATCAAAACCCGGTGCCGACGTTATAGTCAAAAATAAAAGAAAAACACCAAATGCCGACTCGTTGTATTTGGAGCAGTATTTGTTGATACGTGTTAGCCAACCTACGTTCAAACTTTGTAGACGGAGAGTAATTGCATATCCCTTTATTTTATTTTTTGATTTCACTGTATATCCCTTTATATTCTTTATACACAAATTTATTTTTTAGTTATATTTTACACAAATTTATTCTCATTAGGAGATAAAAATCTAATTTTATGAGTTAAAAAAAGTTTTACAGTGATAAACATATTACGTTATTTTTATTGGATTTAGTGATGTAATAAATGATCAAAATTTGAAAAATGTTAACTTTTTTTTTACATTTTTTCTAAATTATTTTTTGTGATTAACTAAAATTTGTTGGTAATCACTAATTTTAATCAATCTCACATCTAAATCAAACCGACAGATAAATTTATTAAATAATGAGTCTAACTAAAATTAATAATTGTTAACTGTATTAATTGGACTTGACAAACTTTCATACTCAATGATGGACCTACTATATCATTTGATATTTCAAAGAATCTGCCATGAGAACCAATTAATTCCCATCTATTATTGATACTTGATACTTTATCTTTTTTAATCCATGGACTGTCTCAACTTTTTTTTATAACATATAACTCGCTACTCTTTTATTTTCCAATATTTTTTATGTAAATATACATGACTAACAAAATATATTTTAGTCATTCACAAAAACCATAATTTATATAATTTATGATGCTGATGGATCATGAATTTTAGACAAAGTTCTTCTTTTTGTTATCAAAAGTCCCTCTAAGATAATTGTTGTTATTTGTAATTGAATACAAAGTCTCTTTACATATCAATTTATAATTTATTAAATTATTTTTATATTCAACAAGTAGTACTAATATTATGGAGTATTATTTAGTTTAAAATTAAACTCAAATATTGTAAATAATTTTTTTAGTTTGATTTTTGTTATGGATAAAAATGGTACTTTTAAAGGAAATTCAAAATCAGATTTTTCAACATTCATTCGAAGTTTTATTTTCAGGTAGATATTTTAGCAATTGTAATATGATAGAAAAAGAAGTATCATCAGAAAATATAAAGGAAAAAAATTCAATAAATAATAAATGATTATTATATTTTGTGTATTACAATCCAGTTACAAAGCTTACAATAATCAATGCCTCTGTTCTTTGCATCATACAACTACCGAAGAAGCGGTTCCTTTTTAGGCGTTACCTTCTGTTCTTTTGTGGTTACTACTCAATCTTTCTCTTGGCCGCGTTACTTCCTCATTACGGCACCGTTTCACTGCTTTTATATACAATAAAATATTCAAAGCGTTTTCAATTCAATCCCCCTTGAACCCACCATTGGGACACACTAATTCAAACTTTACCTTCTCCACTTTCTATAACCATTTTTTTTTTAATATTGAATTTCTTCGTAATTTTGACCCAGATTCGTGTTCTTCCAAGTTGTTGTCACAACAGTAGCGTATCTGCTTCTGGATTTGAATATTCAATTATTTACAATACCCTTTTGGGGGCCCCGGATTCAGTTTCTTTAATACAAGAGATTTTGGGGTTCCTTTGTGGGCATGCATTTCGCGTGTAATCAGGTTCAGGATTGGATTTGGATCAATGGGTTTCTATAAAGCTTGCAATTTTGGTGTAAGGAGTGCTGATTTCAGTTAAGGGGTGGTTTTGAAGATTCTTTTTTTTTTTTTTTTACTCTTTTTGGGGTTTGAAGGGGATGGATTTTATGGAAGTTTCAATCTTGCATCATGCGGGGATCGTGCTTATTGGGCTATGGATTCTCTCTGCATTCAACTGGTGTCACACGGTTGCTTATTTTGTGGCTTTGATCTATCTTTTTCTGGTGAGGATCATGGTTGGAGTTTTGGCAACTTTTGGATATTCTTTATTTGTTTATTTGCTTTTTTTGTTTTTGTTTTTGTTTTGCCTTTTATCTTTATTTTTTGCTTTTTTGATTGAATAGTTGGTGATGTGGAAAAGAAAGAAAAAATAGGGGGGGATTGGTAATGGAATCGTGTTGTGAGTTGTCTTTTTTGTTGTTTTTGTTCAAAGGGTAGAGAAAAAAGGATGTGGAATATTATTGTGTTTCTGACTTTGATCTTTTTTATTTTTCCCTTGGGAAGGTTCATGAACGTTATGTCACGAGGTTGCGGAAGAAGTTGCAGTTTGAGGAGAGGAAGCAAGCTAATCAAAGAAGGGTAGTTCTCTTGGTTTTAGTGTGGTTATTTGATTTTGAGGGGAAAATAGTAACTTAATAAGTTTTAAAAGTAAATGAACTGAACTGGGGTCAATGAAAGAGAAACTGCTAAAGAATAAATTCCTCTTTGAAGTTAAACCATTCCCTTAACTTGAAAAAGAAGCGGACCCTGAGAGAAGAGACAAATACAGAAGCGTTTTGAATGGATTAGTACAATATTACTTATAAATAAGGTTCTGTCTCTTGAATGATAGTCCAAGATTCTTTTCTTTTGTTCTTTGAAAAAAATGTTTTTCATTTGATGTTGAAAATAAAATTATGATTTACTTAAAAGGATGAAATGACTGAAACTAAGAGAATAAGAAACAATACTCCCCAGTAGGAAATTAATGTATTAATATATATTTTATATGTTTTTTTTTTGAAGTTAATATTCAGTTCTTTTAGTATCTTTTATTTTATCATTGCAAGTTTAAACTTTGAGATGTCGTATTCTAATCGCCAAGGATTGTGCTATGATGATTTACTGATATAACTTGCATATCATGTCTTTTATTGTGCTTCAGGTGCTTTCAGATTCTGAAACAGTCCGGTGGTTGAACCATGCAGTTGAAAACATATGGCCAATATGTATGGAAAACATTGTCTCTCAGAAGATATTATTCCCTATCATACCGTGGTTCTTAGAGAAGTACAAACCTTGGACTGCTGTATGATTCGTGCTGTTCGGTTATTTGTCTTTGATTGTGCTTTGATCAAACAATATGAATTTCAACCTTTTTCTTAATTATTTGATATGAATTTCATATTCTTTATGCAATTTTGATCAAGAAAGATTCAGTTTTTCCCTGTTTTGGTCCATTATATGTTTTATTTATGTGTGTGAATATAAAATTTTCACTTCAACTTCTGGTATGATAAGATATTGACATCCATGTACTATATTTGCAGAAAGAAGCTGTCGTTCAGCACCTATACATGGGAAGAAACCCACCTTTGATCACTGAAGTTAGGGTTCTTCGCCAGAGTGATGATGATCACTTGGTATGTGAAAATTTTTCAAAGCAGCATACCAAGGGAATGTTTTGTTCTGCATCTGTGAATGAAATTTTGTTCAGGTTGATTTAGATATTAATGTGTGATTCATGTAGGTTCTGGAGTTAGGAATGAATTTTCTCACAGCTGATGATATGAGTGCAATACTTGCTGTGAAACTAAGAAAAAGATTGGGCTTTGGAATGTGGGCAAAACTGCACATTACGGGAATGCATGTTGAAGGGAAGGTATGACAATGGAATTTTGATTTCATAGTGACACATTTGTTGAATATTAACATTCTTTTTCATATTATTTATTTATTATAAGTTCATGGATACAAGCTTGGATTCAGGGTTGTGCATGTGCCAGTTTTTTTAAGGGAAACAGATAATATTCTCTCATGTAGTTTGATTCTTAGAAATTATCTTTTGTTTGAAGCAAGAGATGTGTATTGAGTGGGATGGTCTTGCATTTTGTTAGTTAACATTAAAATAATTTGCTAATTCTAATTCTTATTAAAGAGAATAACTAACAGGATGATGGAGAAAGTTTACATGTTTGGTCTGAGAGCATGTTTCTTGTTTTCATTTTCTATTTTTTTAATGTAATTATAAAAATGCCACTTTTATTTTCACTTTGTTGTTGTTTTCAAAGATTTATCCTGTTCAAATATTTGTAGATAGGAGACAAAGTGAAAACAGATTTTTTTTTATACTTATTTGTGAATACAAAAATGAAAAATGTTTGTTCAAATATTTCTATATAGGAAACAAAGTGAAAACTGAAAGCAGATTTTTTTTCACTTATTTGTGAAGACTAAAAAACTGAAAATGTTTTTTCAAACCAAACATGCCCCAATTTTTTGTTATACTCAATTAAATATCCCACCATCCTTCTTAAGTCTGACATAAAGGTTGTAATTATACTTTTTAAGTTGCTTTCCCTCCTGCATTGTTCCAAGTTACTTTCACCTTTATCATTCCTTAGTTAGCAGTTTTGATGAAAGACTTGGTGAGTAATTCATTAAGAATTTAAGATATTTGTATAGTTCAAAGCTAATTTCATATATAACTAAATGCAGATTTTATGAATAGCTTCTCAGGTAGTTAAGAGAGAAAAGGGAATAAAACAAAATTTTAAATAATTTGTTATTATCATTATTAATATTATGTTATTTGTCTATTATATAGGTCTTAGTTGGGGTGAAGTTTCTCCCAACATGGCCTTTTATTGGCCGTTTGCGTGTATGCTTTGTTGAACCTCCATATTTTCAAATGACTGTCAAACCTATGTTTACTCATGGGCTTGATGTGACTGAACTTCCAGGCATTGCTGGGTGGCTAGTAAGTATACCTTGATTTTAGGCAAAATCTGTGTTCATTCTTAATGCTTTATGTAATTTGCTCATGCTGTAAGCAATTTGTGTTATCTAAATGCTTTTTTTTTTATCAGGATAAGCTGCTGTCTATTGCTTTTGAACAGACCCTTGTTGAGGTGAAGTTTGTTCTCTGTTTTATTCTCATCTTGCTACTTTTGTATATTTTACTAATGTTGGCTTCTTGGGGTATTGAAATGAGGTGATAAAAATATCAAATGTGTTAGAAAACATTTTCATCTTTTAGTTGTTTCTGCTGTTAGAAACTGTTGTAGCCTTTTTAATTATATTCCTATATTTACATGTTTGGAATTTTTGCAGCCCAACATGCTGGTTGTTGATGTTGAGAAATTTGTTTCACCACAACAAGGTAAATACATGTCACGATTTTCATAGACTTTTGCAATAACCGATTTACTTGGTAGTCTTGGTGATTCTTTTGAATAAAAATTAGATATTGTGCTCATCAACATATCATGGACATTTACGCCACCAGTTTCTGGCAATCAATTATTGTTCAAATAAAGTATGAAATGTCGATTTTACTCGTCTGTGTTGCCAAATCTTTTAAATGTAAAACCTATTTGAACTCAGAAAGTTTGCTAAAACAAGCCTCATGCATATGGATTTAGTTTCTCCAAGTAGGCATGGGGATTAACTTTTTATGTAACAGTTGAGTTGTGGAATTACTCATGGTTTCATTATAGAGAGAGTTTCGGTTGTCAGAAATTTTTGGAGAAATTTATGGTTGCCATCAAACTCTAGCTATTGATCTTCTCTCATCACATATCTTTAGTGAAGAAAGAACATTTTGATAGCCCTCTCTAAATATATGATGGCATATGCAATCCACATATTTGTTGTATTATTATATGCTTATCCATTTGTGAACCTTAATGTTATAGAGTCTTGGTTCAAAGTGAATGAGAAGGAGCCTGTTGCTTATGCAAAAGTGGAAGTTATTGAAGCATCTGAGATGAAGCCATCTGATCTAAATGGTTATCCCTTACCTGTGATTCTTTTGAGCTTCTTTTTCTTACAATTTTTATTTGTGCGTGACAAATTATAGTATGTTTCAGGATTAGCGGATCCTTATGTGAAAGGTCAAATGGGTGTATACAGATTCAGGACAAAGATACAAAGGAAAACACTTACTCCAAAATGGCACGAGGAATTTAAAGTTCCCATCATAACATGGGAGTCTGATAACGTGCTGGTTATTGCAGTTCGTGACAAGGACCATTTCTATGATGATATCCTTGGGTTTGTTTCATTTTATAAACTTCGTATTTTGTAAAATATGTATGTGTGTGCATGCACATTTAATTATAACAATTGTCTTAAGACATTGGTTAAGAAAACAAAAGGAAAAAATATTTAATGAAAAGGAAAACATGAGGGTGTTCATGGGTCTGGGTCAACCCATGATTCAACCCGACTCAATTATATTGGGTTGGGTCTTCTAAGTGTTTGGGTCGAACACAATCCAATCCAATTAAGACCGAATAATATACGGGTTAGGCAATGGGTTCTACTTTAAACCCGACCCGACCTGAATCATATAATTAAATTTATTATTATATATAAATTAATTATTAAATACAAAATGCATTAATTTTTAAGCTCACATAGTTTATTAAATTAAATAACCCATGATTTTTTTTCTTTATAAGTTGTTATTTTTATCTCTGTCTTGGTTTTATTTATGTTTTCTTGTACTAATACAATACTTTATTTCTATCTAAAATAAAAATTTTATATTAACATTGAAATCATTAATTTTATTAGTCAAATGTTATTACAATTTGATCTTTTTTGAATACATTTAGTCACTATATACTTAACTTTTGACAAAAACAAACTATTATTCTAAAAAAAGTTATTTTTTACAAAATATAAAATATTTTTTAGTTATTCAAATCCAATTAATCCAACCCGACTCAACTCGTTTATGATTGCCTTGGGTCTGGTTGGGTAACAGGTTTAGTCAAATCCGACCCAAACCAACCCGTAAATACCCCTAGAAAACATACATTATATTGAAAACATAATAATCATTTAATATTTGTTTACTGAAGAAAATGAAAGCACTTAATAGTGTATTAAATACTGCTGAACCAGTGTCCTTAGGGTGCTCATTAGCAAGACATATATATATATATATATATATTTTTTTTTTTATGACATCAATCTTGTTATCATGGAGTACATGGTAACAGTTATGTATATCTTATTATCACTGGGTACGTGCTTGTAACAAGTATGTGTGGTTACATACTGGGATATGGACTTCATTTTTTTTTGCGCTTGATAACAATGAACCAATGATTCCTGCATGTGCCACATTTGATGAAATCCTTGCAACCATGGGACAGTTAAAGAAACATTTGTCTCAATTCCCATATTCCCAATATCTTGGCTTCTGGGACTACCAGTCCCAGAATTTCAGAATCTGTGTGTCCCTGACTATTTTTTCAATCTTATATAGATTGATTTACTGAGTTGTAGTTCGGAATATTGAATGTTTCAATTTCTCATGAGACAAAAATTTCTCTACATATCTTGTTTGATCTCTTTTCCACTGCTTTGTTTGATCATTGATTATCCTTCTATCTAAATTCTTTGTATATGTTTCCCATGATTTTCTGCCACTTATTCTGTAACTGGCGTATTCATGAGAATAATTGAATGTTGTGCTGTTTTCAGGGACTGTACCGTGAACATCAATGAATTTAGGGATGGGCAAAGACATGATATGTGGCTGTCACTTAAGAACATGAAAATGGGGAGGTTGCGTTTGGCAATAACTATTCTTGAAGATAATGGAAAGGTAATTTCCCTCTCAAATATATTGGTACTTACTGATATTTAATAAAGCGAAGCATTCTGGTGAACAGAATACAAAAGAAAATGAAAATAGTATGTGGGGCACAACAAGTTCCTCCTAAGTTTTTTGACCTGTGGTTGGTGTTTGTTTGTTCGATTTCAATTTTGAATTTTATCTGTACAGGGAGTTGATACTACTACACGTGACCAGGAAACAATGGACTTTGAAGAACGAAAAATCTCCTTTGAAGCAAATGAGACTACTGATAATAGTTCCTTCTCACCTGTTCCACCTGAAAAATCTGAGAAGTTGGCAGATAACTATGAGCCTATAGACATCGACGGGCAAAAAGAGACAGGAGTTTGGGTTCATCACCCAGGAAGTGAAGTTTCCCAAAGGTGGGAGCCTAGGAAAGGGAAGAGTCGGCGCCTTGATACAGAAATTCATGGGGAGCCTAATGATTCAGTTGGCAGTGGTAATTCAACTGTATCAGGATCCTTGAACAATGACAGCAGCAGTCCTGATAATAATCCTGAAGAAAAGCATCGAATGAGAACGGTTAGGAAGGGCCTTCACAAGATTGGTTCAGTATTCCACCGGAGTAAAAGAAGGGAGGGTTTTTCAGGTTCTGTTGATGAGGAGATTCTGTCTCCACATGATAACATTAGGTCAGAGAATGCTAAGGGGATGATTGCTGTGAAGTTTGTCATGGACGAGAACATTTCCGGCTTTCAAACTGGTAAGGTTCAGGCAGAAGGGGGATCAACAGAAGGGAGTGGTCCTGAGAGCCCTGCCAGTGCCAAGGGAAATGTGAAGGATATGGCGAAGAATATTTTTAAACATGCAGAAAAATCGGCTCGTGGCTTGAGGCACGTTCTTTCTTGTAAATCAAGGAAATTGAAATTTAAAGGTGAGTCTCCAACAGTTCCAGAAAGAGAACATGAATCTGACTCTTCTGACGAGGAATCTATTGCAGCTCAATCTCCCATAGATGTAATAAGAACTCCAGTTGGTTCTCATGCTGTGGTCTCAGGTAGCAATGGTTCCCCTGGTTCTGGGGTGAACGTGGTTCAAATAGTTCCATCAAACACTAATTTGGACAATGAAGCCACAGCTAAAATCACGAATGAAAAAGATGACCCTGAAAATGCATGCTCCCCTGACAGGTCTAGCCAAGAAGTTGTTAAATCTACTGAAGTGGAGCATGATAAAGAGGAAATGGGGGCACAGATAAAAGAGATTCTATCGGTTTGTCCTACTGAAGAAAGTTTCAAGTAGCATATAGCATATTTTCTCCAGCATTTCATACCCGTGTTCTTATATACAGTCTTCCAAGTGAGTGTTTCTACAGTACTAGGCAGATTTTGATTGTAGTAATAGTCCTGTGATCGTCATAGACCGTTTTACATAAACATGTTCATGTTTCAGGTGCTGTAGTTTGTAAGCATGTAAATAACTTTATACAAGGAATAAAAAAGAATAAAAGGTTTTCAATCTAATTTTGTACTCCTTTACCATTAAGAGAGCCGATATTAACCAATTTTTAAATGGTCTATGCTGTCTACGTTATATTCACACTTGTGTTTGCTTGTAAGAAAAGGAAAACATACAACATTCAAAAAGGCCATTTTCTTAGTCCCTGTAACATGAACTTGTACTCGCCAATCAATTCAATCCTGAAAGTTTTCCAGTCAGCATTTCACATTAGATATGAGACCCATCAATGATTCGTGTCAATGAATTCAACTGTGAACTGGTGTTTGAGACTTGTGAATCAGGACTAAGGGCGTGCTTGCATTAATGTTCATAAGCCTCAAGACTAATTGAACACAATGACAAAAAATTTATGAATTTCACACCAAATCCAATTGTATATCATCATGGGGTTGTTGTTGTTGACAGGGTTTCAAATTTCGGTTTTCTGATAGTCACGGTAATTGCAGGAAATCACGAACAAAATTTGGCTGATGCAATCAAGATTACACCCAATGACTACAAAAACCTTGACATTGCGATCAAAATAGTGGGTGCTTGATGCAATCTCAATTGCATCCACAATGACTCCAAAATCCTTGACATTGTTTGTGGTGGCGAACCAATTTTTTTCAAACCTGTTAACTTTTCCACCGTTACACCCAAAAAAACCAAACTCTATACCTTACCTAAAGTTGCCAGTGTATGCTTAAACATCTGAATTTGAATGTTAATCCTCAAAAACTCCATCAATGGCACCAGCCACCCACCCATCACTCCTTTCCCTTTCAACAACACATTTCACAATCCTCCTCCGCATCCCCATCTTGGGCACAAACCCCTTCCATACCATATCCCTAACAACCCACTCAACCTCCCCAATCCTTCCCTTCTCACAAAACCCCTTAACCAAACCCTTATAAGCCCCAAAGCTAGGCACAAACCCCTCCTTCCCCATCCTCTCCACAACCCCCTTCCCCTCCTCAACCCTCCCCTTCTCCACCAACCCACACAACACCTCATTGGGACACACCCTCCCCACTTTCCTCAACCCCCCAATCAACACATTGTACACCGCCACATCGGCTTCCACCCCTCCAACCTCCATCCTCTCCAACAATTCAAAAGCCTCCTCCACCCTCTCTTTCTCACACAAACCCTTCATCAGCGTTGCGTAGGTCCGCGCGTTAGCCACGCATCTTAACTCACGAAATCTTCCAACACCCCGAACGCCGCGTCCATCTCCCCGCGCGCGCACAGCCCCTTGATGACAATGTTCAAAGTGCACGCGTCGGGGGAGACTCCAAGCCGCGGCGCGCGAAGAAAAAGCTCATGCAACGCGGCGTAGAGACGCGTGTTCAGGAGCACGTTGAGGACGAAGTTGAAGGTGCGCGTGGAGGGGGGGACAGTGGAACAATGAATTCATGTCGTGGAGGGTTTGGAGGGCCATGTCCACGCGCTGGAAGGAGTGCGCGTAGGCTTTGGTTAAGGTGTGGAAGAAGTCATCCGAGAAAGGGCGTCGTTATATTAGGGTTTGGTGGAGGGTAGGATAGGGTTGAGGTGTTGGGCTTGGGCGAGGTTGGAGATTAGAGGGGTGGAAGTCTTTGCGGGAGGGTGGAGGAAGGGTGTGTGAGGGAGGTTAAGAGAGAAATGGCTTCTGTCGGAGTCAGCCAGTATTTGTGTTTCAGACGCACCAGAGTTGCGGTGTCGGTGTTTTGGGTGGTGGAAAATTGGGACAGGGAGAACAACAACAAGAACCTCGTCGGGGTGGTGGTTTTCAGAGGAACCACGACACGAGCAAGGGTTCGTGAGATCATTTTTTGTTGTTGGATGTGAACTGGTCTTGGATTTGATTTGTATTAAGTTATGGTTTTATTGCAAGTTGGATTCATACAGGATGAACTAACTCAAACTAATTGCTACTCTGCTTGAATGGACTAAAATGGAATGAGAGTGAATTGAAATTAAAATTTAAATTAAAATAGGATATAAATCTATGGATTCAAACTCATTTTATTGTTTTTTTCCAGCTCTTTCACTGCAACTTTAGACGAAAATTTTAAATTAATGTAGAGTGTAACTCTTGATTTTATTGTTCATTTTACTGTTTTTTTTTTTTCAGTTTTCAACTCACATGTAATATATGTAATATTTTGTCATTCTAAAACGAAAATGTTTTTTTTTTAAATAAAAAATGGGATAAAAGAGAGAATGAACTTTTATTATAATTATAGGGTCTTACTAATTAGTATTTTTTGATATTGGTTAAACAATTAAAAGAGAAAATATTTATAATAAAAATTATTGAGAATATAAAAAAATTATAAACAATATAATTTTATTTATTTAAATAAAAAATTATTTTTAATTCGTTAACCGATGTCTTTAGTACATTGATTAACATTTGCCTTTATTATAAAAGCCTAAATGACTAAATCTCAACTTATAAAACACATGAATAAAAAATTAAAGAAAACTATTAGAGTCAAAATGTGTTTAAAACTATATTTTGGAGTAAATCATTGTTTTGGTGGTTAATATATGTTAAGACCAAATAACATTAAACGATTTAATGACTTATATATCAAACAACTAGAAATTTTATCAATATATTTAGAATTTTTTAAGTTTCAAAGACTGTGATAACAGTATACACTTTCATGGATCAAAATAATAATTTACTCTCTACATTTTATTATTATATAAAGTTCACATGTGATAGAATACTACTATTTATTATGAAATCTACTGGTTAAGGAGTGAGATTCACATTTTAGTAAGTTAAGATCTTAACACACTTGATTAAATTAAAAACAGATAAACTCACTTTAGATGGAAAACAATGGTAAAATGATGATAAAGGTAGCAAATTGGTATGGTATGCATTATTTTGAGTATAGAATAGTGATCTTTGCATGAAGCAAATACTGTTTTGATTCCCTTCCCTTCATCTTATTCAACTATGCATTGAGAAACAATAATTTCATTTTTTGTAGAGTAATAGCTATATACTAATATGAATGTAGCTATACGTGTTGTAACCTTTATCTATTTCCTAAAATCTTACTATAGAATATCAAGACATTGTCGTTTGACTGTACACAAACAAGTACAAGAATCATGATCAAGTTCTGTGCTTCTTCTTTTTTCCTGATAGAATTGGTTGGATTTGCAAGTGCCTTTTGAATGCCTCATTGAAAAGAAAACGAGCATGGAAGGCTTTAATGATTGGCAACCACGCCAAAATAGCAATAGGTCCAAAAAGAACTATCCCCATTCCATAATCAAATTCTCTAGCAAGTGCACGTGTGAAGTCCCACAACCCTGTGTGCTCTATTTTTGGCCTTGCAGCTTGTGCAATCTGAACCAACAAAATGTATTTCATGGATTAAGTCCAGGGAAAAATCATGGCAAACAAATTGAAAAGGTGACACTCAAGCAAGGTTGCTAAAAGTTTTATTACCATTATCAATCCCCACGCGGTTGGCATGAATGCTAGACAGCAAACGAAAATGTCCGTCAATGACAACTCGCATATAACAGAAAGAGTAAAGATGATGGCAAGAACAGCCAGGAACAAGAATGCTTTGAAAAATCTGAATCCAAGCTGATAATTAGCACTGAGTAGTTGCCTTCCCATGTTAACAGCCTGCATGAATGTTTAGTTATGTTATTAACATGCAATAGTAGTATTTGGTGGATTTTGCTGACTCAATTTCTTGAAAGAGTAAGGAAGAGGCCATGGCGAATTTACCTTCACCAAGAGGAAAATTGCAACAATCACAATCCAAGAAAGGACATAAACAAGAAAATTTTTGCTATGCTGAGAGATGTCTAGGTGATAGACCAAACCATACTGATAGATGAAAAAACGAAGAGAAAGCAATACTTCAGTCAACCTAGAGCCAAAACCTGACCAGCGAAGATGAGCTTGCTCATCGTGCCACCAAGAATGCCAACTTCTATCTTGTTGAATTCCTATACCACCCTGTTGTCTGATCCATTTATTCCACTCTTTCCAATCATCTACTGTCTTGGTCCAACTGAACCCAGCAGGGTTAAAAAGAAAAGGTGCACACAACCAAGTCAATGACATGAACCAAATGGCATATGTTATCAACACGTATGCCATGCTACTTTGATAGGACCTCCTGAACATGTTATAAACAATCAACAGCAGCAATAGCTCAAATGCCTTAACAAAGTGGCTTCTTGAATACAATCTGTAATTCTCAGTGAAGCTAGCATGGAATACAACTTTGCGCCCTGTCGGTCTGTACTTTGCACCCCCGTGCAAAAGCGTTCGGCCATAGTAATGTGTTTTCGTTCCTAGGGCGAAAGTGAAGAAAACAGCAGCCAATTGCAATTGCATAAGGACAAAGTCCTTTAGGGCAGTGAGGAAACCTCTTTCAAGTCCTATTTCCATCACCATGGGTAAGCCTGTCAGAAGTCCAAGTTGTATGAATGACTGGGAGGCAAGAGCCGTTTCTAAGGACTGTACATTCTTGATTCGAGCCTCAATGATAAGTGCTCTTTCCAATCCACTAAGAACCAGGTATAACTGCCCGTAGAGAAATACATAGATTCCTATCACTGAAATCTGTGGAGTAATTCAATAGAAACTTAGATTAGTCAAACCTGATGGCACTTTCATTTTATGATAAATAAAACATCAGATAAGCTGATGTTAGTTTCAGAATTTGGGGCATGACCTATGAATAATTTTTTCAGAATTTGTTTATCTAAGATGTAATGCTAGATCATGGAAACTGCAAACTTAAAATTTGTTTGCTTAATACAGAATGACTTGTTATCAATTCCAATATTTCATGTCATGTAGTGAAGAGTAAAATAGATAACAATAATAGGATATGCCAACAGTCCATGTAAGTAACAATGTATTGCAATTAAAAGCGGAAAAAAAAGAATATGATAGTTCAATAAATTACCAAGCTGCTGAAGTAAAATCCAACTGTAGTGAAATAGCATGATAGCATCCGGAAAAAATCAAATTGCCGCCCAAGGCGAAACATGTCACGGCTTATAGTTTGCTCACAGTTTCCATTTGCTACCTTGGCTTCAAATTTTGAGATCTGGTTTAGAGCTACATCACGACCTTTGCCAATTTGCAAGTATTCATGGTAGGAAATACATCCCCGTCTTAAAGTTGAATTAAATCCTGCGTGACATAAACACATTTTTTACATGTCTCCATTATCACAAACAACATGTGGTCAGAATATAATTTTGAAGCCATCAATTCCTACCAGCAAAAACATCCTCACTCAAGTTAATTGTTTTAGATGCTTTGCTTATTCCTCCTCGCGTGATATGAAAAACCCTATCAAATACATCTGGATGGCCATAGTGGAACCGCACCCTGAGTGAGAAAATACATTAGAAATGATAAATAAGCAAATAATAGAGTTAAAACACATCATTAAATTTTTTTTGTGATGTGATGAAATGAATGTAGTAATCCAGAGGAGCAAGAGCCTTTTGAGAAGAACAGAACAGAATATAATAAAACAGAATGAGGGAAAAATACTTCATTCAGATTTCGTATATTTATATATGCAAGAAAATCTAATTTGCTGATAGGAGTAGATGAAAATAAGGATCACCATTAATTTAATGAAGAGTAACTAGATTACACAAAAATATCCCAGCAAAGATGCCAAAGAGAAATTTGAAGTAAAAATAATTCTTTTGATTGCAGAAATCCAAATCACAAGTCTAACATTGGAGACCATTTGCTTGCATGACCAGTACTACTGCCTGTTTATACAACTAGAAAAAAAATCAAGTATATAGAAGTATCATTTCAAAATTATTGTAGGTTTGCTAAATAACCCTTTGACACTCGATGAACTTTTCCAATCTTAGTTGCTTCAGAATGACGTTTTACATTTATTACCTGAGAGGATTAGCCAGAACCCTTTGACCAATAGTTACAAAGCTGGTCTCTTGATATGACATGAACCCAGCCAGAGAAGACACACTGAAGTTAAAAAGAGCATAGAAGAAATCCTATTAGGATATTAAACACCATTCTGATATTAATGTAAAAGACATTTGTGAGTAAGGGGAAAAAGCAAGTACAGAACAAAAAATGTGACTGTAAAATAGAAAAGGAAAATGATGGAATAAAATTCATGAATATACTCTCTCTTCTGTTTTTTTCCAATATACATCATTTTGTAATTTAATTTCCAATCTATACTATTTTGGATTTTGTGCTTTGATTCACAGCACCTTGCAAAATTACAAGGTGGTGTGAATCAAAGCACAACTTTACAATTGCAGCATCTCTTTGCCCATATTCATTTGTAAGGTGGTGTGAATCAAAGCACAAAATTCAAAGTAGTGTAGATTGAAAATTAAATTACAAAATGATGTATATTGGAAAAAAGCAGGAGAGAGAGTGTATTCATAGAAAAAAAAAACCCTATAACAGTATCATGTATTATTTCAGGAAGGACGTTTATGATTAATCTATTCTAAACACATTATAGGTTTTATACATTTCTCATATTAAGGGCCACCCCATATAGCATGGAATACTTTCTTAGACTTAGACCATGTTCATGCATTGAAGGAACATGTGATTACCATTGTGCATAACATGAAAGATGTATATTATTCTAATGAAAGGAATCTTGCTCAGTTTCCCCTATTGTCATCACAATGTGTTTTTTTCTTTTATAATTTATGGGATACTAACCTTCCTGTGAAAATGTGTTCCCTTAAACCAAGTATTGTAGGAGGACGCCTTCCTTGGCGCCGAAGAAATTCTTGGAGAAGGTTTCTCATTTTAAGAGCTTCTTCCAAGTAATTATCCTGTAAAATCAGATACTTGTAAGAACATAATAGAAATGATCAAGTTTTATATACAATGATAGTAAATAGTGAAGACGTAAAAAAGTAAACAGAAATTAGGCCTACTTGGTTCATATCAATTGTTTGGAGTGCTTCACCACGAGTGAATATTATTGCATTGTTTTGGTTTTCAGGCTTCCCTTCTCCAAGATGTGGTGGGCCTGGTAGTTTTATTTGATATATTGTCTATAAAAGAATATTGAAGAACATGACTTGCGTTAGCACTATCCATAACTAGAAATTATTAAATATAGCAGTTGGATTGCAATTACTACAATTAAAATAAATTGAATAAATGAATATTTTGCTTTCAACATCTAAATCTAATCGTAGCTTTTATTTTTTATGAAGCAGTCTTCTTCAAGCAGTGTCATTGTGGTTAACATAATATTTTGGTCATAACTCTAACAACTCATGACCCTGCTGTTTAAGTGGCATTGTGACCTATTAAAATTCAACCAGCTTGTAAATACTTGCCTTAAAAGGGAAAAAATAAGTATTCTTAGGTAATAAACAAGGATTTCTTATAAGCCAACATTTCCAAGACTAATGATTTTTATGCTGTAAAAAATACCTGTTCATAACCATTGACAACTTTAACCAGTTTAGATGAATATACTTTGTGAGGTTTACCCTGCACTATCTCCTCTTTTTCCTCAACATAAGCAACACGAAGAGATGGATACCTGCAGGTAATACACGCATGCAAGGGTTATTGTCTACTTATTTAATATCAAGAAGCAACAAGACATCTTTCTCTTTTCTTGTAAAAACTTACCTTATCATCAAGTCGATCATATCTTGATAACGAGGATCATTTGAAGCCTTTTGTGATGCAAATGATTGACAGGAAATGACATAGGTGTATTTCATGTCTGCTAGTGCTTCTAGACGAGCAAACAATGCCCGGTTACCTCTTTCAGCAGTCTCATAGCCCTCAAGAATATCTGGTTTAACAGAAAACAATCATGTAATCATTTGAGTTTGTTGATTTTATTTTCTACATTTCTTTGCACCATAGCAAAATACTGGTGGATAATGTGGTTACAAACCTTCTTCTTCAGCCATGTCAAGGAATGCTTGTAATTTTAAGGCTTCTCTGTAGTACATCATCCCTCTAACTGTTGCAAATATGATCGCAATGATCAAATAATGACTTACAATTGCATGAATATCCAAATGAGAATAGCACAAAAACTGAACCTGTTCTGCTTAGTGTCTGACCCCGAAATGAAGCCCACAGTCTAAGATCTTCTGTTTTGTGTTCATCTTCTAAACTCTTACGGTTATCACAACCCATACGTTCCAAAAAATTTGTCCATTCATCTATTAAAATTGGTGCAACAATCTATGAGATAAATTCAAACAGAATGTTTAAGATACGTAAATAAATTCAAATGTTTAGTAACCTGGATATATCTTTTGCATGTAGAAGATGATGGAGTCCTCCTCTTTATCTGAACCAAGCTCCTTAAGCGAAAAATTAATGTCCTCGATGTAATGTGGAGTTATAACACTACCAATCATGTCATATATCAGACAGAGTTCTGTGATTGAACTACAACGCTAGAATAATGTTCATTGAGTGCTTTTTTACAAGTTTAAAGTCCTTATGTCCTTTATCACTGAAAGGTTTGATTCTTAGTTTGATGTGTCTTCATTGAATAAAGAAATTCTCATTATGTCATTTATGATTGATGGATAATAAGGTTGGAGAGTTCAAATTAAATAGTAATTATGAGAGACACTCCAAGTACAGAATGAATCATAAAGTGTAAACCTATAAAAATAAATGCAATGCTCATGGACATATATAATTACCAGAATGGCATCATATTGTGCACTTTTGGAGCATCAGGCATATCTGTAAACAGAGAAGTAGCAAAGAATGATATGCGCCTACGGGCATCTAAGTTTGAAGGCACATCCATCGCTGTATCTTTTACTGTAAGCAACAAATGGAAACGCTTGATCTGCCATGAACAGGATGATTATATCAGCATAGCATGAGTTGAGTTCAAACATAGTTTTGAGATGACATTTCTCATTACTATATATATGTGCTAGCATTTAAATGTGAAGTTGTGCATTTAATTACTAGTCCCTGATGAAAGGAGAATGGAAAGAAAACACTATAGAGGTAATAAACATCACCTTTTCCATCAGAGGACCACTTTCTGGCAATGGAAAATGGATGGAATTCTCTTTGGCAAATGGATAGAAATCTCTATTCATTTCCACACTGTCAAATAGTTGATCATCATTTCTAAAATAGACAAAGCCACACTCATTTTGTTCGGGAAAGTGGAACATATCCAATATTCTGTACAGATTTAGTTAGTAATTAGAAACTGAAGCATCTCAATGTAGTAAAGGCAACAGATTCTTAAGCAACAATACCTGGAATCAAACATCATCTCATTTGTTACAAGTTCAAACACATCTAGCAAGGCCTTCACAACTTTGTGCTGATGGTCTTTATCTCCCTCCATCTTATGACATTTACATCAAAATTATTAGAACTCGAAGTTACTAATTATACACATTTGTCAACACAAGTACTTAGCCTTTAGTTTAGGTCTAGGAAACAATTACCAGAAGTTCAGCTAGCTCAACAACTTTAGCATGTAGAGCTGGAAGAACTTTCAAGTTAAAGTTCTTTAGAAGACTTGTTTCTTGGATATGCTTTTCAATTTTGCTTAGTATATCACATATGATCCTAAATATGCATAAATAACCACCATATAAAAAATCATGTCAAACTTTTATAGGTTAGAAGTAAAGACAAACAAGTAACATCCACTAGGAGAGAAAATGATAAGATTCTACAGAATACAACTGTAGTTGAAGAAGGAAGATTGTATACAGATAAACATTCCATTTTATTTACCTTTTCTCAATGCTACCCACAACAAGAATTTCAAGCACGTATTTCAGTGACTGGTAACACTCTCTTACGGCATAAAACATGTATTTGTCTTTTGTAATTTTCTTGACAAGAATCTCTTCCTTTCCCTCAAAATCTTTAGCAATGGTCAAAGCTGTAGAAAACTAGAATATGTAGCAAGAGTTCATTAGTGAATAAAAAGGTGTACAGTTAATAATTCTACAACAGTGATCTCATAATATTTTGGATAAAATTTCATTACCTTATTTGCCAATAGGAAAACAGGCCAACGAACCTTAGCAGAAAACAATTCTGAAGACACAGGCATCATCATCAAATCCATCTCTCTGTTGAAAAAATCATTGTTAGGTTTTGGAATAAGACATAGCAGTGCAGTAAAGTTACAAAAAACATCACCTGTTACTAATTAAGTCTTCAAGACGAAGATGATTTACAATTTGATTCCATACCACAACAAATTTGGCAGTGGCATTTTTTTCATCCGGCAACTGCAACACAGATTAGTGTTAAACTTTAAGAGAACAGATATACTGAAACAATATTATCTTACTATTGCTAATTTAGACCACACCTTTTGAAATATATTGCTGAGGAGACCTTTTCTTTTCTTTTTACCACGTTTGGAAGATGGTGGGATAAGACAGACATTAAATGCTGAAGGTAAGGAATCAAATTTACTTCTCAGCATTCCAAGTGTCCTTATCTATTTTCAATTAGAGAGGTGAGATGACCATTTCGTTTCTGTGGGAAAAGAAAGAAAGAAGAAAACAAAAACCACAGCTTACCTCACCAAGGTGATGCAAAACACCATAAAGTCCACCAATTATTGTACAGAAAACAGAATACCAAATTTGTGTGTCCATAAAATATACCTTAATGGACATAGAATGAAATATTGTTAACCATTGATCAATATGGTTTTCTTAAAGAAAGAATCATAAGGAATTTTATCTAAACACATAATTCCTGATAGACCACTTCAATCAGTAGAGAATGTTTTTCCCCCCTATAACTTCAATGTAAGGACATTTATGACTATGATTCGAAGTTAAAAGCAAAGAAGTGTATGTGTCAGAGCAATGATTTAGACTCACAATTACTACAGGGCTCCATACAGCCACAATTGCACCTGCATTACTTTTGACTGCAGCACAATCAAACTGCTGTCAGAGACATTAACTGATTCCTTAAGTGACCAAAACAATTAGAAATGCACCATACCTTTTGGAAAAAGCTCATGCCATTCATACTTCTTTACACCAATTTTCATAATCTGTCTGGTAGGTGCTATGAGTGGTTTTATCTGCATGTATTGATATTGCTTTGGTCACTAAGAGTAAGTTGCTAAAACCAAACTAGTATATCCTCATAATTGATGTTCTGTTATTATTACCTCAAAACTGTAGCTAAACACAAATTTACATGATAACACCAATATCCAAAACAATGTGTACCTATATTGGAAGAAATTCAACATATTTATTTATATTAGGATGGATATACTAAAGCAATTAAATGTAAACAACCAGAACAAGCCAACAAGGTGATAGGATATACTTAAAAACTGAAACCTGGTCTTCTTGCATCCCCCGACCAACATAGATTCTAGGCTGTATGATAAAAAAATGTGACTCTCAAGTTACAACATCAAATGCCATGAATGACTATTATAGTCAATTACATGCACATATAAATCAGCGGGAAAATAATTTATACTTGTTTGTGAATTCTAGAACTGACTGACTAATGATGAAAAATCAACACATCAAACAGATATATAGTCCTCCCAAATGAAGGAATAAAAAGAATAGTTTTGACCAAAAGAGACATTCATTGCAGTAAAATATAATGTACATATAATGATATTACTGAAATGATGGAAGAAAAAAAATTCTGGACTCATTAAAGCAAGAAACAGACAAAAGTAGATACTGGAATGATTATTAAGATATGGCATGTTAATTGTATAAAAAATTCGTTAAAATGGTAAATTGGTCCAGCAATTCTGCAAAGTTAACACACTGTTGGAAAATATATTAACAAATAAGATGAACTTACCTGAGTCCACCAAGACAAAACTTTGCATATCTTGTAATTAGAGACCTCAATATACTTAGCAACAGCAGGGACAAAAAATAACAAAACTTCAACTGCATTAGTTGTCAGATATATTGCTGCTGCAACCATATAGGAAGTAAAGCACCATTCCTCAACCAAGCTTCCATACTTTGTGGAATAGCAAGTATATTTTCTTCTTGAATTAGCATAGCATACAGGAAGAACAATAGTCCATATAGTAGCTAAGACCAGCTTCACCACAAGTTTCACCTTTTGAGAAGATTCCATGGTATATCTTGCTTTCCACATAAAAGCAACGTCTAAAATTGCTGTGACAAAAAACATGGGAACCTTTCTTATCATTATTATATGAGAGGAAGACAGGGGCACACTATCAATATATAATGTCTAGACTGTTAATAGGGAAACTGAAAAATAAAATATAGAATCACAGATTAGCATGAGGCTGTTCTGTTTTTCTTGATCATTTGTTCATCGTTAAGATGGAATTGAATAATAGAGCTAAGTGTAACCTACCATCAATCATAAAGACTATGGTAAATAAATGTTTGCCCAAATTTCCATCCATGAGTACACTGACTAAATTCTATCAGGTATGGAATTTGTAACAATACTAGTATTAATTCTTTTAAGTACCATTGTCCAAACAAAATGCTTAACCAGAGACGGAATTTTGGATTTCCAAAGGCATTTATCAAAAATAAATTTCTCTTTATTGAAATAATAGATAGAGAAAATGGAAAAGGGATTTACAGGGATATACATTAGAGCAATCAAGTGTCAAAATTCTATTATCCAAATTGGAAGAGACAAATGAAGAGAAACAAGGAAAAGGAAAAGGGATTTCAATACTGAATCTTCTTCAATTAGATTTCATAAAAACTTTAAATTCCACAGAATGTTGAAACCATCAGATTTTTTAGAAGTTTTAGTTGAGAAATGAAATCAACCTCCCAACACAAATACCCCAAGAAGATAAAATATCTAAGGACTCAAGTGACTGGAAGTAGTCACTGAATTAGCATTGCAACATTTCTGGGGCATGCCATTCTACTCATTATAGTCTGGTCCCACAAGGAAGAAGGAAAACTGTTTTGGACAGCTGCTCTCCTCCTTAAAAAGCGGCCAATCAAAATATTTAACAGTTATTCCATATTAACAAGTTTACTTTTATTTGTTTCATCCAATTAAACAAACTTGAATGCCAATTAATGATATAAAAGAACACCATACCTTGAATAAGTTTAAGATATGCAGAGGTAATGAAGATGGTAATTATGTCCTCAAATACTACAGCATCTAATAACTGCAGTGGAGATCCCAAGTCATGACAAGCAATGATTATTATGGCCTGAGAACCAACAAAGAATTCAAATTTATAGATTATCTATCATAAGAAGCAGAAATTTGTAAATTATCAGCACTAGATTTTTGAGTAAACCTGAAGGGATAGAATAAAAAAGCTCCACATTCTATCAAAGCATCTAAAAATTTGCCAGAATGAACGGATCTCTACAAAATTTGTCTTTCCTAGCCATTGTTGTTCATGGATTTCCTCCCTTGTATCCTGTACAAGGAAAAATATAAACAGGTATATTATGTCAGCATAGAGTGGTAGTCTCTGACAGGTAGTAGAATTAGTCCAACCTTTCCTAGTGACACATGAAACAAAGAATACAAGAGAAATTTCATATAGCTTTAGTTTAATGTTTCAAATATCACTAATACAAAATCTGAAGTACAACGCATTTGAGAATTGCAGAATCACCTCTGGTTCTTCTTCATCCCTCTTTTCTCTCTTTTTCTTCTCTTTTGTTTTACCAGGTGACACAACAAGAGCATTCTTGACATCTGGTTCTGGTTTATTTCTAGGCTTTACAAAGAAAAAGTCATGGTCCAGACGCATGGGCCAACCAATTTTGAAACAATCAGGGGACCTGCATATATTGAACAGAAGAAAGGACGTGATGATATGGAAAGAAGACAACATAGACAACAACTGGAGAAATGTAATGTAATGCTGACCAGAAATACTCATTAAGATCATCATAGTTTCTCCATACAGAATAATCAGCCGCCCCTCCTTTGCTATTGGCAACTTCCTTTGGTTTGAACAGAAATTAGTTATATTGAAGAAGACAATCCAGAACAAAAGAGAAGATAGATTAGATAGTACCTGTCTTATAACGGTGTATATTGGGGTGACAACATTGTTAAGGAAAGACTCTGTTTCTCCTCCATATGCCGGCATGACCTTTTCCCATGTTGTTAAGCTGATAGCACCACTTAAAATTCCATGCAATTCATATGCCATCTTTAAAAACACAGAAAAAAGGACAAAAATAAATTTGAGAATAATCGTAGTTATTAGAATTTTTTATCATGAATGAAAATAGAGGTCGTGAGTGACTGTATGAAGCATTTATGTAACTTATAATCATATCATATTTACCAACCCAGTTTTCACTTTGAGATAAAAGAGTAAACTATAATAAACTTACTAAGATTCTATCAACAACAACGTTTGTCTCATGGATCAAACAACTCTATGATGTTCTATGGTGAGTCAAGGATTCAAGATTCTATCTATGAACCAAAATTTTATTACATGATCTTTGTTCATGAAATGTTTAAAATTCCATATGGCATTTGTAGTATCACATAAAAAGGACATGTTATGTTTATAAACTAATAGATACCTGTGGAGTCTAACATTGTTCTTTTATTTTAGAAAATGAAAAAAGAAAGAATGTATCGAGTTTCAACGTACATGATGAAAAATATAGCAGAGACATTCTGGCATGAACCGCAAATTAGCTGTCTCCCCCCATATGAGAAGGTAAAGCCCAATGTATAAAATTTTATATTGTTGGGCTTCCTGCTTCACTAAAGGTAAACTGCAAAACATGTAACATGCTTACTAAGTAAAACAGATAGAATGTTCAAACAAAACAATTTATGGTGTAAATGAAATAAATAAAACAGAAAGAAAGCTTGAAGGAATGAAGAATATTCAACAAAATAATAATAATAATAATAATAATAATAATAAGATGTATATTTAGTTACTATACTTTTGGTCAAACCTGATCAAGGTCCTTGTACTTTCATATTAATAAGTTTGGTCATCAAACTTAAAAAACATTTATATTTAGTCCTTCTTAACTTAAAAAATTGACCAAATTCATTGATATGAAAGTGTAGGTATGTTGACCATGTTTGACCAAAAATATAGGGACTAAAATTACATTTTTCCATCATCATCATAATATTAATAATCCCATAACTTAAAAAATAAAAATAAAAATCTCATAGACATACAGAGAAAGAGAAAAACATACCACCCGTCTTTTATCAGAAGAGCAAATACAAAATAAATTATTGAAAGTTACAATAGAATTAGATCAATAAACATACCGAATATTGCTTTTCCTTTCCAAAAACTTGCACCAGTTTGTATAGTTTTTGAAAAACTTTCTCATCAATTCATCTACACCTCCTTCCCCTAACTGATATATAAAAATGGCACAGTTTATATATAATTGTCGAATATGATAAAGTAAAACCAAAAGATACATGTTCAACAGAAAATACACCTTCAAAACAGATGTCTGGTTGTGAGTTTGACGAGTCTGCATATTGGCTAAGAGTAGAATAAGATGTTCCCTTTGGTTGGCCACATTGGCTTCCTAATGTCAAACACATCATATAGAATGAACAATCATGAAAGATTAGTTAGAGCAATGCTGATCATGCTTTACTGCATCATGTCCTCAAAACTGAACAACTGGGGAATTTATTCTATCCAATAAGCAGAATTATACAGAAGTAAAAAGGAAAGTGAGTCCAATTTAACTGGGAGAACTGACCTGGAATCCAAAACAATGCTGAAGAAAATCAAATAGATCCACAAAGGCTCCGTCCTTCTTGAAATCTTGCACTGGGGGTAAACCACGAACATTGCGAATAACTGCAATGGCAGCCTTAATCTGTATCAATTTTGTTAGTACACTCAGTCCATGATATTGCAATTGAGTCTTCTGTGACTTTGGACACAAGACATCAATGAAACGGGAAAATGTGAATCATTCAAGAAATATCAGACCTCAGACTTCTGCATAATCGCATGCTGAATGCATCCTTGCTCAAGTGGAAGGATGCTAAATTCAGTTTTTTTATGGATTGCATTTCCTTGGATAAGCGCCTATTTTGGAAAAAAAAAGTGAGAAACTCTAAGGAAAAGAGATACGTGGTAAATTGATTATATGCTTATTTTTTACTAAGCAGATTCCTGAAATTACTAGGAAAGGCAAGTACAAGATATATGAAAATGAAGAAATAAAAGGGTTCACCTGGGAACTAGCTGGATCTGTAACTGTCTTTAGCACCTCAAACATAACAGTAGCAATATCTCGGGCATTTATCAATCTCTCCCTTCGACTGTTTTGATATAAAACCATATGAGTTGGTTTAGTAGGCTATAAAGGCGTTTGCAAATTCGTGTTCAAAGGGAAAATGATGCACTTATAAGTCAAAGCACAGTAAGTTACCTTTGTTCTAGATCAAATGCTTTCTCATGTCTGATATAATAGTCCCTGTAAGCACGGTAAACATTTTTAAGTTCACGAATGTCACTTGTTCCCTTCTTTTTCGTAACATGCTCATCCTGAATGTCACAATTCACAAAACAACATGCAATAATTAACTTCCCCAACATTGTAAGCTAAACAATGCATCAAGTATTGTTCCCACCATCCCAGTATAATCTTATAAATGTTTCTGAACGGGGAAATTTAAATACAGACTAAATAAAATCTTTTATCTCATGCTTTTCTCGGGTATATAGATAAGTCACAACAGAAAAGCTTAAATAGATCACGTCTTAAAATTCCAGTGACTTTTTATTTAAAATATAAATCATTCTTAATTTTACTTCCACTCAGTTACTGCTAATTAAGGACAATTTCTCTTGACAGTGCGAGCTTCAACATTCTTGTTTACCTGTTCAAGTCGATGAAGTAGTGAAGTTTTGAATTGTCTAACACCCCTTCCACTAGAATTTTTGTCCAAGTTGTGTGCAATCACAAAGGCATGAACACGGCCTGCAAATTAGGTTTACTGGGACAATGTGAAATGCATATAATGATAACAATCAATAGAGAGTCTCATTTTTGGCAAGTATAGGACAACCTATAAAGCAGGAATATGTCAAATTCTAGAGAGATGCTTCATGATGGCTTATAACTTACAAGTTGAGTAAACACTCAATTCTTCTATAACATGTATACATGATTCTAATTTGTGAATTTCAACCAAAGTGAAAAGCCCAACACCTAAAATTTGCACTGTGCATGGTACAACTGTTTGCCAAGAAAAAAATGGTACTCTCCCTGTTTGGTTTACGCTTTTATTGAGATAATTTGTGCTTTCAATTAGTGCAATTTCTGGGTTGAGATTAAGGTAATTGGATAAATTGAGCCTCCTTTTCTAACTTCAATTTACTTTTACAAATATGCTAACTAATTAACTACAGTTAGCAAAAATAGCCTTCAGTGGTAATTTTATTAAGTAATCATCACCCTATTATGTAACAGGTAATAGCCCATTTAACTTGCACAACAACCACTGACAATTGTAGTTGCTCTGGGCGTGGCCTCCTAGATACCCATGTCCCACTGAGCAATCATACTTCTTTCAAAGTACATTGAAACAGCCCACTTTACACATAATCCTTAACCCAATAATTCTTCAACTAGACATTCCTAAAAATTAAAATAAAATAAAAAAGTAAAAATTCAAAGGTTTAAATAATTTATTTTGGTATTCTAAAAAAAAAAGAAAGTTGGTCTCTAAAAAATATCAAGATTATTTATTTTAGTTCCTATAAAAATTTTATTTACTTAGTTTTAGTTCCTTGTTACCCTTACACTGTTTTGAGTCCCTATACCCTATAGAGGGATTAAAATTACATCATTTTGGTAAATGCAGAGATTAAAGAAGAATTTTTTTTAACAGAGATTAAAGAAATGTGAATTTTTAAGGACTAAAATATATTAAGTTTAACTCAAATTCATATACTAAAAAAAACAGTTGCAGAAGACCCTCCAAATTACTTCCTTATAAGAAAAAAAAACACATGACACACCAACTAAAAAGTTAATTAATCATATTTAATTGCATCAATTTTAATTAAAACTAATCTTTTAGAAATAATAACATTAAATAAGTTAAAATTAATTGAAATTTTTTTTATATTTGATTTCAGAGGGAGTATAGGTCAATTTCACAAGAAACTGAATTTTTCCCAACAATCAACCAACACATGAAAGAGAGAGAGAGACTCAGATAGCAAAAAGGACTCACAAAGATAAGCAACACGAGGCTCTTCCTTTCCAAGCAAGTTGGCCACTCGAAGGAACCTTTGGATTTCAGAAGCAAAAACTGTTGGCAACCTTTCACTGTCAAACGGTTCTGGAACATATTCAACGTTGTTGCTTCCATTGGTAATGGCCAACGTGACATGGGGTGTCTCTGATGCTGATGCTGATGCTGATGCTGTTGATGTCTCTCCTCGCTCGAAATAGATGCCACCAATGGGTTCTGCAGGCACAATCTCTGACATTGCTGTGAGATACGAAACCAGCAAAAGGGTGATGACATGGATGCATGGTATATATGTTGAATCTTCTCCATAGTGTTTGCTTAGTGAGGTAACCTTTGGTGCACTTTGCTTTGTGGACTAATTTGGAAAGTTGAATGCATTCTTGCTTTTGCTTTTGGAGCTGTTTTTCATTTTGTTTTAGCTTTTGAGTGTGTGTCTGTGCGCTTTGCTTTGTGCACTGGCTGCAAAGCTTAGTGCAATTCTTTTGCTTTTGCTTTTGAAGCTGTTTTGGTTTTAGTTGTAGCTTTCTTTCCCTCTGAGATGAGAAGGAAAAAAAAAACCATAAACAAACACGTGTTCCTGACTCATTGCTTTCTTTATCAAAACTGTGAAGACTTCCTCCTATATAATATTTGCATAGTCCCAACTACGAAGACCACAAACACGAGTTGTTAATTGTGAATATAATAATAGGCAAGGATGTCCTGTAACGTGACATGCTTTGCTATAACAAATTTCTTAATGCTTAAGAAAGTGAGGTGCATGAAATTTAAAATATTGAATTCATAAAGGAAAAAGTTGCTCAGAACTTTTTGCTAGTACTGTAATTGCTATCCACCAACTATTCAACTGGTTTGCTCCATACCAATTGTTTTATAATAAGGCGTCAGCAAACATAACATTTAAGAGAAATGTTATTTGTTCAATAATTTGTATTTATACAAAAAATTTTACACAGAAAGAGAAGAGAAAAAAAAAGTGAAATGTAATTATTGACGTGATAGAGAGAAAAAAAAAGTGAAATGTAATTATTGACGTGATAGAGAGAGAAAAAAAGTGAAATATATTGTTGTATATATAAACTGTTGTATATGATTTATTTTATGAATAACACAACTCAACATTTAAATGGAAAAAGAAACAAAAAAAGTATTCATCACAACTTATTAAATCCCTAGAAATCAACGAAAAAATTATTGAAAAAAAAAGATTCAAGGGTATAAAAATCAAAACATAAAATACCTTACCTAGATATCTCAAGTGAGCAAATAATAGCTTCTTTTCTTCAGATTTTGATGACAAACTCAAATTCCTTTTGCTAGTCTGAATACCCATCAAATTTAGAGCATTAATATCAACCCCTAAAAATTGAGATTCATGACATTTGGCTGCAATGTTAATTAATTACATTTCCAGTGTGGTATTAAGGTCACCATCCTAACAGTCTAGTTCTCGATGGTCATATCCATAACGCACTTTCGAGAGGCTTGGAGTGACTAAATTTCCATGGCAGAAAGTCCTTATATTGGGACATCCAATCACACGTACTGTTTGAAGTGCTAGAAACTTGAAGTTGTAACTTACCTTGCATAAGCTTGTAATTAAGCCTTGGTAAGCCGTACAGTTTCAATTCCTCTAATTAATACCTGGGAATTGGATGACTTGTTTTTACTCTGGAGCGGTCTGTGTATCAGTGTTCTTTCATAAAAACTATCTCACGTGGAGCATCACCTTTATTCCCACTTCCGGGTATTAATTCCTCCGAGTTCGTAGAAGCAAACTCACCTAATGCATCGCCCTTCTTCTCACTTTCAACTTTCTGTTCCTCCAATTTCGTTGAAGCAATCTCATCTTGTGCATCACCACTATCACTCGTTTCAACAATGGTCTCTTTTTTACTAGACCTCCATATTTCAAGCACTTGGAGCTGTCGAAGCTCCTTAGCCACAACAACTGGAAAAACATGATGCAGGCCTAGACTTGAAGTAATTTTTATTTTATTCAGCTTGCAAAGAGAATTCGGAACTTGTTGATTAATCATGCGACTGATAAGCAGTGTCTCCAAGTTGGGGAATGCAACCTATCATCGATCAGCAACATATTAACATATATTCTAATAACTAAATGCATAAATACGTGTTGGATTCAATTGGTAAGTCTAACTCAACGATGCTCACCTCTTCTTGTCGGACAAATATCTCCACCAATATAAAGCACCCTTTAATCTCAAGATGTTGCAGTTTGACGAGTGCTCTAGCTGGCGAGGATGAGAACAAACTTTCTAACCATAAACAACCTCTCACTTCCAAAACCCTCAAGTTTTGACTGTAAAAGTGGACTGCAAGTTTGTCATCCCATATCTTAACTTGGTTTGATGCATGACAGCTTCAAAATTTCAAGGTTGGGCGTTGCAACTTATTCACATACACAATCTTATCAAATGTTATTCTACACAGTAATTGATACGGGAAAGAAAATTGCGAAGATAAAGCATATTTTTTGTATAGTTATAACAAATATCAACCACTAAGGATAAGTGTTACTTATCTTGCCTGCTAGTGGGTGGGTTCGAAAATTAAATCTATTGCCATGTATACTTTGAAACCTATGAGATTGGGTTCTGACAAAGTACAATATTTATTTATTATTTTTATTTTTTGAGAAAGCACGTACTAGTTGAATATTTTGATTTTGCATAAATAAGTTAAAGAAATTAAACAGTGAAGAAGCAATTGTATAATTATTCATGTGTTTACCTTTTGATTAAATAATGTCACGGTAGTTGATTGATCATGCTTATCAGCTGTCAATGGAAAACAAAAACTGCGAAGGGTATATAAGTTATAGAATGTAAGAGAATGCAATTTAGGGAGTGTGATCTTGGGAATTTCTTTCTCATCTTCAAGTTTTTCCTCGGATATAATCACTTCCATATCTCCACAATCAGAAATCTCCATCTCATGAAGTTGAGAAAGGTTTTTGGCCAGGGAATACAAAAGTAATTTCTTCAACTTATGACAACCTTGGACTTTAATAACTTGCAGTCTTTCAAAGGAATGAGTTGGAAGTGTACTGTAGCTTATGTCTTCCATATTTTCCAGATTGCTAAGAATCAGTGTCTCCAAATTGTGGAATGCATCGGTACTTTGGATATGTAGGTGTCTTAATTGTGGAAAACTTTCCCCCTTCCATTCATAAGACACATTATTATGGTTACCAAAATTCAATTTAGCTAATCGTAAGTCCTCAACTGTTGTGAACAACAATTGTACCCAACGATTTAAACAAATATTTGTTTTCAAAGAGTGGTCAAGCTTAAGTGTTCTTGAATTTTCACGAGCATCCCCAAACCATTCCCATGTATTGCCAATAAATATGTTGTAGCTTCGTAGCTTTCCAAAAACAAACATATCTTCTTGTAAAACTGAAATATCCTGGATTGATAAGTCCAAAGTTGTTAGCTGATTCAAATTCCTTAGCCCACCTAGACTTGCATTGTTGGTTTCACCTTTTCCTTCTTCAACCTCCCATTGGATATTACAATTACCCATATATAACTCTTCCAAATTTGTTAAGCTTGATAAAAGATTTGCAGGGATGGTTTTCAGTTGATGGCAGTTTGTTAAATCTAGCATTCGAAGACAAACTAGCTGTCCTATTTCTTTGGGGAGCTCTTGAATTTTAGATCTTTCAAGGGTGAGAATTTCCAACCTTCTGAGTTCTGCAACTATTGCTATATCTTCCAATACACATCCATACAGATTCAATGATATAAGGTTTGTCAAGAGACGAAGAGAAGGTAGTGGGGAAGGGGCAAACCTCATTCCATGTAAATTATTAACCTTTACTTCTCTCGTCCCAGAGAAAAAGTTATCGGGGATTGTTAAGTAGCCATGATTTCTTCTTAGTGATATTAGCTTCAACTCTGGGCAATCCAACTTCTTAGGAAGCTCATCGATATTATATGAAGGCAAATTAATATAATGGCATTTTTGAAGCTGATCTATGTCCCATTGCTCCATTTGTGTGAATTTCTGTTCTTCATTATTCAGGTGAGTTCTAGAGGCCATTGCTTTAGCCATGTCAAACAGCAACATGCATTCTAATATACTCAATTTCACCTTCAAGCAACAATGAAGAAGCCCTAAGATCATTTATTAATTTGTACAATTCATTTCTTCCCTCTGTTAATGTCTGCAGATCTCCATATAATCCCCAATAACATGAAAATAGTTCCCCAGAGTGGATGCGGTCTAGTCCAAATGATGCAATGAATATGAACAATGACTTTAGTTCATCACTTTTTAAATAATATGATAACAGACAAATTCCTTAAACTAGCCTTGTTCATAAAATCTTTTCAATTTTATTAAGTTTTCCTTCCAAGTAGAGACATGCTTTTTCCGCAAAGCCTTTGCTACAATAACTATAAAAAGGGACAAACCATCACAACATTTGGCCACATTTTGTGCAATAGATTTATCTTTATTGTTCATTCGGATATCATCACCTGCAATCTTCTCAAACAACTTCCAACTATCATTGTCAGATAATACCTCAAGTTTAAAATCTTTTTGAGTACCCATCTGACATTTAAGCACATTTAGATATTCAGATGTCAACACTAACTTGTATCCTTTGTGGTCATCACCAAAAGGAATCCCCACTTCTGCCAAATCAAGTTTCCCACAAATATCATCCAGAATAACAAGAATATTCTTCTCCTTTCTTATCCTTTGACGCAATTGATCCACTCTCCTTTCTTTTGTCTCTTCATCCAATTTCAGACCCAAGGCATTAGCAATTTGGCCTTGAATGTTTTCAACATCTGGAGAATTGTCTACCTCGGCCATAACTACAGCATCAAATGACCCATCTTTCTCAACTTCGCGGGCCAACTCTTTCACCAGTGTTGTTTTGCCCACACCATCAGTCCCATACAACCCAATCTTGAAGATGTTAGGATCCTTCAATGCTTGTTGAATCTCTTTCAGTGTTGATGGTTTAGAGTAAGAAATTCTATCGAAATTTCCTTCTTCTAGGACTTGATAAATCTCTTGTGTAATCTTCTGGGATTTCTTGCTGTGCTGGTGCCTAAACCGTAAATTGGGAAAGTATCTCATACAGTTTGCATGGACATCATTCTCAATTATAAGTTTATTTGCCTCAGCAACAGTGGCATCCACTTTCTTCAGCCAGATCTCCACAACATTCACAATCACTTCTCCATTTTTTGTAGCTTCATCAACAGAGTCTCGCACACTATTTTTGGTAGCCTCCAGCTTTTGGACCTCGGTTTTGAGGCTTTCAAGGTTGCTTTTATAGGAAGTTATGTAACCAAGACCAAATTGACTTGAAACAGGTTCAACTTTGGATTCAACAGTTTTAGAATCCATTGCCACACCACTTGCTTCTTGACTTCGAAATTCAATTATTGTTTTAAACTAGTAACAAAACCAAGGGATCTGTAAAACAATATGCAAGGTATCAGAAAACAGAGTATAAAAAATTACTCATGTGAGAACAATTTTTAGCTATATTCATGTGTTTATTCAATATTGCATATCTAAAATATGTTTGTAGGTCTAAAGAGGATTCTAAAATATTTTAATTTTGTAAAAAAAATATTGTTATTAACATTTTTCACACAATATAACTGTCGAGTTATAAATTAGGCTATTTTTGTGTATATGAATAGGTAAAAATTAATTTTGGATTAATTTAAGATTGTGTAGATATTTATATTTTTTTTGCTTAAATACACTTTTTATCCCAAATAAATATTTAATTTTTGTGTTTTTTTTCTAATAAACTTTTATTTTACATTAATTGTATTATTATTATTTTTAATATAGTATAAACTATAAAATGTGAGACCATATTAAGAATAATATATACTAAATTTATATTATATATTTTATTAAAATAAATTGTGTTCTTAGTGGTTAATGAACATTTAAAACACTCCAAGATTTTGGGTTCAAGTTTCCTCAAGCCTCTTTTTAAAAATTCCATCCGTAGATCAATATAATATTTGTTAAGATACTTTTGGTGTTTTTTTTTTTTTTTGCCGATGAAATTATAAAAATTGTTGTGTCTTGCATGAATTTCTATTTTTTGAAATATGGTAAATTTTCATCAATCTTTTTTTGTAAACAAGGTCAATCCAGCATGTATGTAGGTCTAAAAGAATTAAAAAATATTACAATTTTGTTAAAAAAATATCGTTTTAGCATTTTGCCCACAATAACTGTGTTGAGTATAACTATAGCATTGATTGTTTAGAGTATAACTATGTGTAATTTTGTCAATAATAAATAACAATAAAAAGGTAATAAATGATTAATATTTTTACGTCAATTCCTCCTCCTTTTACGTACGTCTCTGCAATTAGAAACAGAAATTGATCTTGACGATTAAATCTGCACTGGTTGAGATTTCTTAGGCTTACCCCACCCTAATATCGTCATCCCCCAACCAGTCTCCTACACACCCTAATTTTTTATTTTGCAAGTGAGAGTATTCAGAGTAGTGAGACGGTGAAAATGAGAGGCAATCACATAAGCTAGCATTCAAAATTAAAAATAAAATAAGGATTGAACTAAAAATATTATAAATAAAGTGGTATTTCAATAAAACATTAAATTAAAAATAAAATATAAAATTTGTTATAAGTTCTCAGGTTTAAATTGTAAAAAGAAAATTCAAATTTCATTGTTGATGTGTCTATGTAACCGCTTTTTTAAAGATGACTCTTTGGTACATTTTTAATAAGAAAATATCTTTAAAAACTAATAAAAAGACGTCAGCGTATCTTATAATTAATAAAGTCAATCCATTCATCATTTAATGCTCATAAACCCTTTTTTTAATTCTTTTACTTTTTATTCAAAGATAACAGGCTCCTCACATTTCACTATTAAATATGGTAAAGGTTAACCGGTTACGAAATAAAAGAAGAAATTTTTTATTGCAATGCATAAAAATTGTGATGTTCACAACTTTTTTTTTCATGTTTTCCTATGAATTTTACATTAAATATTTTTTATTTTAACTTTTTAATCAATATTATACTGGTGGTTAACAATACCCATTAAATATTGTCGGTAGTATGAGGTATTTTATCACGTTAATCTAAACACCTTAAAAATCGATCTGAAAGAAAATCAATACTAGCTGAGTTTTATCACGAGTAGTGCTTAATTACCAATTAAAAGAAAGAGAATCGGTGAGATTGGTCTGAACCCAATCTCGTATATGATATGGATCTAATGTAATGCAACCAATTTATTTATATAATTTTTCAGTTCATCGTCTCACACATTCAATGGATGTGAAAGTTCCGATTTAGTGTTTACAATATGAACAAAAACACAATTGTTCGTCAGAGTCACAAGTTCCAGTTTGCATCTTATGGTGCGTAAATTTTATTGCAACGAAAGTCGCAAGGATTGCTCAATTTGTCACAATAAGCCAACATTGAACGCTGTGATTGGGTCTAATAATGAAGTCATTTTATTTATATATTTATTTTTTCATCGGCTTACATACTATTAAATAGGTATGAAAGCTGTGATTGTTATAGTTAAACTTTATATTTAACATAAATAACAAACACATACATGGAACTTAATGCCACAAGCTCCATGTGCTGCGGGTGATCCAAAATGTTGTTGGCAAAGAAGTTCGCAAGGATTCTTGAATATTTCACAATGAACTGACAAGCTTTCTACCACACAATTTGGTACCACTGTCATTTGCACTTGTTTTCCTACACCAAACCATATATTCAGTCAAATACATAATTAATCTTGTCAAAATTCATAACACACAAAATAGAACTGAATATCTTGAATTTGTGAGGAGTAGTGCTTACCAGAAGCAATGAAGACAACAAGCACGAGGATGGGAAAATAAAAAGGGATTTTCATTTTCTTGATATGGGAAATAATCCTATATAGCTTTGCTTTCTATTGTGATAGATCCCATGGAAGAGAGGTATTCCTTACGTATTTATATGCTCCAAATTACAAAGAGACAAACATAAAATAAAAAACCTCCTTGACATTGTTTATGTTCAAAATAATTTTTTTTCACGACATTTTTTACAATTCTGAACGGTTTGTTTAAGGTCAGAGACGATAAATGTCCCTCGACCATTTGGTGAGATTAGTGCATTTAGTATGTATAATATTAAAATATTGTTTTAATACACCCTCTATTTCAAATTGATTTGCCTGTCAGCATTAAAAAAATCAAATTGATTGACTTTTTCATCAAATTTCAATGAAACTTTAAAAGTTTTATTCTAATTTCTCCTAAATAAATATTATTGTTTTGGAGTACTTAATAATAATGCATTTATAGAAATTAAAAAATAGAATAAGGATATTTTAGCAAAATTGTCTAATTAATTGAGCTATTAAATTTTTTTCTTAATATATGTAAATAAATATTAAATATAAAATAATTTAGAATAAAGATAAACATGATATCAGGACGTTTAAAATATTTATATACTATGTTTAATTAATTAAAGTAAACCCTTTAAAATGCATCGACCTTATTTAATGGTGAAATTTGAAGTGTGCGTTATCTTTGAAGAAATGTAAAAGTAATATTAAAAAAGACTTGACCATTAATGACTATTGGAATAACTATTTTTTGACGGGAGACTATTGGGATACTAACGTTTGTTTTGACTTTTTAGAAGATATTTTCTTCTTAAAAATTTACTGAATAACATCTTCATGAATACTTGACAATTTCATCTTGGAATTACAAAAATCTATTTTAAAATTCTTGTAGCAAAAAAAAGTTTTTTTTTTTGAAGAAAAGTAGCAAAAGAAAAGTTTCTAGTTATACTTATACTTGTGAGTGGAGTACAATTATATATTTATACTTACCCACAATTGTTTCATAGTACTCTATCTGAGTGTCGAATTCATAAGAACTTTATTTGTATTTAAATTTAATTTATAAGAGATAAGAAATTTAAATGTAAAATTTAAAGAAAATAAGAGATAAAAATGATAAAAAAAATGTAAAATAGAAGATTAGGCGATAAAGATAAAAATGTAAAGAGATAAGAGATTAAAAGAAATAAGAAATGTAAAAGATAAAAATAATGATGTTTAAAGATAAATTCATAATTTAAATATGTTGGAGTCTAGCGTGCCAAAACTAATGACGTAATGTTAATAATTTTCTCTATCTAATGATATGATGTCTGTTTCCACCCACATCTACTAAGACAATATGTATTTGGTTTCCTGCATGAAGAGCTTAATCTATCTATTATTTTCTCCCAAATTTCTTTACAAAGATAAAAATAATAAATCACATAAAGATTAGAGATGCATGAATTGGGCAAAACGGGTATCAATCTATTTATAGCAATAATTTCATTTAGATACTCTTTCTAGTTCTTTAAAAAATAACCATTTTTAATGCATTATCCCCTAAATACTATATGGATGACTAGACCATAATGAACAATTAAGCATGGAAAGCAATAGAAACATGATTGCATTAAATAGATCATAAGAAATAGTTATATTACAAGAGTTGGTATGTGAGACTCCCAACAATGGGGTTTAGTCTCTCATTGTAGGTTTTACACTTTAGGAGTTGATATGGATAAAGAGAAGCAGTTAATGAACATAGAAAAAAGTTTCCCTTGAGATACTCAGCCTAAGGTAGCTTAATTTTCACGTGACCTCGCGCTTAGTACAGACTTTTGCGCTAAGCGCGTCTTTGGGTTTCTTCGTGGGCCTTCTTTACACTAAGCGTGAGCTGACCGCTAAGCGAGGAGATACGCTGTGCCTGTCTTGTACGCTAAGCGAGCTGTCCCAATCTTCAACTTTTTTTTCCAGACTGTTCTTCCTATTTTTGCCTCAATTTTCCTCTAAAACATTTGAAATCTTCTTCTTTTGAATCATCCTAATCAACAACTACAAAGATATTAATTTCTTTATTATTTCATTAAAAATAATTGTAAAGTAAAAAAATTACAATCATTCTTAACCAAAATTGATTATCAAATTAACTCAAAATTTGTCGTTATTGTATATTAATTACTTTTGTGTAATCATAATTAATAGACGATAGAACAACTAATAAGATTTAACTTAATTGGTTAAAACAATGTGCATGAGTTATTCCAAATTAAACTCTTAATATCTATCTTTTATTATAATAACATTAATAATAATAACAATTTAAATATATATAAATATTGCGCACGCGCAAGACATCTAAGTGAAAATTTGGAGCTTTGAACAAAGGACCAAGGGTGTTGCTAGGTGCACCAAGTGTTATTGCTGGTGCACCCAGCATCACTTGATAATGCCAAAAATACCCCTCCACTAGTAATACATGCGGATCAGGGTGATCCGTAAAACACCCGCGGATTAACTTGATCCACGAAAGTCTCATGCGGATCAAGTTGATCCGTGTAAGACTCACGGACCAAATGCGGATCAAGTTGATCCGTAAGTCTTTTACGTATCAATTTGATCTGTAAGCCTTATACGGATCAACTTAAAGGGCTTACGGATCAAGGGTATTGTAGTTCTTGGTTCAGGAACTTTTCTTCGTCACTGTGGTTGAAAAAATCGAAGCCCCTCTCTCTGCAATAAAGTGAAACACATCAGAGAAATTTAATTCAATTCAATGGATGCGAATCACGAGCAAATTGTTGTTGACGTTGGATCGGTGGTGGAAGCTGTTTCTGCTGATGACGGTCATGCTTTTCTCTACAACATCGAAAGTCTTTGCGTGCATTACCATGAAAATGTAAACGTTTTTCTCCTCTAACGTTTTTTCAATTAATTCACTGTGTCGGTTTCTTCTTCTTTTTCGCGCATTTCCTGCGTTTTGTAACTGAGCTATTCAATTTTCCATTTTTTTTCCTCTTCTGCATTTAATTTGTATTCAATTTTCCATTTTTTTTCCTCTTCTACATTTAATTTGTATTCAATGCACCATTTTTTTCCTCTTTTGCATTTAATTCGTATTCAAAGCACTATTTTTTTCCTCTTTTGAATTTAATTCGTATTCAATGCACCATTTTTTTTAACTCTTCTTTTTCCTTCCTAATTGCTCCCTCAACGTTTATGAAGTTTTAAACATTGAGCTTTGTTTTTTTTTTCTTCCAAAGTCAAATGCGTTTGATTCGTATTCAATACTCAATTTTTTTTACTCTTCTTTTCTTCTTTCTTAATTTACTCGGTGAACGTTTCTGAAGTTTATTGAGCTTTGTCTTTTTTTTCTTCCAGAGTCAATGCGTTTAACTCGTATTCCATACTCAATTTTATCTACTCTGAAGTTTAGAAGCCTTACAGATCAACTTGATCCGTAACAAATTTACGGATCAAGTTGATCCGTGAGCAACTTGCAAATCAACTTGATCCTTAACAAACTTGCGGATCAACTATGAATCAACAAAACCATATGCAAATCACATTATCACCTACGCAGATCAAGCAGAATGAGTTGGGTGCACAAAAAATACTTTAAATATACTCGGGAATATTTTTATCTTTGCACGTAGGGTGCTAGGTGCGCCAGCAATAATACTAGGTGCACCTAGCAACTCTCGAGGACCAAACATCATGATAATTGTCAAGTCTTTCATTATCACAAAATAGTATTCTTGTATTACAATTAACTTGGAGTAATGTTCTTTTACATATTTTTTTTCAAAAATACAAATATAAAAAATACTTTTTAATAATAGTATTTTTTTAAAAAAAATTGTTTTAGAAACTAATATCTGATTTTGATTTTTCAATTTCCAGTTTCTATTATTTTGACTAATCGCTCATCACATCTACCGCCCAGCTTGGCCAGGTAATTTGCATTATGATTACCTTCCCATAGAGTATATATAGTGTTAGACCAATAATTTATGAAGATCTATCTATGGTGTTAATAAAAATAAAAAATA
The DNA here is from genome assembly GCF_004193775.1 of Glycine soja. Taxonomy (NCBI): domain Eukaryota; kingdom Viridiplantae; phylum Streptophyta; class Magnoliopsida; order Fabales; family Fabaceae; genus Glycine; species Glycine soja. The sequence goes on along the minus strand of NC_041012.1, from coordinate 44,092,937 downwards.
AAAATTAAGCTGATGAGTTCATCCACACACCTAACCCATTTACTTGCCAAAAGAGACAGGATAAACATATTAATAATATGATATAATCCAATCTGTTTCGTCATCCCAATGGGTGATCCAGGTACCATTATTTGATTTGTTGTTTAATTAGAAATTGCACTTAAGTTTTACATTCAACCAATAAGCTTTGATGTGTACACGAAATTAATTAATATCTAATGAAGTTTTAGAAAGGAAAAAAACAACAACTTACAGGAGGTAAGAATTTTAATTTAAAAATAAAATGTATGTTGAGATTAATGGTATTTTTCTGTTACAAAATTGATGGCATTAAAATCTTTTTTGGATAGGTAAGGTATGCGAATATATATACCTGATAACTTCAGTTGGTGGTAGATACTGTGAAGGAGGCAATAATATACAACCTTTATCTCTTGCTGAATCTTGATCCGGCTGAAAAATTGAAGAGGCAATGCAATTGATTTTAATGATTTAGGTGATGCTACTTTATCGAGTAGTAGTATTGGCTCTGTGGTTAATGGCAGGATTAATATTCATTATAAATATATGAACCTTTGGAGTGAAATATTCAGAAAGCATAAAAGAAAAAATAAAAAGAAAAGTAATTACCACTAAATACACTTCTGCTATTATGCTTCACTCTGTATTGATCTCTACAGAAATGTCCCTCAACTCTTTCTCTCTTCATACTACCTATTCATTTCACTTCTTTCTATTGTTTCAGGTCAATGTTCAGCAGCATGTAATAGTATAAATATAAATATATAATAGTTGTTTTCTTTCCCACTCTTTTGTTGGTCCTTACACATTTTATTTTCCTTGGTTGTATTGTTTGGAAAACAGAACAATGAGTGACCCCAAAAATATATTAAAGATAAATAATAAATTAATGATTTAACTTTTCAATTCCAACTTGTTATTAAATTTTATTTTTCACTTTAAAGAAACAAAATTGTTCTGTTAATTTTATTGTGTTTTGTTTTAAAAAAAGATATTTTGTAAACCAATCTTAGAAACGGTTTTTGAGGAGAAAATAAAATAAAAATAAAAAATGTTTGTTAACTTTGCTTTTAAAAAAATGTTTGAGATGAGAAAATAAAATTATAAGAAATAAACTAATTTTAGTAAATTTGTTTTCAAATCATATATGTTTTTAAAACAAAATAAAGAGTAAACTCATTTGATTTACAAATGAATCAAAGGATTCAACTAACAATCTAAAGCCTCTCCTCATGCATGTTTTCTATCATAACTTGTGCTTCCGGTAGCAGAGAAAACAAGATGAAAGGCATTATATTCTTCAAAAATTGGTGATGTACTACTACTACTCCTGCTGCATAATGGCAATGCCAAATGATGCTTGGATGCTGGAACAACCTTTGTGTGTGTGTATATATATTTGTAAGTATGTTACCGTACCATTACAAGCTTAGGTGCGTGAGCCTTTATTTTAGTGTATATACCAGTTTAAGATACTAAAACCTTTGTGATTTCTTGTGTATAGATCTTTCAATTAGAGAAAAACATTGCAAGGAGCTTAAAAATAAACGACAAAACATTTAAAAATGCAATTATAAATATTGTTTCTCAAAAATGATATTTAGACGGTTCACCACTTTGTAAAACATAACTGAAAAGAATGACGTACACACCCATAGTTGTTTGATTCAGTTAGTATAACATGGTCTGCTTGCTTTGTTCAAATGACTATTTCATAACATTCAATGAGCATATTGTCATTGCCTCATTGGTAAAATAAGCTGTAACTGTTGCATTTGCCCGATATCCAAATTGCTATGGAAAAGTTTTATTATTTCCTCTATTTTCTTTTTTCATTGTTTGAGGGATAAAAAACTGTCACTCCTTATTTTTTTTTCACTTTGTTCTGCTCAATAAAATTTCTTGTCTCAAACAAATTATTTAGTTCGGTGAGAAGAAATTATCGTAGTGTAAGGTTGACACATGTCTAAATATTGTTATTGGTTACCTGGTTTTACCAGGAGCCTTTGGAACTGCAAATTGCAAGGACCACGTCCTGATTTCTGCAGGATAACACACCTTGCTTATATGTAAGTTTAGTTATCTCATTTTCTTTTAACTCAGTTTATGCATTAATGTTTTTGGATTCTAACTGTAGGCTGCACCAGACAAAATGAGGAGTTAGATGTCATGTACTTGTTTAAAAGACAGTTCAAGACTGTTTGTAATGGTTTCTACTGATTTATGTTTGTTTATATTCCAGTGACCTCAGTTGCATGAATCAATTCCTACTAATAAGCTTTCAGACAATATCACAACCATGTAAGAACCTCTATTGCTTAAATAATAAACAAATTTGGTCTTGCATTCAATTATTTGGTTTCCCGTTGTGGATATTTTCCTCTTATGTTAAGTGGTTGGAGAAAATCTTCAAAATATGATTACATGGATTGCATATGATCTTATTGTTTTACCTATGGGGATGTGTGCAGTGACTTATCAAACAACAAACTACCTGGAACAATTCCATCCAACTTTTCGGGTCTTCCATGTCTTCAGAAATTGTAAGTTGTCTTTTGTTTCACCCTTTCTTCTTCTATGTCAAATTGAAACGTATACCGTTTGTATAAACCAAATAACACTAAGTATGTATCACCTTAATTATCTTACTTACAAAATGTATTTTGTTGTATTTCTTAACAATACATTATTTTTAATTTTTTAAGTTCTAGTTTTATGAAATATGCTATAAAACAAATAATTTTTTTAAGACATATTTTCTTATGACAGGTAAATTGCAAACAATTCATTAAGTGGCAATGTTCCTTGTACCACTTGGAATCTTGGATATAAGATTATTGTTTGTTGACGTAACTTTATTGAGTAAATCAGTATAAACCCTTATGTTCTTTTCTCCCTATCCTTTCCTCTCGTGTTTTATTGGACGAAGCTTTCAAACTTGCTTTAAAAGGTTGCTTTGCAAAAGGTTTTTATAATTGCACATGCATATAATTCAATCTCTCGTCTTGTATGTTTATTGTTCTTTTAACTACTGCTACCACCTTCTCTTTTCATAATGCATTGGAAATTTGGTTTTTAATTCATGGTGGAACGAGTAACGTGTTTAATTTGCATAAACATTAAACAAACTCCCAAACCTATCTATCATGTTTTCGTAAATCAAATATGGTTTTATGGTTTTTCCCAATATTTTTCTAAATCAAATAATGTTGGTGGCAACTCCATTTTTCTTAAGAATTTTTGCTATTTCACCTCGATCTTGGTCGTGACACTAGGTTTGTATCTCTGCACAATTATAGAGAAAGTTTTTATTCACGAAATAGATCAATAATCTCTATAAAGGTGATCAAATCTCGGGAATAAAGGAAAGAAAATACATGCACAAAGATAGGAAAATTAACTTCCACTAAAATTATCATATAAAGAATCAAAAAGTGAAAAAAGGGATTTTAGCTAGACATTGAAAAGTAAAAGATAAAGGATAAAGAGAAAAGTCCAATAATGCTTGAAGAGATGTGAGCTTCCACCCTAATAGTCCTCATTGTACCAATAAAATTGCAAGAGGAAGAGAGAAAAAACACTAAATGACGACTCCAAATTAGAGGATTGAAAAGTGATCCCCTAATCCTCTTTTGTTCTTCCGTTTTGTTCATTTTCCCGCTAGCTTCAACTAAAGCAAATGTCAAAAGCTTTTCTAATCTTCCTTTAATTCCTAAAAATATTAACAAAAGAAAAATAAGAAAATCAACATTGATTACACTAGAAAATTATATTAAAAACAAATAACATTCTCCATTCTAAAATTCTTAACTTATTTATTTGAAGACAAAATGAAATAAAATCATAAAAAGTGACTAAATATTCATTAAAGGTGATTGGAAAATTAGACAATCTAAAAAGTTGTCAGTAGATTATATGACGCATGTTCGTGTAAAGTGATATGCTTTGCCATATCTAAGAAATTTCTTACATCTTAAGAAAGTTCACACAAGATAAAACTCCATGAACTTGGCCAATTTTCATGAACTATTTTGGTTGGCTTAAATTTTGATTAAAATAGCCACACGCGTTATAGCAACAGCAGATATAAGTTGTGTTTTAAAAATAATGGCACATTCAACCAAGTAATTAATACATACAACAAAGGTGCATGGAAATGTAAGATATTTAGTTGACGAAGAAAATATTCCCTGAAACTTGTCCTACTAGAGTAATAAAAAAAAATAATGTGAAGAACGATTAAAACAATAATGTGAAAAGGAAGTTAAGAAAAGAAAAAAAAAAAAACAATCTGATGAACGATTAAAAGAATAATGAAGATATAAGAATCAAAGCACAAATATAATAGCCATATCTCAATACCTCCAGAGTTCTGATGATGAATTCCAATCTTGTTCTGTATTGTGGAAACTAAGCAATAAAAAAAAAAAAACAGAGCATTATTCTTAACTGCAGAAGTTGGAGTAAGAATTGAAGTTGGGATCTTGAAGTTTTGTTGACGAGCTCAATACCTTTTAGTGAAAATTGTTCTAGTGGTAGTATTAAGGTCGTCATCCCAAAGTTCTTTTGATCCCCATTCATATAGCACCTTCTTGAGCCTTGGTGTGGTTAATTTTCCATGACAGAAAGTCTCCATCATGGAACAGGCATCCAACTGTACCATTCGTAGTGATTGAAAATAGAAGTTGTAATTTCCCCGGCAAAAGCTTGTGAGCCTCGGTAACACCATCAATAATAATACCTCCAATTTCATAAAATAAATTTCACGTAATGGTGCATCATTCTCATTCTTGCTTCCATAAATTTCCTCTAGCTTATCACAACAACCTATGCTTAAAAAGCGGAGTTTTGGTAAACTTTCGGCCCTTGATGGCGTTATAATATTTACCACTCCATGACAACTACCTACATCCAATTCATCTAAATTCGGAAATAGCACGGAGGGCTGGACTATGGTATTCATATTATCACAGCCATCTACTGATAACCGTGCAAGGTAAATATTCGTCATATCAGAACTATCACTTTCTTCAACAATATTCTTTATGACACAGCGCTTCATATCAAGAGATTGGAGCTGCCGAAGCTTCTTAGCCACAGAGATTGGAAAGACATAATCAAAGCCTTCACAGTCCTCAAAGATAATTCTTTTCAGCTTGGAAAAGGAATTTGGAGCCAGTTGATTAGGCCATATTGACTTCAAATCACACATACTCTTGATAACCAACTCCTCCAAGTTTGGAAGTCCAACCTACAATATATTTATTCCAGTTGAATACATAAGTGTCGTATCTACTTTAGAAGACAAACTACAACTATAGTTACATTATTATTCCATTCTGCAATGTTTAATTACCTCTTCTTCTTCTTGGACAAATATGTCCTTCAGCATAGAGCAATTAACAATCACTAGTCTTTCTAGTCTGACCAGTGCTCTAGTCACAGAGGATGAGAACAAACTTGTTAATCTATGACAGCTGTAAACTGACAAGCTGGTCAAGTTTTGAATGCAGGAATAGACTGGAAGTATATCATCCCATATTTTACATGTATTGATGTAACGCAACTCTAATGTTTCAAGTTTAGGCATCACAACCTATGGAAATACACAATACTAGGTATTCATTAGGTGATCTCAAATTAGTAGGTGGCATAGAAATTTATGCAAAAGTATTGTGATGAAGTACACAATAATTTGTTAAATCGAACACTATTAAGAAAAAAGATTTGAATATATTTAAGCCTGCAAAAAGAATTGAAATAGTGAAGAAGTCGTAAATCATGGGTTTACCTTTTTATTAAACAGTGCCTGCAGAGGAATGGGTTGATTGTCTTTCTCGACTGTTAATGGCAAACAGAAACTCAGGAGCATAGGTAATTGTCTTAATTTGACAGAATGCAATTCACAGAAAACAATCTCGGAAACTTCTTTCTCATCCTCTTGATTTTCCACTGCTATGATCTCTTTCATATTTTTGCATCGAGTAATTTGCATCTCACGAAGTTGAGAAAGGTTCTTTAAGAGAGAATACAAAAGTAGATTCTTCATCTCATCACAATCTACAACCGTAATAACTTGAAGTTTTTCAAAAGAATGTGCTGGAACTGGACCATAGCATATTTCTTTCATATTAGATAGATTGAAAAGAACCAGAGTCTCCAAATTAGGAAATGCAGAATAGGGAGTCGACATCTCTGTTGAGTTAATGATGTGCAACAATTCATCACTTTCTTGGATATGCAGATGTTTTAGTAGTGGAAAACCATCATTCAATTGATACACATCCTTAACATCCTTTAAATTAGCAAAGGACAAGTCCTCAACTGTAGTCAATGATATGTTTGTCCACAAAGAGTCTGTGAGCTTAAGTATTCTTGAAGTTTCATGATCACCACCCGACCGTAGCCTTACCCACATATAACCAACTGATATGTAGTATCGTTCGAGCTTTTCAAGGAACTCCAAGTCCTTTGGCAAAACAGAAGTATCTTGGATTGATATCTCTAAAGTTGTCAACTGATTCAAATTCCATAACTCACCTAAACTTGCATTGTTGCTTTCACTTTTTCTTCCTTCAACCTCCCATTCGATAGGGCAACTCCCCATGTACAATTCTTCTAAGCACGTCAAACTTGATATAAGATTTGCAGGAATGACTCTTAGTTTAGAGCATGTTGCTAAATTTAGCAACCGGAGATGAGTTAGATGTCCTATTTCTTTAGGGAGCTCTTCAATACTAGAACTTCCCAACTGGAGAATTTCTAAATTTGTGAGTTTTGCAACCATCCTTATGTCTCCTAATTCACATCCACAAAGATTCAATGTGCGAAGGTTTATCAAGTGATAGAGAGGAGGTAGGAAAGGGTTGAATGACATTCCATATAAACTCAAAGTCCTCACTTCTCTTATCCCATAGAAAAAGTTGTCAGGGACTTTCAATTTACCATGTCTATTTTCAAGTACAAGTAGCTTCAACTCTGGACACTCCAACTTCTCGGGAAGTTCATAAATATAAGACCAAGGAATGATAATATAGTGACACTTTTGAAGTTGATCTACCTTGGGCCAATCTTTTATTATTCTGTACCTTGGAACCACATAAGTCGGAAGAAACCTAGATGCAATTGATTTAGCCACGTCACACACAACATCATGCATTCGAATGCATTCAGGGTCTTCAAGCAACAATGAAGAGGCCCTAAGGTCATTTATTAACTTGTAATACCTGTTTCTTGCCTTTGTCAATGTGCGCAGGTGACCGTAAAAGCCCAACCCCCAACAATATGAAAACAACTCTTCTGTGTCGATCTCATTTATGCCAAATGAACCAATGAATAAGAATAGTGACTTCAGTTCCTCGTTCTCTAAAAAATTATAACTCAACTCCAGACTAGGATGGACTTTATTTTGCAACTCTTTATGATCAAAACTCTCTAGTTGAATTAGGGCATCCTTCCAAGCAGTGGCATCCTTTTTTCTCAAACCCTTAGCCACAGTAACTATCAAAAGGGGTAAACCAGCACAACATTTGGCCACATTTTCTGCAATTGGTTTTATATTGATTTCTTTGACAACATCACCTGCCATTTTCTGGAACAAATTCCAACTATCCTCCTCCTGTAAAGCTCTGAGATCAAATTCTATTTGAGTTCCCATCTTTATCAGCACATTAAGATCTCTAGAAGTCATCACTAATTTGTAGCCACTGTGTTCATCACCAAAAGGAATTCCCACTTCTGTCAAATCAAGTTCACTCCAAATGTCATCTAGAATAATTAGAACATTTTTCTTCTCTCTTATTCTTTGGCACAATTCTCCTGCTCTTTCTTTCTCGGTCTCTTTTTTCAATTTTTTATTCAACGCATCAGCAATTTTGTTTTGAATTTCTTTCACATTTGGAGAAGAGGTTATAGTGGCAATAACCACAGCACCAAATGAGCCATCTTTCTTTACTTGCCACTCTAACTCATTCACAAGTGTAGTTTTACCCACGCCACCCATCCCATGCACCCCAATCATGTACATTTTAGGATCCTTCAATGCTTCCTTAATCTCATTCAGCACTGATGTTCTGGAGTCCAGTGCTTCGTAACCTCTATCATGTTGGAAAATAAAATAAAAAATGAAAGAAAATAAATACGAAGAAGATGCACAGTCTTGAATTAAATAACAAAATAACAGTAACAAAATAAATTTAATTGACAACACATAAATAATGCATTATATCACACAATGAACACAAGGAAAAATTAAATTAAGGGAAAGAATTAAATAGCCTGGGTTGAAGCGCGTAAACGTTATCCTTAGAGAGAAAACGCCCCCACTGCACGGGTAAGAAATTCTGATTGCGCTCCTCTCCCAAGATACGACAACCCGTTGGTTCCGATCGTGTGCAGCGAAAGGATCCCCGAACCTTATGAACACCAATGCTCTTGCTCTCACAAAAAATAAGTTTTTTTATAGGAAAAGAAAGAGACAAATTTTTGGGAGAAAGAAACCAGAGCTCTCAGTCTGTCATTTCTAGAAAAGAGGAAAGATATATATATATATAGGCATTTTGCAACAACAAAATATGACCGTTAGAAATATGACAGTTGGAAAACCAACCTACAGTTGTCACAACAAATATAACAAATTAGTTTGACTCATTAAAACAAAATCTTAAGAGAATCTAAAATAAATATTATTTTATAAAATAGAATTAATATATATATTTATAAATTTTAAATTAAAACACAAATATTTACCAACATTCCCCCACATAATTTAAAATTTTAAAATATATTTTCTAAAAGATAATTTGTATAAAAACATAAGAGAAAGAGCATGTAATATTGTATTTCGGTATAAGGAACCTTCCGGGTTTGAGCCTTATACCTAGTGTTTATGAACTTCCATCCGAGAAAAATGTAGTGACTTGATTGTCTTGAACTACATATTCTTTAATCGGACTTTAGTACACAACACCTACAATATTGGTGTTCAATTAGGTTCTAATCAGTGGTAGCGCGTTACACGGCCTTGCGCTTGTATCTTGTTTCGTGAGTGTCACTTAGAGATTAGTCCATATCTCACAGTGGCGGCCCCACCACCACACTCACTAGGTGAATCCTCAAAGAGTGGGTTGTGACCCCCACCCTTACAATAATTGTCATCGGATTCATTAAGAGGTATTTTTTTTTTACCAAAAATACACATATATAAATACCTCAACCTTAATATTGCCACAATTTATAATACATCTCGTCATAGGAATGAGAAACGGAACAACTCCGCCAAATTTCATTTTGGTGTACTTTAGTCAACAAACAATTTCGTTGTTACCCGTTGAACTCCATTCATGGGATCACCAATCACATGGAGACGGGTGTCCATTGTTGTAACTAAATAATAGGCTTTAATCTCATTCCCCTTGACGACTCAAGTACTTGTTGACATGTCAACCTTTTTGTAAGCGGATCCGCAATATTATTTTTTGACCTGACAAAGTCAAGAGAAATGACACCATGAGAAATCAAATTTCTAATAGACTTATGTCTCACTCTTAAGTGTCTTCTTTTTTCATCAAAATTTTGTTTGTTACTTTAGATATGACAATTTGACTATCACAATGCATTGGAATTGGAGGTATACGCTTATTTAACAATGACAAATCACATAATACATTTTTAAGAAATTTAGCCTCACTAGTAGCAGTATTTAAAGCAATAATTTTTGCTTCCATGTGAAATAATAATTTGTCTAATAGATTTTCATGATACTGCACAACCAGCTAAAGCAAAGACATGACCTCTTGTCAATTTTATTTCATCAAAATCAGAACTTCAATTTTGTATCACTAAATTCCTCAATTACTTTCCAATCTACCAACTACATGTGCAATATCAGACAGGCCTAGAGAAGTTTGTCAAATGCAACAAAGAACGGATACTTTGAGAATATTTATGTGAAGAAATTCCTTTACTCAAATTTTTTTTTTTAAACTTGATGGATGAGTCATAAGGAGTAAAAACATGTTTCGCATCAAAATAATTAAACTTCTTCAATAGCTTTTCAACATACTAAGATTGGGTAAAAGTCATGTCATCATTTTTCTTTATAAGTTTAATACCCAAAATCACATCTACACAACCAAGGTCTTTTATATCAAAATTGATAGACAAGAAAAACTTCACATCATTTATGAAATTCATTTACTACCAAATATCAATATGTCATCCAGATACATAAAATGACGCATCCATTATCATCAAATTGTTTCACATACACACATTTATCACTAACATTAATTTGAAAATCATACAAAAGAATAACTTGATCAAACTTGTGTGTCAATGCTTTGGAGCTTGTTTCAAACCATAGATTTAACAATTTATTTTTTAAGGAAAAAGATTTTCAAAGAAAGTGACATCTCTAGATTGCATAATAGTAACATTAGAAATTCCAGTCACTTCTGAATTAACAACTAAGAATCTACAAGTAATATTATGTAAAAAATATCCAACAAAATATAATTAATATTTTTTTTTTCAATTTTCCTTTTCTTATTAATAGGGATATTAACCTTTACTAGACACCCCCACACTTTAAGATATTTCGGATTTGGTTCTCTTTTTCTCCATAGCTCATAAAGATTTTTCTTTTGTTTATAAGGTACTCTTTTAAGAATACGACATGCAAAATATAAAGTTTCACCAAAGTGTTTATTTTATTATTTTTGTGTGTTATATTTTCAGAGGCTTATCTTTTATCAATGAGTTATAAATAAAGAGACAATCAGTCAACATGTAACAACAAAATACTTGCAGTAGAAATAATAACGTTAAACAATAAAAATTAAAAACCAAACAACAAATGTCCTGATTTTAAAGACTTGTGTTCACAGGATCATTTGATCAAGTAAAAGATAGTTTTCTAATCATATAGGAATGAAATTAGAAGTATGCTTTTAGTTTTTCACATAAACTAATTCTAAAAGCATTTTCTCTTCAAAACCATCATTAATGAAGAAAATATATTTTAAATTTCAAATTATAAGAAAATATTTTTCAACAATCTCTCACTTATGTAAAATTTAAGGAAATAAAATAATATAATAAAACATTTTTAATGAAGCATAATACATTGTGTCTTCGTCCATTAATTTTCCAGACTTACTAAAAAGGAACTCAATCATATCCATTATAGATATTTTGATACAACATCATGCTACTGTAGAAAAGATTATGCAAGAAGAAAGTATAAAACATTTTCTCTCTAAAACAATTTTTCTCTCTAAGACTGTTGGAAAATAAAATAAAAAATGAAAGAAAATAAATACGAAGAAGATGCACAGTCTTGAATTAAATAACAAAATAACAGTAGCAAAATAAATTTAATTGACAACACATAAATAATGCATTATATCACACAATGAACACAAGGAAAAATTAAATTAAGGGAAAGAATTAAATAGCCTGGGTTGAAGCGCGTAAACGTTATCCTTAGAGAGAAAACGCCCCCACTGCACGGGTAAGAAATTCTGATTGCGCTCCTCTCCCAAGATACGACAACCCGTTGGTTCCGATCGTGTGCAGCGAAAGGATCCCCGAACCTTATGAACACCAATGCTCTTGCTCTCACAAAAAATAAGTTTTTTATAGGAAAAGAAAGAGACAAATTTTTGGGAGAAAGAAACCAGAGCTCTCAGTCTGTCATTTCTAGAAAAGAGGAAAGATATATATATATATATAGGCATTTTGCAATAACAAAATATGACCGTTAGAAATATGACCGTTGGAAAACCAACCTACAGTTGTCACAACAAATATAACAAACTAATTTGACTCATTAAAACAAAATCTTAAGAGAATCTAAAATAAATATTATTTTATAAAATAAAATTAATATATATATTTATAAATTTTAAATTAAAACACAAATATTTACCAACATATCAGATGACGTACGCGTGACTTCAGCAGGAACACGGTAAGAAATTCTATCAAATTTTCCATTTCCTATGACTTCTGAAATCTTTTGTGTCATTTCTCTAAATCCCTTGCTCAGCTGGCATCTTGTCCACACATTGGGAATTAGTCCCATACAACATCCTGCTTCTGCATGCCCTTCAGTGTCAATAAGTTTCTTTGCCTCAGCAACAGTGTCACTTGCTTCCTTCAGCCAGTTCTGTACAATATCTTCAATCTTTTCTTCATTCCCTTCAGCCTCATCAACACGGTGTTGCATACTTACTTTAGTATCCTCCAGCCTTTGAGCCATGTTTTCAAGCCTTTGAAGGTTCTCTTTGTAGGACATTAGGTAACCAAATTGGCTTTCAACAATTGGAGAAGCAACTGAGACAATAGTATCCATCGCCACCCCCTTGCACTTGCTGTGAATTGTAACAAAAAACAGCAACTATAATTAATCAATAAATAGTTAATTATGTACATAAATGCCAGCTTTGTTCAGCTCTATAATAATCCATCATTAAGTTAACTCATAAATCATAATAATACACAAAAATAAAGATAAAACTTGTAAAAACTAACTACTGACAATAATAATAACAGAACCTGTGTAATGCTGTAACAAAAAGTGTGTAATTGGTTGGCTATTAAAAAAAATGTGTTTGGTTAGTTGAACATTAAATTTTTTTCCATTTGTTATCGGTCCTGTGAAAAAGACTAACAAAAAATGAAAAAAAATTGTCAAAGAACAAATATAAGATTTGCTAATTTATGTTAAGGATAAAAAATAAAGTTGTTGTTTTATTGGGACTCAATACAAAGAAATTTTTTATCATATAATAAACACAAAATTCACGTATTTATTAGAGATAAAAAAACAATTTTTGCCTTCTTTTAATTAGCTCATAACTTATTTGATCAGCTTATGAATTTAATTCATTAAAATAAATATTTAATTTTCTAATTCATGACAATTTTCCAAATACAACCTTAGTAGTTTTTAAGTTAATTATAACTTATTATAATTTTTTTATCCTTGATATTTTACAATTTTTATTTTTTAGAAGCAAATAAAAAATGTTTAATAAATTCTTTTTCAAATCATGTTTTCAAAACTAAAAAAAAATATTTTATTTTATTAACCATTTCATGAAGTTTTTAAAATCAATTGGAATAACTTAAATTTTTTTTGGTACATGAAAATTTGAATATTTTAAATTATTTCTTATAAAATATTGATTTTAATCCATACACTTAAAAATAGTACTTCACCCTTACCTTACATAATCATCGCATTATTTTTGTTTCATTTAAATATATTTTATGTTTATGCAAAGATATAATAGTTTTTATTCTTAGTGCTTGTAAAGAAAAAATGTTTTTTTAGAATAAGTGATTACCTCTGTCTTTTAATTTGCTGGGCATTGCTATATTAATTGTAAAATCCTAAAATTTTCAATTTTAAAAATTTATAATAATCATAATATAGAGAAAATAAATTAGTTCAATAAAAGCTTTAGTGAACTAGAATACATAGAAATAATAGTAAAATTATGAAAGAAATTCAATTTTTCTTTAAAATAAATAAAGTCAACAAAAATCAATTAGGACTAACTATAGTCTATGAGAAATAGTTAACTAAATCAGCTCATTGATGACAAAATGAGAAATAAGAGTTAATTTTATTAGATGGGATTAGCTAAAAAATAATTTAGCTAGAACTAGAGTTACGAGTCTAGAACAAATAAAGACTTAGATTAAGCGACATTAAGTATTAATGATGTCAAGGTTAGATTAAGACACCTAAGAACTTGGACCTCAACCCAATTATATAAGGCACAAACCAACCCTAGGAGACCTTGAGTGGTGTGCCATCTAGCATAGAGGAGAGGGGGTCAAATTCTCTCATTCTCTCTTGACTTGGAGACCAAGTAGGGATCATTGGGGGCCAATTTGAGGAGCTTTCCTAGATAATCGCCATGGAAATATTGTTCTCTTCATCATCTCTTTCCATTCCTAGACTCAATATCTCATTTTTTTCCTTTTGTTCATCTCCATGGAAAGAGCTTTCGAAGTGCTCTTTACTCTCTTCCCCTAAGCAAATTTTGCGGACTTCAAAGAGGTATGCGGGGTTTTCTATCTTTCTTCGTGTTATTTGATTGTTATGGAGCATGGCTCTATAAAATGGGTCATTGTGACCTTTGGGTTGCTCTTCTGTGCTTGAAAAATTGAATTATTAATTTATTATGTGTATTATGGGTCTGTTTGCTGTACAGTGAGAAGAGTGATTATTTGTGTGTCTAGACCCCAAAAATGAGTTCCTTGGATTGAAAAACCTTGAGATACATGTATATTATGTTAGGGTTAATTTTTAGAATCATTGAGTACCAAATTTTGATGTTTTGATGCTGTTTTTGTACTGTTATTGCTTACTTACGGGTTTGAAATTGTGACATTCGAAAAATTGATGTTTTAATGTCTAAAATGAGTTGGGCCTTATGATGTGGTTACGAGATTTCATGAAAACAGAGGATTATGAGAGTTCAAAAGGGTCAAGTGATGATTTTTATCCATAAAAATTTTACCTTGTAATTTATCTTGAGTTAGGAATTTAATGTAGTTCATTTGTTGACCTTTAAAGTGATGAAAATGGATTATTTATGCAAACTTTTAAAGCTGCGGAATTTTCTGCAAAAACAGAGCATTATGACGTTTAACATTGTGGTTTAATGATGTGTGAACTTTTCCAATTGATGAAAATTAATTGTTATATTAATTGGTCATTTTTCTATGACTTAATGTGATGTTTTAGTGGCTTAAAATGATGATTTCATAACTTTTTGGTGGGCTGCAGTAAATTAACATTAAAAGAAGAATTTGAACTTATTTTAATTAGACCTAAATGAAATTCTACTCATGGAAAAGTTTGGGTAATTTCCTCCTAAGTTAGGTAGCTTAATTGTACTGCTAGTAACTTGAAACTAGTTAACTCAACGAGTTTTAAGAATTAAATTAAGATAATTATGTTGGTCAAAAAAACAAGGTCTATGTGCAGTAAAAAAAAAAGTAGTAATGTTCTAATGTTGTGTATTTGATTCCAAATGATTAGAATTAATTGAGGTGTCAAATAGCTATTTTATTAATGCAATATGACATGTACTTATGACTTAAAGGAGATGGTTTTGGAAAAATGTGTAATTGGAAGTTAAAATGTGTCTTAAAAGTGAGTTTTATAGCAGGTTTTGTTGCAGCTGAATATGCAGAACATAAAACACGGTTTTTCTCTCTTTAATGAGTTTTAAATGATGTTTTACTTGAGGGAAAGTTTGGGAGATTTTCCCCTTAAGCTTGTTAATTAATCTGTGCTTATTAGAAGGTTAAAATTAGCTAATTAAATGGGCTTTAAAGGCTAACTTCAATTAATTATAGATGCTGGAAAAAACAGAGTATTTTACTTATCTTTAATAACTTTTTTTTTTGCTCAGCAAAAACTTATCTTTAATAACTTAACAATGTGTTTTCATGATAAGAATTACTACCTCTGTTGTTTTTTATCTGTCTTTTAAGATTGTTTTGTAGTAACCAAGAAATGCAATAAGTTTTCTTGATTCTAATAAAATAGTTATGGAGTTTCCTATTTCATCTCTTTCTTTTTCCACTTCACATAAATACATATGTAAATTAATTAAAGATAAGGAGTAAAGGTAAGGGTATAAATGATAAAAGAGTAATTAATATGATCTTAAACTTTCAATAATTTTGTTAATTCATAAAAATACATTGTAAACTACACTATCCTTATGGAATGCATAAGATCCCTTGATGTTGTGTTCAATTTTTACAGATAAAAAAAATAGAATGCATAAGACCCAAAACAAAGGTGAAATGGAAGAAATCTAAGTGGTGCAAGGACGCATATGATTAATGGATACTATCATAAAACTTTCATAATTTTGTAGCTGTGAATTAATAAATATGAGAAGCTTAGTGAGGAGTGAAGAATTTCATAAAGACTTAAAATAATTTATGTTATGCATTGATTGTAGGACAAAAACAAAAACATAGGAATTTAGTCCTTACTTTGTTTGTTGTATTGATGACTACTAAAATTGCAATGAGGAATCTATCTAGTACAACACGAGTAGGAGTTGAAAATGATGTGTGGGTACCAATCATCAAATGGAAGTGATCTATGGTGTGAGACAAGTGACAATGATGCACGATACTGTGAAGGTAGCATGACTTTTTGTGCAATGGTGTGAATGAAATGTGACCAATTAAGGTGCGAATGAGGAGTGCTTGTTAAAGCATGAAGGTCGTAAATAGCAAAGTATGTCCAATGAGGGCATGCCCCTGTGAGGGCGATGTGATATTAGTGTTTAAGATGACGATTATAATGGTATATCCATTTTCCCTTTTGTTTTCTTATCACATCACGGTACCAAATTAAATTATGAAATCCTGCCATATATGTTTGTGAAGAGGAGACATCCCTAAATACAATCCTAGTGATGAGGGACAGCAAGAGAGCGTTTGAGCCTGTAGACGAGTGGGTGGCTACAGATGGTACCTGAGGTATGAAGGTGTGGGCCAAAGGGTCCTTAGGGGATCAAAGAGCACCAGATTCTGATAACTCAACGGGGTTGGGGGACTCACATAGTGAGAAATGTTTTATGTGCTTACATATCTTAGCATTTATCTTACGTTTTTCATTACTTAGAACTTTATTTTAATCACTTTTATGCTAATATAACTATTAATTAGGAGTGAGTTTAGTGTCTTTAACTTCTAAGAAATTTTATTAGCTTTTGATGTTTTATTGTGGGAAAAGAAGAAGAATAAAAGATTTTGGAGTTGGAGTGGCTCACTCAGCGCGTCTATACGTGCTAAGCGCAAGCAACACAACAAGGAAGGTCACATGACAAGCATTTGGAAGAAAAGAGGCCAATTGGAAGTTCTTGAAGGCGCTCAATGCGTCAATACTTGCTAAGCTCATTGTTTTCACAGTGAGGATTTGGGCTCAGTGCAACATGCTGGGCTAAGCCCACGGCCACTTAATCTAATGTTGCTTTTGCATGTATGCCACATGTTGGGCTAAGCAAGCAGACGATTATGCAATAACGACAACGTAGTGCATTTGGCCCTATTTAAGCTCCATGTATGCAAATTGAAGGCAAATTTGGTTGGGGGAGCTATCTAGGGTTGAGGTGAAGACTAGGAAGCTCTCCCTTGCTCTTCATGGCTTCCCTACCATTTCTCATTATCTATTTCATCTATTTTCTTCTTTTCTTCTTATGATTATGTAGTTAGATTTATTCATTTTGGAGATTGATGTAACTTAACTCTTTTTTATGTTTACATTTTAATTATTAATTAATGTTTATTATTCATTATTAAGTGTTATCTTGTATGCGTTAATGTTTGTTTCAGCTTGATCACCTTTTGTTTGGTGTTGTGGTTTGAATTGTCATTGAAAAATGCTTTTGAACTTAGAAATGGAGAGGAACACCTAATGGATTTTGTGTCTAGGCATAGAGCAAAGCTTGTTAGTCATCTTTTAATTCTTGTTCTTAAAGGAGTCATTTGGTTAGACTAGTCAATAGATGGATAGTTTTGTCAAGGGGCTTAAATTCTTTTCATCCAAGGGATCAAGGTTTGAGTATTTTTATAAGTTGATGATAATGGTTGGACTTTGAACTAGAAGAGTAACCTTTCTTTGCACAAGGATGTGATATAGTGAAATCAATCTCAACTCTTGTTTTGTGTTGTTTTGCCAATTTTTACCACATTGCAAGTGTTCATAAAAATGCCAAAAATAGTTTTTAATTATTCATGTTCTTGCAATTTACATTTTCGCATTTTAATTACTCTAAATTCTAGTCTTCTTTTATAAAATATGGGTAAATTGAAAATTATTATTATTAGCATGTATCATTTTTCTTTAGTTGACTCAATTGTAAATTATATTTATTTTAAAGGGTGTAAATATAGATTTATGTTAGTTGTATAAGAATATCTTATTGATGAATCATTCTTGTGAAAATGAAATATAAATTATGATTCTAAAATTTTGATTATGTCAAACTATATTGTGAAATGGTCTATTACTAAGTTGAATAAGGTTTTGTTTATGAGCCTTTCTTGACATGTTTTAATGAGAAATGAATTCAAATTTTGGTATTTTCAATAAAGAAGAAAAAATATATACCATTCTATTCTAGAAAGGCTAATTTAAATATTTAATATTAACTTATTTTGCAAATTTCAAAAATAATAACAAAATCCTTAATAAAAAAATTAGCCATGTTACTTTAGTCCTTAAAACAAAAAATGTCAAATAAGTGGTTAAGTACCTATTTATTATCATTTTATCCGTAAACATATATGAAAAATGCTAATAACGCACTTTCTAATATTCTTTTGAACATATTTTTTATTATTGACTAAAATTTATTAAAAATCATAAACTTTGTGGCTTCCATTTTATATTTGATGAGTCTACCTTTTGATTTTTATTGTGTTACTAAGTCTTCTCTAAATTATAATTATAATTAAATTTATATTAGTATAGAAGGTTATTTTTAAGTTTAAAATTAAAAGATATATTCTCTTCGTTCTTATTTATAATACTCAATTATTTAATTTATCAAGATTAAAAAAATATTAATTTAATTAATAACAACTTGTCTTAAATTTATAATTTTTTTAAAAAATTATATTTGTCATGAACACAATGTTAGGATTTACAAGGCACTCACACATAATATGGTCAACCAACTAAATTAAATGCATTAGTCTTTCTTTTTCTAATTATTTGTTAATATATTTTCATGAAATCCTTAATTAACCTCATCCTAAGACAAAGAATAATGATTTTTCATTAATAAAAGTTATCTTTCTTAAAAAAATAATTATAAAAGATATGAAAACCTCGTCCTAATTAAGACAAAGGATAATGATTTTCAAAGACACGTAGAAGATAGATGTGCGGTACCTGATAACTTCAGTCGGCGGAAGATAATGTTAAAGAGGCAATAGCAGGGCAGGTTTCACCTTGATAGGCAAAATAAACTCGTAAAAACGAAGCTCAACAAGAAAAAACACCCAAATCAACAATAAGAATAACATCATCTAGATCCCAGCTAAGGGAGGAGTATTTAGTCATGGCTAGCTAACCTTATTAACATCTCTCTCTCTCTCTCTCTCGATCATGAAAGATTCAGAAATTAAGCAGCAAAGAAAAATGACCTCTGAATATGAACTCTATGTATAGTTGTGGCTTTGTGCAGTCAGCTAATAATAGCTTCTCTCTTGTCAGCTCATTTCATATTAAAGTCAGCCTTGCTGGTATGCGTGGCCGCCTTAGAAAAGATAAATAATAAATAATTGAATTCTTTAACTCTAATTTGCAAAGTTATCATATTTGAACGCATCATCATCTCGATAAAGATAGTAGTAATTCAAGGACACTCCAGTCAATTATTAATTGATTAATATCATCTCATCTATATTAAAAAAATTTAAATAATTTCATAATTTATAAATTTATATACTTAAAATTTAATAAAACTTAACACGTCTAGAAGATAAATTTTGAAGTTGTCTAAGAATCTTGAGTAATATTTAAAAAAAAAAATTCAGCATACCCTCACAAACATATTTAAATAATTTATTTATTAAAACTACCATTATACTGATAGACATATATATAAAATTGTAGTGAATATAAAAGCAAATTTCATGAAGATGATAAATTTTTACAAAACTTATTTTATTTAGATAATATAATTTTTCTATTCATCTCATTATTACTTTGATAAAAAAAATCATTTTTCAAACTAGTAAGACTACTAAATGAGAGGACAAATGCAAGTTTTACTCTTAGATAACAATGTAAGATAAGAAAAAGATGTCAAATTGGAAGTGACCAATGAGATAATTTTGCTTATTTCGACCATATTTAGGAAGAAAATTCTTGTCCAGATATTCTAGCCAACCATGGAATTAACTCTAGGAGTTTTTTTTGTGGGATGTTGTCTCAAGTTTAGCCAACCTTGGCAATGTTATTTGGGGTAGCCATAGGTGGTTCTCCTGGTCTTGTAATGGTTTCGGCCTAGTCCTTCCATTTTTCATCTTTGTTCCTTTTGAATCTATTAATGTTATTTGGGGTGCTCTTTGTTGGACTGGTTTGGAAAAGGGTGTGAGCATAATTAAAAATGTTTTTACTTCCTAGTTGGTTCATTCTAATTTTATAAAAAAAAATCAATAAATACTGATATGAAATATTTATGTTAATCACTAAATAAATAAACATAACTTGCGTATCTGTTTCATTTTCCTAAGCACCTGTCTTTCCTCTAATCTCCCTCGAGGGTATGAAGCAGCACTCCAGAACCTTACACAAACGTATCACTAAGTTGAACCTCTTCCAGTCCAAGCTTAATCAGAGCCATAATAATGACTCCATAAACAGTGGTGGTAAAGGCAGCAAGTTTTTTATTCAATGCAACACTCAGATAGCAGAGAATGGACGAAACGGCAACGTCAAAGAGGCAGAATCCATATTCCACAAGATGCCCATAAAGAACACTGCCTCTTGGACTGCCATGCTCACTGCCTTTGCGCAAAATGGCCAAATAAAAAATGCCCGCAGATTGTTCGATGAAATGCCTCAACGAACCACTGTCTCATATAACGCCATGATCTCTGCTTATATCCGCAATGGTTGCAATGTAGGCAAAGCTTATGAGCTTTTTTCAGTGTTGGCTGAACGCAACTTGGTGTCATATGCTGCCATGATCATGGGTTTTGTTAAGGCAGGGAAGTTCCACATGGCTGAGAAACTGTACCGTGAGACCCCATATGAGTTCCGGGACCCTGCTTGCTCAAATGCATTGATAAATGGGTATTTGAAGATGGGTGAAGTAAATGAGGCGTTGCGGGTTTTTGAGAACATGGGAGAGAGGGATGTGGTGTCTTGGAGTGCCATGGTTGATGGTTTGTGCAGGGATGGGAGGGTAGCTGCTGCTAGGGACCTGTTTGACAGGATGCCTGACAGAAATGTGGTTTCTTGGAGTGCGATGATAGATGGGTATATGGGAGAAGGTTTCTTTCAAGAGGGGTTTTGTTTGTTTATGGATATGAAGAGGGAAGGTCTGGTTGAAGTTAATTCCACTACAATGACTATAATGTTTAAAGCATGTGGAAATTGTGGCAGGATGTCAGAGGGCATGCAGATACATGGGTTGGTTTCACGCTTGGGATTTGAATTTGACAATGTTCTGAGTAATTCTGTTATTACTATGTATTGTATGCTTGGTTGCACAGACATGGCAGATAAAGTATTTTGTACTGTGAGTGACAAGGACATAGTTACATGGAATTCTTTAATTTCCGGATATATTCATAACAATGAAGTGGAAGCTGCTTATAGGGTGTTTGGGAGGATGCCTGTGAAAGATGTGATTTCTTGGACGGCCATGATTGCGGGGTTCACTAAGAGTGGAAGAGTTGAAAATGCTATAGAACTTTTTAATATGTTACCAGCAAAGGATGATTTTGTTTGGACAGCTATTATATCAGGGTTTGTGAATAATAAGGAGTATGAGGAAGCTTTGCATTGGTATGCTCGGATGATTTGGGAAGGATGCAAGCCTAATCCGTTAACTATTAGCAGTGTTCTAGCAGCTTCAGCTGCTTTGGTGGCACTGAATGAAGGGCTTCAAATTCATACTTATATTCTGAAAATGAACCTAGAGTATAATTTATCTATACAGAACTCTCTTATATCATTCTACTCTAAGTCTGGGAATGTAGTTGATGCCTACAGGATTTTCTTAGATGTCATTGAACCAAATGTTATCTCTTATAACTCAATCATCAGTGGGTTTGCACAAAATGGCTTTGGTGACGAGGCTCTCGGTATCTATAAAAAGATGCAGAGTGAAGGCCATGAACCCAACCATGTTACTTTCCTTGCTGTTCTCTCTGCCTGTACTCATGCAGGACTAGTTGATGAGGGGTGGAACATATTTAACACCATGAAATCACATTATGGAATTGAGCCAGAAGCTGATCATTACGCTTGCATGGTTGATATCTTTGGTCGTGCTGGTTTGCTAGATGAAGCTATTGATTTAATCCGTTCAATGCCATTTAAGCCCCATTCTGGAGTTTGGGGGGCTATTCTTGGTGCAAGCAAGACTCACCTACGTCTCGACCTTGCTAAGCTTGCAGCTCAACACATTACTGACCTGGAGCCTAAAAATGCAACTCCTTATGTGGTATTATCTAACATGTATTCTGCTGCTGGGAAAAAGATTGATGGTGACTTAGTAAAAATGGCCAAGAATTTAAAAGGAATAAAAAAAAGTCCGGGTTGTAGTTGGATTACAATGAAAGATAAGGTTCATCTGTTTCTTGCAGGGGATCAATCACATGGTAGTATTGAAGAGATAAAAACCACAATACTGACAATGGATAGGGAGATGCAGTGGTTGTATCATTGTGGGTGCTGACTGACAGTCTTGTTTTCTTTCTCTTACAAACATAACTTCTCAATTGCCGGCTGCTGCGATGTCATCATTGCCTAAGCTAGCAGGCTCCTTTTTCAACAAGATATTCTTAGATACACCTGGTGTAAGACCATTCTCTTACTCCACACACTGCTTCATGTGTGTCATTTCTGCAGTGTTGAATCCTCATTCTCTCAGACTTCAACTACTGTATTGATTAGTACTAACCGCCTAAGTCTTATGATAAGTATCTTGGAGATTTCAAAATTACAAATTTTAGTCTCTTCTAGTTGATATGATATCATATTGGTATATGGCAACAGACAAAATCAGATGTATCAAAGAAGCTCTCCTATTCTATCATCATTTATTGTTATTTTCTGGTTATCCGTTATCTTTGATTATCTTACTAGTGCTTGGGTGTTAGCCTGAGTCTAAATTACAACCTGATGCATTTACTGTGATGCTCGCTAATTTTGCACATTTTACTTTTTCTTGAATCTTCAAAACAACTGTTTTAATTGAAACTTCATTTACTCCATGGTCATTCTGTGCTTACTAGTTTTGGCAGCTAATAAATACTGTGATGATTATTTGCACTTGCAGGTGCAACTTGTAAAAATGGATTAGGCTACAACCATCATACCGTATGGGATTCATTAAGTGTGTGTTTGGATTTAAGTTAAAAATGTGGTGCACGTGGTTCAATGCAAATCCAACGGATAAAAGTAATTGAAAGTAAAAGCAAGGGCGGTGATGCTTCTGCAAATGTACATTTGCAACCTTATACCCAAACACACACTAAATTGAAGCTGAGGAAAAGACAATAACCAATAAGGTCCTCATGCCAGTGACCACATGATGAGAAACACCAATACTGCATTGGAACCAAGGTTATTTCTTTTCTTCAAAACCTGTTTCCTTCGTGGTTGTTTTTTCATGCAGGCTGGATCAACGCTACATCTTGCATTTCCAACCCCATGTCAAAGCTCTCTTCAGCCATAGGCAGATTAGAGAACTTTGATACCATATCAGAATTTGGAGCCAAATTAACTTGATGGGACCAAACGTCATAGAGTTCAAATCATTAGAGAGGATTCATATAGAATGTCATTGATATGTATAGAATAAGATGGTAGAATAAGTGGTGAACATGTATTTATAGAATGCGAGAACTATGCAATTGGACTCTAAGATAACGATGCTAACTAAACTAATAGAACATATGGCACAATACTGACAGAAAAATAGGCAAGAAAGTGAATTGAAGAAGAACGATCTAGTATATGTAGATTATGTTTAAATTTTACAATATTTTAAATCAGAATTTGACTTTTCTTAGGTGAGGATGTATAGCTTAAAGAAAATGTTAATTTCACAATTTAAATTTGAATCTAACTCCATCTTTAAAAGCTAATTTTATAGGGGAGCTTTTGGCCATATTATTAATAGATATGAGATCTTCATTCTTCAACACTAATGTATATAGGAAAAATGGTTTCTAAAACATGTAGAAACGAGGTTGATTACTTGTTTTTCCAAATTTATCTTGTTTTGTATTCAATTAAATGCTATTGTTTACATGCTATTGGTTTGAAAGAAAAAAAAAAAAAAAGTTACACACATTGCCTACTGCAATTTCTTGCAACGGGGGCTTCGTACAATCAAAATAACAGTCTTGATAAGTTAAAATATAAAATACTATAACCGCTAATAAAAAAATTAACAATTATATTGTTACAAAATATTTGTTTTATAATTTAAAATTTATAAAAATATATTACTTATATTAATTTTGTTTCTATAAAATAAAATATTTATTTTAGAATCTCATTGTAATATCATATGTCATGTAGTTTAACTTTGAGATTTTGTTGTTGTTGATGTTGTTTTGCACGTTGTTTTGCATCCTCTTTCCATTTGTTTCTTTTTTTATTTTAATTTTCTAGCACATGTAAGATTGTAAGTAAAAAATACATACATGTACAGAAAATTATAAAATTGTTAAAAATCTCAACCATTATTTTTATAATCCATGGCAAAATTATAATTTATCCTCTAAACTACAACTTGCTCGCCTCATGAAAAGAGCAAGATATACTTCTAACTAACCAAGTACACGCCAGAAAACAAAACACCCAACTCTTACATTATATCATTATCATATATAATACACATCGCGTGCATAGACATAATATTAAACACAACACCAAACACGTATCTCACAAACTAAAAGACTTTCTCCCTAAAACAAAAAGACACAAATTAGGTAACTAATCATCTAATATGCATAGTTGCATACAGATGGGACTAATCGTGCAAGTTTTGGTTTCACACCAAACAAACATGGAATCTCGCACCCAATCCACGTGGGTGCCTCGTGCGCATATCCCTCTCATGAACAACTTGCACATACGTGCCTTGTGTCAGTGCCGGTGGTTCAGTACATGTATAGGACGCATCTTCGATGAACCTTTCGAAAGAGATTTTGACACCACACCAATTATTTTGCCACCGTGATTGTAAACCACTTGACATATGATATTACAATGAGATTTCATCATAATACACATATGATTCATACATCAAAATGACGTTCACAAATAGTTATCTTTATGTATACATTGTGAACTGTGGTATTTATCATGAAATAAACTTGACAAGATATTATTTGTGAGGAATAGAGGTATAATCAGCTTTAACGGCACACCACACATATTATAAAGTAAAATAAATTTTTTAAAAAAATTGAGATATTTAATTTAATATATAAAAAATTGAAAAACTTTTCAAATTTGTTAGAGTTGAGACTTCAGAACCAAGTTTAAGTTAACGAAGGTGAATTTTTTTTATTTTGTATTATGGGGAAGAAAACTTTTTTCAATAAGTAATATATGTGCATATATGCGATTCGAACTTAAAATTACTTATTAGAAAAAAAACAAAAACTAAAACAACCCTATATCTGTTTGTGGTATCAATTGATCAATTGCTAGTTCTTATTGGATTAAAGTCGAACCCAATTTAACTGATATTTATTCAATCAACTACAGAAACAATTTAAATATACTTAATTGGACCAGTCATGACTTAGATTTCTGGTGCTGGTCCAGTCTAATTCTAATAATACTGATTCAAACGCTTCATATATAAGTCTAAATCGCATGGGTATCCCATTTCGGTGTTTATGATCGAGGGTACTTAATAGTTGAGTGGGGTATTCGATACTCCTTTATCATATTCCAATTCATCATTCCTTCAATTGTATAATAAAATAGAGGTCGCTCTTTGGTACAGGATGTCCACTCAAATGAAACGGTAATTTCATTCTTCATGGAACTATTTGACATTGAAATATTTCTTATAATCAAGAATCAAATCATTTCACATTCTTTTCTAACATGGTCACATTGCGCGGTTTACAAACATAGCCGACACTCCTACAAATAATTTATTACGGGTGGCTCCTACAAATTCCTTTCAAAATTGCATTTCATTAGGTGGGCATATTGTCTGGTTCTGATGCCCCACTGTTGCAACCATTAGTGGGTGCATTATGGCTATCCTAATATATACTACCATATATTGCTCACCTGGAATGCCTTGATCTGTTGCTCGACAAGTAGACATCAATGGGTCAAAGATTTCATAATTTTTTCCAACACAATTATATATATGAATATATTATCTTAGTACAATTATATGAATCTTATCCTTCATTACATTATTAATTATTGACTGGCTTATAGTATCAACAAGCAAATAAAGCAACCCCACTTGGTCTTAATTAGCGTACCATGCATTTGCCTATATAAAGGACCATTCTTCACCTTTGAAAACCATCCTGCATCTTCCACTACCTTAATTGCCTCTAGTTCTCTCACTTTAACTATTTTCATAAACCAAAGATTAAAAGGGTCACTCCTTTCTTTTTTACATAGTTACATAACATGTCTTCCTCAGAGGGTGCCTTTGAATTGGGAAGTGAGTTCTCAGAAGCCAACAATGTTCTTCTCATGTCTCTAATGGAAGAAACACAAGAAGAAGAGTACTATGGCGATGAGAGACTTGTGAGCATGATTCAGTCATTGGAGGCAGAGATCACTGACACTGAAATAGGTCAAATGTATGAGATGGGACACGTGGATGGTCAAGACTGCTCCACGTCAGTCAGTGACCCTAATCATTGGGTTGACATGGAATTGATCTCTTCCTTGCCCTTTGATGAGATGAATGCATGGATCCCTTCTGGATATGAAATGATGGAGCATGCAGCAATGGAATATGAAGCTGGAACTGGCATTGATGATCTTCAATTGTGTTATGGAGCTTTCTTGGATCAACAATATAGAGAGAATCATTATTTGGCACTAGGGCCAAGTGATGCAGTATTCTGAAACTAATTTATACACGTAGTATTATATAAGGAACCAGAAGAGAATATCCACCAAAAATACAGGAAACAGAAGAGAACATGGACTACTTTGTAATTAATTTGTGAAGGAGTCCTTAATTAAGTACATGTTAATGTCAAACCTTTTAATTTATCTTCTGTTTACTTTTTCTCCCTTTACTTTCATGCAATTACCTAGCTGAAAATTAATTAGAATGAATCTTCCTTAGTTCCTCGATCATTCTTGCATATAATAAGAAATAGTACGTACTGATCCTTGGAGAGCTTTCTAAAAAGGGAAATAATGTTTCCAAGCATAATGTATAAGCATAATGTATGTAGTTGTGTTAAATATTTAAAAGAATTTTTTTTTACTCATAATAGTCTTATTTAACCCAAGCATAATGTCTCCAAATAGAGGATACATGTTATATTTACCAAAAAGGAAAACTAATTTTACAACTGATCCTTGGAGAGCTTTCTAAAAAGGAAAATAATATACTTTGAGTTTTATAATCTATATTTCCTCTCTTTATAATTAATTTTTTATTTCTCTTTGTCCCATCATTTATCTCACGATATATTTTTCCACTTTCACAAACACACAAATATATATAAAAGGGATGTATCAAGTAATTAAAAACCCTTGTTGTGAAAAATGAGAATTATAAACCTAAAACATATATACAATATCGATAATAAGTCATTACATATTTGATAGTATTTATATACTAGTTAAACCCATTAAATTTGTGTACCATGTACTAAATTTATTAGTAAAGAAGGCATATTAATTGGTGTTATGTTATTCGTGAGGCAAATTAGGTGGTTGACTCGTTGACCAATTAAGCCTGCTCTTAGTTTCATACTAGACTTGTATTTGAAAAATATCAGTGACATTCTTTGATTTTGACACATTTTTTTCTAATACTCATTGTAATCAATTGAAAATTGTCAGAAATCACTAATCTTAATAAATCTCACTTTTTGTATAATTATTCTCTATTGATTTAGAAGTGTTTTTTTCATCAAAATTTATGATTTTTAATAAAATTTAAAATGATATAGACAGTTAGAAAATGTTATTAGCATTTTTTTTAAGAGTTTAAATGGGCAAAAATTAGTATTAATGGTCAAGATTGTAGATCTAGAGAGAGACTTGCACATGAAAGAGAAACTAAACATGAAGATGAAGGGACAATTCTATAGATGTCACGGTTTCACTAGTATCATTAGGATTCATTGTATCTAATTAAGGTTCACTTTTATGTCTGGTGAATCATCATAAATTTATCCTAAAAACATCTTGATGAGTTAAGAAAAGAATGTTTATTCACAAATTTTATAGTTTCAACTCAAAGTAACATAAAATTTTGTTGGCACAAATATGGATCAATTTATTTTTTGAAAGATGTACGGATCAATTATAGACATGACTCTAGTAAGATTCTGAACATGGTAGAAAAATTTCAGGACGTGGTAGAAATATTTATTGGGTTTAACTAGTTTATAAATATCAAATATTACATAACTTATACTCACTCCTCTCATACACTCAACAGACAAATCAAAATCAATTAAGGATATTTCTCATTCATTTCTTTCATGTTTTTCCTTTTATTTTATTTCTTGGCAGTGGGCATATATTGTCTGATTTCTAATGCCCCTGCACTTTTGAAACCATTATATATAGTGGGTGCATTATAGCTAGCCTAATATACCATATATATTGCTCACCTGGAATGCCTTGATATGTTGCTCGACAACTAGACACAAACGGGTCAAAGCATTATTTTTTTCCAGCACAATTACATGGATAATATATCTTAGCACAATTAATGAATCTTATCTTTCATTACATAATTTAGTATTGATTTGGCAACAGGCAAAAGCAACCCCAACTCGTATTATTTAGGATACCACATATATATGCATTTGCCTATATAAAGGACCCTTTTTCACCTTTCAAAGCCATCCTACATCTTCCACTGCCTTAATTGCTTCTACTTCTCTCACTTTAGCCATTTTCATAAACCAAAGAAAAAAGGGTCGCTCACTTTTTTTTTCATTGTAACCTAACATGTCTTCCTCAGAGGGTGTCTTTGAATTGGGAATTGAGTTCTCAGAAGCCAACAATGTTCTTCTCATGTCTATAATGGAAGAAACACAGGAAGAAGAGTACTATGGTGATGATAGACTTGTGAGTATGATTCAGTCATTGGAGGCAGAGATCAGTGACACTGAAATGAGTCAAACGTATGAGATTGGACACGTGGACGATCAAGATTGCTCCACGTCAGTCAGGGGCCCTGATCATTGGGTTGAAATGGAATTGATCTCTTCTTTGCTTTTTGATGAGATTAGTGCATGGATCCCTTGTGGAGATGAGATGATGGAGCGTGCAGCAATGGAATATGAAGCAGGAAATGGCATTGATGATCTGCAATTGTGTTATGGAGCTTTCTTGTTGGAGCAACAATACAAAGAGAATCATTATTTGGCACAAGGGCCAAGTGATGCAGTATTCTGAAATTAATTTATATACGTAGCATTATATAAGGAAACATTACTTTGTAATTAATTTGTGAAGGTGTTCTTAACTCTTAAGTACATGTTATATTGCCAAACCTTTTAATTTTATCTTATGTTTACTTTTTCTCCCTTTACTTTCATGTAATTATCTAGCTGAAAATTAATTAGAATGAATTTTCCTCCGTTCCTCTCGATCATATTTGCAAAGAATAAGAAGGCTTAAATATTTTTTACTTTTAGAATTTAGTGTTTTTTTTCAACCTTGCCAAAAAAAATTTATTCAAATCCTTATAAATTATGTTTAAATTTGATTTTAGTTTTTATATATTATGTTTGTTAATTTTTTTATTTTTAAACTATTTTAGATAATATTTTTTCACCGTTTAAAGTACTATTTAAATCATTCTAAAGACCAAAGACAATAAAAACATAATTTGCAATGTCTAAAATAAAAAAATACAAGGATAAAAGAAAAAATACTAAATTACAAAGAATAAAAATATATTTAAATTTTAAACATAATAAGAAATAATAATGATTTATTCTTAGTAACTTATTGTTTTTATTTTTAATTTTCTTAACCTAAACTAATTTTACAACTATCATGGATCGTATGCACGGTACCAATAATCATGATTTCAAGTACTAAGTATATATCCAACTACATTAAATATTCAGAAAAAAGAAATTACCACTTATAATATAATAATACTCATACATGACTTAAGTAAGAATGTCTGAAATATATATATATATATATATATATATATATATATATATATATATATTATTTAAAAAAACTAATTTTACAAGTGATTCTTAGAGAGTTTTTTCTATAAAAAAAATAATATACTTTGAGTTTTAGAATTTATATTTCTCTCTTAGAATTATTTTTTTTATCTCTCTCCATCACATTGTTTATCTCATTATATATTTTTCTGTTTTCTTTTTCCACTTCACAAAGACACAAACACATATATACACATGTATCAAATGAGAACTTTTCTTGTTGTAAAAAATAGGCAACATAAATCTAAACATTTATACAAACATATATGGGTGGTCAAAATTAAAAGTTTGTTAGTAATCATATGATTGCTTAAAAAAAGTTATGTGCAGTTTTGTCTTAATCTTGATAATTCAAATAATCTAATGGTTTATAAGAAGAGTATTTATATATATATATGATAGTAAAAGCTATATATATTTGTAAGGATGTAGTATCTCTTATACTTTATTATGGCAAAAGAAACCCTAGCATGCCTTACTACACATGGCTTGGTGTGACCAATGAGGAATCATGCCTATATATACATGGATTGTACTCTTTAACTGACTTATATTGTTCCCTTCTTTTTTTAAAGAATGGCGTGCATGGTCCCTTTCTCGCGTGCCAAGGAAAGGTGATATCTATCATGCCTTAACCACACGTGTAAGAAGACTCTGGGTTTCTTTGGTTTGGACCTATGGTTTTGGGTCCCATACAATTTTGATGTAATCTAGTGATCATGTTTGATCTAAGATGGGTATCCTGATCAATCGATTACAATACGGTTTAGAGGTCGATCAATGTGCGATCGATTTAGAGGTTAGTCAATATGCTTAGGTGATTACTCCGGGGTTGAGCCTTAATTGATCTTGTGTTCAATAAGCGATGACTTATAATCACTCTCATACACGATACACAGATCTAACTCAATCAATAAGAATACTTCTCATTCATTTCTTTCGTTTTTTGCCTTTACATTTCAATCATTTATATATTAGTTAAAACATATTAGTTACATTACTCCGTTCAAATACGCACTTTTCTCGTTTTTTATTTATTTTTATTTCTTGTGTTACTTAATTATTGGCATTAAGTCGGCATATATATTGTCTGGTTTGTCTGATGCCCCCACACTGTTTCAACAATAATATAATATTATAGTGGGTACCTTATAGCTAGCCTAATACCATATATTGCTCACCCGGAATGCCTTGATCTGTTGCTCGACAAGTAGACACCAATGGGTCAAAACATTAATTTTTTCCAGCACAATTATATGAATATTATATATCTTAGCACAATTATATGAATCTTATCTTTCTCATTACATAATTTATTATTGATTTGGCCTACATGCATTAGTTACAACCAAAAGCAACCCCACCTCGTATTAGTTACAATACAATGCATTTGCCTATATAAGGGACCCTTCTTCACCTTTCAAAGTCATCCTACATCTTCCACTGCCTTAATTGCTTCTACTTCTCACTTTAACCATTTTCATAAACCAAAGAAAAAAGGGTCACTCCTTTTTTTTCGTTGTAACACAACATGTCTTCCTCAGAAGGTGTCTTTGAATTGGGAATTGATTTCTCGGAATCAAACAATGTTCTTCTCATGTCACTAATGGAAGAAACCCAAGAAGAAGAGTACTATGGCGATGATAGACTTGTGACCATGATTCAGTCATTGGAGGCAGAGATCACTGAAACTGAAATGGGTCAAATGTATGAGATGGGACACGTGGATAGTCAAGATTGCTCCACGTCAGTCAGTGATCCTAATCAATGGGTTGACATGGAATTGATCTCTTCCTTGCCTTTTGATGAGATGAATGCATGGATCCCTTGTGGAGATGACATGATGGAACATGCAGCAATGGAATATGAAGCTGGACATGATATCAATGATTTTCAATTGTTTTATGGAGTTTTCTTGGAGCAACAATATAGAGAGACTAATTATTTGGCACAAGGGTGTGATGCAGTATTATGAAATTAATTAAACTGTAGTTTTTATATATATGAAACAGAAGAGAACTTGGATTACTTTGTAATTAATTTTGTGAAGGTGTCCCTAGCTAAGTACATGTTATTGCCAAACCTTTTAAATTTTATCTTTTGTTTGCATTTTCCTCCTTTACTTTCATGTAATTTCCTAGCTGAAAATTAATTAGAATAGATTTTCCTCACTTCCTCGATCATACTAGCATATAATAAGAAATAGTACTGATTTATTTACTGACTTAATTATTATTATTATTTTTTCTTGAAATTATAATTTTCTTTTTGTCTATGAGAAAATAATAGAATTAACCCAAACTAATTTTACAACAACCATCTAGTGCGTGGAGCCACAATGATCACAAGTTCAAATACTAGATAGACAACGGCATTAAATAAATTTTTTACTTGACTTAATTGAGCAGAATTGTGTCCAAATGGAGACAATACATGTTGTATTTATCAAAAAGGAAAACTAATTTTACAACTAATGCTTGGAGAGATTAATAAGAAGGGAAATAATATATTCCGAGTCTTAGAATTTATATTTCTTTCTTTTATAATTAATTTTTTTTTATCTCTTTTTGTCACGCCATTATTTTTTCTCTTTACTTTTTCCACTTCACAAACACACACATATAAAACGGATAGCTGATGTATCAAGTGATCGAAAATTTTTCTTGTGAAAATGAGAATAATAAACCTAAAACATATATATAACCATATGTGAATTATTAAAATTAAAAGTTTGTTAGTGATGATATGATTGTTTAAAAAATTATGTGCATTTTATTTTAATCGTATCATTCAAATGCTCTAATGGTTTATAAGAAGAATATTTATATATGTATACGACAAGAAAAGTTACATATATTGTAAACATGTAATATCTCTTATTCTTTATTATGACAAAAGAAACCCTAGCATGCCTTACAACGCATGACCTAACATGATCAAGGGGGAATCATGCCTATATACGGATTGTACTCTTTAACTTACTTGTATTGTTCCTCTCATTGCTACCTTAACGGCGTGAAAGAAGACGCTAAGTTTCCTTTGGTCTGGACCTATGATTTTGGGGTCCTGTACAATTTCTATGTAATTTGATGATCATGATTAGTCTAAGACGGTTTAATTCATCCTGAATCCTGATCAATAGATTACTGTTCGATTTAGAGGTCAGCCAATAATATGTGGTTTAGAGGTTAGTTAATATGCTCAGGTGATCACTCCGAAATTGAGCCTTACTTATTATCATGTTAAGTCCAATTTGTGCCATCTTAGTTAATTCTATTAAACATTAGATGAAATCAAGATGGAAGGATTTAACTGTAAATTAGAGAAAAGTTAAAGAACCTAACTGATACAATTGAAAGTTGAAATATTAAAATTACATAAAATAAAGTTTAAGCCTTAAATTTTTTATCTCTTACAATATTTTTTTTATGTCGTATCTTAATTACAATATAACATTACTCGTTGAAAATTATAATGTCGCACTAAACAGATTACAAGCTAATACTGGCCATTATTCTAATTGCATAAATGCATAGTGAGGCCAGAGCACTAAGCAAAAATAATTGTGCAAAGCATTGATCCTGTTGCTAAGACCATCTTTTGAGCAAATGAGTGGCATAATTGTAGTTGCAACAAGATATCCATGATCATGTTTCTTGTTACAATGACTTTTGACTAATATATATTCTGGTGGCATGTAGAGTCACCCTTTGCAATAAAGAATGGTACACGATACTCTGGCTTCAGACCATTGAGTTCAAAGATTAGCATTGGTTGCCAACATTCAATTGAATAACATAAAATATATGCTTAACTCCCCAATGATGCTGTCTTGCCAATAAGGGTTGGAGTTGGCCCCAGAAAGGATGCATTTCACATGGCAGTGGGTTCCTTCACAATCCATTATTTTAAAGTGATATATTCGAGGCATCTAATCTAAATCTTAATTAAAGCCCACAAAAATGAAGTGTAGTGGCAACATGTGTATTAAAATGTGACTTGGGTGGTCACAAACAATGGTATATCATCAAGCTCTCGTTAGTTTAATTGGGTCCACTTGCTTTCATTCCTTAACTATTCATTGGAGGCATATCTTTTCAAAATCCTACATGCACAAATGTAAAAGCTAGCCAAAATCTTAGAGAACCCCACAATCCAGATTTTCAGTACGGTCAATTTTAAAATAGGATGATATGGAGATTTTTTTTCCACCCTTTTTCTAGAGATTTGACATTATCAATATAAGTGGACCAATTTTTTCTGCATCAGAACCTTATCTATAATTAAAGTGGGGAAAAGATAATCTCCATATACTATAGGGTTTTTTATTAAAAAAAATACATGTTATAGTTTATAGTAGGGTGTCTTTATAAATTATAAACACTTATATTTTTTAGGAATTTTAAAGAGATGCTTGTAAATTCCAAAATTAGAGTGTATGGATAAAGAGAAGAGTGGTGAAAAAAATAGAGAAAGAGAGTAAGACAGTAATATATGTATCAAATGATGTGATGAGAAATAAAGGAAAAAAAAAATTAAAAATGATGCAAAAGTAAGATGAAAGGAAGATAAAAATAGATGTATAGTAATAATAACTCTAAATCTCACAACCTTTCTAAACTTATACTATGTTTTATTTTTAACAAAACTTATACTATGTTTTAAGAGAAGTAATATTTAGATACCCTTAAATATTAAACACTCTATTAATACTCTTAATTTTTTCTACCACTCTTTTTTTATCATATTATGTATGTTTCTTTCTCTCCTCTCTCTATATATTTGTCTGTATATATAGCATTGGTTATCCATTTATTTATTTATTTTCTCTGTTTTAAACTCCATGCTTGAGGCAATGACCGTACTTACAAAAGACTTACCGAGAACTAGAATTTCCCTTGGCACCACCTTGTCCAATGGCCATTATTAGTGACGGCATGAAGGTGCCACCGAGTCACTTCACAATGCAATTCGTCGTAACTGCACAAATGGCAGCCTGGAATATTCAATACATGTAGCAGAAGATTCACCCTTTTCTTTTTGCTAAAGAGGAAAGTCAAAACAGAAGATTCACCCTCAATGCTCAATGCCAATCATATAAGAGAAGTCAATACACAGCCCTCCAAGTACATCCCCCTCTAGTTCCTTATGATTATTTCTTACTAAAAAATGTTCTTAATATTAAACTCAAAAACATTGAAATTTTTATATTTTTTAAATACTAAATTTATTTATTTATTTAATAATAAAAAAATTATTGAGGAAATTTTTAAGAGAATATGATTACTATAATCTGCTTATTTGAAAATCAAAGAAGTGTTTAGTAAAGGCATCCTTAATTTATTATAAAAACACATTCATTCTCTTTTCTATCTAATTTTGCTTTGTTTTTTTTCTTATTTTTATATCACATCTAAATAAAAAATCACATCTATCTCTTTTTACTACTTAAATAACACACACATATCCTTAATTAATCACACAGGATCAATAAGCTATGACAATGGGCATCTAGCTATATAATAGCTAGGAGACCAACTATTTAGTTAGATTGAAGGATACCTTTAATACTATAAATGAAAAGTAAATGACCCCATAATCAAATAATATGAATAATCAATCAATCAAAAGGACATGCAAATTAATAATGCAACTAGCTACTGTTGCAGTTTCCCTTGTTAATCAGACATAGTAATAAAATTTTATGCACTATCATTAAAATAATTCTTATTCAGCTTAACCACTGAGCAAGGAGATTAACCGACACAACATTATTCTATCTTAACAAGCAATTGGTATACAGACCAAAAAAATAATTATTTTTTATTTGATAATTCACAGCAATTTTAATCATAATACATCTCCTTCGCCTTCCCCTGAAAAAGAATTTATGTTATTCCTTTTCTCACTTTTTTTACATGATTATTATCATTTTGGAATCTTGATGATACACTATCAATGGTGAAGCTTCCTATTTGTATTCAATGACAATATTCTTATCTAACCCTTTTCATAATACTTTTTACAATTCATTCTTTTATATTTTTTTTCATCATTTGCTCTACAATTCTCTTCATCTTCATCTATTTCTTTATTAAGCAAGATGTTATGAGAAGGAATTGTTAAAAAAAAATTGCATTATTCTATCTATTCTTAAGTAATTCTTTCTGCTTTGAACGCATACAGACCGCCAACAAGTCATTCTATATATAAATAAACTATTCCCCACTTTATTGTACAATTCAGTCACTATTATACACAAAACTATTCCCTACTTTATTGCAACTCGACGTTTCATCCACTGAAAGCTTTGTCTTTTCATGTTTCCTTGTCCCACTCACAAAAATGAGGTTTTTGGGTCAGATTCTACGATTTCCACGAGATCTTGCTTACTTCAAGCCGTCCTTATTGCCAGAGCACACGAGCAATATATATCGACATAGACACACATTTTTCTTTAATTATTGCTATTAATAACTTTTTTCTTTTGCTACATTGATATGCAACATGATCAATCAATACAACATAGTTTTCTTGTGTGCACATGTGCACATGACTGTCTAGCTCATGATGGATGCAATGTCCCCTTCTTGAGGTGACGTGGCACCCATATAAGTGCTTATATAAAGCCCCCATTTTGATCATACAACTCATTCATCTTAAGCTTGTTCTCTCTCTCTCTCTTGTTACACATTCTACATTCTCTCTCTATTATTTTTCACCCTTTTTCTCTCTTTTGCAAAGAAAACAATTTAATTAAGTCAATTTGTACCAAAATGGCTTCTCAAGTTTGTGAAACTTTGGCTTTCATCAACGGTGATGATGGGTTGAAAATCAACGGTGCTCTTCTAATGTCCCTGATGGAAGAGCCATCACCAAGTGATGAGAGTGATGATGATCGATTGGATAGCTTGATTAGGTCCTTTGAGGCTGAAATTAGTGGAAGCAAGATGGGGGATCATCATGATTCATCATCCATAGGGTCAGAAATATTGATGAGCAATAATATTATAGAAGAGTGTGCATCTCAATCATGGAATAATAACATGGGAGAGATTGATGGAGTGGAGTGTTGGGCTAATTCATCATCAAGTGAATTTGGGGTGGAGTGGGTAGATATGGATTTTGTGCAATCATCCCCATTTGAAGAAAGGAGCTGGAGTGTTGACCCTTGTGGAGATGAGTATGCTATCGCAAACAACTTGAAAGGGTATGATGGGTTTGCCTTGGGAGAACATGGATGCAATTCCTTGTGGCAAGACATGGCATGCAATTGATCTTGCCTTGCTAATTTATGATATTGTTCATGTAAAATCATGTTGTAATCCTCAAAATGATTTTATAAAAAAAAAATGGGATAAGATTATGTGCAAAAGAAAGTTCTTTGACATGTCAAATGATCTTCACTAGACAATAAACAAACAAAGGAAAGAGAGAGAGAAAAAAAATCTCTTTCATGACTTTTTTTTTCCATATTTCTCTCCTTTTTTTGGTCTTTTTCTTTTTAAACAGAACAAAATAACATTTTTTTTTCAAAACAAACATAATAATAACATGACACACAGAACACTTGAAAGCTATACGAAATTATTTACTCATTCTGTGAATATGTGTGTCGTAAAAGAGTAACAGCATATTTGATATTCCGATCTCTCGAATTCTCAATATGTATACAGAAAAATAATAACTAATTTGTTCTTGGTAGATGTACTGTAAGTTTTAATTAAACACGCAAAACTATGAAGTTATAACTTCAAATAAAAAACTAGTAATTAACTACAAATTTACCAAATTTATATCCTGTGGTATATGTATTTTATCACAATTTTGATAAATATTTTTCATTAAAGATTATATTCTACACTTTATCTTTTTAAAGCATATTTCTCCTTTTAAAAGAATCGGATCGGAAACTATTCTATAGAGTGTAGAGAAAAAAAGGAATGGATAAGTTATTCTTAGCATAAGTTTTATTTAACTTGTTTTTTTTTTTTTTTTTTTTATCATGACTTGTTTTGCTTATTAACATTTTATATAGACATTATAACAACAAAAAAAATAGAAATGTAACCAAAAAAATTTATACAGACATTGAAGTTCATTGAACCAACGGACCAACCATTGGTTTAAGATCTATAAAAGTAGATATATTGAACTTCATTATTAAATAGATATAAAAGTACATGTTGGTCATCAGCTTAAATATCTATAAATATTCAAATCATCTAAATATTTGACATACATGATCATCAAGCTCGTAAAGTAATTCAAGGATTAGATTTATCAAATTAATATTCTAGAAAAAATTATTAAGTCGCAAAATTTTTACTCTCAGCCGAAGGAGCAACTTCACAGGTAGACAAGATAGAATTTTGGTGATTACTATACTTGGAAGATTTATCATCATTATAATTGGAATGTTGATGCATCCACAATATTCTGTAACTTCTTCCAAAATCTTATAACTTCATTTTTTTGTTAGGTTTCTTCTAAAGATTCATACTCCTCTTTCTTGGTCTCTTTTCTTCTTTTCCCACACTAGTTGTACTTTTTTGTTTTGTTTCTTGTCAATTTGACAAAAACTAATTGTTGTTTTGTATAAAAAAAATTCCTTTATATTAAATATTTTACCAAAAAATTTAATGTAACGAAAATTTACTTTTACCGAGGTAAAGCCAAAAAAAATGGAGAGTAGTAAATAAAAAGAAAAGGAAAGGAGAAAAGAGAGAGTGAGAATAGCATGGGCCTATCTGCTATTATATAAACTGAACTGGATTGAATCAGTGATGGACTTTTTGTATTCGGGTTATGGGCCAGCCCAAGATTTTTATACTCGGGTTATGGGTCTTACTCATTCTGTGCAAGCGCAACCCTATAAAAAAAGTACTGGTCGGCGCCACATACCTCTGCCAATTCAAGAACGTTAGGGTGCGGAATCACAAATCGAACAGGATCGTTAAACATGTGCATATTTAGCTTCGTTGTTAGTGGCTCTCACTTCCAATTGGGTTTTCTTTTATAGCTTAGAACTTTACCCCTAAAAAAAAGTTTTTGTTTTTTGATATTGAAAAACGATGAGGATGAAGAATCATGTGTGTTGCAGATCCTGGTCCAATAACTGCCCGGTTAATTACCGTAGGTGGTTATTGGTTGCTGGATTTGATGTTTTTTCCCTTACTCATCTGAGATCTTCTTTATCAATTTATTTATTTTTCGAAAAAAAAATGTCAATTTTTCTCATGAATTGTCATGTTAAATAGATTTTTTTTGGTGTCGTGGTAGGAGAAATAGAAGTATTTATTTATATTTAAATTATGAGAAAAAGGGTTATGCATGGGACAGTGGTAGAAAGTGATGAATAATGCAGGTACTTCTGATGGCACGTCTAGCGTTGTTCTCTTGGTGCAGCCAATGTGGCTGTGCCGAGCTTCTGCACTGTGTCTGCGTGAATTACACTAACATCTGCCACTGATTTATTCACTGTCCCAAGTTGTTGTTGCTCATGTCAATAGGCAATCTCAAATTGTGCTATTCTTTTTTAGTAAATAGAATTTGTACAATCACAATATGTACCTACCTTGAAATTTATGATTTTAATTTTTATATTTTTTAAAATATATGAAATGTTCAAGGATAAAACCTATTTGATAAGTGTGCGTATGGATGAAAGTAAGAATTCAATTGCAAAGGTTTTACAATGATGGGAACCCCAGTCCTCCATTGAAATTTTTTGGACCTTTCATAGCATTACTTCATGCTAGGTGCCTTTGTAGTTTATTGAATCCTAAAGAAAACAACTTGGTCATCTTCTTTACAATCCTGCTACTACTGAATAGTCTGAGTCAAAAGAAGAAATTGAACACAAACATATTGGATTCCTCTCTGATATTGCAGGTCCAAAGGGTACCCAGCTGGAATTTTTTTTGTGGAGCCTTTGGATGCATTACATGCAGGTCCTCTCAACATGCTTCATGTCATTTTGCTGATGGTGGATATAATATTAATATGATGTTTCCAATGCAATAGGTCCTTTGGTCGGTGCAATAGCAATTCTTCAAGGTGCTAGCTAGCAAAGGAACTGAGATTGTTATTCCAACTGATGTTCTTGCTTGGGGAGAATTTGGATTTGTTGAAGGGCTTATGAAGTGGTGTTATAGAGTGATATAATTGGAAAGAAAATAACAGTACTTACAGCAATTAGAAGATTTGCTGCTGAGTTTGCAGCAGCTTATGTGGTTTTGTTTGCTTCAAAGATGAAGCTACCAATCTCAGCCAGTCAAATGACATGTTGTACAATTAACTTGCTATTTGATCAAACTGTATGACAAGCTGGTTTTGTTGGAGTTTCGGTTGATGATGCTAAGTGGGATTAATTTTCGATATGGACCTTTTGAGTTTGGATTGATTTTGGGGAAATGCACCTTTTGAGTGAAAATTCATGGCTGTCAGATTATAAGGAGATTACCACATGATATATATAATAAAGTAACATCACTTCCTAGCTATTAAATATAAGAATAGCTCCTTCAAGGTGCATCTTAGAACTAATTTGATGTACATTTTAAGTTTCATCGCTGAACTCCTCTTAAATGTTGTTCACTTGACAATAAAAACTAAAACAAGAAAATTTAAATTTTTAAAGGACAATTTTTTTTCAAAGGACTCATAAAAAATATCATATTTTATAGAGACAACAAATGTATTTAATATCAATATTATACAATGATTTTAATGCAATTAATTAATTATATGTATATATTCATTTTTATTTATTTATAAGTGTCTTTTAAAATATTAATTTCATTTGTATTTAACTTGTGAAAATATAATAACATTTGCCTTTAAATTTATTTTTCAATTTTTATTTTTACAAAAACATACTTTGGTATATATGTATACAAATTTTTAAAATCATACATACAAATAATTATGATTTAATAAAAATATATACATGCTTAAGTATGTATATTTTATGAAATGCTCAAAATCATAATTGATTATTGTAATTAAATATATTATAATTAAATAAACTATTGTATGAGAAAAATGCATTTTGGTTTATTTATTTTTAGTCATATTTGATTTTGGTGTTTGTATTTTTAAATTGATGAATTTAGTTATATATGAGTTTAATTAATCTCTTCATTTTTGTGCCAATAAAAAACTTATTAAATGTTAAATCGCAAAAAAAAAAGACTAAATTCATGAATTTAAAAATATAAAGAACAAAATAAGTTTATATAAGGACTAAATACAAAATTTTCTCTTATATTATTATAAATATTGTCTCTTTTTCAAAAAAAAAAAGAATTATAGATGTTGCGTCTTTGTTATTGTTATAGATTATAGATATTGATATATAAATCTACCAAAAATAAAAATAACAATGCAGACAAAGTGTAGATATAATTAGTTCCTGTTAATCCGTGTAATTATCTCCGTAAATTAACCCTTTTAACTTTCTAATCTTCTCACCAGAAGTAACAGCCGGTAATTCTGATCAGTTAAAAAAAACATAACACAGATCAATAAAGGGACGAAAAATGGACCGCAGGCGAAAATACCCAACACTATTTACTACAACCAACGGACAAGCTTCGTTCTGGCGAAGAATGGCGGCGCCGGGCTCATCCGCCGGCGGCGGCGGAGGGACGGCGAAGGCTACGGTGGCGGAGCAGATCTCGCAGGCGGTGCAGTCCACCTCCAACCTCCTCCACCTTATGCGGCACTCTTCTCCTGCCCAGGTACCACATCAACAGTGCCAATTCATTGAAATTTCATAATTAAAAATTAAAAAAGAGAACTTTGATTTGAATGATGAAAAATTGATGTTTGATGAGATGACCCTTTTAATGGGAGATAGGTCTTGACTGTTGTAGATGTTGTTGTTTGATGTTGGGGTTTTGATTTTGCATTTAATTAGAATTGAATGAAGTGAAAATGTTGTTTGGACTGCAATCTAATAATAACTTGGACTGAAATCTGATCATAGAGTGTCATATAATTGAAATTTTTTTAATATTGTGATAAGAATTTAATTAAAATGCACCTGTATTGTAAAAGTTTTTAACACTGTTTTCCAATCACGGATCGTTGCCAATCACATATTACTTGTTAATCACATATTACTTTTTCGATAAATTTGTTGACTTTTTATAATAACTTCTTTGAAAGTCGTACTTAGGATAATTTTTTATTAATTGAGAGTGTAAAAATATTTATATTAACTGTGTATGAAAATTAAACTTACTTTAAAAGTCATGGAGTAATTTCTATTTAATAGACAATAAAAATCTGTACACTATTAACCAAAGTCTTTAATTAGTTGAGTGTATCAAAATTAAATCGAGTTTTTTTACCCCTTTGTATCATTTGCAGGCTCAACTGGTTAAGCTTCCTAAGAATCTTTTGGCAAAGGTTTCCACCATCAAGAATACAGAGCAGGTATTACATCTATCTGATCCTAGGTTGTGTAGATAACACATCAATGTTAACAAGTGTGTGATGATGGTTATTTTCTGTTTTTGTTGCACAGGTTTTGGAGCAGTTGCCTGGGGTGATATCATCTCTTGACGCACACATGGAAAATGGGTTGCAAAAGTCTGAACCTTCTCTTGTCTAATTGAATAAGCTGTAACTGTAATTTTGTCATCTATTTTTGAATCTAGGGTGCCTGTGAAGTATTATGAGCTGAAACCTTTAGCTAAACTGCTAATTATTCATTTTGAAGATGTTGTGTGGATGCCTAGGCATTGGAGGGAACCCATTCTTTTTAGTATATTAAGATTTTGTGTGAAATTCAGTTTGTTTTGATTATGGCTGTTGCGGGTTATGAATTTGCAGTGTTCCACATCTAAAGACCGTGGTTCAGGTACTTTCAAATATGGAAAGTAGCCAGCTTAGCTTGCTATCCCGACCCCATCCTCTCCAGAAGGTATAAATATAATAGTTTTGTCACTGATGCAGTTGTGAATATCACTATATAATTGAAAGTGAAGTTTAACATTTTTCTATGTGTGACTGATCATTTTCTATAATTTTTTCTTAACAGGAACTTGAACCAGGAAACCAATCTCAAGGAACTGGTTAAAGAATCTCGTGTTGCTTTAGGAGTTTCACCCGTGATCAATTCATGCAGATTTTGGAAGGTTTGGAACTGTGACTTGTTGTGTTTCCTTCTTGCAGTCTTCCTGCAAATCAAATAACAATACCATCCTCTGATAAAGTGCATGGTTATTCAACTGAGAAACCTGTTAAATATTAGTGACAATTGGGAATCTTGTCCAAAGAATTCAAGGCTAGGCTATTAATTGATTGATGGCAATTGGGTATCTGTATTCTGTAATGTATGTCCATTCATTTTCAGCTTGTGCATTTTTGTTTTTCATCTTGCCAAATGTTATGTTCAAAGTGATGTAACTTTTATTTAAATCAGTTTTGTTTTACTAGCTATGGAATGTCTCAAAGCTGAGTAAAAACCACTTACTCCTATGATGGCACTTCTACTCCCCAAGACAATACAAGCTTTACATCCCAAATTCCCGTTGTTTATATTATTACTCTCATCACTACTAAATTCAACTACCACCTATTTTGCTTTTGATAAAGAGATAATTTAATGTTGAAAAGAAAGAAGGAATACAAAATTCAACACCAAACTTTCACCTCACTGATATAGTTAAGACTGACAGTCTGACACAGAAAGGTTAACTAACATATGCAGACAATTAAGCCATCAAGACGGTTCGACAAGGAAACAAAGCTACTTTGAAGAGTACAGGGTATATCAAAGTTAATCAAAATTATTTGGGATATACAGATTTAGTAATTTACATTTTGTCATTTTGGTTGATCTAGAGTCAGAAATATTCGATCTACCAAGATCTTTTTCTTGTTCGCTATAATCCAATTAATTATTTACATACTCCTATAAGTTCCTTATCTGATTAGTATGGTACTGAGATCCCTGATTAAAGTACATGAAATGAAGATACAAAATTGTTAAATCAGAAATAATGTGGATTGACACTCACCAGTCTTGATCCCTTTGCTGAAAATCCTGGTGGGATCACCTACCAAAACTATGAACAACTCCTACCTAGTCTTTCTTTCCGAATCCCATTTATTCACACAAAACATTCAGTTTTAGCCTCTATTTTCTCACTTTTGTTATGAAACTTCCAATAGAGAGAGATCAGTGGTCTTGAGAGGTCTTTATCTCAATAAATTTTATCAGGTTCCTTGGCTATTTTTCTTCTACTACCAAATGTGTATATAACTAGAAACAGAATCACACCAGAAGAAGACTCCATCTATAAGCTGATTTCTAACTCAGATGACCAAAGCATGAACAACAAATAAACAGCATGCACGTAGATGCAGTGTCTGACTGCAAATTTCGAGTCACTGTGTGGAACCTTTTTTCACCTCGCCTGTACTTTCATAGCTACGACTGTAATTGTAAATGACAAAAAGGGTATTAACGGCAGACTATAATTAACAGTTTTTGATCCATTGTCCAAAGAGCTGAAATGCCAATTTCTAATGGTCATCATGCTTCAAACTTCATTTTATATTAT
Organism: Glycine soja; assembly: GCF_004193775.1. NCBI lineage: Eukaryota > Viridiplantae > Streptophyta > Magnoliopsida > Fabales > Fabaceae > Glycine > Glycine soja. The sequence goes on along the minus strand of NC_041012.1, from coordinate 44,048,157 downwards.
CAAAAACTAGATTGATGCATATCAGAAGGATGAATACAGGCTTCACTTTCAGCATCAAGCAAATACCCAAAAAATATTGTTTTGCTCGAATGATGATAGGTTTGGTTGGATTTTAGAGAATTTTAGGTGTTAGCCTTGACCCAATCCAATCACTTTTATAAAATAGGATTGTGACCCTTAAATCCATATAGATGTTTAGTCCAGGAGAAAACTAAGCATTTTTTCCGAGTGTACAAAATTTCTTTGGGTCAATAATAATCATGTGAGCGAGTAACAGCATAGTTACAAAGTTCAGAAAGCTGTAGTTTTTTGTAATTTTGTAGAAAATATTGAGATTGCTACTTGAATCACATTATCCACTAGACGAAGGAAACAAATCTACTGTGATAAACAAAATTTTGGAGTTCGTTAATAAAAACTGACACTTTATTATTTTAGTATTTTTCCATTTTATGCTCGAACTTATTTTAAATACAAAACCAAATAATGCAAATAACTTGCACTAATTTTTTGTAAATTTATTACTATAAAAATTAATTCTTTTAAAGCTATTATTTTTTGTTATAATGCTAAAATCTCAAGTAAGCTAACTCATCGTTATCTTTATCTTTTCAGACGTTTTGAATTTTCTATTATTTACTTCATTTTTTATTTGTGTGTAATGTGATTTTTGGTTACTAATGGTAAAGTCTTTTTCATCAAAATTGCAAGGTTATTGGGCTTGCTCCAATCGAAATCACAACTTTGTTGATACACGATACAAAAATGTCTATATTATTAATATATTTTTTAAAAAAGTTAAAACTTAAGATAGTGTAAGTGGAGTTTTTTCATTCACACTTTCATAACCAATCGCCAATACTGAAACATTTAAATTAGTTTTCTTAGTGAACGAGTGTTACATACACCTTGGTAAAGTTTAATTTTGAATGAAATAATATATTAGAAAATTACTTTTTACCTACCATATTGACATATAAAGCTTATTTCATCTGGTCAAATTGTAATAATAAAAATTGACTATTGAAATGATTTTTTTCGCAGTTAATTCAACACACGCTAAGTAATATTCAAACCACAGACCGTGATTCCATTTTCTCATATTTATTAGATACACAAATTTAGAAAACTCAACAATTCTAACCCGCCAACTTATCCAACTACCATCAGTTTGCTTGCTACACTCACTTTTATGACTTTGTTTCTCAACTATATGCTTTTTTTCCATATTGATGCTTCTGTAAAAATGATGGACATAATCAGCAAGCTCTATATTAGCAATGCACCTTGTCTTTCTTTCAATAGTGTATGAGAAAATAGACTAAATTGATACCTCCAATATGTGGAGACGATTTTTTTTTTTGCCAAGAGATCTTTGAATACCAAAATAGGACCCAGGGGTTGTAATAGTTGGTCACGGTCAATAATGTTAAAATAGTTAAATCCACTCAAAAAAATACCAGTAAAGAGTTGTTATATGAGAATTCTAAATCCTCCCATTATATCCTTTTACTAGCACTCCTGATTTCTTTTTGGGCTTAAATATTTTTTTTCCTGAAATATATTTGTATTTTGTTTTTGTCTCTAAAATGCTTTTGCTTAACTTTTAGTTGCTATCAAATTTCTTTTTTGATTTTGATCTTTTTATTTTGTTTTACTCATTCTAATATATCAAATTTTCATTTTAGTTTCTATAACATGCAGATAATTTGCTTTTGCTCTCAATCAAATAATTTTCAAAAGACTAATTTAAAATGAGCAAACTATTAAAGGGATTGAAAAGAGAATAAAATTTTTGAAATTCATTTATTTCTTGCAGGGGTGGCTTGTTTTGGTTTTGGCGCAGTACCAAAGAAAAATAAAAACTTCGGGTGAAATGGATCAATCTATAATTACGTTACTTGTCACACACATTTAAACTGAATTCTTAAATCAATCTAAACAAACACTTCCAACTTGTCACAAAAATATTCTCTATCGAGTTTAATACAATTGCATTTTAATAATTTATATTCAAAATCATTAGATAAGCTCCTGAAAAATTCGTTAATGTTTATATGTACTAACTTCCTAATATACCATGGTTTTTTCAGACAAATGAATAAACATAAAAGGCCACGTCAATTTCATAAAAAAAAAACATTATCACTACAAAATTAACAGTTAAAAAAGTGAATTATTTAATCACGATGCATGACTCAATGATTCTTAAACGAGTGATTAGGTTAATGAAAATAGCATAGAATAAAGACTCATGTTCAGTCTTTGAAAATAAAATAACTATTCAAATAAACTAAAAGTTAAGTTGCTTTAATATATTTGTGATGTGTTTTTATTTTAAATATTAAAAATTAAAACAAAAAATAAACTAAATTAAAAATAAATAATTTTGAATTTTTATATTATATTAAAATTATATTAAAGCAACTTGACTTATATATAATTAAAATTATTTAAATAATTTTAAATTATGTGTCTGTAAGTTTAGGTTATAATATATATTCAATAGTTTTAAAAAAGCAACAATTGAATCTTCGATCATCATGCTATTAGTTAGCTTAATTATTAACTTGAATATATTAGTTATCTTAATTACTCTTTTAATATATCAATTGTTTAAATCCACTTAAGCAAATAAATCATACTAAACTTTTTTAAGTAAATGAGTTTGTCTTCAATACTAATTTTTAAAAATAATATTAAATTAAAAATATATGATTGTAGATTAGCCATAATATTTATCGAAATGCGATTTCTGAAAATATAATATGATACCTTCAAACAAATGTTCCAAATATTTTTTTTTCCTTTTTCATGTTTTGGTTGAATTTTATTTTATTTGTTTTATAAAAAAACAAATTAATTATACAAAATCTAATTTCACCATTATTTTTCACATGTAGAAACAACCAACAACTATGTTTTACATAATATATAAATATAGATGATTATACCATGCGCACAAAACTGATCACTGTGATTTAGATCTGATTGATTTTTCTTAATCAGAATTATCCAACATTGAACTACAATAATTGCATCCACATGCCCCTAGCTACAAAATTTTAAGTAACAAGCTTAAAATATGTCTTTCATCATTATAAATATAAAAATGTTTAAAATTTATTTTTATTAAATTTTTAATATATTTTTTATTCTTATAAAATTAATATATATTATTTTTCAATTTAGACATAAATTTAAATAAATCTAAACTTATAATAATATTTTTTATATTAATTATGTATATGATCAATGTATAAATATAATGTTAATACACGTAAATTTGGATGCTGAATCTTGTTTAGGATAAAAATGACATTTTAATTTTATGAGATAAAAAATATACTAAAAACTTTAGATAAATGAATTTCAATTATTTTTATATTTATAAAAATAAAAAATATATTTTAATTTTTTATTAATAATGATGTAAAAATTATAGTAAATTACTAATTTTAAAGAATTTTTATTTATATTTTCCCAATTTCCAAGCCTCTCTTACCACTGACATTGTAATATTCGGAGCAAAGGACAGTCACGGCTCTGTCACATCACATGTCTCATATCAAAAGAGTTAAAAAAAACATATAATAATTTTTCCTTAGTGACAATTCAAAATTCGCCACTCTGACCAACAATTATGCTCTTATTAATGCATCACCCGTACACGTGGCATCCGCGACAAATCATTGGAAACATCATCGGAGTAGGTCCCACTCTGCGATCCGACGGTGTAAAACGTGTTGTCGTGATCAACGGGTGCGGTGCTTCCATGTGGAGGGTCCTGATGGAGGCTTGTGTGGAGCGGGAACAGGCTAGTGTTTCCCAAAAACGTTAAAGAAAAGGGTGGTAAGAGGCTGCTAAGTTGTGTGAAGTGAAGAAGAAGGTGTGTTGAGGAGGGAATCAAGGAATCTTTTGAAGGGTGAAGAGAGTAAAGAGGTGAAGTGTTGGTGGGTTTTGCTCAGATTTCTTCTCTGTGTTGAGGGTATGTTCAAAGTTTGTAACTTGCATTGTGTTGCACTGTTGGGTGGTGTTGATTTCTTGTACTTGAATCTTAGATTGGGAAAAAAAATGCATTATCTTTTCTGGGGTTTGGCTCATTTGTCTGAAACACTTGGAATTTTTTGAGTTTTTTTTTGCTGCTGATGTGTGGAACTAGAGAGTTTATTTCTTTTTTTGTTTTATGGGGTTGAAATTTGTCTATTTAGAAACCAAAAAGAAATTTTTTAAAAAAATTTAGGGTGGTTCAGTGGTTTCTTTTGGTGGAAGCATCTTTTTAGGTGGAGGGGTTTGTCCCATTCTCTCTATACAACTGTGGAATGGGGTTGTTCACTTGTTTGGTTGTGTTTTGCCTGAAATGGGTGGTTGTTGAATATAAAATTGGGGCAGTGGGCACACAAAGGTGAGGGTTTTTTTTTTTTTTTATGTGCTCATTGCTTTGTTCTGTGCCATTATTGCATCTTTGACTGTTGACATCTTTGTGTGTGTTAGTGAAATGGTATTTAATCAGACCTTTTGGTTTTGTGTTTAGCTTTGTTTTTTTTAACTGGATGAGAACATGACAACTAGGCCGATGGCTGTTGCATTTCCTGTCGGACTTGAAAGCAATTGTCCTCTATTTCTTCTTGGAATTTATTTTTTTCCCTCTTCTCCCTGTAAATTTAACGTTCAAGCAAACTATGCTGGCACTATATTTAAGATGTGCAAGTTTGGGAACTCTTTGTTGAGTCTGTTGTTTCTTTGCTGTAAAAGTTTGAGCAAGCCTGGATTACATTTCATCAGGTTATAGTGTTATTATACAAGGTAGGTGATTAGGTTACTCAAAGAAGGATAGATTAACACTAACCACTGTTTCTTTTTTTGGAACTAAATGAACTAATATATTAATCTAAAGTTTTGCTTTCATTAGTGTATCTGGAAAGCAAAAAGAATTGCAGGGTTGAGGCATTTGTTCCTTCATTATAATGGACAGGAAATGGTGTAGTATTAATGTCTAAGATAAAGTGCTTGGGTGATAATTGTGAACGCTTTTCATTTCATAAGTAAATCTGTAAATGTCTTGTGAGAGTGCTGAAAATTCGTAGATTAATTAAGTACTTAATTCTTTATTGGGAAACCTCAGATCATGAAACTGTAGTAGATGATACTTGACAGGTTTGAATGCTGGGGAATGGGTTATGCTGCACTTGAAGTTTCTGTTTACTCAGATGCTGATTACTTAGACTTTTAGGGGATGATATTCTGATTAGTGATTTTGGGAGGAAACTGGACATGAGTATGCTTGTGGGGATATGCTCGAACCGCGAGAATCTGATATACCTGTCCTGTTTCTGGTCCTGGTTGTGCTTCCCTTGGTGGCTTACATCTTACTTGGAAAATGGAGTGAAACTAGTAAGAAGAGAGATAGGATAAATTTGCTTGCCCATTTGGCTGCTGAAGAAGCTCTAAGAGCTGAAGAAATGGCCGTGGCTGATGTAATTCCTCCAGTGTCTGCTTCAAAAAATGAACATCATGTGTGTGCTAGGTGCTCTGCTCCAGCCAGAACTCGCTGCTCCAGATGCAAAATTGTTAGATATTGGTAATTCTTCTAACTTACTTTAGCTGCAAATCTTTTTTTTTTTCTCCCCTATTTTCTTAAATTGTGTGGAAGCATGCTTTGAATACTTATCACAATATCTGCCTTGGGAATAAGGATACATGTCTGCTAGTTAGATTGAAGTTTTACACCATTACCGCGCCACCAAATGAAGAATACATTACCTTAGGAGTTGTGCTCAATTAGTTCTCAGATAGGTAATTCTACTCAGTTTTCTCTAATTGCTATGAAATAATAAACCCATGGCTATAAAAATTAGTTCTTGGCCAGTAAAATGTGCTAGTTTTTCGATTGTTTGTCACATTGGCAATTTGCTAATTTTGTGCTTTTGTTAGAACAACTCTTTATGTTGATTTCTCCATGACATTTTGATTAAGAGTTTTCAAGGCTTCAACTAATGGAAATGAAGCAGAACGACTAAATCTTGTTTTCCGATTTGGAAGAGAGAAGAAGAGGGGAGACAGGGTATATTGTAACCTATATTAAACAGCTCTTCTATCTGCTCTTTTATAAATTTTCTTCTATAACATGATTGTTGGGGAAAATATTATGTTTGACCTAAAGATTAATTCTCAAAATTTGAGCTGTAAGTGGTTTGCAGCTCTGGAAATTGTCAAATAATCCATTGGAGGCTAATTCACAAGCAAGAATGCCAGCAACTGGAACCTCATAAATCAAGCTCATTTCCTCTGGCTGTTTCAGTTGAGGAATTTGGTCATGGGGATGGTAGTTACTTTTATGAAAATTTGAACAACCAGTTCTTAGGTCCCTCTTTGAAGCAGACTTTAAGGGAGAGTGCACCTTTGGACTATTTGGTTCACCCTCTGACAGGCACTGCTGCTCCTACTACAGCTGATTTTTCTGTATTTAATAACTTTCAACATTCTGCTTTTGAAAGAACTTCCCATAAATCCAACAGAGAAACATTGAGAAGAGATAATGGCTCTATATATGAATCTTCTGATTATAAAGCTAGCAGTTCTCTCTCAAGTGTGGTACCAAAGGAGGCGTTTATGAGACAGAAGGTTTACTTGTTTTACTTTGATATCCAATTGACATACATTTTATAAATTAATCAATGCTAAATCTCTGATCATGTTGCTTAACTTTTGCTGCAGTCAAGAAAGAGCAGTGATTCTGTGTTGGAAGAAGAAATTTCAAATGTCAGTTCTGGTGGCTTTGGAGTTTATATTAACAGATTTGATGCATCAAAAAACATGATCCATGAGAATGACAACCATCAAAGTCAATATGGAAATGCATTGGTAACAAGACACAAATATGGACGCTCAAATGTGTCAAGTGCTGCAAACAATGATAACGGTGTAGATGAATTTGAAACGGACATCACCACTAAAGGTGTAAGTGTAGTCAAAGGGGGAAATTATCATTCTGATGAAGCAGCACAATACAAACGCCCTTCTGAATCGACAATCAAAGGAAGCATGAAAGCTAAAAAGATATTACATACTCCCAAGACCAAATCTTCTAAATCACCAAAGTCAACATCAAAGACATCAGCTGACTTTTGTTGCTCAGAAATAGAGAAGAAAGGAAAAACTGCAGATGAACTTAGTTAGTATTTAAGATGTTTTTTTCCCCACATTTGTTGTCTTAATGTCACTTTTCATATAGTTTTAGTTCAGTATTAATTCTATGTTAAGTTATTCTCCCTTAGATTTTTTTTAAATGCAAATCTATGTTAATCATGCAGAAGTTGCTGGAAATAGTGATACCATCCCTTTACATGGTAATGGTAGCAATGGGACTGCAAACACTGGAATTATGAAAATGATGGGCTTGAGGAAATCAACAAAGCCTACTCCTCTAGCCTCTACAGAAAGCATGGACGTAAAGTGCAAGAAGGTGAAGAAGATAAAGGTCAGATTTGTGTAGATGCCTACAAATGTCCATTCCCTCTCCCCTCTTACTTGAAACAGTTTTCTATAGCTGCTAGTTAGAAACTGATGCCTTCACTAACTAATTGGTGTCTGGATCATGTCTCAGATGTTGTTTCCTTATGATGAATTTGTAAAGATTTTTCAGAGTGATGTCTTTGGCATATACCCCAGGGGCCTTTTAAATTGTGGGAACAGGTAATACTAGCACTACAACTTTATAATTGTGATAAAAGTAGAAAGAAATGCTGAATATTTTATAGATTTAATCATTTAAAAATAGATATTAACTTTGGTCATTTATCAAGTGATGCTGTACCCTTATTCAACAGCTAGATTATTATTATTGTTATGGTGGCCAAAAGTTTTGGGGAGGGGAGGTTTCCCCATTTCAAGATTACTCCTGTGAACTGTCTCAATTTACCTTTTGTTTTCAAACTTCTCATCTTGCTGGAATTTGCAAAAATGAGCCATGATTCACTTGGAGATAACTTTTTGGAAAAATTTAGTTATGGTTCATTTCTTGGTATGTTCCGAATCATTGTTAATTTTTTTTAATCTCTTTATTTTTGCAGTTGCTATGCCAATGCTGTCTTGCAGTGCTTAACTTCTACAAAGCCTCTAGTTGTCTATTTGCTTTATAGATCACACTCAAAAGCTTGTATTGACTTTCTCTCTCTCTCTCTCTCTCTCTCTCTATATATATATATATATATATGCTTTCACTAAGATGAGTGTCAATACTCAATTTGCTTTCAAGACATTGTTTTAGATACTGTCTTATTTTTCCTTGAATGTCAGGTTGTGCGAAAGATTGGTGTCTCATGTGTGAGTTAGAGAAACACATAATGGTTTTAAGAGAAAATGGGGATCCTCTATCTCCTAGTAGGATACTTTGGCATATGCGGAGCATTAACTGCCACATGGGTGAAGGAAATCAAGAAGATGCCCATGAATTTTTAAGGTCTTTTTAGATTATCTTGCCTATGTTTTTTGAAGTATTGATTAATACAGATACTTTGTATTCCTTTCTTAGCACATGCACACACACATACACTAATTTCCTTTATTTTAGCTTGTTTCTATACTGAAATTTACTTGTGTTTGTTTGAAACCTAGGCTTAGTCATTGGTAAATTAAATGTGTTGTTTATATAGGCTTCTAATTGCATCAATGCAATCTATATGCTTGGAGGCACTTGGTGGTGAGAAAAAGGTTGATCCTAGACTACAAGAAACAACTTTCATACAACATACTTTTGGTGGTCGTCTTCAATCCAAGGTGTGTATCCCCTTTATCATTCCTTTTCTCTTATGTTTTTCTGTTACCTCTGGCTCTAAATCTTACACAACAGTGATCTTAGTTTTGCATTTGTTTGATGGCTTAGTGGAATTTAATGTCTACAGGTTAAGTGTTTGAAATGTAATCACGAATCAGAAAGATATGAGAACATTATGGACCTGACCTTGGAGATATTGGGTTGGGTTGAGTCACTGGAAGATGCACTGACTCAGTTTACTTCCCCTGAAGATTTGGATGGAGAGAATATGTACAGATGTGGAAGGTCTGATGATCTAATGTGTATCTATTTTGTTACTATTATGTGGTTTAGTTGGTGACTTTAGTTGTAATTAAAGGATATGAGGAAAAAGAGAACAACAAAGAGCACTGCTAGATTTTTCACCTTAAATTTAAGGGACTCTCACCCATCTTTATACATTTTGATCTAGGTGCACATCATATGTCAGAGCTAGAAAGCAACTGAGCATACATGAGGCTCCTAACATCTTGACTATAGTTCTGAAGAGATTTCAGGTATCTCAGCTCTTGTAAGGTTTTTCTCTATTGTGGTTCCTCTTTTGCTTGGGAAGCTTGACTTTATTGTTTGTCTTGCTAGTCTTATAGCTACTTATGGCTTGGTTAGTGTTACTGTTATTGGCTTTCTAGATTAAGGTTGGTTAAGCAAGACATAAATTGACTTATAAAACTTTATATGGCTGTTGATGTGATGTGGAGCTTTGCCATGTAACAATAATGCTCTAAAATTACATTCCAAAATTCTTTGGCAATATCTTCTAAAGCAAAATATTACTAACATATATTTTTTTTTCTCTGTATAAGTTATTTCTTTGTCGAATTGGCTGTTTTTTGTTTGTGTGAATGAGTGGGTTTGACCAATTTCTAGAGACCCTTTTGAGAATAAGTTTTAAATGGTATGGAAGAAGAAAAGAGCCAACCCTTTTGACAACAAGTTTTAAAGGGTATGGAAGAATAAAGGAGGTTAAGGATCTGTGGAACTGTGCTTTGTTTGCTATTCTTTGGTGCATATAGATGGAGATGAATGCTTGGATTTTTCAAGGTGTTTCGGCTTCTTTAGGAGTGTTGTGGGGTAGATTATGATTTTTGGCTTCTCTTGGATGGTTAGCTCATGGTCTTTATAAAGTGATGACTTTTCAGATTTGTATAGAGACTAGCATTATTATCACCTATGCTATGTATTGATATAGTCTCAATTTTGGTTATTTAATTGTTCTGTTTATTTTATTTTTGACACAAAATCTTGATATGATTTGTCTAAAAAATATTCAGGTTAATGTTACTAATAAATAATAAATAATTCTACAGATGAAAAACTTCACCTAAATTGGCCATTACCTACATAATGAGAGATTATGTAAATAGTACATAAATCTGCAAGTCATTGTTGAGTTCCTTGACACTATCAGTCTTAAATTATCTCATTTGTACTTGTGCCTTGTGCATTTATAACTTTGTATTTTAGAACTTATACGTTTGGGTGCCTGAAAATGTTTTGAATTTCTTCATTGTCTATATATTGACTCTTTGGATTGGAATATCTTCTGGTTCTGTATCATCAGGAAGGAAGATATGGGAAAATTAACAAGTGCATAACTTTTCCTGAAATGCTGGATATGATTCCTTTCATGACTGGGACGGGTGATATTCCGCCACTTTACATGCTTTATGCTGTTGTTGTGCACCTGGACACACTAAATGCGTCTTTCTCTGGACACTATGTTTCATATGTGAAAGATCTGCAAGGCAATTGGTTCAGAATAGATGATATTGAGGTAATGATATTATTGCCTTGTTTGCAATATCTGCATGTAATTGGCAATTTAACGTGTGTAATAACTAATAAGTAATTGTCATACATTAACTATCTCAAAAGCCTAAGTTATTGGGTCGAAGTGCATGAATGTTTTTTATATCTAACAGTAACCATTGTCTTTTGTTGCTTAACATTGTATATTCATGTCTAGTGTGTTTGTGAATATTAAAGAATTTGGGGAGGAACTCATGATTAAATGGAATTAAGAAGTAATCAAAATATTCAAGGAGTTGGAATAACTTGTTACCTTGGGTTTCTGCCACGCTGCCCATTCTCTGTGCTATTAATACTTTGTCTTCAAGTTTGTGTCTTTGTACCAAAGATTCATAACTTCTCAATTTTGAATTACAAATCATGTCATTTGGCCACTGCAGGGTCTGATTGTGTGGTAGCGTGTAAACTTATAGCTGCTTAGGTTTCTCTTTTATAATAAGCTGATTGCATTTTTATGGATATGGACTAAAAAGAGATGATGGGTTTAAATTAACATGGAGTTTCTGCACAGTGAACTTAGATACTTGATTGCATTTCCCTATGTAAATTGTATTTAGATAATGCAGTATGTATCATCTGTAGATGAGAAGTTGCTGCAACATTGTTGTTAGGAACCCAGAGAAAAGAAAAGAAGGATTTTATTTATGGAAAGAAATTGAACAGAACAAGGAGAAAAAACTATCTACCAAGGATTTCCCCTTCAAAAAGGGTTTCCCTTTTCTGACAAATCTATTTTTCTGAATGGTTCTTCATACCTTGTTACCCTATTTATCTAACTGATCCCCTTTAAATAACTTATTACTCTAACTACTGAGATTATTTCTATTTAACAGGTTCAGCCAGTACTAGTTAATCAGGTCATGTCAGAAGGAGCATATATCTTATTCTACATGAGGTAGAGATTCAGTTGCTGTCACATTTGTTGACAATTTATATCCTTTATGAGTACGTTGGCACTTTAATATGCTCATAATACTTGGTTCTATAGTTGTATTTATGTTTACAAGTGTTACTTTCTGAGCAAATTACCCTCCTTCGACAATAAAAAGAAAAATTCAAAATGTCTTTCCAAACTAAAGATGAAAGTGCTAAGGTGGACATTATGTGGAATGTTGTCATTTTATCTTATTGCTTCCATCAACTTTAGGTGGCTGTCTAATCAAAACTGCTCTCATTATAATAGAGGGCTTGAAAGTAAATCGTAGTTTGATAATATTCTATCATTCTGTTGCTGCATATGGTAGGTGGGGATGCGTTTTTATATTTGACTTGCTTAGTTCCTATAAACATACATATTTTGACTGATTCTTCATCAATATTGTATATGATCCTATTTCTGGGATTTGATAAATTGTATTCTTCAATGTCAGTGCATCTTTCTATTGATGCATGCCTGTATATATGTTTTCTTTGGGCTTTAAAACTGTTGAATTTTTGGTAGGTCTTGTCCCCGTCCTCCGGTGGAACATACTGTGAAAGCTGTGCAGCAATCAGTTTATGATTCTTCAAAGCACAATCCAATGGAAATGCAGAAACCTAATAAACCAGGACATAGCAGGCATGGCAGTCATCAGTTTTTTGTCTCAGAGTCATCACCCAATGCGAGGCCAGAAATTTCCACTCACATTATTGACACCACCAATGGCTTCCTTAGAAAAAGCACCAATAGGAATGCCCTGCCGGTGACCCAAACTTACGCCAAAAATGTCAGGAGTGAGTTCTCTGACACCACCTCAAGCGACTGGTCCCTTTTCACAAGCTCGGATGAGGCTTCTTTCACAACTGAGAGCACCAGGGACTCCTTCAGCACTGTAGACTATGGTGATTCAGGCAACATGGATCCAATTTCATCAATCTTCAACTACACCCCAGAAAAGTCCTACTTGAAGTTTTCACATAGTAGGCCAGTTACCAGGGTCTTCCCTGAAAAGGGTCATGTTGAACAAGTACAGAGAATTGATCACTCCAAAAGGGTCAGCCATTCTTCAAATGAACATCCACCAAATGGGAATTGTGGCTTGTATGTATATTATGGGAGTAATCCTGTGTGTGGTACTACCCGGACTTCTAGTCAGTGTGAATTTTAGTCTTTGGAGAATCCTAACTTGTTGAACTGATTATTAGATGCAGTAGGTGCTGTGCCTCAAAGTTTTCAGTATTTAGTTGATTGAGGCATATAGTTCTTTTAAGCGCAGATGTATTTTTTTTTACTATTGATAATTGTAAAGATGACGGCATCGATCCTTTAGTTAACTATCAATCCATCCAAGTCTTTTCCTAGTGGTATCACTGTTCAATTTCATATTTGAGACTATTTTTAAACTTGAGTTAATTGTTAGTAGGGTCCATGCTCTCTAGGCAAGTTGATGTGTATTTAGAATGCATTATTATAATATTAAAAACTTATCGGGAATACTTATGTTATTATTTAACTTAAAGCTCATTCTTAATAGCTATTCACTTAACGAGAAATTCTAGTACAGTATCTTCTTTAGTGTAAATTGTACAAAACAATAATTGATGTATCATCATTTAAATAATCATAGAAGTTTGAATTCCACAACTACAGTACTTTCTATTTAAAACGATAATGTGGCTGTTATTGATTGGTGTATATTATGGAACTTGTGTAAACGAGACTTGCACATGTCTATATTATAATGCAGGTTTTTCAGTTGACCAAGGCAAAGAAAGTTGGCCCTTTAACCAATGGCATCATGAACTTGATATTCTTGACATAAATTTTCAGGCATCATCATAAGGATTTTCGCTCAATTTTGATTGAGTTTTACGAATCTGTCTGGCAATTATAGGGGATGATTACATTAAGTCAGGGGAATAACAACCACTAAACAAACCAACTTTAAAGCACATGACAGTGATCACACTACTCAGCTTATGTTTGAATTAAAGTTTGAAAAATATATTTGCAAATTTTAATATGCAATAACATTCCAATGCACAAAATGAAGAACAAAATTATTAATTTCAAAGTAAAAAAACTTTTAATACAAACATGCACTCAATCTTGTGTAAACACCATTTGAACAAAGTGTATGTTTGAATTAAAGTTGGGACAACTCAAAAGTATTTTTACTCCAGAAGCAACAAAATTTTCCTTCTCAATTCATGCGTCAGAACACATCATTTTGTGTTGAAATTTGCAAAAGTACTTCTGTGACTTTAAACCAAAGATAGACCCAGAAGATACAAGCCAAAAATAAGATATCACTCTGCACATATGCCTACAAGTATTTGCAAAATTCTGATATATGCACTACATGATGATTTAAACTCACCAAGTGATAAAGTAAAATATTAGAAGTAGCTCATTATAAATGTTCAAAATGACCGTAATAGTGTATTTGGATAGCTGTTTGAAATCCCAAAGCCTTCTGCAGTTCTGCTCAATCCATGATTTTTAATTTTTCAAGTGGAAATCTAAACACGCTAAAGCTGGCAAGCTAGCGATCCAAAATACTATTTAATCTAAAAGCATTGCGTAAGCAAAATGTTAAACACTTTATTTTATCAATTTCAGATGCTCTAATACCTCAAACCATGATCTGCTCAGTTTTCTTGTATAAATTTTAGAAGCCAAGTGCTGAAAATAGTTCTCTCACAGATTTCACATTGCATGCCGTTCACTTTCCATTTCAAACAAGAACCATATCTCATTCACATTCTCATATTCAAAAGGGTCATTGTATTGTGCCACGGTGTAAACAGAAGCATGACCAGCTCTGTGGCTTTTGTCAATGGCACTAGACCATTCTGTGCCAGCAATACTAGCTCGCAACGCAGCGGCTTCCACCCAACATTTGAATCGTTTACGTGTCCACCAAACTGCCTTGCTGCTACATACACATTGTTCCATCTTTGGACACGGAGACCCTTTGCAGGAGGAGGGTTTGCTTGGTTCAATTTTGGCACAAAGAAGCTGAAAACAAATGAGGATTTACAAAAGGGTCCATCACTGGGTGAAACTTCTGTAATCACAGGTGCTATCATCTCAATTCTTTGCTTGTAGTTGTTCTTGCCTTGAATATAATCAAATAGACTGCATGTGCAAAAAACCAAAGCGGATACTCAAGGATACTCAAGCTCAGTTAAATCTTTGGATGGAATAAGAAAACCAGAAGCACTTGTTGAAAACTTTTGCAATGTTGATGAACTTAATAACTTATTTCATTGAATAAAAATAAACCATCCCTTGTTAAATGTTTTTCGTGCAAAAATAATTATGCGATAAGTTGCATTTGCAATTGCAAATGAGTTATGGCTAAGGATAAACTCTTCCAAACTACCATATATTAATTTCAAGATGCATTTATTATAGCATACAGGGTAAGACATGGGCTTTTATAAGGATAAGGATACAGTTCTTTAGAAAAAAATTTATACTATTTTGTAATTAGAGTTGCATCTCAATAATCAACATGATAAACATTTGCATTATACGTAAACATAAATTCCTGCGATGAAACTCTAATTTTGATTAAATTGTTGCGAAAAGTAGTTGAGTAACTGTATCTCAAATTTGTCTTTTTATAACTAGTGAGTGTCTATTACCAGTTTGCCACTCCTATTCAAATAATTGTAATTTAAAATGCCCTTCTTATTCTTTGTTACTCAATCTAATAATTTAAGGGGGGAAATATGAAATTCAATTAAATAGGAGTGGTAATAGACATACTGACGTGACAATACATACTAATGATAATGATGATGAACATAAAAGAAAACCAGTACCAGAGACTGAGTGTCACTGTTGCACTATTACTGAACTTGACAAGAAAACAACTCAGAAATTCATATAAAAAAATTGCTAAAATGAAAGAAACTTAACTCCTGAAGCCAGTTCTAGTAGGGGAGTTGCTACGTGCACCCAGCATTATTGCTGGGGCACCCAGCAAACAGTGAAGTGGCGAAACTGCCCTTCAGCAATTATTCTTCCGGAAGAAGGTTCTTCCGGAAAGTTTCCGGAAATAATTTTTCCGGAAAGTTTCCGGAAGAACCTTCTTCCGGAAGAATAATTTGTGTCTTCCGGAGAAACTCACAGACAATTTCCGGAAGAACGTCATCCGGAATGTTTCCGGAAGAAGCTTCTTCCGGAAGAATTCCGGTGTCTTCCGGAAGAAGCTTCTTCCGGAAGACTTCCGGAAGAAGCTTCTTCCGGAGGTTTTTTTTTTTTTTTAATGCGTACGTAATGACGATTTTGCCCTTGTGTAAATTTCTTTAAATTAACGTCTTCAGGCTGTGTTTTACTGCGCTTTCTTTCTTTCTTCTTCCGTTTGCTTTGTTTCTTCTTCCGTTTACTTTGTTTCTTCTTCCGTTTGCTCTTGTTTCGGTGGTGGTCCCTTCAGCAGTCTGTTGGTGGTCCAGTGAAGTGAAGTATTTGAAGATTTGGTGGTCCCGTGTTCCGTATTTGAAGTTTTATTAGTGGCTGTTGTTCCTATTTTGTCGGAGGTACAAGTTTATTTCGTTTTCCGGTTAGCTTTTAGAGAAGAAAAACAGTAAAAAATGTATCCGGAAGAAATTTTAGGCACAGGAGGAGGAAGGTCCGGAATGACCACTTCCGGATGAAGGTCTTCCGGAAGTTACGAAGGTCAATTCCGGAAGAAGTGCTTCCGGAAACTATTTCCGGAAGACCTTCTTCCGGAATTGGGCTTCGTAACTTCCGGAAGAAGGTCTTCCGGAAGTTACGAAGCCCAATTCCGGAAGAAGTGCTTCCGGAAGTAGTTTCCGGAAGAACTTCTTCCGGAATTGGGCTTCTTAACTTCCGGAAGACCTTCTTCCGGAAGTTAAGAAGCCCAATTCCGGAAGAAGGTCTTCCGGAAATAGTTTCCGGAAGCACTTCTTCCGGAATTGGGCTTCGTAACTTCCGGAAGACCTTCTTCCGGAAGTTAAGAAGCCCAATTCCGGAAGAGGGTCTTCCGGAAATAGTTTCCGGAAGCACTTCTTCCGGAATTGGCCTTCGTAACTTCCGGAAGAACTTCTTCCGGAATGTTAAATTATTACTAATTTATTAATTTCTGTTTTATAATTTTTTTAATTTCTGTTTTATATATATTTCTGTTAGTTAATAATGAATTATTGGTTTAATTAGGTATAATGATATATATTGTGGATTATAATTTTTTTTGTTTTATAATGGTATATATATTTCTGTTTTATAATTTTTTTTTATTTCTGGTTTATATATGTTGTGGATTATTGATTTAATTAGGTATAATGGTATAATATTAAATGATTTAGGTAACTTAAATGTATAATGGTACAAAAATGTTTTATTAGTTGTTTATTATAGTGATAAGTTTAGTTTAAGTAAATAATGTAGTTATAAATTTAGAATATAGTGATAATTTTAATATAGTCGTGTATGATGCATATGTCCTATTAATATGTTTGTTATTTAAGGTGTAGTAAATTTTTGGATGTGGTTATATGATAATTTGAATGTACTTGTGTATGATGCATATGTCCTTAAGATGGACGAAGATCAATGGAGGTATGACTTTGCGATGTCACAAGAAGTTGATATGGATTATGATTATGATAATCAAGAAGAATGTGGAGTGAATGAACGACATGTCGATTGTTCAAATGCTTTTAATACATCTCAGGTAATCATAGATAATTTGAGTCATTGGTTGAATTGATGGTTTGTACGAAAATTAATGTGTTAGGGTTGCGTTGTAGGTATTCACTACTCGAGATGATGTTTTGCCTGTAAGAAAATTGGCACGTAAATGGAAATGGTTTTTCATCTATTTCGTAGAAAGAGCTCCAACCCATGAGTGACTGAGACTCCATGATTATGCTTCACACAGGAAGATATGTATAACGATGCTGAAGTAGTAGTGAAGAAGGATTGGAGTAAGTCCTTTCCTTGATGAAACAGTAGTAGAACGTGGGAATATGAAAGGAAGTGTTGGCAACATATATGAATATACGATATGATGAGAGTGAATCATTTGTAACTAAAGGTGGCTATTAATTGTTTGGAGAATGTGCGCGCCGCCTTCTATGCGTTTTAATGGTGACGATGAGTATGCTTGTGAGAGTTACAAGATCAATTTAATTACTAGGATTAGGATATATCCAAGGTGGTTGTGCTCAATCTCAGCCATTGGATTAAACAAAATTAACTCCCTTCTTTTTTATTCTCTCGTGCGGTAACCATGCATGCATGGTCAGGAGGAGGTCCAGTCTTATGAAGATTACTGTATTTATCTGAGGTTGATCAATATACTATAGCCATAGAAGATTAATTAGCATGCCTAGTTATCGCTCTTTCCCAATCAAATTTGTAGAAAGTGACTACGAATTAATTATCAAGGGGAATAAGAATATTCCAAGTTTGAACTTTAATGAACTCTCTTGCTTCTTTAATGAATAGGTTTTGAAGATTGTGATCGTGGAGCTTCTGTGCATTTGGAAAAAAAAATCCCAAACATGGGTACTTGAACATGGAAAAAGGGTTCATTTCCTATTTTTTTTCGATTTTGAGGCTTTGTTTTGACGTGTTAGTTGACGGAACTGGGGAACAGGACTATTTTTTTTGGATTCTTTGACGTCCAAACATGAGAAATGGCCGCCCTCCATTGTCTCAGGGCACAGGCACACCCACGCAAAAAAATCCCAAACATGGGTACTTGAACATGGAAAAAGGGTTCATTTCCTATTTTTTTTCGATTTTGAGGCTTTGTTTTGACGTGTTAGTTGACGGAACTGGGGAACAGGACTATTTTTTTTGGATTCTTTGACGTCCAAACATGAGAACTGGGGAACGGGACTATTTCCTGATTTATTAATTATTTTAAAAACTTTTATTTTTTATGTAATTCTTACAAACAAAACTCATGATTCTAGGTTCCCTTTTTTTAAAAATAAATTTAAAACAACCGTAAACTTTGCTTAAGGACCACAAACAATCGGAATAACAAACTATATTATAAAATAATAAACTGTGCAAAACACGCCAACTATATTAAACAAAAACTGTAATAATTACAAATATTCATGTCAACTACAACACAACAATATAAATACAATGATCAATGGTCCGTGCGGCGTCTCTGACGAGCCCTGACCGTCCCATCAGCACTGGGTCCCCCTCTCGCGATCGTCAGGCAGTCCTGCATAATGTCATATAACTCTGTGCCTGCAGTGACTATCCTAAGGTTGAGCACACGCTCCAACCTCTGTGCAATCGCCTCATATCCCTCGTAATCATCCTGTCAAAGTCAGTAAAAACATTTATTATGAAATTCAAAATAAACAACAACTCATAAAACATTAAACGCGCAAATAATCTTACCACATATGGAGGGGGGTCAAATGCCACTGGAACCTGGGGGCTGGGCGGCTGTATGTAGTCCTCAGGGTCTGCAGCTGGTGCATCCCTCTGCTGGTCAGCTGCCTGGGTCGGTGTCATGAAAGGGTGAGATATGCGGAAAAACCACTCAATGTAATCCGCAGATACCTGCCCAGGCACTAAACAAGGCTGACCCGCAGGTAGTAAGTGATCCGCAAACTCCATCCACCTGTCATCTATCTGCTCCTGTGACAATCGTGCACTAACAGGCGGCGGAGGGATGCTCTGGATGTAACCGAACTGGCGTACCACCCTCTCCGGTCGAACTGCGACGATCATAGGACCCCATCTGAGCTGACCCTGGAACGATGAAATCTCCTGAAACGCCCTAACACCCCGATGCTCCGTGTACGGCAACCAGGACACATCTGTGACGGTCAAACCATCACAACGTGCCCTGTAGGGTGCTCCTGTGATGCCCTTCATGTGCGCCTTCGACGTCAACCACCGGGAAGCACGTGGGGACGTCTCCTGGTATGTGTCGTCAGTCACGCACTGATGCACACTAGGGAAGTGCTCATAGATCCAGCACTACACAATAATTGAGGTTAACATAACATAAAAACATGTTTAAATCATAATCGAACCTAACATATTAATAAACACAAAATTTACCTGAAATAGCGTCAAGTACCCCGCAAGCTGTCGGGTGGTGGTCCTACAAGCCTCATCTAACTGGTCGTACATATGAACCAGCGCGGCAACCCCCCAAGCGTAACCACCACTATGAGCGAGGTCCCGGAAAGCGTCAAGGTGGACCACATGCACGTATGTTGCACTCTTATTAGCAAAAAGAGTGCAACCGACAAGGTGCAGCAAATAAGCGCGAGCTGCGACAATCCACCGCCGGGCCTGACATCTGGTCTCATAAATGTCACGAACCCATCCTAATCGTACATATGCTCCACGTGTGAGCGCTGTCTCGGCTCTGGCCTCCTCCGCAGACACTTCCAGCAACTCTGTGAGCAAGAATCTGGCCTCCTCCGTAGAAAGAGCGTGGAAACTGTGCAAGGCGCCAGTGATGGGCAAAT
This sequence comes from Glycine soja, assembly GCF_004193775.1. Taxonomy (NCBI): domain Eukaryota; kingdom Viridiplantae; phylum Streptophyta; class Magnoliopsida; order Fabales; family Fabaceae; genus Glycine; species Glycine soja. The sequence goes on along the minus strand of NC_041012.1, from coordinate 44,028,122 downwards.
GTAGAATGGACGACACATCATCCAATGTGATCGTCAGCTCTCCTACTGGAAGGTGGAAGGTGCTAGTCTCACTGTGCCACCTCTCCACAAATGCGGATATAAGTCCAGGATCGCCAGTAATAACTGAACAATCTATCAGTGGACTTAATCCTGTGGCAGCCACCAGGCCTTCAATCTCAGGCACTGGCCTCCCAATCAGTGTCAGCTTCCTCCCATGTGACACTAACTTCAAATCAGGACGTTCCTGATTTGAAGTACAAATTATACAATTATTAAAAAAAAATTAATCATAAATAAATAAATAAACAATGACAAATAATTAACAAATTAAAATACCTGTCCACTCCACACGGCATGTGCAACATGCTCGGCAAATGATGTGAGCACTGACGGGTCACGTGGACCACCAGGGAATCCCTCTGCAGCATCATCACCATCTGACCCCTCACCACTATCAGCACCCTGTGCGTCCGCACGCATCTCAGGTGCCTCCGTAGGCTGCTCAGGGACATCATCAGTCATGTCAGCGACGTCCTCAGCCATATCACGTCCCTCCGTAATCATCTGATGAACGCGTAGCCTACGGGCTGAGGCAGTAGGCCTACGCCTCTCGGGAACATCGCCAGCATCCTCGCCAGCAGCTCTATCTCTGCCTACAAATCTACCTATGGCACGACCTAAACCTCGTGTTCTGGCCATGATCTGTAAATCATGTCGAACACGTTTTTTTTTCGGTCAAAATATACACAATTTTCTTTATAAAAAATCAACTTTATTTATAAACAAATAAGACTAACTTAAATCAAATCATTTTCACACATACACGACCTAATTTTAAAAAAAAAAATTAAACAACTTCATTTATATAAAAAAAACAACTAATGTAAAATAAAATTATTAATAAACATGCACAACTTAATTTTTTTAAAAAAAAAATAAACAACTTCATTTATATAAAAAAAAACAACTAATGTAAAATAAAATTATTAATAAACATGCACAACTTAATTTTTTTTAAAAAAAATTAAACAACTTCATTTATAAAAAAAAAAAAACACAACTAATATAAAAATAATTCATTACTAAACATCCACAACTTAATTTTTAAAAAAAATTAAACAACTAATGTAAAAAAAAAATTATTTAGTAAACATCCACAATTTTTTTAGTAAATAAAATACTTCATTTATAATAAAATAAACTAATTAATTATAAAAAATTAGTATTTTTATAAAACTTCCAAAACACACAACTTTAATTATAAAAATAGACAACTTCATTTTTAAAGAAAAAACACTAATTTAAAAAAAAACAATAAACAAAAACAAACACAACTACTTTTATAAAAAAAAATTAATTTACAAATTAATATTTAGTAAAAATACACAATTTAAATTATAAAAAAAATATGACATCAAAAACCCAAACTTCATTTTTCATAAAATCTAAAAAACAAAATAACCAAAATAAATAAAATAATTCATTTAAAAAAAACAAAACAATTTCTGTTTAAAAAAAATTTTAAAAAAAAACACAAAAAAAAAACAAAAAAACCACTTCCGGAAGAAGTGGTTCTTCCGGAAACACTCCGGAAGAAGGGTTCTTCCGGAAAGGTCTTCCGGAAGTTTGAAACTTCTTCCGGAAGTGCGAGTCTTCCGGAATTCTTCCGGATGAACCACTTCTTCCGGAAAGTTCCCGGAAGACGTTTTCCGGAAGTCTTCCGGAAGAAGTGTTCTTCCGGAAGACGTTTGGTTACTTCCGGAAGAACACTTCTTCCGGAAACTTTCCGGAAAACGTTCTTCCGGAACTTCCGGAAGAACCCCTAAGGGGTCTTCCGGAAGACTCCTCCGTCAGCGATTTCCGCCATTTTTTCCGGCGTCCTCTCGTCTTCTCCCCTCTCGTCTTCTACCCTAGGTTTCGTCTTCTAACCTAACGTTACACTAACCTACCCTAATGTAGTGCATAACAAAACCAAAGCTAAGAAGAAGGCCACCTACCTCGAAAGCAAATGGGTCCAAGGGCTGTCGGAGAAGCTCGCGGAGGGCTGTCGGAGAAGCTCGCGGAGAAGAAGCTTGTCGGGGAAGAGAGAAGAGAAGAAGCTTTTTGCGGAAGAGACACAGTGAGAAAAAGAGAGAATGCTTCCGGGAAGAAAAAAAATGCTTTTTATATTTTTAACTGAAGGGCAAAATTGACCTTTCATTGAATTGCTGGGTGCACCAGCAATATTGCTGGGTGCACCTAGCATATCCCTTCTAGTAGCTTGAACAAGAGAAATGTCTTGAATGGGAGAAGTTGACTCAATCACATCATGGGTGGGGCACTCGATGCGATTGCATGTTGGAGGAATCGTTCTTCTCCAACATGGTGGCTATGTGATGACCTTACACCACCTAAGAGTGAAACTGAGAGAAGGAGACTCAAGAGGAATGAGAACTTGAGTGTGATGATAGTACTTGCAGCCATGGCTAAAGTTGCTGAATGTTCGATGAAGATGCAATGTGTTTAAATTATTACTGTTATATCATGTGGCTAGAAATGTTTGATGTTCACACATTTACAATGTAATGTTTCTTCTAGTACCTGCTTTTGTATATTCTTCTAATGTATTTAGAAGGTCATGCATCATTTTGTACCGTCAGAATTAAATACGGATTTTTCTATAAAATAAATCATTTTTATTTATATGAATATAATAAAATCTTATAATCAACTCTTTTACAAATATATATCTAATAATCTAATGTAATGTTCTAAAAAAAATCTAATGTATTGTTTTATTTTACATTCATTTTAACCAATTTGGATCATAGCTTTCGTTTATTATTTGAAAATATTTACAAGAAATTCATCTAATACTAAAAATAAAGTGTGTGACTTTAATGTTTCTCTTGTTTATATGACCTTTCTTATGACATTTGGAAGAATAGAAAATATTTGCATGAATTGTTTTTTTCTGCATTGTTATTATTTGAAGGCTCTTACTACTTACACCACCATGTTTTCTTAGTACACCCCCATACACTCCTTTCTACCTCCCAACTACCTATTATACCCTTTTTCCTTAAAGATGTACACCTCTTTTACTTTTTCAAAATATATTTCTGAAATTAAATGTATCTATTCCAGAAACATATCTCTGGAACTATAATTTATAGTTCAAGAAATACACTTTCAAAATGATATACATTATTTTAGAAAGACATTTTCACGATAATAATAAATCATACATCAATCAAAGTACTTAAGAGTCATTGAGGGTTGAGACATGAATGTTTGACGTAGACTTGGATTAGAAAATGAATGAGCATACTTAAAAGAAAAAAATCATCGTCAAAAGCTTTGTTTTACAATTAAGGTGTATAATAGATGTAGTAATGAACATACCTTTAAACAAAGTGTCACATAAAGAAAACCATAAAATATTGTATGTTATTGATGAAAACACAATATTATATAATGAATATATGGTAAAGATAATTTAAAATTAGGATTCAAAAAATAATAAAGATAGAATGAAAATAAGATTTTACATAAAATTTAAAGAATCTTAATAATAAGGTAAAAACAAGACTAACAAACATCTGTATAAGATAAAATGTTTATTTTGTCTTTGTCTATTTTTTTTTGTATTTCTCGTCAGCAATCTAAATTCCATTGTGATATTATATATATATATATATTTCAGAAGTATACCTCTGAAACTATCAATTATAGTTCTAGAAATATATTTCTAGAATAGATATATTTAATTCCAAAAATACATTTCTAGTAAGCAAAATGGATGTACATCTTTAAGGGAAAAGGGTATAATGGGTAGTTGCGATAGAAAGGGGTGTACTTAGAAAAATAGAGGTGTAATTAGCAAGAACCTTATTTTAATTGATGAAATTACATGTGGGCCCATGTCAGAATTGAAAAGGCCTACGGCCCAAATTGTATCAAAGTTTTTCCGTTTACGAAAAACTTATTCGGCCATTATTATTCTTACTCCCCTTTTCTCTTTTTTCATACCCCAATTTATTTTTTTGAAAAAACACGTTTGTGCAGAAACTAGTTTTCTTTGTATTTCTTTTTGTATATTAATAAAATAGAAACTAGCTAGTTTCTGTTACATATTCATACTCAACGAAAACATATTTTTGTTAATGGTATGTTTGTAAAAAAAAAATTAAAAAGTTAGAGTTTGAAAATAGAAAAAAGGGTTGGGAAAATAACAATGGCCAATTTATTCCTAAAAAAGGGCCCTAAGGAATTTAGTATGTTGGGTATTGCTTGGCTTCATGACTATATATGCTTAACCGTTGTTTCCTGCACTTTTCAAGTTGCTTTCTACATTAGTTTGAAAATGTTTTTTTGACCTTTCAAATTGGTCATTTGGAAAGCCAAAAAAATAAGTACGTTCTAGAATATAATTTTACATTTTGGATTAATCATTCCAAAAGGCAAAATGGAAGTGTAGGAAGCAATTGCATGGTAACCTTTGGCATGAATTGGAGGGCTAAATTTATAGCAAGTACAATTGTTCATTGTATTTGTAGAGAATAACTATCTGGTTGGATATGTAGTACAAGTTCACTTTCGGTCTCAGATAGGCTAGGACGGATAAGGGAATCTTATTGCAATTTTCAACTTTCAAGTATGATGATATTGGAAGATTTGACAGGTTTTACCATCTTTTGGTGCTAACTGTTACATGACATATATGTGATTTTTCTTAGATTTCATGTAAGGGAATCAATGAGTCGGTTCAGTGTTGCTTTACCATTTGCAGGTCTAGCAATGAATAATGTGTAGTAGCTAAAGATGAGACATGTCATGCCTTTTGTACTCAATGTGATAAAGAAGAAAGAAGAAAAAAAAGCTAGTCAAAGCTTATGTGCTCAAGTACTCTACAAAATCTGAATTCAGAAAGATATTGTACGGTTGAGAATATCTACACTGGTGAGTGGTGAGGTGTGGATTGAATGAATTCCAGCAAAAAGGGATCAAGTTAGTGCAAGCACAGGATAAGCTAGGTGAATTTGGATAAAGTTAAGCGTAGTTCAATACTAAGGGTAGTTATTCTTTAAATAAAATTATTCTCTTCATATTCATGATTCTCAGTTAGATGAGATTATCCTAATCCTTGACTGAAAATAGGGATTCGGTTGGCAGAAATTTGGGCTTTGCTTTCTATTAGGCCTGATGGGAACTAATTGTGTGATGTTCTTTGGGGGAAAGAAACGGTTTTGAAAGTCCTAATATCTTTTGTTAGAATTTACTAAATTAACTAGTAGTATTTTAACACCTCCATTATTTGCTACATAATTAAAGATCGTATTAAATATTTTGAATTTACAATAAACCATTTAAATTGTAATATAAAGTTATTTCTAACTATTGACAAATTATTTTATAAAAACTATTGAAATGCAATTTAAAGATAGAAATAAAAGAGGCTAAATTAAATGGAATAAGAGATTAAGTAAATCAAATATACATATAAAAAATAAAAGAATGATAATTTGAGATAGTTGAGCATTTTATTTTATTTTTTTGCTTGTCGTGAGAGTAGTCAGTAAAATGTGCATCCAAACGAGAAAAGAGAGAAAAAATTAACATGACAAATTAAGAGAGTGGGTAGAATGGGAGCCTCACTCTCCAAATTGTGTACTTAAATTTATAATGTAAGAGCATATTTCAAATTTTATTTATAAGTAGACTTGGTTTTTTAAGTGTGTTAGATTTTGGTATATAAAAAAGCAACAGAAACTTAAAATATTTCTATAAATTTAAGTCATTTGAATTAATTATGAGATTAATTTTTCATTCAATACTTAATCACACTCAATTTTTTTAGAAGCACACTTAAAATCTCTGTCCTTTTTTAAAAAATGTGTTATACAAGAATTAAACCTAAATTCTCTCCGACAAATTAAAGATGTGAAAGTAAGTAAAACACATCCATTGGATGTTAGATTTTGATATATGGTCAAGTAAGGGAAAACTATGTTAGCTGCATGTGCACTTTTCTCCATAATTAGAAGTCTCAATTATTGAGAGGGAAGAAGCAGAAGATCTTTTTGCTGGACATGTAGAGGTGCTAACATTTTTACGTAGCATTCTCAATCTTCATTCTTAGAAAAATCTCTTCAAGACGTGCATTTGCAATTTATTATAGTTTTCTTTAGGCATATTGTAGGTTTTATTTTTGCGTCTTCCAAATTCTAGTAAAGAAACAATTAATTTTACATGTGATACCAAAATAATTTATATTAAATTTGAAACCCTTGAAAATGATTTTAGAAAACACCAAAATTTGATTCATAGTTTGGAGAGAGTTTCTTAAATGCTGATTTTTTTTTATTTTTTTATTTTGCACAATGCTGATGTGAGATTGAATCAGATCTAATGTGCTTGTGGGACATTTATACTCGATAAGTTTTGGCACGTTGGAGATCCTGACATCTTGATTTTTCAAGTGACCAAAATTAAAATAGATAATTCGATATATTTTTTGTGGTTTGAATGGGATTTTTCTTTCTTTTTTAAGAAACTCTTGGTGAAGCATGGTCAAGGGCCATGGTACTATTCACTATTAATGGTGATTTAGCATGTTTGTGCTGCTGCCATGATAGTAAAAGATTTCTTATTATTATGTAGCGGTAGATCCTTGGATTTTGTTGGTGTTCATGATTTGTTAAGAATCCTAACAAGATTTGGTTGTTTTGGTACTTTCCATTGGAACCCTATTTTGGGTCTACATTGGTGTTGAGCGTGCAACAATGCAAAAGGAGATCAATCTTTAGAGGTTTTGGCAGTGTCATGCCGACATGCGTAACTCCCGTGTAACACCCGCGTGAACCAAATGCACGACTCACTGTGACCTGAGTTTCATTTCACAAGTTTCTTTCCTTTTTGGCGCCATATGTCACTTCACATTTATAAGTATTATAGAACACATTTATAATTACATATAGTTGTATGTATAGATTAAAGTTTGCAAACTTAAATTTACAAAAATATTACTTTTCAAATAAATTTTTATTATGTTCAATTAAATGTATTTTTGGAATCAGTAATCAAACATATCACTAAAATAAGCGTACGTGTGTTTGTTTTCACGGTGGATTTACAGTAATACAAAACCCAATATGATTTCACTGCAGAAACATGTCTTTTGTTGTTTCTAGAAACTTAAGTTGGATTGTCATAACGGCAATCCAAACACACGTTAAGTTTATTTTTCAAACAAAAATTGAAGTCCCTAAACAGAAGACCAGACGTAGTCATATTTGACGAAAATCAGTTTTTTTTTTTTTATACGAAAATCAATTCATATAAAATAACATTTTTCATAGTTACATGCAAAGTATATACTTGCCTACAAGATTAGATATTGAAGCAAATTGATTTGAAATTAATTTGAGACTTAATTTGGAAATTGATTCATTAATTTGATTCATAGATCAAATTAGATGGACTTGAAAAAATTGAACTAATTAAATAAATGAATTCTACTTGAGATATCATCCCGTTTAGTTCACGTTACATTGCACTTCAAGTTTCAAAAAGATAATTTTCATTTCAATTACCTTCTCGTTTGTTATTATTGTTGTTACTTTAAAGACCTATACCAAATTATAGAAAGTTATGTGTTAATTTTGTAAGAAGATCAATTTAGTACATCCCCTTATTTTATTTTAATTAATGTGAAACATGAATTAATTTCCTTTTTTAACTTATTTATTTTCCTTTGATTTTGTAGAGTACAAAAATATTTGATCAAATTAAACATAAATTTAACGCATAATAGTATACTAATAAATCTATAACAAATGTAGGTTTATAAATCATTAATTTCTGATATTTTTAATACATTAACTTGGTGAATATTGTGAAAAATAACTCATAATATTGTGTTTTGCTTTTAAAGAAAGTATTACTTATACAACTGAAATACACCTATCTTCTTAACATATATACTAAAACGAAGTTAATTTCTGTAAAAATATTAATGATTAATTTGCTTAATTAATTAATCTATTGTTCAACTATATACTATTAAAATTTGTATAATATACAATAAGATTTAGATGCATATACATATATAAAAACAGTATTTCTGTATTTGAGTCCATTCTTTTGAAAGCCGATAATAAATTTATAGTTTGATTGCCAACGTTAATTTCAAAGCTTATTCACAATCAGTCTTTTTTATAAATAAAATTATCAATTTTCTTGAAACAAACCTGATCACATGAATTGACATCTAATAGCTGATAATATATTACGCACCAATGTTGGTTATATATTAATTGATTTATTTTCTGGAAAGGTTAAGTCTTCTCTTCCACTCCAAATTGAAATACAATACGTAAAACTCTCATGGTCGCGAGGTAGTGGATAATGGACTTAACCTGGATATATAAACATCTTGATGTTAAGCCTAATAAGACCTTCTATTACAAGTTACTAATGGTTTTGACCTATATATACTAAACTATAATAGACACTAAATAATTTGATCATCCTAGGATTATCCCTTCTCCGCATAGAGGGACTATTAACCTCTCTTTTTTTAAAAAAAAAAAATCCGAAGTTATTAATTAGCAGCATCCCAAAATTTTTTAAAAAAATGTTGTAACAACTTAATCATCCCATGACTTAATGAAATTATAGTCTTTGTACTCTGGCAGAGTGTTCTTAATGTTGAAAATTTAAATTTAGCTTGTTGATGATAACGATGAGTCGATGACTGTTAATGATTGACTGAATTTATATCATAAACGAATTAACTTTCATGGTTTGATACAGATAATGTTGTCATTAGAAACAGAGGAGCACTTGATACGTACAGTTATTTTATCATTAGCTATAATGGCTAGATTCAAAAATTTATGGTCATGAGTCATAATGTGGTTTGGGACTAATTTATCTTGAACACCTTATCCTGATACATTAATCTTCTGTAGATAATGCTGACTGCCAATATCCTCAAGGACGAATTAGGCAGAGCCATACCTAATCAAAATTTGATTAATCAACACAAAACCATGATGCTATAAGCTTATGAATTAAGTACACATCTTGTGCTAACAAGAGGCCTACCATTCAATTTTGTGAGGCAGGAATGCATGCATTATCCGGATTTCAATTTTAACATGACTTGGTCCTTTTCATGGATGACAAACCAACCCACTAGTGTCACCTTTTTATTTTGTTTATCATTTCCACAACCCAATTATATGATCACGAGAATTTTTTTAAAAAAAATCTCTCGGAGATAGTAATATACTAATCATAAACTTCATAGTTTGGCATGCAATTGGTTTGTTTGAGGATCAGAGAAACTGTCAAGTCGTGTCAAAAAGGAGATATTGGCAACACCATTGGTGTTGAGGAACCACTTTATGTTAAGGGTCATGCTGAAACCACAAGTCTAATTATTATGATGAAAATTCATGCATCTATATAGTAGCGTCTTCATCCAAGTTTGTAATAATAATGATGGATCCGTTTAGAGCATTACAGGTTCCTAATTAATAATAATCATCTTTGAATAATGCTTGCTGTTGTGACTGTGTGATTGAGACCCTATCCGCTAATAGCTAGGTTTTGACAATTTGGAGATCATAATTAAGCATGCCAATGAAATCTTTAAATACATTTGCTGCATTTTTCTGATAGATCTTGTCTATGATACCTGCAGGACCGGCAGTGTCATAATTCACGAGCCCTGATCTATACTATAGCCTCTTAAAATACAAAACCTCACATGCCTTGTTTAGCCTACACAAGTTGACACCTTCCTTGTCAATATTAAGTGAGTGAAAAATAAGAAAATTGAAATTAAAATGGGTTTGAAAATATCATACAAGCAATTGTATTAGGTCTTTTGTGCTATAATTATATCTTATAGAAACTTGTATATTCAAGGCTCAATCTCAAATTCCTAATTTTGTTATTAAGAATTCAAGAAATTAATAGAGTAGAATAAGACATAGTCTCTTAAGTCACATATGATAAATTTAGATTTTATATTTGAACTCTTATTCATGTTTTTAAGTGAGATAAAGTAGATTCTTCATTAAGTATTCTTTGAATCTAGAAGTTTTTCTAAATTGGATGATATTTCTCTGCACCAATTAAAAAAAAACTATGATAAACATAAAACTTAAAGGATGAGAATGAACTAAGATTAACATTCATTTCATCAGCCCAATTTTTCAAAAGTAAATTTTGAAAAATTGACCTCTTTATTCGAAATTTGCTCCCCTCCGTACAAATATTCCTACCAACCTGCACACATGAATATTGAAAAGAAAAAAAAAGAACGAGAAGAAAAATTTTCATGGTATTGATGCCTACAAGTGGTTTAAATAAATAATGGATGAAAATGGGACAAAGGGTACTCTTTTGCATCATCATCATTATCCACAAGAAAAAGTTACAATTAATTAAATCCGAATATGTATAAAGTAAACGAATAATGTTGTATTTACACCTAAAGTTTAATGAGTTACATTTATGATATACTTTCGATTTTATTAAAGATATATTAATACACTTTTGCGTACAAGTTGAGTTTGTTTTAAAAATTCATACTAATTAAAAAATATGAAGATGAAGAAATTATAAAAGCAATAATTTTATTTTTGGAGTACGTAGTCACGCTCATGGTCATTGAAGCCCAATTTGTTTTTCGTTTTAGTATTTTCCTTTTCAAAAATTTAGGTACAACGTACAATTCCAATTCCAGATATAGGTTTTTATCTTGACACTGTTGATCACTCAAAACATCGCATGCACATGGGGCCATGGAAAGACATCAGTGGAGGGCATGGACACCGAAAATAATGATAAACATTGAAGGAAATTAAGAGGAAGCAAGGAAGTCACGAAGAAGAAGAAGAAGAAAAATAAAAATATGCTTCTATAGCACTGTTGCTATTTCAAGCAGCGGACAGAGTTGACGTTGGAAATTTATTAATTAGAGACATTTGATTACGTTGTCTTATAAGTACGTGTTCAAATATTAATTGTCATATAGTATATATTATAGTATTTTTTTAAATGTTATTTTATTTTGATAATTATAACTTAAATGTACGTGTTGCTATAAATTATTTTTCAAAAACATATATAAATAATTTTATCATTTTAATATATAGCTTTTACTAACAACTTGATGAGATGAAATTCAATTTTTATATATTTATTAAAACTGAGAATAGGAATAGCAATTGGATAAAATTATAAATCACTTAATCATACAAAAAAATGTATACGGATAAACAAATTGCCCTTAAAAATTAAGAATAAAAGTGTAGGATTTTTGTTTTCCCCACCTCTTTTTACATTTTTTTCATTTTCCTTCTATTTTTATCTTTTCTTTCTTTTTATTCCATTATTTATAAGATTTTTATTTTTATCCTGTTCTTTTCTTATCTTCCTAATTTTCTCCATGTTTTACGTATTTTACAATCTTTAACAGACTATAAGATACAGTTTAATTTCCATGCATGTACTGTTCATATAATTTTTTTTCTTCATATTTTCAACTTATTAAAATTCTTCGTAGTATGACTTTAAAATTAATTATATAAAATTAATAAATTTAACATATATAAAAAATTTATAATTAGTTTTAAGTCTTAAATATGCATTTATATTAAATATTCAAACACATAGTTTTATCCTCAGTAATTATCTTATTTGGTTTCCATCAAGATTATTCTATGTAAAAATACATATAGATTGTATTAAAATTAGAAGAAAATGAAAAAATAAGACTTGCATTGACAAACAATCTAAGCAGTTTTTACCTGGTCATTCAATTGATTTCATATAGCATTATATTTTGAACACGTGCTAAAGCATGATTCAAAATATTTATGACGCATTAATTATGTTTAAAGAAGTAAACCACAGCCAAATAATGGTGTGATGGAAGGAATCATTGGCACGTTGGAGATTTTGTGCGTGTGACACTGGTGGAAGACTCAAACGTGGCGTACGTGTCATTTGCGGAGTGGTGGTGCACATGTGTTCCTAGAACCCATGATTTGGTCGCGAGAGAGACACACACAAAAAAAAAATGGCTGGCTGGGTCGGGTCTGCTCAGTACTCACGCCACTAACTCATGTCATGCCATCAAAATATTATGTTTTAATTTAAATTTAGTTACATGTTTTATAATCTAGTTATCATTATTTTATAAATTTTAGTATTTAAGTTTAGTTTTATGAATTTTACCGACCAATTTTTTTTTTCATTTTACCACTACTACTGATGTTTACTAAAAAAGTTAAAGAATAAAGAATACAAAATCATTTTTTTCGAGACAAGTAATTTTGTTATCAGCATAATAATAAATTACGTAAAAATTAAGAACTTTAGTAATAAAATTTAGGGGGAAAATATAAGTGATAAAATGCGTGAAAATTAAAATTTTAAATGATAAAATTTGTAAAAAAAAATTATGAAATGATAATATTTAGATGATAAACTGTATAATTAAAATTTTAATTTATAAGAAAAAAAATTAACTACACTTAGTTATGTATAACGAGAAAAATGGTCGAAATTGTGAACTACCTACATAATTTCTCATTGAGAAAAAGAAAGGGATATGATTATGTACGACAGAAAAATTAGTTAAAAACATAATTAAAAGTTAAAAAATTAACTGACAATGGAAAGTTGGAAGTTAAAAAAATTAGTTAATTAAATTTAAAATATTTGATAAAATTAGTTATTAAACTATTTAAAAAGTGTGAAATGACAGAAAAATAATAATTATGATTTATTTTAAAAAGATAACAAAGAAAATGAATAAATATATTAAAAATAAAAATAGAAAAAAATATTATAAAAATAGAAACTAAAAGCTTTAAAACATTACTTCAAGTAATATTTAATAAATAATATTAAAAATTACTAAAATAATTTACTTATGAAACAGTTAAATTAACTTTTCAACTAGTACAAAAATTTAAAATTAGTTAAAATATTTTAGCAAACATGACCATAATTTTTTTTCATTTCAACACGAGCTTCTATCATTTGGACACGCATGTCGGCAAATTTCTTCACGTAAACCTCACTTTGTACATCAATCTTTATGCACAATTCACTTTTGTTCTTTCTCTCAACCGAATATCCTTCCAATTCTAAACCATTTTTTTCATTTTATTTCTTCTTTACGTAATTACGTCTCAATAATAACGTAATGATACGGATATTCGGAAATGTTAGATGCACACATATGTAATATTTATGATTTTTTTTTTGTGTTTAGAAACATCAGTTTATAAATTTAATTTCATATATTATTAATCTAAAGCTTTAGTTATATTATATATCATTCAATTATAAATCATCTATGACTTCTTTTTAGAAGAACCTAAGTATAACCTTATTAAGTAATTATTTTAAAAGTTAATAATTTTATCATATATAATAATTTATCATTGGACAATAATATAAAATATTTTATTTTAAAACCAAATTATATCTATTTATCGTACACTATTTAATAATTTTTAATTAAATAAATTTATTTCAAAATTTAGTTTAATTTTTTTTACAAAGGTTTATTTTGATCTAAAAACATATTTTATATCTCATTCATATATAAAAATTGATATAATAAATATTTTTAAAAGACATTAAAATGTGAATCATTTTATTAATTTTTATTTCTATTCAACTTTAAAAAATGAAATCAATATAATATCTAATTAAAATTTAACAGTTAAATCAATAAAACTCATTTTTTATATAAAGTTATTGATAATATAATAATTATCAGCATCTTCCATATTTTATAAACACCCTATTTTATACAGAGACTAAAAGATTATTTAAGTCAATTTATATTTTCATACAAAATCTTCCTTAACATTCAACATCTTCCCGGGCAATAACTTTTGGCCTAGTCATAAAGTGCTTGATCTAACATTATATGTATCATACAAAATAAGTTAAGAATATTTGCTAAATTAAAGATTATTATAATAAACTTTTTTTTGAAAGGAGTTTATTATAATAAATTAAAATTATAAAAACCCATAAATCATTTTGATATTTTTATGTAAATTAAGCCCATGTAAACTCGTTTAAAACTCCCCCTTAATTGGCAAAATACTTCTAATCTTGAAGCAGAAATGATCATGTAAGCAAACCAACGCTAATTTTTATTCCCTATTGCAAAAGAATCACATTTGACACGTATTGACTACTCATTGACGTTAATACACTCATCGATCGCATTACATATATAAAATTTTTTAAAATAGTAATAATACAAAGTATATATGCTTCTATATATAGCAATATAAGTTTTTTTTTTCAAATTATTGTCATTTTATATAGCTGACACCTTTAGTATAGACAGATCTAGAAGTGTTAAAAGATGTTTCTTCTTCTATGTGAATATAGAACATTCTATGGGCGCATAATTATGCCTTGCAAAGTTTGATCTGTATATCATTTGATGTACATGATTGTTGATTAAAAATCAAATGATTTAACAATTAAATTAATAAAATTTAATTTGTATAAAAAATATTTATATATATATATATATATATATATGAAAGACATAACTAGTGAGTGTTAGAAGTGAAAGGAGTTAATCTTGACCATACAATTATACATGAATGATAAATATTGTTTTAATTAGTTTTAGTTATCTGTTTGAATTATACAGTTAAAATTCACTTAATGATAAAAAAATATATGCATTATTAATTCCAAAACAATTAACCTTAAAAATATCTATTAAAATATTTAAGAGTATAAAAATATATCAATGATTAATTTTAAAAAATAAATTTAATAGAAAAAATAAGAATAATATGTAACTTGTTTAGGAAAGAGTATATTAAGAGATACAATTACCTTTAAAAAGAGTATAATTTAATTTAGTTTACAAATGCACATTTTAAAGTAGTCCATTTATATTATAAGCAGTTGAGATTAAGGATTATGAGAAGTTTTTAACATAAAAAATAAAAGGTTTAAAACAATTAATTTAAAAGTATGCACAATGATAATAAAAGTATTTTAATTATGGATTATTTTAAAATGATATATATATATATATATATATATATATATATATATATATATATATATATATATATAATATGAAGAGAAGACATGCATTTAAAACATAAAGTATATATATGTACCTATCTTATTGATGACGATTTTATGTTTAAAAAAAGAAAAAATAGTAATTTTTCTCACTCTCTAAATAAGTAGTGAGACAAATCATGTAGAACTAACTTTGTACAAAATGATTCTCTATGCTAATTCTTACTCTTACCTTAAAAATGCATATGGACCAATATAGTACGAAAAAGTAACATGACATCTCAGAATTTGTTTGTGGTGTGTCAACCACATTTTCTTATATTTGATGTCAGCTAGCTCCATGAACATAATATCGTGGCATCTTGATATCGAAATAAAAAATAATAATATCGTGGCATCAATGCAACTCACAAGTTCTGATCTAATTATAGGCCAAGCTTTTCATAATGTTGACTACACATACTTCCTACCCTCAAATAACTTTTTTTCAGAGTATCCCTCGTGAGTGCCATATTTATTTTAGTTTCCTTCGATAGAAACCGACTTTTATTTTAGCTAAAGAAAAAATATAATTATAATAAGGTATAAAGGATACCCGAATCATCAAATAAGTCTAGTTCAATCGATTGATACATGAATTATTATAAACTTGAATATGTATCTTTCATTTTTAAATATTAAAAAAAAGTATCCAAACCCAAAAATACAACACAACCAAACAGAAAATGAAAGTCCAAAGGAAATTAACAGAACTCCTAATTACAGAAAAGCAGAAAATAGACAGAACCAGATGATGACAGCAACAATTTCCCTACGTTTCAGAGACAATTGCTCTGTAAGTGTGTCATACCCACTATGTGACTAGTTTCCCCAGCATATACCTACACCAATGTATGATGAAATTTATGTCCATACCAATTAGCACGTCCTTCACAATATTTTATGATATTATATGCTGCCTGCCTTGATAGTTGATACATTAATAATTAATAAAGAATCTTCACCTTATTTTCTTCCCCTCCCAGTAATGTTTCACCTCTTATGCTTTGTTTTAACACTTAAACCAACAGGAGCTCATCCTTCTGCATGTTATCATTTTCAGTGTAGCCTTCAATTTTTTAGTAGAACGATGAAGCAAATGTCAAAGAATAACTGTGCTTGATATAGGGCCCACACAAAGATCTCCTATTAGACATTGAATCATCTTGCTTTTCCCCACTCTTTCTTTTTCAATGCCCCCACCAATTTTTGGGTATAAATACCGAAGAACACAACCGCTTTTCTCACAAGCATCCTCTGTTCAGAGCCTCATTAAGTTTTTCTCTCTTTCACTTATTTATTGACTCTCCATAAGCCCTTCAAACCTCTCTCTATTCCTCTCTACTAGTCACCTTCTCCCTTCCATTCACTCCACTTCTTAACACCCCCAAACAGAACAACGGCAGAGCAAGCAGCCAGAAAAATGGTGTTGCTGTCCAAAGCAACAACAGAACAATACTCCTACATCAAGAACTACATGCCAACTGCATTCTCCTCAACAATTCCCATAGTGGACCTCTCCAAACCCGATGCAAAGACCCTCATAGTGAAGGCTTGTGAGGAGTTTGGATTCTTCAAAGTCATCAACCATGGTGTTCCCATTGAAGCTATATCCCAATTGGAATCCGAAGCCTTCAAGTTCTTCTCTATGCCACTCAATGAGAAGGAAAAAGCAGGGCCTCCCAAACCATTTGGGTATGGTAGCAAGAAAATTGGACACAATGGGGATGTTGGTTGGGTTGAGTACCTTCTTCTCAACACCAATCAAGAACACAACTTCTCTTTTTATGGCAAAAATGCTGAAAAATTTAGGTACCATTTCAAAATAGTACAAAAACCGGACCAATCTAAATTAACTTATACATATATAAATAAATTAACAAAGTTATGGTAAGAAAAAATGATTATTTTTTTCTCGTGTTGCTATACTGTAGGTGTCTATTAAACAGTTACATGTCTTCTGTGAGAAAAATGGCATGCGAGATTCTTGAGTTGATGGCAGAAGGATTGAAGATTCAGCAAAAGAATGTGTTTAGCAAGCTTCTGATGGATAAACAGAGTGACTCTGTTTTCAGGGTGAATCACTACCCTGCTTGTCCTGAACTTGCCGTGAATGGTCAGAACTTGATTGGGTTCGGAGAACATACAGACCCACAAATCATTTCTTTACTTAGGTCCAACAACACTTCAGGCCTTCAGATTTTTCTTAGAGATGGAAACTGGATTTCAGTCCCACCTGATCACAAATCTTTCTTCATAAATGTTGGTGATTCTCTTCAGGTACAACACAAAGCATATTATTGGTTCATACTAAAAAGTTAAATGAAAAAAAAAATCTCATTTCCTTTAGGACTTCCCTGTTTCTTTGGATAAGTGAAAAATAAAAAATAAATACAAACTTTTCCTTTCTTTTAAGTACTTTTTTGAAAATGTGTCTGCAAAAATTTGGGTTGACTCGTTAATTATTACATTTCCACTTGGTTATTCAGCTCCCACAACCCTTTACCATGAAAAAAAATTAAAAAAGAAAATTGGAAAGCAAGAGCAAAAAGTTTTGCTTTAACCTTATGTTAGTATGGAATAATATTTTATTCAAAAGAGGTTTGTCATATATATATATATATATATATATATATATTATTGTTATTGACTAGTATTCTAACATGTCTATTGTATGTTTATTTTTTTTGTTCTTGTTTTTGGTCGTGCATCAATATAGGTTATGACCAATGGAAGATTTCGGAGTGTGAGACATAGAGTTTTGGCAAATGGATTTAAGTCTAGGCTCTCAATGATTTACTTTGGAGGTCCACCTTTGAGTGAAAAAATAGCGCCATTACCTTCTCTCATGAAAGGAAAAGAAAGCTTATATAAAGAATTTACGTGGTTTGAGTACAAGAATTCAACCTATGGTTCAAGATTGGCTGATAATAGGCTTGGACATTTTGAGAGAATTGTTGCTTGATAATATGTAGAGAATTATGGGGGCACTTGTCAATACAAAATGGGGGTTACAATAGTCTATATACTATAAATGTTTTTTCTTTTTCTTTTTTCTACTTTAAGGTTATTTATCAATTAGAATGCCTCACAGATATAGGACAACGCATACACCCCTTTTGCTTCAACACTAGTGAATGCATCTGATGTAGTTAACAATGGAGATTTGATAATGGTCAAAAGCTTGATACAAATTGCAATAAAGCTTTATAAGAATAAAATATATATTCCAGACATATATAGCTTTCTCGATAATCTTGCAGATTACATAACAAATTTAACGTATCATGTGTCATGTATTGAGTTTTCTTTAAAGGAAGACCTAAGCATGTTCAATCTAATGTTCCTTTATATATATATATATATATATATATATATATATATATATATATATATATATATTATAGATTCTATTATTACACATTATTTATTTATTTCTTACAATTTGAACAACCCTTATATTCAATTCAACCATTTTAAAAATTTCACTAAATGGGTTTCATTAATGATCTTAAATCCTTTCATGTTAGGATAAATTATCATTTTATTTTTCGATAGTATAAAATATTGCCGTATTAGTTTCTGAAAGTAAAAAAAAGTCAAAATGAATCTTACTTTAATCCCTAAACCTAACGGTTTAATATCACTTTAATCTTATAAAATATAT
Source organism: Glycine soja (assembly GCF_004193775.1). Lineage (NCBI taxonomy): Eukaryota > Viridiplantae > Streptophyta > Magnoliopsida > Fabales > Fabaceae > Glycine > Glycine soja. The sequence continues at coordinate 44,009,332 of NC_041012.1, read as the reverse complement.
TAATATTTTCACTTAAGTCATGACTTTTTGAAAACTAAAGTAAATGACAAATTATAATGTTAAAGACTTTTTTAAATATTATTACTTTCAGAGATTAACGTGAAAACACCTCATACTTTCAATAACCATTTTGGATATTCACCCAACATTTTTTTAGCATTAATTTTTTGCTATTTTTTAATATTATCGTGACATAATTGGGTCCATAAAGAAGAGGAAAAGTACTTGGTACCTGAGTAATGTTTGATAAGCGCAAGCTCCCATAAAGATTCTTATTAAACTTGGTCCTTAATGTGCAAACACGATTCAAACATCTCCATTGGAGCTGATCTTTTAATAATAATGTAAAACGTGACAAATTGTAAATGGTACATGAACACGTATATCCTTACCATGTATCTCATAACAGTGAACTTGATTTTTGTCATAGTGAGTGAGGTAATTTTTATATTTAGAAAGAAAAACGGTTAACAAAATCTCCACCTCACCAACATTTGAGCTTGGGAATATCTCAAAAAATTCATTAAGAAAAAGTACTGAAAATACTGTTGAGATTACAGCACATGGCAGTGATCAGAACATCTTGTGGGTTCATGTGTTAGGGACCATCCTTTGATCTTGAGTGGAATTCCAAAACCGTGGGCATTGGTAGCTAGGCACTAGGCCCAAATTAAACAAACCGCGTAAGAAGAGGGAGAGGGAGAGAGAGAATGAGGTGATTCCACGAAATAACTAATTACAGTGTTAATTAGGCCTATGCTTCTGTGCCTGAATATTGTAGCAAATATGGGACAAGTCGTACACATTGCAAACTTGTTCATCGGGACCATAGAAAATTCCTCTCCCTTCCTCAGAATAGGATTTGTGAAACAGAAACTTAAAAGGCCGTTGAATAAGGGTCAGCATCAAAGTTGAAACCAATAATGCAACCAACCAGCTAGTGGATGAGTTCTTACGTGCCCGAATAATTATTGAGATGGCGTACCATGCATCCGAAAAAGATTCTCATTTTCTATTATCATCTACATCATCCACTTTTTCTCAATTCCCATAATCACATCCCTATTTCCATTCTTATAAATTAGTGAGAACAGAAAGAATGATTAATTGCAAATAGCTCGAAAGATATATACTAGTACTACACCTCTATGACAATCCAGGGCCATTAAGTACTATAAATAGGATAATATGAATATTGCATAATTAAATCCAGCTTAGTGATGTGGCATTACACGATCTTCATTATGATTCCATTTATATAAGGAAGCTATAGGTCTATTAGTTTGTGGGCACCATCCCCTATTGCTAAATTAATTAGACATCCATAATATGTGACTCCCAATGTAAACACAAATACAATGTATTCACAAAAGTGATAGGGATTGGAGAGGAATGGAGTTAGCCGTGGGTTTTTGAATATAAATTCACTAGATACAGAAGAAAAGAATAATTCGATCTCCACTAAAGCATGTGAGCAAAGTCATGTATGATACTTAATTACCTGGAAAAAAAAGAAGAAAAGGCCATGAATCTTATCTTACACGTACGTATGAGTGTGTGTTAACGATGAAATGGACAGATACTATATATTTATAATTAACTTATCAAGATTTGCTATTAATTATAATTTTCTACTTGAAAGGTACCTACATACTATTTTTGATTTTGAGTGTTTGACAATGTCTCTCATAATTTAGTCAACAAGAGGAAACGTACGTCTACTATATTGACTAGAGACTTATTTTAGTTTAAATGGAATTTTCAAATGTAAACATAATATGCTCCTATCATAAAGTTATGAATTATGGTTAGTTTAAAGTCTCAAGCAACATAACGTTAGGGTTAAAAAACGTGAAAAGGCTGTTTACGTGAATTTATTATGTTGACGAAAATAAATCATATGTGTGATTAGGTTTGGTGTGTGATTGTGAAGGTGGCATTGTTTAGCCAACCTGGCATCCATATGACACAATAACTACTACTACTCATTCCCTTCCCCCGCAATAATAGAGAAAGAGTGTGACCGACATCCCAATCTACCAATCATAGGGTGCCACGTGGATTCACCTGCAGGCTAAGGCTCTGACCTTTCATATAGTTGAATGCTTATATTTCTATGCTTTTCGGTTTTAAGTATTCATACCTACTTTGCATGTGAAACTATTGAATATCCAACAATATTAGTACTTACAATTTTTATTTTTTTAATCTAAGTAACTTAATTTTATTTACTAGGCTTAGGATTTATATGATTCATCAAGTTAATTGATTTAACTGACTTAATTGAGTAAAATGTATAAGTTATCGTAAATTATTAGTATTTATTTTTTATTTTTATAGATAAAATTAAAAAAGTTTACATGATTTATAACTAGAATTAATTTCAGTTATCGTGATACATGTGTATTATTATAAAATTTATGGTTAAACATGTATTTTAATTATGTACTTAAGAATTCCATTGAATTTTAGAATAAAATTAACTGAATTGGTACAATAAACTATTTTTAACAAGAAAATCCTATTACATATTTGATAGGGAATTTTGATGGTGTCTCTTGTAGGATGGAACAACATTAATAAACGGATCTTGAGTTAGTTATTGGGCAATCATTGGTAGGTTATTTGTTAGTATCACAATAAATTTACGTTAAGGTATGTCACTTGCACTAGTCTTGAAATGAGACAACTTCTACCTCCTAAACTTTTAGTCACAAAAAACAGAGGTCCTCTTTCAACCATCACAAAGATGTATGCAGATTTTTTTCTTCTTGTCAACAAACAAAATTCGACCAGCTTAACTAACAAGAACATTATTATACCATTATTAATAGATTTCTGTTTTTTGCATGGATTAAACTGAATTTATAATTCAATATCAATGTAGAACGTACGTGTCTCTTATTTTCAAACTTCGCTTTCAGTCCATTAATTAGGTTCTAATCGATATAGATGGTCTAATTACCAATAATGCATAGCTGCAATGAAGTGCTCCCTTAATTATTTTAAAATTCCACAATTTGTCGCTTAATTTTTATTTCGTTCATAATTATTCTATACCGATAATATCCTAGGGAGTGATCACATGTCTCTCACGGCCTTGATATCAATGAATCTTTCAAATTAAGAAATCCCATACATAGGATATACGCATCCAGAATCCATTAATTCCTTCATTTTTGCGTCAAGTGTATTCCAAAAGATGTAAAAGCTACTCTTTGTATCTTCTACTGGTTTCGCGTCAAATGGTAATAGCCGTGTTACCAAACACGCCGGAAATCAAAAGTCACCTTAATGACTCAAACACTCAAATTAGTAAAAGATAAAATTAAGAAGTTGGAATAGATGGATTCAAATGCTTCTCATTAAAAAAAAAAACTAAAAAATTAACAATTAATCTTTATCTTTCAAAAAAAGTTGGAATAGAGGGTAGGGATAGAAAGATAATATACCTTTTTTTCCTGTTTCAGATGATATTTAATTTACAGATCTTTCTACTAATCTTGAAAAAGAAAAGATAAGAGTCGCATGAAGAAGGGGAATTGCCCCCTAGGGAAAAAGATAAGATAGGTTCAAATGTTGGGGATCTCTCAAGATTCTAATAAATTTCCTTAACTAGGTTAACTTATGTTGTGTAATTCTTAATTATTGGGTCGAATAATTAGACCTAAGTTGGGTCAGACGACAATCTATCTATTATAAGACTAATTATTGTAATCATTGACTATGTTTTTATTTTTATTTTGCTATTAATTCATATTCCTAACCCTACTCTATATTTTAGCATGTTGGACGTAACAAAAGTGAAGATGATCATTCAATTCTCTCATATGCAGCATATAATTAATTTGATTTGAGGGTGTGGCTACATGGTGTCCGTGCAAGACCTTTCTTCTACAATCATCGCGAGATGTCAGTGTTGTCACTTTCCACTCTGCTCATCATGGCTTCTAGTATTGAAGTTTTATGGAGCCCTTTGAAACTCTTGTGGCATTAAAACTTTATCCTATTTCTACAGTTTGGTGTTATTTATATTTTGCTTTTATATATTAATATCAATCATATATGGACTTGGCTGTTTCATGGATGACTTTTCAATGATCATGAATTGAACTATTATTGAAATCATGATTTTTTTTTGCAACTTGTAATAGATGTCCGAATATTTTTTTTTTAAAATAAGAAGACATAATTATTACAATTAATATATATGTAATGATCAGTCTTGTTTAAATAAGAAATTGATTTGTTCAATGAACAAATGAAATGAAAATGTCAATTAGTACTTTCACAAAGATAAAAAGAAGAAGAACATTAGAAAAAGAAATCAGTTAAATGAATTATAATGGATAATATTAAAGACTTAGAAGTATAACTTCGTGCTTTTGTAATCGCTATTTTCATGATTCTTTTCAGCCAAAATTGACACCCGCCCGTAACATTTTAGTATATGAAAAATATGCAAAACCCATCTCATAATTCCAATTTTTTAATATGCCCGTCCCTCTCAATATCAACCTCAAGCTTCTTTCATGGCTGGTGAGTGCCCCCACCAATGGATTTAACCCAATATACATTGCTGACTGTCTTTGTCAATTATGACCAAAATTTCTGTATTTTTCATAATTTTATATATTTTCAAATAATATCTATTCGTACACGAAACAAATGAAAAAGAAAATGAAAGTCCACGTACAGTGATTAATTAGTGCAAATTACGTTTAAGTATGACTTTGCTTAAAAGAGTTAGATAATTTACAAACGTACAATGCAAAAATTTCATCCGTTTAAGTAATGATGTTAACTAGCTAGTACTAGAAAGGTAAGTGTTTATAAGAGTGATATATTCTTAAAAGCTAAAATATACTCTTAAAAGGTAAGTGTTTATAAGATTGATATATTCAGATTAAAAGCTATAAAATAGAATTAATTAGAAAGCGATTGGCAGAAAGAATCAAGAAAAATTAATTACAATTAAACTAAAATATGACTTATATACAAAAGAGAAAAATATGACTAACTTCTTAACATAACCTTAATAATTCGTTGTACGTAACACAATTATAGAATTAATTAATTTTAAAATGCCTAAGGTTTTGGAAATGTGGGAACCGATACTTTTCTCCCGTCACTATGAAAATGATGCTAAACAAACAGGTTGTATCGTGGAGTAATATACGTCATTATGAAGAAAGAATTTACAAGATCAAATTGAATGATTTAGAAAGAAGAACCTGGACTAACATTTGCATATAAAGATTCTTTTAATTGGTAAATAATAAATTTATCTTAAAAAATATCAGTTCAATTTTTTTGAAAAATTTAATGATAAATAATTTATAAGTAGGTTTATAAGTATTCATAAGAATTTTGATGTTTATTTTAATGTTGATAAATCTTTTCTGATCTAACTTACCTAAAATTTTAGTTAAAAAAAACTAATAACATTGAATATATAATAATAAAAAAATGGTCTCCCCCTGTGGCAAAATAGAGGAGTTGACAGATGGAGAATGGAGAATGTCTTGTAGATCTTGGAAAAACAAGTCAAGGCAGAATAGGATTGCATCAGAGAATAATAATAAAAAAAAAATAGCAAATTGAATTGGGAATGGTCCCTCACTCATCCCAAGCAGGACCCCACAACAAAGAAAGATCTTTCATATATTTAGCTACGTCCGTCTACTGCGGGTGACTGCTACCTCTCTTCTTCTTTTCTTATTCAATCCTTTTCCCTTTTTCATGCTCTTAATATACCTTTCACTTTCTTAATTTCTAAATTCAACCCAATGATGCTTATTTATTACAACAATTATTAGAAAATTGTTACAAAACCATAAATTTTGTCAAACTTTTTTGTTTATTTAGAATGACGTGATAGATAAGTTAACGATTTAGAATGATTCGTTCTATTTTGGTATTTATTCTGTATCTCGTAATCACTGTCATTTTAAGGTTTTGGTTATCTTCTTCTGATAGACATTATTCATTTTATTATTCTTGTTTCTCTTCATCGTCAAAGTCATTTTATATTTTATAAAAAAAGAATTCATTTTTTTTATCTTTTATTTTTTTCATCAAATAATTCTATACCAGATACTCGAATACTCAAAACATCCCTCAAAATAACACTTTAAAAAATATCAAGGCATCCATAAGTAAAAACTGCCGAATACCCCAAAAAGCCCCAAAATCAACAATCACTGCAAAGAGTAGCGTTGGGACAAAATCCTTAGCCGAATAGCCGTGTACTCATACACTTCAAAAGTTCACCCAATGAGAAATCCTCATTATTCAGTTAAGCCAACTACTCAACTACTACTGGGAAAAGATTCCATAATCTCGTCTCAAGTATTCAACTAAACCAAATACCCGATTATTCATAAGAAAATCCCATCACATGATCCTAATAAACATCCTAATAGTGGTTACCTCACCGAAATAGTTTCCTAATAATGATTACGAACACATTATCTAAAAAGGCAATGAGGCATAAGGGATGATGAATCTAAAATTCATTAAGATATATATAAATAGTTACCAGAATATTAAAGTAAGGTCATTATTCATATTCATTTAATATTTTTATTTATTATTCTCGATCAAGACCTTACTTAAGTGTTAAAGTGTGTAACGTCTCGCATTGTCAATTTCTTGATTAGTCACACACTACGACATTTAACATAATAACACTTTATTCAACATTTTTGTTGGTCGATCAGAATCTTTCACCGATCAAAAACTCTTCGTAAGTAGTCCCTTCTAAGACCTCGACAATCATTCATGACTGCTTTTAAGATTAATGACTATCCTCACAAACCAACACAAGACTTTTCAGCATGTTTTATTCTCCTTCATACTCTTTCCCGAGAAACTTCTCAAAAAGTCACTCATCTCATAACTACTCAAAGTCAAACACGCATAACTATGTAGTTCTTATGTGATGAACTACTGAAAAGTATATGCATCTTGTTAGTATAGGTAGTACTAATTAATTCCTTCAAGTCATCATCAACTATACAATATTATAACTACACAGTCTCTGGATCTCTCTCTTTCTAGTGTAATTCATCGGAATGTTACAAAGTATCTTTTGCAGGTACACCACCCATTGACTTGTTGAAATTGCAAAGAAGGAAGACACCTAGAGTAGAAGATGTAAGGAGCAAAGTTACTTGTCTACCTTCTATGTAATAATTTTTTATTCTAAGATAATATGTTTTAATTAATGAAAAAATGTTGTTTCTAAGAGCATCTACAATACATATTTGCATAGATGATTGTGTTATCTTAATTTTGTAAGCCTTATAATTCCACCTAAATTTAAACACCTACACAAAAATTCACTTCAATGTTAAAATTAATAATGTGGATGTTTAATTTAATTTTATAAGTTATTTTTTGTATAAATATTTTAAGCAATGATACTTATATAAGCAACTTTATATCATCCATTACAATAAAAAAAAGAGTTAAACAACATTATTTAAAATTAAACAACTCATATAAAGATTTTCATTACAAATATTTTTACTATTTGATCAGTTGGGAAGAGCTATAAAGATTAAGTGAAACAAATATTAATTAATTTTAACTTATTTGATGTTTTTTTTTCAAATTTATCCTTTGTACTTGTTTGCACAGAACACAATGTCTACACCCAAGAATAGTAAACGACAATATCATTGAGAGAAGACGAGAGAACAGGAGGAATGCATCGCTGAAGATGGGATGAGAGTGATGGAGCTCATACCAGAGCGCCCTTCGTCCAAGACTTGGAGTGGTCTACGACGGGGCTGGTCAAATTTCTTAAGATCAATGGATATATCAGCTTCGCATATTCGTGCCTTTTTCCATTCTGAACTTCATTTTTCTTGTTACATATCTTAAATTAAATGTGTGTTTTGGATGAAGATTTAGCAACTGGAATTGTGAATTGTAAGACTGAACTTCACAACATGGACGTTATTGAAGAGATGTTGACTCTTTTGTGCAGTTCAAAGTTCAAACTTAGTGTGATGATTAAAACCAGCGGTGAAGTGTTGTTTTCCAGAATCAATTTCAAAAATCTCTCACTTCTTTCATCATTGGACCTAAGAATTCAAGTTGTACTTACACTCAAGTATACTCTTATATGTATAAATAACACTAAAATATGGTCACACGAAGGGAGCAGTAAGAAGGGAAAAATATAGTAAGCCAACATTTTATCGCTGCAATATATGAAGATGAGATAAATGAGAAAGAAGGGAAGAGAGAAGAAAACGAAAAGTTGAGAAAGATATTCCTAAGAAAGAGAGAAAGAAAAGAAAGTAAATGACATTCAGAATGAGAATTTCATACGGATGAGAGAAAGAGCAGAGAAAATAAATTTAGGGGTAAGTATGGAAAAGAAAATAACTTTAAAAAGTTAAAATCAAATAATATTTTATATTCAAAGAGTTGACGATGAAGGAAGTGGTTCGATAACTTCCTTTATCGGCTGTAATGTTTCGCAGGCTCTAGCATTTCTCGGTAGGCAATCATGTTTTAAACTTAAAAAGATTTTTTAGATAATTTTTTCAATATATTAGTTTTTTTTATACATGAAATTGAAAGAAAAACACCGAAAAAAAGTTGCAAAATAGCTTAACTAAGCAAAATTAAATTATTCAAAAAAACTTACCTTGATTTTATAAGATCTTTCTTGGTTGATATTATTATTGTATAGAATGGCTTCTATGTTTGTTTATTGTTCACAACAATAAAATTCAAGAGGATTTTTAATTTAATGATTTAGGTGCCTTTAATATTATTTTCAGTTAAAAAATATTTTCATTTTAATAATTAATATTGACTTTTAATATCAATCGCTATTACATGAGTTACTTTTTTGTACTACATTATTATATGAGTTACTTAATAAAACTTTAATTACAACTAAATAAAAATATAAAAAATATCTAAAGTATTATAAACACGTTTTTTCTTAACTTTATTGACACGTTTTTTCTCTCATTCATTTTTTATGAATCTATAATATTTTTCAAATCATAACGGTAAACTAATTTTTCAAAATAAAAAAAAATTAAAAAGATTCAAAGTTATCAACCATGATGTCCCCATGGAAGCTATATCCCAATTGGAATATGAAGCCTTCAAGTTCTTCTCTATGCCAGTCAATGAGAAGGAAAAAGTAGGGTCTCTCAATCTGTTTGGGTATAGTAGAAATCAAATTGGACACAATGGAGATTTTGGTAGGGTTGAGTACCTTCTTCTCAACACCAATCAAGAACACTTATCTTTTTATGGCAAAAACCCTAAGAAATTTAGGTACCATTTCAAAACATAACTAATATGGACCAACTTTGTTAACTCATTCCAAATTGTATCAGGTATTAAAATACTTGAAAATTCGAGTGTCAAATGTATAAGAATTTTATTTGTACTTGGATTAATTCAAACTCAATTTATAAGCAAGAGATAAGAAATTTAAGATAGAAGATAAAAATAGGTAGGAGATAAGATAAAGATTTGAAAGAAAAGATAAGAGATTTAAAGATAAAAAAATAGAAGATAGAAAAGATAAAAAATTTAAAGATAAGAAAAGTAAAAGATAAAAGTGATGATAAAAAGATAATTTAGTTCAGAATGCAAATATGTTGGAGTTTAGCTTGTCAAAATTACTTGTGATGCAATGTTAATGCATCTACTAATATACTCTATTTTTGGTTTTTCGCATGAAAAACCTAATTTATCTATTTTTTTCCCAAATTTCTTTGTAAAGATAAACATAATAAATTACATTAAGATTGGAGATGCATGAAATAAGCTAAACAAATATCAATCTATTTCTAGCAATGATTTCATTTAGATATATTTTTTCAGTTCTTTAGAAAATAACCATTTTCAATATAATTTGGGGAATAAAATGTGTAATTTTTAATATTTAATAATTTATTACCTAATAGTTATATATGTTAAGAATTTGATTATTTTTTTACCCTTTTATATTCTTTTTGAGTAAATAGTCTACACATTAATAATATAAAAAAGTTTGATATTATTATTCTATCATAAACTATTATATAATAAGTTTGTTATTTTTTTTACATTAATTACTTTAAAGTTTATATTAACAGTGACCTGACACTAAAATCACTTCCACTTTCTCTTTATATTGTTATTATGTTTTTGTGGTAATCGAATTACATTTTTGAGATTGACACAGAAGCAATACTCTGAAATTGTCATATCTCTTTTAATGCCAATCCCTGCTTTAACTTGGGAAATACCATGATAAGTGATGCATAAGAAAATATGGCCATTTTTAGTTGATCTGGTCAAGTGTCAACTACATATCACAGAGGGTCCAATACATAAATGTATACTACATAACATTGCTGGCAGAAGATATACATCAATGTTTATAATAAATGAGCATTTGTGAATCAATTATTTTTCATCATTGGCAGGGTACCCAAACCGTCTCACCTAACAAATAAATAAGTATGCTAGACACGTTTGCAACACTAGATGTGGTAGCTTCTAGCTCAAATCCATCCCTTATTCTTTCTCCACGTTGGCCCATTGGCATTCACATCTTGAAGATTCTTTGACCAATGTCCAATTTCAGCACATGAGTAAAACGGTGCTACTCATTCACAAGATAGGGACTGCTCAAACTCCGTGTCTCACTTGGAAAAAAAACGCGTGTTATGAATAGAGTGCTGTGTCAGAATATACTATTGCTTTTAATTTTACCGCAATGATCCTGGAAAAATCGGTGTAGCTCACTTTACCTGACTGATTTTGTGATCGAATATCTATCCACAAAATATATTTTTGGAAGAATAAAATGCTTTAAATGTAACTAAGTTTTACAGATAATTGGTCTTATAATTTGTCCAAATGATCCAAGCTTATAGAAGATATTTGGCTTCATTAATAAATTTAAAGTCCTAATTATGCTGATTAAAAACACCCTTTAATCTTTCTTCCTCCCTCACCGTTTCCTTAACTTGATGCCTCCATTACTTCCTTTCTCTTCCGTCGACGAAGACCAGTACCAACCATATTTTTAATAATGGTAGCATGTCGGATGAGTATAAAATATATATAATATCACATGATGTCTCTAATTTAAAAATTAGACATTGAATCATTATACTTTCCTCTCTCTTTCTTTTTCAATGCCCCACCAATTTTTTGCTATAAATACCCAAGAAATCATCCGTTTTTCTCACAGACTTCCTTTGCTCAAAGCCAAACCAAATTTTCTCTCTTTCACTTATTTATTGACTCCCCAAAAGCTTTTCAAATATCTCTGTTCCTCTCTCACGTACCTTCTCCCTATCTTTCACTCCACTTCTTAACACCACAAAACAGAATAACGGCCGAGCAAACAACAAGAAAAATGGTGTTGTTGTCCAAAGCAACAACAGAACAATACTCCTACATTAAGAACTGCATGCCAACCAAATTTTCCTCAACAATTCCCATAGTGGACCTCTCCAAACCTGATGCAAAGACCCTTATAGTGAAGGCTTGTGAGGAGTTTGGATTCTTCAAAGTCATCAATCATGGTGTCTCCATGGAAGCTATATCCGAATTGGAATATGAAGCCTTCAAATTCTTCTCTATGTCACTCAATGAAAAGGAAAAAGTAGGACCTCCCAATCCATTTGGGTATGGTAGCAAGAAAATTGGACACAATGGGGACGTTGGTTGGATTGAGTACCTTCTTCTCAACACCAATCAAGAACACAACTTCTCTGTTTATGGCAAAAACCCTGAGAAATTCAGGTATCATACCAAAAAATAACTAACATGAACCAACTTATACATATATAAATAAATTAGCAAAGTTATGGTAAAAAAAAAATGATTAATTTTTTCTCTTGTTATATTGCAGGTGTCTGTTGAACAGTTACATGTCTTCTGTGAGGAAGATGGCATGTGAGATTCTTGAGTTGATGGCAGAAGGGTTGAAGATTCAGCAAAAGGATGTGTTTAGCAAGCTTCTAATGGATAAACAAAGTGACTCTATTTTCAGGGTGAATCATTACCCTGCTTGTCCTGAAATGACTCTGAATGATCAGAACTTGATTGGGTTTGGAGAACACACAGACCCACAAATCATCTCTCTGTTAAGATCCAACAACACTTCAGGCCTTCAGATTTATCTTAGAGATGGAAATTGGATTTCAGTCCCACCAGATGACAAATCCTTTTTTATTAACGTTGGTGATTCTCTTCAGGTACAACATAAAGCATGCTATTGATGCATACTAAAAAGTTAAATGAGAAAATTCTCATTTTTCTTTCTCCTTATGACTTTCATATTTCTATGGATAAGTATAAATAAATAAATATACAAACTCCTCTTTTAAGTGCCTTTTGGAAAATGTGTGCTAAAATTTTGGTTAAGTTGTTAATTATTGCATTTTCATTCGGTCATTTAACTCCCTCCCCTTTATTATGAAAAAAATTCAAAAGGAAAATTGAAAAGAAGAAGCAAAAAGTTTTCTTTCCCAAGTTATGTCAGTGTGGAATAATATTTTATTCAAAAGGGATTTGTCATATGATTTTAATATATTCATTTATCAATGTGTTGTAGTCTAGTACTCTAATGTGTTCATTGCATTTTTTTTTCTTTTTTGCCCTTATTTTTGTTCGGTGCATCAACATAGGTTATGACAAATGGAAGGTTCCGAAGTGTGAGACACAGAGTGTTGGCAAATGGGTTCAAGTCCAGGCTTTCAATGATTTACTTTGGAGGTCCACCTTTGAGTGAGAAAATAGCACCATTATCCTCTCTCATGAAAGGAAAAGAAAGTCTATATAAAGAGTTTACCTGGTTTGAGTACAAAAAATCAATCTACGGTTCAAGATTATCTAAAAATAGACTTGAACATTTTGAAAGAATTGCAGCTTCGTAATATATATTCTAGAGAATTGTTTGAGACACTTGTCAATACAAAATGGGAGATTACAATATGTAGTTTGTATACTATAAATGCTTTTTTTTTTTTTTTTTTTACTTTTAAGGTTATTTATCAATCAGAAGGCTTCATAGACATGATAACATATGTATCCATTTTGTTTAAATGCTAGTGAATGACATCTAATGTTGTTATCAAGGGACATTTGTTAATGGTCAAAAACTTGACACAAATTGCAGTAAAGCATTATAAGAATAAAGTTATATTCTATGCATTTTTTTTACCCTTTTTTATAGTAAATAGTTTACACACTAATAATATTATAAGAATAAAGTATATATTCTAGCGTCTCTTAATGTTTCAAATGATTTTTATTACAACTCAAGTGTCAACTACATGCCACAAAAAGAAAAAAAAATACATATCACAAAGGGTCCAATACATATATATGATGTTTAAGATTTTGACACAAACATTAAAAAATGTAATTAATATCTTGAATTTCATAAAATATATCATATAATTTTCTAATATATCATTTATCGGTTTAGTTAATTACCTGTTAACAATTACTTCCACTAAAGGAGAGTTTGTTTTACGGGTAGTTTTTTTAATCCCAAGAGTATAGGAGTAAAAAAATTATCTTACATTTGCTATAAAGGAATAAATTAATTAATCTCAAACCTATTTTATTCCTGAATAAATTATAATCTCATATTCAATCAATATTTAATCACAACTATGCGGGATAGAAAAAATTTATTCTCATTTGACATAAATCTCTCTTCATGGATAAAAATCCAAATATACTTTTTTACTACCCACTTCCCTATTCTCATCTCAATGCTCATTCATTTTATGTGCTATAATTTATTTTTGCCACAAATTTTGTTCCTACATGTTGCGCCAGTTTTATTCATGTTACGACCAATTTCATTCCCTCTCAATGCTCCTTCGGGAGTAAATATTGTTCAAGTTACTGTCAATTAATTTTTTGTATGTTAGTAAGGATATTTCAATAGTAATTATAAGAATATTTTAGTAATTAATTATAATATATATTTTTAAGAAAAAATAACTCATTTTGGAATATATGTTTTAATTATTTTTAGTAATTTTTTAAGCAAATATATGTTTTAATTATTTTTTGGAATATTAAAATATTTTTAACTAATTTTAATAATTAATAAAACATATATTTTTAATAATATATGAGAATGGCATTTTTATGTTATATTTTCGAGGATTAAAAAAATATTCGTGAAATAAATGCTCCTAATAGTATTTTGTGGAAAAAAATTAATGTTTCATTAATTTTATAAAAATAGTAATAACTAATTTGAAACAATCATTTAACTAAAACGTTATATAAAGTGGTACGGAGGAAATACTACGGAACACTGCTAGCAAAAGATATACATCAATGTTTATTTGTGAATGAATTATTTTTCATCATTGGCAGGGGCACCCGAACCGTCTCACCAAATAAATAAATAAGGATGTGTTTGATTTGCATTTTCATTTTCTGTTTTTATTTCCTATTTTTATTTTTGGAAAACTATTTTCATTTTTAAATGATTAGAATTCTGAAAATATGTTTGGTTTGATTTCTTATTTTCTGTTTTTATGAAATAAAAATACTGAAAATTTATGATATATTGACTTCTTGTCTTTTTAGATTTGCTTAAAATTATATTCATTATCATCGTAATTTCATTTTATCTGAAATGAGGTTTCTGTCCTCAACTGAAAACACTGAAAATAAGAATTTATTATTTTCATTTTCGGCTTGTTTCCTGTTTTAACTTCCACTAAATAATTTTAGAAATCCAACCAAACACATATTCATCACTGTTTTCTGTTTTCAGTGAAAATGAAAACAAAAAACAACCAAACCAAACACCCCTAAATATACTTGACATGTTTGCAACACTAGATGTGCTTTCTTCTACTCAAATCTCTCACTTATCCTTTCTCCACGTTTGCCCATTCACATCTTGCAATGTCTAATTACACCACATTAATAAAACGGCTACTATTAACTTTATATGCTGTAAAATGATTGCATGTGGTTATGTGATTAGGATTTAGGAGTTTGATTTATAATGGATGCTATGAATAAATATTTGTTGAAAGGAGTTAATTTTTTAAGAGTATTTCCAATGATATTAATATAAATAATCTAATTTATATTATCTCAATTTAAGTCATTTAATTTTTTTTTCAATAAGTATTTTTATTAATAAATTATTTACTCATAAATATTTTATTTAATACAAAGTTAAACACTCATGAGTAATAATTATTTATATAAATAATTTTGTTTAATTTTAAACAACTCAAAATAACACATAACACACTAAAATAATATATATATTTTTTTGTTAAACAACAATTAAGTAAATCTCTTGCTAAATGCTCTAAATAAATCCAAATACTTTTAGGGATTAGTTTTTCACTTTCAGCTCATACCTTCAGTTTAAAAAATAATAATTTTATCCCAATGATGAAAAATATAAAATTAATTAAAAATATAAAAGGAAATATCTCTTTGTGCTTGAAATAAGACACGTACATATATCCAGAGCGTATCGTGTGAGAGTGTGATACGTTAGATAAGCTAATTTCAACCGCATAATTTAGATAAATTGAAGAAATAAAAATTAATTAGAACAATTTGGATCATCTTCTATGTATCTCACACTCTTACTTAATATGGCCCATATGTATATGCACACACAGACACGAAAATACAAGACATTGTTCTTAACTGTCCTATTCCTGCTGTAAAAAAAATGCCATGTTCATGTGATATTATTTATATTTCAATGTACCCTTTTTTCTTTCATTTTTATGTATGCAAATAAGAAGAAAATATAAGGTTGATTGAGCGGTTAAAAAAGAAGAAAATGAAAAAAATATTGAGGGTTCGATTTTTCCTACTAAAAAATTTAACAAATTAATAATTAATATTTATTAATAAAAAAAATATATGCAAATAAGAAAAATATAGGACAAAGCCTAAATATTGATCTCTAACTTGAATTTAACTTCCATTTGAGGTTGTAGCCTCATATGTGAAAGCGACCTATACTGTGTTTATTTTGGATCAAATTATAGCTAGGCTAGAAAGAGATAAAGAGAATAGAGGTAAGACCATAGAAAAATTTAATTTTATCGCTTGATACAACATAAGAATGAAGAATAATTTTTTTTTATTAGGCTCAAAAAAACACTTTTGTTCTTTTCCTGTAAAACCAATATTTTTTCTTGTTTTTATATTCTTTACCTCTCGTTCATTATCTCTATATAAAGGTAAAAACAATATATATATATACATATAATTTTCCTATTCATTTTTTCACCTATTTAAATTGTCTTAATATTTGAGCATGTGACTTTATCTTTTATATTATTATCCAAACAAATACTTTTGTGATATAAGAAGCTTCAGTCGTACACCTATTTGCAGGATGTGTTGTTTATGATTTATCCTCACTTCACTACTATAATCATAACATTGCGGATTGTTTTTAATAGAAGCTAGGAACAACAGTTTCCATATCGCACTATTATATTTGATATGATATGGTTATTCACGAAAATTGATTGAGAGCTCAAAAACTAGTAACATCGAATAATAATAGGTCACTTAATATTCTTTATTACAACATGTGATATGTTTATTCTAAAATATAAAAAAAAAACACTAATACTTTTAAATTATTATATTATTTAAATTTGAACATTTCTTTAAAATAATGCTAGCATATCGGATGAGTATAAAATATAAATTATCAACTAGCATGTTGGAAGAGTATAAAATATAAATAATAATGATAGTATGTATCATGAGTAGTGCTAAAGGCAATAATTATATCGGTTGAATTATAGATTAGATGATGGGACAATGATCAGCTAGTTGGAACACATCAAGGATCATTGCACAAATATCATGACATAATGATGTTATAATAATACCTGCTTGAGGACATATCATTAATGAAATGATTGTTGGTTTTAATATTAGTATTTAATTAACTGATCAAGAAATGGATAATATAACGCCGCAATAAAAATAGGGATTTTAATATGCTCTAATAATAGTAGTAGCACTTTGGTGATATAGATAAGTAATATAGTAAAGATCACGAAGATTAAGAAAAATAATGATCATATATTAAATATTATCGTAAATTTAAATTTTATTTTAAAAATACTTTTAAATTTAAATATTATAAACGATGATCTCATTTAAAGTTAAACCCATAATTCAATAAATGGATGTCTAATAAATAAAATTAACAATAAATTAAGAATATAAAAAATGTTTAACTCTAAATAAGTTTAAAAACAGATCATTGTTACTTACAAGTAAAACCAAAAAAAAAATACCATTTGTTATTTATATATAAGATTGGAGGTAGTATTTTCTTAGAAGCACTTGTGTGTAATGTTTGGGAAGAGTAGAAGTAGCACAATAAAAAAGGTGGATATTCATTCATGATTGGTGGAAGTGATATTAAACTAGAATTTTTTTTTTAAAATAAAGTTTCAAGTTTAAATATTATAAATGAAAAAAAATATAATTAAAAGAAGAGACCTTTATTAAAATGGCCAATCAAATTTTTCGATAAAAAATAATCATTAATAAAAACCAATAAATACTCTTCGTTAATAACATGGTGTATATATATATATATATATCTCTCAAAAGGTGGGTGTAATGTAAGAAGAGCAATGGGTGGTGCCAATAGTCAAAGAAAAATAGAAGGGGGAAGGGAGGGGCATCATTAGAAACATTAGGCAGCTGTATAAGATAAGAATTTCAGAGATGATCCTCATCTTTTCGTACATTTTTGGCAAGGTCCATAATCTTGTCTATTCTTGAAAATTACAAACAATAACAATAACAAATAGATAAAGAAAAAAGAAAAAAATATTAAAAAGATGTCCTATTTAGATGAACAAAAATAAGATGAGAATTGAATAATATTTTTTATTTATTTAGATGAATGAAATAATAGATAAAAAGAAGTAAAATTATATATAAGTATTTTATCACTATAATAAAATTAAAATTATGAATTTCAAATCAAAAGGAATAATATTTGAAAGCATACGTTCCTTCTTCTCATCCCAAAATCTCTTTCTTTGAAGGTGAAGTAATGTTAAACATCTCTCATTAATCTTTGGAGTGCATTTGTATAAAGAATTAAAAGTTCATTTCCGATAACGTAAGATGAGAATATTTTATACATTCATGTTTGCTATAAGTTCTGGAAAATTATTCTCACATGTTATTGATGGTTAGAAATGTAATATTTTTTATTTTTTATCATACTTTTTCATATTTTTATTCTCATGAGGAGAGACGTGAAAATGAGATATTTTATAAAATTAAATATGAAGGGATCCAGACTCGAAAGAAAAAGGATCAACCATAAAAAATAATTTTTTATCTAGTAAATATATCATTAAGTTGTATGTAAAATATTCACAAATTGATGTTCTAAAATGTTAATTACATTAATAATTAAATTAACTATTTAAGGTATTTCATATTTAATAACAAGCTAAATTATTCTGATAAAAAATGATTGTAAGATAATTAAAAAAACAAAAAGATAATATTAACCCAAAAGGTTGATACAATGGTATAATATTCTGTTACATTTATTTTATGTGTATAAATAATTTATTTAACAAGAGAATCCCAGTTTAATTCATACCATATGTAAATTCTCTTAAACTAGCTAAATTAGTCTCTAAACTAATGTGTGTTGGGAAATACAAATTGTCTTTGACCCATGACAACAAAAGATAAAATTGTGGTTATTTTAAAGATAAGGAAAAAAATCCAAGAAGTAAAAACAATTTTATAATAACTAAAATTAATAAAATATAATCTTCTCATAAAATTTCTTTAAAAGGATAAAAAATACTATTAATTTTATAATTTAAAAAAATCAGGGAATAAAAGAATATATTATAATAACTAAAATTTGATAAAATATTTTAAATAAAACTTCTTAAAAAATATAAGATTGTAATTGATTTCATAGTATAAATTTTTTACACTAATATCATATGCCTATTAATTCTTTTAATTTAGAATTCTTCAATTTTCAAAATGGTTCATATTTTGTCTTAAAATGACCCATTTTGCATCGATAATTGTAGTTCTATGCAATTGCAACGTTAGTTACTTAGTTAATACTTTTTCCATAGATCTGGTAGAGTTGTAACTGTGGGCTTTTTACTGAGAGTATTATTAATAAGGTTGCCAGTACAAGGTGAAAATAAGTATACAAAATATAGGTGCATAAAAGTAAACAAAAGACGAATATATATATATAAAATTACGGTGAACTAATTGAATTTAAAATTTACAGAAAAATCAGGGGGGACCTCCGGCCTCCCCACCCTTAAACGTGCTTACGCAGGTGGAAATAAGGGAAATTATTTTCTAAAATATTATTAATTTGTATTATGAGGTGGAAAGCCACGATGGTAGGCAATTTTTCTTTTGCCAATGGTTGGCACATATAAGGTGTCTATTACTAAAGTGGTTTGTCTCAAAAAAAAATTATTAGTAAGAATTAAATAAGAGGTATGAATATTATAAATCGTTTGATAATGTATTTAATTTTATGGTTAAGAAAAAAAAAAAGTTTACCTTCTACATACAGCTATATATGACTTTTAATCCGTTGGAGAAAAAAAACTCGTTTAATAATACATTTGTACATTATTAAATGGTAGTAGGGTATATAAAATTTAAACTCATCAGTCCTAATTTATCGTTTAGTTACTTATTTGAGCAGGGTTAGAAATTTTCTTTTGTACGAAGTTATAATATTTTAGAAGATTGAGAACCATAAAATATTTAAAGTAATTCGGTTTTATTTGTCTTCGGTTAAAGTAGAAAAGGCCGAATTTGGTTTTAATGGGCCTAAATTAGGAAATCCAAACCCTTTTCAAAGGATTCACCAAAAAAAAACTTTTCAAAGGGAGCTACTATTTCCACTGTCCAATTTGCTAAACTACCAAGTTTTGTGAAATCTCCCTTTTGCCCACTCTCCAAATCCCTACACCCCCTCCCCTTCCCCTCAAACTTCTTCCTTGCATCACCTTGCCACACCACCCCCACCTTCGTCCAAATACACAATTGTCATGTCATGCCTATGTTGCACGCCATCACTGTGCACACCCCACCTAGCCCAAATCCAAAACCTTTACCCCATGCCTCTCTTGCGTGCCACCACCATTGTCATCCTCTAGCACTGTGGTGCACTTCGATGTCGTCCTCCATCACAATCGTGCACACCTGCTGTCATGACTTGCGTCGCACCGACCACCTCGCCCCTGCTGAGATCCACACCACCCCATGCCATCAAGAGCCATTGAGAAGTTTTGGTGGTGTTAAGATAGGAGATGATGTAGAGGAAGGTTATCATTCTCAACAAAATTATATTTTTGTTTAGTAATGATAAAAAAATGAAACAACTGAAATACAATTTCACTCCTCAATAATTCAATGAAATCATATTTTTGTTATTTACTAAAGGGGTGAAATAAATTAAACAACATAAATATGATTTTATTGTGTAAATGTGGTGAAAAAAATTACACAACAAAAATAAGATTTTGTTTACAAAATACAGAATCATGTTTCCGTTTATACAGCAAAAACATCATTTCACTGTATATTTTACCAATGGAATCATGTTTATGTGAGAAGAAAATTTTCAGAAAAAACTATTTTAAAGCACACATGGGTGGTGTAAATAACATATCTAAGTAGTGTAATAGCAGCTCCCCTTTTCAAATTGAATATTGCTATTTACACTCCTCTTTATACTAATGCACTCCCTTCTTATTTTTATTCTCAAACTACCCACAAAACACACTCCCCTCGTCTCTTTCTCCTCTCATAATTTCGTTTAAAAATTAAAAAAAAAAACCCTACACAACTCTCCATATAAAGCAACACATTTGACAAAATAATCGATGTGGTAATGTTCTTCAGCGTCATAAATTAATCATCCGCTCTGGCAATCACTCTTAATGTTGTCAACATGAATCCCGTTGAGATTCATTGTTTGTGTGTGTGAGCTCAATTGGATACTTTAATATATGATTAAATATTTAAACTGTATTATATTCAGAATATTGTGGCTCAATTAAAGGTGATAACACGAAATATGGCAAATTGGATAAAGAAGAATCAACAAACCCAGCAGTTGTTATTGATTTGAAGGTAAATGCCACCTCTTGAACTCTAGTAGAGGAGGGAATTTCCTTAAAAAATAGTGTAAGTGTTGAACTAGTTAATTAACTAGACATTAAATCTTTTATGTGTAAAGACAAAAAAAAAAAAAAAAAGAGAAAGAAATTTGAATTGTGATTTAAAAAAATTCGTAACTTTTTGAAACGCGAAGCTATCATCTATTAACTTTCAGAAAGAAAACAAAGATTTTGCAAACAAACAAGGAGTCATAGACAGACAAACGATACTTATCAAATTTAAGAAAACGTTTTAAAGCAAAATCAAATTTAAGTCTTTAGCAAGCAAGAGTAAGTCTGAGATATATACACGGAGAAATTTATATTACTTCATCTTTACAATCCACCAAATTTTCACTGTCTTTCAAATAAAAATACAAATATTTTTCATAATCACTTTTGACTCTTACAAAAAGTTTATTCCCAAGCCTTTACAAATCAAGTCATTTTTTACTTCTAGAACAAATAAATATCTAACTTAAACATAATATCTTTCTACCTTCAGGATATATAAAATATTTTGAGAGTTTTTATAACTTCAAAAATTTACATTTGAAGATAAGAGAGAATCACGTCACAGTTGAAGAAGAAAGTGGAGAGGATAGAGACAGAGAGAAACATGAAATTACGGTGGAGGAGGAAATAATAGGATAATAATGTGTGTGAAGAGAGGAATGTGTTTTGAAAAGGTAATTTGAATTGAGTATGATTAGTAATTGGACTAAAAGGTTAAAGATAATAAATGGATATTAATGAGAATAAATGCACATAAAAAATTCAAATTTTTAATAAATGCTTACCGATCATAATTCTTATTTGTTGTATTTATTTTTTAAAAATGAAATAAATTCAATCTATAAAATTTAAAATTCAAATTATGATTGGAATCCAATTATCAGATAAATTTGATTTTGATAGGTTTAATACTTAATCTCACAAAAAGAAGCTTGAAAAATAACTCAAAAAAATCCAAAAAAAATAATAAATTGATTTTATAAATATTTATTTTTGTTTTCAAGAATTTTTAAAAATTTAAACACTTTTAATTTAATAGATACCAATAAAAATAATCACAGATTTAATAGATATCAAAAGTAATAAAAAATTTATTACATATTGACATACTATATGATAAATTAATTGATTTTAAAAGTAATTTTAGAAATAATTTTTTTTAAGAGAATTTAAAAATAATTTTTAAACACTTTTTAAAGTGTAAAATTTACCAACAAATATTGGTTCAATTGGTAAGGAATAAATTCATGTCTCAATAACATGTGTTTGATGTTAGTTGCCAATGTGAGAATCTTACTGATGTAAGTACTTCAAGTATTTTTTGAACCTTATGCGTGTGGATCCAAAACCTTTTCAATTGAAAATAATTGGAGAGTCTTCAATTAACAAATTTTCAATCATTAGATTAGATTAGAGGCTGATTTGATCATATGTTCAATTTAATATATTTTTTTAAATAACAATATTGTTCTTATATAACTTTTTCCACTCCAAAATGTATTTGACTCTTGATCTTTTCCACTCAATCATTCTTTCTAAGTGTGTTTCATTGGAAATTAACCACACCGGACGATAAAAAATCTTCAAAAACCACTTAAATTCAACTTTTCATGATGGAGTGACTCCAAAAGTTGCCTCACCTTGTCATTGCTCTCCCTCTGCACTTTCCTTCCTCGTCCATAGGCTCCACACAGTGCGTTCTCGCGGAGGCTCCCATCTTTACCATTGAGCTCTAGACTCGGTGCTCTAAATTGAATCACTCGCTCAACGAGTTGACTCGACAACTTAGAGTGAATTTTGTCGCATACGGCCTCCTTCTTTGACAAAATCCACGACCTCTTCGATGATGTTACTGAGAAGTTGATCGCTATCTCCTCCACCGTTTAAGTGAAAAGAATTATGAGAGTTCTTTCAATATTGTCGTGGGTAGAATCAAAGATGTTTTTACTATTTTTAAAAACAAAAAAAATTAAGTTGAAAATGTGATCAAATCTCATATCCCAATTTAATCTAACGATTGAAAATTGATTAATTGGAGAGGATAAAGATTTATTGCTTTTGTTTGTCCTCGTGAACCCCGAAACCAATTAACTTGGACTTTCTTTCCTAAGGAAAAATTTAAATTTTTTTACTAAAATTATATTAATCAAGACATTTTAATTAATTTTTTATATTTTTTTTTCACTTTTATTCTTAATATATATTTTTAATTAAATTCTAAACAAACCATAATTTTGTTATTTTCAAATATTTTAATAATTAATTTTATCTAATGCCACCTACCGCAAACTTTTAACTTTCAGGTATCATCGTTAAGGTGGATAAAGGTAAAGTTCCGACTTGACCCAAACTCAAGTTCCGAGTTCCCTCCGCTATCTGCGATCCTAGTCCTACACTCTCCGCTCCCGCTCGAACCTTGGCGCCGTCATCGACGCGAGGACTTCTAGAAGGTATATGCCGATTCCTCCTCCTTTTCTTTCTTTTATTTTATTTTTCTTTCCCTCTCACCAATGGATTCCTCTTCTTTGCAATCGCTTCAGAACCTCTCTTAATTCAATCATTCCAAGGGTTTCTCCTTTGTCTACTTGTCTTGCCTTCGTTCTGTTCAATTTTCAAGCATTGCGTGTTCTGATTGAAAGGGGATTAAAGCTATAGGGAATTTTGATTCTTGTTTTTTTGGGGGTTTACGCCTGCCCATGTGTAGTTCTTGGAGCTAAAATCGTATTTTCTTGGGGAATTCTTGAAAATTTGCTTAATATTTTAATAGGATAACTGCATGTGTGGTTTTACCTTGGAGAAGTGCTTCTAGCTCCAGAATTGAATCTGAGTTGAAGCAACTTTGGTTAACTTCGTTGGATTAAATTTTTTATAATTAGTTTTTCTCCTAACTTGATTTCATAATAAAAACATTCAAACATAAATCATATCACTTCAAAATTAGTTTTAACCAAAATCAATTGTGCAAATGTGCAAAATCAATTTTGTTGAAAATCAATTTTGCCAAAGCACATCCAAACACTCACTAAACTAATTAGAGAGATATGATTTGTGAGTGTAAAGATGTAAGTCTGAAAGAGCATTTTTTCCAACACAAACTCAGCCCCAATCATCCATATTGTGGTCGTAGTTATTATTGTTGTTGTCACACAGTTATCCGAGGTTGTTCCTGCTGTTGAATTCAATTAACTCGGTTTTTGGTAAGTGCAGGAAGAAATTTGAAGAAAGATGGGAGAGAGGAAGGTGTTGAACAAGTATTACCCACCGGACTTTGATCCCTCCAAGCTTCCCAGAGCAAGAAGGCCAAAGAACCAGCAGATCAAGGTCCGCATGATGCTTCCGATGAGCATTCGATGCAACACTTGCGGCAATTACATCTACAAAGGAACCAAGTTCAATTCCAGAAAGGAAGATGTTATTGGCGAGGTTTGATTATTATTATAATACAGTTTCAATATTTCAATCTTTAGTACCTGCATTTCAGTTTAATCTGTATACATTTTAAAAGGAAATGCTAATGTTTGTCTCTTTGGAATTTTGTATTGGGTTTCTTCAATTCAATGATTGATTATACATTTATGTTTAAAATATTCATAGAAATCGGAGGTTCATAATTTCTTCTTGCTTTATGTGTCATTTGATTCAGTTATGACATTGAGATTGAACTTTTTGTTTGATTTATTTTGGGCAGACATATCTGGGAATTCAAATATTCAGGTTCTACTTTAAATGCACCAAGTGCTCAGCCGAGGTTACCATGAAGACTGATCCGCAGAATTCGGATTATATTGTTGAATCTGGTGCGACCAGAAATTTTGAACCTTGGCGTGCAGAAGATGAAGAAACTGATAAAATGAAGGAGAAGAGGGAAGCTGAAGAGATGGGAGATGCTATGAAATCGTTGGAAAATAGAACCCTGGATTCTAAGAGGGAGATGGACATCCTTGCTGCATTGGATGAGATGAAGTCAATGAAGGTACTTGCTACTGTGACTGCATTGTATACAATGATGTATTAAATTTTAAACCTGTGCATAAATGATTCTATAGGGATTTGGGCATTATAATTGTAGAATATAGTGCTTTTTTGCTGTAAAAGTATGACTAATATTTTGCATGAGTTGTTCCAATAATTGCATATGTGCATGAATGTGAAGTCTGTCTATGGTAATTGCTAACACGACTCGCTCATTTTCCAGTCTAGGCATGCAACTGTCAGTGTTGATGAAATGCTGGAGGCTCTGCAGCGCACAGCAGCTGACAAGGTATGATAAAAGTTGGTATATAATATATTTACTTTGCTCAAGAAATTTCCTGTTTGAAGCAAGGGTTAGTTCTTGATTACAAAAGGAGCAGGAATATATACGATTTGAAACTTTTAAACTTTTTTTGAAATGTAATTTATTGGTATTCGAGGGCGAGCCCTGGTGCAGTGGTAAAGTTGTGCCTTGGTGACTTGTTGGTCATGGGTTCGAATCCGGAAACAGCCTCTTTGCATATGCAAGGGTAAGGCTGCGTACAACATCCCTCCCCCATACCTTCGCATAGCGAAGAGCCTCTGGGCAATGGGGTACGAAGTTTTTTTTAATTTATTGGTATTCGTATTAGAGATATAGTATGGCTTCATTTATGTGTAGTTATACTAAAGTCTCTCGTACTAGTATTTGTTCAACTCTGTTTAATTTCTCTTTAAAACCTGTTTTGATAATCACAAAAACAGCTTTTTTGGTTTGGTGTTTGGTATTTTCTTGCAGCGCTATATCAGTAGTGCTTTTGGAACCAAAATCCTGCTTCTCTTGACAAGAACTTGGGTTGCAAACTTGAATGCACACCCTTTAATTGCTACCCCTGAACTTTTATTATTTCTAGACAACCAGTGTCAACATTGATTATCTATTATTTCTAATTTTGGGGTATGCAGAATTATAGTGTGTAATTTTGAAGCATTCCTTAATTATCAATTTCCCCCCTTGATAATTTAGTTAACCTATATAATGCTTTCAGGAGAAAAGGCTGGAAGAAGAAGACGAAGCTCTGATAAAATCAGTTGTCTTTCATGCAAG
The DNA here is from genome assembly GCF_004193775.1 of Glycine soja. Lineage (NCBI taxonomy): Eukaryota > Viridiplantae > Streptophyta > Magnoliopsida > Fabales > Fabaceae > Glycine > Glycine soja. The sequence continues at coordinate 43,983,046 of NC_041012.1, read as the reverse complement.
TATTACTATCCTGCACTTCGTGTTCTCCTCCTTCTAGACTTCTAGCTACTTTTATTTTCAGTCTATTTCTGTTTTGAAATTAATCTATATGGTTTGTTTTATACTATCTTAAACAGAATTCAGACGGTTTTGTCAGAAGAATTCGTGATGAAGATATTGAAACAGAGGAGGAATTGGTTCAGTTTTCAAATGGACATGGCGAAACATCCAGTTCTAATCCTAAGTTAAGATGATGTCAAGTGGATGTGTGTGTTGTAGTAATAGATTTTTCTATAATGTCTTGTTAGGCTAATTAATTACGGCAGCATCATGCACCCCACTTATGATCTTTTTTCGTCCCACTCTGAACTTCTGAAATCCAAGATCTTTAACCTTCAACCTGACATTACTCTTATATCTCCTATTTTCAGTCACCATTATGTTGAGTCATTTTTTTACTCTCCTTTTCTAAACCAGCTGTTATCTGTGAATTTGATTGAACTATTCAGTATTCATTCAGAATTTGTCTGGCTCTTTTGAAATTTCTTGTCAGGTTCTGTAAAGTTTCTGATTGTTAATATTAGGATGTACAAAATGACCTAGAGGATTGTAAAAATGAGTAACAAAGTGGTAGGAAAAAAACATTTTTGATCGGGAAAGAAACAAAAAGGGAGAACTTACATATGAAGTTCAACAGTGCCCACAACATAAAAATGGCTACTTGGGTTTTTTTTTTCTTTCTCTTTAAGTGTCAGAAATGAAGCTGCACTTAAAAGACTTGTTAAACACACTTGTTTACTTCGGCAAAAAAACAAAACATGATAATCTAGAACTTGCATTTCTGACTTTCAACATTCCCTAAAATTTAAATGCATATTTTCTAGCTTCTTTGGAGTGTTTTTCTATTGGTCTGTTTAAGGGGGTTTCTTAGATCTTCAGAGAGATATTAGCATGCCATGTTGCATGTCTCTTGATCTTTGCCTTTTGTCTTTTACCATTTAATTTTGTATCTTTTCTAAAAAATTATTTGCTTAGATTTATTTTTTTCAAAAGGAAGTTTATATTTTTTATATATTTACATTACCTGGACTTTTAAAACTTGAAATATGGTATTACATGTGAAGATCATCAAATGTTTTGACTTTCGACATATAGTTGAAGTTTTTCTGACTTTGCAAAATTGAGGCTTTGAGCATTTATTTAGGTGTCTGGTGTTTTGTTTATTTAAGATGACAAAATGATGTAGAACTGTTTGAGCTTATGTTTGTATCTGTCTGCAGAGGCAAAAGATTTCAGAAGATTTTCCAAGCAAACCAACTGACACTTTGACAAAAGCCAGTTTGGATGATTATGGCAAACAAGGTATGTGCACTTTTATTAATGTGTTTATCAACTAGATAGATACATCAAACTTTACCAATGCATCATGTACACTGAATTTTAAGTAATGTTATCGCTCATTGAAGTCATTTCTATTGAAAGAGGATTAACATGAGAGCAGATCAATTTGATGGACCATCTTCAATTGTGTATTATATAAATTGATCTGCTTTTACCTTACATTTGTTATCTCACTCTCAATGGGTACTATTAGTCAAGGAACCCAACCCCCATTACCGGTTTGACTTGACATTGATGTTATACAGGCAACCCTCCTGCCTATTAAAAAGAAAATCAGATTTGATTGCTTTGTAATAATATATTGATTTGAGCTCTGCACAAATCTGGTCTTTGTTTGCATAATCATTGTGTAGCCTTTTTCTTAACACTAGTATGATTTGCAGAAAGGGGGTGTATACCATTCACATGTGCATTGTTTCATTTTGATTCATGTGTAGTTGTTGGCTATAGTTTGATTTATTTATGTATTTGTTATTTTTCTTGGAAAAGATGTTTAATGATACTATCAACTTGGGAATGTAGCTCATTATGCCATATGTTGGTTATTTGCAGAAAATTCACGCAGTGGTGGAAAGCTTAATTCTTTAGTGAGGATTTCTGTCATTAAGAAACCAGTGACCTCAGATGTTAAAAGTCCTGCAGAACCAGAACAAAAGAAAGAAGAGGAAGATAGTAAAACAAATACTACTAGTGGACTACTATCTTTGTGTCAAAACTATGGAAGTGATGATGAGGACTAGTAGCCATAAATATTGAATGACTTTTTGTTTAACTGTTGCTCTCATTGGATTGTAATTGTAAGTTGTACTTACAATGGAATGGGGTGTCATATACATATTTCTTTTATGACTAGAATAGAAATCACAGTTTTCAAGCTCTTACAGTAATTTGCAGAAATGCTTGTTATGTTGTTAAGTTGTTTAAGGAAAATGGAAGAAAAGAAGCATAAATTAGACTAATTTATTTTATTTGTATATAGAGCATAGATTTGTTATATGTGCTGCTGTAGGATTGGATTATTATTGCATTTAGATGTGATTGTTACAATTTGGTGTTAAAAAGTCTGAGTTACAATGAGTATGAATTAAGCATTTTAAACATTACCGTTTTGGGCTAAAAATTGATATAAATTTAAATTTGTGACAATGTTTAGAATTTTTGACAGGCACATATAGATGCACAACACACTACTGACCTGTCTGCATGAGAACTTTTCAAGTTGGCAAAAGGGGTTAGTTGTTGGTTAAATTAGTTTTTTGTCTAATTTATTATTTTTATTTAATTTAGTCTTCTGATTTTTTGGATTTAATTTAATCCTTTAATTCTTAAAAAGGATTCAATTTGATTATTACCATTCATTTCGTCAAAATTATTAACGGTGAAATCTGTGGTAAAATGATATATCCCTCCCTTAAGTGGACGGGGACATAAACTTAACAGTGTTAGATGAAAATAAAATGTGAGAATCAAATTGAATTCTTTAAAAATGAGAGGATTAAATTAAATTTGAAATAAATTAGAGAATTAAATTGGACCAAAACAATAAATTAGAGGAAAAAATTAATTTAATTTAAGCTTAGTTGTTTCGTGAAATCCAAAACAAGAAATATAAGTGTACTGTGTAACAAATAATAGAACTAATTTTGCTAGAGAACTATCCATTACCGCAAGATTAATAATCACCACTCAAGTAGCAAGTAGCCTTTCAAGAATGACGCCACTAGACAATTATCAAACCTGTTTCCTCAAATGAATTTTGCAGAATTATTATTGGTCGTGATTTATTCATCTTAGAAATAGAAAGCTCATCTAAAAGTTTTACTGCAATCACGTGGACAGTTAGGCATCACATCACGAATCTTGCACTCGCCTTTCTAGATATTATTTTCCTCTGTTCATGACTAGCTTTGCTTCTCCCACAAAATTGAGTGCTGTTATTTGATACACTAATCTACTTTACCTCAATAAAAAGTTGCTCACTGGCAAACACTATACAGTTAAGATATATTAACGTTATTTTAGAGTCATACCAAAGTTAACAGAAAATGAAGCATCTTCTTTACTCCAAGTAGTGCAAAACCGGAGAATATGCCTAAAAACAAGTAAAAGTGCTCATCACAGCTTTAGGAGAAGTGAAATATATAATCCATCTTTCAAAAAGTTCACATCACTACCTTGCACAGATGATGCAACAGTAACACTACACGCTTAATGGCCTTAATAATACCACAAAAGACTAAAGATACCAGAAAGATGCAAAACAGTAAGCAACTGCTTTGGAAGTTTCTGCTACCATCAAAACATGACCTTAGTTAAAGTACTACTAATTCACTCACTGAATATATAAGCCATAAATCACTTTTGGCTCTTCTTTTTCCATAAATCACCAAACATTCTAATCCCAGAACCCTTCCTCTTACCACCTCCAAAACCATCATCCAAGACATCAGCCATACCGGGAGACCCCACATAGCCATTGTATCTACCAGCAGGTGTCTCAAATGTGCCACCAAAGTGCTTATCCATGGAGCCACACCTTTCAGGAATCCTTGCACTCATATCCACACCCCCAGCAAGCACTGCTGCTGCAGCATCTGCTGCTTTTCTCCATTGCTCAGTTTGCACCCTTAGCTTCTTCATCTCTGACTCCAACCCCTCCTTTCTTGCTTCCATAGATTTCAACTTCTCATCCAACTTGTCTCCATTGGCTTTACTGGCTTCCAACTCTTCTCTCAGTTGGTTCAACTGCAAGGTCATTTCTTCTTCCTTGGTTTGAGCAGCAGACACTTTTGAAACTGCTTCATTCAGTTGGTTCTTCAGATTCTCCTTTTCGTTAGTCATGGACTCTAACTCCTTTCCTTTCTCTTCCAAACCGGTTTTCAACAATGCAATTTCGTCATTCTTTAGTGTTAGTTCGTGTTCATCCACAGAAGGCTTTGATATTGCTGGTGCGTTAGAGTCTTCAGATGGTTGAGTTTCCTTTTCTGATTGATCAGCAGGTTTGCTGAATTCAATTGTCAACTTCTCAATTGGAACTTCAAACACATCAGTCTCTTGTTGGTTGTCATCAGGTATAATATCTTGGGATTTGCTTTCAGTTTTATTAGTCTCTGGAGCATTCTTGGAAGTGGATTTCTCTTGGAGCTTCTCTACCACTGGCACTACTGATTGCACAGCTTTCTTCACTAGCTCATCTTGAGCTTCTTTCTTTGCGGCTTCAGCAGAAGCTAGCTGGTCCTTTAAAACTTTCAACTCTACTTGTGCTTGACCAAGCTGAGATTCCAAATCTGCAATGCGAGTTCCTAGCTTCTTCTGATTTAATCCCTCAGATTGAGTACCTCTGGGGGAACGCCGATCTCCTAGCTTTGGACTTCGGTCAGCAATCGGCCGATGATGCAATGGATCAGAGTCAGAACTTGATGTCCGATGTTGATGTGCACCTCGTGGAGACTGCCTTTGAGGCAACTCTGACCCCCTGGTTGGAAATGAAGGCTTCATCAAAAACTATATAAAGAAACTACTAGTTAACTGAAAAATGGATATGGAATTGGCTGGCTTTTCTCATCATGGGACACAACATAGTAAATATCCACATCAAACTTGTGTTGTAAGAATCCAATTTTCAATAATATATCATAACATGATTAATAGCATAGAGATCAACAATAACATTGTATACTTTAGGCAAAAACAGACAGAAACCACGTTTCGGTTTCAACAGACTTCACAATGGTGATCTGAACCTTCATCCTTACATTGATCATCATGTACTGATATTGTCAAAACACTTTGAACTTCAAAACTTGGCTTGTTCCATCAGGCACCAAAGAATAATTTTTATCTTACAAGGCATCAGTATGTTATGCAGAATTTCTCAATGATAGTGACAATAATTGCTCAAAGAGGCTCTAAAACACTCAACAATCAATGTAACCCAAAACTTAGCTTAAAAGTGCTGGCTCAGAAGTAGTTTTCATCATTAACAGATACGATACATTTCCATTCATCATACAGATTTTATTCATTAGAGAAGATGGAGAGTTAAAGCTATATAGTGCGGATATATCAATAAAATTGGAACCAGGGAAGAACCAAATATCAATATGATTTTTACAAATGCACCACGATTTCTTTTATGCAGCAGAGACAGCACTAAGGTCTAACAGTGGTATGCATTGTTTGGTTGATGAACAAGGAAAACAGAAAGAAATAGGATATCATACTACAAGTGGTATACGACTATCACACCTTGATCTTGGCATTTGATATGCTTGAAGATAGCAAACGATGAAATACTGTGAAGGATTTGTTGGCTAAAAAAGTCTCACCTGCTAACAAAAATGCAAGTTCAAATGAATAAACTGTATGAACAAGTGAGCCCCATCCAATCTAGAAACATGAAAAGCAGTATACATAATTATATTTATAAAAGAAGGAGCATAGCCTACTTATATAGATAGAATAAATGGTACAACAAGATAAACAATGCACCATTTATAACAAAAGGGGTGAGGAGTAGGAGCATGGAACCTTTTTAGCAATTTAGCACTTGCCAACTTTTATTAACAGTAGAGAAATGACAATGAGAAAACATTCTTCAACATTTCACTATCCCTCTCTACAAGCACTATAAGAAGCAAATGGAGTAGTTTCAAGTAAATGGCAGTTAGGCTTTTATATTCCCACATCCAGCCTCAACCTCCTTCAAACCATAATTAGGTAAGAGGAGATATAGAGGGAGAAAGAAATTCACAATGGCCATGTACATTTATGACCTTGGAAGTCTTGAGCCCACATTATCATAAAGGAGCCAACTCACTACAACCGTGACTATTTAACTAAAAGGCAATTGATTTAAACCCAAGACACCAAAATTTATCTTCCACTAGAAACTAGGAAGGTAGAAGACCCTTTCCGAAAAATCAATAAGAGATAAATAAAAATAAAAAAAGATGAATAAAGCAGCAGCCCCACATCGCACACTGGTCCTGTGTTCAAACAATGACATGCTATAAAAGTATGCCTTTAATACCACCCCCAAGAGCAAGAAAGCATGCAGAGTCAGAACCTACTTTATTCGGTGCTTTTTGCTTTGTTTAAAAGCATGTAAGGGCTGTAAATGTTGCATGTTTTACACAAACGGAGTAAATGCAACCTAATACAAAACAATGGTCCACAGTTTAAAACTCATAGAGACAATACAAAACAATCACCCCAAGAAAGGCAAAAAAGAATTTTTATGTGACCCATATATATATATAAGCAACCTGATATTCCTAGCAAAGAAGTAAACACTATTTTCACTTCCTCATTAATTGCACTAGGCCCACCACATATTCAAGTGGGTATATAATGGTGTTGACAGAGGGTACACCTCAAATAGTAGTCATATCAGTGCTTTTTTTTACCTTGGCTTCTGATTTGTAGTCTAATGTAGTTTGTTATTCATGGACTTCTTTTTTGAATCAGTAGCTTAGCAATGATGAGAGCCTAATAGCAAGCATCAAAGGTTAGCTCATTAACATCAAAAGAAAAAAAGAATAATTGTAACACAAACAAACTTGTTAAGAAAAAAATCAATAGTTGGGAAGTTAATCAGTCCATGTAACTTGTAGATAGCAGTAGGTAAAACAATTATTGAAGGAAAATCAGTATCAAGATCTTGTGTCATTATGAAAATTGTGGGGACTGACCATCACAGACCAGAAAAAATAAAAGTAATGTTGGAGCCCACAGTTATTTGGTAAATATATTCTTCTGTTTATTATCTCTTTTTATTTATTTATTTATATGATTCAAATGACATTTCACAGAAATGAAAATGATATTCAGATGGTAGAATATCCTTTCTCTCTGGAATTGTCTCTCCCTTTTAGGAAACCGAACCCATCAAGACCCCACATTATAAAATGGAATGGCACCACTACCCCATAGTGGATACAGAAGCATATGAAGAGAGAGAGATTCAAATTCTTGTAGTGTAGTAGTGAACTTTCGTTCATTTACCTTTAGCCTTAAAAACATAATGTGACCACATACAACTCTTTTTGAACCAATGCAATTAAAAACTATGAATTGTTATGACAATGACAATTCTTTCACACTAGATATAGATAATGTGTGAAAAGTTATGCAACATGTGAATAACATAAATATTTCATAAAAAACATTTGTACTACTTAAATGTTGAGTTCTAAGCATGAGTTTTCTTTTTCTCCTTTTTAAATTAAAGAAATTCAGATAGCATAAATTTTAGTTTTTTTTTCTTTTTCACAAATTTAGGCAAAAGTCAAAAAAGATAGCATAAAGTACCTTTTTTGTCAAACTCTTACAAACCTTGCATGAGGACAAATAGATAACGGAATAATGTGTATAGTAGAATATGCCCTTTTCACAAAAACGTGGTTTCAAGAAACTAATATCTTCATGACACATATTCAGACAAAGAAAGTAACCACACATCCAAGGGAATAGCACATAGATAAAAGCAATTTGTTCGGAAGTTTTGGCTCTCCAAAGAGCAAGAGGGTCTTCGATGTCCTTAAATATTAATCACATTTTCTTTACTTTTCTTCTCAAATCCTTCCAACACAACACCACATTCCCTACTGCCATGTTTGGCAGATGGACTCAAAGAGAAAAGAAAACCATGCAACCAAACGTAACATAAGACAAATTGCATTGATTTATTAATCACGCACTCACGTGCGCGTGAAATGTGAGACTAATGAAAAAAAAATTAGTTCATGCCATACAAGATTCAATAAAAATAAAAATAGTGAAAAAATAAATCAACCTTTCAAAATAGTAAATGATACAGAAACACAGTACAGCAAAATGAAATATAACACTGTAAAAATATTGCTCATGAATTGTAAAAATCGCTTATGAAAAAAAAAAATTACTCCACCTGCAGACATATAAAGATCTGAAGAATACAATGGATATTTTTATTCTCCTAATGGTATCAATGATTATTAAATTATTGTACCTGTTTCGAAGTTTAATAGGAACCATAGTAGTAATAATTAAAGTTTTAAAAGTAACATTTATTAAATACCATTAAATTATTGTATCTGTTTCTGAGATTAATAGACACCATGGTAATAATTAAAGATTTAAAAGTATAATTTATTAGGCATCATAAAAACTTTCTTTAAAAGATATACAAATGAAATGATTTGACAAATAAAAAACTAATACTATAAAAAAAATGGCATTCAGAAGACAAGGGTCAATGGCCACTGCACACTGCAGAGGAACAATTGAAAGGGATAAGATCTTGATGGCATGGTGAGCATTCTCCGAATGTGTGTTCATTTACGAGTTTAGTAGGCAAAGAAACACTCAAAAACTGAAGAAAAACAATAGAAAGTTGGAAACTTTGAGGATAAAAAATTAATATTCATTCCCCTCCAAAAACAAAAATCAAAGTCAGCCCACCACACGTGTGATAAGAAAATTGCTTATATTTGCAGAAAGTAAAGAGAAATGACAATGGAAAAAAATGTACTATAGATTTCAAAAGCATCGTGGAAATATAAAACAAAACATGTTCTATTGTTCTATGAAATTAATGAACAATACTAATGATAAGAATATACTTTAGATTTCAAACACTCACCTTTGATGACACTATTTTGCACGAGAAGAGAGAACAATGGTGTCAATCAGCTAACACTGTTGAAGGATCTCAAAGCATCTCATCACTAATGGGAAGAGAGAAAAATCTCTCAACAAAGACTAATAAACACAAAGTTGAGGAAATGAACTTAAAGTGGTTTGTATTTGCATATATATATATATATATATATATTTGAAACAAAATGAGAGAAAAAAGAGAGAAAATGATGAAGGGAAAAAGTCATACCCCAGAAAGAAGCAGAAAACCAGGAAGTCCAAGACGCTAGAAAGGCACACAAGAAAGAAAGAGATAAAGAAAAAAAAATAAAAATGGGGTTTTGAAAGTTTGAATTAAAGCTGTTATGAACTGTGACACTATCTAGGTGGTGGCTTATTTATGAGTGTGCAACTTTCAAACTCTTTGGGGGGAGGAAGAGTACAGAAACAAAACAAAAGGGTCATTTTGGGAAAAATGATTCTTCTTCACAATAATTAATGTCTTCTAATATTATTATGAGAGCATTGCCATCTTGGAAATCTAACTTGTGTATCTTACACAAGAGCTCTTGTCTTTTTGTCAGTTTCTCCACAATTCAAAAATCTTTCCCAGTTTTTTAACATTTTCCTCTTGTTTTGTCCAAGGGTGCGTGCTTTGAGCTCTGCATTTCAAAACTCACAAGGGTTTGAATAATACTACCAAGGTAAATAGTGATTTTTATGTTTAAACGTATAATTCGTTCATAAATACGAAAAATAAAAATATAATTTAATTTTTGAAAATATTAAAAATACGATAAATATATATGTCTGTCACGGTTAATAAAATAACTTATGTGACCATCTTTAATTGTCAACATAAGAACATATTTGTCATGTAATATTTTGTTGATTTTTCTTCTTCCCAATCTTTGGGGAATAGGGCTAAGATAAATAATCACTTTTATCCTTACATGTGTAATTCGCTGACAATATTATCGTTGTTATTATTATGTTTATTTTAAATTATGTTTGTCAATATATTTTTTAAGTGATTATTGTAATGTTATGTTTTTAACGATAAAAAATGGCAAAAATTTACCCAAAAATTATATTTTACCCTTAAATAAAATAAAATTTCAGGTCTAACAAATTAGTCTGATAGAAACATACATATTTAGGTCCAATAAAAAATTACTGACATTTTCGTCCAATAATGATAATTTATTAACATTTTGATCAATGGAACATACTGATGTTTTCCTCCAATAAAAAATAGACATATTCATCCAACAAAAAATTACTAACATTTACGTCCAAAAATGATATCTTATTGACATTTTCATCCAATCTAGTCAGCATAGTCACATTGACAATCATTTCAATAACAAATTCATGCTTTTGTGTCATGTAGGTTATTTTATGAATGGTGACTGACGGAAGTTAACGACCAAATATATTTATTACATTTTCATAAACTAAATTTTTTATTTTCATCTTTCAGTGATACATTTATCAGCGAAATACACATTCATATAAAAAATAATTATTTACCCACACTACTATTAACCATATAAACAACAATAACAATTTAATACTATAGTATAAAACAATTAATGAAAAATGTTGCGTATAAAGAATGGACTTTGCTTTCCGTTTAGGTAATGTGTATGAGTGGACGAAATCTCTTAGCCAAATTGTCCACGTGCCTGACATAGAATCATCTAAGAACTCTGTGGATTTATGTATGCTACTAGTGATTAAATTAATAATTAGGTACGAATGTAGCACTATTTTTTATTTTTATATGCTTAAAATTAAGATGTGTGCAAACTAGTGTCACATGAAACTCTACTACACAAATAGACATTGGTTTCTTTGAAGCTTGGTTGTTACCGAAATTTTAAAAGAGCTACTAATTGCAAGGGCCTTGAGTTTTAAATTCTCAAGGTCTCACAATAATTTACAATATAATTAGTTATATTAAATGTAAATTTTATGATGATTATGAGTGTATTAGTTTCCACCCGTTGTGATTGGTGTATGTACTAATTTTAGCCCTAATCTTAAGTCTCATGTCAAAGAAAAGGTTTAAATATATTTTTGTTTGCTGTAAGTTTGTATTTTTAATTTTTAATTTTAATTCTTATAAGTTTATTTTTTAAAAAAATTTAGTCCCTGTAAATTGATATTTTTTAATTTTTTTCATTTTACAAATATATATATATATATATATATATCAAATTTTATATAAAATATTCAAAATGTTAATTTTATGATAGTAATTTATCAAAACATTATTAATGTTGATCATCAGTATCATAAGACAAATTAAATGTTTTTAAGATCCAAAATTACAAATATTACCTTTCCAAAAAAAATACAAATATTGAGTTAAAAAAATATTACGAGCATTTATCACTTCACATAACACAAGAACTTTCACGAATTATATATTATAAAAAAAGACTAGTAAAGTCTTGTAAATGTAATTATTTATAGACTTCGAAACAATGAAGCGTAAAATGAAAATACTATTAACAAATAATATTGAAATATATTGTCCAAAAATAAAAGAATATAATGATCTCTATAATATAACTATAAAAGGAAAATAGAATATTTATCTAAGAAGTTAAAATAATGTTATTATCTTCACAATAATAACTATAAAAGGAAAATAGAATATTTATCTAAGAAGTTAAAATAATGTTATTATCTTCACAATAATAACTATAAAAGAAAAATAAAATATTTTATCAAAGAATAAAAGTTAAGTAACACTAAAATTAATATGTGTCAAATTTCAAAATACAAATAATTATTTTAATATTAATAATTTATAAGTTGGTTCAGCAACATACATTCAATTTGCATGATCACATATTTAAATAAGAAAAATCTTTTATCTTCTACTTGGAAGATGGAAGAGATGAAAAAGAAAAGAATATGCTTCTTTCCTTTATTTAGAGTGTTACAGTAAAGAATGATTGTATTTTAATAAATCTTACCTAAAATTTTCATGCATCCAAATTGGAAGAGAGGAAAAAAAGTTTAACAATGTAAAAAAACACAAATATCCTTCTTTATATCATTTTTTATTAAAGACATTTATGTCATATTATATACGATTTTTTTCTTTTCTTTTACATTTCTACCTAACTAAACAAATTTAGTTTTTGTTATCAACAAATATTAATTGTTAGTATGATTAATTTTGTGAGTAAAAGATTTGACTTTGAAACATTTTTTTTTCTTTTGTGACTAAATCAATCATATATTTCCAAACAACTTAAAAAATTATCTGATTTTCTATTTATTTTCTCTTCCTTTCATATACCTCTCCTTTCTTAACCAAATATACTCTTAAGAATTTCTTCATTTGTTTGATGTCTCTGACCACGCTAGAGCATATTTGAATTGCAATCTAAGACCACGTCCAATGGCTTAACACAAACGAAATGCAAAAAGAAGGTCTGGGAAGGTGGGGGATGCTTCTGCAAACATCTTTTTGATTCCAACATCCATTTGAAATGGTTACCCAAGTATACACCTAAACGAGTAGACGACCAAGATCTACGTTCTACGTTTCGCACGCCAACACAGTAAATTAAATATTCATATTATGAACTTCACTAGCAACACAAAATTCCGTAGTTATTTAACTTAAATTAAAAAGCACAGTTGAACTTAACCTTCTGCATATGATCTTAAATATGTGAACTTGTATTAGATGAGAGGGGCACGGAGAAACCCCATTTGAAGTTTAACAAAGAAAATGCCGAACCAAATTCCTTTCCACATGCCTTGCAAACTAAAACACCATGTTCGACTTGTCTTTTTCCATAGTACCATGATAGTCATCATAATTGGCTCCATGGTAGCACCACTTGGGACCTTGGTGCCAGACACTGACCTCCCATCATTTGTTTCGTGTCTTGCTTCTCTGAATAATTTTATTTTTGTTTTCAGTCTCAATCACTACTTACTGCATATCTAGTTTTGGGGCACAACTTTGACTTATTTGCAACCAGTAACCTAAACTATAATATGTTTTTATTTTGTCCTTAAATTAACAACCAGCATTTTTTTTAATTTAAATAAAATTAAAGAGATATGCGCATATCATCTTTGTTAAATCATGATGACATGCTGAAACTATACATCTTAAGAAAGAAGGCCGGTCTTTCACTCCTTCTATATACTGAAAAAAGAAGATTTTTTATTGTCATTAGTGAGGATTTTTTTTTATTTTAATAGGAATAAGTTATTAATCAAAACTCAAAGAGTCATAGTTATGTCTGTTATTTGATAATGTCAACATTCAAATTAGGTTTAACTAAATTTAAGTAATAGTATTTGAGAGAAATAAAAAAATGTAAAAAAGATAAAATTAAATGTGGGATATTTGATCTAGGAAAAATCAATTTGTTTACCAAAAAGAAATATCTTAAAAGCCTTTTTGTTCAAGAGTGAATACTCAACTTTAATGTGGAGTGAAAATTTACAAATTTAACTTTGGGTGATGTTGATTTAGTAAAATTACAGTGAGTTTATTTATGTTTGAATTTTTTTATCTCAAAAGTATATAATAGTATAAAAATTTCAATTTAGTGCCAAAGTTATATTTTTTCCTTCAACTCAAACATGCAAAAAAGAGTAAAATTAATTCTACTCTAAATTAATTTTGTTTGATTACTTTCACCAAAATTTCTTTAGACTTTTAAGGATTTAATTATAGTACTCATGCATATATATATAAAAAATCTATATTCCCATATTTATATTACTGGAAAGAAAAGATGACGAGAAACAATCACTTTCAAAGTAACATGTGTAATGAAAGTTACGATGTTCAACCAAGCCCATGGTTAGTTATTTACCAACTTTGATAGGGTTTGTTGATTTTTATTATAATTTTATATATACACTATTCGTCATAAATTTAAAATAAAAACTATAAAATCTCAAATTTCCCATTGCGTTCCAGATTCCTGCGAACTGAATTTTGCTGAAAACCTCGTCATTTTTTTATTAGATACTAATAGTTTTGTCAAGTCAGCAAGTAAATAATTATGTGGAAATAACATTACTAACAACTATTTTCAATTTAATAGAAAATGAATTAAAGAATCTATTGTGATAATAGTTATACTTTAGGAATTAATTGAATAAAAAAAAAACTCAGGTGGCTATTTACAAATGGATGTTCAATGGATCTAAATGCAATTTTTTGCCACAATTAATGGTATGCCAGTGTACTACTACTTTTCCATGACAATCTCAACATGGGATGTACTACCATACCCATGTATGTTTCCTAGTGCAGAACCCTACATTGTTAAAACACTGTTCTTAATATAAGGTACAGGACCCAGGATCAGGGCCACATTTGATACTAGTCAAATAATCACCAGTAGAAGAGTGTGGTTCGTGAGATGTTATTATCATTGAAGTTTTTTGTTTCCAAATAAATAAATAAATAATAAGGAATAGGTAATAGAACAGTTTCATTTTTCATTCCATTTTTTTATTTTTATTTTTTCCATAGAACATACTGTTAGTTAAAGATCATGCATGTGAGTGGGGAAGGAGGTGGATGGGATTTCTTATGTTTTGAGAATTTGTGACAATGCATGTGAAGCTTAAATGCTTATGATATCTCTTCAACCATTTCATTGGCCCAACCTCATTATTAGTTGACTGAGTGACCATGCTCACACGCAACACTAGATTAATCAAATCGGTGACCAATTTAGTATTTCTTTGTTTTTAATTTTTTATAAATATTTTTTAAAGACAGTGGCCATCATGGTATTGGATCAATATATCTTTAGTATGTGTGTATGAGATCTTTGAAAATTTGGTCTACCTTTGAAATGAAAGAGTAATAAAATAATATTCCAAAGCATAGGTTTGTGGTAAAATATTAAGGTAGAGGTAAGCAAAACCATAATGCATAATTTTGGAATGATTATGGACTTTTCTATATAGAGCTCAAATTAATTATATGTTTGGAACTTTTAAGATGATGGGTCCACTTTAATTAAAAGATAAAGCGTACGACGTGAATAATCATAATCATCTGTACCAATATATTTAGAGGATATAATTTTGTGTAACTATTTTTTAGTTTTCATATTTTTTAGATTATTTTATCATTATTTTTAATAATATTAAAATAGTAACAATAATTAATTCTATTAAATTATGTAAATTAAAACTGACTCACTAACTAAATTAGATAAACACCCATTAATTACTTTTCACTTTTATTAACTATTTCTTAAATTAATTTTTTTTTCTTTTAACTTATATTAACTTCTGATAACTTTTATATTATTGATTTTTTTATTAACTATATTTAACTTTTATTTTTTTTATCATTTAAAAAATGTTGAGACACGGACTTTCCCTAACAGAGCTAATAGTACCGAGTTTTTTGTCTGGTAGTAATTTTCGTAAATAAATTATTCTTTCACAATTTTTATTCTAAGCGTTTTATTGTGCTACTCCCCCCCCCCCCCCCATATATCATCTGTTCAAGACATATACTATACAGTGTATGAGTATTTTTAAATTACCAATATTTTAAAATAATTCAGAGTTATGAGACACATGAATAATTTATACAAAAAAATGTAGATGAATCATCATCATCATCATTTTCTTTTCACATCACGAACAGATTTTATAAAAAGACTGTTCATACTTCATACAGTTGGACTAAAAGCTTGCATCATAAAATCATGCTAAAAGAATAAATTTTATAGTTGGTGCCCATACGCTGGAGCTGAATTCAACTTTTTTGCTGTTTATTAAATTCACATGATTCATATCTTCCAGAAGCGGTGATAACCATTCTTCTTAGGAAAATCTTGTTTGTGATTAACCAATTTCACTATAGTCAATTCAAAAATGTTAGCTTTGATAACCATTCTTTTTTCAAAGAAATCCATACAAGTTTAGTGTTCAACGGACATTCATTTAATTACTTTAATAACAATAAATCATATTAATACATGAAAAATAATGAACGCATATGAACAATCAACATGTTCTTCATTCACATCAATATACTATCATACATCCACTGATCTTCGTTCATTTTAACAAAATATTAAAAAAAACCATAACCACACAGTAATTATACTATCATATAATTTTTGTGTTTTTTATTGCATTTATTAATATTAAAAACAAAGAAAAAATTATGTATAAATTTTGACATTAATAACTTTCAAAGTATACAAACTACAACTTTCAAATGAATATTCAAACTATATCTATTTAAATGTTTTTTAATTAACAATTTAATTTTTTTCTAATTAAACAATAAAAAAGTTATATAAAAAAATAAATTTAAGAGAAATTTACAGATTAACAATCTATAAAAAGAATTATGAAATTCATATATTTCTTACGAATTTTCAATCCATAAATTTCTTACGGACTATCAATCCATAAGTATTACGCAAAAAAAAAAAAAAAACAAGAACTTACCTGACACAACTACTTGTCGATGACAAACCACGAAATGCACCTCAACCACAAGAACAAACGACAAATTCTTCCAATGAACGAAGGTGAAGGAAAAAATAAACACCGTGTGAATAACAAGTGAAGAAGGAAAGCCACTTATAACAAAGGGGTATAATGAGAATTTTAAAAAATTGTTAGGTGTACCAGCAATTCTATTGGTGCCCAAAGCAACTTCTTTGATTACGAAATTATCAGCCCGTATAAGAACATTAAAAAAAAAACCCTCTTACAAGCGTTTCAATTTTTATTTTTTTTAAATAAAATAGAGCTCTTAGGTGATCAATCATCTCGATTACTCTGAATCCCTTTCTTATAGAGAGCAAGTTGGCAATGTGGAAGCAGAGAGACTTGGAAGATATTTTGCTATGGCTTCTAATGAACAATGAAGCATTAGTCTGCAACTATATCTATTCATTGTGCACGTTAGTCTCAATCCAATTACTTTCATCGCACAAAGGGCATAATAAGGCAAGTGTCCTTGCCTAACATACTATTATCTTAGCCAGTTAAGCATGGAAATGTTATGGCTCGGGAATTGATGCCTACTCACTGGCAATGCCAATTGCACAAGTACAGTTGCTTGCCATATCTTTTCTTTTCCAATGTCACCCACGAACAATATCAAGATGGGAAAAGATACATGGAGTGATGATAAAGGTTAAATACAGACAAAAAAAAAACACACAGATGATTGGGGGAAAAAAGAAAGAAAGGAAGAAACAGATAAATGAGATGAGAAGTTAATAGCAGGTGACAGGCATCATCTGTGCAAATAACATGTCTCAAATTTAAAGAAATTCACACACAATTCTCATGAACATAGAGAACTGCTTCCCAGGGTAACTATACAGCTTACCATAAAACAGTTTAACATGAGTTACAGCCGCCTTTGCTTTCACCTATGCGTGTAAAGCAAAGAAAAAAAAAAGGGAGGACGGGTGGGGAAGCTTCTTTGAGAAACCACATTTAACTCATTTTCCTTCCTAGGTCCAAAAAGCTACAAAATCCACCCACAGATCTACCCATTTATGTGAGTTCTGCAGATAAATTTTAAGTGTCACGCCTTACAAGCATAACTTCTATATAAAGTCAGATCTCAATGAATAGAACCACATAAAAAAATTTCATGACAGAATTTTAATTCCCTTTCTTCTTCAGTACGTGTCTAAAATGTGCCATATATTACTGTAAGAATGAGAGTACATCTATCAAAGACAAACTATTTACAGAAAACCAATGAGGGGGCAGGAGAGGACATCGAGCACAAGTAAAAAAAATGGCATTAAGCAGCAACCTTTCACCAACTAGAATCATTAGTTTTCTTTTGATACTTATATATATAAATTTGTGAGAAGAGATCACTACCTGATCCTTGAACAAATTGCATACGAGTGAACTTCCCTCAAATTCTCAACCTTGGACTTGGCTTGTCAAATAGCCAAGGCAAGCATCACCAATTTAAGAAAGATTAAACCAGCACCTCAACCAAAAACTACTGCCAAGAAGCACTCTGTCCACTTGACATGGCTCGAGCTTCAGCCAAAGAGACAGCCATGGCGAGCATCATCTGCTCCTCAAAACTCTCGGGAACAATGGGTTCTGTGGCACTTTGAAGGCTTCCATCATTGTCATCAGACCGTGGCAAAGATGATAGTTCACCACGATCTTCTGCTGCGACAGAGTTTGTATAGCTGGTTGCTGTTTCAGTCAACTGTGTCCCATGGTCCATGTCCCATTCACCATGACTCCTAGTCATTGTCACAGCTTCATCCAGTGGCTCCTCATTGAGGTTGTCACCAGGCGGATAATTAGCCATATCCCTACCAAGTCTGTTATAAAATCTTCTGGAACCCGGTAGGGTGTTGAATGATGGCATATTTTCATTGGTGAGGCTCATAGATGATTCTCCAGCCATTTGCTGGCGCTCAGCAAGAGCTGCAATGGCACAAGCGAGACCCCCAGATGGAGACGAGGATGATCCCGTTGGTGGACCCATGACGGATGAGACAGATGAGACGGATGAAACATAGCGGCCGTCAGCTACATAGTGTCCAGAAGTAGCATCGACAAAAGATAAATTTCTCCGCCTGCCATTCTCCTGCAGTTTTAATATATACGTTTTAAGTCAATCACAATCATCAAACAAACTGACAAACACAAACCATTGAGCAGCAGTGTTAATATAGACTTATATGTACACTGAACCTTGTATGTGGCACTGTGACAGTATACCCACCATTGAGTTTCATAATATGCACATATTTATAGTTGTAATATACTTTGAACGGTGGATATGCTACTGTGTACAGACTACACAGTGAACCCAAGTCTATATAAACATTACTTAAAAAAATTAGGAAAGATCTGGATTGCAGAGTATGGCTGCTTTCCAAAGAAATCTACCAGTTACCCAAAATCATATTATAATAAAAGATGGGCCTCTGTTTTGGACTTTGGAGTGCCATTGCAAACTGACAAGATGCAAACTTGCATTCATACTATACCTAATTGATAAAAACTGAAAATCATTTAAGTATGAATAACTTGTTTTCACCTTAACAGATCAACAATGATTAATCGTTTTGAGCTAGGTATATATAGAAAGTAAATTTCTTTCTAATGATGTGACTTACATTGAAGATCACCAGGTAATTAAGAGGATAAAAATTTGATAATGCACAAAAAGTTTCTATATTTTTAATAAAGGGTTGGTTCAAAGCTATTAGTTATAGACACAGACATGAATGAGGGATACTGTCAAACACAGACACACATTCAAAAGTTATTTAATTCCATAAATATTTATATATAAAGTATGAATATTGGATAATGCTACCTAAAACAAGCACAAGAAATAAAGAAATTTAAACATAAAGGATTTTTCTCCACGGTGATCTTCACTTTTTAGTAACAAATTAAATCATTGATATCTTACTTACAAATAAGCATATTAAAAAAAAGTCTTTACCTGAATGGAAAGCCAAATTGCTTCCATGACCATGATGTCCTCAAGGTCAACGTCAAATTCATCATCTCTGCAGTTTTCCGCATTTGGGAGAACATACAATGTAAGCCCACAGCATGTAGTTTCCAAAATATATGAAAGAACTCGTGCAATTATTTACACAAACAAACACAAGTATTTAATATTTATTTAATAGGATGTCCGCCTAAACGACCAATAACAGAGACAAGGCTCCACCTGTGTCGCACAAGTATAGGTGTGGTATCACACACAACACAAAAATATGGCTACATCATCTCATAAAGCACCCATACACACAGATACAATAACAAGTCTCCATTCATGTATAGTTGCATGGTCAAGATTACTTCTCATTTCCCACCTAACATACTCTATAGCTATCATAAATTAAAAATAGTAGTTGGGTCCAATCAATGATTAGGGAAAAAAGTATAGGAAAAAAAAATCTCTTTCAGCAAGAAGTTTCAAAAATATACATGTGAAGTAACAATAAGAGCGTCAAATTGAATGTCATCAGCCTCACACTCGTCACTGTAGACATAATTCATACAATTCTTATGATATCTCACCTACATTGGCACAAATGTTCAATAATAAATACAGGATGCAACCAGGCAGGCTAGAAGTATCCAATACCAACATAGCAACCATTTAAAGAATCTGTGCTTCCTTCACTGCTGGATCATACATATTAACAGGTGTTCAAGACAGCCTAAAAGAGAAACCAACAAGTCCAAATGTCCAATACCACCAAACAAAAGAAAAATGTACATTTACACTCATCACTTCTACTTACGATCTACCATAAAGATGCATGAATGGGGGTGTGGGGGGAAGAAAAGAAACTACTTCACCCCCAACAGTACAACTGTTCTCTTTCACTCTCATGCGCTTTTTTTATGCAGCCAACCTTCACCAATACAATGCTGAGACTTCAAGGAAATTTGGCCCCCAAAAGCAATGTATCTTGTCTTTCTTCTTTTTTTTCCTACTGGAAATATGAACTTGCATACCTCATCTGAACCCAATAAAATTTGAAATTGTGCTAAGACTTGGATTTCTTGAACTGGCCAGCAATTACTGTGACATTACCTACTGTGACATTACCAGTGATTTACACAGCTGCAACCATTTTCAATAAGCATCTAGCAATCCTTCATCTTAAGAAATGGGGATTGTGTTTCTATTGAACCAGAGAGACGCCTCTTGATGAGAAAAGAAGGGATTCTACATCGCAACCATTTGATAATGAGTTGAAGGAGATAAAAAATGGCTCAACATATGAAGATGGGCTAAAGCTAGATGAAGTCGGTAACAGTGTTTAAGTGTAGTAGGATTGACCATTTGGGAGTTTATCAAGCACAAGTGACTCCACTTTGTGATACAAATGCAAATGAGATTCTCAAAGATCACAGATACAGTGAGGGAGAGAAAGGTAAAATAGTGAGCAAAAGTCGAGGGGTGACATAGTTCAGTAATTGTAACTATATAGGTAGTAGGTAACCCAAGGCTTCTACCTAAACCCATAGTATGGTGATAACATAAAATAAAAATTTCTCTGTAAGACATAACATTGAAATATATTAATTTTTTGTACTAACTACATAGAGCATTCATCATGTACTGTTTTTTAATACATTAATCTTGTATACTTTGTCCTAAATTTTTTGGTTTTTTTTTAAAGAATCTACATATCAATTCAGACTATAAGATGTGCAGAGTGTATAGTACAGGAGTCAGTTTCAAAATGGTTAGCAGATAGTGATAACCTAACTAAAACATAGTAAAAATCCATAAAATATTCTACCTCTTAAATAATTGTCTCCATTACTTTATTAATTCAAATTATGCATACATGAGCAGCAATAAATAGAAGAAACAAGGCATAGGTTTAGCTATCTTTTCCTGTAAATTTGTTTTCTCCTTTGAACTGGGATATTGAAGTTGAAGGAGCTTTTATAATCTCTTACATAAAAAGCAAGGCAAATCCTCTAAACTCACAAGTATATTCACAAATAAAAGCATCACTCTAAGCTGGTTAAGTTCTAATAAAAAATAAATGAATCTTGGATTTGCCACATATTGGTCTGCATTTTGAATCCTCCTTTAAAAAAGCTAATCACTGGTAACATTTGTCCAGTTATGCAACTCATCCTTTCTTGCACGTCTAACCATATTCATCCATTGAATCAAAACTTTAAGACTAGCATAGTAGCACTGGCTCAAGAAGAGCTACTGAATCAAAACCAAGGAATCAAATAATAACTAACTTATAACACCAATTTCCCTCTTGATCTACTTCAGAAGATAAGCAAGTACAAAATTAAACAACCATCAACAAAAAAATTACATAAACTCTAGTTGGAGTAAAACTAGTTTGAAGCTGCTGAATTTAATTATCATTTATTCTGCAGAGCTCATAGAAGCAGGCAGATTTCCTGATGCTGGATTAGAACTGTTGAACAGTAACACTGAAGAAAACTTGAGAATATTTCCTTTCAATTATGATAAAAAAAAAAAATTAAAGATCTATTGCCTTTCTTATTCAATAAGACTATCACTTAACAATCGTCACAATATAACTCAAGATCGTTCAGTTTCCCTCTTCACGTTCTAATATGATCAAGTGCTACTGCTTATCTTATAGGGGGATTTAAATGAAAACAAAAGCTTAAAATGTTCAATGAATTTCCCGAACTCATCATCTTTCAGGGAGTGATTAGGAGTTAATTTTAATGCAAACGATAGTCAATCAGGGTACTAACAATACTAATTTGTAGACCCAAGCAACAACTAGTGTTCCATTAGTTTATGGTTTGAATTCAGCTTACATATGAACTTATATACCCTTTACATGATTAAATTTAGTCAAGTCATAATTATAGTGAGTCCAGATGAAGAATAGGTATGCTCCTCATAACCTTATCGATCATTTGGTCTAAATCACCGACCAACTATAGGCACAGGATCACAGATTACTGGCTCAATTCACACAAGACTGAGAAGATTATTCTCTCTCATTCTTAATGAACTCAATATTGGATGAAAATAGTATAATCCAACTGGTGCAATATTCATGGGAAAATATAAGACACAAAGGGATTATAGTCAGTATGAAGCAATGTTAAATCCCCATACAACTTTTCAGCAATTAGAAATGACAACTCATTTTCTTCCAGTTGTTGATTTCTAAATATTTAATACCCTAAGTCAGTGAGAAAGCATTGGATGCAGATATGCTAAGAGACATAATAAGAAAATTTTAAGAAATTGGGAAGAAAAAAAAGGCAATGAAGGCTAGCATACCTATTGGTCCTAGTGGTTGCATTTGCTCTAACCACTGATGTGGCACATGAGTCTTGAGAAGAAACAATTTCATCATTTTCAACAACAGAAACTGAAGATGAAGACACTACAAGATTGAAATAAAAGAATAATTCATACAACTAGGATTAATCACATACACATATACAGATGAAATCCAGAACTGTGTTGAAAGATTACCTGCATTTGAACTGTATTCAACATCTGCAACTGCCACATTCACATTCGAGGAGCTCATTTCCAGTCTTTTGTGCATTCTTTCCTCTTCATCCTGAAGTTCCTGCTGCCGCATCCTAATTTTTGCCTCTATAACACGTTGCTCTTCCTGAATAATTATGAGTATGCACATGAACCTGATTCGTTGTGAAAATATTTCTGAAAATGCATTCCTAAACCCAATAATCATGTTAGGTAACCACTTACAATCTGTTCCAATCCCTTCTCTTCTTTAGATTTCACACCGCGATACTCCACAGCATAATTTGCCGTTTTGCAGAAGGGACATCTTAAGT
Source organism: Glycine soja (assembly GCF_004193775.1). Classification (NCBI taxonomy): domain Eukaryota; kingdom Viridiplantae; phylum Streptophyta; class Magnoliopsida; order Fabales; family Fabaceae; genus Glycine; species Glycine soja. The sequence goes on along the minus strand of NC_041012.1, from coordinate 43,959,703 downwards.
CGTTAAGGCAGACAATTATTCTAAAATTAAAGCAACAAAAGATTGAAGTTGCGAGACTGACAACTATGAGATATGTATTCAATGTATTGAAGACAACCAACTAGTAATGCAGGATACTGTGTAGGCCGGGTTGAATTTGGAACTTTCATCTGCAAAAAGCACTCTGATAAAAAGAAAATAATCAGGCTGCATACAAATGCTAATGACAGAATATATACCCACTGAAGATAACCATATAATATAATTACCTGTACAAATGCTCTTTGTGCAACATCTTGATCGGTTTAGACTTGGATAATACTAAACTCAGGCAAAAAAAAAAAAAAACAAAACACAATGGAATGATTAGAAAATCCACATGTGAAGTTCACAATTTGAAATAGACTTTAAGGAGAAGTAAAAACAGTCCAGAAAGATTCTCTATCAGTTTGTTTCAATATCAAAGATGTCAATTAATAAATCATTGAATCCAACCAAGGTATTCAGGAGGCCAAATTTGCAGTTTGAAATAAGTGTGAACAGTTGAATTGACATATTTGCTTCTTTTTTCTTTTTCTTTTTTTTTTCTAAAAAGCTAGAGTAACAGGATAAGTAGAGAGAAACAAATATTAAAGGCATGCGATAGAAACCATACCAGAAAGCAAATCGGGCACTCTTCACGATCGTATGCGGTTTCTTCATCTCCGGGATAGCAAGGTGCTAACTTCGATTCTAGTATTAGCTTCCTCAGCTTCTTGTGATCCACATCTTTATGATTATACAACCCTTGCGGCCTCGTATATTTCTCATCTACCACTTGTCTCCTCCTCCCAAGTTTATTACCCATCCAAAAATTCCAATTTTTCTCGTCCGCCGACTATGTTCCGAACTCTTCAACAAAATAAACCAACACAACAACAACAACAACAACAAAAGTAACAAACCTTCCACTACAAAAACCACTCACTCAACCACATCACAAAATCATCTTCACTCAAAACCAAATTACGTTAACGCCACACTCAACAAACCAACACAATCAACAGACCGCAGAAACGCATCCCGAAATCCCTGCAGCAGTTAATAAAAAATGCAGACACATGAGCAAAAACACCAAAAACAAAACCATAAAAAAAAGTCCACAGTTTACAACAGAGCCACTCAATCTCTCAACCATTTTCAAATTCGACACTATTCATACAATGCATCCACGACACCCAACTCGACCGAAACACAAAATCCCCAATTCCCAAAACACCCTAGCAATTCAACACACCAAAAACTCCAATCACAAATCCGCAAGCAATCGGAAGCCACGGAGCACGAATCCGAATTGACAATCAGCGAGAGCAGCAACAGCAGGAACCCTAATTGAAGCTTTGCACAACTCAAATTGACAAAGCACACGCAATGGGAGAAGAAGGAAACGGAAACAAACGCAATGGAAAAAGGGAGACAGAGAGAGTAGTATCAATTCGTTCGAAACCTAAAGTGGGAGAAGTGAAGCAGCAGCGTTATGAGGAAGAAGAAGAAATGATGAAAGGGTTTGGAAAAAGTGAAAGAGAGAAAGTGAGAGAGAAGAGAAGAGCGAAATTGGAAATCGGAAAACGAACCTTAGATGGTTGTTGTTGCAGGAGAAAGAGAGAAGGAATAGAGACAAAATGATAAGAAAGAAGAGAAGAGAAGAGAAAAGAAGAGATGAGAGGGAAGGGAAGGAAGGAGTAGTGAAGGAGGAAAGAATAATTTTCCTTCACTTCCTTCTTTTTTCTTCTTCCTATGTCATTGCAACCCACCTGCTTTCACGCGCTCTTTTGTCGCGTCTCCATTACCCGCGCGCTCTGTTTTATCTTACAGAATGTTTTGGTCTTGCATTATACTAAATAAAAGGCTTAAAAATATTTAAATTTTTTTTCATTTTTATATTTTTAAAATGGAAATCATTTTAGTTTTTGTAAAATGTATTTATTTTATTTCTTGTTTTTTAAGTTTTTTAAATAATATTTTTTTACTGTTCAAAGTATTTATTTACCATTTAAAGTGTTATTTAAAATACTTTAAAAACAAAATAAAAGATAAACACATTTGGTAAGGACAAAGAAAAAATTGTAGGAATGAAAATGAAAAAAATGGTTAAATTTCAGTAACCAAATTTAAGTTCTATTAAAAACATTGTTAAAATATGTTTTTTTTCTAAACCATGTATATCTTTTATCGGAAATAATTTTATTTCTTGTAAATTTTTTTTATAAAATGACTTGTAAATTTTTTCTTGATTTGTTATTATTTTGTATTAGCTCTAGTAATATATTTACAAAATAATTTTCAAACTACAAAGCCTAGAGGGAGTAACATATATAAATCAGACTTAACACAATGGTGTAAGGTCCTTCTTGAGTAAAAAATGAATTAGGACCCTCAATAATTTTGAATAGATGCAAGTAATTACTATATTTTTTACTAAATTAGGTGGTTTCATAAAATTATATATCAAATTAGTGTAGTTTGTAAACTATTTTGTAAGGTTTTTAGGAAGCATTTGATGAAGAGTTAATACTCTGTAGGACTACACTTGCAGTGGCCATGGGAGATCGTGAGTGTTACAGTAATGTTTGCTCGCACGAAGAATCAAAAGAAATAGATTATCATACACAACAGTGACGATGCCGCGAGATGGAGGTGAGAGGAGATTGATCGATAGTGCACAATGGAAGGTGTCAATTATGATGGTGATGAATTTATCACGCATGATTATTATAATAGTGTCGTTGGTGACAATCCATGATGGTTGAGGATGAACTCTTGATGGTTACGAAAACACAAAGGATAACCATGATGATTGACCGTTAAGTCAAGTCAGAGAGAAGAATCAAAGTCAAAATTGGAAAAGAAAGAATAAAAAAGAAAAAAAGTGAAAATTATCCAATTGTTTGATTCAAAAATTAAAATATCCAACAATAAGTTTTGAGTTTTTAAGTATGGGAGACATGTCAATATTACATTGTTAATATTCACTCTATTAAGATATATCATTTGATTATTTATTTTTCTTTAATATTTTACGTTAACACTATTCGATTTTAAGTAATTATTTTAAACAGGAAAACATGTGATTTATATATATATATATATATATATATATATATATATATGTATGTATGTATGTATATAATAAGCATGAGGACCCTCAATGAATTCTAAAATGCATTTTTTTGTTATTTTATTTATTTTTGTTATTGGATATATTTTTTTTGATATTCATGATCACAAACTACAAAAGTCAAAATTAAAGGAATATTACGATATGAAATTAAATAAACTTTATGCAATCAACATCAATTATTCAAATCTTTTGTAGTTTGAAGCACTTTCAAAAGTAAAATGAATTCCTATATATCCTACACGCCAGAACATCCATCAAAGTTACCAGTTGGATCCACTTACACCCACCACAATTGTGATAACAACAAGCCTGAATGGACCATACTAACACCCTTCAAAAGCACCAATATGTCCTGTTGTACACCTTGTTCGTTCACTTCTTGGCACTTGAAATTAATTTAGTTAGAAACGCAAATAGCTTTTTCCTGAAGTAGATCCCTAATGGAAAAAAATAGACATAAAATGTATTTTTTAATGTTTTTATAAAAGAAAAAAGAAAAAAATAATTTATAATGTAATACCATATTAATTTAAAAAATTAAAACTAGAACAAACACAATCAAAGTATTTTTGGGTGTTTCGTACAAAGAATATTTTTACTTTTCCAAGAATCCAAAGTTAAGAATGTTTAATTTACTCATGTTTCTCACAAAATTGTTCTTGTGTGGGGTGGTGTGAAGAATCTAACTTTTTCGAGTTGAGAAAAAGTTATATTGTGATAAAAAATATTATGTTACTCTTTGATATTAGATTATTTAATATGATAAATAATTAAAGTTTTTGAAAAAGTTATAGTAAAACTAAATGTGAAATTTTTTTATTCCCAAGAAACATATAAGTATTCGGCTTAAATATTGTTTAGTCATTCAAGTTTGAGTATTTTTTTAGTTCTCCAAATTCAATTTTTTTTTCAATTTTTGAAATTCTCAAAATGCTCTTTTTAGTTTTCCAAATACAAAATTGCTTTGTTTAATGAAATCCACAAAATGTTTTTTTTTTAGTTCTTCCCATAATGCGAGCCAAACATGAATTACGAGATTCGTAATTGATGATAACTTTTAACCACTAAAATTTGATTTTTTTTATTTTCTATTTTAAAGTATGCTTATTGCGATTAAAATCTGTCATAATCAAGTTGATAAAAAAATTAAAAACCCATTAACTGCTTTAAAACTACTTTATTTTTGTTTTCTTGGCTTGATTCTGATAGTTTCAATTCATGAGAAAATCATATTTTAAAATATAAAATAAAAAATCAATTTCGAGCAATAAAAAATGTCAAAAATTGTAAATTTTTTATTTTCTGTTTGACTAACTTTGTAGAAAGACTAAAAAAAGTATTTTGAGGATTCGAAGGACTAAAAAAAGTAACTTTAAATTTGGAGGACTAAAAAAAAGACTCACATTTAAGTGATTAAAATATATTTAAATCTAAATATTCTTAGAATATTTGTGATCAACTAAACATATTTTAATCATTTATAAAAATCATAATTCCTAACATTCATGATTGTTGGGCATAAAAAAATGTCCAATTTTTTAAACTTTCCAATAAAATAATATCCAATGATAAACACATCCTTAAGGACTCACAAAATTTAAGCAAGAAAATTGCAATTACCAATAATCTAACAACAATTGCCATGACAGCCGGTCCAATAGTAGAAAAGGTCTAAAGTGAAGTTTGAGAGAGACTTATTTATTTTAAAAAGAGCTATATATGAGATTTTGTTGTTGATATATGTGACTTTTTAACTTTAAGAAACTAATAACAACTTTTTTTTGTTATGGGGCCTAAATCCTAAACTTTAATTACTTTACATTTGAGTCAACCTTGATTGCAATTACCAAGAATTAAAAGTTAAAGGTTTGTTCTCTAATTAGAAGTAAGAAAAAAGGAAATCGGAGAAAGAAAAATAAACAAATAATAAGTGTTTTTTTATTTGAGAAGAAAGTTTATGTACTGACCGTATAAAATTGTTTACACAATTATCTAATCAGAATCTATCATATATGATAAATTTGTTGATTTCTAAACTAATTATCTTAAAATAGTTTAAACGATGATTTATAATTAAATGACGATATAAAATTATTTTACACCATCATAGAAATTAAAATTTTTATTTATTTAAGTTTAGTCTAGCTTTTAATTTTATTTAAATATTAATTATATTCTTTCATCTATTCTTATATTGTAAATGATAATGCACAATTTGAACCTATAAGTTGCTTAAGGGGTATGAAGACATGTTTCAATAAGAGATCGTCATTCGTCCTAAGGTCTTTTTTGTATTTTAAATATTAAATTTTTTTATTAAAATATAAATTTGATTTCTGTATGTTACTTAATTCGTAATTTTGATTTTTCTATTGACTAAGTATATATTTATATTAAATATTTAATTTTTTTATTATCCATAATAATTTTATTCAACTTAAATAAAATCATTTCTAATAAAAAATACATGTTATTAGAAAATGTATGTTAAATTGTTAACGTGACACTATAATATTTTGACACTTATACTTCCAATTTATGATGTTATTATTATGAAGCTTTTAAAAATTTAATATAAATAATCAAAATTAGATTAAGTTCTCATGTAATAAAAGAACATCAAATTTTTACATCAATCTGAATTCATACCAGCCTATTTGAAGTTAATTTGATGAAAGTGGGGTGCCACATGCCCACAAGATTGAGTGGGTATCTTCTTGGCTTAACTCATTTTCCTGATGCAAGTGGTTATAGACGGCACAAGATATTGTACCCTTCTTGTTGTACATTTTGCTATTTTATACATCATATCGTCTGAATAGTTGACCTAATCTCTGCAAAATGATGACCCGTGTCCTAAACTTCGCACACGAAAACAAGTCCTGATTTGTATCATTCATTGGGATTAAAAACACAATCCAACAACAGTCTACGCACCTACTGATTTATTTAATAATATTGTAGGGACTTCTTACTTCTATTTCTGTTGTACCAATATTTTGGCAGATCATGAACAATAATATAAAATCTCTCTGTCATAAATTAATGGTGCACACAATTTTTATTTATTTTTTATATAGATCATGAAAAATAGCTCTTTTGTTAACATTTTTCTCCAATATTGTAAAGGTATTAATCGCACGTACATTTTGAGAATGAAAAAGATTCTACTGTGATTGCTATGTAATTGACACATTATTTTTAATTGTTTTGTTGTGTTTCTGGTGTTGGGAGGGTGATGAGGATTATTATATGGCTGGGGTATAGTCTTTTCCTCATACCAGGAATTGTGTGTGAAAAATCTTATGTTATAGTTTCTTAGCCCGGGATAACTTCTAATAGAATTACTAAATACTGACGTATCTTGTGCTGTGTTTTAGGCTGGGAACACGTCTTGTGTGCCTAGCTATCTGTCAATGAAATATTGCTGTTTTTTTTTAAATTTAATTAATAATGTAAAATGATATAAATATAAAATAAAAATTAAAGTAAAAAAATAATTTCAAGTATGTTAGAGAGATAAAAAAACAAAAAACAACAGCAACTAGAAGTTTATAAATTATAAGCTAGTTAAAAAATAATTTATAAAAATAAGTAAGAAGCTACCAAAATAAACTCGTCACACACATTATTATAAATATTCTCTAATTCAAAAAATTAATGCAAAATAATATAACTTATTTAAGATTGGCTTTACTTTTCAAATATATAATTAATTGCTTAAGTGCAGTTGAAATTTAGTAATTTATTCTTTTATATGAATAATATTTCACTCTTTCAAAAAGTAATTAAAAAATTTAGTTTATTGTTCTTCGAAAAATAACAAGTCATTTTTAACTTTATTCTTTTAAGTTTAATCATACATGATTTTAATTTTAAATATTTTAATTTATAAATTTATATTTTATTTCAATTAATTATAAAAAAACTCTTATATAATTTATATTTTTTTATATTTCACGTAAACATTAAAATACTCACGAGTTTGGTATTATTGTCTTATCTTCACCCGAACCAGTCAGGTTTGAATTTCTTAAAAAAAAAATAGAGAAAGGAAAATTGTTACTTTTTCATGCATGATGTATTATAAATGATACATAAAAGAAAAAATAAAGAAGAAAAAAAAACTCTTGATATCCTTTCCCTTTAAAAAATTTATAATAACAGAGGCCAATCGGTTTGACGTTTTGTTCAACTAAACTAGGGCATTTATTTGGTCCTGGAAGGTGCAACAATTTGCTTTGCATGAAATCTTGTTTATTAGTGTTATATGCTTGTCCTTATCTGATGGAAACCTAGCTAAATAACCATTCCTAAACACATGATATTGATTTGCTAGGGGAGAAGCATAACATACATGTAGTTCTAACTAAATTCTAATTTATGTCCAGAATCTTAGCACCAACATCGTGCATTGCCTTTTCTAATATGACTTGCCCTACATACGATGATTTGATGAGCTTGGTTAAAATTGCCAGTGGTTAGCCCTTTTGCTCAACATGTGTGTATATATATATATGGTTCGTGTTACCACTTACCAATAATGACTGGTCATTATCAATTGCTGAGTTGAATTCATTCACGGATTGAGAAGGATTATATATAATCATGGTCAACCATCTGTACAATCATCATGCATGAATGGTCACAGCTTCTTAATCAAGTAGGTGAACCAGCTTTTGGCAACTTTTTGGAAGAATTGAAACTGTACCCACTTCTATATGTGAAAGCTTCGTTAACTACAATTCTCATAATTTAAAAATGCCGTTCGTACGTTGTCACACTCGTTCGTTAATTAATTAGTCTTCATGCACAACTTATTCTATTAAGTTTGTTAGGTATTTTGGCTTATTTTATGCCATGCACGAGCTACATATATAAATCGATAAGCCAATCAATGATTACTTAAATCTAGATTATTTACTGACCAAAAAAGGTGCATTATATTTTTGTCAAAAAAAAAAAAGATTGTCTACCAACAAAAGAATCTGTAAAGGTTGTCAAGGTCAAGATATTTGCTGTGGAATTAACTCCTTTAGCATTAAGGAGATTCATTTTAAGGGAATAAGTCTACTTATAACTATTTATTAAATTCAGTGATATTTTGCACCAATAGGACTCAATTTTTTTCAACAAATATTTATTTAAGAAAATAAAATAATTTTTTTAAATATAATTTTGAAGTTAAATGAGAGTGCACGCTTATATAAAATAACTATAATCAGAACCAAAGTTTTGTTTAACAAAAAGTGGGATTTCTTTTATAAAAAGAAAAAACTAGTACACACATCACCTGTGATGCACAAACAAATTATGCGTGGGTAATATTTTTATTATTTAAAAAATATAATTTAAAACTTAAAAAGTAACGTTGATAACATGTCTCTTCAAATATTCAATCAAATGAATTTAATAGAAGATAACTATCTCGTTCATTTTCCTTTAAAATTAAGGTAATACTTGGCTCATAGGAAATTAGGATCCCTCTTAGACTTGACTATTATAAGATCAATATGTGTACTCAAATTCGACTGGTTGATAGCGACATGAGAATAGAGGACTTAAAATTTTCTACAAAGTTCTCATAGTCAGATGTACGTACTATGTGGACTCAACAAGCCTCCATACTCTATGGCCAACCGAGTAGCTTAAGCGAGATACATAAAATTTGACAGATATAATTAAGGTAAGAAGGAAACTCTATCTTTTACTAGAAAGATGGAGATATCTCCTAAAACATATATTATCTATTATTAGAGGAAATATAAGATGAAATCAAATATTTTCCTATTTACATTATCTACCAGAAAGATAAAAATATCTCCTAAAATCTAATATTATCTATTATTAGATGAACGATAAGATAAAATCATATTTTTTCTATTTACATTATCTTGAGAGGGAAACTGAGATCATATATATCATTCAATTTCACCTCTAAAAAATGAATTATCAAGGTTCAAGTAAACTAACTCTAATACAACCTCCTTAGGATATGTGCTCTTACCTCTATACCTGCTAACTTAAACGTTGAAGTGTCCTCACAAGTACACCCTCACAATCGTACTGGGCGGAGTATAAGGAGAAGAATTTTTGTTACAAAGTTCTGTCAAAATCGATAAGAACAATGTGGGTAATATTTTTATTATTTAAAAAACATAATTTTAAACTTAAAAAGAATAATAATAAATATACATTTTTATTAAAATTAATTTGACATTACAACATATTTGTTTTAGTTTGTCTAAGCACAGTTACTCACTTATTTTTTCAAATCGCTGATCTTCTTTCTTCACAACAACAACGATTTATTTGTAAGAAAGAAGAAAAATTATGTTATTTATATAATTTTATATAAATAAATAATTTTATAATGATAAAGTATAATTAAGTTTTCTTAAAAAAGTATAATTTTGGTTTTATTTATATATTTTTTCAATTTGATTCCTTGAGTTTTAAAATTTTTGCTTTGATCAGTGTCTTTTAAAGGTTAGATGCACATAATTTAATTTTGGCGGGCAGTTTGGGGATAAAAAATGAAAAGGGCCGGGGGAGTACACTACTATAGAGGGGAATGTAAATAGCAATAGCCTTATTGGAGTTCGGTTTATTTTATGCAGTTTTGGACCAAAAGTCTACCATCCATTTTAATTTTTAGGAGATAAATTTAAAAATAAAAAAATAAATTAAGAGATCATTCTTATGTTTTAATCATTATTATAAAATAATGATAAAAAAAATATTAATCATTACGGTAAATTTCTCGATTATTTACTACGTTAGCATTTAAAGTAACACGACAATTTATTATTGACGTTATAATACATATTTATCATAATTATTATAAAATTATGATTATAAACTAAAAAATACCATTTAAAAAAACCATAATTAAGAAAAAAACACTCCATGAAATCTAATAAATTGATTAATATATTATATAAAATCAAAATATATTTAAAAACTAATAATTTAAGCGATGATTAATTTAATTAAAATATATACTCATTTTAATAACCTTTTATTTTACAAGGCAAAAGGAAACTTATTCATTTATGTCAACACTCAGGTAAAAGTACCAGAGTACCCCTAATTAATTTTTATATCTAATATAATTAATTGTATGATATGATTGCATTTCTATTTATTCATGTACCTCATACGCGTCACTACTCACTATCGAAAGCTAAGCGAACACTGTTTTCTAAATCAAGAAAATGAAAATTCCTTTTTATTTCTCTGTCCTACTGCTTCTTCTCCTCATTGATTCTGGTAAGCAATACTTCACACAAATTTAAGATATTCAGTTCTGAGTTGTATATATGCAGTGATTTTTCACTAGATTAATTTATGTATGTGACTGAATATATTGTATGGTGTAGGAAATCAAGTGCACATGGCGGTGGTACCTGAACATGTACATTGTGAGAATTTAATATTGCGTAATGATTATTGTGACCTAGAAAATGATCCTTGCAACGCTCATTGCAAAGTACATTACAGATCAACAAAGGCAACTGGGTCTTGTGACATTGACATAAATTTGTGTGTTTGTTTATATTGTCGTGAATGATTTTTTACTAGCTACAACAACAATCACTGCTTTTCACACCAATTGGAAAAAAACGCACCCTGATGATTGGGATTTCTCTTCCTAATCACCGGGGAGAAAAATAATCAAGATTACATTTTTTTGAGATTAAAATATGATCACAGATGAAGAATATACAATACCAAGTAACAAGATCAAATAATTAGGCAACTTTGGAAGAATCTGGTCACTTCTTAATCAAGTAGATGAAAGCTTCTTACATATAATTATCGTAATTTAAAAATATCGTTTGTACGTTGTCACACGTGTTTTTTACTAGTCTTCCTAACATATTGGATTGAGAATAATAATGTTGGGTATTTTGGCTTTTATAATGCAACGCACACACCACATAAATTGATAAACCTAACAAGAATAAATCAAGTATCATCCTCTTTCTTAAATAGTTCTTAAAATAATAAAATTATACAAATAATCCCTGATATAATGTATTGAAAATTCATCAATTTAGATTATGATAGATAAAATTAGGTGAAAGTTGGTAATTAGAAACTGAAAAACTATAATTTATTAAATTATAAGTATTTGATAAAATTAGTTGTTGAAATAAAAAATTTAAAATAACTAAAAAATAATAAAATCTATTAATGATAAAAAAATATAAAGTTAAAAGCTAGAAGCGGGAGTTTTTAAAAACATTATTTTAAATAATATTTCAAAAAATATTAGAAATTATTAAACAAATTATTTACTAAATAGATAAACAAGTTAGAATCTAACTAAAATATTTTTTCAAATATAACCTTATTCTCTATATTGATATCTTTAATTAACGTTGAGGGATTAATTTGAAAGAGAAAATCAATAATTGGGAGAGACCATTTTTAATACTTTAGGAACTAATATATTAACGACGCATTAATAAAAATTATAACATCTCTTTCAAGTTTACAAATATATTTTTTACGCACCAAAAAAGTTATTTTATTTTTGTCCTGTTGTAATTTGGAGCATATCACGCGAAAGGACCAATTTAAAAATTAAACGCATTTCAAGAATTTCTAGACGATTGTATACATTAGGGATTGAAAAGCATTAATTTCAAGAATTAATTGCTTTCTGAAAATTAATTTCAAAATACATTTAACGCATTTTCACGTATTTAACGCTCAACATTAAATACATTCGATGTTGAACATTAATCATTAAATGCATTAATTATCCACATATTGTACTAACTGTTATATTGATTCATCAACTGCCCTCTTTTCATTTAAAAAGGAATTCACTAAAAATGGCTAAACATTAGTATGTGGCACTCCCTAAATTTGCATGCGACACACTCAGTACATATACATTCTCAAAGTTAAGAGCAACACACAAAATAGTAAGAAGTTATTCATATTCACAAAACTTATCCATAAAACTAGACCCCTAAAGACAAAAATGATCATTTTTCAAGAACATTACACATATTACAATCAATATCAGTCACCGTGTTACTAAAAAATGTGTTTCACCACAAAGGTTCGAGACAAAAATGATGCAAAAGAAAGTCACAACAAAGAAGCAAAATTGCAAAGAAGAAAGACAAATAATAATAATAATAATTGAGAAAGGCATCATGAACCTGAAAGAGGGATTCTGCATATTCATTGATACTGTCCATTACTCTGTGTTTTGCTTGCACCCTTCTAAACCTTTTGGACGTATGGTTGCTCCTTCTCTGCAATTAAATAGTTCTCAGCAACAAAACATGTAAACAACACTTTTCACATAAACAAATTACATCGAACCCCCACACCTTCTCATTAATTTAATAAAAATAACATTGTTGAATTACACAAAAAGTTCTCAAATTGCAAAAAATGGATACAAAATAAAAAAGAAACACAAATTTGGGGTGGTGAGACCCACTAATTAAAAGAGACAAAAATTGATATAAATCAAGAGAAGTTGTTGAATCAAATGACGAAAAGATAAAGCGAAGGGGATTGAGAGAAACTAACGGAGTCCCAATGATTGTGGTGTTTACGTTGCAGGGGAGGGGTGGAATGGAAGAGTGAGGTCTTGAGAAAGGAATGGAGATTAATAATAATAATAACAATAATTAATCAAAACAAAAAAATAACAAAAATTAAGAGAGAGTAAAAAGAAGACATGTGTTTGTTCAAAACTTCATTTTTTTCCCCATTGAACAAAGCAACAACTAATTTTCTGCTCTTGTTTTAAAAAAAATTGAGATTTAAGGATAAAAATGTTGAATCTCAACTACCCGTGAATCTATTTCAGTTTTTTTTGCTTGTTGCAAAAAAATTGAAACTTTAGGGATAAAAATGTTGAATCTCAAGTATCTATGAAGATTGAAAGTTACAAACCTTTGCTGATGTGCAGATATGAGTCAATGTCAGTATGTTGGATACTTCCTCATGGGAGAGGTCGCAAAACCATGGAGTAACTTGGAACAACAAAACCAACAAAATAATGAAGAAAAAAGCATTCAATAGGAAAATAACATTCAATAGGCTAGATCAATGTTACTACCAAAAGGAAGCAAACATACATAACAACAAAGCAAAAAAAAAAAACCTTACCTGCTGGATGCTTCTTCGTCGTTACGTTGCACTACCACCAAGTTGAAGAAAACTCGAGAAGGAAGAGATGGGTTTTCTCCTGCAAGTATGAACGAAACAAAAACAAAATCACAAAATGAAAAACTTAGTAGCTGGAAACTCAACAAAAAATAAAAGCAAAAACTGGAAGTGAGGATACAAGACACAAACCACAAAAATGAAGAAGAAAGAAACCAAACAAAAAAAGCAAGTTGGTGAAAATGGAAGAAATGAAAGTAGACTTCAAGACGGGAGAAGGCTACAGAAAAAGACACGTGTGACACTAAAAATGACTAAACATTAGTACATGACACTCCCTCCATTACTTTTCATGTGTCTTTTAAGTTGTCATGAAAAAAAATTAAGAAATATAATTTCTTTAATTATAAAAAGAGTAATTATAGGATTTTCTATTTTATTCATTTTTCTTTCCACTTCACAATAAATATGTGTAAATTAATTAATTAAAGATTAGAAGATAAGTAAGAACATAATTGATAAAAAATAACGAATATAATCTTAAAATTTACCAACAATAGATAAATAAAAATAATTTTTTTAAAAAAATTTATAATTAGAAAGAAACAAAGGAAGTAGCTGAAAACTCTTAAAGCTGTCCAATATAAGAAAAAAAAAGTATTCCCCACGCCTCAATATGTATCGTCTTCGGCATGTAAAAAAAGAGTTACTTCGAAAAAAGTGAACGACCCATTTCAAAATGTGATATATGTCTATCAAATTTTAATTATTTTTAACTTGTAAAATGTCTTTCTTTTTCCAAATTTGGCATTTCTTCACCTTTGGCCTCACCCCTCCACCCACCCTACAACTGGCGCAATCTCACCAAAATCTTGAAATCCTTATTGACCGTTTTTTGGTTTTCATAAAGTTTTCCCCCTTTTATTTGGCCAATTTGATTCTTCTTCCCCGCTGGTGATCTGCATTTCAACAATATCGTGATGTTGGCCGTTGAAGACGGAGAGTGCCTCAATGGATTTTTTTTGTTCTCTCATAACTGACTGCATTCCAGTCAAACCGTTGACAAGGCTGCATCGCAACAAGTCGATCTATTGCAACGTTGCATCATGATATTGAGGTCGTTGTATTTGCTTCTGTCATAGCACTCGGTGCTGGTCACATAATGCTCTCGCTGCATAGTAATGAAGGGATCTAAGACATGTTAAAGCTTGGAAAGAACATCTACTGCAAGCACGGTGTTTGTGACTTTGTGCAAAGTAAAAAGGATAAATTTGGAAGAAAAAATATTTAGAAAAGTTAAAACTAATTAACAGTTAAATGACAGATGTCACAATTTAATTGGGTGGGTCACTTTCTTGGCTAAGCCCTTGTCTGTTATAGCATTTTTCAAACTAATAAATTGATAAAAAAACATCCTTCTACAAAACTAATTTTATTAAATTGATGAAAGAAAATAATATTATTAATATTAGATTCAAAACTAAATTAATATATAATGTTTGGGTAATTGAGTCAAAGTGGATGACTTACTTCCCTGTTTAACCATTTGAGTTATTTTTGTTATACTAAACTTTTTAACATGTGATGTTACAGAAAAACAAAAATCAAATCATACCTCCAGTCATTGCCATGAAATAGTTGTCTTGTTTTGGTCCTTCTAAGCTCTCTCTCTTTCTCTCTCTAGATGGTGAGATGGTGTATCAGATGAATTGGAAGAGATGAACTCAGGGACCAAATACATGTGCTAGGCATTCTACCATCAAGTATGTATTTAATAGCCCTTATCACTCATTAGTGGTCATTACCACTCATTAGTAGCCATTCAAATTGGTTTCTCAATTCCAAAACTGATGGAGTCTTTCATTTTTCAAAATGTTAAGACCAAAATTATTACATTCTCCCACTTGGGACTTGGTACCATTACCTCCTAATAGGCAAGCTATTGGCTGTAAATGGATTTTCAGGGTAAAGGAAAATGTTAATGGTTCCATTAACAGGTTCAAAGCTCGATTGGTAGCCAAGAGATTTCATCAAGTTCATGATTTGGATTTTCATGAAATCTTTTCTCCTGTGATCAAACCTGTTACTATTCGGATCATTCTTACTCTAGCTTTGTCTCATGGGTGGAAATTATTTCAACTTGATGTAAATAATGCTTTTCTGAATGGGTCACTTGAAGAAACTGTTTTCATGACTCAGCCTCTTAGTTTTGAAGTTGCAGATAAGTCATTGGTTTGCAAACTCAACAAAGCCATTTATGGCTTAAAACAGGCTCCAAGGCAGTGGTTTGACAAGCTAAAATCTACTCTATTGTAGTTTGGTTTTATTGGGAGCAAAAGTGATTCATCTTATTCATTTTTTTGCCAACAAATGCATGTTGTTTATCTCTTAGTCTATGTAGATGATATTATTCTAACAGGTAGTTCAACTTCACTGATACAACACTAACATGGCTGAAGCTCACTCTATTTCTTGGGTCTAGAAATCAAGTATCTGCTCGACAATTCTATCCTTATGACTCAGAGCAAATACATAAGAGATTTTCTTCACAACACTAACATGGCTGAAGCTCACTCTATTTCTTCTCCAATGGTATCCAACTGCAAGTTGTCTTGACATGGTGCTGATGCCTTTCATGATCCAACCTTATACAAGTCTGTAGTTGGTGCAATACAATATGCTACCCTTACTAGACCTGAGATTAGTTTTGTTGTCAACAAAGTTTGCCAATTTATGGCTGCTCCTTTGAATTCTCACTGGAAAGTGACAAAAAGGATATTAAGGTATCTGAAGGGCACTTTGTTTCATGGTTTGCTTTTTTAACCTACATTTGTTACAAAACCCTTAGCTATTCGAGCTTTCTGTGATGTTGACTAGGCATCTAATGTGGATGACAGACACTCTACCTCAGGGATTGCTATTTTCCTTGGTCCAAACTTAATTTCTTCGTGGTCTCGAAAGCAGAAAGTCATTGTTAGGTCTAGTAGAAAAGCTAAGTATTGCAATATAGCTCATACTTCCACTAAATTAACTTGGATTCATACTTTGCTAACAAAATTGTAAGTATCATTCACCACTCCTATTATTTTTTGTGATACTCAGAGTGCAATTTTTATTGCACCTAATCCAATTTTTCACAATCGCACCAAACACATGAAAATTGATGTCTTTTTTTATAAGAGAGGAGATTCTAGTCAAGCAGCTTACGATTGCCCATGTTTCAGCTCTAGATCAGTGGGCCGATATTCTCACTAAGCCTCTTTCTGCATCAGAATTTGAAGTTATTTGAGCCAAACTCAATATGAAGACTCAATGTGAAGAGTGTTTCTCCTGAAAACTCTCCCCCTTGAGTTTGAAGGGGGGGGGGTATTAGAGTATGTTGTCAATCAACTGTGAAAACAGTTTTGTAAACTAATTGTAAGGGATGTTAGATTTTGCTAATATCACCCATCTAGTGATAAGTTGTCATAATATAGTGGTAATGGTAGTTAGTTTTAACTAACTGCACCTCCTTAATATTTAAAGCTATATTTTGTTAGAATTGGTTAGAATCTGTTAGGGTTGGTTACCGAAATTTTGCAGATGATGCATATAGAATTTCATGTCATAGAGGCAACCACACATTTCCAATTTCAGGGATAGGGCCATTCTTGTATACTGAAATTTTGCAAATAATGAATATAGAATTTCATCTCATAGAGGCAAGCAACCACACTTTTTCGATTTCAGGGACAGAGTCATTCTTATCTACCGAAATTTTGCAAATGATGAATATAGAATTCCATCTCATAGAGGCAACCACACTTTTTCGATTTCAAGGTTAGGGTCAAGGACATTCTTGTATACCGAAATTTAGCAGATGATTTTTTTTTTGAAGGCAAAAATATATATATATATTATAAAATCAAACCAGTACCAGAGGTACTGAAAAGAGATTACAAAGCACATAAGTGCTGCCCTCCAAAAACCACCCAACCTAATTATAATATGAAGACATCCTAAACAAAGGAAGTCATTATATTGGAAGACCAGTGGTTGAGACTACAGGTGAAGTCTTTTTCTTTAGCCTTCATCCAGGACCAAACTAAAAAGATTGCATGGTCCATATGACTTTATAGGGATCAAAAGGTTTTCCTTGGAAGATCAGCTGGTTCCTATGTTGCCATATAGAGCTAGTTAAGGCAATCCACCACCCATACCTTGTTTTATGATTCTTAGGTTCCCCAAATCCTTCACAGAATTGAATGAAATGACACTTCGGTGTGATTGGAAGGGGGCCTACAACCCGGATCCAACTCATAGCTTTCCACCACAAACCTCTTGTCAAGGTACAATTGAAAAATAAGTGACCCACATCCTCCTGAACACTTCCACACAAAGGGCAAATGTCTTCCTACATACTGATATTTCTCCTCAAAAGATTGGCCTTGGTGGGAAGTCTATTTTTAAGAAGCCTCCAACAGAACACCACTGCCCGAGGGGGGATTTTCAACTTCCAAATTGTCTTATAAATGTTCCCATCTGCACTTGTTGTACTGGGGTTAATACACAAGCTATATGCTGATTTAGTAGTATATTGGCCATGGGGTTCAGCCAACCACAGCATAGAGTCTTTGATATATCGTTGTATAGGGACAGAGCAGATTTCTTCCATAAACTGCACAGCTAAATCACTTTCATGAGATCAAATAAGTTTCTCCTTCATCTAAGGTTCCACTCCCAGCTATCATGATTAAATTCACCCATGTCTGAGATGAGAGAATTTTGCTGCCTACTAATAAAAAAAAACTGATTATATTTCTACTCAAGGGTATAGTCTTCCCCTAGCCACTTGTCTGTCCAGAATTTGATTCTTTCCCCACATCCAACCTTCCAACTCAAGTGGTGCTTGAAGATATTGTGATCTGACTGGTGAAATAGCTTTCTAAGATCCCTCCACCAGTGAGAAAATCCCCTCTTGTCTGTATCATGCTGGAACTCAGGCCATCCACCATATTTAGAGATTAGAACTCTTACCCAAAGCTGCTGCTGACCAGCTGCAAAAGCCCATATCCATCTACCCATCAAGGCTACATTGAATTTCGAAATATCTTTTATACCCAATCCCCCCTCATTCTTGGGCAGACAAATATCAAGCCATTTAACCCAAGAAATTTTATTATGAGTATTGTCTCCTCCCCATAGAAATTTCCTTTGTAAGGAAATTAATTTTTGGACAATGCTTTGGGGAATCCTGAAAAAGGACAGAAGATAGATTGGAAGGGCATTGAGAACAGAATTAATAAGTGTGACCTTCCCCCCATGGATATATCTTTCTGGGCCCATTTTGATAATTTTGCTTTGAATTTAGTGATGAGAGGCTCCCAAACCAGCAGACTGGAAGGATTGGCACCAATAGGAATGCCTAAATAGTGAAAAGGGTAGTTCATTTGCCTGTAGTTCAGGGTATTAGCTGCTTCCAAACCCCAGTTAGCTCCACCTCCTATTATCCCGAATTGACTTTTAGCAAAGTTAATCTTCAATCCAGAAGTCAATTCAAAGCCTCTAAGTAGGGCCTTTACAGTATGAACATTCTGCCAATCAACCTCACCCACAAAAACAGTATCATCAGCATACTGCAGTATATTAATAGGTTCCTTCTTCTTTCCAACTAGAAAGCTTCTATAGAGATTTTTTTTTGAACTGCTTCCCTCATCATACCAGTGAGTCCTTCCCCAATTATGTTGAAGAGCAAGGGGGCTAAAGGATCTCCTTGCCTCAAACCTCTAGAGGGGTTGAACTCCTTAGATGGGCTACCATTAATCAAAACTGATATGGTTGCTGAATGAAGACAAGCTGATATCCATCCTCTCCACTTTTGGCAGAAACTCAATCTAAGCAACATATAATCCAAGAAGGACCAAGACACGGAGTCATAGGCCTTTTCAAAGTCCACCTTGAAAATCATTACTGGCTTCTTGCTTCTCGTTGCTTCCTCCACCACCTCATTAAGGATCAAGACACCATGAAGGATATGTCTTCCTTTGATGAAAGCCGACTGCTTTTCATCAATGAGGTCATCCATAACAGACCTTAATCTATTAGATAGAAGCTTAGCTATCAGTTTATACATGCAGCCTATCAAGGATATAGGCCTGTAATCATTTAGGGACTGTGGTTGAGACACTTTGGGAATTAAAGCCACAAAGGAAGCATTGGTGCCTCTAGGAAAGGTACCATGGGCATAGAACTCGTCTACAAATCTTCTAAACTCTGGATTCAGCACATCCCAGAATTCCTTAATAAAATTGAAGTTAAGGCCATCAGGCCCAGGACATTTATCCCCTCCACAACTCCACACTGCTTCTTTGATCTCTTAGTCAAAGAATGGGGCAGTCAGCTGATCTTTTTGCCTCTGAGAAATAGATTTAAAGTGAACACCATCCAAAGTAGGTCTAGAAAGCATTTGCTCAGTGAATCTATTATGGAGGAAGTTGGCAGCTTCATTTTTCACTGCTTCAGGTTGCTGGATCCACTCCCAATTTATAGAAAAGGTACCATGAGCATAGAACTCGTCCACAAATCTTCTAAACTCTGGATTCAGCACATCCCAGAATTCCTTAATAAAATTGAAGTTAAGGCCATCAGGCCCAGGACATTTATCCCCTCCACAACTCCACATTGCTTCTTTGATCTCTTGGTCAGAGAATGGGGCAGTCAGCTGATCTTTTTGCCTCTGAGAAATAGATTTAAAGTGAACACCATCCAAGGTAGGTCTAGAAAGCATCTGCTCAGTGAATCTATTATGGAAGAAGTTGGCAGCTTCATTTTTCACTGCTTTAGGTTGCTGGATCCACTCCCCATTTATAGAAATACCTGGGATATTATTATAAGCTCTCCTGAAGTTCATGTACTTGTGAAAGTAAACAGTGTTAGCAGATGATGAATATAGAATTTCATCTCATAGAGGCAACCACATTTTTCTGATTTCAAGGACACGATCATTCTTGCATACCGAAATTTTGCAGATGATGAATATAGAATTTCATCTCATAGAGGCAACCACACTTTCTGATTTCAGGGACAGGACCATTCTTGTATACCAAAATTTTTGCAAATGATTATAGAATTTCATATCGTAGAGGCAACCACACTTTTTCGATTTCATGGGAAATGTCATTTTAATATATTGAAATTTTGCAAATGATGAATATAAAATTTCATCTCAGCAGCAACCACATTTTCCGATTTCAAGGACAGGTCATTTTTGTATATCGAAATTTTGCAGATGATGAATATAGAATTTCAATTGCCATAAGAACTAATAAATATAATATGAATCAAATTCATCAATCAAATTGGTCTATTTAACATGCAGCCTTTATTCGCAATTGATGCAAATGGCCTCAATGATTCTTTAAAAACTACTCCAACTCTCTATAAGTGACTATATTGAAAAAAAAAATACAAAGATAAAAATAGATAAACAAAACATTATATACTTAAAATAATATTCAATTAATTAAACTTTTAAAAAATCAATTCAAGAATAATTGATCCTTACAGATATTATTGTGTATAGCTAAATTAAGAGTGCATAACATTATCACTTCTTAAAATGTGAACTGAGGAACCAAATTGAGTAGAAATTTATGAATAAAAACAATTTTTACCAGTATTTCACTGCAGAGATTAGAATGCTCAACTAGAGGTGTTCGATATTCCAACTGTATAGATGGGGTATCTTAAAACCTGCTGGAAAAAAAAGGCACAATATCCACGGGAGAAGTTGTATGATTGTATCTTGTGCCAGATGTATGTGAAATGCAAGAGCTGAAGGAAAGGTTGTTTCTTCACCTAGCACATAACATGTTGGCAGAGAGAAGAGGGGGCAGAGACAGGATACTTCCTGAAGAAGTTGAAAAGGAAAAAAAATTGAGAAACTTGAGAGGAAAAATATAAAGAAAAGATGAAGGAAGAAATGTGCT
This sequence comes from Glycine soja, assembly GCF_004193775.1. Lineage (NCBI taxonomy): Eukaryota > Viridiplantae > Streptophyta > Magnoliopsida > Fabales > Fabaceae > Glycine > Glycine soja. The sequence continues at coordinate 43,938,454 of NC_041012.1, read as the reverse complement.
AGTGGAGATTCAAAAATGTCTCCAAAAGCCCCCATAATTAAAGATATATGATTTTGTCTTCCCGTTAAGTTAGTAAAATGAAAATAAAAAACAAAAAACCAAGTGATACAAAGACTTCTAACACAAACCAGCAAATGTTGTATGTTAAAAGTACCTGGACATTTACATGCTAATAAGAAAGGTTTTATATTAGAATGCTCTAAAACTAATTTCTACAAATTACTCCTAGTTTACTCCTAAGTCCTAACTCCCTTGAATTTATGCCATTACTTCACAAAACTCCCCTTTATTTTGAAAACTTGCATAAATTTTCCCAAACAGAGCTTGTCACAGGAAGTTTGTACAAAATAAAGAAAATCCAAGGAAACTGAGAGTATTTTAAATATCAAACTATAAACTAGTAGACAGGAAAAATTATATACTTGTACAAAATAAAGAAAATTCAAGGAAAGTTAGAGAATAAGCATATTTTGTATTCTAGTATTCGAAGGACTGAGCAAGTGCTTGATTTTAGAAGGCCAAGTAGGCTTACGTACTCACTTTCAGTCATTGGATATTCAGATTCTATGATAGTAAGCTCCTCTTAACTACATCAACTCTTCACCGTGTTGTGCTACCATCCTGAAAAATAGTTTTAAACCATGCATACATAAATTATAAAGCTAATATCATGAACCCACTTTAAAAAAGTGGAATAAGAGTACCAAGATGATATATTAACAGAAAGTAAAGGCACATTGGGCACTGGAAGGTTTGTATTGTACATGAAAATACATGCAATTAGACTATAGTACAAGTAAAACTACTTAGTTGGAAGATATCATTATGAATAGTATTGCCATGCAACGACAATTCCTGCAACCAGTAGTACTCTAAGAACAATTTTAGACTAACAAAGGACGATGACAAGGGAGAGGGCATAGTTGATTCCAATGGTCTGCCTCTAAGCTTGGCAGATATAGTTTAGATAACACTTGGTGAAGGAACACTGCTTTGTTGGCATCTACAGGTAGAAGAACAAAGACGTTAGCAGCTGAATAAGAATAATTAAACAAAAGAATGAGAGGGAAGGCAGTGGCTAAAATACATAGCACTAGGCCTGTAAACAATTAAAATTTATGATATAAAAGTACATGTTACTCTTACAAATCAAAATTTAGATTAAATCCTCCACACCAGACTTAAGTCTATATATGATGGATACCCATTAGTGAGGTTAGTTGGTTTAACAAATAAGGCATGTTGCCTATTAATCTTGTCATTTGTGAGAGAACTGGGGCCTTTGGGTATTGGGAAGTCCAAACACTCAAAGTTCTACAAGTTTAAATCTCTTATCCTTTCTGATAAGATACCATGTTTCTATTAATATACTTTAGCAACACAAAGACATTCATATAAGAGGACCACTAGAACACAAAAAAATCATGTAGACTATTTAGTTTGCTAATGAATTTTTCATGTCTAGTTTGTGATAAGTGCATGTGATCATTAATTTCAGTGAAGGTATTAGGCAACAATCTGGAAAGCTAATGCAGAGAGAGAACAAAGTGAAAAGTGAATCTTAAAAGGTGAGGATGCTTTCTTTTTTATGGCTGTTAAGGTAAGAATGCTTTGTTAATTACAATAGCACCATGCTTGGGGATTGCTCATTGTTGTACAAAATTGAATTACTTCATTACTTGTGTCCCAGGATGCAGATAATACAAGAGCTAAGGTTTACCTTTGTTTTTCAAAAGTCTTTCCTCCTCTCCAACTCCTCTCTGGAGAACATTTAGCAAAGATCCAAAATACAAAGCAAAAACTGTGCATGTAATTGTGATGACATTGTATGGCATACTGAAATCAGGAGTCGTCATGAGCTAAGGTTTACCTTTGTTTTTCAAAAGTCTTTCCTCCTCTCCAACTCCTCTCCAGAGAACATTTAGCAAAGATCCAAAATACAAAGCAAAAACTGTGCATGTAATTGTGATGACATTGTATGGCATACCGAAATCAGGAGTCGTCAAGGGTACAAGTAAAAGTTCTGTGTAAGAGAGAACAAGACTCTTTTCCTGCATTACAAATCCAGATAGTTAGAGGCATGACTAACGAATACCATATGTATACGTGTTATAAGCAGAAAGAGTGGAGATTCAAATAACCTGTAAACAACAGTGGTGACTTGCTTCGAGATTTATCAGAAAATTGCAAACCATCATGGAAGTCAGGAAAGCTTATTATTGCTGATGGAATGCCAAATCCTTGATTAACATCTGGAGGGTATTCATCAATGTGTAAGAAGCCCTATGCAGACAAACAAAAGCAGGTCAAAATCCAATTTGATATGAAAAACAAACCAATTTCCTATTCATCCATCCTAAAATAATCTAAAGTGAGCATATCACATAAGGCTTCCGATACCACATTACTATCAACTTTTTATGCCATGGTGACATGTAGTTAGCTGTATGTTATAAATGGGTCAACAAGGCCCATATGAGCATAGCAGCCTAAAAGAGGAAAGGTTAAACAGGCTTATATTTTACTGTCCTGGACAATTTAAGGGAAGCCCATGAGCTAAAAGGGCAGTTCACCTTTACTCAAGCAGGGCCAGAGTTTGGCCTGGCTCACTCACTTCCATCACTACTTTAAAAAGTTATAAATATAAATCAAATTGATATTTCATATGATTCCTCCTATTTCATATAATACAATGAGTTCCTTATTAAGATTTCTGAGGTTGTTTACAAACATTAACTTACACAGTTCAATGTCAACAAAAAAAAAAGTGAGGCAAACATTGAGAGGAAAAAGAACTACTAAAGTACAAATGGAAAGTAAAAATTTGATCAAACCTTATCAAACACTATACTCAATACACAGCTGACTTCATTTCACAATGACATTGGAGAACCATCTCCATCACCCCGGGTGATACTTTGTCTTCGGAAGGCGAAACACGCATTCTCTCAACAAAATCTGTGAGTGCTTGAGGCCTTTCATCAACTACTAATTGCAAAGTATGATAATATATACCTTAACATACCAAAGGCACAATTTGGAGAACATTAGCTTGAAACTTACACCTCTCTTTAACGTTATTGATTGCAACAAGTCCCTGGATCAATTTCAAGGATATTGCAATAGCACCCCTTTCATTCCCACTTCCCATCGAAAATCTACTGGCATATAAAGGTGCATGTGGGCTATACCAAACAATTGGATGCTTCCACGTTAGGCCTAAATCAAATTGTTCAGTCTCTGTGTATTCTTTGATTGAATATTCATACAGAATTGAGGAGCTCGTTTCCATTTCTGCATGCACCCTTTTGGGAGTAACAGATAATTCAAAGCCAGCATTCCTTCTAAAATCCTCAGGACCTGTGTCATTAACAGCAAATTTAGCAGTACTCTTCTAGAGATTATCAAGTTGAGAGACTAGATCTCTCTCAGCATGAAGTTAAACATTACTCAACTTGGAAAGAACACATCTTCCACTGATTTTTCTTCCAAATATAGAACTCAGGGACCAGCTTGGTTGTATTGTATCTTTGTTTCACTGACATGGTTCATACCTGCTTTCTGATCATTAGGCTGGAGTACAACTGTAACTGTTTGTTCTAGATTAATTCCTGATCTTGACCCATCTAAATGATCTGTGGACATTGTCAAGTGCAACCGCTGAGAGTGGTAAAAGCTTCTGTAAATAGATGGTCTCTCCAATAAGGAAGAGAGTCCAGCTTTATCTCAACAAGGAAGGAGTTTCAACCAAGGTGTAAGATTCTCAGTGCACACAGCTTCACGTGGCAGTGTACCATATCTTAAACTGCTCAAAGCTGATTGAAATGCCAATTCAGGAGCAGAATAAGTGGTAGAAGACTCCACGAAGTTGATTGAAGCACAAAAGAGACCTGATAGTGAATGGCTTAAATTTTTCCAAGATGCGCCAACCTAATGTACAGGGACATCAAGAACTGCCCACAATTCAACACCTGGAGGCTTTGCATTGCAGCTTGATATTGAATCAAATCCACCCCATCTATCATAGTTCCATCGACCTTGTTAAAAGATAACTCCATTGTTTTAATATGATACTTCTGAACCTGTCCATTAAACACCAATCCACATGTTACTTAGTATATTCAGGAAAAAAAATATTATAAGCAATCAGAATGCGACAAATTATATACCGTTGCTGCTACAAGCCAGAGTAAAAGCACAAAAACGTAAGAAAAAATTATGTGTAAGCAATGAAAACCAGACTATAACAATAGAAATAGTGAAACCCAGAAGGCCCATAAGTATTTGATGTCACAAAAAGGACTTCCTTACAAACTTTATTGTGGGTAAAAGGCTTTTCTTATTGTGAATAATAATCATATATAAGATATTAGAACCACAAATAATTTCCTTCCACGACATATTTTTATTTGGCATAAAATGCAATAGAAGAAAATATCCCTGACAAAAACCTGAATGGCATCCATAAAAAATGAAAAGCACAGAGAACTAAAACATCAATGTTTCGTTTAACTTCCATAGAACTATCAAACATGGAATTTTCCTAGGAATTTTATTTCTTTTAAAATAGATATCAAACATGGGAAACTAAGTTTTTCGACCTATGATTCCTAGAAAATAAAAAATTTATCCTCTAACAAATGCCTTCCAAGGGTAAAGAAAGTTTGAGCTACTCATAATTAATATCCAAGTATAACTCATGTATAAATTGTAATAACGAGTGGAAAAAATCTGACGCCTAAAAGTGTTTGCAAGTGAAGGTTTCTCTATATGTGCGACTTGAAATGCAAAAGCTGTTGTGAACTAGTAGGAAAGTTCCGAGAGTTAGAACAACAGTTGAATTATGTTTTAAGAGCCACCACCACATCAAATTCCATACAGTAATACAAACAATTATGATAAAAAAACTGCAAGATAGATGTTACATTCGTAAGTCACAATAAACAAAGTTTTCACGAATCCCATAGTTCTGGAAATTGTCATCATTCAAGATTCAAGATTCAAGGAAGGAGTCTTTAAGGTAGTCTACATCAAATTCAAAGAATATACACTTTCAAGAACCACTATTCATGATTTTGACAATAAAAGTGCAAGGTCACAAGTACAATTTATTTTGAAGTTCTAGCAAACTAAGTATATCAAATGCAATGTCTCATACCTTTGCCCCATCTAATTATTCAAGTAATAACAAGTGAATCAAACCCAAATTCGCAATTTGGTAATTCCATCTGGGGTGCATAACAACAAAATTTTTACACTGATTTTCATTCATATAAAAAATGCATTCAGGGCCATCATATCATACCTACCATCTAGGTGACATCAATAATACATTTTATATTATAGTTTTCATTAGGTCAGGAAAGCATTGTATCTAGATTTAAAATCTCACAATAAAAATTTAATCATGAAGCTTGATTTAGGGTCATTCAGGCCAAAATCAATATATCTCAATGATGAATAAAGAATCTCTCTCATACAGACAGCTGACTTTTCCATTTTTAGGGCAAGGATCATGTTATAGGGCCTGTACACTTCAGATGAATAAAGGATCCATCATAGAGACAACTGTACTTTTTCGATTTCAGAATCAAGGTCAACCTTAAAGGGTTTATATACCTTAAAACATGCCTTTTGATTTGAAGTCATGCAACAAAGATTTAAACATGCAGCTTGGTTTCGGGTCATTGGGGCTCAAAATTAACATCTCTTTTTAAAACAAAGAATCCATCTCCAAGGGACAACTACACTTTTCCGAATTCAAGGTCAGGGTCATCATTATATACCCTAATTTTTAAGTGAATAAAGAATCCATCTCATAAAGGCAACCAAAAATTTTGTTTAGGGGGTCAGAGTCAACCTTATAGATACTCCAATTTTTCAGATGAATTCAGCTCATAGTGGCAACCACACTTTTCCGTTTTCAGGGTCAGCCTTATGAGATTTATATACCCTAATTTTCAGACGATGTATAAAGAATCCATCACATAGGGACAAATGCACTTATTCGTTTCATGGTCAGGGTCAAACTTATAGGGTTTATATATCCTAATTTTGCTCATGAAGAATAAAGAATTCCTCTTAGGATTTATATATTATGCAGATGAATGAATAAAGAATTCATCTCATAGAGGCAACCACACTTTTCCATTAAATGGTCAGGGTCAACCTTATAGAGTTTATATACCCTAATTTTGCTCATGATGAATAAATAATTCATCTCATAAAGGCAACCACAATTTTCCTTTTATAGGATCAGGGCCCTAATTTTGTTCATGATGAATGAAGAATCCATCTCATAAAGGCAACAACACTTTTTAGATTACAGGTTCAAGGTCAACTTTGTAGGATTTATATACCCAAATTATCAGACGAATGAATAAAGAATTCATCTCATAGAGGAAACAACACTTTTTCAATTACAAGGTCAACGTCAACCTTGTAGGATTTATATACCCAAATTATGCAGATGAATGAATAAAGAATTCATCTCATAGAGGCAACCACACTTTTCTATTATAAGGTTAGGGTCAACCTTAAAGGGTTTATATACCCAGATTTTGTAGATGATGAATGAAGAATCCAACTCAAAAGCAACCACAGTTTTTCAATTTCAGGGTTTAGGTCATTCTTATGTACCAAAAATTTGCGGATGATGAATAAAGAATTCATCTCATAGAGGTAAGCACACTTTTTCCATTACAGGGCCAGGGTAACTCTTATATAGGGTTCGAATACCCCAATTTTGCAAATGATGAATAAAGAAATACTCAGAGACAACCACACTTTTTCGACTTCAAGTTCAGGGTCACTCTTGTATACCAAAATTTTGCAAATGATACATATAAAATTTCATCTCATAGAGGCAACCACACTTTTCCGATTTAAGGGACAAGGCCATTCTTGTATACCAAAATTTTGCAAATAATGAATATAGAATTTCATCTCATAGAGGCAACCACACTTTTCTGAATTCAGGGCCAAGGTCATTCATATATACTGAAAATTTACAGATAAAGAATATAGAAATTCATCTCATAGAGGCAACCACACTTTCCCAATTTCAGGGATAGGGCCATTCTTGTATACCGAAATTTTGCAAATGATACATATAAAATTTCATCTCATAGAGGCAAACAACCACACTTTTTCGATTTCAGGGACATGGACATTCTTATATACTGAAATTTAGCAGATGATGAATGTAGAATTTCATCTCATAGAGGCAACCACACTTTTTCGATTTCAGGGTCAGGGTCATTTTTGTATACCGAAATTTTGCAGATGATGAATGTAGAATTTCATCTCATAGAGGCAACCACACTTTTTCGATTTCAGGGTCAGGGTCATTGTTGTATACCGAAATTTTGCAAATGATGAATATAGAATTTCATCTCATAGAGGCAAGCACATTTTCCAATTTAAGGGACAGGATCATTCTTGCATACCGAAATTTTGCAAATGATGAATATATAATTTTATCTCATAGAGGCAACCACACTTTCCGATTTCAGGGACAGGGCCAATCTTTGTATACCAAAATTTTGCAAATGATTATAGAATTTCATCTGGTAGAGGCACCCACACTTTTTCGATTTCACGTGGCAGTGTACCATAGAGGCAACCACAGTTTTTCAATTTCAGGGTTTAGGTCATTCTTATGTACCAAAAATTTGCAGATGATGAATAAAGAATTCATCTCATAGAGGCAACCACATTTTTCTCATTACAGGGCCAGGGTCATTCTTATATAGGGTTTGAATACCCCAATTATGCAAATGATGAATAAAGAAATCATCTCAGAGGCAACCACACTTTTTCGACTTCAAGGTTAGGGTCATTCTTGTATACCAAAATTTTGCAAATGATGCATATAAAATTTCATCTCATAGAGGCAACCACACTTTTCCGATTTCAGGGACAGGGCCATTCTTGTATACCAAAATTTTGCAAATAATGAATATAGAATTTCATCTCATAGAGGCGACCACACTTTTCTGAATTCAGGGTCAGGGTCATTCTTGTATACCAAAATTTTGTAGATGATGAATATAGAATTTCATCTCAATGATGCAACCACACTTTTCCAATTTCAGGGATATGGCCATTCTTGTATACGGAAATTTCGCAAATGATGAATATAGAATTTCATCTCATAGAGGCAAGCAACCGCACTTTTCCGATTTCAGGTACAGGGTCATTCTTTTATACCGAAAATTTTGCAGATGATGAATATCAAATTTCATCTCATAGAGGCAACCACACTTTTTCAATTTCAGGGTCAGGGTCATTCTTTTATACTAAAATTTTGCAGATGATGAATATAGAATTTCATCTCATAGAGACAATCACATTTTTTCGATTTTAGGGACAGGATCATTCTTGCATATCGAAATTTTGCAGATGATGAATATAGAATTTCATCTCATAGAGGTAATCACATTTTTTCGATTCCAGGGACAGGATCATTCTTGCATATCGAAATTTTGCAGATGATGAATATAGAATTTCATCTCATAGAGGCAACCACACTTTCCGATTTCAGGGACAGGGCCAATCTTGTATACCAAAATTTTGCAAATGATTATAGAATTTCATCTGGTAGAGGCACCCACACTTTATCGATTTCACATGGCAGTGTACCATATCTTAAACTGCCCAAAGCTGATTGAAATGCCAATTCAGGAGTAGAATAAGTGGTAGAAGACTCCATGAAGTTGATTGAAGCACAAAAGAGACCTGATAGTGAATGGCTTAAATTTTTCCAAGAAGCGCCAACCTAATGTACAGGGACATCAAGAACTGCCCACAATTCAACACCTGGAGGCTTTGCATTGTGGCTTGATATTGGAATCAAATCCACCCCATCTTTCATAGTTCCATCGACCTTGTGTAAAAGATAATAGGTAACCGTTCTTGAATAAACAAGAAGATCTAGGTATGAAACAAAAAGAATTCATAGATCGCGAAGCTTACTGTTAGAAAAAGCTGCCGTGGAAACAATATGGGAATTAATGACAAAGACGACGATTGAACGCGTTTGACTTCAAATTTGAAAACGCCAACAGTGAAAAAAAGATAAAGAGGGTTAATCGTTAAAAGAAACTAAACTAGGGTTTGATTCTTGAAACTTGAATTCTGAATAGAAGATTACAATAACTATTTTAAGGAAACAAGATACAATGAGAGAAAAAGAGAGCTTACAGATAGAGAAAGTGCGTGGAAGCACAAGAAATAGAGAAGTACTGAACAACTAAAGTAGAAATGTATATTAGTTGTAAAAAAGACAACCATTCACTTTTCTCTCTCTCCTCGTTTTCTTGTAGTATTCTTTGTTATGCGGTGTGTGTTTTGGTTACCAAAAGGAAAGGGGAAGGGGCATTACGGACTGTGAATTTATCTTGGCTAGCTTCGGAAGAAATTCTGCTTGCTTGGCATCAACATGTGGCATTTTGTAGAATCATGTTAGTTTTATTCATTCTGTCTCCAGTAATAACGCATTTATGTTACCCATAAATACCCTTCCATAGATATTTTACATTCCGCGAGTGACGAAATCTAAGGATGAAGAGATGGAATATGAAAGATTCTCAATTCTGTTTGGTTATACATATGCCTCCCGTTTCTATGGTTAATTTCTGAGGTTTAACTCAAGAGGACTTCATTAAATATTTTTTTTTTATCATCACTCAATAAAAATTGTCGCTGAATAAAATACCATACCTAAGTGTTGTATTTTTCATAAACACAGTATTAATTCTTAGAATTTCATGTGCTTACCCCTTTTTTCGTACTGCATATTATTTTTTTAAGAAAGTAATTTCGTACGAACATAATGTTTATATGTATAATTGATCAAAACTTTAAGATGTTTTAAAATAATTATTTTAATATTAATTTTAAATTTTAATTGGTTGCATTTGTAAATATTTAATACACACAAAAGTTATTATTGAACGCTTTGATTTGACTTCCAAGCGTTTTTTCAATTGGAACCACATAAAAGTTGTATCCTTTCTCCCTCTCCCTTATGCTCTGTTTGACATAAATAGAAATGTATATTAGTTGTAATATTTTTTATTTTTAAATTTACATAAAAAATCCATTGATAATCACGTACCTATATTTTTATATTATTTATACCTACCATTGTATAAAGGGAGTATCTTTTGGTGTAGGAAATCAAGTGCAAATGGCATTGGTACAACCTGATTGTACGGTAGTAAGCTTGCCTGGTGATACTTGTGACCCAAATGATAATTCTTGTGATGCTCATTGCAAAACACATTTCAGATCAGAATCTGCACATGGAGCTTGTGGCTTGAAGATACATATTTGTGTTTGTTATACTTGCTAAACATAATGTTTAGCTGTAGCAATCCCAAGTTTCACACCTATATTAATTGAATGAGTAGATGATGAACTGAATAAAATAAAATAAAATGACCCCATACTATATTTTGATGGTCATTCTGAACTTATGGATCCTAATATGATTCTCCTTCACTTAAGGTGATAAATTTACTGTAGGGGGCTTGTTTTAAAAACAATTTTTCAAATAGGGTCTGTATTAAAATAAATTGTAAGGGAGGTCTGTTATTTACGTGGATGTCGCCATTGTTACTAGCAGGACAAGACTGACTAGGAGAGATGAAGACATACCGCCATTGGTGTTGGCGGGACAGGGAGAGAGGAGAGAGACCCGCCATTGGTACTGGCGGAACATGCCAACGTGGGCAATCCCGCCATTGGATCCTGCGACTCTCATCTACAATAAACTAATTAATCACTCAAAGCTGAGATATAGGTTTCTACTAGTTGGGCGGGCTTTTTCTCTTGCAGTGCTACTCCTCTTCGGTAACCTGGGTTACAAAATAAAGGTAAATGAATGAATGTGATTTTTGAACCACGCATTTATGAATGCGATTTTTGAACCACGCATTTATGAAGTAAAGAATTAATCTTATCGGAACTTCTCTTTTTTAAATATGAATCAATTTATACCAAGATTTTTGTTACGTAATCACCTATGTAATAAAAAAATTGTTTTGTAACTTTTTTAATTCTATTTTCCTTTTCTTTTTAGAGCATATATAATTGGAGTTTAAAATCTTTTTGCATTCTTTAATTCAGTTTAATTAATTAAATTGTAAGACTTAAATTATTATTAGTATACTCATTTAAATTTTTACAATGCAAATCTCCTATTTAATTATCTTTCTCCTCATCCACTTTCCCAATATAAGGCATCTAATAAGTTTCCCTCCAAAATACCGTAAAAAAGTAAAAATGATTTCCAAATCTCAACATCTTGAAGCAAATCAATTTACATTAACATAAGAAATTTAAATTAATAATATATTATTTATACAATAAAATTATTTACGTTTTTAAAAGTACTGATTTTTAGTGACTATTTAGTTTAAATTTAATATAAATAATTATCTATTTAGTTTAATAGAATAATAATAGATGTCTATAGCACATTGATTAAGAAATTCTTACAAAAGAAATATTATAAACAAATTTCCATTAATTTATTTGAATATGTTATAAAAAAAGTAACCATTAAAAGAAAAAAAGTGTATTTAGATTTAGATAGTTATATTAATGAATATATAATTTATTTGACGGCTTTACAAGTTTATTTAATTAAAACAAGATTATTAAATAAATGAGTTTGTCTCATTAAATTTTTTTGGCTATATTTATCTAGTTAAATATTTTACCTTTTTCAAACACTACTTAAAACAACGTTTAAACTTATAATTTTTTTGGTTATATCCTTAGTATTTTTTTATAAAATTTCTTATTTAATCCTTTTTAATATTAAATTATTTATTTAAATTATTACACTGATTCTTTTAATCATAAAAGTATTTAATTTCTATAAATACAAATTTTATATCATTTTACATTTATTAATTAACTCATCAAGTAATAAACAAACGTAATAACTTTTAACTATTTTTTTTCATTTTTAATTATTTTTTTATCAAAACATAAACATGTAAAGACAGACAATCTTATATAATATCAAGATTTTCATATTATTTTTACCAGCAGGTTCTTATTTTAATTTTGTATTTTAAGTAACGGTATTTTTGAAGGATCACTACTAAAGTGCATGCAAATTAGTCCAGTAATTGGTGCTTAGGCCACTTTTACTTTACTTTCACTGGTTCTCAATATTTTTCTTTCTCATTTTCTTACAGATACGCAGTGTTTCTTCTACAAGAAATGGGATCTCCTCGTGTTACTAACTTCTTCTTTATATATATATATATATATATATATATATATATATATATATATATATAATAATCGATGTAAATGGGATGATACCCGTGTTAATCTTACTCTAATAATACTGATACAAGCAACCAAATCTTGTGAAAAAGTGGATCCATTGTACAAAAAGTACTTCAAGATAATGTTAAAAAATTTTAAAAAATAAAAAGGCCATCGTTTCATTCAAAATTTCCAATGTAAAAAGGTACTCTCTCCAAGACTTCAAGTTCGATAAGATAAAAATAAAAACCTGAAGATAAAATCATTATATGGAATTTCAAGGTTATTTCTTCAAGTTGACAAAAATTGGAAATTGGTTATGTTTATATTATATAATAATTATTTTAAAAATCATATTTAAAATAATTTTAATCTATTGATAGTATAATTTTTATACTGTATTTATATTATAAAGAAAATGCATAGTAAAAAAAAGTTAGGACACGACAATTTTAATAAAAAGTATTTATATTATTTATTTTTATATCTGAATCTTAAATTACAATAAAAAAACTAATGTAATACAATTTAATAGAAATAATTAGCTACGTTTGATAAAATAAAAAAAAGAAATAAGCTACGTTAATAAATATATATATGCTCTTGGTCTTAAGAAAGTGATAAAAAGTTTCATTTGGAAGGTGCTAAAAGTTAGCACACTTTGGAGGAGTGCCGCAGGATCCAATGGCGAGACTGTCCAAGTTGGCATGTCCCGCCAGTGCCAATGGCGGGTCTCTCTCCTCCTTCCCTGTTCCGCCAGCACCAATGATGGTATGCCTTCTTCTCTCCTAGTCAGCATTGTCCCGCCAATAACAATGGTGACACCCACGTAAATAACAGACCCCCTTGCAATTTGTTTTAAAACAGACCCTATTTGGGAAATTGTTTTTAAAACAATTGTTTTTAAAACAGACCCTATTTGCCCACTTAAGGTACCAGCAAAGTCGCTGGTGTAGGTAGCAATGCCCTTCGTGAACCTCTTTTATTTTTTTTCTTCTTTTGCATGTGCATGTAGATAATTACTTCCTGCACCTTCTTTTTTGCTTCCTGCGTCCTCTAAAAGACTTGAACAGACACAAATACCCTCGTCTCTCCCAAGTAAGCCCCACCACCACCCAATGCCGCAAAAAACCCAACACCACTGCCGCAACCACCCAACACCACGAAAACATAACCAGATATGCACCTCACTTGGGAATTATGTACCACAATTCTGGAAAAGTAATTCTGGAATGAGTTTTGTTTTCCACGAATGTTTTTTCGAAATTATGTTAGTATATTTGGTTACATGGAGTGGCAAATGATGATCCAATCAAATGAGGTAACTATTGAGTTAGAGACTAGAATCATCGTCCACAGTTTTGTAATTTCATTGTTTGGAATTTAGGAAATTGAATGGAGATTTAGGTAAAATGCAAATGAACTTTTTTTAAGTAAAAAATGCAAATGACTTAAATGCATAATATTGCAGTTTTATCTTTTAATTTCATTAGGGCACTGGTTAGTAATAACCAATATAATTATCAATTCTTACGTTAATCTACCTAAATCCTCATCATCAATATATAGGCACCACATTGACATTGAATTAAATTTTCAACTTTTCTCTTTCACTACAAGAAAAATAACCTATGTCTACAAACGCTTTTTTGCTACAGACATAAATTAGTGCAGGTAAATCTCAAAAATACTTTTACCTACAACCGACTAATGTAGGTAAAACTCAACCACTTGTACCAATCATTATTTGGTGTAGGCAAATTCATTAAAACTAAAAAAATACTTCTACCTACAACTATGTTGTCTAGGTAAAACTCCAAAAAACTTGTGCCTATGATTGATTAGTGTAGGTAAAACTCAAAAGAATTACTACCTACAGAAGCATAGTGTAGGCAAAATTTTAAAAAACTTATACCTACAACTACGTGATGTAGATAAAACTTCACAAAATATGTGCCTATAATTGATTGGTGTAGGTATAACCTCAAAAGTCTTATACCTACGATTGTTGGTGTAGGTAAAACTCTTTAAGACTATTTGAATTTGAATACTAGTCTCTTGTTTTTTTTAGAAAATACTCAATCTCAAAAAATAATCATTCAATTTAAATTAATTTTTAGTTAATAATTATTCAAAATTTTCATTGACATTCGTCGGGACACGTGACCATAGGCAAATGAACCTCAGGTGAGCATAGATGTTTGAATAAAGTAACATTTAATCATTATTTGTTAATCATAATGGAACAATAATTTAAATCATTATTAGATCAATACCTATTTGGAAAACATCTGATATAAAATTATTACTATATTATACCTTAACAAGTCGATCTAAGAGATGAGCATAAGGCATCAAAGATCTGGTGTAGCAGCAACTACTTGTGAGATCCAATGGCTCACTTATCTCCTCCTGGAGTTTCACATTTTATTTAATCAACCAGCAAACCTCTTTTGTGATAATAATTCAGCAATCCAAATTGCTTCCAACCAAGTATTCCAGGAGAGAACTAAGCACATTGAATTGGATTGTCACGTTGTTAGGGATAAATGTTTGAGTGGTCTTCTGAAATTGTTACCAGTCCGGTCCTCTATGCAGCTAGCCGATGCATTTACCAAAGCCTTGCAACCAACTTCATTCAAATTCATGATTTCCAAGCTGGGAATGATGAACATCTATTCCCAGCTTGAGGGGGGCTCTTAATCAAGCTGTCATTTCCCGCCAAATTCATTTTGAACTCTAACAGATTTGTAACAAACTTTGTAACCGCTTTTGTGTTAGTTTCTGAATCTATTCTCAATCTGTATATAAGTTCCTTTTGCTCAATGAATAAGACAGAAGCTTGTTTTGATCATCTTGCTCAATTTTTTTGCTTTCTTGTTCATAAGCTTTTCCTCTTTTCTTCTCGAGCAATAGCTTCTGCTTTTCTTTATCTCGATAGCTACTGCACCTAATGTGCAAATTTGTGCATGGTGATTTTCTAGTTCAAGCTTGATTTGTGACAATATTTTCTTGAAGAGTTTCCGTTATTTGTGAAAATGAAATAAAATTGGGAGTTTTTTTAAGATACTACTAATAAGTAAATAATTACATAATTAAGCTATCAGTGACTAAAGAGCTTAGGATTTGGTTATATTGAATTGAATGGAAGAGGAAATCACAGAAATGTCCTTATGGGGGGGGGCAATGGTATCTTCATTTTTTGGTTTTCATCATAAAATTAGTAAAATGCATATTTTATTTAATTAAATTGTAATTTGATCTCTTATAATCTTAAATCCATAATTTCATCTTTTATTTTTAAGTGAGTTTTAATGTTATGTTAGGATAATTTACTTTTACTAAGCATTGATAAGTTAAGAATTGAACTAATTTGAGTATGAATTCCTTGTATCTTAAGTGTTATTCTTGAAATATCATTGTTGGATTGAGGTTTGAGAAATTAATATATGCTTGTATGACAACTTTGAAAATGATTAGTGTGTTTAAGGATTATGAAATACTTTGAAGGATATAAGTTAGAATTTGATTATTGTGTTAACAAAGATTCATTGTGATAAACAATGAATAAAAACTAAATAAAAGTGTGAATCTAATAAAATATTAGATTTAATAAATCTTAAATACCTTTATACACTGAAATGTATTTTTAAGACAATTATGATATAATAAATTATAAAACAAAATACATATATAGAAAAAGAAAAAAAAACTTATTTTGAAAATTACACGTCGAAAATCAATTTTGATACTAAGTTTCCAAACAACATTTTAGTCCAAAATCAATTTTCAATATGTTATCCAAACAAAAATTACCTTATTATATGATAACACTGCTTTTAGGTGCATCAGATATATGGTACAAGATGCAAGATTTTTGCCACCTGCGGCTGCTCTATGCACTATCGACTGTTTAGTTCCCAAAAATAATTCAACCATGCACATACTCTATTTTCAGACTATCATTTACTCTTATAGTGCATTTGGATTCACGCTTTTTATATGTACAAGGAGTTTTCCAAAAACACGTTCTTAAGCTCTTTTGACGCATTTATGCAGACTGGGAGGCTGCAGCAAACCCTAGCGGATTGCGTGGAGCGGCAAGGCAAGGCGTTGCATTCGGGAAAGGTTTCGACGGTGAGACTGTGTCCCGAACGCGCTTCCCGAGGCAGGTACTTCGATTTTCGTTCCAATTTCGTTCCCGCCTCTGTTGAATTCGCTCAGGTCTCGCCCCTCTGCACCACTCTGTACAAAGGCGGGTTCCGAATTCGAATGTGGAAGAAGTTGGTTTGACGGTGGCCACTGATCTTGATGGCAAAAGTGTTGAGAAAATGGCACCACATGTGAATGAACCAGTGTATGCTTGGAGAAATGATTCTTTTGTTGCTGCATTTCCTTCCGAAGTGGTTCGAATAACTTATGGCGTTAACTTTTCGCAGGTAAAGATAGGCTGATGATACATTGGATTGAGATTTGAGGATATCAATCATCAAAATTTTCTTGGCATGTCATTTAGAGATTTCTATGGGCTAGTTTGGATAAATTTCTCAAAAAGCACTTATAGGAGAAGAAAATTAAGAGATAAGAAGAATAAAATTTCTCGTATAAGTTAAAATTGGTTTATCCACCTCAGCTTTTTGGTTTATTTTACCTCCTCTTTTCTCCTATAAATACTTTTCAATAAGTTTATCCAGATTGGCCCTATGTCTTTATGTTTTTTTTTTAATATACTATCCTTACCAGACATCTATTATTAAACAAAGGGATTGTGTTTCATGGATTTGAGCATTACCCCTGTTAATCTGCTTCCCATCATGAGAACAATGTCTAGATTTGTGTCTAAAGTCAAGATTATAGCATTTAGTATTTTAGTTGTACAGATAAAAGGAACTTGGTTGCTGACTGGGTACATTTGGACATTTGGTTGAAGTATGCATTTTAAAGATATAAAATGCTAAATAAACTTCTGTAGAGGAAATGTAAAATGATGCTTACACTATAAAATGATGCCTTAGTATTTTTTTGTAGGGCTCATTATCCAAGGGAAATGTAATGCTTGGCAAGTTATTTTAAGTTAAATATATAAATCCTGATTCTGGATTTAGATATTTGTGTATGTTATTTTTATTTAACTTTAATACACAGACACCCAAACACACATGGTGCTATGTCCCAATGTCTTGTATTATGTACATTAGCCATGTCTATGTGTCTGTGTCCATGTCTATGTTTGTGTGCCACAAACACCTCTAAGTGCCAAGTTTCAACTGTCCAAACTCGAAGGTTTCGTTGTTGGCAGCCTCTCCATGTACCACTTGAAGCCCGCAGCACCTAAACATATTTGCTTTGTTGGAACTTGGGGGAATATGAGACACTCTTTTAGGCTGTTTTTCCACGGATTCATGTGTATTAGAGTACTGTAAGAGAGCTGCAGTTATTCAACTGCAGTCTCGGGTAGACTTAAGCTAGTTAGTTAGTTCACTAAGGTAGTTAGTTCCCCATGACAGCTGTCCTAATAACAGCACTGTCTATAAATACCAAACTGTACTCTTAAGTTCCCTCCTTTCTTTTGCAGGCACCTGTTATTGGCTGCTAGTGGTTTTCTACACCCCCCTTGGATAATTTGGTGTACACTTAAGGTGTGTTTATACACCCCTCTTAAGTTCCCTCCTTAAGTTCCCTCCTTTTCTATCTCTGTGGTTCCCGGTGAACCTCAGGTGTGTTTTCTGTTTGAATCTATGCTCTGTTCGTTTTGCAGTTCAAAACCATTCACAGAACCTAGTCTGAAAAGTTTTTTATTTCCTTTTCTTATTGTTTTATTTCTTTTTCTAATTTGTTGACAATATTCAGGTTGAATTGATTACTGCATTTAACAGACTTGTGCAGGGGCTGCCATCCTAACAGACATTGTATTTTGGGTTTGGGGTGTTATAGTCCCATTCTTACAAATTCCTTAACAGACTTGTGCAGGGGCTGCCATCCTAAGCTTTGTTCTACAACATTAGTTGTAAGCATATGTTGTTGTTCCCAAACAGGTGGCCATATCCCTTTCTGGAGCTTAATAACAAGTGGGCTCCTATATGGTGGGTGACACACAATATAAAATTGCTCAAGTCTTGCCTTATTTGAATTGCCTTTTACTGATTAAACTACATACAATGCAGGTATTTGTGCCTGGCAGTAATTCATGCCCCTTGCTATGGCGTGTATTATCTGATAGTGCGAGCCAAAATACGATTCTCCCCAGATTGTTCCCTCAAGCATTTTTGTCATAGGAAGTTCCAGACTATGAAGGAATCCTCAGACTATGAAGCATGTTGAGAAAAGGAAAATGCCGGTGGAATTATACCCAAGGTGATGGAGACAATATTCAAGAGGGTTCAGACTATGAAGGAATCCTCAGAGTTTTTGATTAGGGTATCTTTTATCGAGGTAAACAATAATGCTTGATGAATTCTCTCTGTAATTGAAATTGAGCTTTTGAAACATGGAAGTTTGAACTGCTATATATTTTTTTGGTGAATTATTGAACTGCTATATTATGATGAATATTTTGTGGATAGTCAACAATGAATATCCAACAATGCCATGTGGCGTGCACGTAACCTAATGCCAATAGCAATTCTGTAGGGACACACAGGATTCTCAAATTAAGGTTCTGGTCTTTTATTAATTTTTTTGTTGTGATGTGAAATTTAAAGGATTTAAATACATTTTTGTGTTTATAATTTATTTCAATTCTGAATTTGGTTTTTATATTTGAAAAAAAATGAATTTTAATTCTTATAATTTTGCAAGTTTAAGATTTGTTGGGAGTGGTTGTTAGTTTTAAGCTTTTAAAATCATTAGAAATATCAGATTTAGGTGTAATATCTTATATATAATTATATTTATATGCTTGTGATATTTTTATTTTAATTGATATCGGAGTTTGCCTTCGTAAGCAATTTAATTTGCATTTTAAAGGTCATCAAGTGTTGCTAAGATGGAACTCTAGCTAATATTAATTAGTTTGAGATCTATTACATTTATAAAAGTTATAAATTTAAAAAGATATCTTTTTGTCTCTACCAAACCTTTGGATTAACATTCAAATTTTGAAATTCCTTGGAGAGTGGCAATTCCCGCTGCACTTCTTCCTCATTCCTGTCACAAAGATATCCACAAAGATATCTTTTTGTCTCTACCAAATCGTAACATTGATATTTCCTTGGACATGAATTTTTGTGTTGGGAAAAGGAGGCTAATGAATGAATCGGAAACAGAATTATGAGGACCCCAACTCCAACATTGAATGTTTTTGTAATTCCCAAACTGCCCATTAAATATTAATCTAAGCTTAGATCTACCTTCATCTAGCTTTAGTAAGTATAGTAGTAGTTGTACTAAATTATGTTGGCTACTAATCCCTTATCGATTGTCATGCAGACACCTTCCTTGTGTTTCCAGTAAAGGAAGAGAACTCCAAATGAGCTTTCCTGTTCAATAGGTCAATAAATTCTACTGTTTATTCTTTCTGTTGATTGAAACAGTCACCATGAACCACTACCTACTTCTAGCTAGTTCTGATAGTGTAACAGTTTTTAGATTCCAATTCACAACTGGTCTTCACATTCATGTCGTCTCTACTGCCACTCATAATATTAAATATTTTACTAATTGAATTGGTAATCATTTAGGACAGAACTTAGAGGTATTTATAGAGTTACTTTTGATTTTGTTTTCTAATCAAAATAGGAATTTATTTTGATAATCAATGTTGACTTTTAATACGAGCTTTTAATCACAACTGCATCTAAGTTTTGTTCAATCCTTTATCAACGTGGGTTTTTTTTTTCCTTGATCTTTCTCCTCGTTGTCCCTGACCGCA
This sequence comes from Glycine soja, assembly GCF_004193775.1. Lineage (NCBI taxonomy): Eukaryota > Viridiplantae > Streptophyta > Magnoliopsida > Fabales > Fabaceae > Glycine > Glycine soja. The sequence continues at coordinate 43,918,293 of NC_041012.1, read as the reverse complement.
TCAAAATGGTTTCTACTCTAAGTACAAGAAAATGTACTGATTGGAACAGCTTGGGCAAAAAAGTCAAATGGCCTCTCGTCACGACCATACAGGTTATTATTGTGCTATTTGGGATGTATTGACGTGGCTCCAAGAATGATGCTTACACTTGAGTAAGTAGGGACTGTGAAAGCTTGGTTCATGTACTCGAGTGCATACAATTAATACGAGTAATTAGTTACAAGAGAATAAATCATACAGTAATTAATCAACCACCCTAACTAATCATTTCCTTGAAGTAAAACCCGCTCCTCTGGTTCAGAAGCCAATTTCTTCGATCTTGGAGAAAGTTCGGCAGAGGAAATTGGAGATTTTATAGAAGTAGGTTGATTTGCGTTAAGATTGTTGTTGTTCATTGGGGTATGGATAAAATAAACATTTGTTTGTTTATTTTGGTCTATGGTGTATATGGATCTACATTTAATACGCATATTATGTACTTCTATCTCAAATTGAAAAGCGATTATATGAAAAAATATTAATTTAATTAAAATATATTAGTGATCATCCAATCATAATTATGATGTGATAAAATTATTAGCTTTTCCAATTATTACTTTAAAAAATCATATATAACACGAAACAATAATGGGTGAACCGAAACAATTCGTGCATTACACTGGTAATTGAATGATTGCTGCAATACGGTACTAGCAATTCATAAATACTCAGATTGCTCTTGATAAAAAAATAAAAATTCAGATTGGCTAAATATTATGAACATGATGCGAGATTTTTTTTATTTTTATTTTTTCTGTTCTTGGCACAAGTATCTTTTAGCTAAGTGAATCAATGTCTAATCTCCTTGGTAATTTCATAACTGACGTTAGTTTGAAATATTTTTACACAGGACATGATCGAATTCAAGATTTTTTCCTAAACAGATCCTCCCCGCAACGTTTAATATTAATTATAATAACATTTGCATTTATATAATTGTATTTGTGTACAAATAAAAAAGTATAAAATATGAATAAAACATCTAGGACAAACAGGTGTGAGAAGCACATCCAATTTGCAGCTGCCAGTTAGGGTTAAAATTCACACGTACGAAGCTTGGTCAAAAGCATGTGGGCGAAAGAGTTTGAGCCTACGCGGCACAACACCCACCATGCAATCCACAAACACTTTCTCTTTCAAGTATTTTCACTGGCTAGCTAGGCTTATAAATCAGGAACACCAACCGAAAAGAAAATTATCACGAATCTACAGCATCCATGATTCAGCTTGTACATATAATGGCAAAGCATATCTACTTATGTGGGGGAAGTTTTCAATATGCATGGGTTGCCCCAACAAAATCAGATGTGACTTCAAGAATGACATCTATATCTGAATTGGTCGCATTTGTTTTTTGCCTCATTTATTTTCAATTGTCCTTCAGTTTTGTGACCAAAAATGTTAAACAAAAATAGAAATGAAATCAGTACATAATAATTAATTAAAATTATTATGAGAATACTCATCTATAGCCTTGACTCTTGAGTTCAAAAGTTAACAATTTTGAAACAAGTTTTACATCCATCCATCATCCATGTCCTTTCAATAAAATACTATCTTCCATTTCTATTCATTTTTAATCGATTAAATTCAATAAGAATTTTATCGGTGCATATTACTTAACCAAGCATATATGATAGAGAATCCTGTGCATGAAACTAATTAAAAACATTCTGCAAAAAAGTGAAAAACTTAAAATACCAGGCATGTTATAACTTATAAGTTATAAGTACCCTCTAATAATTATAGTGGATCTAATTTCTGCATAGGAAAATACAAAATAATGTTCTTTTTATTCAAAGTTTTCAAATTTCTTTAACCATATCATTCATTTTATCTCTCTTTCTCCATTTCTTTCTTTTATTTTAAATTTTTGCTATACTCTATGAATAATATTATCCAAAAGTGAAACCATGCATTTTGGGGGATACTATTCTGTGGCGACAATTGGGTAAAGTACGTCCTAAAGAGACAAACATGACACTACTATGCGTATCTGTCCATGTTGAAACACAAAATTTAGTATGAAACACAACCAAAAGTTTGCTTTCATATAACAAAGCATAAACAATGCAGTCTCTAATGATTTCATATGCTTCTTTTTCGGAAAGACAATATTCGAATCTAGTGATATGAAAAAAAATACGTTTTTGTGTGTGCTTTTTCTGTTGACATGACACAAACTTAAGGTTTGTTACATTCAGCGTTGAGAAAATCTGCTCCCATAATATATTTTTATTAAAAAAATTACAATTAAGAAAGAAACAAAAAAAGAAAGATAGAAACGATAAATACTCCTAATATAAATTTGAATATTTACTTTGGATTCTTTTCCTTCTCTCAATTGGTTCACTTTTTTATTCTCTCTTTTCCATTGTTATGCAGTGATATTAACACACAATAATATATGAGTGTGATTGATGTTTTAATATTTTCCTAATTTTCATTAAAATATATTTTTGTTTTAAATTGTAACAATTATTTTTAAAAAATTGAGTTAAATTATATTATTTATTACTGTTATTATTAATATGTCATTATCTTCAAATTCAAATAAAAACTTATTTTATTATTGTTATAATTATACTATTTTCTTCAATTTCAAATCAAATTAATGCTGTTTTTATATTTATATATTAATTTGATTTCTTGAAAAAAACATAATAAAGTGGTTTTCATTTATATAATAAAATAAGATTAGTATATATATAAATATCTCCCTAGACATTTGCTGAAGTTAAAATGTTACTAAGATATAATGAGATGAAATAGAGAGATGAAAAAAATCGTAAAAAATTTCACCTAACATAACTGTTTCCCAGTAACGGCAACTTTTGCTTCTTCTCATACACGTACAAGTGTACGTAACAACTGCTTTAAGACAGGATACAGAGGATAGAAGAATGTTGCAACAAAAAACGTTAATTTACAAAAGCTGTAACTTCTACATTCATTTGCAATTCCCAAATATACCAAATAGACAGTTATTACAAAGTTGAAGGGTCGTGAAAACACCAATTGTACATGTTGGTATCACTAGGACAAAACATATGCCACAAATAATACTAGTCATTTTGCCTTCCATTCACCGCCACTTGTTTTTCCTTTCACTTTTATTTTTTCAAAATCTATTCTCGTTTAGGTTCCATTTGTTTGGACAGAGAGAGAAAAAAAAAATAACAGTAAAATAATGTGGAATTCACATTTTTACGCTTTACCTTAATTTAAAATTTTATCTCATTTCACTTTCTTTCTATTTATTTCCGACTTACAGAATGGTCCCTTAAAGACAACTGCTTAATCCCTTATAGGGAAAAAAAGAAAAGATTTGTTTATGCTAAGTAAGGCTTTCTCTCTCTCTTTTTTTTTCTTTTTTTTTTTTTTTACTTTGACTCTGATTAAACGTAGAAAAGCCAAATGGTGGGATCATCAGTAATCAATTGTCCATGTTGGTAATCAATTGGCTATATCGTAAACCCCCAAATTCTGTTACTGAAGAGCAATTTTCATCGTCAAAGGAATTATGTGTGTATGGATGTATCAAATTCAGTATCTTAAAATAATAAAGATACTGAGCTGAAAAAGATGGATATGTATGGTCAGTGGTCACACTGGTGAGGCATAAAGAAACTGAAACTGGCTGTCTTTGAGCATTGACTCAGAAGAGTACCAAAAATCCAAAGCTGGAACAAACAGAAACTTTGATGATCATTCACAAATCACAATAAAACTGATTAATGCCCATTTCAGCACAGCCTGTAAGAGGTCCTTGAAATTTTTTTGAGAGAAGAAACCGACAATTTTAACATGACTAATAATTCCAAGTTTCCAACCATCCCATGTGGCTCCCTACTCCTTTCACTGAATTCTGTGCTTGCCTAGTCACTCTGCTATTCTTTTTTCTCTGCCCCCTCTTTTTTTTTTTTTTTTTTTTTTTCTTGTTAGTTAAAGGCACTGTCCCAAGAAAAATTCTAGAGTACTGCATTCTGTGAATCTGGTTTTCAGTATGTGGGAATCTGAGAGTGAGTCGGCTGCAACACACAAATATGGGGGTGGACTTCTCACTTCAACTAACGATGGTGTCAAGACAGAAGGATTTGTGCAAAGAGGCCACTCTTGGTATGTTAGTTAAATTCATAATTAGTAGTACCCTTTGAAGCTGTCACAACCACTAATTGACTATGAATCCAAATTTTAGTACACAGGTAGAAAATAAGATTGGAAGTTCTGCTAATATTGTTTGTACTAGTAAATTATTTATCCACTTTATGTCTTGAAAAACTAGCTTTATTTATAGTTATAGAGCATGTGAGCTGCTTAAAATTCTAGTCTCTAATTTTCATGCAGGTATGTTGCTACTGATATTCCAAGTGACTTTCTTGTTCAAATTGGAGAAGCTAACTTTCACTTGCACAAGGTAGCTATCTATTTTTCTTGCCCAAGGTTCGAAATTTCGTGATTTCCATTGCTTTTTATATATTAAGAGATCAGAAACTATTCATTTGTGCTGTTGAGTTTTGTTGTTTACTTTTCTTCTTCCCCCTTTTGGTGTGAAAGTATCCCTTGGTATCTCGAAGTGGAAAGCTGAGTAGAGTCATATACGAATCCCACGACCCAGATTTGAATAAGATAGTTATGGATGATATCCCTGGTGGGGAAGAGGCTTTTGAGCTTGCGGCCAAGTTCTGCTATGGAATTGCTGTTGATTTAACAGCAGGCAACATCTCAGGTCTAAGATGTGCGGCAGAGTACCTTGAAATGACTGAGGACCTTGAGGAAGGGAATCTTATATTCAAGGCAGAAGCATTCCTTAGCTATGTTGTTTTGTCTTCATGGAGAGACTCCATAGTAGTGTTGAAAAGCTGCGAGAAGCTGTCACCTTGGGCGGAAAACCTTCAAATTGTTCGCAGATGCAGCGAGTCCATCGCTTGGAAAGCTTGCGCCAATCCCAAAGGGATAAGGTGGTCCTACACTGGAAGAACTGCAAAAATTTCTAGCCCAAAATGGAATGATATGAAGGACTCAAGCCCAAGTAGGAACCAGCAGGTTCCTCCAGATTGGTGGTTTGAAGATGCCTCAATCCTTAGGATTGATCACTTTGTTAGAGTCATCACTGCCATCAAGGTAAAGGGCATGAGATTTGAATTGGTTGGTGCTTCAATAATGCATTATGCAACTAAGTGGCTACCGGGATTGATTAGTGACACAGCAACCCCTGGTGATGAAGCAAGCAACTGCAGCTTGAGTAACAGTAGTAGTAGTGGCGGCGGTAGCTGGAAAAGTGGACTTCATATGGTTGTGACTAGAACAAAAGATGACAACACTTCAAGTCTTCAAGCTAAAGAGCAAAGGATGATCATAGAGAGCCTTGTCAGCATTATTCCACCTCAGAAGGACAGTGTCTCATGCAGCTTCCTTCTTAGGCTGCTGAGAATGGCAATCATGTTAAAGGTTGCACCTGCACTGGTCACTGAGTTAGAGAAAAGGGTGGGAATGCAGTTTGAGCAGGCTACACTGGCTGATCTTTTGATTCCTTCTTATAATAAAGGAGAGACTATGTATGATGTGGATCTTGTTCAGAGGCTGTTAGAGCATTTTATTGTTCAGGAACAGACTGAAAGTTCAAGTCCAAGCAGAAATTCCTTTTCTGATAAACAGCATATGGGAATGGGAATGGGAATGGGATGCATCCTAAATGCCAAGGCAAGAGTGGCAAGGCTTGTTGACAGTTATCTTACAGAGGTGTCCAGAGATAGGAACCTTTCCCTTACCAAGTTTCAGGTACTTGCAGAGGCTTTGCCTGAGTCAGCTAGGACCTGTGATGATGGACTTTACAGAGCAATTGATTCCTATCTTAAGGTAATTTCTTGGGAAAATTAAAACAAAAACTGTTATTTAACCTCCTCTTTTTTAATAATTTTGAATTACCTAGTGTTGCACCTCATTATTACTTGAAATTTTGATAAAACATTGTGGTCAAATTTGAAATTAAAAAATGGATTTCATTCATGCTACCATAGCAGGCTTCTTGTTCTCATCACAAAGAAGGGAAAAGTTGATTAGTGGCTCTGTTTGTTATTGGCGATATATTTGATCTAGAGAATACTGTTTCCTGATTCTCCCATGAACTAACCAGATTTAGGATATGTGTGCCTATGTCACAGATATAAGAGTGGCCTTACCCGACTCGAACAAGATTGTTTGCGGTAGAAGTTAAGATATATGTGGTTAAGAAAAAAATATATCACAGATAGAAGATCATTAAACATAAGACCAATCAATTCCCTAGCAAAATAATTTTTTATGTTTTATTTATACACAGAAGGTTAGTTTTATATTTTTAATGTTATAATTTGTTTTCTAAAGATTTTGAATTACCTAGAGTTGCATCTCATTATTGATTATACTAGGAATTTTGGTAAAACAGGCATGGTGAAATTTGAAATAAAAAATTGGATTTCATGCCACCTTGGAAATTTAGCATGCTGCTTGTTCTCATCACAATAAAGGGAAAAATTGATTGGTGGATCTTTCTTTCAGTGGCAATACATTTGATTTACCATATCACAGAGTTATCACCAGATATAAAATCAAACAACTCCATGGTAAAATGATTCTTCTTTTTGTACACACACAAACACATAAGGTTGGTTTTATATCTATTGGTTTGGCAAGGATGATAAAAAACAAACAAATAAGAACTTCTGAGAAAATATCTTGATGAGTTCTTGATCAATCGCTCATTGTAGAAGGATGAGTAGGAATGTGTAGTAGCTTAGCTTCTGAATTTCTTACATGTGCAACAAATTAACAGGCACACCCTACACTTTCTGAGCATGAAAGGAAGCGACTATGCCGTGTAATGGATTGTCAAAAACTCTCCATTGATGCTTGCCTTCATGCTGCCCAAAATGAAAGGCTTCCATTAAGGGTTGTTGTGCAAGTTCTATTCGCTGAACAGGTAAAGATAAGCAATGCACTAGCCAGCAGTTCTGTGAAAGATGTTGAATCTGAGAGTCATGCAATGGTTACAAACCGGAAAACACTTCTTGAAGGGACACCACAATCATTCCAAGAAGGATGGACAGCTGCTAAAAAAGACATCAACACACTAAAGTTTGAGCTTGAGAGTGTGAAAGCCAAGTACATGGAGCTTCAAAATGATCTGGCTAGTTTGCAGAAACAATTTGATAAGATGCTAAAGCAGAAGCATACTTCTGCGTGGAGCAGTGGGTGGAAGAAACTCAGCAAACTTGGAAGGACAACACATTTAGTGGAAAATCAGGATGATTCTCCTAAGATTCCAGATTCACTTGAACAAAACAGAAAGACTACTAGAAGGTGGAGAAACTCAATATCCTGATACCTGAAATATGAGAATTCTCTATTTCTTTGAAATTGATTCTTCTTCCCTCTTCATATCTTATAGCAGTTGCTTCTAGCTAAATTGTAAACAAAGCTAGTCATATTTTTCCAAGTGTGAATTCTACTGGTACTCCAATCACGACTGAATCCTCCTTTTTTATGCTGTTTTTTCAGATAAAAAAATGTGTTATGTGTGCATATTTAAAAATCTATAGTTAAGTTACGCTGGACAAAACAGACACTTGGATTTCCATTTGTACACAAAGTTTCCTTTTGTTTCTGATGCACTAAATTATTACTGACAGATCGAAGATTAACAGAAAGATTATACTAAACAATAATCAACTGATATTAGACAAATTAAAGTAAACAGGACTATCTAACAATAATCATATGATGCATGATTTCATAAGAGAATTAACAGTTGGCAGCCAGAAAAATAGCTAATGCCAATATTGTTTCAGTTCAGTCTGGTTTCACATGACATTAAGATATATACGCTAATTGAGAAAGATAGAAAAGAAGGTGAAACATTACAATAAAATGAAAATACATAAAGTTGAAGACCATTTTGGTTTTCACTTATAGATGCTTAATAGGGGATACATAATGCATGGGAATATCAATTTGAACCAGTAAGGAGATTTTTATTATATTTTTTTATATTTTTCATTACGCTTATTATTTTATTTTAATTTATTATCTCTATTTTTTTTCGCATTTCTTAGGTTTAACGAAAAGATTCAATTCAAGCACTAAAAAGAGAAAATAATAACAAAATGTTTATAGATACAGTTTATAGAAAAGAACTTGTCCAGAAGCAGTGAACTAGAAAGAAAAACGAAACATGATTAGATATTCCAACATAAATCATGTTATCCTGCATAAAAATAGTGATAGAGTTGTAATGTGACAAGACAAAAGGGTTCCACGAGTCCAAATTGGCAACAAGTAAATCTTTCAATAAGATTAGATCAACGTGAAGAATTTTCATTGATGCTTTCATCATCATCAGCTACAGTTTACCGCCAATCACAAAGGACTATCATGGCAATTGACAAATTGCTTAGAACATATACCAAACCAGGATAGAGGAAAAATAATTAATCTGTTAATTATTATCTTTCAGTGCTAGTCTTCTTCTTTGTGCTCATTTGGAAGCACTTTTTATTTGGCATGAGAAAGACAGCGCTAATATAATCACTAATTTTCCAACCAACTCATAATTATTAGAGCATCCAGTTTAAAAGGTCGGTGCCTAGAACCATTTCTGATCAACAGTGACCATAAATGATTTGTAGGCCTTCATATTAGTCATGAGATTCCAGAAGTTGTCATTGCACCGCATGATGGCCAATCTCAATGTCAAATGCTTCATAATTGCATGTTTTGCTAGCCAACAAGAAGACAAGGACTTTAGTATTTGGCAAAAGGGTGGGTTAATCTAATCCAATATTTCAATTTACCCTGAAAAAAAACAACACAATGGTTGAAAATTTGCTCCTCTGTATATATGTAGGAATATTAGGCATTCTGTTTGAATCCAAATTTTAAGTTGCTGAAGATTTTCATTTCTAGAGGTGCACAAATAGTGACAAGAGCAAGCAATACCAGCAACTATGGTTTGGATGCATAGGGTGTAGTAGCATTTAGCACCATTATCAATTTCAAACAGGAGGGCCTGCCATTATGAACAATGCAATACGTGAGTACACGATAATTGAATAATAACATTGAAACAACGTTCATGGCTGAAGCAATACCATCAATCATGCTTAATTTAAATTGAACTAGACCTAACAGCAGAAATATATTGCAGATACACAAAAATGGTATCATTCCAACTAATTATAAATGTGATATTTTTTTTCTTTCGTTATTGTTACTGCTAAACGTAATTTTTGTAAATTAAAATTATTCTAATGTTATTTGATATTAACTATCTCAAAGAATAGTGAAATGTTAGAAATACTTAATTATAAGAGTTTGATAATATCGTAATTGATAAAAACATAACACAAGATTTCATAAATTATATTAAATATAAATTTCGCCTAAAATTTCAGATTTGTTTTGTCACAGTTCTACACTTAAGGAAGGTGCATGTACCCCGTACGCAGTACCAGTAGGTACATGAATGAGGATTAAAAGAAAACAAACAGAGCAATATAATACTTAAACCAACAACCTCGACATTATTAGTTTCCTTTCCGAGTAAACTACTATTTTAATCCCTAAGATTGTAAAGTAGTCATAATAGTCCCTAAAATTAAAAATATATAAAATAAATCTTTGAAACCAAAATTTGTTAGTTATCTTAGTCGTTAGCGTTACTTTTGTTAAGGACTATTATAGTAGTAAGAACAATCAATAAGATTATAGCATTAGTCATATTAGTCCTTACGCTAGTTTGTTAAGGATTTTGTGGATAAAAATTTATTTATCACTTTTATTTCTAATCCCAATATCAAGTTGTTTATAAATTGGAATAAAAAATTATATGGTAAAAACAAAAATCACTATATTTGTAAGATATAAAACATATTTAAGTTTTTTTTTAAATAATGTTTGCTTTTTATCAATTATTCGTCTTATATATTACTTTTTAAATTGTTCCTTAAAACTTTAAATTATCCTTTCCAACGAAGTGAAATTTCTAAAATATACGATCTTACTAGTTGATAAGTAATGATTGAAAATTTAACCATAATTTTCTTTTGGTGACATATAACTTCGACCAAAGTCCTCGGTCCTTCCCAATCTAATAAGCAAAATGTGAAAGTTGCTTAAGAAATGAATTGATGGCAGGTGACCCTAATTAACTGGCGATTATTGAAAGCATTAGCATACTTGTCATATGGTTGAATGGTTATAATTAAAACAATTATGATGATTGATGACAATAGCATATTGTCGAAACGAAAGTCACAGTTCAGTAGAGCCGAGACATAAACATGTGTCATTCACTCATGAATAATGTAATACACTCATTAACATCGTAATTTGTTGTTAGCTAGTCATTGAAATGAAACCAAACCCGAGGGCCCAATTGCCCCCACAAAAGTGAGCACATTGGCACGAGGTACATGGAATGAATGATACAATAGCATGACCATAAAAACAAGAGAGTTATGCAAATGGTAGATCCATCAAGTGCAACATGCATTTTTAGCCCACTAACTACAATCATCCAATCTAATATATTACACCCGTGCATTTGATGAAAAGCCAAAAGAAGGAGAAGAAAATACTCGAAATTTATTAAAAAAAAGGGGGCATTACCATCCAATAATTCATGTATAATATTGTAAATTATATGCATGGTGCTATACCATTTTGCTTGGAGTGGAAGGCACAAGCACCAAATACCAAAAATCTATCATGAGGTCCTCCCTTTCGGTTACAGCTACACCAAAGTGCGGTTGGATTTCAGAGACTGGATGCTAGCTAGAATTAAGGGATTCATTTAAACTTTATCATTAAAGAAAATATACATGAAATTGATTGCTTTGTGATTTTATCTCTTTTTAAAGGCAAAGGAAAAAAAAATTTAACCTTTAGGCTCCGCAACATTTTCCCCTGCAAATGTTATTTCAGTGAGCTTTGTAAGAGGCACTAATAGTAGTTGCCCGAGTAAATAGATTTTGTAAGCAAAATGTCAAATTATTAACTGAAAAAACTAAAACGCGGTTACAAGATATTTGTTCTGGAATTGTGGAATGCACTGCTTGAACGCAACTTTAGCAGTATTAGTGGTTGGAATATTGGAAATGATTTACAATGTAAAATTAGACTGTTGAAAAGCATTCATGATAGTTTAATCATCAGTGCATTGATAGATATAACATCTTTTCACCGTTAAAATTTGGAAGGTCTAGTGATGGGAATGCAGCGTTGACAATTTGAAATATTTTCCCTCATTCGAATATTATAGTAGTTAATAGTCTAATCTGTGGTTCCAAAACTAGAAATAACTCACTTCTTCATTCAAAACATGTAAACTTTTATCTCATTTTTTTAACTGTTGTATTTTGAATTTTTCTTGTATTTCTGAATGTGTATATGTATGCAAGTTTTATCAAATAGTTAACCACGTTGAAAGTAAATTGTGATTTCTAGTAAACTTTATATATAATGTCAAGGTTTCAATATTGGAGTCACCATTTTGAGAACTTTACCCGATATCACTCTTAAAGATTAGTGTCATAATTGGTCAAGGACCAAGTGTCTGCTTGTTTAACCTTCTTTCTGCCACTACCACAAAAATAGCGCATCACAAGGCATTCTTACACTTAAAATTGGTTTAGGTGATGATACTTACACCTAAAATTCTCTTCACTGTTTTTACATTGTTTATTTGTAAAAAAAAAATTAAAAAAATCCTGATGGATTTTTTATTTATTTCTTGCTTTAGTATTATACAACTCGAATTTATATGATGTTTTGAGTCTAAGCACAAGAATTAAAGTTCAACATGCAGATTCAAGAGTTTTTCTACCCAAGTAACATTGGCCTCTTTTTCCTCGAGCTCCACAGGAGAGTCAGTATGCTTATTAAGAAGCAATTGCATACTTGGGGTATTTGATTCATGGGCCTGTTATTGCTGCTACTACAGGCATTTGAATTCTGCACTTCCTTAGTCGAATTTTGCACCTCCTATTGCATTTCGGAATGGATTTTCTAGAATACAATGGGAGTTGCTGGATTCAATAATTAGTGTGTAAGAAACAAATGCCACTACTGCAATATCATGGGACCAGTGTTGTTAAATGGCGGCCATGGCGGTTTTCCATGGCGGGTTTGCGAAAAAACGCCACCGAATAGCGGTGGCGTGGCGGGTTTGGGATGGCGGCGCCATGGCGGGATGGCGGAAATGGCGGAAATCTTCGGCTTTTGTCCGCGGTAGGAGTTGGGCCGACCCGACCCAACCCTACCCGGTTAGTCATTAAATTAAAAACCTTCCACAGCTTGCGTTCAGAACACCTAACCGTCCCTCCAACAGCTTCCATTCCCTCCCGAACCTGCCTGCGTCCCTCCCGAACCCCGCCGCTCCCAGCCGCCGCCGCGACACCACCCCCTCCCCGCCGCACCCAGCCGCCGCCGCGACGAGGCCCGCAACGCACGAACGGCGCCGACGACCTCCGACGACGAGCCCCGGCAACGCGCGACACCCCCCATTTCTCTGTCTCGCGAAAGAAGACGACGAAGAAGAGGAAGGAAGAAGACGCGGGTCAGCTGATCTGTTTCTTTTTTTTTTTTTTGGGCTTTTTGCTGTTGACACCCCCCATTTTTCTGTCTACAACTTTTTTTTCCTTTTGCTATTTGACACCCCCCGTTTTACTGTCTACAGCTTTTTTTTTCCTTTTGCTATTTGACACCCCTTTTTACTGTTAACAGTCCCTTTTTTTTTCGTATTTGACACCACAATTTTTTTTTTCTGTTCAGACCTCTTTTAAATGGCTGAACCATCATCCGCTGCTGCTACTGCAAGTGCAACGAGGAAAAATAAGGCAGACCCAGGCTGGAAATATTGCCATTCACTAGTGGAAGGAGATACAAACACCATTGTTTGTAATTTTTGTGGAAAAATCACTAAGGGAGGAATAACCCGAGCCAAACAACACCTGATTGGGAAGTCGGGCAACGTTGCAGCTTGCAAGAAAACTCCCCCAAATGTAATCGAAGAGTTGAAGGAATATATGGCTACAAAAAAAAGTGGGACCACTTACAGTACTTCTGGCAGTGGTAATATGGCAAATATAAGAGATTTTGAATTTGGTGAACCGATTGGATGTGATGGAAGTGAAGAAGATGAGTTTGCGGACTCTTGTAATGCTGCTGCAAGTGCAAAGACAAAATGTGGGACTAAAAAAGGACCAATGGACAAATTCTGTAAGAATCCAGAAAATGCAATCAATCGGAGAAAAATGGAGATGCTGAGGCAAATGAACATAAGAGAGTCAATGGATAAGAATGAAGTATTGAAGGTGCATCAACATATTGCTCGCTTTTGGTACCAAGCAGGTTTGTCATTCAACCTCATTAAATTGAAAAGCTTTGAGAACATGGTTGCAGCCATTGGTCAATATGGGCCACATTTGCCCATTCCTAGCTATCATGACATCAGAGTTCCACTCTTGAAGAAGGAAGTTGAATATACTGAAAATTTGATGAAAGGCCATAGGGAGCAATGGGTCAAGTATGGTTGTACTATTATGTCCGATGCATGGACTGATCGGAAACAAAGATGCATCATTAATTTTTTGATTAACTCTCAAGCTGGTACCATGTTTTTGAAGTCTGTTGATGGCTCTGATTTTGTGAAGACAGGTGAAAAGCTTTTTGAGTTGCTTGATGCCATTGTGGAGGAAGTTGGAGAAGAGAATGTTGTTCAAGTTGTAACCGATAATGGGAGCAACTATGTTTTAGCGGGTAAGTTGTTGGAGGAGAAAAGGAAACATATTTATTGGACTCCTTGTGCAGCTCATTGTATTGATTTGATGCTTGAAGATATTGGGAAGCTTCCCTTGATAAGGAAGACCATTAGAAGATCTATGCCCATTCTAGTACCTTAAGTTTGTTGAGAAATTTTACAAACAAGAGGGAATTGGTGAGACATGCTATTACTAGATTTGCCACTTCTTATCTAACCTTGGAAAGGCTTCACAAAGAGAAAGCCAATATTAGAAAAATGTTTACTTCTGATGAATGGACCTTGAACAAGCTATCTAAGGAGCCTAAGGGAAAAGAAGCTGCAAAGGTAGTGCTCATGCCTTCTTTTTGGAATAGTGTGGTTTACACTCTTAAAGTCATGGCTCCACTTGTGAAAGTGCTTCGTCTTGTGGATGGTGAAAGGAAACCAGCCATGGGCTATATTTATGAAGCAATGGACAAGGCAAAAGAAACAATTATGAAGTCTTTCAACAACAATGAAAGCAAGTACAAAGATGTGTTTGAAATCATTGATAAAAGATGGAATTGTCAGCTTCATAGGCCATTGCATGCAGCTGCCCACTTCTTAAATCCAGAGTTCTTTTATGACAACACTGACTTAGAGTTTGATTTTGAGGTCACCAATGGTTTGTTTGAGTGCATTAAGAAGTTGATTCCACAATTTGATGTGCAACAGAAAATTCTAACCGAGTTGCATCTTTACAAGATTGGTGCTGACCACTTTGGTTCCGACTTTGCAATGGCTCAAAGGAAAACTCATTCTCCTAGTAAGAAACTTTTATCATACTATTTTTTTTATGTATTAGTGTTAGAATTCAGAATTCTAAGTTATGCTCTTGGTTGGTAATTGGTATTGCAGCATATTGGTGGCGAATGTTTGGGTCACAAACTCCAAATTTGCAGAAGCTGACTATTAAGATTTTGAGTTTGACTTGCAGTGCTTCAAGATGTGAAAGAAATTAGAGTGTGTTTGAGCAAGTAATTGTGATAAAACTCTAACTATACTTTTTAATTTTATTTAATTTTGATGATCAAGTTATATTTGGAGTATATTTGAGATTGAAATCAACATTTATTTGTTATGTTGTAGATTCATTCCAAAAAAAGAAATAGGCTTGAGCACAAGAGGTTGCATGATTTGGTGTTTGTCAAATACAACCAACAATTGAAGCAAAGATATAATGCAAGAGATGAAATTGATCCAATTTCTCTTAATGATATTGATGTATGCAATGAATGGCTCGTGGGAGAGATGGATCAAGATGATGATAATGATGCTGGAAATGATTTGGTATTTGAAGATGATGATGCTCTAAATTGGGCAACTGTGTATCAGGCTTCGGGGGTTGGAGAGTGTAGGATGTATACTAGGCGGAAAAAGCAAAAAACAAGTGTTGCTGCTGCCCAAACTTCTAAAAAATAGGCAATGGTTGTTGGATCTTCATCAAGGAAGCAAAAAGCAGTCCAAGAAAATGATGAGGATCTAGATGTTGAGGAGAATATTGATGTTGAATCTGAAGAAGAAGAAATCATGGTCAATTTTGAGGCGTCTGATGGGGAAGAGGGAGAGGGAGATGCTCCATTACCATATGATAACAACGAAGATGATTATGTTGGGATTGGAGAAGATGATTAGAGCCTCAACCTTCACTTTGCACTTTGCATTATGTTTTTATCATTTTCTTATTTTGAACTCTTTAATGAGTTTATTTGGTGTTGGTACTTGATTATTGTATGAACTCATGAAACTTTTTTAGTTTATTTGAATGCAATCCTTTGTTTTTTTTCAATTTCAATGAGTTTATATATATGTTTTTTTTTTTTTTTTGTGTCCGCCATGACATCCGCCATTTTCCGCTACGCCATCCGCCATATTTTTATGGCGGATTTTTGACTTTCCGCCATGAACCGCCATCCGCCATTAACAACATTGCATGGGACTGACATTGGCACAGCCTAATAGCCAGATTCACTAGGCAGTTCTTTCATGACCTTTTTTACATTCTGGAAAAGCTAATCCATAATGTAATTTTACATTTAGGATTAGTCTTTCAAAATGTAAAAGATGTCATCAGTTCAAAATGTAATTTATACGTGTAGGAAGCAATTTGTAGGGTGCACGAAGCAACTGCCCATTTTCTAGTGGGCAAAACTGCTTGGAATTATTGTTACTTTAATATAGGCCCATTTAAGGACATTATATGAAATAATTACATTTTGAAAAGGAAGTTATTATTTGCACCTTCTTATTTACTAGTATAGTTCACTTTTCTTCTTTAATTATTTTCCCTAAATTGCCCTTGTCTTTTTCTTGCTCTAACATAACCTTTTCCTGTTTTTCTTCAAGATAAACACTCCCTTCACTAAACGCTACCTCTATTTGGATTAGGAGACGTTGCTTAGAGTCTTATTCTTTCTCCAATACAACCTTTACTTGTTATTTTTTCCTAGCATAAACACCCCCTTCTCTAGACATTACCTTAATTTGAATTAGGAGACGTTGTTTAGAATCTTCGGGCATTCTAGAGAAACCTTTGGTTTTTCAACATAAACACCCCTTTCTCAAGACACTACCTTTATTTGTATTAGGAGACGTTGTTTAAGTCTTCGATCATTCTAGAGAGCTGCAAAAATATCCTTGTCCGAAGGGTCTAGGAATTTTAGGTGGAGAGGCGATGAACCTCATGGGCGGTGGTGCATGGTAGCGTTTTCTTCATGTGTTTGTGTCACGGTGATTGTCGCTTTGGTGTGGACAACAGAAGATTGTAGGTTCAAGTTTTCCTTAGTTCAGTGAAACCAACAACATAATTAAGAAATTCAATTCGGATAAAAAGGGATTAATGCAATAAATTAATAATTTTAATTTGTGAAATTGTGATGGTGAGAAATTGATGCCATTTTGGCTAGAATTGCGTTTCAAAACTTAATGAGTGTGTTTAAATGAACATTGATAAAATTTTTTTGAATAAAATTGATTTTGAAATAATGCAATTTTATTATAACATCAATATAATATTTTAAATCCAACACATAAACTACTCAAAATTTGCTTCAATCTAGAATCAATTCTAAATTATTCTCTAACGTAAAACTAAACATAAAAAAATATATTCAAAATCAATTTTAGACATTGAATGAATTGCCCACCGTCAACCTAAACATACTGTCAGTATCCAAGTGAAGTTGAATTTGTGTAACGTTCCCCTAGAGCCTAAGTGGCTGTAGGGCAATAATAGGCAGAGAGGGGGATGTATTATTTCTAGAAGAAAAATGGGTAAAGAGAACTAACTATATAGGAGGAAGAAAAAAAATGAGGGTATATTAGAAAAAATAAAAGGAAGGGAAAAAGTAATGTTAGGGTATACTAGTGAAAAGGAATACAGCAAAAAAAATACTAGTAAAAACGAGGTTCAAATAACAATTGCCTTTAAAATCAATGTTAAAGTAAAACAAATATTGTTAATGAATTCATTCAAGGTTTGGTCCTTAGGATTAACACAAGCGTTTACCATATGCAGAGCTTACAATTCGAGTCAGTCCGATTCATTTGGGATGGTCCATTACAAGCTACATATTTTCAAGTTGAGAAACATTGCTAGTCCATCCTAAAACATGGGCTGAGAAATTGAAGCTTTGTTTGAAGCAGACGAGGGGAATAACTCAAGTAAGAAGTATCCTCCGAAGAGAAAAGCACAGACCCAGGTTCGAGGCTGTCGTCCGTGGGCTCAGAGATGACATAGAAAATGACACAAGCAGCAAGGAAATAGTGCGCTATTACCTTGCAAGTTGCAACTAGCACAAAGGTTGGCTCGTAGCAACATCTCTATCAACAGAAGTAAATCGTGGTAGCATTGTAGCAATAACGCTATTATTATTAGCAGTAGCAAAGTCTGGTATCAATATATAAGAAATGTGAGGTCACATTATAGACTTGGGGTGAATGGTCAAGGACTAGATTCTTTATGATAAAACAAAAACATCTACAGCCCTTCACTAGGAAGAAGAAACTAAGGTGATGTATTGCTAAGATGATATTAATTTGCAAAGAAATGAGGAAGAAAGTAAAGGCTACCAAATATAATATTTAGAGAGTTTGAGATCATTCCAAAAGTTATTTAGTATTTCAGTTGAACAACTCAACCACTGTAGATATCACTCACGAGTCACAAAGTGGGGATACCATAATACAAGTCCATGGAAATGGATGATGATTTTATTCTTAGGACAGAGACAGACTACCAAGGTTTTCATTGTGCACTCAAGACTTCGATTTCAAATTCCAAGACAGAGTTGGGCTGTATCCCCCAAGAAGGAAAGCCACCAGCACCATAAGCATAATCCGGAGAGCACTGCAAGATTATCAACATGTGAACGACAGGGTCTATTCAATTTAATAACCCTCCACTTAAAAAGAACACTCAGTTGGAAGTAATGTTAGGAAAAAAAATTGAATTATGCAGATGAAAGCAGCATATATATGTTGCGGAGAAAATAGTCATCAGGGATATTCCAACAAGTGACAATCTGAGTCATAACAAAGATTCTAAGACTCTTGGATATTTTAGCCATCTTCTTATATAGCATAGCGACAAGTTTTTGTACCAAGGGAAAAACACGATTGATCGTATGACAATCACAATAATTAAAGTGGGAATAAGTAACATAAAAATCAAAGAGTAGTAAAAGTTTCGTAATGAGAGAAAAGTAAGATTTATAGGAGATAATGTCAACAATTCACATATTGTATGTAATATTTTTCAAGTGGGAACAAGAAGAAGTAAGAGCAAAGAATTGATAATAGTACCCGGAGACGAGCAACTTCACC
This sequence comes from Glycine soja, assembly GCF_004193775.1. Classification (NCBI taxonomy): domain Eukaryota; kingdom Viridiplantae; phylum Streptophyta; class Magnoliopsida; order Fabales; family Fabaceae; genus Glycine; species Glycine soja. Next base: position 43,899,611 of record NC_041012.1, on the reverse strand, counting down.
AATTTGCATGCCAAGCACACCTTCATCCCATCCTACAGACAGACACAGATAGTTGGAAAATAAATCAAAGTGGAAAAAAGATATTTAATAGGTGTCTAAAAATGTGAGTTTACAAAATCAAAAGTATTATTAGTGGATTGGTATAGATAGATAGATAGATAGATACCTTTGATAACAGAACCTTGGCCGATTTTGAAAGTGAAAGGGTCCTGGCCAGGATCCTTGGTGCTGTAAGCGTAAGATAAGGAGAGTTAATTAATAATGAATGAATGGAAGGAAAGGAAGAGAAATGGTATTGGTAGGTAACCTCCAGAATTTCTGAGAAAGGTCACCGTTCTTCCCTGCTCACAAAATCGACCAATAGTATAGTAAGCACATCAAACAACAGGTAGATCTCATGAACGCTCAGAGAGAGATTTAGGGTTTAGAAAGAAAAAGGGAAAAAGAGAATGACTGACCGAAACCAGTGCAGTGAACGGTGACGTTCTGACCGGGAATTGGCTTGGGACCGGTGCCAGGCCTCAACAACTGCTTCTCCACTCCCATTTTCTTTCTTGCTTTCTTATGATTCTCTTCTTCTCCTTTCTCGTCTACTATGCCCACTCTCTTCTTTAGCTCCGCCGCTCTTCTTATATATTCCCTTCTTCTCGGAGTATATTATTATTTTTAATTTAAATACTATTAGGTTAAAATACAATTGTTTTTATTTTTGGTTTCAAATTATTCCTTTAACTTTACAGAGTTTTTTTTTTTAATATCAATTAGCTCAAATTGTTTCTTCAGTTTCATCACATTAGTTGATCATTTTTTTATACCACCTTAATTAGAATCTTTTTGACTAATTATAAGATTAATCATCAATCCAGATTTAAAAGTGTATGTCGGGATTAAACTTAAGTTTTTCCTTACAAGATTGAGAACCATTTTTCATGCCCAAACAATAACTCTATTATGACTTTCCATTTGGATGGAAAGCCTGATGTTGTAATTTGGAAAAGTATAGATGATGGTGTAATTTGGAAAAGTATAGATGATGGTGTTTACCATTAAGTTAGTGTGATGATGAATTGATGGTATGTTCACCTCAAATTTTGAAAAATATATATGATGATAAAGCTATAAATGTGTGGTAAATTCTTCTCAGACGCAATCTTTACTCATAGGTGATTGAGTGAATTAAGTCTATATGAATTTGTGTTATTAAAAAAAAAGATGAAACTTTGTGGGAGAATCGTCTTTATACAAAATTTGTTGATGATGTATGCATGAGTAGCAATTTCTAGAGGTTTTAAACCGTAGAAAAATGTTTAATACCTTTCAAAGCAACTCAGTAAGCATTTTCTGACAGCCAAAATCGTAACAAAATAAATTGCCACAAATAAGTACCACATGACACTCACAGCTATCGTCACATCATCTGTTAATGACAACACTTAATGGAAGGGACCAAAAATGTTAACGGATGATAACTTTAACAATTACAACTAGCTAATTTTTTGTTTAAAGACTAAAATTAAAAATCCAAAAAAGTCCACAGATCAAAAATCATAATTATCCCTTAAAGCAAACCAATTTGTGGTGGAAACAACAAGTTTGATCTAGTTTTTAAAAGATGAAATGTTTTTTTTCAACTAAGAGATATTCGGAGTTTCTTTTGTCACCTAACTAATTCCTATCCCATTTTGAAGTAAAATGATGTCTATGATTGTGATTCTATGTTGAAGTTGGAAATTGAACTTAAATCTTATTTAAGAGATTTAAGTATCAAATTACTTGTACTAACAATTTTTTAATTAAAAAAATGTGATATTAATCTTATCTAACTTTTTAAAAAATATGATAAATTTTTCAGGATAAAAGACTAAATCAACATGTTTTTTTTTTAAATTTAAAATTAAATTCATTGATATAAAAGTGTGGAGATGTTGATCACTTTTGAGTAAAAATATAGAAACTATAAAATACACTGTTCTCGTTCTAAACTAATATTTTCATCAAATAAACACTTTTTTATTATAAAAAAACAATTGAACAATTTTTTAATTTGTGCCTCCCTTGTCTCTTTTGTTACGGGGTATGATTATTTACATTCTATCGGGGAAACACATTAGAAGGACAGAGACATTCTATCTTCAAAATGAATGACACGGCCCACAACAAAGCAGCGATGCCACACACCTGTCTCATGATTTCGAGAGGTTTCGATCAATCTATAGCTAAAAGTATCCGTTTCTTTCGCCAGACTTGCAGATATTAATCCCCAAAATGTCGAATGATATTACGAGCATCATCAAAGATAACTAAAAGTATCCAGCCTCTAAATAATTATATTTACCGCTAAACCACTTGTACCTTGCCAAAGTTCTATAGTTAATTAATGAATTCTTAAAATAAATAAACAAGAAAGAAGAGGTTAAAATCTTAAAACCGAAACTTAAAACAAAACAAAAAAAACAACGCTGTTAGCTCAAGAAAAAGAATCCTAAATTTAACTCAAAGCACGTTGACGACGACAGTGTTGGAAGTTTTAATGTAACACGGCATCAATACTATCGAAGTGCTAAACATAGTAACTGACTTGTAAAAATGCACAACTCATCTGCACCTCCTCACACTCACACCCCCCTCCTCCGTTTCCCGTTTCCCGTTTCTGTCTACCCTGTATAAAAAAGTACTAACTTTTCTTTCTTCCGCTTTCTGCTCAGCGATTCATTCTCAGAGTCACACACACTTTCTTCATCTTCATACATCACTGTCTCATTATCTTCTCTTCCTTGTTCTGGTGGCGCTTTTCATTTTCAGATGACAACAACTGGGTGAAACGTGAACGCCACCACCGATCGGGGTTTGCCAAAAAAACCTTACAATGGAGGTTGAAAGGGTGAGACAGTTGATGCTCATGTGGTGCAGAATACGAAGCAACCGTGTCGCTCTTGTGGGTGGAAACCATACCGCAGCCAGGTTTTGCAGTCGCTGAAATTCTCCCCTCCCTAGATCGCTGGCTTTGTTTGTTTTCTTTTCTCTCTTCCAACTTTACTCAATTACCATTAATCCTCGATCTCGGTGTTTCTCAAAAGGATCTCATCTTATCGATGGAATTTAGCACGATGAAGAAGAAGAAGAAGAAGCATTTGCACGATGGAAGAACAATTGCTCTCAACCCCGAAACTGAAACTTTCCTCGTTATCAGGATTCCCGATGCGCTTGTTTTGCGCATTGTGTCTCGCTCGTTGATCGTGGCCATGGTTCTCGCAGCCTTGCCTTTCTTGGGAACTGTTCTCGAAGGATTCTATTTCTCGTCCAGTTTTGTTCCCAATCTCGACACTGGGTCTCTCGACGTGGGACTATTGAATTCGATTCTCCATGATTTCGCTGAAGAGGGTCTCCTCAGAGAGAACGATAAGGCACTCATTGTGAACTCTCCCGTTCCCGATATCTTCAGAGAAAAGATTGATGCTGTCATGAATTCTGATTGGGAGAGTAAGAGCTTGTTCGCTGATGAGTCTTATGATTTTGTGTTCACCTCTGGTGCCATTGATGCTGAGTTTATTGATCGCATTCTGAAAAATGATGGCATTGTGGCTCTCCCGTTGGGGACTAAATCGTCAAACTCTGCTTTCAAAGAACAATCTAATTATAAGGTTGTTTCCCTTAAGCGATATGGGTTTGTTATTGTTGCATTGAAGAAAACTGGGCCAGCCATTAGGTTGTTGGTAGATTCTGAATATTCTTCCCCAAAGAGGAAGCTTTTGGCGATAAAAACAAAGACAGGCCAAGGCGTGGGGTTAATTAATTGAACATTGAAGCTTTTTATTAGCTTGGTGTTTCTGTGATGTGCTCTGCACTGTTTGTTACGACTACTTGGTTCGCTTCTATCTTGTGTGTTTCGTTTCCGGTGTTTGGTTTGTTTCTGTTATGCTTTGTGCTCCTATTTACATGGTGCTATTGCTTATGATCTGATAGTGCTATAAATAAAAGGCTTGTTATCTTTAGTTCTTCTTTGCCTCTTTTCAATCATTGCGTTATGTGATCAAGTGTGTAATGAGATTATAATTAATAAAAGAATCTTAGTTTGGAGCAATGTTTCATTATTTAATAAGAGAATCAAGTCAATCATGTCCATCTTTTTCAGGACATCTGTTGCTTCCTTCATTGGTGAAACTTTGCAGGATAGAAAACGAATCAATATTGGTCTAGTAAGATATCTTTGCCATGGAGAATAAAAATGGATCTGGATCCCTGAGTTACATTTCACACATTTAATCTTGCAGTCATGGTCCAAGGACTATTTTTTTTTTATCATTATACATTAATTTTTTAAAGATTAAAAAATAAAATTAAAATATCCCTTTATCTCTTATTGCAGAGAATCCTCTTCCAAAATGATATGGTATTGGTATCTACTCAAGTTTTGAAACTTCTCTCTATTTTGGATTAATGATTGAGCGGTTTTTCCAAGAGATGTGTGAACATGAACCTTGAACCTGAATACTATGAATTATTATAAACAACTCTTTCATTCTTGTAGATAAAACTATCCTTCAGAAACCACCCTTTTCATATGGTGATATGGTTAATTATAAAATTTGAATATGGTCTATAGTGACAGTTAAACCGTGATTTTATAGTTATACCATTGACAGAAAATTATATTTCCCTTTCCTGGAAAAGGATCACAGGCCCCATTTCCCCTACTCTTTTTTAATTATCATAATATATAAGTTTTACCTTTTAAACAAAAGGTGGCTGTAGTTTAGTGGTAAGAATTCCACGTTGTGGCCGTGGAGACCTGGGCTCGAATCCCAGCAGCCACACAATACCTTTTATATTTTGCGGGTTAAAACTTGGAACGGAAACGGGTTTAGAATGTCGCCTTAAGTCCAGGTCAAAGCACCCTTTATTTTTTAAGAGTTGAGGCTAGGCTTAATGCTTCCTGCGTCTTCCCGATCCAACACACAACTTCGTTCGGCGACTCATAATAAGGTCAATTTCTTATTTATTTATTTTTGCATCTGTTCGTATCATATGACGGAACTCAATTCATTTGATACATTATTTGGTTTTATTTTTTCTTGTAAGAGATATGATTGATGATGAAACCTTGGGAGCCATTGCCAACTTTCTTGGCATCTTCATTTTTGCTTTGGTTATAGCTTATCACCTGGTCACTGCGGACCCCAAATATGAAGCCAGCTAAGATATATATTTTGAATTTAATTTCTCATGTATTCAAGACAAAAATTGGATGGATTCAATTTTGTTGATTGATCTGTTAGGTCAGTTTCTTTCTATGTATGACTTAATATTGATGAAACCACCACAATTCGATTGAGGATTATGCAGGCTAAATCTTCAATATTTTAGAGGCGTACGTATGTTAATTAACCATGTTGGTGTTTTGGTATTGATGCAAATTGCAAAGTACTAATTGTACAATGCCCTTGAAATTGTTCAGATTAACCAAGAATATGGATTATTGATAGATTCGTATTCATTTCCCTTGGTTGCCATTGGCCAAAATTTTATAATAGCAAGCACAAACTACCGAATATAGTCTTTTTCTGTTTTTGGAAAGCTAAAATACTCACAATTGCTAGTAATTTAGAGGAAAAATACATTATGCTTCAATGCAACATACATGCATATTTGCTCAAAGACAAAAGTGAAACATATATATGATGCTCCATTGCATGGCATATCCACTCAATCAAAGCATAGCAAACAAAGTAAATAAACATGATGGGAATTGAAAGCTTGTTCGTGATGAACCTTTATTTGACTGCACATATATAGCAACATTGATTACGCTACATTAATCTACTGTGGAGTGTAGCAAATAATGCTACTACTCAAGGATTGGTAGGGTTGGGAGGTGGTGAGAAGGGTGGAAGTGTGCGAATTAAGGGTGATGGCAACCTATACTCTGGCCAGTCTGTTACTGGGGGGAATGGAGGATATATCACGCGAGGAGGATAATTTCCCATATTGGGCATTGTGGGTGCCAGAAGTTTTCTACTGGCTTGGACATTGCTAATGGATAAAAGTGACAAAGCAATGAAGAAGAATGATAAGAGATGCACACGGAAGGAAGCCATTTTAGTAGTATATGGTTGGAATCAGTAAGTAGGAAAAAAGTGTAAGAGGATTCGTGGTGATGAGACAAGGACCTGCCCTATTTGAGCTTTTATAGTGGGGAATTCGCCTAAAGAACGGTGTTTTATGTGTGGATCGTTGCACCTCATCCACGTCGGTTTTAAATGTTCTTCAAATGTTCTCTTTTATAGATGCTTTTTCTCCCAACTTATAAATATACTTTTTCTCCCAACACTCTTCAATTTAAGAGAACTCATAAAAGTAGTTAAAGGAGGATTTTGAAAGCTTAACGAAATATTATTATTTAAATTCCCCAACTAAATTTACTTGCCCTTTGGAGTTTATTTACCTTTCACCTTCTTTCTTCACAGGTCGTGTCTACAGACTACAGTTCACCGCTCAATCGGTCATCACTTGGTCCCAGAGCTGTTGGGTAGGAGGCATTGAGTTTACTATTAAAATAGACTAGCTAAAGATATAGTGCCTCGATTTAGAGCAGGAAAATGCATTTCAATTCAAGAGAAATATGTGGTTGATGTACCTGCCATGTGCTTCTTAATTCTTATGCATTAACTGTTAGATTTATAGACAGTAAACCTTTCTCCTTATGTATTCTTAGATGTTATACTCCATTAAGAAATTAAAAGTGATTTTTTTTCATTTTAAAAGTATTATTAATAATTTAATTTATTCTTCATAAGTTTTAAATATATAAAATATATTTATATTTATAATAAATATTTTATATTATGATACAAGATTTTTTTTTATTGATAATTTCTTTAAAAATAAAGGTAAAAATGATAGATTGAAAAAGAGAAAAGATTAAAAAATTCTTAAAAACATCCAACTTAGAGGAAGAGAGAAGATGTTGGGAGTAGGGGGGAGGCGGAAGAAGGAAGAGGAAGAGAGCAGAGGGAGTGGGGTGAGGAAATTCAAATGGGAGGCAGAATAGACTTTTTCCTTCTAGGTAGGGGCCAAGAACAATTGGAGTAGGAACAAATAGCAACACCCAACTTAGATTTAGCTACTTGTTCGTTTGTCTACTGTTTATTTAAGAAAAAAAAATATTAAGTTTCTGATGTTATATATTGATGCTCATGACAATATGAATTGAATGAAATTTGTTTCCAGTGGCCACAAAGTATTTTGCCTTCAGCATTTCTTCTGCCTCATGAAAATTTGTTATAACAAAGTTATAGCTTGCTGTATAGTTCAAGATTTTCTGATTATTCGGGATATTTGGATCCGTTATTACAAAAAATTAGTATGAATCATTGATGAGAGTTTTAAAAACAAAAAGAATAGCACCAAAAATTATTGTGAAGTTTTATAACTTATACTTATGTAATATATTGCTTGATATTAATTAAAAAAAAAGTATATTGCTTGATCTGAACCTTGTGTTAATAGTACTAAAGTTCAATAGAAAGCAACTTATGCTTAAGTTGCTAAGGATACGTTATTTTTGGTTGATAACCTTTTTCTACAGTTTAAAACAGTTATCTAACACATGACAAAGTTATTGATGCAATTATAACTTCAAACAAGAGAAGCATAAGGTTACTACTATTAGCTAATTTAGGGAAGTTCAAGTAGTGTGGAAGTATAATAGCTATTGTTGTTACAACTTACTTCTATGAGATGAAACACCAGATTTCATGATTTAGTTCACAGTGCATCGTTTCGCTATATATATTTTACTACTTCTTCCTTTACTCTTATCATTACGTGGTATAAACTGCTTGAGCTATGTAAGCTAAACGTTGAGAAGTGAAAACCTAAGGGTTAAAGTGAAATAATATCAGTGATGTAAATATAATTAATCAGAGATGTTGGAAGAGCTTAAAAGGAGAAGACATATCATAAATGTATATAACAGTGTAATCATAGGCACAATCTACAGACTACAATATAATAAAAAGTACAAACAATAACTAGAAGTACTCATAATTTGAAAAGAAAATACAATGTTTTTCAAACCAAACAACAAAGATACACGGAAAACACCATACTATGCTTTCACATACGCGAAAGGAATCAAGCCATATCTATTGCATGCATGCAACATGGCAGGGATACCACCAAGTCAGAGGAATGAAAGGTATTTTAAGGGCTTGAGGTGGAAGGTGGTGGAGATAGGAAAGGAATGGAGGGCATAGTGGTTGGAATAGTGAATGTGGGGATTGAGGGAGTGTTGGGCAATGAAGGAATGGTTGGAATGCTGCTGGGAAGTGGAGGCAAAGTGGTAGGCAAAGATGGCAGGGTGGGTTGTGGCAGTGTTGAGCTGAATGAGATTACTATAGGTGGAAAAAGAAAACTTGCCTTCTGAATTACTAATATAATGAATTCTTAGAGATTTAAATTTGAAATCCTTAATTAATTAAGACAACTCTGGCTAAATACTTATTGGTAATTTGACTTGGTTAGGGGAAACAACAAAGTTTCACATGCTTGTATCTCTATATTTTAATAATTTATATTTTTATTTAGAAAAATATTATCTATTTTTATGTTATTTCCTCTTTTATACAGTTTATTTAATGCCATCTCTGTTGTTGTTGATATTTTGTTGAAAATGGTATACAAGAATTGAAGATGACGGGTTACTGTTGATTTATTTCAGAGTGGGATTTGGACAGTTTCCCAGGATGGTTCTATTCCATGAACCCAACCCCCAAACCAAGATCATCTGATCCTACTTATCTTCAACTGGTATGCTTTCCTCGGTATATATATTTTATGATAATGTTGGTCTGCCGTGCAACTAACTTTTTATACTCACAAATCTTATGGTTACCGTTGTATTTTTATGTTATTTCTTCTAGATTTTTGTCTCTTATCTGTTTTTCTGCTTTTCCCTTTAATGTTTTTCAATTTTGGAAACACAACTCAACATATCTCAAAATCACCGAATGGTTTTGGGTGTAATAAAGGAACACATCAGGGAGGGATCCATGTAATTTATTCTATTTTTAACCACGTGTAGCACCAGTATTCAAACTAGTGAATATATGTGGGGGAAGGAAAAAGTGTAGGATTCCTTCTTGAATGGGACGTTTCTTTCATTCTATGGTTAAACTCACTGTTATCAAACAAAAGAATTATGTGCTTTGGCTGAATTCTTTCTAATATAAATGGGCGAAACTGTATATATGACATGAAAGCAGGGAGAAAACAAATAAGATTGTTATCATGTTCAAATTCAAAGGCTTAAATATACCATTCCAGAGGCATAAAAATAAAAAGAGAGAAAATGCATCACTTTTTTCTATTTCTACAAATCAAATTATGTTAGGAATTAGGAAGTTAGCTAGGAAAGTTACTGTAGTTGGTTAGTAGAAGGGTTAGGCAGATAGAGGGGATTTGAGAGGTATATAAATACGAGGAGGATATATGTAAGCAAGAAGCTTTCAACCTTGTATCATTTGTAGATTGAGCTTTTGCTCTTTATAAAAAGACAAATAATTTGTGAAGGTGAAACCCATGGAGGAGAGACCTCTCTCCTATTTTCTGTTTCCATTCAATTCAATAAAGTATGTATTCCCTTCTCATTATATTCTTGGTGCTTAATAATTTATCTTCTCCTTCAGCTAGTGAAAGGGTGTTGCACCATCTTTGAATAAACATCATAGGTTCCAATTAAAGTAATAGAATTTTCCATTGAAATATATCACAGATAATCAATAGTTACCCATGAAATATATCACAAATAATAGAATTCTCTTATTACTTTTGACTTGTTATTACTTTCAACGAGAAAACATGTATCAGTTGGTTAGGAAGCTGACGAGGGAAGATTGTTTTTTGATTGTTGGGTATTGATCAGGCATTGCTTTTGGATTTCTACATTTTTTACTTTGTTTTAGGTAATGAAATAGAAAAGTAACTTAATAGAGAATGAATGATATTATTAGGCTCTGACTTTAAAAGTACATTTATATATTTATAGATAAAACTTTGGCTAACTAACAAAATTATTTTTATTATTTTAATGTTCTTTTTGTCATTTCATAATAATATTGTTTTTATCATTTCATAATAATGCTTTTATTATTTTAAATTATTTTTTTTCTTCAAAATAACATTCTAAAGCGATCGTTAACTACCTTTCTAAGACGAGTTTCATATAAAACGGTCGTTAGCTCCTGTATTTGAATAAATCATTTTATTATATATTTTGGACTAATAAGGTGGTTGGCTATTGTTAAGTTATAGCCTCCAATATTCAAATGTAGGATGGCCAGCTCATACTTTATAGTAACAAATATGAAGTGGGGGTGCAATTATTCAACAATAAAGTGCATATTTGTTTATAATTGTTTCTGGGCAGAATATTGGGGTTGGAAAACGTGGAAATACAAGAGTTGGTTCATCTAACTGAGTTCACCTCAGCTGCCAGACGTCACCCTTTAGGCATACAAGTATTACTACCATTTGAGGCTTTGATTGAATTACCCATAAAATCTATTTGACTTTGACCATAGTAGAACTTTATTTTAGTAATTTTTTTAAGGTTAAAATATGTTTGTAATTTTTAATAAATATTTAAACTGTATGTTTATTTTTTAATAATTTTTTCTTTGTTTTTGTTAGCTGATAAAATAATAATTTTATTTTTGTTCATTGGAACTTTTTCATTTCTTATAAATTAGAATTTTTTTCTATTTGATAAAAAAATTTATTCGTTATTAGTTTTTTTTGAAAAAGATTAGTAATAAATGAAAAAAATATTAAAAAATAAATATAAAATTCATTAATTTATTAGATTAAAAAAATATTAAAGATAAAAAATAAAATTATTCTTTTATTAAGAACTCAATGCAAAGAAAAAATTTATGAAAAAATAAATATAATATTTGAGTATTTATTAGGGATAAAAAATATATTTTAGTTTTTTTTAATAATCTTATCCATTAATTATTTTTCATTTTTACTATATAGTCACAGAATACTGATACAGAGCTTCAAACTTATATCCTCCCGCATAAAACAAGTACATATTAAATCCTCTTATAAAGGCTATAGTATATCAAGTATCAATTTAGTACAAGAAAAAATTATCCTTTTCACGTTGCACAAAGGCTAAAGGGAGACATTTATATATCATATATGATTCTCCATTACAAGGAGCTACATGGCATATTTCACCCAATCAAAGGATAGAAAACAAGAAGTACAAAAAAAGATAGGAAAGCCTGTGATTGAAACTTTTATTTTACTTCACATACATGCAATGCAACATCAATATACTCTGGTACGTTGTAGCAAATGATCCTACGTACTACTCAAGACTCAAGTCAAGTCAAGGATTGGTAGTTGTGGGATTTGGTGAGAAGGGTGGAAGTGTGCGAATAAATGGTGAAGGTAACCTATACTCTGGCCAGTCCGTTACTGGTGGAAATGGAGGAAATATCACTCGAGGAGGAGAATTGCCCATATTGGGCATTGTGGGTGCCATAAGTTTCCTACTTGCTTGGACATTGCTAATGGACAAAAGTGACAAAGCAATGAAGAAGAATGATAAGAGAAACACACGGAAGGAGGCCATTTTAGTAGTATATGGTCGAAATCAGTAACTAGGAAAAGTGTAAGAGGATTCGTGGTGATGAGATATGGACCTGCCATACTTGAGCTTATATAGTGAACCTTAGAATTGGAATTCACCTAAAGAACGGTGTTTCATGTGTGGATCGTTACACTTCATCCACATCGGTTTTTAATGGCATCAAATGTTGGGAGTGCAAAATTGAACCTGTTCATTTTAATGCTTTGATTCTATCTTGGCAGTTAACGATCTTTTTCTCCATGTTTAATTGGTATGAGTGCAGACGATATTTCCAAGAAGGATGATTTGCAAAAATTGTCTAGCTGGTTTGAGTGTGAAGGGTGTGGAGGGTTTTTTTTTTTATAATTTTGACTAGTTTTTTTGGTTAAAATTTTGGCACCAAACCAACACACAATTATCCACCATTTCCTAGTAAACATTAATAGTGATGAAAGTTTCATGCACAAGGTTGCCGTGTAATAAAAGGTAAGAGTATTGTTGTGGGGATTAATGTGCACATAATTAGATGGCTAATTAGGTTGTTCTGAGATTTACAAAAGGAGAGGATATTCCTTTCTGTACTGACTACTGAGGTATATATCTCTAGAGACAGGCTGCGAGATAACAGCTATTGGACACTCCAACACTAACATCGATTAAGAGGGTCTATACATCACGTACGGCTGCAAATGGCTTTTCACACTGAAGTAAAACAGGTAATATACATAACATTTTATTCCTAGTAAGACGTAAGTGTTGGAAAAATAAAATAAAAAAATGAAGAAAAATAAATACAAAGAAGATGCACAGTCTTGAATTAAATAACAAAATAATAACAGTAGTAAAATAAATTTAAACATGAATAATGCATTATAACATACAATAAGCACAAGGAAAAATAAATTAGGAGAAAAAAATATAGCCTGAATTGAAGCGCGTAAATTATTAATTGTTTGTGTCGGAGAAAATTATTAACTCTGTTATTTAGCTACTAATCCGTTTGTCTACTGTTTGTGTCGGAGAAAATTATTAACTCTGTTATTAGCTCATGACAACACGAATAAATTCTGCTTCCTAGCTGTGGCTACGACGTATTTTTGCCTTCCAGCCTCGTGACAATTTGTTATAGCAAAGTTATGGATGGTTGCATTGTTGAAGATTTCTATGCACCAAACATATAGTATGATGCTATATATATATTAGTATGCAGTTTCTTAAATATTTTATTGGTGTTGTTTTTTAATCAGAAGTTTTACTTTTATTTAAAGTCTGATAATAAAAATTTGCATTAAACAATACCTATAAAACATTATTGAAATTCGGATTATTATAGTTGTTACGTACAACTCGATCACCTTGTACGGACTGTACATGAGCTATATAAGCCAAACGTAGAGAAATCGAATAGCTAAAATGAAATACTCCCAGTGATGTGAATATAAATAATTAGAGATCGAGCTTATTAATTGGGATATAAGAGCTAAAAAAACAGGAAGACATCGTTATTGTATATCTGTGTAATCAGTCACAATCTATAATATAATAATAAAAAATTACAAACAGTAACAAGAAACAACTCATAAATTGAAAAGAAAATACACTGTTTTTCACAACAAACAACAAAAATATTACTATGATAACACCATACAATAATGCTCTCACAAACGCGAAAGAAATCAAACTATATCGATCTATTGCATGCATGCAACTTGGCAGAGATATACCAAGTCAGAGGGCGTAGGTAGCCCAGGATGAAATTATGAAAGGTATTTTAAGGAGTGGAAGGTGGTGGGGAGAGGAATGGGATGGAGGGCATAGTGGTTGGAATTGAGGGCAATGGAGGAATGTTGAGCTGTGGGAGTGTTGGAATGGTAGGGATGCTGCTGGGAAGTGGAGGCAAAGTGGTTGGCAAAGATGGTAGGTTAGGTTGTGGAAGTGTTGGGATAGTAGGCAAAGGTGGAACATTGGCCTGAGGCAGTGTTGGAAGTGAAGGCAAAGGTGGCAATGTTGGTGAAGGCAAACTTGGAATACCCGGCAAATTTGGTGCAGTACTTGTTTGCATAAGATGGCGAGCTGCTAGGCTCATGCTCATGCTTGAGAAGGTCAGAGCAAGAAGGAAAGCTGTGATGAATAATTTGCTTGAGGCCATAGCTCAATGGAAATGGTAAGAATGAAGAAGAGGAATTGCCAAATATGAATATGGTGTGTATGTGCTCTGAGATTGTATGAGAGGCTGAAGGATAGTGCTTGGTCTTATATAGGGCTAGAGAGTTGGGATATATCATGGTTTCACTTCAACTTTGTTAATTTGGAGAACCAAATAGAGAGTAGCCAATCTTTTTGTTAGTTCACCTATCTCCTGTATTTTTATTACGTTGGACTAATAAGGTTTTGGCTATTATATGAAGTTATAGTCCCCAATATTCAAATGTAGGATGACCAACTCATCAGATTTTGTATGCATTAAAGAAAGAAAGAGTTGTTGTTGGAAAAGGGGGAATACCCAAGAGTTGGTTCATCTAACTGAGTTCACCTCAGCTACCATTTTAGTCTTTGACCGCCAATCACCGAAATGCATCTATTTGACTTTGATGACCACAATTAGGAGGAATTTATTTTCGTAATTTTTTTAATCTTGTTTTCCACTATTATATTTTTTTTATTTTTTTACTCTAGAATACTGATACAAAGCTTCAAACTTATATCCTCTCACATTAAAAAAAAAAATTACATATTACATCCTCTTAAAGGCGTAGTCTAATAGTCTATATGAATCCACCAGTACAAGAAAAAAATTATAAGATGCTCCATTACAAGGTGCTACTACAAAGCATATATATCTCACCCAATCAAAGGATAGCAAACAACGATGAAGTCAATAAATAAACACGTAAGATATTAGGAAAGCTTGAGCGTGACGTGAACCTTTATTTTACTGCACTACATCACCACATGCAATGCAAGTTATGCAACATCATCGATATACAGTACATGTATGATCTGCTGATCATATATACTATTCAACTCAAGGATTGGTTGTTGTGGCTGAAGGAGGTGAGAAGGGTGGAAGCGTGCGAATCAATGGGGGAGGCAACCTATACTCTGGCCAGTCCGTTACTGGTGGAAATGGAGGAAATATCAGGCGAGGAAGAGAATTCCCCAAATCGGGTAATGTTGGTGCCAGAAGTTTTCTACTGGCTTCGACATTGCCAAAGGAAAAAAGTGACAAAGCAATGAAAAAGAAAGATAAGAGCAGCACACGGATGGAGGCCATTTGAATAGTAAGAGGATTCGTGGTGATGAAGACAAGAGCCTTCCCTTGAGTTTTTATATTAGTGCACCTTAATTAGAAGAAGAGGAACTCACCTAAAGAACGGTGTTTCATGCATGTGTCGGTTTTAAATGGCATCAAATGTTGGGAGTACTGCATTACTCTCAGACGACTTAGACTTTGAGTACTTGATTTGTCATATATTGATGCAAAACTGTACCATCAGTTCATTTTAATGCTGTTCAATTCTATCTTTGCTGTTAACGATCTTTTTTCTTCATGTTTAATTAATATGCATGCGCGCAGACGATATTTCCAAGAAGGATTATTTGCTAAAATGTCTAACTGGTTTAAGTGTGAAGCGTGAGGGTTTTAGTACTGTGGCTTATTACTCAGTTCATCAAAATTTAAATTATATATAATCAGTGTGTTTTTATATATAATCAGTGTGTTTTGGACTCTTATTTTCGTACAACATAAAAAAAATATTCAAACTAGCAAAAGCTCTATGACATGCAAATATGAATGAATTGTGCTTCCTGTGGTCACAGTGTATTAATTTTCCCTTCAAACTTTTTTCAGCCTAGGGGACAATTTAATTTGTTAATTGCATAATTGAAGTTATATATAGATAATATTTAGAAGTAATTTTTTAATTACTTTTAGTGCTGTTTTTTAATCAGAGTTGAATTTTCACTTTGATGATCTGTATATTTTTTTATTTTTCTTATTAAAGATCAACATAGATATATTTCTGAAGTAAAAAATCAATGTTGATTGAAGAAAAACAACATTTATTGAACATTATTTAAATTTTTGTTTTTTTATTATTATATATACCATATATTTGGATATGTTATGACATAAAGTAGTATGTTTTGTTTTTATTTTCTCAATGATTAGTTTTAAGAACAACACCGGAAAATTATTTTTTAAATTAATATAACGACAAATTATTGTAAAGTTTGTAACTTATACGTAGTATATTGCTTGATCTGAACTTCATGTTAATACCTTATTATTAAGTGCAATAGACAGCAGTTAAGCTTAATTAGACTTAAGTTGCTAATAATTTGTCATTATTGCCTTATAATCTTTTTTACTGTTTAAAAAATTTATCTAACTCGTCATAATGGCTTATTTTTTATGCAATAATAATTACCAAAAAGAGAAGCGCTAAAAGTTATTATTTGCTAATATTTATATAACGAATTTCAGTTAGTGTGAAACTATCACTATTGTTATGTACAACTCAATCAGTTTTATGAAATGAAACACCAGATTTAATTTCTCGCGGTTAGCGGTTCACAATGCCACGTTTTGCTATATTTACTTCTACTCGTTACCTGGTAAATAGACTACATGAGTTATATAAGCCAAACGTTGAGAATTCAAGGTGTCAAGTGAAATACTTTTAAGTGATGTAATTAAATATAAATAATTAGGATGTTGAAGAGCTTAAAAGGAGAAGACAAATTAATCATAATTGTATATATAATTGTGTAATCAGTACACAATCTATATAATATAAGAAAAAGTACAAGCAATAGCAAGAAACTCATAAACTGAAAACAAACAAAATACACTGTTTTTCATCACACCAAACAACAAAGATTGTATGATATATAACACCATACAATGCTCTCACAAATGCGGGAAGGAATCAAGCCATATCTGTTGCATGCATGCAATTTTGCAGAGACACCACCAAGTCATAGAATGAAGAAATGAAGGGAAGGGTATTTTAAGGGCTTGAGGCTGAAGGTGGCGGGGAAAGAAATGGGATGGAGGGCATAGTGGTTGGGATTGAGGGCAATAGAGGGAGGTTGAGCTGTGGAACTGTTGGAATGGTTGGGATGCTGCTGGGAAGTGGAGGCAAAGTGGTAGGCAAAGATGGTATTGTAGGCAATGGGGGAACATTGGCCTGAGGCAGAGTTGGAAGTGAAGGCAAAGGTGGCAATGTTGGTTTAGGCAAATTTGGTCCAGTACTTGTTTGCATAAGATGACGAGCTGCTAGGCTCATGCTCATGCTTGACATGGTCAGAGCAAGAAGGAAGAAAGCTGTGATGAATGCTTTGCTTGAGGCCATTGCAAGAATGAAGAAGAATAAGAATTTCCAAATATGAAAATGGTATGTATTTGCTTTGAGAATTGGATGAGATGCTGAAGGATAGTGCTTCGTCTTATATAGAGCTAGAGACTAGAGAGTCATTGGTTGGTTTCAGTTCAACTTTGTTTGGAGAACCAAATACCATATTTTTGTTAGTTCACCTATCTCCTGTATTTGAATAAATCATTTTATTATATATTTTGGACTAATAAGGTAGTTGGCTATTGTTGAGTTATAGCCTCCAATATTCAAATGTGAGGCTTACTTTGTGGTAACAACGATAGTTATTCCTTTTTTTAAAAAAATATTTTTACTTGTTTTTGTTAATTATTGGGGAGAATTGGGATTGGAAAACAGAAATTAAAATACCAAGAGTTGGTTTATCTAACTCAGTTCATCTGATTCTCAGCTACCAGACGTCACCATTTGCAGCCAATGGCGTTTCATAGTTACACTCACACATTAGGCCAACGAGTATTACTACCATTTCAGGCTTTGACCAATCACCCAAAAAGTCCATTTGACCACCATATAATAGGTGATTATTTTATTAATATTCTTTAGTACACAGAATATGCTCCTTTTTCCTTACAGAGCTTCAAATACACGGTACGTACATTCCCTCGCATGAAAAAATAAAAACTGCATGCATATGAGATAGTCTTAAAGACAGTAGTAGTCTATCAACCCAGTGGAAGAATTAAAATGATGTAAAGTTTATTCGTTACTATTTTTAATGTTTTGAACGGATATTTCACATTTGGTATTGTTACTACTTACCACTACTATTTGAGAGCCTGAGAATGAGGAATCCCCATGTATCCAAAATGGTTTGAGCCTCCCAACTTATTTATCTGCCAATTTATATATTTCTTTATCTCTATATTTATATTTATTTATACAGATAGTTAAATCAACTTAAGTTTAACAATATAGTTATTAATTATTTAAGAAGTTAATTGGAATATGTTGATACCATATACCATATAAGATGTTTTATATGTTAAACTAATTATAAATATCTATATTATTGTTAAAAAATATTATTTTTTATAATAATTATTTTAATAAACATACTTAAAGTATTACTTAATTAGTTAATGTAAAACAAAAATATGCTTAAAAAGTTGCAGTGTATTAATATATATATATATATATATATATATATATATATATATATATATATATATATATTTGTGTGTGTTGGTTAGTGTGTGTCATCTAGTAAAAATTCTACTAAAGATAAAGATAAGGATTGGATGTAGACCAAAATTAAAGAATGAATTAATATAAAAATGTTTGTGAGTAACATTCTTTCTTTCTTGTCATTTGTTTACATTTAAGTTTGATAATGCATAAAAATAAGTTTTCTATTTTAAAGAAACTTGAATTTAAACTCAATTTGATTTATAGTTTAATATAGAAGGTTTCAAATAAATTTAAAAGTGATTTCTCAGTTCAGAAATAGTGCTAAAAAATAGACTAGTGCTACAAAAGTTGTATTTTTTAAAACAAGCTTCTCAACATTAAAATACATTCTGATTATTATACTTTCTTCTCTTAAAATGAGAGAAAGCATTTCCTTACTCCTAACTAATTAACTTTATAGTTTAGATTGTCAAGAAACAACTTGAGCATTAAAAGCCAAAAGATATTCTTTACTTTGTGCAGATCAGTATTCAACCCTTTTACAGTCATCGACCTTCTAATTTACTTCAAAGCGATCATTCATAACCATTGATAAAGGATTCCTAAAAAAGTTAAGGATTAGTACGCAATCTTTTAAAAATTTCAAAATTGAAATAATTAAGTCTTATACACATGCAAGGTAGTAATCAAGAATGAAAAAAAATAGAGAGAGCTTATTTTCTTTCTTTTATCAATTGAGAGTCATTTGAAATGAAAGTTTCATGCACGTTCTCAGAGACTATGGATCCTTTTTTTGACTTTGACTCTCTCACTCTAGTGGGTGCCTTTGATTTTATTATTGGAAAGTAGCTAGTTTAGCTCCATTCACTTGAGTTTTTCAATATTCCTTTTTATTAATGAAGTAAAAGATCAGTAAATAAAACCTGAAAGTCAACTTGAAGTAAGCAATTTAAGACTTTAAATAGAAGATAACTTGAATACCATTATTCAAACAAATTTTACATGAATAAATTTCCTCTTAATAAAAGTTTATTATATTAATACTTTTAATTAAGGCATTTATCCGAATGTGTTCTAAGTATCCATATCATTTATATTTTGTCAAATTATGTTACCCTTTGAATAGAAATAACTCGATAGGAGGCTTAGCAACTTAGGAAAGCAAAGTGTATAAATTTATATAATTAAGGAACATGGATTATTTATTATATATAGCGTATATCCTATAACAATAGATGATCCCCAAGTACATGAAGTAAGGAGGAGGAAGAAAAAACAATAATCCTATCCATACAATACAAGATGGAAGAACAAAGGAAAATGAAAGATTACTATAAATATTCCCCGGCAATAAATGGACAACGTACAATATATATCACCATCACATGTATAACATAAAAACAACACGAAATGCAGCCAACGATCACTGAAAGCCAGAACCAAACTCCAAGGATACGAGTGCCTATGTATCCAATAAGCAGAGTAGCTTCATTTAGGGAGTGGTGGCTGAAGGTGGTGGGGAGAAGAAGGGGAAGGAAGGAATAGTGGTTGGGACTGTGGGGAAGTTTGGAAGTAAAGTGGCAGCAAGTGGTGGAAGAGTGACCTGTGGAACAGTTGGAATGGTTGGAAGAGATGGGATTGTAGGCAAAGGTGGAACATTGCCCTGAGGCAGTGTTGGAAGTGAAGGCAAAGGTGGCAATGTTGGTTTTGGCAAAGGCAAATTTGGTGCAGTACTTGTTTGCATAAGATGGCGAGCTGCTAGGCCAAAATCCATGCATGAGAAGGAAATAGCAATGAAAAAAGCCAAGATGAAGCAGCTGTTGGAGGCCATGGCAAAAGACTTAATGAATTTGCTTTGTGATAACTGATAAGTGATAGATAGTATGCAAAGGGACTTTTGATTTGAGCTTAATTGTGTGCAAATTCCAGATGCTAGTGGCAGGCCTTTTATACAAAATGACTGCTACCCTTTGTGGCTAAGTCCCTTTGAGTTTTCTTTATGGTTGCTAACCTTCCTTAGACTGTTCAATACGTTGTTGGACTACCTTGTTGGTAGTGGTTGGATAGTTTAATCTTGGGGATTCAAAGGTAGGACATCCAACTTTATTTTCTTTAGAATAATTTATAATAAGAGAGGAAAAGTAGATTTTTGCTTGTGGGTTTACAATGTGTTTGGTATTCCAACGGTGAGTATAGAACAAGGAAAAGAAAAGAAGGAATAGTGGAATTTGTTTATTGAGTTATGAGTTGATATTATTAATGTCTAAATACTTTTTTGTTCTTAAAATTTTCATAATGTTATTATATTATATTAATTAATTTATGAGTCTCCAAGTATTTAAATTCACGACTTCACTTAATAATTTTTTTAAGAAAATAAATTATAGTCGTGTTTTATTTTATGACTTCACTTAATAAATACATAAAAACTAACATAAGTCGTGACAATCAACTTCCCTTAAAAAAAAATCATGACAATGAACCCGACTTCTATAAAGGAAACAAAACAAACTAGGTGACTAATGCTAGTCATCTGAAGGAAAAAAAACTCTTGGATCTAGAGTCATGAAAAAGAGAACAAGAAATTATCTCTTAATTATTTTTTATGTGTGTTTAAAACATCCATTTTATTTTGATTTAGAGTCATGTATTTTTTTTACCTTAAATCTTAATTCATCATTTATAGTTATATAGTCTAGATTTAATCCTTCATTCTCGTATAAATATTTCCTCTGGTAAAATATGTCATATATATATATATATATATATATATATATAAAAGGACTAAAAATAAAATAAAAATAACAATTGAAATTTAAAAAATACTATTCATAAGAAACAAACAATATATTTAAATCTTTATACAAATAACATTCCTATGAATTATACTGTAGCAGTTTATTCAGCATCAATATAATCTTATCTTATTTGAGATAAGCATTATTGTTTAAATTCCATTACCAACGGTTTAAATATCTTAAGATCAAATGCAATCTTCTCAATATACTTACTATTCATTGGAAGAAATAAACATCTGTCCTGAAAAGTCATGCTTTTTGAACCTGAGATGTAACCTTTAAAGGTTTTGGTTGGGCCCAGAAAAAAAAAAAGGTTATGTTAATATGTAAAAATTTGTGCTTTTTCTAGGAAAAACATTGACATCAGAAACAACTTGTCTTATGTATGGCAGATTCTTAAAATTCAGGAATTAAAATCATTCACCATCTTGCTTTTCAGAGAAGCGACCTATGGTCCTATGCTGGGGAGGCTGAAATTGCTAGAACGCTTTGATTACAACGCATGTGTTATCCTACATATGGAGCCTGAATTGCTCTTTGGCTGGAACTTTGAAGTGTAAATGCTACTTTTGAAGTAATATCAAATTAATTAGCCCTTGAAAGATAAAAGTGATGGCATTAGTTAAGGACCAATTTGATATACCCAATAAATGGAGGACCAATTTGATGTGTAGTATATCTTTGGAGGATTGATAGAGACATTTAATTTTTAGTTGGAATTTGGAAAGAACAATGACAGCTACAGGCCATGAGGACAATTGATATTTGATAATTCCTGCATGGTCTGTAGATGATGAATGAATCCTACTAAAGAGAAAAGACATGGAGATAAAAAAAGAAATATATGCCATAGCTTAATTAGGTCATATTGAAAGAAACTTCTGCCTCCATGATCACAGTATTCAGAAATTCAAAAAGTTATTGAACTAGAAGATGAAAAGTTGATACATTACAGATCAAAATAAATAATATGCTGAAGTCCAACTGACTGAAACAACATATAAACTGAACATAACATTTAACTGAATGACACATCAGGTACAAATTAAACCCCAACAGAACCACCCTGAAATAGCAACAGCAAATTATAAAAAATACATTTTAGCAAGTGACTAGAGCAAAATAAGTAGTAGTGACTGGATAGATCATAGGTACTCAAGGGATTATGGCGTTATTAACTATTAGGTTGGGAATTGGCACTGGTACTTTAGGGAGTTCAGGAATTGGTACTTTAGGTACTTCAGGAATTGGTAGGTCAGGCACAGTAACGGGAGGGACTGAAACAGGCAACTCTTCCTTTGGCAGTAATGGCAGAGTAGGAAGAGGAACAGTAGGTATATAAACTTTGGAAGGCAATAAGGCTGATTTTGGCAGGGTACGTGCCTCTGCAACCCTTGAGTCAATGATCATGATGAATGAAAATGTTACAAGCACAAGTGCTAAAATGAATGACAATCTGCTAGAACCCATTATTGGAGCTAGCAAATGAATGACTAAGAGCTTTCTTAATTAATCAATATTCTATGCAAGATATGCTTTGAGGTAGTGTAGTGGCCTTGATATGTTGTATGTGGGCTTTTATAGACGAGGTAAGTTTGTCCCCTTATGGATAACTTGTGGCTTTTGTACAAGTTTATCATGATAGTATTTTCAACTCGGATAGAGCCACATGCACATCAGCCTAGCCATCAGGTTCAATTCTCTACTATACACTGCTAGCTAGATTCCTTAGATATATTTATTTATTTTCAATTATATATGTCATAAAAATATGTTAATTATTTCAAGAAATTTCATGTTTTCCATGAAAATAATTGGTACAGTTTACTAAATTTTATGAAACTATAGTGCAACAGGTGTAAAATTGATTCTTATCATTCCTAATAATCACATCATTGCAGTTTACCGTCTGCCATCACAAAACCTTGATTAAAATGCATACAATACAATGTGCTACATCTGGAACTTCAACTGATCTTTAGTTTTAAATAATATAGAGAAATGCAATACAAGCTTATGTATGCTTAGATAATTCCTGTGTGGTGCATCGACAATGAACGAATCCTACAAGTATTTCTATTGTTTTCGGGGTTTATGAGAGTAGGAAAAAGTGATGTCCAGAGAAGCTTAAAATATTTTATTGAGACAGCTCTATATACAGAGCACTAAGCATAACAGATACATCCCTTGTTTCTAGGCATAACAGGATAATTTTATTTAAAAAACAGAATCATATCTCCTAATATTTGAAATGTAAACAACAACATATTAAACTCCTAAAAACAAGGAAAGAGGTTGCAGCTGTTATGGGCACATTTTCCTATTTGAAGAGAAAATAGATGAAGAAACGTATGTATACCATTGCCATATATTAATTTGGCTACATTGAAGGAATTTCTGTATTCATAAATACAGTATTCAGAATTTCAAGATTTTACTGGACTGGAAGATATGAAAATCTGATGTAGGAATACAATCAATACACTGCAAAAAAATTTACTCGAACAACCTTAAAACTGAGACAGTATTGTGTAATTTAATATTATACACTAAGTACAAATTAATCTCAATAGAGCCATCCTATAATGGCAACAACAAATTATAAATAGTAAACGCATTAGACAGTACAAGGTATTATAGCAAAGAACTAGTTTAAGGAATGGTTGCTGGTTGTGACTTAGGATTTTCAGGAACTTGGGCTTTGTAAGGTTTTTCGTTTGGAATGCTCTATAATCAGCTTTGTGACATGTTTGGTTACTCTCAAAAGTATGTTTGGACATTAAAATTTTGCATAGAAACTCAGTTTTATAGAAGCGAGACTTGAGTTGCTTTTCGCAAGCTCGGTTTGTACCTTAAGTTTAAGTGTTCAATTTTTAATCCAAACATTCACTTGGGTACTTTGGAATTACAAGTAGTGGAGGCAACTCCAGTTTGGAAAATTTGGCACTTGTGACAGTGGAGATGTTGATTGTAGTAGGATACCTGCCTCTGCAAACCTTGTCTGACCAATCATTGTTGAAAAAGTTAGAAGCAGAAAACACCATCTTTCAAACTTGTAAATTTTCCTGTTCACGTATGGACCAAATATTGATCAAGCAATCTAATCTTGGAGAAAATTCTGTTTTCAATTGAATTAGGAACCTGTTTTCCTCCTTTACATGATTTCTTGTGCCACTATATAGCAAAAACTCACATAAATATTTTTAGGATCTAACATTCTGTCATGACCAGATATTGATTAACATAATTAAATAAATAATAATAGAGTAAATTACATTAACTCAATAAAGGTTTCTTGAGATTACACAAGTTTTATGAATCAAGTTATATCTTAAATTCCAAGAGAGTATACATTTGTATTGATTCTAAGCCTTGGTCTCACTAAAACAATCGTCAAGAATAGCATTAGAAAGTAAATGTTTTCACTTTTCACTGATAGCTTCAGAATTACATCTCTGCTCAGATTTATAACTCATTCTAACTACCTATCTGATAAATACAGATAAGATATTTGATCTTAGCTTATTGGAATAAAATAGATAACAACTATGCTCCTCTCTTATCAAATCTGATAAATACAGATCAGATAAAATTGAAAAAGTTACAACGTATCTCTTATCATTCTGTTATTTCTGTTGCACAATCAAATAAGTTTCTATTCTCTGTTAAATAGTGTTTATATATATACTACTTACCAGTTACTAATATTTTCAACAAAGCCAATACGAAAGATCATATAACACCAGTGATACCATGCAAGATTACCTTTTCTAAGAGAGTTTGTAGTTTTGACAAATGAAAATTAGCATATATGCAATCAACTAAGCAGTAGCGGCAACTTTCTTAACACTGCATTTTCATCACTCTGTTTTATCAGATAAAGAGCCTTAATGGAAGCACCTGAAGACAAATTCCTGCTATTAACACGATCCTCTTTCATGCCAACGAAATAGCACAAATTCTTCATCCACCATCTCATTGAAACACATCACATATCACATATCCATCACATAAAATTAGCAGAATAACAAAAATGGAAATACAAGAAAATCAATTTGTTATGTAATTTTACAACCAGAAAAGTGACTAAATTTAGATGATTAGATTGTATTACTACTAATATGTCCGACATCCATGTCTATATCCAATACCAAACATGCCCATGTGCTGATGTGCAGCAGTCGACAGATGCATGTTCTATTAGCCTACAATGATAACAGAATTATTAAAGAATCATGCAATAGGATATAAAACAGCTATAACCCTGAAATTCAATCATTAAGATGTGACATTTTTTTATGGTTCAAGAGGTGTGCGCACAAAATTATAGAATTCACCACGTCAGAATAAACACAAAGCTAAGAATGAGAAAGAGATAGAATAAATTATTAAATTGAGAAGCTTCATATTAGCATTGCAAGACTGCATGTAACATCTTTTTTCCGTCATACAGAATAAGATATACTCCTAGCCGATGATCCATTCACCATATGCTACTATCCAAAAAGGCTTTCCCAAATAAGCAATGAACACAATGGGGTAGGTTCAGCTTCAGGCCCAAGTTGTACTTAAGCATACAACCCAAATAAATTAAAATAAAAAAGAGCGTCTGTACCCAAAAGTTATGAAGAGAGAGTACTCATGTTATGTGATTGTTACTAGGTTTGGATATTTGTAAGAAGAAACTGAAACTAGGCAAGTCTTCAAGGCTTATTATCTATTTGGTTTCTGTCTGTAGCTTTCACATTCATTTGGCAATGAATTATGCAGAAACTTCAGATGTTCTGAGAGGTTGGTTACCTTATTTGTATAAGAAATTCTTTGCATGATGATGTTCGGAACGGTTACCTTATGATCTATAAGAATTACTTTCACATTCATCTTTAATTACTTTGCATAAGAATTTTTAATCCAAATGAATGATGATGTTCTGATTATGTTGAAAAAACATGCTCTTATGACCAAATTTTAATCCAAATTTTAGAGGAAGAACCCTAATTTCGCAAATAAGAATTTTTCAGGTAATTCAGAACGGTTAGTAACCACACCATTCCTTCAAATAATGTTTTACGTATTGGACCGCTTATCAAACCGGTCAAGCTACCGAATTAATGGATCATTGGTCAAATTGAAGTCTCATTGATCGAACAGATTTTACCTAACATATATCAAAAAAATAATATAATTAACATAATTTAATCATTCACTACTTTAAATTTCAAATGATAATCATTATAAACTACCTAATATCCAAAATAACAACTAATATTTATGTCAATACAAGTTCGTAAATAAGTTCCAAACACAAATAAATATACAATGTCTTAAAAATAAAAATAAGTTCACAAAAAAAAACTCAGAAAAAATTCATAATTTTTATATATAAAAAAGACACACGGTTGAACCAAAAACTCATTGCGGTTCAACTATAAAGACTCACTCTGATTGAATCAAAGACATTCCTAATTCAACCCAGATCACACCGATTTTGATGTATTTGCAATCCTTACCAAGTTACCATGAACCGAACCAATATGATCACGGAATTCCAATTGGACCAGCCGGTCCAGTCCAATTCTTAAAACACTGCCTTCAAATGAGAAATGGTGGATTGCTGGGAAAAAGTCGTGTTGATTATGGGGTGAAAAAGTATGGACAACATTTGAGTGGAAATCATAAAAAAGACATAGATAGCTCCCTTTCCAACAAAAAGGAGGGGGGGAAATCCTACCTGCTGCATCAGCAGTGTATAAATGAATGAAAAAAAAAAAAAAAACCATCAAAGCCCGGAGTACATTATGACCTTAACGTTTTTTCACATAGCAATAATACAACATACACCTGAAATGATAGGGGGTTATTCAACTCGATCGATTTAAACATCTTATAGATCCTACAAAAATACATAACTCAGCCTATGCTTTTAAAGTCCTACGAATTTTTGAAAAAAACAACACGATGAACACAGGAAAATATAAGTACAAACTTCAACACCAAAATATTTTGTTTTTGGCAGCAATTTTGCCATTTTCCTCCAATTTGGTTCCCCGGTAATCCAATGTCCACTTCTCAAATGAACAATCGGTAAAGTCGTAGTAACCACCATGAATAGAGAGTTCTCCATTTGCCACCTTTTCTTCTATCCAGGGGTAAGTAAGTAGATTTAACAAGGAATGGTTAATTGATTCCTGTACAGAAAACACTTGAAGCATTAGAACTTGAAAGTATTCAACATATTCAAACTTTTTATGGATTAACATTTGCATGACTAGTTGGATTGCATCAATTAATGAGAAGCAGAAACTGATAGCAATGAAGAAATTCAATGAAAACCATGAGACAGAATTCAAAAGGATATACTCATTTTGTTTCAAGGGATGCAGATCCTATTTTCACAAGGGCAAAATAAGATGTGTTTGAATTCTCAAGATGAACTCAGGTTAAGGAGTTTAGGACTATCAGAAAATAGGGGAGGGTTTGTTTCAACAAAGTTATGAGATTCATCAAGGCAGTAATCTAGACCGATTAAGATTTTATTCCTATAAAGCTTTGAAACCCAATATAGGAGTCAACATACGCCTCCAAGTTGGCAATCCCCAATTTTCCAAAACAATCAAGTATTTTTAGCTACAAAAATCCAAAACAGAGGAGAAGGTTTAAGAAAATGCAAAAGCAATGGAAAACATTAAAAAAATATATATTCATCAAAATCTGCTTGTGCAGATTGACTAGCAAAGTCTGTAGCAGGTTCAGAATACACTTTCTTTACTTAGGATATATGTCCCCCTCTGTAACATCCTCTTCTTCTAACTGATGCTACGGGTGTAATTAGGCTTAGATTTTAGTTTGCTATTACTTTTCTGAATGATAAAAAAACATTCACCAAAATCGCATTAGGAGAAACTGAAGATAAGTCTTCAAGATTACTTCTGTCAAAATACTAGTGCCTACCCTTCCCACCCCCACCCCCACCCCCTTTCCCTGCCAAGTGTCAAATATCATAAGCCATTATGCACTATTTGGGGACAGTGTATAAACTATTTGAAATTTCAACAGCCAAATCACACATTAAAATCTAAGAACAAAAATAAATCACCTTCTCACAATGCTTGCACTGCTCATCAAAGCTGAGGTTAGAAGCAGCAGCCTTGGCTTTTTTTCTTGCATTCTTCCCAGCAATGACCCAACTTTTTATAAAACTACAAGGGAAAAAATATATTTTTTCAAGTTAGAAATGTATGTCACATTTTAATCAAAGAAAGCAAAAGGACAACCAACATGTAGAATTAAACACCTTTTTTCAACATCATCATCTTGCATACCCATCAGGGCACGTATACCACCACAGCAGCTGTGGCCAATGACTAAGATGTTCTCAACCTGTAATGAAAATATTTTGTGTCTCCTTAAAAATGAGTACAAATCTTACAGTTTTAGGACCAATAATATAGAGAGCTATTAGAATCTCATGCAATCAAATATTCCATGGATATTTCTTGGGAGTCTTAAGTATTAGAAGCTACTTCAGCATGTCTTATAATGATATGTTATGAGTTGACCTCACTAGTGCCCAAGCTCAATAAGTGTTTTGCAATCAACCTAACAAAAATGCTATGAAAAAAATAAAATAAAATAAACTCATATTCCTCCCGCTTCATTTCCAATATCCAATCTTCAAATTCAAACTTTTCATAGAAGTTTAGTTATCATAAGATCAGTCATGATTTTAACCAAATCATTTTATACTTCAAATAACTACATAATCACCCAAAAGAAATTGTGAATAAGTAAATAAGTGATGGATAAATGAATATTTAAAGCATTATAAGTTTCCAAATCAAGAAAGTAAATCCTGTCTTCCACTTCTTAAGTAAAAAAATGCTTACCAGAAGGGAGTTCACCGCAAATTCAAGAGCCGCATTCGTTTCTGTGGGTCCACTCTGTATCAGGAAAAAGGAAATAGAAGAAGCAAATAAGGTATCTCTTTCTTTCAGGCTTTAAACAATGATAATTATCTCATAAACACAAACAACCAAATCACTAGCAGTGAGACTTATACCTCAAAGGTAGGAACCAAATTAGCAACATTGCGAATCATGAATGCTTCTCCTGGTTGAAATCCCAAAACATTAGAAGGGCATACCCTAGAATCTGCACAAGCAATAACCATGAACTGTTCTGGGAATTGTTAGTAAAGAATACTTATTTGCTAATGCTTCAGTAGACAACTTGAAGAAATGAACTGAAGGGAATAAGAAACAAACCATAAATGAAAAATTAATAAACAACAAAGGGCTTGGCCAAAAGGGTGGGTAGGTAACAGAGACAAAGATAGAGAACAGTTACCTTTGGTGTTTGAACCTTTGCAAGATTTTCAAAATGTTCAATATTTTTCCTGCCAGAAAACAAAGTCAGCATTAAATAAGTTTTTCCCTAAATTAGGCATCAGAAATGAACATCTATGACATGGGTTTTTCTGAAGCTTACAGGTATTTATTCTTTTTAAAACTTAAAAACCTATCTTTCAGGTCATTAAATATATCACACCCATCTTCAGCATCAGCTAAAGTCTTTAGCTTGTTGTTATTAAGTTTCTCTGTAAATCCCGGAGGCCCCATTGAAGCCTTTAAAGTGAAACCTTGATTTCTCCTGCAAACATTAGAGCAAGTTATAGAAGCCTCGTGAGGGGGAAAAAATAAATAAAGGAGCCTCCAATGGGTTTCGTCACAATAAGAATAATTCAAATAATTAACTGTTCTGAATTCTAAGAATTAGCAGCAGAAACTGTAATCTAGCTAGACAAATATTCAAATCAGGGTCCATACATA
Organism: Glycine soja; assembly: GCF_004193775.1. Classification (NCBI taxonomy): domain Eukaryota; kingdom Viridiplantae; phylum Streptophyta; class Magnoliopsida; order Fabales; family Fabaceae; genus Glycine; species Glycine soja. Next base: position 43,869,814 of record NC_041012.1, on the reverse strand, counting down.
CAAATTACAAAGAAAGAAAATTACAGCTGCAGACTTATTTATAGAATAGGTACTTTGGAGTTATCAAACAAGGGAAGATTGCAATATCAATATGCAATTAAGCATTATGAATCTGCAAATCTGCAACCCAAATCAGCTAGGGATCAGAATTCAGAACCCTCAGTTTCCTCCCTTAAATACGCCTTTTCCTCAATAATTAGGGGAGATTCAAGGTTTATAACCATTTTCATTTATCTTTGTTACATCAATATTTATAAATTAACTGCGAAACTTAGAAACAAAGTAAAGATTGGAACTTTGAAGTTTTCAGATAATTACACTAGCTAGGAACGAACACCCCAGACATGAAAATTAACGTAAGATCAGACAGTAAGCGAATCCAACACGATTGAAGCAAGGTAAGCAGAGAAAGATAGGCACCAACCTTAAAGCCGTGAAAATTCCGAAATGGGTTTGCTCAAAGTTCCCTTTTTTCAGCGCGGCAGGACCAAAGATCTGTTTCACTATAATAATTAGCTCATTCACAAATACAAAAACAAAAAATGGGCACGTAAGAGATAAATAAAGAATGTGACTTGTGAAAACATGAAAATAAATACCGTTGATGTGGCAGATTTGGAAGCGAAGGGATCAGAAGAAAGAGAGAATGGTGCAGGAGCTGCCATTGGAGAACTCAAACACAAATAAAAGTTGTGAAGTGAGAAAAAGAGGCATTGTTTGGTTTTTTGGAATTAAAAAGATTATTAGTTGGTGGGTAAGTTGGTTAGAGTCATGAGAGAGCGTGTGTGTGTCTCCAAGAAAGACGGAGAAACCAAGGTGCTTAAATAAAAATAAAGGTGGCAACAAAAAGGTTATTCCTTTGAACCTCCACCACCAGTTGCCCATGACATGATACTGTCAAACTGTGCTTTTGACTTTGTGACTTCACATAATTCACAATTCCGTGAAGAGGAAGAGGACCAAGTAAATCTGGGGAAGGTTCTGGAATACAAACATATGTACGGTTAAAATGAAAATTCCACAAAAGGAAATGCTGCCTCACAGATAGATAAAGGCATAAAGATATAAGGGTTTGATCATATCAGATCAATAATACACCCTATTACTGCTGTCAATATTATTATTATTTATTTATTAATCTGTTAATTTTAATTGACTTTTAAATTTTATTTTTTAAAAATAATTTCTAGGTTAAGTAATTAATTAATGCTAATGTACTATATGCCCCTAATGCTAGAGAATTTGAATAATTATTATGTTTAACATGTAGATCAATTGGTAAGGAGCGCAATTGTTGTTTCTTATTCTTAATTAGTAATATCAAGTTTAAATTTGTGTAGACCAATCGGTATGGAAAGGTATTGATGTTATTTGTTCTTAATTAGTAATATCAAGTTTAAATTTGGATATACAATTAAATATTTAAAGTGAAATTTATTGTGCATAGTAATCCTATAAAATTTCAAAACTATCTTCCATAAAAGATAACCTGATGATGAGGACCAAAAGAAAAAGAATTTGGATAATTTAAATGAAGTCATAAATAATAAATTCAATATTTATTACAGTTATTTATCAAAAAAAATGCACGAAATTTTATATAAAAAAATGCAGGACTAGTCACTGTAATTTGTATAACAATAATTTTAAAAAAAAATGATGAACATCAAAATCAATGAAAAAACAATTAAAAGACTAATGAAATGAATAAAAATATATTTGTCTTATCATCGAAGCACTATACTTGGATGGTGTACCATTGAGATTCTTTCGGAAAGGCAAATTTGACTAAACGGGAATTAAAACTTTAGAAGTTCTCTAGAGTTTATATCCAGCAAGTCCATCCATCTTGGATGATATACGGTAAGATTTTTCACTTAAATAATATAAAAAATATTTATTCAAATAATTTAGACCAATGATATAAAATATTATTTATCATAAGAAGTCGGTCACATCCAAATTATTTCTCACCTGTCTATTTTTTTTTTTAAACCGATTTTATAACATTGTTTTATTTTTATTTTTTTATAAATCACCTTACAATATCGGTTTTTGGAGAATTGATTTTTTTAACTAAGTTGAGAAAGTGAACTAATTTTTATTTATCTTATTTATTTCTTTTAATTTTTTATTATTTAAATTGTTTTCTATTTTTTTTCTTCCTATTTTTTGGAAATTATTTTTTTTTTCAACTTTTAGTTTACTAATATATATATATATATATAAAGAATATAATTTATCTAGAAGACCATTTAAGAAAAATGTATATATTTAATTACTCGATATAAATATAATTTGTATGGGATGGTGGCCAATGATGGAGCACATGGCCACCAATCATGTTGATTCGATTAATTGGATACTCAAGAAATTTGTCAATAGGTACGCTGGTAAAATCAACATATTTAAGGTATAATGCATTGTTCAATAAAAGAGAGAGAAGTCGCAATCATGCTTACATCCGACCAAGTTTATATGTAAATACTAAACAAGGTCATCGAAGATGCACAGAAAAAGGCAAATGCTCACACTGTTCTTGAGTTTGATTAATGCAACACACACTTCTTAATCCAAGAGACAATAAATCCTAGAAAGGTTCAGTTTGCTGGAGATTTCACAGTCAAGCTGGATGAAAGGTAATGTGACTATAGCAAAATTCCAGAAATTGCACATGTCTTGTGTAACAATCGTGCCTTTTGCCTTTTCTTTTAAATAAAAATAAATAAATAAGAAAAAGAATTAAGTCATCAGTTTCTTCACTATAAAAGAATTTTTAACCTTAAGCAACTTTAGAAAACATTTATATTCTTTTTTCTCTAACTCTCAAGAACCCTAACAGAACAATATGAGAATGAGCTCTAGAGAGCACCAGAAACGCCACCATTACTAATGGAGAATGCTTGAGCGACTACATCGAGGTAATTGATGAGTTACTTGTGCTTAGAGATTAAAATAAACATGTGTAGGGATCCCTAGAGGATTAATTTTGAGTTGTTTCTTTTTTTTGAAATTAAATTTTGCTTTTTTCCTAAATTTGTTGCTTGTCACTGATATTAAATTTCACTCGTGCAAATTTGATTTATTTACATATATTTCAAGCTTTATTTCACATAAATCATTTACATGTTTCAAGTTTTGATTTCAATTTTGAATTATATAATAATAATCATATATATATGGAGCTATACGGTTTTTTTTATATACACATTAATTGTCATTACGACCTATTGCATTGGTTTCAATTTCAAAACCCAAGTGAATTGCCAAACCTTAAATTGATTTTTCGTATGAATAACTCTTATGGCCTGATATTACATGTAATTGTATTGTGATGTATTATATATATTTTCTACATGTAAATATATTTATAAACTTTGAAATTAGATATATTTTATTATTATAATACATGCTTACTTATTAGTTAAATATTTTTGTAGTTAGTTAATCGAGACTTAAAGGATGCATATCAGTATTTTATACTTACTATTTTGATTTGGTTAGTGCATATAAACTACCTAGAATTTATATTGTTATTAATTAATTGACATTGAAGATGTTATAGTGTTGTTTTGATATAATTTTAAAAATTATTCGAGTTTATGTGTATGTATATAGGTTGTGTCTTATAAACATTATTATGAATGTATAACATGATATATGAGTATAATTGAAGTATTCGATGAATTGTGAGTTCATGTGTAATGAGTTTTGGTGATGGTTTTCACCGTGGGAATCCGACAAGTTTAACCATTAGAGGCGCGATGAGTTAAAATAATTTTGAAAATAATTGAGATTTTGAAAAAATTGAGTAATTGTGTATATTGCATAATTTATAGGTAGAGTATGTGTGTTAAAATATTTTATGGGTTGGATCTGAATCAGGGGGAAAAAATCCTAATGAACTTCTTGGAGTCTAAGCCTTGGGGTAAATATTTGGTTTGAGTGTTCCTTTAAGTCTGTATGGATCCCACATGATTGGAGCATTTTCGCAAAACAGACTAACTCTGACTGGTGATTTCACTTAGTGAGGGTGACCTAATTTACCCATTGTGAGACATGTCTTGTCATATACTTTTATGCGTCCGATAAGGTTTTTTACTGAAAATGGTACCACATTACATGTAGGCTTGAGTCCCGTGTATATGTTGCATAACGTTTGTGTTTAACTTCCATTGAGTTAACGACTGAGATTTTTGTATTATTTTCTGGAGTGTGTGAACTTGAATACGTGTGAATAATGTGTGTGATTTTGTGTAATGAGATTGTTTATCTAAATTCAACTCTAAGTATTATATGTTTTGCATGCTCTGGTGTTTTATTATATACGAATGTGATAACTCACTCTCGGTGTGTGTTTGTGTTTGGGCTGAGGTGAGCTATCATATGATGAGTTTCATGTTATAGATGGAGAGGTTTAGCCCATACCAGAAAAAATGCTCTGATAATTGTGACCTTGAGGCATAGAGTTTAATTTCATATATTATAATTTCATGAAAAATAAAGTTGTTTTTATGATTTCAACTTTAGTGTGACTTCTTTTCATTTAGAATGAGTGACTTTGTTTTGAGCCAAAATAATTTTATCATTTGTTTGAATTATGATTTCACTAAGTGAATGTGAATATTTTATCCTTGTGAAATGCTTTTATTTAAATGTGTTTTAAAAATTTTAATTAATTAAGCATTATTATTTCTTTTATTATTAGTATATATGTGTGTGGAGTAGAGGGTGTCACACCTTGTTCTCATGGTGTTGCTACTTGTAAATATTTACCATGAGTACATGAACTACATACATCTTGTGTATAGGTTAAAAAATGTCTCAAACATATCTAAAGAATTTTTTGGAGAATTGCATAACGAAACGTATTAATCATCGTATCACGAGCCAATGATCTACCTTGACCCAGACAAGAACATAAATTCTAAGGATCATCCTCTTTTCTCATATCCACACCAAAATAAATATCGAAAAATCAGATCAACCAAAGTGATGTTCAAATTCAAAAGACTGCTTATATTAAGAAATTAATTATTGGGAAATCAATTTCATAACATCAAAAGTAATTTTTTGTTTGCATTATTTATGTAAATAATTATTTTTATTATTATTTACGTGAAAAATCTCTATACGGTAATGATATATATGAATTGAAAATAACGGACTAAAAAGTTCAATTTTTTTAGGGTTGAATATATAAATTTTTGTATGTAAATAAACAGTTTTTCCTATTATATTCTTTTTTACACTGACCCAAATAAATAAATAAATAAGCGAGATTACATTTTTATTTGTTTATTTGGATCAATACATCTCAATTGCATCCTTCTTCTCTTTCGTTTTTGTTTGCTCCTTTGTTTTTTATTTTATTCTTTCTTCATCTAAACAGAGCAAAAGACGACGAGAAAAAAGCAGGGAAAATTCGAAAGCCTTGAGAATTAAGAATCTTTGCCTTTGTTTGTTGTGTAGCTGTCAAATTTGGTTCGTGCTACACGTGTTAAATGATGACCCTAAAGTCAAGTCAAGTGTTGCAAAAGAGGCCCTGAATAGAATAAGACAGTTGAGGCAAATATTCAAAGCCAGGAACAACCAGCTTTGTTGTAGCTCACTAGTCATCAGGATTGCGTACGGTTAAAGTGACTTATTCCGGCAGTTTTGATGAGTTACAATTTCAGCAAAAACAAAAAATGAAAAGTTAGAGTGTTAGACAATTCCGGCAGTTTATTCTCTAGTATTTACATTATATAAATATTTATATAATTGTTTTAAAAAATATTTTCAAAATAGTTTATAATATGTTTGTAAATTATTTACAACTTTACGGTATAAATCATAAATATCCTCCAAAAACAATTCAAGAATTTAATAAAATCACTGTATATTAACAAATTTGTTCTTTTAAATATTTAACATAATTATACATTTAAAATTTAAAATCAATACATTAATTAAAGTAAAATAACTCATACAAATTGGTTCATATATTATATAGCAAATATTAATAATTATTATTTCTTTCATTTGTAACGTATATAACTAACATTTACCTAAGAAAATTTATACACAAATTATACAAATCAAACATAATTTTTTTAATTAAATATATCATTTATCCACATGTGAACCAAACTTACCTTACACTGAGTGACATGCATGTTGTGAGCAAAGAAGGCAATTGTCCCCACAGATTAATTTATTTTACTTGAATATATTTAATAAATATATTTTTTGCCCCCATAAAAAAATAAGGATTGCTCCCATAAGATATTTTAAAAAAAAATAGGAACATAAAAAATATAAATAAATAAATTGGTATTATTTTTTGAAACAAAAAACTCATAATGTATTTCATCTATGAAAATATTATAGATTATTTTTTTCTCCCACTAAATTTTTTTGAATCCGTCACGGCTTACATCATTGCAACAATCCAATAAGTTAAAGAATTAGCACTTTATTTTGGTGTTATTTTCTAATGATAATCAGAATTTTATCTCAATAACTTATATTGACCTTTAAGGCAAATATTTAATAGCAAAATTAACAAATAATTATCAAATTACTACTGATTATAAAATCCAAAGATAAATGAGTATCCAGTTTAAGAAGTAATTATCAAATTCAAAGATTAAGTTAACTAGTTTATTAATTAACTCCTGTAAAAAAGAATTAAATTAAATGATATTATCAATTTTAGAAACCCAATTCATTTATAATTAAAACCAGAAACTATTTTTTTTTCATAATATGTAAGACCGAATTAATCGGCAAATCTAATCTCAACAACTAAATTAATGTTTCACTATATTAAATAATAACAACAAATAAGATGAAAAATATATATAGAATAATATATAAAATTAATTTAAATATGATAAACGGCTCAAAATGTTGAAGTGAAAGTAAAATCAAATCAATCATTATTATAAAGTTAAGGCTCGGATCTGACGACTCTTAATGATTCAAGTGGCAAAATCAAATCAATGGTTATTTTAAAATTGATGTTTTGATTTGATGACTATAAAATCTTCAAGTGAAGTTTACATAAATATATAAAAGATAATAATAATAGATCATTATTTTTTAAAGTTAATAATCTTCCATTAATTCTAGATGACAATAAATCATACCAATGATTGTTGTGAAGCCAAATCAAATTTTCAATCTAATGGCTCAAAAATGTTAAAGTGGAGGTTACATAATTCAATAAGATCAACGGTTATTATTAAGTTAAAATTTTGATCTAACAATTCTAAAAACTTCAAGTAAAGTTTATATATAGATAGATAGATAAATGTCATAAAATATAAATTAGTAAGAAGTCAAATAATATACATATATTCAATTTAATATACTAAATAATCATAAAATTAGTAATTATTAAAAGTAAATATTATAATGTAAATAATTATTTTTAATTGTAAAATTAAAATTACATTATCACTTATCTATAATAATAATAAATAAGATGAAAAATAAATACAAAATAATATATAAAATTAATTTAAATATGATAAACGACTCAAAATGTTTTAATCTGATGACTCAAAATATTAAAGTAAAAGAAAACTATATCAATGACTATTATAAAATTCAAATTTTAATTAGGTGGCTCTCGATGGTTTAAGTGATAAAATCAAGATCAATGATTATTTTAAAATTAATGTTTTGATTTGACTACTATAAAAAACTTGAAGGAATATATATATATATATATATATATATATATATATATTAGCAATTCATATGCATACCTAATAGCTTGGCCTATTAGTGAAACTTTTAACATTCCAACAGAAGGCGAATAAATTTTTAGGTTAAATTGTATTTTTATCTTCCTAGTTGTTTCTAATTTTGATTTTAGTCTTCATTTAAATTTATTGATGAATTTCATCCCCTAGTTATGTCAAGTCTTGAAAATGTGATCTTCAAGTTCAGATTTAAACATAAAGAAATCTTAGTTGTCATGTGTCACGTTCTAATCGAACATGAAAATGTGTGTCCAAGAGCCCACTCTAACATGTTTTTGTTCATCGTCCAATCAAAACGTAATACGTGACCGTCAACACAACATTTCTATGTGACACTCAATGTTTAAATTTGAATTTGAGGACCACATTTACAGGATTTGACATAATTAAACGACTAAATTAGTGAATAAATTTAAAGAGAGACTAAAATTAAAATTAAAGACAACTAATGAACTAAAAATACAAATTTACCAAATTTTTAAACACAATCATAAAGAAACACAAAGTATCTTGAACAACATAAAAAATCCATTCCCCACGTCAACAACATCAAAACCTCCTACAGGTCTCTAAAACCTTCTCTCGTCATAAACTTGATTGATTTTCCTTAAAGTTTCAGAATCACTACATCTTTCCACGAATTCCAACCTAATTCTTGAAGAATACTCTCCAATGGTTTAGACATACCCTTAATACAAACAAAAACAAAACCCATCCAAAAATAAATACATCAAATTTTTCTACTAATAAGTTCTTCAAATTGTATTATTTTTTAACTACTTTTTTATTTCCAAACATTCTCAACTAATATAATCTGAAATCGATAATATATCTCCAAATGAAGTAAAAGAAAATTAATAAATAAAACTTATACTCTAATTTATAAGTTTTGCCAAAAATTTACTTTAAAAAAATTTAAAATACAAGTACTTTAAGAATTGAATATTTGCTATAATTTGAATACAATATAGATAAAGATAATAAATAAACATATATATATATATATATATATATATATATATATATATATATATATATATATATATATATATATATATATAGAATCCAAAGACAAATTCCTTTCCTTAAACTTAACAAAATAAAGATATGCGTGATTTTTCAAACAAGAATACCAAATATTTAAAATAAGTTATCTCTATTTTATACATGTGGATGTCAAACATTTAAGGCTCTTGTTATTGGTCGGGCAATAGTTGGATTTACAAAGAAAAAAACATCATATTATTTTAATCTTTTAAAAAAATAGTTCCAAGACGGATTATCTTCTCTCTTTTTTTGGCATAAATGATAAGTGAAGGAGAACGCAAACATGACAATCCCATCTACTTTTTTTGGCATCAAACACCATAAAAAAGATAAATACTACTAACAAACCTTTGAGAAGAAGAAAAAATAAATTCAGTGGGTGCAAAAGATAACTAGATAACCACGTCCAACTACGTGAAAATAACAAAACATACACATAGCAACATAGGAATGCAATTCTTTTCAAAACTCATTGAGGCTCCAGCTATGATTCCTGTCCATGACTTGTTTCGACAATCATTATGGACCCCTTCGCAATGTTCCCATGACTGATATGCTGAAAGAAAGTAGTAGAGGACTAATACTTGTTCTGATTTATTTTCGCTTAAAATGAAGTAGAGGACTAAAAGCACCTAGGAAAATACCACCGCTGAACCTAGTGTAAGCTTTAACGATCATTACCCACCACTAGAAATTATAAAGGAAATTTTAACATATTAGCCAATTTCTGAAAGGGAATAAACTTATAAAAGCACAGGCACAGGACCAACAATTTGAAAAGGACAAGCACCACCAGATATAAATTCAACAGTTCATAGGTAGATATAAAAATAATGAAAAATGCTAGTTAAATGGCACAAGAAATTACGAATGAGATTGTATTAGATATGATGTGGAACCCATATCATTTCATGAATCCAAGTCAATTTCAACAAATATAGTAAGGAGTGTGTTGGAGCTTAAAAAGAGTGTGTTATAGTGTTTACTAGCACTTGTCGAAGAATAATATAAAAGCACATATACCCCATTGGACTTGTAGTTGTAGGCAAATGCCAGTTAGTTGGCACTTTTAAAATCTTGGTCAAGTAGACAAACTCATTGAGCGATGTATGTCTCTTACAAAACATGAGAGCAAAGCCACAAAACTACCAAAGAAGAACACAACAGAAGAAACACCAATACAACCGTAAAAGAGAAAAGCCTCAAGATATCATTAGGATCACCAATTGAAGCAACAAAACAGAATACTAAACCACACAGCTATATGCTTTAGGGATATGCTTTGCATATATATAGGGTATATAGCTAACAACATGGTTAGTTATCCAAAAAAAATATTAACTATATACTGCTACACACAAACAACATGAGCAGATGACCGTCACGCATACAGTTTGCAGTTGAGGGCCAGGTAAAACTCCAAATCGAGCTCTCATGGTTACTACTCATTAGTCTGTGTGTGAGAAAGAGGAATAGAGAGAGCTGATTAAGCTAGAATGAGTAATATATCCTTCCTGAACCGAACATGAGAGAATGAAAGAGAAATCCTCCCCAGATAGTTCAAAACAAAGTGAGCAAGTATTGCCGCGAATTATTAAAAGACTAACATGACAAGAATAAAAGAAAGGAGCTCATCAGCATCATTTGGCGCGACAAGTACCAACATACAAGAAACTACCTACATGAACATGCACTACTAATGACCCTTAACCTTATCATCAGCAACAACATTGAGAATAGGCAAGCTACTAAGGAACTCATCCAGCCCCTCAAAAAACCCAATCCCTTCAATATTATCCTCAGCATTCCCATTCACATTCCCTTCACCCGGGCCATACATAGGCTCCTCCACCTCATTGCTAAACTCCACATTCAAATCCAACTTCCCCAAATTCCTCTCACTCCTCCTCCTTGATCCACCCAATGCCACCGCCTTCTTGCTAGATTCCGGCACCACCACCGCAATAGCACCACCAGTACCACCATCCACAGCCTCACCATTCTCCACATTGTCATTACCATCACTATTCTGAACCCCTCTTCTAGGCCTCTCAATTGTAGTAGGTACCCTTCTAACATCACCACCACCACCAACATTGCTACTCTTCTTCCTTCTTTTCCTTTTCCTCGTGGTCCCCTTCTGATTCCCGCCACGCCAGTCATCATCATCGGAATCATCCTCCGTCGTGTCGGAACCACCCTCCACGAACTCCGCAGACTCGTCGTCATCGTAAAAAACCCAAGGCCCCTTCTGGTACCTACCATTCTCCTCACCCCCCTGCAAAGCGCAAGGAAACAAAGGGGAAAAAGGGTTCCACTTGGAAGAAGACCCGTTAATGTCCTTGAAATCCCCGGAAAACCCCACAGGGAAAAAACCCCAACTGCAAAATGAGCCAAAAGTACCATCTTTCGACGGCGACGGTACAACCACCCCATGAAACCCCCTCCGACAATTCTGGCACCGCAAAGTACAATCCTCGTACACCTTCGGATACTCGTACATAACGTAACAGTAAGGGCATGCGGTCCAGAAACTCACCCCTTCGGTCTCGACGTCACTCGCCCGAGTCAATTCGGTCGCATTGTCCACCTGACTCGGCGGCGGCGGTGGAGGCTCCACCTCTACTCTAGGCCTAGGGCTTTCCCTTTGAGGGAATTGGTTCGGGTTTAGGTTCGGTTGCGGCGGCTGAATCGGAAAGAAGGCCACCGGGGCAGGAGAAGCGAGAGGTGGCGGCGGCGGAGGCGGTGGTGGTTGAGGAGGAGGAGCGGGTTGAGTGAGGAGTCTGAGTTGGTTGTCGTAGAAAGCCTTTTTGGTTGGGTTGGAGAGTACGGACCACGCGTCGTTGACGAGAGTGAAGGCGTGAGAGGCGAAAGCGAAGGGGTTGTGGTGAGGGTCGAGTTGGGTGGCGAGGCGGCGGTACTGGGCAGTGATGTAGTCGATGTTCTGAGTATAACGGAGGACTTGGAGGATGGCGTACCAGTCGAAGTGGTCGTTGATCCGGGCCTCGCCGGCCATGAGTGTATCAATGACCGTTAGAAGGAGCTCCGTGGGCTCGTATCTCGGGTCGGACTCTCGGGCCCGGATCGCGAATGAGCGGGCCCCGTGCAGGTCACGTGCGCTTAAAACCTTGTTCGCTGTGTAAAGCCATCTCTCCGCTTCTGCTCTGCTCCCTCCTCCGTGACCCTGACCATCCATTTCAAACTACACTCACTTACTCACTACCTAGCTTAGAATGTGTCAGTGAGTGAGAGAGGTGAGAGCCTCAGAGGGGTGTTTTGGTAATTAAAAATAGGATTTTAGAAACGAGTATCACATGGGGTGACATTGACCTTGACTAAGGCTAACACATGAACCAAAAGGAAAAAGGAAAAAACAAAACACCTTGGTCTCACATATAAGGCCCCCCGGTCTCGGAAGAAAGACAAACAAAGTTTTAAGGTGAGACTCATTATCCCACATTTGACTTCCCAATTCACTCCCACTCAGTGTGTTCCGTTTTATTTTAATTTTATCCACTCTTTCTTTATTTTTATTCCCGTGATCAATTTTGTTCATTCTCTTTTATATTTCCTATATTGTCATTTTAAATTACATGCTTAATGTTCTTAAGTTGGATTTGATCTGTCTTTTAAGACAATAAATTATTATAATAGTATCTCGTTTAATGACTTGGTATTAATTAATTATTGGTTTAGAGTAATTCTGATTAAACCATGTTTTATGTTAATTTAACAATATCTTATTTAAACTTGGTTTTAATTAAATTCATGCACTATTATGATCTTTGTTTGGTTAAAGAATAAAAGAAAGAAAATAAACATCTCATCTTCTTTACTTTGATTTCAATTTTTTTTTCTTTTTTTTCACTCTACAAAACCAATAAAAAGAAAAAAGTAAAAAAAAAAGAAGAAGATAAAAAGACACAAATCACAATGTCATTTCCTTTGTTTCATTGGATAGATGGTAAAGGAAAAATGAGAAAAATAATACACAATAATTTAAAATTTTGTTTCCTTTTATTTACTCTTCAATTTAAATTCAATTTTTTCTTTCTTCCTAACGTAGGGTTAAGTTTTCTCAAATTTAAATTCAATTTTTGAATCTAAAGAGTCGACCTTAGCCAAAATTAATACCAACTAGAAAAGTAAACGTGACTCGTCCCAACCTTCTTGACAAAGGATAATAACAACACATTATTACTATTCAAGGGTCAATTAGATACCGTGTATTCGTGGCCTCATGTAACATATTCATATGTTTATCCAAAGTTTTTAAGCTACTTAATGTAACTTGCATTCATAAATTACTTTTTTAAGGTCTCACTAATAAATGTACCGAAAATATTTATCAAAAACAATTAATGCGATGTACTACTAAATATTTTTATATTTAATTTATTAAATATTTATTGATTATTTTCTACTTTTATTGCCTTAATAAATACATTAGAAACATTCATTATCGTTTTCCTTATTTTTGTTTGCAGCTTATATTGACACTTTCAACGTCTTTTAACGGAAACACAGTGAATTTATTGTACAATTCTTACGACAGTAACTCCGTTCTTTTTACACGAGCTATTTTCTTTCGTTAACAAAAATGACAAGAAGGGATAAAATCCTAAATTTTGTCACCCAGGGCATCGGTAAAATATTATGAGACTAACTGAAGTTTAATTCTGAAAATTATTATATGTACCTAAAGTAAAAGAAAATGTATTTTTCTTCTATATGTAATTACTAAACTATCAATTGGACATTAGTACATTTAGATAGAAAATTTTAACTGAAAAAAATAATTTATCAAAGAATTTAAATTTTTTTAATCTAAAATTTATTGTTTGAATTTTTTTATGAATAATTTAAATTTTTAGAATTTTAAAACAGAATTTTAAATAACTAAAAATTGTGAAATTTTAATTTTCTTATAAAAATGAGAAATTGAGATTTTCTTATTGATCATAACTCTTCTCTCTCTCACGTCGATGATCTTCTTCTTCAAGCTTGCGGAGCGTCGATCAGGTGCGGGCATAGAGGAACATGTAGAACTGCACCCGTCAGTCAGGGGAGAAATCGTCGTTGCCCATCACACGGCGGAGGTGCTCGCCGGCGTGGAGGGCTTAGGTCATGCCTTACGTCGTTGACTAAATGCTTTGATCGAATGTAGTGGTGTATGTCGTTGTGTTCCGATTTCCCTGCGACTCTCCATGCCCAATCAGTATTCTTCTCTTTCGAAGCACACCAACCTTATCTTTTCTTTTCTTTACATTCATTTACTTTCACCCTTACAATTTTAATTTTTTTTATTCAAACACAATTTTAAAAATGAAAGAATTTCAATTGAAATATTTCAAATTCTTAACATTTAAAATTTTCTCATAATTTTAAATTCCCCCATCAAGCATACTCTAGAGGATTTCTTCAGAAAATAATTTCTACTACACAAGATGTTTAGAAATTCAAACTAGTGCATATAATCAACTTAACTAGACATTTTTTTTTATTATTAAAATTTAATTTCCTTAAATTTTATTTTGTATATATATAAGTATTCTAAATTTTAATTTTGTCTTAATCAATCCTTAAATTTTATTTCTTTTACAAATAGGTACCGTTAACTTTATTTTTTTTAAAAATGAATCTCTAATTTTACCTTTTTTTCACATAAACACCCAAATTGTAATTTCATCTCAGTTAATTCTTAAAATCTATCTCTTTTATAAATAATTTATTACCTTTTACGGAATAAAAATACAATAATGGTGAAGACTAGTCTTTATTTTGAATAATGAATGGTGTAGACTAATCTTTGGGTCTATTAGAACTCCAGTATATTTTTCTCTATGATTTTTTTTATCCAAAACTTGTAAGATACTTGAGTTAACTTGGATTGACAACTTACTGTCTTACTAATAATGTACTAAAAATATCTATTAAAAATTTAATACAGTGTATTAAGTTTTTTTAGTTATTTAAAATATTAAATATGTTTATACTTTTTAATTTTATTGATTATTTTTTTACCTTTCTTACCTTAAAAAATATCTAAAAAACTTATATAGTCACTTTTCCTTGTTTTGCGTTTTGAAAGAATACATTGAATTTATTTTACAATTGTTATGATAGCATCTTCCACCAACCAAACTATTTAAGCAAAATAAAATCTTCCCCTAGAAAAAAGTAAAATAAACTCTTGCTCTCATTATTTTGGCGAAAATACATTCATTAACAGCGTGAATCATGATTAATGTGTTTAACAACAAGATTGTTCATCTCTAATTATCGAAGTTGTATATTGATTGGGGGGGCGGGGCGGCGGATACATAATGTATTATGAAATTTGATCGAATCGATATTAATACAAAGTTCCCCCGGATTCAACTTCTTACAATTTAATCCTCAAAAAAAATTCTTACTATTTGAATATTGATTTCGTATATTAGGGAAATTTACTTATAATTTTGTTTTTCATTTTAAATTTTTATCTAAAAAACTGCCATATTATTTTCATTATATTTTCTGTTTTCAAATATTTGTATAGGAAAAAGCATAATAGAAAAAAAAAATTATTTACACTATTTTCTGTAATTTTTAAAAAATAAGAAATAGGATGAAAACAAGTTGGCAATAAAAGCAAGAAATTATGTACATATTTGGATTTGGATACAAGTCATAAATTATTTTGAGAACTTCTCTAGTAAAAATATAAAATATATTTTCAATAAAGAAACTTTTAAAAGAACTTATAACTTGTATCTAAATAGACTTTATATGATACACCGAGTTGTTATGGAAAACAAAATAACATTTGGACCCATTCAATTTAAAAAAAAAAAGAACAAAAAAAAATGAACAATAAAATAACAAAATAATGTGAAATTTATATTTATATATATATTTTTAATGTAAAACTTTTATTTTAATTTATTTTTATTCATCTTCTTATTGGCATCCTGCAGAGATTTAGCAACACGATAGGCCCCCTCGTGCACGTCCTATTTTAGGTGCAAATGATCCCCCAACACTTTCAACATTTTGCTAGCACCAATTTCCCAAGTAAAATTAGGAACTTTGAAAACATTCGTTTGGCATTCAAACAACCATAAAATTTCATATTAAAATTACATATATTTCACGTTATCATATCACATATTTAGCACATTTTTATTTTTAAATTATTATATAATATCAAAATATTTTATTAATTTCTAAAGTAATAAAGTTTAGTTTAAGTACAATTTTGTAAATTAAAAATAACTAAGTTTTAAATGAGTTAAATAAACTAAAATCAAGTTTTAGGTTTTTAAAACAATTCAAGTTCAAACTTTTAAGTAGACTTATTTAAATAAATGATTAAATTTTTGCCATTCATTTTTTTATAAGTGAAACTTAAATTTCTAATGTTAGACTATGACTCGACTCTCGTTTACAACTTTAGCCCTTACCATGTGCGGAAAGCAAATCCAGATTTCTGATTATTTTGTCGTTCTAACTTGAGTGTGATATGACTGTAGAAACGGATAATTTACAGAGAAGATAATTTCCAGAAAATAAGAGAAATGCCACTTTAATTACCTCGGTTCCTAAGGTAGAGAATAGGTATAAACTTTCTCAATTTAGACCTATTAGTCATTGTGATGTGTCATACAAAGCATTCATAAAGGTCTTGTCTTTTAGATTAAGAGAGATTATGTAAAAGGTGGTTAACTCTACTCAATGTAGTTTTGTACCTATAGACAAAGCAGAGATAATATTGTCATCACTAAAGAGGTGATTCATTCTATGAAGCTGAAGAAAGGAAAGAAAGGGTGGATGACTATCAAAATTGACCTTGAGAAGACTTATGATAGATTGAGCTGGGACTTCATCAAGGATACTTTCCAAGAGGTAGGTCTCCCATCAAATTTCATAGATGTTTTTTATTGTGTCTCAACCTCTACTTTTAAGATGTTATGGAATGGGGAAGCTTTGCATCAATTTTCCCCTTCTCGAGGTATAAGACAAGAAGATCCATTATCTTTGCATCTGTTTGTTCTTTGCATGGAAATATTGAGTCATATTATCTTAGTGATGGTGGAAAATAATTTCTGGAAACCTATTAAAGTGGGAAAAAATGGTCCTGCTCTTTTACACTTAGCCCTTGATGATGATTTAATGTTATTTGCGGATGCTTCTTTAGATCAGGTGGATGTCATTTCAACATGTTTAGATTTATTTTGTGAAAGTTCTGGAGAAAAAGTTAGTAAGGAGAAAACAAGGAATCTTCTTTTCTCATAATGTGCACTGGAGTGTGAGGGAGGAAATCAATAATGGCTTGGGTTTCCAACGAACAAATGACTTAGGAAGGTATTTGGGGATTAATCTTCATCACAAGAGAGTTTCTAAATCCTCTTATAATTGTATTTTGGAGAGAGTTCAAAAGAGACTTAGCAATTGGAAGACTAAAAATCTCTCTTTTGCAGGTAGAATAACTCTTTCCAAAGCTGTTTTGAGCTCAATTCCTATGTATGCTATGCAAACTGTTATGTTGCCTGGATCTATTTGTGACAAGGTGGATCAACTCTGTAGAAGTTTTTTATAGGGGGATACAACCGATGAAAGGAGTGATCATTGGGTCTGTTGGGAAGGAATTTGTTCACCAAAGGAGATTGGAGGTTTGGGATTACGACAGGCTCGTCATGTTAATGATGTCTTTACGATGAAAGTGGCTTGGGAACTTTGTACCAAAAATGATGCTTTGTGGGTACAAGTTATTAGAGCCAAGTATAATTGTGGGGAGTTGGGGTTTCCTGTTGTGAATAAAGCTAGAAATGACTCTAATCTGTGGTCAGTAATCAAATCTGTTAGGGATAAATTTGTAACTGGGTGTGAAGGAAATGTGGAAGATGATGAGTTAATTTGGAGAGCTAGTAATAAAGGTGTGTTAGATATCCCATCAGCTTACAAAATGATTGCCAATTTGGATGGTAGACAGAGTATTCCTATCTTTATTCTGGTTTGGAGGTGGGAAGGATATGAGAGGTGGAAGATTGCTAGGAGGGCTCTTCCTACCAACCTTGCTCACTGGAATAGGAAGATGACTTTGGAGTTTTTGTGCCTGTTGTGTAATAAGGAGCCAGAATCAGTGATGCATTGCCTTCGAGACAGTGAGGAGGTTAGGTAGATAAATAAATCTTGAGCATCACTTGAGGCTTGGAGACAATCTGTACAAAGCTGGAAGCTATAATTACCATCACACGGAAGCATCTATGTTACGTTGGAGACAACTTCATCTAGGTTTTATGCGACTGAATGTCGATGGAGCGTGTGGAGGGGTTATCGGAGATCATACAGGAAAGTTTCAAGGAGCTTTTGCTTGCAACCTGAAATCTTGTTCAATTACTCAATTGGAGTTGTGGGCCATTCTTCATGGTATCAACATGGCAAGGGAACGAGGTTTTATGGCGTTGGAAGTTCATTCGGATTCTGAAGAAGCTATTCAAAGAGTTCAAGGTTTACAAGTTTCTCACAATCTTGACAAGAATATTGTGGACTCTATAAAGACAAGAATAGCAGCCAGAGATTGGAAAAGGATGCATACTAATAAATTCAAAATTCATGAATGAAAATTTCATGGAAATTTATCTATGGCCTGACAGTGACATCTACAAGAATGTTGTGATGTGCTACTGCAGACAAGACTCGTGAGCCAAGGTACATATACGCTGTGTGCACACTTTGTACTTTGTCTCTGTGATGCACTAACCTACCTATTCGTTTACTTCTGAAGCATTGTTTTGCCTTGACAGGAAGTTGAATGGGGAAGAGCTGCTAGGAGTAAAAATTCAGGAATTACAGAAGCTAGAGAAACTAATAAGGAAAGGTTTGGCTCGGGTTTCAAAAGCAAAGGTTTGTTCTGTACCTTTCTGTTCTCTTTAATTAGTCATTATGTATTTGCAAATTTAATATTATTGGAGTATAAGTAAGAGGAAGAAGTTTCATGTTGATTATGGGAACCAACGAATTGAATAATATATTATTGACAAAGACTTGTACACCTTGAGACAAATTTTGATATGAGAATGAACACATTAACATATTATTGACAAGGGCTTGTAAATCAAAAGACAAAGTTTAGGTATAAACTTAAGCATTTTAGATATTATTTTTCGACTCGTACAATAAAGGTCAGCTTCTAAGGTACTACACCTAGCTAGTATTGCCCAATACCTAATTAATATTTGACGGTTTTGATTAGATGTGTTGTTTAGTCTACTTGTGTGCTTTGTTTTTGGCCAGTTGAAGGAGATCTCCTTGGTCAATGTTTATTGGAATGGTGCTCACACTTTGCGAAAATTATTGTATATATATTGCTCTTAATAGGTGGCATATATTGGTATTTCAGATTAAATAATAATTGTAAAGGATACAGCAACACTCAGGAAAAAGATAACACCGTCAAATTAAAATGTTATGGGCCTCTTTGGTTCATTTTTTATTCACTTTTAATTTGTTTTTAATTTGTTTTCTGTTTTTAGAGATTTGTATAAGAAAAAAAAACTAAGTTATTTTCAACATTTTGTGTATAAATGTTTAAAACAGAAAATAAATTGAAAATAAAATGACAATTTTAATTTTCAGTTAAAAGTGAAAACAGAAAAATGTTTTTTTTCAAAGTAAACAGGCCTTATTGTTTTCTTACAAAGAAGAAAATATTCATATTTCATCTTCTGTCGTAATAATTCTACCAAATCTCAAGAATTACTGATTCTTTTTAAAAAGTTAGTGTAAGATCTATGAAGGGTGTGTGCATTCCAACTATGTTGGCATCCACATAAACCCACCAAGAAATCACATCAACTATTATTAAAAGAGAGAAAAAAGGATGAACAAATTGGGAAGATTATGCCAAGACCTAATCATGTTAACAAAATCTGTAATTTGGAAATGCTGCCGTATTGCAAAGGAATTCACCCCTAACTAAACTTGGGGTATTATCCCACCAAGTGTAACTAATCCTAGAGTCATAGCCATAGTTAGTCAAAATGTCAGTGCAAGAATTCCCCTCCCTGAATATATGAGAGTAAACAAAAACTATATATTTTTACAGAAAAAAAAAGGACAGTTTTCCCAACACCCGCGAAGCTGCCAAGGGACTAAAGAAGGTTTCTTAAAAGCTTGAATCACTAAGAGTGAATCACATTCTAGTCTAATAGTCTTCCTCAGAACTCTTTCAATGTCCAAAACTATTCTTCATGCAGAGAGTTGAACTAACGTAAGACAACCAACAAACGAAACAGGTAACTGGCTTTAAAAACTTATATCATTTGTACTAGTTTTTTAATTATTGAATCAGATCATTATATATGTGTGTTGATTTTACATAGGAAGTCTTGCACACGATCAAGGGCAGTCATTTGGGTCATCTCTTCCTGGGGATAGTTTCTTGATCATTCTATTTAACTCTGCATATATACTTGATTTGAGTGACTTGAAGTTGTTAGAAATCTTACCTTATAGATTATAATTCTAAAATAGGTATATGGAGTAAAATGTTGTTGACAGCGACCACACAATGAACATAAATCAATGACAGCAAAATGTTATTAGGTTTCCAGCCTGTTATAAAACGCATTCAAGGTTCCTTCATGCTTTAGTATTCAAAACTTATTTAAATCAAGATCTTGCTTTCAAATCTCATGAAAGCAAAAAAAAAAAAAAATGTGATGAGGATGAAAATTTTTATAATAAATGATCAGTCAAATTTTCTATTAGCAACATGTTTTTTAATTTGAAGCGAACCTGGGGCTCGATCGCATATTCTTTTGTTACTTGTCTGTTTGATACGGATACACAAATCTTACATACTAGAAGACAATAAATGCAAACATTTTTCCATAGAGTCTCAGATACAAGGCTGAAGCTAACATGCTCAGTAGCTCATTAAATTTTATTTTATTTTTATCAAAATGAATGTTCTGGGAAACACAGGTGTGTAATAAATGTTGGTGGAGGAGAATGTAGGCCTGTAATAGATCTAGCAATGATAATCCATGCTGGATATAGTTATTTTTTCACTAACAATTTACAATCTTTGTCCTCCTGCGCGGCTTTCTTTTGCTTTGGCAGATGGAGTAGGACGATGTGATTTTAAATGATGAAATGAGAAACAAAAGTATCACCTCACTAAATCTAATCATTATTCATTTAACACGTAATTAAATTAAAATGATGTCATTATTTATTATTTAATTTATTTTAAAAATCCACAGCGCCACTAGCTTCAGCACTGTCCTCACCGCCTCTTGGTGCCACTGTGCACCACCGCATTCGGCGGCACTCTGGGACCCCAGTTCACCTTCCGATACTCCTCATCCCCAACCCCAACCCCCTCCAAAAGCCACCGCTCGTTCTCGTTCTTGAAATGGAAATAGCAATCTCCCAATGTTGTTATTGAAAGAACACAGGAACTGAATCAAACACTTGAAAGGGTCTTACCAGAGGACTCGGGCACTGCTTAAGTGGGAGAAGCGAAAAATGTTTGCCACAAGTCGGCGAGAAAATGGTGGAGTTTAGGAAGTCGAGCAGGATCATTTCGGCATTGTCGGGGAGGTGTTTGAGAGAAATGAGGTGGAGCCCAATGACGCCGGTGTATTTGTGAAGGGGTAGTGTTTTTCTAACGGAAGGTAGAGTTTGTCACAGGTGAGGCTGAGTGGGGCTCGTGGGGTAGAGGGAGGAGGAGGAGGAGAGAAAATATAATCAAAAAAGAAAAAGAAAAATAATTTAAATAATAAAAAATATATTAATATTTAGGTATTGATGACAAATTTCATCTATCATGTTATTACTTTACAAGAATATCCACATATATTAAATTGAAACATAAGAAAACATAAAAATATAATATGTCAGTCAGGTAGACGATAAAAAATAAATTATAGATAGTAAATTAAGAATAATCTATTTTTTAGATATGATAAATATATTTAATTATATAAAAATTAAAATTGTGAAAAAATTACAAACACGGGATAGTACGGTCTCCATTTATCCTTTTGCAAACAATTTGTTGTAGTTAGAGCGTCAAGAGAGATTATGGCAATCTACAATCATCGGAATTGCTACTATAAAGTATACACCACAAAAAATTACTAACATTGAAAAAAACATTTACATGTGTTTGGATTGAGAATTTAGTAGGAGAATTTATTTTTTTTAAAGAATTTAAAATTATTCATGATAAAATAATTTGTTTAAATAGAGTATTTGAAATAAGATTTAATTTCTGGTATTTTTATAAATCATTTTAATTGACTAAAATAGTGGATTTTAAATTCTCTCAAAAATATAAAATTTGAAATTCTTTTTTCAGAGATGCCCACTCTAACTTACATTCTTACTCGTGACTCTTTTTCGCTCAAAACTCACAACTATGGGTGACCAAAGTTTTTACAACCAATATCGACATAAGTTGTTTTTCAATGATGTTGGTCAAGATTTTTTCGATCAAAATTTTTTTGTATGATGTCAACCAAAACTATTTTTTGCTATATCTGCTATGATTTTTTTTAGATGATGTTGATTAGGGTTATTTTCTCACTAACGTCACTCATGGAAAGTTTTTGCTAACGTCGACCAAGGATTTTTTTTGTCGTTGTCATCCAGGTTTTTTCAGTTGATGTTGACTAATGATTTTTTTTACCAACGTTTGCTAGATTTTTTCTACTTACATCGGTCCGGATTAACTTTTGAGTAAACATCTATTAGGGTTTTTCAGCTGACGTCAGCTAGATTTTTTCAGCCAACATCAGTCAAAGCTATTTTTAGCCAATATCGATTAAGGTTATTTTTTAGCCGATGTTAGCTAGGGTGTTTTGGCTGATGTCAACTAGATTTTCTTAGCTGACATCAACTAGGGTTTTCTTGCTGACATCAACCAAAACTATTTCTTAACCACATTAGCTAGGTTTTTTGGTTGATGTTTTTTCTGCTAACACCAGCTAGATATTTTTGACCAACATCAGACATAACTATTTTTAGTCGACATCGATTAGGATCTTACAGTCGACATCTACTAGAGTTTTTTCGGCCGACATCAGTCATAACTATTTTTTAGCCAACATCAGCCAATATCATTTTATATCTGATGTTGGGTAAGATTTTTTGTCCGACATTGGTCAGAGCTATTTTTTTTGCCAATTTCGACTACGGATTTTTCGGCTAATGTTGACCAATAATGTTTTTCAGCCAACATCGGATAGGTTTTATTGGTTGGCATCAATCAAGCTATTTTTTAGCCGATATTGGTAATTTTTTTGTCAACGCCTGCTAGGATTTTTTAGGCCGACGTAGGCTAAAAATAGCCTTGGTCAATGTCGTTCGAAAAGACCCTAGCCGGTGTCGGCCAAAAAAACCCTAGTCGACGTTGGTAAAAAAAATCTAGCCAACATCGACTAAAAAATAGATTCAACCAACGTTAGCCAAAAAATAGCCCCAACTGACATCAGCTGACAAATATTCCCAGCATATTTTGACAAAAAAAATCTTATTTGATGTCGATCGAAAAATAACCTTGGTTGATGTCGGTTTGAAAACATCACTGGTTGTGGTCAGACAAAACAATCCTAGTTAAAATTATCAATATTTTATATTTATAAATTATTAAAAATTGAAAATATTTTTTAATTAATATTTCAAAATTAGATTGTGTTTATTTCTATAAAGTTTAATATTAAAAATTTTTCTATTTAAAATATAAAATTGAAATTTTGCATATGAAAAAAATTGAATTGTCCTATCCAAACAAATAATTTAAAATGAAAAAAATTTAAATTGATTTATCCAAATAAAACATTAGGGTTAATGGTTAATATTTTTTATGACATCCAACATTGAAGGAGAAGAAACCTACCTGTCGCTTTACAACAATAAATCCAAAATCCAAGTACTAATATAATCAGTTTTGCTGATCTTTAGGATTAATGGTTAATATTTTTTTTGGTTGTAACTCAGTATATGTCTTCCAAGTTCCAACCGATACTTGGAGATTAATTCCTTTTTGAAACGTAAAGTAATACTACAAAAATTAAAAAATTGTGAACAGACCGTTTAAATTATATTTATATCATATATTTTTGCAATTGTAGACAATTATTATTATAATTCATTAATAGGAAAGAATTTTATGTTTTAATACACTAGATGAACAGTTATTTTAAAATTATTTATATAATTTAAAGAATTTAATTAAAATTTATTAACAATGTAAAAAAAATTGAATCATAGGTTGTCGGTCATAGTAAGATTATTAAATTTTGTAATAATTAGTAAAAAAAATCATATTTAGGATGATTACTAATTGATTGACAATAGACAAAATTTTATACTAACAATATAGCAAAATTAAACACACGATTTAAATCGTATAAAAAACATTTTTATAGTAATACTTAATTTAAATTTATATTTAAAATAATTAATTGTTAAGGACAAAATAAAAATAAAAATCAACAGATAAATTATTAATTTTTAATTATAAATTCTAAAACATTATGTTGGAAAAGTTATTTCCTTTGATAAAAAAATAGTAAAGATTATAATCAAAATTTTAATCGCATTCTAAAAAAAAACAGTGCTCTGACAACTTTTTCCTACCCCGACCATTTCTTTTCAAAATAGTTAATATATTATCCCTGCATTGTACGTATAAGTGAAGATTGGTTCAATTGAATTGACTTATGGCGTATTTGCAAAACACGTTAAGTCAGATTGTTAATATGAAGTTTCAAACAAAAGTTTGAGAACATACTTCAGGTTTTATGGGAAGTCAAAGATTCTAATAATTATTAAAGCACTTGAAATTAAAACATCTTTTTCTTTTTCTTGTGAAATATAACTTTTTTTTTTTGAAAGAGGCAATAGTACGTTAGAACTTTTCATTTATAATTAAAAATACAAGCAGGGTAATAGCATGAAATTCAGATTGGAAGCATGTATCTCAACTCAAGTATTGGCATCTCCAATATCATGTTGGGTATTGTCCTCATAAATACTTCTCTACGATTAGCAAATTGAGTAGATGAAAAAAATAAATCAAATAGGTCCCGTAGAAACGTCGCAGAGTAAGACAACACGCACACGCTAGCATTACAAAATGCAGACCATTGGTTCCTACTTCCTAGTAAGGTGGGACCATACCCTAATGAAACCGACCAAACAGGGTAATGGTTTTTTCATTTACCTTTTTTTTATCATTTTCATTTACTGTTTAAATTCTATAAATAGTTATTATTTTGAGATAAAATATTTAAAAGTATATTTTTTGTCATTGTGTATATAGTGATTAAAGTAGTAACTTGTTATATATTTATTTTTAATAATTTTAATTTTGTATATATTTTAGAAATGTTATTGATCTATATCTATTAACCAACCTGTTTGACTCATAAATCATTAATAGTTGAGCTAAACTAGTAAAGTTTCAATCCACTAGTGAATCGAATCAACTCAATCCTAAAATCCTAAAATGAGTTGATGAGTTAAGAAAAAAGTAATAAATAAATTGAACTAATAGGTTAACCCAACTCAATTTGGGCCAATTTTAAGCTAAGCCAAAATAAGATCAACTTTAGATTTTCAAAATCTAGACCAACCTATGCATCAAGCTAATCAGGTCAACCATCAAACTTAACATATTTTAACACTTTGAATTTAAACTTACTTATTATCATTTCTATTTTATCCATGAAAAGGGTGACAAAATAAGAATGACATACACTACTATGCTCTAACTTATCCTAGCCCACATAATTAAGGACTCATTTATTTACTAGAATAGGATAAGATTTATTCTATCTCAGTCTGTTGTTTCAATAAGATATTTTATTATTTGATAACTATGAAATTTGAGTTTAATTAATAATTAATTTTGATTAAGAATGATTAAAATTTATTTATTTTACTGTTGTTTTTAATAGAATAATGAGATTTTTGACATCATCTTAATTCTTGACCAACAAGATTTAAAAGAAGGAAATTTCAAGTACTTGAAAGAAAAATTAATGCAAAAATTTGAAGAAAAAAGTTGAAGACTAGACAGCTCGTTTAGCGTGAAGAAGGTCCCATGAAGAAACCCAAAAGCGTTTTTAACGCAAATCCCCTGCTAAGGGCATGCTCGCCGCCATACTCGCTAAGCCTAGATGTCGTTGCGTTCAACGCGTGATCACTGTCATACCCGTTAAGCCCAAAAGAAAACGCTTAGCGTGAGGTCGCATGAATTTTAAGCTACCGCCTATAAAAAGAGTAGGAAACAAATGAGAAAGACACATCAATCTCTCTATTGAATACACCAAAAGCCTAAACATTTCTGATAAGGGAAACTCTCTTTCTTTAGCCATTCTCCCCTTCTCCTCTATTATCCATTCCTTTTCTTCTTCTTCTATCCCCTTCAACCTCTAGAATGTAAAGTTTCTCATGGCAATGAGGCTAAACCCTCCATTGTTGGGAGCCTAGGACAAACTCTTGTAATGTAATTCTTCCTTATTATCTATTTAATACAATTCCAATTTTTATTGTTCTTTTCTATGTTGTATTGTTATTGATTGTGCTTTGATCACTCATGTTCATGTATTTATTTAGGAATTAATGCATTAGAAAATGATTATTTTCTAGATAACCGAGAAAAAACATCTAAATAAAATAATGTCTAAGAATATAGTGATGTTTATTTAGCCTATTTCATGCATATTTAATCTTAATGTGATTTACTATTTTATCTTTGCAAAGGAATTTGGGAGAGTAAATAGATAAATTAGACTCTTCATACAGTGAACCAAAGATAGAGTATCATAGTAGATGCGAGTAAAAACTGAGATAACATTAGATAGAGAAAAATTATCAACATTGTACCACAAGTAGTTTTGGCATGTTAGACTCAACACATTTGCATTTTAAATTCATCTTTCGCATTCAAGTTATTGTTTATTTGTCTTGTTCTCTTGCCTTTTACTTTTTCACTTATAATTCTTTATCTTTTCCACTCTATTAAAAATTGGGTTTGTACCAATCTAAAATACAAAGTCCATGTGGACTCGACTGAAACTCAAACTTCTGTTTTACTTTATCACTTGTGACAATATGATACACTTTTCAATGAGTTAACATTACCTCATCTTTTTTGTTATCTTATCTTATTAGTTTAATGTATTTTTTATCTTGTGAAAGGTACTAAATAAAATTACATGATAAGATAGTACATACATATGTCTCTATGACACATAATATTATGACATATAACATTTTGCAAGAAAAATATATTATAACACACATATAATATTATGTAAATATATAATATAATAATATATACATATGTATTCAACATATTTCCTTATACACATTCATAAAACTCTGACATATAAAATTAAAATATATTATTGATCAAAATATTAACATATGAAAAATTAAATAAATACCATTCATTTTAAAAGAAATTATTCAAGAATAATATTAATGATAAAACTTATATCATTCATCATGTTTATATATGTTTCTTTATGATATTTTTTCCCTTTATGATTTGTTATAAATTTTTCAATATTATTCATGTCATTGATTTTGTAGTTAATTTATATATTATATAATTGATCTCATACATAAAATAAAATAGCATATATATTATCTCTAAATTTATCTAGTGTACATTAAATATGAAATATTTTTTTTATCAAATTCTAGATTTTTAACTATTTTTTATCTATCTTATTAACGACAAATAGGATCGTATAAGATGAGATGTATCTTTTAAGGATAAAAAAATTATC
This sequence comes from Glycine soja, assembly GCF_004193775.1. Taxonomy (NCBI): domain Eukaryota; kingdom Viridiplantae; phylum Streptophyta; class Magnoliopsida; order Fabales; family Fabaceae; genus Glycine; species Glycine soja. The sequence goes on along the minus strand of NC_041012.1, from coordinate 43,842,216 downwards.
AACATTATAATTTAATTGATTAAATAGGATATATAAATGTTATAAATCGATAATAATATATTCAATTCCTACCAAATAAAAAAGTGTAAAAAAATTAGATCACCACAGAAATTACAGACAAAAAGCAATCGCTTCCGTACAATTTGCATGTACATGATGGGATCAAATTGAGTTTAATTTAATTAGAACCTTTTTTTGGCGAAAATTTAATTAAAACGTTTGGTGAATGATGTCATGATGTTTTTTAAGGAATTTAATTTGAGTAAATAAAGCATATATTGTAATTGTAAAGGATTTCTATATTGTTATATAGTTCCTGTAAAAACAAAAATAGTTATATAGTTATAAATTGTATTTTTGATAGTTTTTTTTTGTAATAATTATTTTTTAAAAATAAAATATAAAAGGAGAGAAAATTTTGCAGTTTAAACTAAAATATAAAAATACACTTAACATGTATTATGCGGCATTCTATTATGCTGCATTATTTCAAAATCGTATAAAAAAGTTAGATAAAAATCTAGTTAGTTAACGCACAGGAAAATAATTGTGCAAGGAGACCATAAATAGTTTCTTTGACTCTGACATTTTTATTTTTAGCAAAAAAAGAAAAGGCTTAGCAAAGACAAGAAAGCGGATTTGATGACATAAGTCATAAATAGAATTTATAAATAATCTTTACTAACGTCACCCTTGAAAAAATTATTTTAAAAGTTAAAAAATAATTAAAAATATTTATTATATTTATATAATTTAACATGATAAAATATTTTTCATTAAATTTTTTCTTAATTTTAATTGCTTAAAATTAACCAGTACAAAAATTGATATTAACTACCACCAATAAATTATTGATTCGAGTGGTATTAATTTGGATTTCTTTAAGGAAGATATTAAATTTGAATCTTATAAATAAAAAATATATAATTGAAAGAAAAAAAATCTCAACTAAATGCGTCCAATATGATTTTTCAGATGAAAATTAATCATCAATAACATCAATAAATACTTCTACCAATAATATAACTAAAAAAAGATGATATAAATTATAAATAAAAAAAATTAAATACTTTTTTGTCTCTACATTTTAGTATTTTTTTAAATTTTGTTATTGTAATTTTGTTATTTTAATTTTTATAAAATATGTTTGTTTTATTTTTTTTATTAAACATTTTTTTCTATCTTTTTTTGGCATAATTTTGTTTTTGGTTTAAATAAAAAACCCTATTTAAAATAATTTTAAGAAAAATAATAAAATAAATACATTTTTAAAGAATAAAATAGAAAAAAATTATAAAAAAAGTAAAATTAAAAAAATGAAAAATATATTTAAATATAAAAAAATTAAGGGTGTGTTTGATTTGCATTTTCATTTTTTGTTTTCATTTTTAAAAGATTAAAATTCTGAAAATATGTTTGGTTTGACTTTTTATTTTCTGTTCTCAAGAAATAAAAATACTGAAAGTGTGTTCTCAAAAGGAAATTTATTTTTAAATTTGCTTAAAATTACATTCATTGTGACCGTATTTTTATTTTACTAAAAATGAGATTTCTAATTTCAACTGAAAACATTGAAAATAAAATTTTATTATTTCTAATTTTTAGTTCATTTGTAAAAATACTTTTATCGAAAATATTTTTAAAAATCTAACCAAAAATATTTCTATCATCATTTTCTATTTTTAATAAAAATAAAAACAAAAAACAATCAAATCAAACACCCGTAAAACATTACTAATGTTTGCCAAAATCCTCACACAGCAAAGAGATCAGTACAAATGGCTAGAGATCATATCACATCAGTTGTCAATATAGCTGGCGATTGATACCAGTAGCTATCTGTACGGAAAGGCTTAAAGGAATTAAGAAAATAAAAAAAGTAGAAGAAAAGCTCCCAAATGGAAAAACCAATAAAAAAATAAAATACTTTATTTGGTAAACAATATAAAGTGGTCTTCCCTTCTATCTAAATTCCAAACTGAGCAAATAGCAGCCAGAGATTGGAAAAGGATGCATACTAATAGATATATCAGAGTTACCCATTAGCTAGGGATAACCCCATCATCATTCATTTTCATTCCCTTCTCTTTTAGCTGCCATTAACGTGTTTTCAGGAATCATTCTAGCCATCCATTTCTGGTAATACAAGGAATTAAGGTAAGGGTTCATTTCATTTCATTTCTCTCGTATGATAACTTCACTGTTCAAACTGAAACACCTTTTATCTGCAAAATTTCCAACCCGTAAAGGTTTGTCCCAGATTCCTTGCAAATTAAGGCCTGTATGTTTCTGTTATTTCAGTAAAGTTTGTGTTTTTTTTCCCTTGTGTATATATGCTTCCCATAGTCTTAATTCGTTGTTTGTTCTTGGAAGATCTATCATGGTATATGGTTTTCTGTCAAAACGCCCCATAACCGTACATGCATATATATGTTGTTTTCACCTTGATCTGTTGTGTTTATGATACTTGTACATGTGGAAAATGTTTGTCTACTCGAATATCTATGTATATTGGGTCGGAATTTGTATATATATATGCATGATTATGAAAGGTGTGTAATTGTATGTATAGAAGAATTAATATGGCGAGAAAGAAGATACCGATCAAGAAGATCGATAACATAAACGCGAGGCAGGTAACATTCTCAAAGAGGAGAAAAGGTCTTTTCAAGAAGGCTCAGGAACTGTCAACTCTTTGCGATGCTGAGATTGCTCTCATAGTCTTTTCCACCACTAGCAAACTCTTTGAGTACGCTAGTTCAAGGTATATATATATATATATATATATATTTCCGTACCATTCTCTTTACTCTTTTTTCTTCATCATTTTCTATGTATGTGCATGTCAAGGGAAATTACTCACAAACGTACTAACACTAACTCATAATGTCCTTTGTCATCATCTTATTCTTATCCATTTCGTTACTCCTTTTTTTGGTGAATTTTTTTATACTCCTCTATTTATTTTTATAGATAGAGATTGATAAGTTTTGATCAATGGAATACCAAGGTTTTAAAATAAGGTATGCAATTATGATTTTGGCTGCAACGTCAAAGTTTTTGAAGTAATATTGTCTACAATCACAACACGATCATTATTGATTATTTGCTGCATTTGTCTATAATTTTTTGCATTATCATAAAATTTTGCAACCATAATTTAAAACCTTAACAATTTTTTTATAATTTAAAAGTTAAAACCTTGCACAATATCGAATGGAAACTCAAAAATTGGGTGTGTGACTAAAAAGAAATAAAGAGAGAGAAAAAAACTAGACGCAGAGAAAAATAAGAAAAAAAAAAGATGAAAGTGAGATAGAAGAGAAAATAGATATATGATAATAATAACTCTTGATGAATTTAATTAGAATATTTTAACTCTGTAAAGTTTCTTACACTATAATTTAATTATTAATTATCATGTAAAATTTGAATTTTATAATAATTATTTTATTTTAAAATTATATTTAAACTGATTTCTAAGTCGACGACACTAAAAAAATTTTACTACATGAAAATTAAACTCTAAATTTGATATACCATATTTTTAGAGAAAACCAATAATGCACTGTGAGTTCATCATTATACACATGTATATATGCTGTATTTTCATTACTGGTTTTTATAGCTCTGAGATTTTCAATTAACTAGTTAATAGTTTTCTACCTAAACAAAATAGTTGCTTCTCAATACCAAAATAATAGAAAAAATATTTGCGTTCTTTACAACCTTCTCCGTTAAACTTTTTCTGAACATGTTCTCAACAATCACGCAACTTTGTTTTCCTTATACTGTTTATTATTTAGCTAGCTGCTTGCATGCATGATGCATGTATCTGAATTAACGCTTATTTAAGGATATATTACTTTTATGGCATATTATCATGTTCTTAAAAATTATATTTTCATGAATATATTGATTTTAAATATTATTTCGGAGTATATATACTTCAAAACATGCTTGGTTAAAATTTAATATTTTTTTAAATTAAATGATAAAATAAAGTAGAAGTGAAAATAAATATATATAGAAAAGGATAAAATTAGATTATATAAAATATCTCATATCCTCATAAAAAAAGTAACATATCACCATCGGTTACCAAAAGTCAAACAAAATATGAAAATGCCATTTCAATTTCATGAGAATCAATAATGCCTAAACATACTTTTTATTTGAAACTTACATCAAACATGAGAATACATGATAGCAACATATATAGTCAAGAACTATGATCAACACTACTAGTACAATACTATAGGAATACTAGTACAATACATTTTATACATCAATACACATTCTCTATAGTCTACAGAACCTGGTAGTGGCCGCAATATATATATATATATATATATATATATATATAATGACAGCTATAAGTTTGAGCTTAGAATTACAAGCAGACTGTCTAAACCTTCACCACTAACACTAACCTATCCTAATGAGTTTAATCTCTTAGTACATTTAGTACGTGATCATGCAAGCAATAATATGCATGCATGCCTCTGCCAGAACACGAGCCGGAACCTTTCCTGATTTATAACTTTTTATCTCTTCAAGAAAATTTTCTATGCAAGAACAATAATCGGTACCGGCGGCTCATGTTGAAGAGATAAAAAAAAAAAAAAACTCAACCTTAGTAAAGTCCGATAAAGAAATCAAATGAAACAATTAAACTATATCAAAAATAAAATTTTAAGAAACCCACATGCTTGAGAGTATGGTTTTACTTTTCCAATAATGACTAATCACAGAGGAAGAATGTATTCTAGGAAGACTTTATCTAGCAATGTCAAGGTTTGAATCCTGGAATCATATATTCTGGGAAGACTTTACTTAACCACCATTTTTTACATCTTGTAGTTTTGCCTGTGAGAATTTCCGGTCAAAGAGTCAATTTTTAGTGGTTTCTCTGAAAGTTATATTCGGTCTTCTGCTTTTTTAAATTGGAATATTTTCCATATATTGATTCACTTTTCTTTAACCTATATTTGTCTTCTCCATACACACGAGCTAGCCATTTGATTCCAAAGCTACAACTTGGCTTTCGATCGAATAGTCAATTTTCTCAACATATAATATAAGCGGGAACTATATGCATTGAGGCACTAGTTAGCTCATAAATGTACCATATATATACTAAGTCTTGAAAATAATCCAAGTTCCACATCGACTAAAAATAATCTCACATTAAAATATATAAGTGAGGGACAACCCTCACCCCTTAAGTTAGCTTTTTAAGTTGTGTTAGGCTTCTTTCATTATACATTTTAAGACTAAGATTATGAGCTTAATGCACACCTATTAATATGAATTTAAATGCTTAATTTGGTTACTCCCCAAATTTGATTTTAACTACTTGATGTAATACAATTGGATCAAAAATAATCTACATTGACATAATATAAAGTTATTGATTCCATGAGCCCATACGTTGGTTCAAAAGAAATAGTAAGAGGAAATTTTGAATTTTAATTTTAATGTCCTTGTTATTTCTCAGCATGCAACAAATACTTGAAAGGCGTGATCGGCATTCAGGGATTCAAGGATTAGTTAATCCATCTATTGGTCAACAGGTATAATTACGTTTACTTTCCAATATTCCTTGAATGATGAATTAATAATTATGCACCTTTTTTTTATCATGGAACCATGAAAAAGGGGCCTCTGTTTCTGAGCGGGAATTGAATATTTTACTACAATGAGAAAGCAAGTTCAGCGCAGTACTCCTGCTGTTTGCTTTTTTTTTTTCTTAGTTTTTTTCCTTCTCGGATGATTTTAAAATGTTTTATTTTGAAGAGTCTAATGATTCTACCTAGTGGAATAAGTATTATTGTTACTTGTTACCGGCTAAGCAATCTCTCATGGACATTTGAAAATTGAAACAATTGTCTCACGATGATTCTATGGATTTCACGTCAGTTATTTTTCAATTTTCTTATCGTAGATTAATATTGATGCAGTTGTATATCTAAAGTGAATCTGCTCTTGTAAGTGCTTGGCAATTAGTGAATGAATTTTTTTTTTGAAGTAGACAATTGGTGAATGATATCACAATGTTTCTACAGCATTCTGCATCCTTACCTCGAAAGGAAAATTGGAACAATGAAAAAAATAAAAATTGATTTAGATAAAGTTTTGACTTTTGACATAGCTAGCTTGCTTAAGCATGCACAATTGGAAATCAGGAGAGGCAGTTTTTTTTTAGTTTGAAGTTAATTCTGAAATATTCTATATGTACGTATAGCTTGGAAGTGACTCCCTTGGCATCCTGCGAAAGGAAATAGAACATAAGACTAATGAAATGAGGTATGCACTACACTGCAACTACTTTAATTTAGACTTATATATATACAATGCATGCGCCATAAAAATATACATCATTGAGAGACATCTTAAAAAATAGTGGGCCCTGAATGTTAATTGCTGGAGGCACTTGTGGTTGTTTTTTTCGGGATGTCATAGATAGATTTATTTGGTGTAGGCTTTGTATGTTAGTCCTTGCTGGGTACATCGTGGTATTTCAATTCCCCGGTTAATCTATATTTATATTATTTCAGAATATAACTATGGGGTAACCTTGGGATGATAGGGGAGTTTTGGGGGTTTGGACAATATAGATTTGTTTTGAATAAGGGTTAGGGTACCCTTGATATATATATATATATATATATATATATATATATATATATATATATTCTGTTAGTTACTGATAAAAAAAAATTTAAGACATGGTTTCCATAAATGCATCTTTAATGCAGTCAGTTGAATGGGGAAGAGATCCAAGGATTGACAATAAAAGAATTGCAGAAAGTGGAGGAACTTCTTCAAAGACGTTGGACCACTATTTCAAAAATTAAGGTTCGTCCCAAATAAATTGCACTCTCAGTTCATTAGTTGATTTCCCTTATGGAATGAAATCTAGAACTCGATTGTACCTGTAAATTTATTCAACCTTGTGCTTAAGTTATGCATGCTTTTGACACGTGTTAATTTCAGGATGAAAAAATTATACAAGAGATCAATCACCTTAAAACAAAGGTAAAAACAACAACGCTCAGATACATATCAAATATTTTGTTTGAGTTATTTATTCGTAGTTTTGGTCAAATAAATTTCATCCTTTGTGATGTATGCGGAATTAATTTAGTTTTGAGGACAACGTATCATACATAGTCCTAAAATAGGATTAAACAGTTCGAAAGCAAATTAATTTCTAAATGTGAGTAATCTATATGTGGAAAATATTTGTAAATTATTTCAGCGTATCATACATAGATCCTTTGTGATCTATAATAACTTAAACTATATGTGGAAAATATTTGTAAATTAACTTTGTGACGTTATAGCCATTTGTGAGCAACTTAGGTGAGGAACTAGATATTGGAACTTGTAAAAGGTTGCGAAGAAAACATTATTTCTCAAACTTAACGGGAATCAAAATGAAATGTTGGGAAATCTAAGAGATTGGTTTACTGATAGAATCGGATATATATATATATATATATATATATATATATATATATATATATATATATATATATATATATGTCCAGAAGCCAAGTGACCTAAATCTGGAGGCTTATGAGACCTCAACAATCCTAAAATGTGTGAATGATCGGGGGGGTATTGAATGCGATTGTCCTATATATGTTGGCCAGTTTGTTTGGTTGAACAGTCCACTGCCCTTAATTAAGTGCCGAGCCTAGAAGGCATGGGTGCTTCTAGCTGTCAATTTCTATGGCTTGGGCACTTGTAATGGTTGGCCTTTGTGACAGGACGATTCGCAACCCTTCAAGTGCCAACGCCTGAAAGACCCCTCAAGGTGTCAAACCTAAAAGGTGTATGCTCTTCTAATCATCAACCTTTTTGTAGTTGGACAGTCCATAATCCCTCTAGCGTTGAGCTTGAAACACTTGAAACACATAATTCAGTCTGCTTCTGTGGTCACCACTTCCCAAAACTCTTAAGTATTATTTATGAGTCACATCTTTTATATGTCCTTCATTACCAATGGGACACATTGTGTGACCATTCTTATCATTAAGAAGGGTTGATAGGCTCATAACCAAGACTACCAATATAGAATTCGACATTGCATATTCACCTAAAACCTTAAGACGTTAGTTTTTTCCTAACCAATGTCAATCACTCAAACTTGATTTCCAACATGAAACCTAAAAGATACAAGTTCAACTCATGAAGTTATTAAAATAATTTGAAGAAGCCATCTATCTGATTCAGAAGCCGGAAGAGGTCCACGTGATATATAGAAAATAAGCTGAAGGTATTATTTATTCGTTATATATAGTAAAAATGAAGTGTTAAAAATGTGTATTTTATTTTGTTGTTTATAATAATACAGCGTATAAGCAATTTTTCATCTATCTATATTCACACAACCTTTTTCTGCAATGATGTTTGGCAATGTTGCTCGTGAAGGAAGCCAAACTTATGGAAGAGAACCAGAAATTGAAGCAGGTGGTTACGCCTTTCAAAATCTTGCCCATTTATTTCTGGTCCACGAGCTTCCTGATAGAGATACTTTATGACTTAGCAATAACTGGTGTAAATAATGTAATAGAAATTTTTATGTACAGAGCTTCGTACGAGAACAAAGGCAACCATACGAGTCATTTACCTGCAGTTCATCTGAATTTCCTCCAGACTGTGGTAATTCTGACACATCTCTCAAGCTGGGGTTAGTTTACACTTTATCCTATAATAGTTAGAACATTTTATTACAAGCTTAGTCATTCATAATACATTGTAATTAACATCTCAACATGTTTAATAACATGTCTAGTAATAAAACTTACCGGGGAGAATACAAAATTTATGGAATACTTCCATAAATCTGGTGTTACTTTAGAAGCTTAATTCTTCTGATTTGTGGTTATCTTATCTTTTTATTTTTTTGATTGGCAATTTGTGCTTATCTTAATATCTATGTATATGCAGGTTGTCTTTATTTGAATGAAACAAAAATGTTGGTTCAGAAGACTATAGTGAGAAGTTAACGCATTTGGTTCTATTTCTGTCTCAGCCAAGATCAATGTTGTTTTTTCGTATTTAACAATTTGCTGGTGAGTGGAGTGCATGTAATGCTAGATTTTACAGGGAAAAAATTCACAGCTGGAGCAACTTATTTGCTAAACTAAACAGAATATTGCAGTTGCCATTATGTCAGATGTGATAACCCAGTGTTTGGTTTATTTTTATTTTTTGAAAAATAAATAAATATTATTTGTCTTTCTTCATAATTCTTAAAAATATGAAATAATATAAAAATAGTATAACTTGGATTACAACTATAACAACTAAGAAATAATATAAAAATTTATTTTTGATCAAACTATATAACTAAGAAATAAAAATTACAAATTAACATCTAATGCCTTCTAACTTGGATCCCATCAAAAATACTATTTTCCCTTCAAGTTTGGATTGAATACCTTTTAACTTGGATCCCATCTAAATACTTTTGTTCTTTTTTTTCTTCTTTTAGGACAAATCAAATGAAAGAACAATTATAAAGGTTTACCGTTAATCTCCTTCCTCTACCTCCATTCAAAGAGACACAAAGTACAAAATATATGAGTTATCATAAATTTTCTTATATCCGATTCTCGTCTATAAAAAAAAATTATTTTCTTTAATTTTGAAATATAATTTTTAAATGTATGTATAAAAATATTTGTACCTTTCAATAAAAATATTAATGACTATTGAAACGAGAATCACGTGCCCGAGTTTTCATTTAGTCCTGAAACCTGACCATGTGTCTCACATTAATGCATTGTTGCATCAAGCTATTCGTACAGAAAAGAAAAGCTGAATGCATATGTAAAAAATTAAATTTTAGAGCATGTGATCTACCATCTACTGTAGTACTTTTTCAGAATACGCCCCTTAGCTAATAAATGAAAAAAAAAATCAGAATTAAATCATATTTCAGTTAAATGTATAATTTAACTTTATTATTCAATTATTATAATTTAAATTATACAAATTCTTAATAACTAAAATATATTTCATAATTATAAAAAAGTATATAAGTAAAAATATTAATTCTAATATGTTTCCAATTCCAACTCCACTTTAACAAGTTAGCAAAAATTCAAACTCGATCTCGACTCTTATCAAAATGCGTTTTTTCTTTCAAAGTCAACTTGAACTCAAAGTATATACGCATGTTCATAACTTAATAGTCATAATTAATTAGTTGTATGCAATAAGTAGGATCAATTATTTATCAACTATGTTTCATCTAATATAAAAAGGAGTCTCATGTACAAAATAAAGAGATGAATGAAAATTTCAAACTTTACCTTAACTAAGGCTTTTTTTTATTTTCTTTGGTTTTTCTGAGTTCGTATTTGCATAAGCATTTATAATGTAACCTTGTGCTTGGTACGTAACGCGTTTCAGGACAGTACGTGCACGTGGATCCAATGATTGTTTTTGCTGTGTGTTCGAACATGAGAATTTATGTTGAAAGCAAAATGACGAAACAAACACGCACTAGGTTTTCCTTCGAATTTTCGTCAAATGACGCAAAAAAAGCCTAAGTAGCTTTAGTTGGATTCATGTCCAACAATAATAACACGCGTATTACCAAACATGATCCAATTTAGTCCAACAATAATAACACGCGTATTACCAAACATGATCCAATTTAGTTTTATCATGAAAGTTAAAGACAGCTAGGTTCTACTATATGTTTGTATTAAGTTGAAAAATATATCATCATCTAGTATTAAAATATATATTAAATACTAAATTCATAAGTTGAAAAATAATTCAAAGGAAAATTTCACATTAAAAATAATTAAGTTATAAATAAAATAAATAAATCAAATTAAAGTTATATTTTTTAATAAGTAAAGTTCAAGTTTTTAATTAAGTTTCTTTTAAATAAATGTTAAGTTTGAACAAATTATTCTTTCACAAGTCATATATAAACTTCATCAAGTTTGAACAAATTATTCCATATTGTTAATTAATTAAATATCATCTTAAACATAATTTTGAAAATCAAGTAATTTTTTTAATTCTATAACAATCAATAGCTAAGATTTATAGTAGTACCTTAAAAAAATGTGCGAGGTCCTATAAAAAATGTGTTGGATGACGGGTATCGATCAGTGCGTACGATGATAATAAATGGAATAAATGGAGAGATAAATGACTAAATGTGGCATATTCATGTCTTCCCCCACACCGTTTTTTCTTTGGAATCAAAGGACTGGGGTTAGTTTTTGTATTTAATTTTGATTTGATTTTCTTTCTTTACTTTACGCTTCTTTCTTCTTTATAACCCATTTATCCTGGCTAGCTAGGGTTGCTTTCGCTTCTGCATTCTCGATCGCCAAGGAATCTTCTGCCTTCCATCGTAACAAGTAAAGTAACATAATCAACTTCCTTTTCCTCTTTTACTGGAATAATTTCTCTCACGACACATTTTATTTTCGCCAATCACCATTTTCCTTCGCCCTTATCTCTGTAAGTACGAAAACGCCCAAATCATAATGAGTCCTTTTTTTTTTTTTAATCTTATTTCATGTGAAACTGGATCACCCTCAGAAGCAAACAGAATTGAATATGCATAAATATTTTAAAATTTTCTAGCTAGAGTTATATATTCCCGTGAGTTGTTGCTCAGGAAAATGGTGAGAAGGAAGATACCGATCAAGAAGATCGACGACGTAACTGCGAGGCAGGTGACATTCTCAAAGAGGAAGAGTGGTCTTTTCAAGAAGGCACGTGAGCTCTCTCTTCTCTGTGATGCTGAGATAGCACTCATAGTCTTTTCACCTGGTGGCAAGCTCTTCGACTATGGTAGTTCAAGGTACTTTAATTTCCTCTTCTTTCTCGCACGCTTGAGTTCGAACAAATTCACCAGAGAGAGAGAGAGAGATCAATTCACAATAATCGAACTAGAAATTTTTACTTAGCTAGGACATCCAAATTCTTATTACTCGTATCAATTAGTACTAATTGCGTTGATATAGCTAGCCTCTTTTTTCTTTCATCTTATTCATGCACTATTATTTTCACTCGCTAAAATAGGTTCCTACGTGCCATATAGCTAGCATTACTGTTTAATTAATTCTTGATGTTATAAATATCTTGTAGTACCACTTTCCTCTTGTTTCTCTATTTTGTCATTTGATTTATGTGTTTAAAATTTAAAGGATAAATAATCATTTTTGTGTTTGAATGTGTAAAATGTTAATAAATTCGTTCATGAATGTGTCACGTATATCTTTTCATTAAGACGAAAGTTAACAGATGAATGAATTTATCACATTTTTTTTCATTTTCGGAGATTAAAATTTGAATTTTTATCTTTCGAAGATAAATTTATCAAAGTTCTACTTATTTAGGGATGAAAATATGTATTTATCCAACTTTAAACCAATAGTAGTGGTTGACATGTAGAACTGTTAAATATATACTTTATTCACATGCTCTTTCAATAAACTAGTATATAAATGTACTTTGGTCTGTAACAATTGCTTTACGCAGAAATATGTAAATGTGCAGTCAGGATGTAACTCAGTAGGGAATGATGAGCTGTTGTATGTAGTGATGTGTAGTGCAGGTATATTTGCAAGGGTTATGTAAGTCAGTAGGAATTGAAGGGCAATTGATGCTCTTTATGTATAAGGGTTGGGATTATTTTTTTTTTTTCACATACTATGGGTGTCTCTTAATTCATTGGATCAGAGATTAATCTTTATCGTGGTGCATATTTGCTGTTAGTCTAAGGAAATTTTGCACATGGTAAGAATCAAATACAAATTCTTCAATTAGATAGATCGTTCTCATTCATGTGAACGCAACAGAATCTTATACCACTACATCGGGTCGGGATTATTCTTTGTATATTTAAATAAAAATTTTTGGTTGAAAAAAAACATATAAAGCAAATAGGAATAACTATTTAAAATAATTATCGTGCTTAACTAGATTTTTAATCTCTCAAATTATTTTTCCTATTAGTGCATATTTTTATGACCTTTTTAGTTTATCTCCTTAATTTGTAACCAAAAAGGAATTTTATATATGCTGAATGTGCTCCCAAACAAAATCCATCATATTTAGCAAATGATAAGAAAATTATCATTTATAAAAGGTTGGACTTGTAATTCATCCTAAGAAAATTAGAAACTCTTTGAAAGAGGAAAAAAAGAAGCTAATCTACCAAGAGACGGGAGAATTCTATATGTTATTTCTTCTAACCTTTGTAAACTTTTTTTTTATATAATAAATTAATTACTAGCTAATAGTTTTCTATATGAATTAATAACAACTAACTTAATTAACTTTTATATTAATTAACTTATTCTATATGTGGCCGGTTTACAATTAGATGACATATAAATATTATTTACACTTTTCACCAGAAAATTCTTATTCAAGAGTTATTTCTTCAAGAAAATATCTTATGCCCCAAAATTTAGCCGAAGATTCCCCCAATTGGCTAAAAGGAGATATAGAATTTTATTATAAACATCAAGTATTAAGTGGAACGAATTTAAAAGGAATTAAAGGAAACATATAATTTACAAGTTTAAGTTTTATGTATCGTTAATATAAAAAAATTATCAACTAATAAAAAATTATCTTAGGTATAACTTTTAAAAAGTTATTATTAAAATCAATAAAGTTGCTATATATAATTATTTATAATTAAATAATAATTTTTAAAATCAGTATCACTACATTCTAATTAAATTTCAAAACTTATACAAGTTATTTATACATGAGTTTCATCATTATGCATGCAATGCCAGAATTTTATATTGTCAAACAAATAGAAAATCATATTTGGTTTGACTTTTTAGATAATTACACTCTTTGTTCCACTTTATATGTCTTAGCAAAAAAAAAAAGTTCTAAATTAGTTATCATTTTATAAAATCAATGAAGTATTTTTTCCTATGAACTATCCTTAGTGGAAGTAACTGTCATTGTGCAATAAGTGAGAAAAAATCTAATTAATTAAAGAGATAAAAGATATATGAGGAAATCATATAACATTAAATCCAAAATATTAATTATATTTCTTAATTAATATCCATGTCACAAATAGAGTAAAACAAGAGTATAATAAAAATTAATAGATTATCATAGTAGTTTATGATTGAATAGTAGCCTAAAAAAGCTTTAGGCACTATGTGTGTGTGTTATATTTATTTTTTATACGTTTAGTTGTTTAATTAAACGTGGATATTTATGTAAGTTTTTCTAATAGATATTTAATATAAGTTGTTTATTATTAGAAAGAATATCCAAATGTGTAAACATGATGATAAGAATACAAATAATTAAATCCAAGTTTTCCCCCTAGAGAGATTAATATGCAGTCTTTTTTGTTGTTTGAAGTATGCAGAAGGTAATTGAAAGGCATATTTTACGGTCAGAGCTTAACCTTGAAAAATTAGACCAGTCGTGTCCTACGGAGCAGGTACATTTCATTTAATTTTTTAATTTCACTAGTGATGTTCAATTGTGTGTTCAAGCATTTGAATGACAAAAAGAAAAACAATATTTGTGATTATGTATGCTCTTGTAAGTTGTAAAGAGGAAGAAATAATGTAAGTAATTAGTGAGAATGTCCCATTAATTTGAAATAAAATGATTACTATAACAGAAGTTGGGGGAAGTAGAGAGAGTTAATTTCTAATAAAGTAGTAAATTATGATTTAAATTCCTGTGGAGAGATAAATTTATATTTATGATTATGCCTTAAAATGAGATTATCTCTTTCATGGAAAATACTGGTGTCGAGAGAGAAAAAATTGAATGAGAACGACCGTACTTGTCTTGAAGGAAATCTAGGCACATATAAGCTGGTGTCTAAACTTGAATTTCATCTTTTGGACATGTGCTTCAAAGCCAAATTTTAAGGATGCTACGTATAGACAAATTTTGCATTAACTGTAACGTACTATATATTGCACCGGTTTGCTTTATATATCTCAATCTACAAGATTTAAGTTGACCCTTAAAAAGTAAGAGGACAACACAAACAGGATCTGTCATTTCTTCTCTTGCTAGTGTTTTCTTTGCTCAAACCGTTTCTTTTTCCTTTCCTGTTCCTTTTTCTTGCATGGAGGTTTAGGTTCAACCTCGGTCTTCTTGGCAGGAGGAAGACCCCACTAGTCGCAGCTCCAAGAAAGTAGAGATATATAAAGGATGTTGGAGATGATGGTTCAGGTTTTAGCCATATGCGTTTGGATGTGTTGGGAAAACTCGGACTTTCCCGTTTCGTGAAGTTAAGATAGACACTTAGTAATTAAAGATAGTATTGGGAACACGATTATAATTCTCTAATATGGAGATTCTTCCACTATACAAAGTGATAGTAGGGTTACAAGGATATGTTTACAAAATTGACTTACTCTATGGTGGCTCACTAAAGTTTGAGGATAGAGACTTCCCAAGCTATTTTTCTTCTCTCTCAAAGAGGCTCTTCCTCACTCTAAGAAGTGGATTCACTCTTGTCTTGAATGGATAGGAATGAAGGCTCCTACCCTTATTTATACTACTCCACCTCCACAATGAATGGTGGAGATTACTTGTATCCTAGGGTGGAGACTAATTCTCTAGAATGCTCCACACATTCTAAGAGTCTCTACACTTTTCTACTCTTTTTCATACTTTTTCATAAGGTTCCAGAAGCTTCCACACATCTCTAGAATATTCCAGAGGTTTCCACATTCTTTCACAAGCTTCTAGAGAGTTCTACACTACTCTAGAGTTCTCTAGGACGTTCTAGAAAATTCTATACTTTTCCAGAAAGCTCCAGAATTTTTTAGAACCTCTCCAATTAAGGAGAGATCCCAACAAATCTCCCCCTCCCGACTTAATTGGGGGGTAGTAGCAAACCGGCACCTTGGATACCTTATGTCAATGTGCTTTGGTCATCATGCAAGGATTGCTTCTCTTCTTGCATGGCTCTTCTCCACTCCACCAATTCATAGGTGTTATTCTCATGCAAGGATTGCATCTCTTTTTGCATGACTCTTCTCCATTCTTCAATTTTGTAAACACATCCTTGAACATGTCTCCATCATGAGCGACGTTATCCTTTATCTTGAACTGCACGAGCTAATGACGGCTCCGGATGAACCTGACTCTTGATACCACTGTTGGGAAAAAAACTCGATGCGAGGAAATACCGGGGAGATTCCTAACGTGGGACTTCACCTCACACTTGTACTCCAACAGGATGGTCCACACAAAACGCTTCTAAACACCTTTTTACAAAGACAAGCTCGTTGAACTAGAAGATTTTCATGGATCATGGATGAACATGGAAGATTCAGATGAGGAGGACCTACCTGAAATAGGCTCCCTATTGAATTATTCAATGATTGTTTCCTGAGAACTTAGAAGGATAAGTTCTGCTTGGGAACATCTTGCAAGGCTATGTGTGGAGTTAGACCTTAGAAGGGCGTTAGTGACCCACGAGATAATTAGAGGACATCCATTGTTCCTTGAATATTAAGGTCTGCATTCAATATGTTTTGCTTGTGGAAGATATATGGACATAAAATAGATCAATGTGATCATGAGAAAAACCAATTAAGAGGCTATACTTCACGGAATCACGAAGATGTAGGCCAAGCCAAGAATAGAGAACAAGTTGTCAAGGAGGGGAAATCTTCGATTATCAAGGAGAAATCCACTGTGAAGTTTCGTCCCTATAACGGAGAGCATGCTTGCTCTTATGGAAATCCACTATGATGCTTCTAAAGCTAGAAAAATGATTCAAAGGCTGGTTTTGATGACTGTGCCATAGTCGATTCGAGAGGCCACCCAGTTCGGGGGGATTTGGTGTGTCTGGAAGACTAGTGATTGGAAGAAGGTTGAGGTCCTATCAAAGATAGGTCAAACCCTACATCTGAAAACAGTCAGATTCCATGTGCTGAGGATCCTTCGTTTGTAACTACCGTTTATGGGAGCCTAGCTTAGGGAAAGTCTTCGAAAATAGCTTTTGCTGGAACTCTAGAATATCTTAAAGTTCTAATTGGTGGAGCTAGCCATGGGTTGTTCTAGGATATCCGCGGGTGCAAGTTTTTATTTTTTTTTCATCCCTAATCATAGGTCTATTTTGCTTAAAACCTCTCTTAACATGAAATCATGATGTGTTTAATTCGTAGGCCCTTTAAGACAATTTGGCTCACTTTGCGGAGTGTACGTGTATCAACAATGATTCCAATCCCCGTGATAATTGGCTAGTCTTCATTCAGTAGTTTAGAAGTGATGAATTGAAAGACTAGATCAGAAGAGAGTGTATGGAAATATATTTAGAGAAGCTTTGCTAAAAGATTACAAGGAAATTGACCGCACAAGATGTTGAGTTTCCTAATCCGTTTTAAGTCAATCTTCAAAAAGAGTTTAGAATGAATTAAAGCTTTTGATGTATAGGGAAGAAATCTTTTGATTCCAGAAATCAGGAGGATGTCAATTGCTTAAGTTCGAGGACAAGAACTCCAGATATTTCCATTGCACAACTATCGTTAGGAGGAGAAACTTTGTGGAGAAACTACAATGTCTTTTGTTATAGTTTAACTTACATTAAACAAAGACTACATATATATGCTTATCATTTTTCTTGTTAGTATATGACATTTTTTTAGTAGTGTGTGTGGAGGTCTAATTTGTTTAATTTGGTGATTGTACAGGTGAGATGTAATTATGCTGATTTGAACAAGGAATTTGCAGACAGGACTCGTGAAATGAGGTATTTCTAACTCGGAATCGGTTGATGATTTTATCACAAAAGTATTCATTTTATGATGCATTTAAATTCAGTCTATTATAATTTTACAATTTAATCATAGACAACTGAATGGAGAAGAACTGCAAGGATTGACCCTAAGGGAACTTCAGAAATTAGAAGAACGACTTGACTCATCCTTGAACCGTGTTTATAAAGCGAAGGTTTATGAATTATGATTCCCTTCTCTGACACTTTTAATTTCTGGTTTGGACACATTTATATTTCTATTCATACTCTTTAACAGGGACAACATGTGGCATGTCTTTCAGGTTGAAAATTTTATAAAAGAGATCGGTATTCTTAAGGAAAAGGTAGAGTTATTCTTCATCGTCAAAATAATCTTGTGCATTTATTTTTCCCCCGGCCCCGGTTATAATGAATAATAACAAAATCAATTGCTCACTATCCCTTGAAAACAACTTTTTTGAGAGGGGAAATATTAAACTTAACACACTGATCCCTAAGATTTGAGTTGAGAGAATTCTTTCTGATTTGAAATCGTTGCAAACGGGATGGATTGTAGATGTGTTGGAGAAAAGAGCGCAGCCAAATGGAACCAATCCTGGTTCTTGCAAATCCTTTTTTTTTTTTCTCACTCTTTTACAAGTCTAAAGTAATTCGGCTCGTAAATTCTGAAAGGGATCATCTTAGGCAATATAAAACTTTGTTATCGTTAAATAGTTAAAATTTTAAAATACTATCAATTAACGTGATGTTATAGTGTAATTGATCATATAATGTAAACACCATATTGTTTCAATATCTTAAAACAAATGCACTTACAATTTGTTGAACTAAGGTTTGATGTGTAAAGCACAAGGCATCACTTAAAAAAATCATATACTAATGATTAGTTGTTAAATCTGTCTCAATTTATAAAGGCATTATCTAATGAAAATATAATTATTAGTATAAATATTGAAAGTACTTACAAACATTATATTTGGAAATTGATATATAGATGATGCATCATATTACAATAACAGTTCTAGATCTAGACATGGGATTAGAGAGATTTTGTATAAAATTTATTTAAGCTTATAAAAATAATTTATGACTTGTTTTTTAATTTATTTTAATATTTTTATGATTAAACTCATGACAAATTCTTATTCGATTATGTTTATTAAATAATTATTTAGTTAAACCATTTACCTAGTAAAATGTCATTTACCTAACAAACAAAATATTAGGTATTTGGATTAATTCTATTGTTATAGCCTTTATCTATAAAAAAAAACTCCAAGTTATTAGTATAGTCATGAGTTTATAGTAAGAATATGATGGTTTAATACAAATATTTGATGTATTGAAAATATGTATTAATTTTCTATATCAATTAATTATGAGAAAAAAGTTATGCATCAATTATGTAAAAAGTTTTATTTGATAATCTAATTATAATCTATCATATATAGTAAGTTTGTTGACTTTTAAAATAATTATCTTAGTAATTCAAATGATTATGATTGGATGAGGGTGTTCATATGTGCATAAACATTAAACTCTTAAATTATTTATTATTATAAGATATCACACTATTAATATAAGAGAAAAAAAATTATGCATTTACGGTATAAAAAGTTTTATAGTGTCATTCAATTATAATTTATCATGTATGATAAATTTATTGACATTTAAAATAATTATTTTAAAATAATTCAAACGATAACTTGTGATTGAATGACAATATAAAATTATTTTAAATATGCATTACACTCTTAATATAAATCTGGAATATGTTCAACTGAAAAATGTCATATAGTTTTTCTTTCTCGTCATGTTACTGTTGCAACATATGTTTGTCTTATAATCTCTCTCTCGGCTCTATGATGTTTAGTTATCACTTCTCATTTCTCAATACAGGGAAAAAAACTCATGGAAGATAACATGCTGATAAAACAGGTAATTGGTTTTCACGGAATAGTCTTTCTATTATTTCATTACCCAGAAAAAAAAATGAGATAGAATCGGTTGCATATATAGTTACAAGTCAAAAAGACTTGTACTAAATTTAAACTATCAATTAATATAGATAATCCTATAGTTTATAGTATCTTAACATATATAGTATCTTTAACATTAATTAATTAGTTACCTTTAAGTAATCACAGTCCCACGTACAACCGTAGCCTTCCCAACTGCACATGGGTATTTGTTCATAATTTGCGAGTTCTTCCCACAATACCTTCAGATTCCCACTTCCCATTATACTTGCTTGCTTACACTCGGCTATAGATCTCATGCATTTTCCATGTTATAAGATATTGCAAAGTGCAAATTTGGTCTCACCGTACGTGTGTTCATGATCTATGACACTAGCAATTGCATAGATTGAACTGTCCACGAGTCTTCTACTTCGGATTCAATGTTTCCTTCCCTCGGTTTGTTTACAGTTCATTCCATAAATTCCCATTTTGTTCTTGTTCGAAAGGATTTTTCATGGCACGTGCTCATTCCTCATTGTTGTGGCCTCGCAATGTGGCTGCCCTCTTAACTGGTCTGTAGGGATGAACATCAATTAAACGGAGATCTTAACAACCAGGATCTTTAAAACATTGATTAATGAACTAAAATGAGAAAACATTTATTGTGGTGATCATAAAAGAGTATTAAAAAATCATGAACATCACAATTTTACATATTCCAATAATTTTTTTTTTAATTCCTTCACCAATCCCTAAGTGTTTGCCTTCAAACAAGATGTTATACCAAATGACATTCTTATCAAGTATTATCAATCATTTTTTTTTATCAGCAAAAATAAGTATTTATATTAATGAAGTACCAGGGGTACTCTAAAATACACATAGTGGGATCAGATTTTTGGTTCCAAGGCAGACTTAATATAGTCTATCAAAGAATCAATTTCTGGGTACAAAGCATATAATAAAATCTAATAGCAGTCTATCATTACACCCTGAGCTACCTACTAAAACCACTTGTGATGTTAGTAGACCAGTGGTTGTAATGGATAACAAAATCCTTCGCCAAGTTTGGAAGCCACGTCCATAACAAAAAGACTGCATCGTCCAGCAGTTTGGTAGCGTTAAATATATCATTAGAAAAGATGATTTTGTTCCTGTGTTGCCAAATAGTCCATGTCAAGGCTAACCACCACCATTTCCATCTATTAGTCCTTATCCCAACATTCACTTCAGAAATGTGTTGGAGGAAATGTTGTTTTGGGTTCATTGGGAAGACCCCTACCATGTTCACCCAAGACCACGATGCCCACCAAACTGGTATGACCTTGCTGCAGTGAAAAAACAGGTGGCCTTCAATTAGTCCTCTCTTTTTTAAGGTTGACATGGTTTATTCCAACACACCAATAAGCTACTCTCTTATTTATATGTGTCTCTGCTTCTCCAAAAAAAAGACCTTTGAATGTTAAGAACTCTCTTTGGGACTTTAGAAAAATTATGTAAGAAATATAATGGCTACATGTTAGAATATATTAATAATTCGGCCACTAAAGAAAAGATATGCTTACCTTTCGTTTTTACTGATCTCTTTCTCATAGAATTTAATAACAGTTGCTAGGTTGAGAACTTTCATGTATTTGCCCCTACCTGTATATCTATGTCTATACTAACATTTGCAATTTTGTTAAACAAAAAACCCATATCAATCAAATTAAGCTTAATAACTAATTTTTTTTTTTTGGAAAATACTAACAAGTATCTTTAAGATATTGATTATGAAATTAAAAGTGATGAAATGCCTTTTATGAAAAAAGTGTTAAAAGTATTCTCTACTGTGATTTCAATGTAATCCAATCATAATTACCAATAAAAAATATTTATTAATTTCTTAAATAATATTTTTTTTTATAAAAAAAATCTCTTAAATAATCTTTTTAAGACATTCACTCGATAACAGGACTTTTTTTGTTAGCATATATTAGTTTTTTTCTTCTTAATATTGTTCCTCTTCTTTCTCATTGTAGATGATAAAATTACCGAGGAATGAAATATGTTCGGTCCAGAGACATGAGCATGAACAAGGCCAGCTCTTTGACACCTCCCTCACGTTGGGGTAAGTTTCTTGAAGATGTGCCACTAATTCTTGAAAAAAATCATAATGGATTTTGTTTTTATAGAGTTTTAATTAGAACATGTGAATGAATGTATATTGTGAGGAATAGGAAATCATAAGACGATTAAAACTTAATTATTTTCATGCGTGCAACTCGAATGATTAGTTGTTTTGCTATGCCTTGCAGGCTACCTTTTCCTGCTGGCTCAAAGTAGAGTTTCTGAGCAATGAGGGGACCATGATGCTGCGTTTTAATTAGTGTGAAAACTGAAAAGGAAGAGTGAATCACCAAGGATAAAATGGTTCACGTATGTTCAAGTATAATAGATTCTAGTAATTCATGTTTGTTATTAGTGGGACCGTAATGGATATGGTTTAGCTATGATATTATTTCAAAAGCATATGTTTAGACTGATTGCTTTGTATCATTTATAGGTTTAAGAGTTAATTATGTACATGATAACCCAATTGAACACCATTGACATTTAGGAAGTCATGATTTGCACTAGTTATGCATCATTGTTGCATAATTGTATGCACAAATAGATCTCGTTAATGCTAATAACTAGTTTACCTTAAGCACAAATTGTTCAGCACTTGAACTCTCTATTCTAGCCACCAACAAAGAGCACCAAAGGGACTATAAAGCACTAAGCTAGTGTGAGCTTATGTAGAGGTTGTTAGCTATGTTGATCTTATTTCAAGGTTTGATCATAAATCATGATATACATCTTTGTGCTTACTGATGACCTAATTGTTGGTTTAATTATTCGGCATCAAAACTAAGCATAAGATCGGGCCTACGTTGAGTTTCCTTTAATTCTTGGGCAAAAAGTTATCCAAGCTTATTATAAAATTAATGTATGGTTCAATTCCATCCAATTTAGATTTAATATCAAATTCAAATAAAAGCAATGTTTTTGCATTTTGGTTTCGATTAGTTTTTCAGTTTTTTTTTAAAATTATTTATTTATTTTTATATGAATTTTAAGAGAAAAAAAACCATATATTGATAATGTAAAATATTTTTGAAACTTCTTTAAATTATAACTCATCATATATAATAAATTTATTAAATTTTATAAAAAAATTAAAAAATATACTAATCATTATTTGTAATCAATGAATGAAAATGTAAAAAATCATTTTATACCATATATCATTAAACTCATTTTAAAATTAATTTTATTTGAATGACTAATAAAAAAAATTAATATAATGTTGGATTTAATAATATCTTAAAGTCTCCTGGACTTTAAAAAGGACATTTATATCATCATAAATAATAAAATAACAAAAGACCAATATTTTTTTAGATTAATTTGGTAAATAAAATAAAGCTTCGGTGCAGTTTTCCTCTAAAAAAATTGTTGTTGTTTGTAAATAAAATAAAGCATAGGACTTTTGTTATTTTATTATTTAGGATGATATAAAATAGTATATTATCATTTATTAGAATAATTTTTTTTAAAAAAAAATCAAATTGACGGTCTAAATGGATTTAATTTGGTAGTATTAAACTCTAGAAAAGTAGTACCGTGGAACGGTGGAAGGTAGTTGACTGGAGCGACTGAAGTGAAGAAGGTACATACATACAACAGGGGTCCATGAGTTGAAAGGGGGAAAGTAAAAGGAGATCCAAAAGACAAACATTGCTTCTACAAATCCAAATGCATATTTTTTATATATAAAACGCATAACACTTCATCAACCTCACAGCCATTTGTATTTTTCTTCCCTTGGCAGATAGTTTTCTCCATCTATCCGAATCGCTTTCACTCACTCGCTTCATGACTCGGCGCAAGCGATCATCATCATCTTCTTCTTCCTCGACCAAGAAATTCGAGGTTTTCGAATTCAATGACGAAGACGAGAACGTCGAGAAGACCTCTCGGAAGATTCTCCGCAAGTTCGCAAACCCTAGCACTAGTAGTAGCAGGTCTCGCTCTTCCACCGTCACCAAATACGACTTCCTCCAAGCCTGTAAGTCACTCACTCCACTCTTTCAATTTCCCGTTCCTTCATTCCCATTCATCGTCATTCTTCTCTGCAGTGGCGAGCGGTACCAATTCCAAACCTCTCTCCGATGACGTTACCGCCGATCCTATTGACCTCGATTCCGAGCAAGGTACGGATCATCCATGCACCAACTCTTTCGTCCTTCTTCCTGTGCCTGATTATCGTTTATGTGCTTTTTTTCTCATTTTTCGAGTGATTCAGAAGAAGAAATGAAGCGCTCACCGGAGGAAGTTGCCAACAAACCCTTAGAGGTTGTTGTTGATGATGATGGTGGTGGTGGTGGTGGTGGTGGTGGTGGTGGAGATGGCGGTGTTGTTGATAATCGAGGAAAATGTGATAATCGGTGTTCAATAGACACACCGCTGCTAGACTCCGCTGATGAAGAGATTCCAGGCCACACTGATTTCGCTGAAAGCGATTTGGACTCGAAAGTAGTAATAATTAATCATTTTCTTTTGCATGCCATGCTTTTCCTTGCTTCGGGCGAGAGAAAGTCGTGGATATTTTCGTTGAGTTTTGATTTAATTTTGTTTCAGAATCAGTCACTTGATGTGGTTTCTGATGACGGCGATAGTAATCAAATGAGTTCCTCTTCGACTTCAACTTCAAATCCCTCAGAAGATGAAGGTATTTTTTTTTCGTTGCTTTAAGATTTTCCAAGTGATATTTGAGGTATTGTTGTTTTGCTAATCAGTACTGACCCTCTCTTATTATGTACTGGTTTTTTCCTTTACTAATTGTCAGTTTTGATTCTTGTTATTTTAGTTAATTTCGAAGAGCAGCTAGTGGAGGATGATTCTGCTGCATTTGAAATTGTAAGTGTACTTGTCATGGTTTATTAATTATTTGCTTAATTGCGTTACCTGATTGCTGTAATCTGTGGAAATTACATATGAAAACTTCGGTTTCATTTTGGAAAAAAATGAAATGCATTCTATGTTCTCTTATCTCATTTGCTTTAGGGGGAAAGAAATCAGATTATGGCATTTTAAATAATAGTATCATGACAACTGAAGTAGGAGAGGAGAGACCACAAAAAACAATGAATGAGGGAAGGTGTGTGTGTATAGGGGTTTTTTCAGACGAGAATTTTTTTTTTTTTTTTGGCAAATGTTAGTTGTTAATTGTTAGTGGGGGGTTTGAACACATGACATCTGCCCCTCCCTTCACCCTACACCACCAAGGCAACCTTATAACCCCTAACAAGAAACTTCTTAAGATAAGAAATGGGAACCTTTAATGATAGCCTTCAGATTACAATTAAAAACAATTAACAACTAAGACTAAAACACCCTTAAGTGAAGGCACGTGCCTCTATTATCTTCTCACTTGCGACAATTTACATTCAGGAATCATCGGACTTGTTATTAACTTGTTTAATCAGACGAACTCCCACCGCTGCCATATCTCACGCTCAACTTTGACAATCCCCCTGTAATACCAGAATGAAAACACCCTTGGCTTCCCATGCGACCCAAGCGACAAAGGCCTCTTGCTCCAAAAATCACTACTCCATCACTGATACTTGCACGATGAAGCCATGTCAGCTTCCGTTGCCATCCTCTCCGACACGAGACTCTGCTCGAACCCAAACAAAAAAGACTTCTTCATAAGAAAATCCTCTGAATTAATGTTCACTTGGTTTTGGTTCTTTCTTGGAGAGTGGTCATTGACAAAGGATAAAGGAGAGGGTCTATGCTGATGTGGTGCAAAATTGTGTCATCGTTGAGGCTTGGTCAGATTCTCACGACCATCACCGGTGGAAAATTGGCATAAAGGGCGAAGCAGCGTTAATCTTAGTTTTAAAATTAACTTGATTTTGATTAATTGTTGATGTTGAAAGATGATTATTCATGTGAAAACTCATCATAGGATAATTTTGAAACTGGAAGAAGTGTATATGTAGAAAATAATAAAGTTAAATGACCTAAAGGTATGTGTAGTGTTGAGATTCCTTACAACCATCACCGGTGGAAAATTTTGCGTAAAGGGTGAATCAGCGTTAATCTTTAGTTTTAAAATTGACTTTGATTTTGATTACTTGTTGATGTTAAAAGATAGTTATTTGTGTGAAAACTCATCATAGGATAATTTTGAAATTGGAAGAAGTGTATGTAGAAAATAATAAAGTTAAATGACCTAAAGGTATGTGTAGTGTTGAGGTTCCTTATAAAGGAATGCTGTATAAAATGGAATTATTTATTTCCATTCTATAGTGTTATGTTATTCTGCACTTGTTTTGGTTTTCTAAAATCATTAGTTTCCTAATGGTTGATAGACTTTTTTTCCCCATTTATTTTGAAAACTAAAATCTGTTTACCCTCTTTTATACTCTTCAATTCATTTGGTCTGCATGTGTGATCTGATCTTGTCAACTCAGTCTTAAAAGATAGTTTCCAAAATCCTGTTTATTATTGTACATACATGTAATTGTAGGTCTTTCATTGCAATTATTTTTATTTAATAATATTTGCTCTAAAGTGAAATATTTTATATGCTTAATCTAGTTCATTGAGATATTGAATGTATGTATGGATTTCTTATTTTTCTGATAAACTGAACTGGTTTCTTGATGTGCAGAATGACATAGAAAAGGTGGTTGATGTCATCCCTAATTTTATTCAATATGAGGATTTATATTCCACTAGGTCTCGATTAACATTCTCATGCAACTCCCTGAAACTTGAAGGCTCAACAAACAATGGAACTAGGGAATCTTTTAAAATTGAGTGGGCAACTGAAGAGATTAGAAAAATTGAATCGTGTTGGTTTGGAAATGTAAGTTGCCTTTTCTTTTTTTATTAATCCCTCATAAATAAATTTGATTTTCTTCTGTCTGTAGATTGAAACAGCCTCAATCAACCTTCTCCTTAAACCCAAAGATTTTACAGAAGCTGGAAATACAAATCAAAATCCAGGTTTGACTATTTTTTGAAAATTATGTTGATGATATTTTTTCTGTGCATCAATACGGAGTATATATGTTCTCTCCTTATGTTTTTAAATTTGAAATTCTTAATTAATTGCAATTGTGTTGGTGAGTATATGGATATTATATTCATTTCATTTATTCTATTTTTGTTTGATTTGATATTTAATCTTAATAAATTCCTTTTCTTATTCAAGAATAATTTAGACGGACACCATACCGTTTGCTGGTTATAATTTTCTGTCTGTTTTTTATTTTTGGGTTGATCATCTTGTTATAATTTAGACAGCTGCACCTCATGTAAAAGCTGTCAATAATTTGCTTAACAATTTGTGCAGGTTTTAAGCTGTTGAAATTCGCTGTTTATGATTCATGTTGGTACAAGGCAGAAGAGGCAATCAAACTATTGGACATGAGATACACAGATATATGGAGTACATTTCTTGAGTAAGAATGTTATTTGTAATTCAATGGAGTGTAAAATGTTTTGTAATTGCAATGATGTTTGCTTTTACAACCCAAATTATATATTTTACTATTTTTATGGATCAAAGCAAGCATAACAAATTCTCTTATCATTGCTGATCAGAGGAAATGAAGAACAAGGCTGAAGGTGTATCTATATAATGTGCTCTCTCTGCCTTAATTAATATATAATTCAGCAGGGTGATCATTTTCAACTTAGATAGATTTCATATGTCTTTATCAATTAGTATTATGTTT
Source organism: Glycine soja (assembly GCF_004193775.1). Taxonomy (NCBI): domain Eukaryota; kingdom Viridiplantae; phylum Streptophyta; class Magnoliopsida; order Fabales; family Fabaceae; genus Glycine; species Glycine soja. Next base: position 43,814,707 of record NC_041012.1, on the reverse strand, counting down.
TAGTATCTCATCCTATTTAGTTTTCAGTTTCTGTTGTGGTGAGATGGATTTCAGTTTGTATTAGTTTTCAGTGTTGTTTTTTGTGAAAGTTGTCCACATTTTTTCGTTTGATAGTTTTTTTTGTTCAATTGTCTGTTGCTAACTATTATAAGGTGTTAATTAGTGTTACATTTTATTTCCCCCATGCAGTGTTGATGCAGATAACAGTGGAAGTATTTCTGCATTGGGGCAGGACTGCTTTTTCTCTCAAAAACATTATTTTCCCAAGTAAGTCCAACATTTTCACTTCTGTTATTGCAGTTTTTTGAAATATGATCTGTGACATTGAGTGTTATAAATAAAAAAAAATGTACCCTTAGCTTTTTTTTGCATGCCACACCATAAACCTTGGTTCTGATGGTTATTAGGAAAATTATCATACTACACCTTAATAAATTCCTTTTGTTTGTATTTATTTAGCAAATCTATTTTTGGTATTAGGAAATCTCTATCGGTGTAGCATGATAATTATTGAGGAGAACTTATTTGTTAATGTAATAATGTATTCTGCAGCTTTGATGAGGCCTTTGATGAGGTTATTTATCCAAAGGGGGAGCCTGACGCTGTTTCTATTAGTAAGAGAGATATTGAGCTTTTACAGCCTCAGACATTCATTAATGATACTATCATTGACTTTTATATCAAGTAAGCATAGTAGCAGAAACTATAACCTTTATGGATTCAAGCCTAGGATGTTGCTATAATTTATTATTCAGAAAGTAGTGTTCACCCACCTTTTCTCCCACACATAAATGCACATATTTGATCTTTATCAGTCTCATCTTCGTTTTTTAGCTTGATAGAAATTGATTTGAACATCTTGTTATAAATTTCCCCATTCTTTGTCATATGAACTGACATTTGCTAAATCTGGCATATCTATAGGTATTTGAAAAAGAAACTCCCAACTGATGAACAGAACAGGTTTCACTTTTTCAATAGCTTCTTCTTTCGTAAGCTTGCTGATTTAGACAAAGATCCATCAAGTGCTTGTGATGGTAGAGCAGCATTTCAACGTGTACGCAAATGGACAAGAAAAGTGAACCTTTTTGAAAAGGATTATATCTTCATTCCTGTAAACTACAGGTAAGAGTCCAAGGCAATATCTTGCTTGCTCATGGATTTTGTTACCTTTCAAGAATTATTAGCATCTCAAGTATTATTGATGTGTCTTGATGACAGTCTTCACTGGAGTTTAATTGTCATTTGTCATCCGGGTGAAGTGTCATGCTTCAAAGGTAAGATATCTTTCCTTTAAGTTATTATTCTATTGCTTATGCGGACATTCTTCATTTTATTTGACTGTCTTGTAGATGAAGAAATTAAGGAATCTTCCAAAGTACCTTGTATCTTGCACATGGATTCCCTAAAAGGAAGTCATAAAGGTCTCAAGAATGTTTTCCAAAGGTAGCATGTTGATAGCTGAGATTGACATATATGTCCACCTTCTATTTTCTAGTTTATGATGATTTGGAGGTCCATTAAATATTACCCTCTTCTTAGAATTTCATTCCATACAAAAATTGGCATTTTGCTGTTGCAAGAAGTTGCTTGAATACATTTTTGTAATTTCTGACTTAAAAGTCGAAGTAACATGGGATAGACTCATGGAATTGGTCCTGCTGGTATAACTGTTGGCCATTGGATTCTGGTTTCTTCCAGAAACCTAACTACTGTAGAATAGATTCTGTGTGATTCGTACTCTGGTATTAATTTGTGGAGGCTTTTTTTTAAATCTTTTTAGTGCATTAAAAATCCAAGACAAAGCCAAGATAGGATATATACATGAGATGTGTAAATAAATTACATCAACTGACAATAAAAAATTGTGAAGGACATCTAAGGAGGCAAATATACTGACACCAGTCTGGAGGAGTTTAATTCTCTCTGGATTGTGCATTCATGAGAATCTTTACATGAAAGTGTTAGCCTTCCATGTATTGTAAAAGTATTTCAAAAATCATTCCCTAGATTTCTGCCCAATATTCCCACATATTCATTCTTGTGGGGAGGTGGATATGTTCAATTCCCATTGCATGGGAATATATTTTGACTTGTGAAATGTCTAAAGTACCTATCCATCTATTATTCTATTATCATGTTATCAAATATGCATCTCCATTTCATTGATGGTTGTGACCACCAGCCACTGTCCATTGTCACCAGTTGCCAAAATTCAACCACCATACACTACTACCGGTGATTGACAACTTCAGCCACCATCATCAATCACCGAAATCTCACTACATTTTAACCCTACCAATGGTTAACTATGAATGGTGACTTTGGCCACCATAGGCATCACTAATCACCAAATTTCAGCCAACTCTGGACCCTACCAGCATAATAGTCATTCCTGTGAAAAATTTGTTAACCACAATCCATATCAAACAACTAATTACCTCAAGCCATTGAGGTGTAAACCATTGAAGTTTCATCGTAGGTGGCAAACAGCTTGAAACTTCACAAGGTTATAAAACAGCATAGTAACTGATATTTTGTCTGAGGTTGAACCAAATGGTTTCACAAGGCTTTATTGGCACTGTTTTATTTCCTTACATTACAGGAATTTTGATTTTTGATAGCCACTACAGAAATTTGTTTTAACAAAATTTAGTTGAAATGTACTTTATTTAATCCAGTAAAAACTTGTTTAAGTAGAGTTCATCTGTTTTCTGTCATTGTACTGAATCTGACAATGTTTTCTTTTATATCTTTTGAAATGGCAGTTACCTATGTGAAGAATGGAAAGAGAGGCACAGTAATGTAGTGGAGGATGTTTCTTCTAAATTTTTACATCTGAGATTCATCTCACTTGAGGTAGTCCCTCTCCATACAATATAAGGAATCCAGTGCAACTTTTTATTGACTTCTGTTTTTCCTTTATTTTCTATTTCAGCTGCCTCAGCAGGAAAATTTATATGATTGTGGCCTCTTTTTGCTCCACTATGTGGAACGTTTTCTGGAAGAAGCTCCAATCAACTTTAACCCTTTCATGATAACGAAGTCCTCCATCTTTGTGAGTGACTGCCCATTGCATCAAAACTTGAACTTGATATGTAATCTCATTTTGCATTTTCAGTGATATAATGTTTGACTTTTAGTTTCATTTCAATTTCTCAAGTGGCATCATTGCTGTTGTATCTTGCATTCAGGTTTCTCTGATGATGCTCTGGCTGATTCTATCAATTGCTATGCTAGACGAGAAAATTTTAGGAAAATCATGACAATATGCATACACCTATGGCACTCTGCCTTTTTTTTTTCTTTCTGAAATTAAGAAGAGATTAGGGAACTTCAACTAAGGAATGTATGAGCTAAACTAATGAAGTCATTCCCTGCATTTAGTTCCAACCTGCTGTAAAAATATTTTATTTGGAGAAATCTTTTGAGCAATTGGTTACTTGTATTGTAGACATGATATGTGAAATGGTTCCTTAACTCATAATTTAGTTCATGACATGTACGAGTGATGCTCCTATTTTTCCTTACATTCGTCTTTTTACCCCCCTCCCAAAGATTGTAATGTTCTTATGCAAAGTGTTTTATACTGCATTCTGTTTTTTATTATTTAATTTATTTTACATAAGCTCGTCAATTTTAGATTGCATTTGGTGCTTGTGCTTGGGTGTATCAGATGTGTGTTTGGTTGCTTGAGTTTACCTTTATTTTCCCTTTATTTTCAGATTGGGTTATTTAGATGAATAGTCTTTCTTAATTGCCAACATTCTTACATGTGTGTTTTTAGTGGCACCTGCATTTATATTTTATAAAAAAACATCTCAACAATGGTCTGTGTGAGAAGCTACATGTTTCATTTGTTAATTTTTACAGTTGACTCACGGTTAAATTTCTTCTTTTCATTTTCAGTTGAACAGCAATTGGTTCCCTCCACTGGAGGTTTCTCTGAAACGATCTCATATACAGAGCGTAATTTATGATATATTTGAAAATAATTCTTTGCAAGCACCTCATACTGATTGCCTTGACAAAGATCTTCTTTTAGAAGACCCTGCCATTATTGTCAATCCCAAACTGGAAGAAGATTCCCTAAGGGGTTGCTGTTATCCAACAGCTTCACCCATAAGAGTTGCATCATGTTTGACAGGACCTGGACTTGTTTCCAAGGACTTAGTGGCTGTTGTAACTTCACGTTCTGCTTGTCTGCAGATGTCAGCATGTCATCAGAGGGGCTTCCTGTCACCATTAGAGGTAAAGGAATTTCAATCATTGAATTGATTACTAATTTCATAGTTATTTTATCTACAATTTGTTCCTATTCTGCTGGTATGTTTTCTACACGACATTAGCCTACCTTGAAAGATAACCCAGGGTTACAAAATTCAGATCCATTTAATTTTCTCTCTGGAATTGTCATAATATAGATGTACGTGTTTATTAGAAGCTTTAAGTACATTTTTTGAGGCGTCTAAGTCATGTTAAAAAAAATTCTATGGCAGATGGAATTAAAAGGAATGATCTACTGGCAACATAGTTCAGCTTCTGCCCTTGATTCAAGGGGGTAGGCGAACTTGGACAGCCTGTGAAGAAGTCACCCCAAAACTCAAAAAACTATATATCACTAAATCACAAAAGCAAAATATAAATGAAATGTGTAGAAAAATTCATTAGTTTGACATTTAGAATAAAAAAAGCTTGTGATATTTCACAGGCTAGAATGTCAAGTCTACAGTCCTATGGTGTTTATAAATATTTCTCAATTCCCTTCACCATGATGCCCCTCCTTTTTTGTCTATTTCACAATGTAAATTAGTAGAACTAGAAATGAAGAAATAAAATGGTTACCCAGTTATTCATCTGCTTAAAGTAGTTAAATTGACAGAAAAAATCATAAAGCAACTGAAGATTTTCTTGCTCTAATACAGGAAATTGAAGAGTCTAGTGAGGAGACTGTTTTATCATTAGAGAGAGAAAATTCTCAAGTTGGTATATTGGCATATGATTTCCCAGCCACATATGTCAGCAATGATCATGGAGCATCAGAAACATTTCAGGTTGGGTTCTCTGTAAATTTTGTGGAAGCTGTTGAGAGCCATTCTCATTCAAGAACATCTACTGGTGTATCCTGGATCCCATCGAATACAGCTACTCATGAAGACCAGCCTCTTGAGAAAATCGAAGAGTCCAGCATTCCTGATAAGACAGCGCTTGAGTATTTATCAACCTCAGTCTCTGGTGAGGAGCTTACAGACTACACTGTTCCGGATTCTCCTGTCGCAAATGATGTTGATGTGAGTGTTGAATCTCATTCCTCATTCCGGAATAATATGAATTCAGTAACCCATCAAATATTTGATCTGACTCACAATACGAGTCTCGAAGATAATACTTTAGTTAGCAAGGAAGAGTCACTAGCATTTGAATCTGATGAACGAGATGCCAAGAGGCCTAAGCTTATGAATGCAGGTGGTCCAAGTCGTAGATTCACTAGAAGCATGGTAAAAAAAGCATGTGTAATGTCTTGTGAATAGTGTTAGTAGCAGCAGGGTGGCTATAAGCAAATTAAATGTTAATATATTAAAGAAAGCATTAACCGCAAATTAAAAAGGTTTTGGTCGTATCAACATAGCCCCGAATGGTGGAGCATTTTGTGTAAACCCCTTGCCTCACCACTGCAGGATGACGTATAAAAATGTATAATTTTGGTGGGACTGTTTAAATAATTTAGACAAAGCCGCTCATATTTCGTCATTGTGTAAATTTGAAAGTATCGTTTAGCCCTTTCAAATGTGGTGGATCTATATATCATCTAACATTTGTACAACAAATAAATCGATAGTATTTAAACTCAGATAGAACCATCAGCATCATTGTGCAAGTCCGTGTTAATGCCTCACATGCACATGTGTACCTTTGGGTGCTGTGCACTTAGACTTCTAATACAATTCATACATTACGATTAAGTCCATATTAATCTATAGCAACCTTGTATGAAACTGGGAAGCAACCTTAAAAGATTAAAATGCTAATACTATACTGCAATAGTAAAAAGATAAATCGGGTTAGTTTAATAAGTGTCACATACAGTACTATGATGGAGTCAAACCGAATCTTGAAACACTGTTTTTGTGATATATTTTTTCAGTGGTGACCTCATACATTCAAAGTGCAGTGAGTGTGCATAAAAGAGAGTGCATCTCATAACTTACTAGACTCCTCTCTAATAAATCCCACGGTAAAGAATCCTTTCTCACTAGACATCTCTCATTCCTCAACTCTCCCTTTGAATCAAGTAATTTCCCAACTAGCAATCTCAAGTCTGGACTAAAAATCACAACTCCTTGAAAGCAACTTAATAAGAGTTTTAGAAATCGACTAAGACTCCCGTTGAATCGAGTAATTTTCCCACTAACAATCTCAAGTCTGAACTAGAAATCACAACTTAAAAGCAACTTAATCAATGATTTAAAAATCGACTTGGACTCTCTTTGAATCAAGTAATTTTTCACTAACAAACTCAAGTTTGAACTAGAAATCACAACTCGTTGAAACCAACTTAGTTAGAGTTTTAAAAACCGACTTGGACCCAGTGGATTTTTTAGAGACTAGTTTCACGGCTTGTGATTGTAGGGGTATCCGACTACAATCCCAAATAAAAATTAAAAAAAAAAAACAGCAAATAGAAAATCCCAGAAATCAAAGGTCAATCCTTGGAGCAGGTCAAATAAAAAAGTTAATAAAATTTTGCCACCATGAGAAGAAACGAAGACAGAATAAGAACTTTTCGGGTCGGGTCGGGTCGGGTAAATGATCCGAAAGTTGGGTGGTAGGTTGCTCTGCATATATTTATATTATTATTAAAAAGAAATATCAAAGTTTGAGGGGAGACGGAGAGAGAGAGAGATGGAGGAGAAGACGGAGAAGGTGAAGTCTGAGGCAGTTCAGATAATTGAAGCGTTTGAGGTTCTGCCTAAGCTCGTGGTTTTCGATCTCGATTACACTCTCTGGCCTTTCTACTGGTTCGTTCCTTAACCTAACCTAATTTAATTTATACTCTCCAATGATGAAATTATTGTGAATTGTTGTTGAAATTTCAGTGAGTGTCGATCGAAGCGCGAGATTCCTTCTCTGTATCCCCACGCCAAAGGCATATTGTTAGCTCTCAAAGAGAAAGGCATCGACATTGCCATCGCTTCTCGCTCGCCAACGGCAGACATCGCAACCGCTTTCCTCAACAAATTGAACCTCACCCCAATGTTCGTCTCACAGGTATGTCTTATTGGAGTTATAAGGTTGACTTGGTCGTAAAAGGAGAGGGAAAAGTCGTGGCTTCAATTCTCCTGTTAACAAAATAGTTATCTAGTGCTGTTCAATTCCAATTTCCATAGCATGCATTTATTTGAGTTCACTTGTGATTATTTGCTTTATTTCTTCAGGAAATATATTCCAGTTGGACACATAAAACCGATCATTTTCAGAGGATTCATTCGAGGACCAGTGTCCCCTTCAACTCCATGCTCTTTTTCGATGATGAGAATAGGAACATCCAAGCGGTAATACATACATACTTACTACTTACTTTTTTATCCATGAAAATTAAAGACGGTGTCAGAAGATTTACAATAATTCACGTATTACATACTCACACTCACACTTTTGATGTTAATTCGTTGGATCATCATAGGTGTCTAAAATGGGAGTAACTAGCATTTTGGTTGGAGATGGGGTAAACCTTGGGTCGTTAAGGGAAGGCCTTACACAATTCTCTCGAAACTGGAATGCGTCGCAGAAGAACAAGCAGAAATGGCTTTCCAAGTACTCCAACAAGTCAGATACTTCCAACCCCACTGCATGAAATTTAACATCCCATTGAATTTTCTCTATCTGGATTCTATTCAGAACCACAGTATTTTGTATCAGTCGTTTCCCTTAATGAAGCAAACTGGGAGAACTTGAATAGAAACCTGGTATTTCCAACAGCTATATACTTGAATATTCAATTGGAATTTTCTATGGATTTGATTCAGAAACTATTTAATGAACTTAAATAGAAGTCACAGCTTTCGTCCTGTTCCCTATTTGTGAGTGTTGTTATGCAGCATTAATGTTATTGGATAGTAAAATTCACTTTACCGGAAATTTTAGATGGTCAGATTTGTTCAGAAGTTAGATGATCTTCTGGAATGCAGAATTCGGCTTCTCTAGTCTTTGTGCCTTTCTTTCTTATCCTTTGCCTTTCGTTTATGCACCAAAATATACATTTTTTGGTACTATTAAATTTAAAATGTGCTAAAAGAAAGTTAATGCAACTTCTGCATAAATTATCAAAGAATTCAATCATTTAAAGAGACTTGCCCATGTGGCTAAAGAATCAGAAAGAACTTTTCCAACACTTTGTCAATAGTTTTGACCACTCACCTAATCCAAACGTCTCAGAAAGAAACGTGTGGCAATTACTGAAACAAGAAAATATACAGATATCGTCAATTACTTAAAACAACAGAATACGTCGTTTGCTAATGCAAATGTAAGATGTTTGATTTCCAGCTTGCTTGTGAAACGGGCAAACGGCCAACACCTGCATATTCCATAGAACTTCTCAGATGACTGATATCTTAAAAGTATAGCACCCAATAAAACCAGTTAAAACATGGCTTAATTAAATTTTGTATTCCTTATAATTTAGTTTATATGAAATTTTGATCCCCAAGTTTGTTTCTAACTAGCTGAAATCTCTTTATTGTTCTTTTTTTTTATATATAAAAAATCTTCAAATTCTCATTTTTTACTCATTTTTCATACTCAAATTTCACTGACTAAAATATCAAATTCTATCCAAAATAAAAGGATTTCTAATTTTTCTTCTTCTGTAAATCTTAATCTTTCATCCTACCAAATCCTTTTAATATTTTCAAATTCTCACTAAATTTCTAATTTCTAAACCTTTAAAATCATTCCATATCCTAAATTTTTCATAAGCCTCACAAATATTTCAATAAAAAAATGAGAATTTTTGGATGTTTTAGGTGAAAGAAAATTGATAAAAGGACTAAATTTACTTAATTTTAAAAATAGAAAAACTAATAAACTTGAAAAAAAATTGAACCAAAAATACAATTAAACCTATGGTCTTATGAAACAAATTAGCACCAACTTACACACAATTATGGGAAATTTTTGGGTGAATGAATTATCCACAAGGTAAATTCAGTTAATCAAGATCTGAATGTTAGCCCACAGTATTGTCTTCAATAGTGTTGTAACAGAATAGTAAATGGCTTTTCTATTATTGACAAGATGACGAGTAATAGGGCTTCGCTAAAAAAAAAAAAACAATGAGGTTCAGGGAAAAAATATTATAAGCTTCCTATCTGTAGCCAATTTATTACCTCCATTTTCAACTTATCTTGGTACACATTTTTTTCAATATAGTTTTGAGGGACGGTTCGCCTACATGTGCATTTAATGTCATCAACAATTGAAATGCCAATGCGAAGAGGAAATTGTTTCTGAACTTGTACCTTTTTGGCGTTTTCATCAGCAAGATCACAGATTCCTTTTTTGATCTACATATGCAAACTATTAACCTCTCTCAGTGGCGATCGCCCATCAAAATTTTCTTCAGTTTTTTTAGTTGTGGGAAGAAAAAGAAGACTATTTGCCCTATCTCTAGCAGACTCATGTGGATTGTCACAAACTACTGAACCCATTTCTATTTTATTTTCATCTTCAGAAGTATTCAACACCTCCCCCAACATCTCCGTCAATTGCATATCCCCACTAGACAACTCTCCAACTCTACCAAAGATGTCTTCAAATTGTGCCAACATATCTCCCCTTTCTGTCGATAAGTTCATGATGTCTTGCAGCAAATTTCCGTTCTCAAACTTGAGCTCTGTTATCATGAATTCCATGGTCTGCTGTTTATCTGTCAAATTTTCATTTTCAAACTTCATGGCTTCCAGTGATGCTTGAAGCTGCTCTGCTTCTTGTTTTAAATGGAAGATTGATTCTTCTGATTTCTCTATTCTCATGTTCCTTTCTTCAATTTCTAGCTTTGCCAGGTATTCTACATTTTTCAATGCGTCCCTAAGCACACTGACCTCGACCCACTTTTCCACTTGTTTTGAGAAGGAAAAGCACAGCGCACCTAACAAATCTTGCTCTGATGTTGTAGCTAGCCCCTGAAGGTGATCTATAGTTTGATCTTTCTTGTCTTTAATCTTCAAAAGAATTTCTTTCTCCTGCTTGAGGGCTTTCTCTGCATCCAGCTGTGCATGAATTGCATCTTTTAATTCTTTTTCCATGGATTCTTGCTTCAAGCATTTGACGGCTATATCTTTTTGAAGATCCTTTATGCAACATTCCCTCTCCTCTACAATTTGAATAAGACCCTTGTTCTCTTGCTTACATCTTTCTGCTTCCTTCATTTTCTCTGCATTGCAACTTTCCAATAAACCAATCTGCAGTAGTAGGTCTTCAGTTTTTCTCTCCTTATCCTTGAGAACACAGAGCAGGTTTTCATTGGCCTGGTTAAGGGCTTTCTCATTCTCAATATGTGATAGAAGGGAAGCTTCCATCTTTTTACTAGTTCCCTGAATTTCTTCATAGGAAACTTTGAGGGTTTCAGCAGTAGACTTCCAATCCTGTACTTCACGATCTAATCGAGATATTTCATCATTTTTACCGGCTATTTCATGTTCCAGCACTTCTAAAGCCTCAAATGCTGCACTTTTTTCATATTGTAGGGTGTATTCCATCTGCAGTAGTTGTTCTTCCAAGATTAGTTGACCCTCATATGATTCCTCAAGCTTTTTCTTTTTTTGTTTAAGCTCTTCCTCCAACAGAGAATGTTGTTGTGAAGCTTGTGTCATAGTTTTTAGAGACTTGTCTTTCACTCCCAATTGCTCTGTAGAAATTAGAAGCATATTTTCATTCTCTTTGACATCAAATGCTTTATAAGAGTCTTCCCTGCCCCTGAATGATTTGGAGTAAGTCTCAACAAGTACAGATTTAAAGATCAAGAGTCCCAAGCGATTCTCTTCAATGGCATAATAACAATTTTCCAATTCCATCTGAAGCTCTCTTATTTCTTGTTCTTTGTTGGCCAGTGTAGACTTGAAAGTAACAATATCTGCTTCCATCTTTGCCACTTGATCACCACATTGAGATTCTTTAGACTTGAGAATTGAGGCACAGTTTTTATGCACCTCTTCCAACCGTCTAAGCTTGTTGCGGAGCTTTGATGTCAATGAATTTGCTCCACCATTATTGATCTGAGCTTCCCTGAGTTCTTTAAGTAAATCTCCCAATTCCTTATTATCTTGTTCAAGTCGAACAATTTTACGTTCTAGTTCTCTCACCACCATCTCTTTCTCTCCTAGTGAGTTTCTCAGCTGTGCTATCTCATCATTTCTCAGAATGGTCAATTGTTGTATCTCTGACTTCTTTTCCTCACATTGACTGAAAACATTCTCAAAGCTAGATTTGAATTCAGAAAATTCAGCCTCCAGGAGTTTCCTCTTGCTCTCTTCATGAGCCAATGCATGGTTACACATCTCCAAACGTGATTGAAGTCCCTCCACATTTCTTGTTTGAGAATCCAAGCTAACCTGCAATGAAGACATTTCCTCAAGCAACACAGATCTCTCCTTGTCCCACTCCTCCTTGCTCAATCGTAACTCGACTTGAAGCTTTTCATGTGCTTCTTCGAGATGTTTAAACTGTTCATTCCTCCATTTAATCTTATCTTTCATGCTGATATTCTCTTCCTCCAGTTGCAGTATCACATCATCTCTCCGTTTCAGCATTGTAGCTTCCTGCGCTTTTTCCTCTGCTTCTGAACACTTCTTCTCTGCAGCCAACAAGAGTTCCTTAAGGCTAGAAACTTCTTTACTGCTGGCACAGGCATTCTGCTCCAGAGAATCATTTCTTGCTCTCACTTCATCTAAAGCCAACCCCAACTCTCTATTACTTTCCTCCAATTTGAGCAACCTGTCAGCAGAACTGACTTGGATCTTTTTATTCTCCGAACTCAAATGTGCAATGTGTGTTTCCTTTTCCTGCAAACTAGACTTGAGATCTTCTAGAATCTTCTTCAGTTCATGGATCTCCTCAGACTTGAGATCGAGCTCACGTGCCTGTACCTCAGCCAGCTTCTTAGTTTCTTGAAATTTGAGAAATTCTTCGGCACGATCTTTCTTCAAACCGTCGAAAAGTTGTGTTTTGAGTCGGCATTCAGCCTTGAGCTTCTCCACTTCTGCTTTGGCATCGTCTAACTCAGCATACACATTGTCCATTCTACTCTCACCCTTCCAACACAGAGTTTAACTCAGGAATGATATAATATAACAATAATAATAATATTACAATACATACGGACACAATGTTATTTCGATACAAGCATTAAGCCGTTAAATGCTCGAGCGCAAATCAAACTCAAACAACAAAAGATTTGATTTGAGAAATTAAAAGATGATTGAAGAATGGCAACTGTAGCAGATCTGAGAAATTATACATTCGTGGAATTGAAAAATATTCGTATTAATGAAACATAATCTAGGACATGCGATGTGTAGTGTAGCGAAGTGCGTTAAACAAATGTGAAGAGTATATTTTAGATTCGGTTAGGAGATTTACCTACCTGGTGCCGGGCGTTGTTGAGAAAGGGAACAAAAGACGCACACAAATCTGAATCTCATACGATTGCTTGAACTTATCAAGCAGTGACTGCGGCGGCAAGGACGCGCTCTTTTTCAATTTTGAATTTTCAAAGTTTGTTGAACTAAAATCATTTAAAATATAGAAATTAAAAATATCACTTTTAAATTATAAAGACTAAAAAAAATCAATTTTAAAACACAGGAATTAAAAAAGAATTAAAATGTAAAATATAGGAATAAAAAAACATTTTCAAACTATAGACTAAGAAGTTATGAATTGTGAAACTATATGGATCACATGAGTAATTAAACCTATCTAAAAAAAAATCGTTCTTAACATTTCTTGCTTTAATTTTGACTAAGCTCCTTTATTTTAAATTTTTAAAGTTAAAAGGTAGGTTTTCTACAAAATTAACAATGTTTGTTTTAATAAATAACAATTTTTGTTTTTAGTCTCTTAAAAAAATTGTGAGATTTGTATCTCATTATATCTTCTTATGCACCTTTGTTGATGCTTTTTTCAGTAAATAATAAAATTTTTTTAAAAAAAATCACTTTTTTATTTTTATTTGTTTGTTTCAGCTATTCAAAATAATCAGATTTTTTTTAAAAAAATTTGATTACAATTAAAAGCTATTTGAAACAACTTCTCATAGTATTAAGTACTTCTTTTGTTGCACTTCTATTCATAGTGTACCAAAAATAAGTATTTCTTTTGTTAAAAAAATGTTTTTTCTGAATATAAACAAACATGAATAATTTTTTCCACTTTTTTTTATAAAAAAAAATCTTCAAGAAATAATCATTAAATTATTTTACATCAGAATCACTTTTTTTTTTTAATTTGAAACAAATTGGACATTAACTCTATCATGGATATGTAACTTGCTGATATTTAACAAAATGACTAAAAAAAATACTAATATAAGATTCATAAGGAATCACTTTGCTAACAATTTTTTATTAGGGACTAAAAATCAAATATGATTCTAAGATCAGATAATAAAAATATATTTTAGCCTAAAAAATTCTATATCAAAATTTACTATTATCTTGCTTTTAGAATAAGAACATCCAAATATATAAAATTACTTCACTTTTAAAATCATTTTACTAAATTAAATTAATTCAAAATTAATTTTACAATCATTTATCCAAACACACTAAAAAATTTAATCTTGACACGGAGAAATAACTCAAAAAACTGTTATGTCCTGAAAGCATTACATTGATAATGGATCAAATAAATTGTGATACTTGATAATAATTAAATATGATCCCCAAACTAAATTTAATGAAGGGACAATGTAAGTCTTATGGTACAGTACATTAGTAAAGGACATATAAGAATGTCTTCGCTTATATGCAACACACATAATTTTTTTGAATGCCCTTTCATCACCTAGCTCGGTATTGCTCAATTATCCTCTCCTAATTTGGAGGAAAACTGGCTGCAATGGATGGGCAAGATCCTTATTATTTGCGGTGTCATTATTCCTGTGACCATGTGGATCACTTGGTGTTCTAAAAACAAGCTTGTTTTTTAGGAGAACCAGGACATCCTTACGTCTTGGGCCAGTAAGGTGCATACTTTACTGAAGTGTTTCTAGTGGTGATTTCATATTTTAGTTGAGATTATGAATTCTGTTTAGCGGCTAATTTCATACTATCTCAGCATCAAATTATAATTTTTAGCGACAGAAACTACTCTATCAAGTCATTCTTCAAAGAAGTTCACGAATATAAAGTGTTTATCTGAACATCGGTTATGATTGAATTCATTCTTAAGAATAGAAGTTGAAACATCATTTTGAATATTGCTTATACATATTTACTCAATAGGTCAATTTCTCCCCTTAAAGAATGTAATTCATTAGTTTAATTGAACGAACAATAGTAATCAACAACACTACCATAATCAGGTATTCATAGGTTGTTGCCTGTAGAGGTTTGTTCACTGTGTAATGAGACAATTTCAGCACTACTTTCAAAAGCTTCGAACCTATTCTGTTATAAGCAGTTGTTCAAGTTCTTCTCTACGCCGTTCCAACTCCTGTTGAGTGTCCATAGAAGCAAGTAAATTTTGTTGATCTTTCAGAAAAAGAAAAGAAATTACTATGGATTAAATGGAGATAGAAAGTCACAGAGAGATAATATTAGGAACTCTATCAGCCATTAAGAGTGAAAACAGAAGTCCATGCTATGAATCTTTATGCCAAATCTCCACGAAGGATGATGGAGAAAGGGGGCAAGAATACACAAACAAGGATAGTAGTATTCCAATCTGAGAACAATGGTGTTGGCAAAGAGAAGCAAACCTCAATTCGAAGATTATTGAAATAACAAGTAGGGTATAGTCCTGTAGATACAATCCTTTAAAGAAAAACAACAATAATCTATGATGTCTTTTCTCTATCAGGTGGATAGAAAAAGGTTGCAATAAAAGGGCATATAAAATGTTCCAGCATTTAAGTTTGCTCATAGTACAATGTTATGTTATTAATTGCTATTAAGGAAAGGCAAAAACTACAGATATGCATATGGAATGCAATCTAATCTAAGCCATATTACCTGAAGATCCTTTTCTGCTTGCTCTCTAGAGATCTCTTGCTTCTGGCGAGAACGTTTCAGTAAACCAACGCAAAGGATTCCCTTCAAATGGTAATACAATGGAACAGTAACTCTTAGAATATAGTACATAGAACCCTGTCCAAAGGTTTATCAAACAAAGGCAGTGGAAACTAAAATAGATAGCAAATCTTCCGGGAAATAAAATACACGGTATGCAAATTAAAACATTTTAGAATGATTTTTTGTAGTGAAAATGAAAAGTATTAAAACAAGGGTAAAGGCAAGATGATATAGAACCTGGTTTAATACAAATCATGCTCTTTAAAATATAAACCTCTGTCTGTCTGTCTGTCTGATGGTAAAACATTCACAGCACAATATTTTTGAAAAATCAATAGAAAAGTTATAAATTACAAAATGAACATAACTTCATATATATAAAATAAAGTAAACATCAAATCGTTTGTATTATCTATAAAGCATACCTACATTTTTGCATACACAACTAAAGAATTTAAGTCATGTCAAATTAGTTTGTCCTCTTCAACAATCTTACCGACACAACATAAATTGAGCCACAAGCAAGAAGCATATAGCACGCTATGCCCTGGAAAATTACAAGTTCTTTTCGCTCCCCACTATAGTCAGGGAATGCCCTAGTCATGACTGCTACACTGCAGAACAGAAAAAACCACGACTAAGAAACCAAACTACGAAGTTTATGCATCATAAATTCATAATGCGAACATAAAACAATTGCAATTCTACACTCTACAGTTATTGGAACACTAATTATAGGCAATAGTAGACAGCCAATTATGGTAATACAAGTGTTGTGAACTCAAAAACTTCTACCAGCTAAAACCCTATTGTGTAAGGAGAAATTAAGTAGTCCATAACCACTACGTGCCTATGATCCCAATCAATTTCTCTGTGACAAATACTCAAGTTTTTAATTTATGAGAGAGGATTAATAACACTTAATCATGTATCCTGTAGAGATTTGTAAAGATCATAATGGTCCTAAAGTACTTAATATTTTATTGTTGTGTAAGGTGTCACTGTTAAGGACTAAGAAGAAAACCAAGATAACCTAAGCAACAAGCAAAAGTAAGCATCATAAAGCGAAAACGTACAAAATCTGCAGCATACCCCTGCCAACCCAATACTCCAGAACCTGTAAAGCAATGCATGAAATCAGGTTCAAGGAAGTGAGAAAACGGACATTATTAGTTCAGTCAGCATCTACAATTCAATGGCTATAACTAATTAACCTTCCAGAACTTGATGATGAAGTTCCATTCCGTCTCAGCCAGAACCACGAAACACGCTAGGAAGACCGCGTAACACCGAAATATGCCATCGAAAATCTGAAGGACAGGACACAACAAAACACGCAACGAATATTGAATTAGAAAAGCCAATGACATTAACATTAGGTTTTAAAGAAAGAGAAATAGACAGAGGGATACATCGTACATCGGATTGGTGTTTGAAGGAGCGAATAGCAGAGAGGACGTTAACGGCGATGCAGAGAATGGCAGAGAGAACGACAACGAAGCTGAAGCATTTGCACAGCGACAAGAAAGGGTCTGGTCTCGTTGTTCTTAGGCTCAATCTTCTCGTGCTGGAACTTGAAGTTAGTTGAGGCACTGCCATGTTCTCTCCCTCACCTCCTCTACGCATTTTCACATAAGAAGAAACAAACTCTTTGTTATACAATTTTATTCATTCCTGTTTTTTCTTCTCTTTCACTCTTGTTGTTTTTTTCAATACCAACTGCGTGTATTACACTTTGCTTGCTTCTCCGGGATGGGATTCTTCACCTGCCATTCAACCCATGCATGCATTACGTGTCTGTCTTGTCCCCTTTCCACCACCCCGTCAAGGGTATATATAGCAATTATTTTTTTATGAGTTATATATACTGACACTATAAATTCAATTTTATACTATTATTTAATTATAAATTCTCATAATAAGTAAGAAAACAAAAAAAGACTAAAAATAAATACTAAAATAAAGTGAGATTCACATTTTTACATTTTATTTTAATTTACAATTTTCATTTCATTTTCTTTTCACACTCTAGGGAACGGTAGCTTCAATTTGAGTGTCAATAATACACAATACCTATATTTATTTTCAGGGTTGGTTAAGTTAGTCACATTCCACTGGTTTCATTCTCAATATATTTGCTTTTCTTTTATCGTTATATTTCTATCACGAAATTTTCCGTATCAAGAAACTAAATCAAGTCCCGAGTAATTTGAATAAAGTCGAATGATTCTATTGACAGACTGAAACTCTTGTTTAAAAAAAAAATAATTCCTTACTACTAATTATTATTTTTTTTTATCATATTAGTAAATTAATTTGGAAAACAATATCTTTTTTTTTTCAACAGAAAAAACCTGCAACACGTCCACACGCGCAAAGCTTGAGGCATGGACTACGGCCAAAACGATGAAAAAGAAAAAAGAGTCAATTTTAAAAGATTTAAATAAAATTAAAAAAAATGGGAATGATACATAGTTTCAGGAATTAAATGGATTATTTATTAGAGTAGAATTGTTTCAAGTTTTGAGTTCCTCTCAAATACAGTAACTAGTTTAGTTTAT
Organism: Glycine soja; assembly: GCF_004193775.1. NCBI lineage: Eukaryota > Viridiplantae > Streptophyta > Magnoliopsida > Fabales > Fabaceae > Glycine > Glycine soja. The sequence continues at coordinate 43,796,853 of NC_041012.1, read as the reverse complement.
GATATCTCATGTATACGCCGTTTTAATCTCTGACCAAGTTAAGGTGGTGACACCTCATCGAAGCATGTAACAAAGTTCGTCCTTATCTTTTTTGTTGCTGAATCAAATTGTTTCTAGCCTCCCAACTTATTCACAGCCTCATGTTTATTTGTTTGGTCAGAACTCAGAACTGAAGCGCATTTCAATCACCAGAGAGAACAAGTGGTTCATCACAGCCACACGCAACCAACACACACGTTTTTTCTATTTCTGTATTTCATTTCACCTTTGTTGCTTAAACATGACATTGACACATCCATCCATGGCTTCCCTATCATCATCTCGAACCACAACACAGTTTAACTTACCAAACTCCAAATTGTGTTCCTCTCTTCCATTCTCATTCTCAACAAGACCCTCATTTCTTTTCTCTTCCCTCAACAAATTCTATTCCTACTCCAATTCTCTGCGCTGCTCTGCCTCCGTGGAAGACACCGAATGGGATTGGGAACGATGGCAAAACCATTTCCACGTGGTCGATGAACAAGAGCTTCTCCTCGACATTCTCAAGGTACACACACTACACTACCAAGTACAAATGTTGTTTTCAATTGTTTGTTTGAACAAAGATTGAATTATGTGTTATGTTGCTCTGACAAATGACAATGACATAACAGTCTCGCTTAGGTGATGCTCTGCGTTTGGAGGATTATGAAGATGCAGCTACACTTAAGGTGGCCATTGCCACTGTAGCTACCAAGGACACTGTTGGAACAGCCATATCTCATCTCAAGGTACCAGTTTTCACTCCCTTACTTTTTCTGCTTTCTCTTTGCATTCCTTTCGACTTGTTAGTTGTTACTTCCTTAGTTTCATCTAAAGTATTATTATGTGTCTCTTTAACATTTCAGAGGGCCATAGAGGAAGAGCGGTACAGTGATGCAGCTTTCTTGAGAGATGAAGCTGGCACTGGACTTGTGAGTTTTCATTGGGACTTAGTTAGGAGCTTACCATTACCAATAATAATATACTTTGACATCACATTCACATATGTTTTGCCTCTTGCAGGTGGGTTGGTGGGCTGGAATGTCAAAAGACATTAATGATCCACATGGTCTAATTATTCGCATAACTCCAGAGCACGGAAGATATGTAGCAAGGAGTTATAGTCCTAGGTAAGTTCTATTTCTTATGGATAAAAAGTGTGTAAGGAAATTTGGCTCTTTAATGAAAGGGAAAACTGATTTTGGGGAAGGAAGTGCCTACCACTTTAGCACCGTAATATTGAGGAATAATTTATCTGAATTTGTGAAAAATATTCAGGTGGTCATGCTATCTTATATGGCTTCTGGTGTTGACCCTTTCACCATAATTTTTCAGGCAACTTGCTACTTCTGCTGCTGGTGTTCCTCTATTTGAATTTTTTCTTACGAAGAATAAAAATGGTGAATTTAAGTCACAGGTATCTCTTCTCAACTGTTCCATTAATTTTTTTTTTCTGGGATCATTACAACATAAAAGCAGGCATTCATCTCAAGATGGATTGTTGTTGCTCACTGAAATTTTTTCTAGCTGAATATGAGTATGATGGTGCTAAGGATGATCTTCAGTAGACTGCTATACAAATTTTCTTTTAATAATTCTGTTGAAAAAAAAAATTAATTTTTATCGTATTCATTATGGCAGAAGAATCAGGGATTATATGCAAGAATGAAGATGAAGAATATTGTTTATGATCCAAAAATTTTGTTTCTTCATTGTTCCTACAATCTGATTTGTTATCATTAGATCTTTTACACAATCTGAATTGTAGGATTTTTCCAAGACATTGCTAGTTAAACTTAACAGTGAAAACTTAGGTGTTATGTTTCTAGCTGTGGCCTATTGGTTTCATCTTCCAGCTTGATTTGTTCGAGGCTCAGACTTTAAAACCAAACCATGCTTCACGGTTTACAAATTTCAGACACCTTACCAAGTGACAAGTCATTTATTTAAGAATGGCCTGAACCAATCCATAGTTCTTGTTTTAGTTTTGATTTAATCCACAATCTGTTGCTAACTTAATAGTACCTTTGATCTTATTAATTCTTATAATTTTCAGGTTGTGTACTTAAAGCGGAGAGAGGCTTTCCATACTCCCCCGACAACATCCTCTAAAGCGTTGGATGCTGCTGAGAGATTGAGATCAGTGGAGTCACCTGAAGATAGAAGTGAGCTAGTTGTTGGGAGTCCTGAAGATCCTGAGGTTGTTGATGATAGGAATGATAACTCTGATCCATCTGAGGCAATGCCTGGATTTCAGAATGTCTTGAAAGATACAATTCCTGGTGTAAAGATGAAGGTTTTGAAGGTCACAACTCCAGACAAGGTAGACAACGATACAATATCTAAGGTGATTGAGCAGATAACTGATGATGAAGGGAATGAAGATGAAGATTCAGATGAATGTGCTGGTAAGGACAATGAGACAGAAAATCCAGAACTGAGTGATATCAAAACTGAAACTGATGACGAGATTGAATTAAATTCTAGTGTGGAATCTTTTGAACGTGAAGAACAAAATAAAATTGCAGTCAAAGTTATCGTTGGTGGTCTTGTTCAGAAACTTCCCAGCAGTTTGACTACTAGAAATTTGCTTCGAGTTCCTGCTAAGCTGGAGAAAACCGGACAAGGTTCATTTTCCCTTACCTTTGAAAAGGTAGCCAATCAACAGGTTGGTCATGGCAAAGGGAAGCCTTCATCAGATAAATCAACAAAAATTCAACGCCAAAATAGTGTTGATGGTGTTATGGTTAATCTTGCTAAGTTGATTGGAAGGGGGAAGGTACCCTCGAAGGTTGGTCAAAGTTTATTATTTGATAATTGTTATGATCTTTTGCTGAGTAAAATAGAAACCTGTAAATTGTAGTGTTTGCAAAGGTTGGTCTCTTAGTTGAGTCTATCTGAAAGGTTGCTTATATGATAATGTTTTGCTTCAATCTTTTAGGTGCTGAAAGATTTGGGAGAATTAATAAGTCTTAGTCTTAGCCGGGCTTGGAACCATGAACGATTGTCAGGGTCAACAATGTTCAGTCGCATTGAAATACCAACTTCTTTAGATCCTTTAAATGGTGATATTTTAGAGAACTTGTCAATTTAAGTATTTTGAGGTGCTGAAGTTGTCTTCTCACTGTAGGACTTCAATCTGAGAGTATACTGAATTGCAAATGTTTTCATTTTCATCAGGTCTATACATTGGTGCACATGGGCTTTACTCCTCTGAAGTAATTCAACTGAGATGTAGATATGGCCAATGGCAAGAAGATGGTGGGCCTAAGGAGCCTTCTGATCTTGAGTTTTGTGAGTATGTGGAAGCTTTGAAATTGACTGGGGATTCTTATGTACCAGTTGGCCAGGTAATACTGTAAATTTATTTGATAGATTTTATAAACAACGTATCATATTTTTTTAGTTCTTATAACTAGGACAATGCATTGACCTCCATCATGCAAAATGACAAGTTAGATGCTAATTTGTCAAAAATTTGTGAACTAAGGAAATAATATTGTGAAATAAGAAAAACTGAATTCATGGTTTAGGGAACACTTTCACTTCTTTCCTTGTAATTTTCAGATCAAAGTGACTGTGCAAGTCTGACTCTGAATAGAGACACTATAGTGTGGGACTCCAGTACCCGTGTGACATAATAAGTCATGGTTCAGACTTCAATTTACTTAATTCACACTTTATTTCCCACTAATTTTAAAACATGCCTTTAACATACATGTTTGACACTAGTAATTAGAAATAATATGTGAACAAACAAAAACTTAAAATTACATACTTATTTTAATAGTATTAAACATTTCTTTCTAAATATAAAAGCAAAATTTGTTGCTTATTAAATTGATAAGTATATTTGGATAATTAGATACTTAAAAATAGAAATATCGACAGACACTCAAGTTGCACCTGCACTGTAAGATTTTTAAATTTTGATATTTTGGCACATTTTCAGTTTTCACTCTCAATTGCCTGGTGAATTGATGACTTAGGTCACATATCTTAGAGATTGAACATGAGATCAAATGACATCACTGTCATTTAATTTGTGAGAAGGTGTGAGAGCCATTTTGTGGTCTTCAATTGCAGAGTTTTGTTTCTGGACTTTAGTGCTGTAAGTTGGAAGTGTCTCATCGAAGGATTAAATATTTAAATGTACAATAGAGAAAAGTGCAACTACTACGTGTTAACTCCAAAATATTACTTTCAGTTAATGCAAGGTATAACCTATGCTGAGGGAAAATATTCAATGTATTCTGTTTGGTTGGTAAGCACCAACTTCAAGCTTGTTACTAGGATGAGAGAAAGTATTCAATGTATTTTGTTAGCAATTTTTCCTCTGGGAATTAACTAATCAATGCAGTATTGACCCAGGGTTTAATGTAAGCTAAAATATTTCTTTGTTGCAGTTAGGAATTTACATTCACTTTTTTTTTTGCTAATTTTGTTGTTATGCACTGTATTGTATACTTATTAATGTGTCATGTTCCTTCCTTAGGTAGCATTTCGAGCAAAAGTAGGAAAGAGGTATCAGCTTCCTCTTAAGGGAATAATTCCTAAAGAATTTGGAGTGGTAAGCAATGTGTTGAAAGACTCACGACAAGTAGTCATGGATAAAAATGGGATATGTTGAAGGTCCACGTTGACCAAAGATAGTACTAAGATAAACCCACATTCTAAGAGTTTTGATTAATGTTATGATGTTACTGTCATCACAGATTGCACGCTATAAAGGTCAAGGGAGGCTTGCAGAGCCAAGATTCGAGAATCCTCGATGGGTTGACGGTGAACTTGTGATTCTAGATGGAAAGGTTGTTATTGTTCAATCTTGTCTTATTGTTTTATCCTGGTATTTTTAATCTGGTTTGGAATCATCCTTTATTATTGTCGTGCAAATGGCTCTGATTGAAACATTCCGTATGTTGATTTGCAGTACATCAAAGCAGGTCTTGTTATTGGATTTATGTACTTGACCCCTGAGAATCCTTTTTTGGTCCTCTTCAATCGGCTGAGGCTTCAGAAATAGGGTTTTGCTGTACATATTGTAAATATTGTAAATTCTGTCTACTGATTTTGCAAGTTCTCCATATTTAAGATTTAATAAAAGCAGTTACTAATGATAATATGATATTGATCTTCTGCACAAAAAATTAATTAATTAATTTTCCCCTTTAAAGCAAAGAAATTATATTACCAAGAGAGTTTAACTCAATTGGTTGAGCTGTAAATCTTTTTATACCTGCCTTAAAAAAAATTAGATGATTACTATGGATAAAAAAAAAAGCAAAGAAATTATATTGTTGGCATGGTTAGTGAATAAAATTGATCTAACAAACTATTTGAACCTACTTTTTTGTGATGATTTCTTATGGTGTTTTAGCGTTTGTTTATCAATGATTGGGTGTTAATGAAATCTAACTTTTTCTTGGGCCAAAGGAAAGTAAGCATCTGGCTTATCAAAATAGAAATTCAACTTTTATCTGCTTTGCTAGGTTGAGTGTTAAGTATTCGTTGGTAACCTTTATTTTAAGAAATAATAATTTTTTAAAGCTCTCTTCGACTCCGAAATAAGTTAGCTCCTGGTTGTTGTAATTTTGAAGTTATAAAATCAATTCATGAACTTTCTATTGAAAAATACACACAGTTCAATGTTAATATGTACTATTTCAGATTAATTTTGGCAAATAACTTGATCACATTTAACAGTTCAAAATGAATTCTGCCAAATTCAACACCAAATGTTTGCTTAATCTATACATGCAATAAGTTTTTCTAGTTTGTCTTTTATTTTTTATTCCGGTTATCTCAAAATTCATCTTCTTGTCTTTTGTGTTCAAACTCAATAGTGTGAGCTGTTCAAGGATACATCATTTAATTTTATCGGCACATTTCTTTATTCAAGGTTGCACGAAGTTGAATGGATGAAAATCGTGCAAATTGTTAACCGTGAGCATATGAATCTTGTAAATATGCTTTTATAGTGTTATAATATTTATATTTTATATATAAAAAAAGACACCAAACGAGTCTCCTCTTGATCTTCATTTTTATTCTCCTTTGCTTTTTTAGGTTAAAGAGAAGTTATCTTCTTATTCTTATTAAGGAGAAGTAATCTTGACTAAAAAAACACTAAATGTTTGCTATGAGTATCTTTTTACTTTTAAAATTACTATGTCAAGGTATATATGGAATTGAAATATTTTAGTTTATTAACTTTTTTTTAACTTGGGGATCGAAGCATTTTAACATTTAAATTTAGTTTCTAAATTGAATCATCTTTATTAATTGTTTAAAATATTTAAATAAATTTAAATTTAACCTTTAAATATTTATAAATGAAACTATATCAAAATACTTAATATTTCATAACAACGAACAAAAGTATATTTTTGTCATAATATTCCATCACAAGTATAAATATCATATACATACAAGTACATTATATATATTCCATCCATACACAAGTATAAAAATTATATTCATACAAGTGCACGGTAACCTTCACATCTAAGAACACAAAATAAAGTCTATGAACACATATTAACAAATGAAAAAAACATATTTTTTTATATTATTTTATATGATAAGAATTGAAAATAAATATAAAAAATTTATAACAATTCACACACCTTCCTCAACCAATTCACATCAACCCTCTTGATAAATAATTCGTTGTCCTAAATAAATTCTTAACAAAACATGAAAAATATAATAAAAATTAATTTTTAGTAAAATTCAATCTTTTCATCAGAGTTCGACAGAGACTCCTTGTCATCCAGTCGTAAACGTGGCCCCATACAGATCCTCGGTATAAAACTGAAGAAGAAAAAAAGTGAAAGAGGCTATTTCGCGGGTTCGGTAACCCTAGGTGCAGTGCGCGCACGAGGCCCTTCTTCTCGGCGCATTTTAGCATAAGAATTCAGAATTCTATTACACTGTTTCTTTTACTCTTCCTTTTTGGTAGCTTCACACAATTCCGAATTCCCACAGAGAGAGAGAGAGAGAGAGAGAATTATGGGAAGCAACTTTCTCTCTCCGCCAGCTAAGCGCTCCGCACTCGACCCGAATCCGTTTCCTCCAAACGGACCTTCAAAGCGCTCCAGGCAATCCAAGCCTCCGCCGCCGCTCTCCGTGCCGCCCGGCCACGTAGCCTTCCGCCTCCTCTGCAACGCCTCCCGAATCGGCGGCGTTATCGGCAAGTCTGGCTCCGTCATCAAAACTCTCCAGCAATCCACCGGCGCCAAGATCCGAATCGAGGACGCGCCGCAGGAGTCGCCGGACCGAGTCATCCTGGTGATTGCCGACGCCGCACTCAGCTGCAAGGTTCTGCTGAGAAACGAAGAAGTCGTTGAGGTGTCGAAGGCGCAGGAGGCGCTGCTGAAGGTGTTCGATAGGATCCTCGAAGTGGCAGCGGAGATGGAAGGAGTCGACGTTGGGGACAGGGTAATGTCTTGCCGGCTGGTGGCGGACTCGGCGCAGGCTGGCTCCGTCATCGGCAAGGGCGGGAAGGTGGTGGAGAGGATCAAGAAGGAAACCGGATGTAAAATTAGGGTATTAACTGATGATTTGCCACTTTGTGCCTCCGCTTCCGATGAAATGATCGAGGTAATTTTGCTTCATGCTCTTCTTCATTTCCGCACTTGTCATTTAATGTTTTAGGTTAGCACCACATAGTCGTGCCATTACTACTGATAGTGTTTGTTTTGCTTTGTTGTTTAGTGTGCATTCAAGTTTATAGGGTTAAGAATCTCAGGTGGAGCTGATAGATATGGTTTGTTAGTTTATGGTAGAGGGATTAGTTTTCTTTTCCCCTGATTTTGTAATATACTGCTTTGGAGTTGTTAATTGAAGAAGATGTGATGTCAGAAAACATCATTGGATATTCTTGAATTTGAAAAGGTTAATACCTCTAGAGTAAAGGGGACAGTTTGATACTAGATTGTTGGTTTATTACCTACGGAGAATGATTGAGTCATTTATTATCTATGATGGAGCATGAACACTCTGACATGGATAATGTCTGAAAACTCCGGTTCAACACACACATTCCTGAACCCACGCGTGGTCATCACATACACATGCTTGAACCCATGCGCATTCATCACACGCTCATGTGCAAACAGCCTAACCCACGTGCTTTTTGCACACTCGCATGCCGGAACCCACGTGCTCACACACTCACATTTATATAGAGAAAAACACTCAAATGAAATGAGTTTCTTTTTATCAACAAAAAGAGATATATTAAAAAAAGGGGCATAAGAAACACCCAAACCAAATTACAAACGTCGTATTAACCAATACCTCAAAAATGGTTTCATTGTATTTGAGATATTTAGCCCAAATACTGGGTAACCATCATAAATGCCTCACCCTCTCATTCAAAGCTACACACACCCCACCCCACCGAAACCCACCAGAAATGAAATATAAGTTTATAACAAAATATCTAAATTGATAATAATATTTATATATTCTTGTATAATCACCTATTTTCTTATGATAATGAGCCCTATAAAAGGATGTTAAGAGACATTATTTTACAATGAAAGAAGCTGATTTCTTCTCGAAGAAATCCCAAAATAAGAAGATGAAAGGTGTCCCTTATGCTTTCTCATTCTCTGATTTGGTTCATGGATTGGGTGGGTTTTTTAATAGTAAGTTTGTAGTTGACTTTTCCTTTTAATACATTTGAGTTCCAATTCTTTATTATATAATTAGAACCTGAAGGTGAGAGCTTGGTTGCTAGCAGTTAATGTCGAGAGGGTACTAGGGGGAGGTCTTGTGTCTCAGGCATCATTTGCCTTTGATGCATATTAGATAGGATTTAAATTTCATGGGTTAGAATTGGTAACATGTTCTTAACTAACCATTAAAGGATACATGAATATGTAAATGAGCTTCAAATTATTTATGCTGTTCAAAATTACTCTCTTTATATGCTGAGGAAACATCTTTTGGATTTGTGGACTGTGGTAGATAGAAGGCAGAGTGTCATCTGTAAAGAAGGCACTTGTTGCGGTCTCCCAACGGCTTCAAGATTGTCCCTCTGTTAATAGAATAAAGATGATGGGAAACAAACCTTATGAAATAGTTCAGTATGAAACTTTAGATGCACTTCCTCGTGAGATTTTAACTGCAGCTCCACGTGGGACTTTAACTGTAGTACCACATGAGACTGTAGATCATCTTTTGCTTAGGAGCTCTGCACTTTCTACTTTATCCAGTTCCTCTAACAGCTATGCCACCAGAGTTCATTCACTGTCAGCAGAAGTTAATAGAGTCTCATCCTTGGAACCAAAAGCACTTCAGCAGGAAGTCTCCTTCAGAATACTTTGTTCAAATGATAGAGTTGGAGGAGTTATTGGAAAGGGAGGCAATATTGTTAGAGCTCTTCAGAGTGAGACAGGGGCTACAATAAGTATTGGTCCTTTGGTAGCTGAGTGCGAGGATCGATTAATTACTATTGCTGCTTCAGAGGTCTGTTAAATATGATCTTTTTGGTTTTACTTACTTTTCTTGCAGTTGTTTGCATATCATTATTATTGTTACTGTTTTATCAACTTATTATTTGGTTGTGGCTTCATCTTTCTACAGAATCCTGAGTCAAGATATTCACCAGCACAAAAGGCTGCTGTGCTTGTTTTCTCCAGGTCCATTGAGGTTGGTTTTGAGAAGGAGCTAGACTCTGGATTAAATAAGGGGTCAACTGTTACTGTGCGTCTTGTAGTTCCATCAAGCCAAGTTGGTTGTTTGATAGGAAAAGGTGGAGTAATAGTATCAGAAATTCGAAAGGCAACTGGGGCCAACATAAGAATAATTGGGACTGATCAGGTGCCAAAATGCGCATCAGATAATGATCAAGTCGTACAGGTTTGGAGATTATACTTGGTTTTATTTTGCTGATAAAAAAAAAAATACTTGGTTTTATTTTATTTTATAATTAAAACATGCTGAAGAATGCTTTTTTTTTTTTCAATGAATGTAATTCTGTGTATCTGGCAACTCTAATAAATTGTTCCCCCTTAAACTAAAATAAAATTTCTAATCCTTCATGATGCTAATTTTATAGTGATATTACCAGACTTTTCTTCCAAATTCCTCAATCTTAATTATGTGACATTTAAATATTTTAAATTATATGCATCTACTCTTGCCACTTGAATTCTGCAAATAATTATTATCCTTAAGGGGACGTTTGGTATACAAAATCTTTTTTCATCCCTGGAAATAATGTCGTGGGAATTATATTTTCTAGGAATCATGTTATCTGGGAATGTCATAAATATGTTTGGCATGTCTAAGATATTCTTGGGAATGAGAGACATAATTATAAAAAAAAATCTTTTCCCCTTTTATGGGAAAGTTTTAGTGGGAAACTTAATTTAAAAACAATTCCTGGGAATGTTAGATTCTTGAGAATGATTCTTAAATTATTTATACCAAGCATAGGAATTTAACATTCTCAACCTAAGATTTCTAAGAAACTTATAAGAATAGCCCTACTAAACACTCCCCAAGTGTCTAACTGTTTATCTGTATTTTTTCCTTGCACTGATTAGAATTGACCAGAGAGCAATCTTGTTTCCCAGAGCAATTCTATGTTTGCCTAAAACTCCTAATATATGTTCACTATATTTATCTTAAATTGTCATGAAAATCCTTGGGGTGATCTTTAGGTGTTTATTAGTTATACTATCTAAATCCTCTTTTTTGCCTCAGATATCAGGAGAGTTTTCAAGTGTGCAAGATGCCTTGTATAATGCTACTGGTAGACTGCGAGATAATCTTTTTGTCAGCACACAGAATAGTGCTGGAACAAGGAGCCTTTCTTCTCTACGAGTTGATACCAGTCCCTATGGGATACAGCAGGATTTTGTTCCTCATGGAAGCCAACTGCCTGCAACCACTTCTCACTGTCTGAGTAGACATACTTTTGCTCAGGGCATTGATCATCTTGGTCTTTCTAGAAATTTAGATCATCCTTCGTCACCAGGGTTATGGACTAGAAATTTAGACCGTACTTCTTCACCTTTGTTATGGACTAGAAATTTAGACTGTCCTTCTTCGCCAGGGTTATGGACTAGAAATTTAGACCGTCCCTCTTCGCCGGGGTTATGGACTAGAAAATTAGATCGTCCTTCTTCACCGGGGTTATGGACGCAGCCAGTATATCTCTCTCTCTCTCTGCGCTGGTCGATTTTACCTTCACCAACTGATGATTACTTTTTTATTAACAATTTTGTGATTAAAATTTGATTGCAGACAGTGGCTGGGATAAATTCAAGAAGCATTAATGATTTTAGTTTGGGATTGACATCTCGAAAAGGCGGCTTAGAACTTGTGAGGTTGTTGATTTGCAAAACAAATTAAACTTGTTGTAATCCAAATTGCAAATCTTGTTTTCTTGTTATCTCAAATTTTAAGATTTTAATAATATTAACAGCTATTTATGGTGTGATGTAATGGATGTTGATGTCTGCGGTATACACGTCCCTTCACATTTTCCAATCATGTTCTTGAGTAGTTGTTTATTTGTGTCATCTTATAATGTTTTCAATAAGTTCTGCTACCCTATCAAAGCCATGTTTGTGTGGAACTCAAGAATATTTAGTGGTATTGTACCTTGCATTGTAAGTACTCTCTGTGATGGGAACTGATAATTATAAATAGTCATGTTGGAAATTCTTGGCAGAAGTCAGGAACAATAATCTATTATTAGAATATTTAATAGAAAATACCTTGGTGATTAGCTGTTCTGTAGTTATTCTGTATTAGAATTACAAACTACCTTGGTGACAGTTATGCATAGAATATAGCAGATGAAAGTTGTGTATTAGCATATGTTTGATAGTAGGGTGTGTTATTAGGCTGGTGTTGTTATTTGTGGACAAAAAATACTTTCTGCATCAGACCTTTGTCTAGAGGACAGCATGTGTATTGCTGTATTGTTTGTGATTTGTGCATTCAGCATTATATTTTATTGGTGCTCTATCAATCCAGTGATTGACCGTTATACTTGACTGGTATATATACTATTTGATTTGACGTTGCTTTTCTTGGGTCATTGCTCATTTGCTCTTATTTGAAATCCTTGCTTTGGGGTGAAATTGTAGTTAACAAGAACATGGTTTCTAAAAAGAATGATGGAAATAGTCAGTTTAACATATAAAATAGAATGCCAAAACTGTCAACTGTCAATTTCTTATTATTGTTCTTTTTTTGGTCAGCAGTGGAAGTAAATCTGCTATCGTGACTAATACGACAGTCGAAATTGTGGTTCCTGATGATACTATTGACTGTGTATACGGGGAAAATGGTCGCAATTTGGTTCGTCTGAGACAGGTACACAAACTTGGATAAGTTTATATGCGTATATTTTTTGTTTTCTTGTTCACCAGCTTACCATGTTATTCTTATGAACTTGCATTTGTGATCACTAATTGGATTTGATTTCAAATTACTTGATACTCTGTTTTAAGTTATCTATCTTTTAAGGAAAGCCATTCTGTTTCAGCCTGTCATTTTTGAAAACCAAGAAACTGTTGATTTTTTATTCATCATTATCAACTTTATGTCTTGATATTTTCACTATAAATGGAACGAGTGAGGGCATTGATGGAGTGACAGTTTTTTAATAGAAGATAAAATAGTTCAATGCTCTTACATTTTCAATAATTGAGGTGAATCAATTACTTTTTAATCCTTTTACAAATACATTAATAAACATATAATATAACATGCAGGGAGTATTTTATGTTTTATGTTTTTATTTAGATATGTTGCATTACCTACTAAAATATTGTGAAAAATGCCTCATTATTTTCCTTGGTTATCTAAACTTGATTTATTGTCCTTATTAGATATCGGGTGCCAAGGTTGTTATCCATGAACCTCGTCCCGGAACAAGTGACAGGATTATTGTCATATCCGGTACACCAGATGAAACCCAAGCAGCGCAGAGCCTTCTCCAAGCATTTATTCTTAGTGGCTCATGACATATCCCCTCTCTCCAATGGCCCCATTATTTAGTTTGTTCGCTTCCTTTTTCTCTCCACCTGAAATCATGTAATATCCAGCCTTGTATTATTCCCAAACAGTCATCCGTGGTTAGTGGCGTAAGTGTAGTTATTTAAAATCAATAACTTGATTCATTAGTGCATAACAAAGTATCGTTAAGCCTTTCATTAAAAAAAAAAAGAAAACTCTCGGGTTGTTGACCTGGTTTCCTTTTAAGATCTGACCTAGGTAGTATCCCTACTATTCAATTACTGATATAGTTTAGTTCGGATAATTTAAATGAACTCCCGATGACTATCTCCCATATTATTATCCATAATGAGCAAATATAAGTCCCAGGAAATTATATAGTTTTAGATATGACCAGGGGTTAAAACAATATGAAATATCGAATTGATACCGGGCATGTTTGGATAAAACAAGATGAAAAAAATAAAGAATTTTTTTATAAGTTAAAGTTAGCTTGTGTATAATCTAATTTGCAAAAAATAAGTCTGCACACCCTTGGTGAAGGAACCTGAAACGAAAACAGTTTTTCAGTAATATGCCAATCTCATACACCACAATCTTTTGGTTTCCCACGAATACATTTCATTTCAAAATCCCTTTTATTTCTTGCAAGGTTTTGGTGTTTCAAGTAGGGGTCTAACTGGGTGTGGAGGATTTGTCAATCCGAACTGATTCAAATCAACAAATTTAACCGATTGAGTTTTGGGTTGGGTCATAAGTTTTAATGTCTACACCTGCTGATCTGTTGACCCATCAATTTATATTAAATTATTATTATTATTATTATTATTAATATATGTGATATGTAATATATATTTTAGATTTAAAAAAATTAAATATTATTGACTATTGATTACATAAACTTATCAACTTGAATTGAGTAAGCATTAATGTATTATTAACCTTCAAGATCAAGGCGACAAGAGTTTTATTGATTGAAGTCACTTCATATGAACATTTAAAAATATTTTGAATCTATTTACAAATAGTAGGTGTTGTAATGTCCCATTAGTTTTGGTAGAAAAAAATATTTGAAATTTATTCTCACTATATTTATTGAAGTTTCTTATCTCGAATATGATAGACTTAATTTTTCATTCCCATGGATAGATAGAAGTTTAACAAAAAAAATTATCTAAAAAAATAGTTATATCTGATTCATTTAATACAAGTTTATCTTGTAAAAAATATTATATTGAAAAAAAAATTAATATTTTGACTTAGTTGACCCCATTCAAACCCTTTGAATTGGGTGGTGATTTTACCAAACTCAACTCAAACCCTGATCTCAAGCATACCTGAACTTCTCTCACGCTAAAACAGATTCTGTTAGTTTCCTAATTTCATACAGAGAAGTTTTCGTGGTAAAACAAGTTTGAATTCAGGTTACAATTGTTTAGGGGATTCTCCAACGTGGGGTCAGGATTGGTGGTGAATCAACAATTATGTACAGAAACAATTCCTTGATTTCGATAACACTGCGTGAGTTCATTGAAAAAATCAATACCTAATCAGATGGCGGCGCCGCCAGAGTTCATACATGACCATATGAAACGCATCTTGTCTGACTGGAGGTGTATTCCACTTGAAATGCTTTTGAATCTGAACGATAAAAGCAGAAAATTAAAAGAGATACACAGGAAAAATAGAGGTTATAATCTTCTGACTACAAATACTAAATGCCTCACTTTCCTTTCTTTGATTTAGAAATTTGGGAGAGAAAGGGGAAGTTCGAGGAGCGGGCAAGAGTTTATGGACTGCTCTTACTAAATTATCTTTAGTTTGAATAATTGAGATTAATGATTTTATTTATCTACTTAAGAGTAAATTAGTTTAAAGGGTTCCTCCACTCAATTTTAACTCCGTCATATTAAGATTCAGGCCGCACTACAAAGTACTACTAAGATATAATAACTTCGGGAACCAACATTCATGTACGGATAGAATCATAGAAGCGATCCTCTATATTATTGTATGATTTGTTATCTTCTCACTTCACCAACTTAACAAGTAGTACGAAGGATGTTTTAACTGAAAAGAAAGTAGATGTCAAACTTTAAACTTGTTAAACTAGGATAAGTAATATCAGTACTATCCTCACAATTTCTCACCAAATCGTTTAGTTTTTAGAAGTTGAGAAACTGAACTTTAATACTTTTATTGATAGTACCTTCACTATGTTATGATTCAATGTGATGAAATGTTTCTCAGATATGCTTCTGAGAGTATATTTGAGCTGATAAACGTCGGTTTCCTTCAGTACAATAGAAAATTGAGTCCAATCCAGAATATCATTAAAAGGCAAGTCATAATATTTTGACATGATAACTGCAGAAAGGCAGACAAGAACTTCCGTTAGGAACAGCATATTTTTTATGCATGGCAACTAATAGTACAGCTTATATGTGAAATACAACCAAAAGTCTGAGGTAAGCTACGTAAATAGACATACAAGAAGCAAATCACTCTCCTGAGGCTATTTCTACATAACTTTATCCATTATGAATGGCAGAAATGGCTGAAGCGAAAATTCAGAATGTCAAACTTCCACAAACATCCCACTTTGCATGATATGTGCAGGTAAAAGATACTTAGATGAAATAACGACATGATTCCATAACTGGTAACGACATGATTCCATAACAGGTGCACAAGAGAAGGGATCTATTTACTCTGACCATTTTCTTTTCCTCTTTATTTTTTAGATTTTCTTCTCCTATGTAATAGATTAGCTTCCCGTTCCCTGGTTCATGTAGCAAATGAAATTTGATAAAATAATATATCCACACTTTTGTCACAAAAGTGGGAGTGGGAAAGTTTATTATATATACTTAGAGCTTTATCCTATGTTTCAAATGAGAAGGTATGTTCTCAAGAGAAAAATCCGTTGGGTAACCAGCAAATATATATAGTATATTACTCCCTATTGGAGTCTGGAGACTCTTTCCAATAACTATAATAGTTTTCTGGATGCCAAAAAAAAAAAAAAAATCATATCCATGGGCATTGCTTGTAGAAGAGATATAGACAAGTTGATAAAACAAGGAGGTAACTAACAAAAAATTGAAGAGAACAAAACAGAACATAAGAAGTTGTGGTTTTCAACTACCATATATGGTTTACCTGGCACACACCCAAAGTGGATTGAGTCTGCGATACGACTGCTGCCGATAGGCCCATGAGGGCACAAACAAAACTTGGATTTATAAAGTTTCTCCATGTATACCACTGGCCCAGTCGCTCGAAGGTCAACTCTGCTGTTCTGTATGTCAATTTCAGTATCATTGTCCCAAATAGCTATTAGATCTTCTTTCAATCTAGAATCAGAACGACCAGCCCAGAAAGCAAGAGTGTTCCTGCAATATTTCCATTGACAGTAATTGAAATTTCCATTTCTGGTGGGTGAAAAATTCCAGTTTTTGTGGAGAAACTAATTCTGTTGGATTGATTTAGAAGACAAAAAGTAAAAGTGAAGCTACCTATTCTTAATGTCATTTCCTCCTGGAGGGTGAAAAAATGGCAGTTGAACTTGTGGGAGGGTAACATCCTTATGTGGAATATAGCCGTCGTCGTCATACCTTGATGAACAAATCACTCGAATCGAATTTTTCATCATATGTGGAACTCCTTTAGTAGCTTTGACACCGATATCGTGACAAGTCACAAAAAAGTGATCAGCACCCAATGTTCTGTTCCAATAAGGGTACTCAAACTTTAGGTGCTCCACATACTTCTCTACTTCATCAATCATACGCTCGTTAGTCAACCCCTGCATATTCATATGTGCATTACAATTCACATCGGAAACTATGCTAGGCAGCTGCCACCACGACTATATAACACTTGAATGTCATACACACAAACATACACCAAGGAGAAATAGTATTCAAGAATCTATTGCTACTTTATAAAGAATTTAATTTTTAAGCAAAAGAGAAGTTAGTAGGTGATCATGATCTCCATTAATATTTATCTAACATATAATTAAGTGTTAGTTAATTGTCTATCCTAAATTAAAAAAATTAAATATATATTACTTAGAAATTAGTGAAAATCATAGATACACAATAAGTTTGAATCACCTAATAATTTTTTTGATAAAAACTTATATATTGTAATAACTATAAATAAACAGTTTTGTTGGATGATTAGACTAGTAAAAAAACCAATTTCATTAGATTATCTTTTTTCCTAAATTGTCTTTATAGTAAAAGAAAAAAAATACTCAAACAATCTTAGTTCTTACAGGTATTAAAAATCATGTTAAGTAATTCTCAAAATATTAAAGAATCATTCAAATTAGTCGCTGAATTTTACTTAAATACATTAATTTCAAGACTAAAATTATTTAAATGGTTTTATCACAGACTATTTAATTAGAGAGATTAATATTTCGGAGACGAAATTAGTGGTTTATTTTATTCATTTGAGAAGAAACCAAATCCAATAGTGAAATAGATTTTATTAAGCTATTTATTTATTTATTATCTGCAATACAAGATGAATTAGGTACATTACACAATGGATATGGTTTTTTTTCTTCTTATATCCAACAAAGCTTACGCTCGAAAAACAGTTTATGAATTCGTAAATCGACGTTGAATAATTGATGAAATTAAATTAAATCAATGCGTAATCTCGAAGAGGAGAGGACGTACTCTGCCTCGCATTTTGTGGCAAGAAATAGGAAGGAAGAAAAGGTGAGCTCGACGCGGATCATCGGTGAAGAATCGGCTCTCTCTGATGTTCTTGAAGAAGTAGCCTTCGCTGGCGTATTTTCCGGTGAGTTTCCTCGGCGTGTGGAAATAGGTTTCGGGATCTCCGTCGGGATAGACGAAGACCTTGAACTCCTCCTCCATCTTCTGGTAGTCCAAGCGGAAAGCCTCCTCCGGAGAGTGGAAGACGCCGGAGGAGAACGGCAACGTGCGACGAAGCGCATCGGAATCGGACTTGAATGAAACGAAAGAAAGGATGTTAGATTGAATTTGGAATTGGAAGGAGAGAAAAGAAGATGAAGCTTACGGGGAGATCAGGAGGTTGTTGCGTGTAGAAGATGAAGAGCACGAGGACATAACCGCCAATGCACACTCTGGTGTCGGAGAAGACTGCGATTGCGTGGCCGCAAGAGCTGCGAGCCCGATTCCGAACTGCCCAAATTGAATTTTCTCGGGAAACTGGCATTTCGGCGGGAAAAATCAAACAAAGTCGTTGTAACGGTCTTCTTCCCTTCCCTCCTTTTATTTTGGCTACTAGTATTCAAGACTTTTTATTTTGAAAACTAATTTTCTATATAGAGGATGCAAAAAGAATTATCCACTACCAAATGAAAGAAGGAAGGTTCAGTACTCAGCTCAAATAATGTACAGCACAAATCACATGATGGCTCAACTAGATGAGTCCAATTACACTGTCTAAGATTAAACGATTGGCCAGGTTTGTAGTGGGACTCCACTTAATTCCCAAGCTATATATATAATATACCTATTATTATTATTATTATTTTCTCAAAAAGAATATGTGCAAATACATATAGAGGACAATGGTAGTCACAATCATGAAATCAATAGGAATCCCTCACAAATGTCAGATAAAAAACATTAGGGAAGAAAACCAACTTAAAGTGATTACTTGATTTAGGGTAAGCACTAATTAATGTCCTAAAAATATTGGCTAAATAATTGAAGATAATTTTTTTTAGAGAATATTACTAATACACTTCATCTGAGTTTTTATTTATTTTTCATACAGTTTTAATGAGATATTATGATTTTGCAATTTTGAGATATTGAATTTTAATTGTGTCAATTGACTTCATTATTCTTTTTCTCTCATATTTATTTTTCATTCAATGTTGTTTTAAAAAAAACAATAATATACTACCAGCATCATTGACACAACAATTAAGTCAATACCATCAAAGCGTATCTTTAGATCATTGTAATTAAAATATTATATATATTTTTTAGTTGATACATTATATTTATTCAATACTCATGTTTGGCTGGCTACCATGTGAACTCAAAATTAGATAAAATAATTTAATTGTAGATAAGAGAAAATTAAAGAGACCCATTATTAGTGTAGTTATTTTAAGGATAAAATATGTTTGAGGTGGTGTAAAATTTAAAAAAGTATTAATTTTATTTTCATAAAAAAATTATAAAAGTAAAACATATTTTTATATGCTTTTTAGAACAAAGTTACAATTAAGTATCAATAAAAATATATTTTATTTTCACAAAGATCAAATTAATAAAAAATTTCAAAATTAATACCTTTCAAATTTTAAATGATCTTAAACATAGTTTACTCTTATTTTAAAAATATTGATTAAAACACAAGTATTTGTTCGAATATATAGTTTTTTTAAATACGAGTACAACAAACAGACATTACATTTACTGGTACGTTTTAATTTTAACAAAAAAACATAAATAATGATATATATTTATGTTTAGTTCAATAAACAAAAAAATGATCTTGAAAGAATAATTTTGCTTTTCTTTTTTATTCACTTTTGTTTGGTTTCAAATTTGAAATTTTGATGTCGTCCCGAACACAGGAGGGCAAAATAGGGTTTAGGCTGTGTTGTGTTGTGTCATGTGTGTGACGGTGTGAGTTGCCCCTTCTTCCCCAATCCCCACTCCTTTTATTATTATTTTATTTTATTTGTTCCCGTCGGCGTATATATTAACCTAGTTAATCTAGCGATTGGTGGTCACGCAATTTGGAACGGAGAAGGCAGCACAGTACTACTCGAACGAGCTTAAAGGCCCACACACGCAACGCAAATCGCACCTCTAATATCATTCATTCATTTCCATTTCAACCTTTTCAAACGCCAACGCAATACAAATTGAAATTAGAATAGACGCTAAGGCAAAGCCAGGCATACACAACAACGTGTGCGGGAGTGAGTAAGCCAGTCCCCCATTTTTTTCAAATCAAAACCCTAGCTAGGGTTCCTTCCATCGATCCATCGATCCATCGATCATGGCAGACGAGGTTCCTTCTCCTCCCGCAGCATCTGCAGCTACTGCTCCTCTTGGTTCCAGCGTGATCTCCCTTGTGAACCGCCTTCAGGACATCTTCGCCCGCGTCGGAAGCCAATCCACCATCGACCTCCCCCAAGTCGCCGTCGTCGGCAGCCAGAGCAGCGGCAAGTCCAGCGTCCTCGAAGCCCTCGTCGGCCGCGACTTCCTCCCCCGCGGCAACGACATCTGCACGCGCCGCCCCCTCGTCCTCCAGCTCGTCCAGACCAAGCGCAAGCCCAACCTCGACAACAACGACGAGTACGGCGAGTTCCTCCACCTCCCCGGCCGGAAATTCCACGATTTCTCCGAGATTCGCAGGGAAATTCAGGTCTTTCCGCTGCCCTACTCTCTAAACTTCTCATGTTTAGCTTTTACACGTGCTTGTTTGTTTTGCTTGCGTTTACTGTGTATTCAACACTGCTTTCCCTATTGTGGATGGGAGAAAAGAATCCTTAGCCTCGATTGGGCAAATGAGGAGGGTGACCCCTTTCAATCATGAAGATTATTTTCTCTAAGTGATGAAGACTAGCTTGGAGCTTGAGCTTGCTTTTCCTGTTCACCCACTAACAAAACACCAACCCCTCACTGCCACATTAACCATCACTGGACTCAGTTGAACTTAGGTGCGAGTGTGCATATGTTTCAAGTTTAGAGACTTGATCCTTTGACATTAGTGAAATGGAGTATAATTGAATGAATTTTCAGGTATATTGTTTGCTGATTTGACACTCTAGCTTTGACTGTAAAGTCAACGTTATCATCATATTATTAATAGTTAATACTGTCTTGATTTATTTTGGTGTTTTAAGCTTAAAAAGCAGTTGAATTTGAGATTTCCATTATTTGCGATTGCATCTGTGTAGATGTAATGTAATACTCTTGATGGCAATGTACGGATAAGGTATGTGGTCTACTAGTTTAATACTCCGCCCCATCTCTCTATTGACTTGTATATCTTCACTCTCTTTTCTGCAGGCTGAAACTGATAGGGAAGCGGGTGGGAACAAAGGTGTATCAGACAAGCAGATCCGACTTAAGATTTTTTCACCAAATGTTCTTGATATCACACTGGTAGATCTCCCAGGCATTACGAAGGTTCCTGTGGGTGACCAGCCTTCTGATATTGAAGCTCGCATCAGAACAATGATCATGTCATATATCAAAACTCCCACCTGTCTCATTCTAGCTGTCACACCAGCTAATTCAGATTTGGCTAATTCAGATGCTCTTCAGATGGCAGGGATTGCTGATCCTGATGGTGAGTTTTTGCTTCCATGTCTCTGAAACTTAAATCTTTTCACACCTCTCTAATTAATTGGTTTTTAAAGTTTCTTGTATCTGTTGCAGGTAATAGAACAATCGGTGTAATCACAAAGGTGCGGTATACTCTTCTAGCATTTTAACTGACACATATTTGTGAATTTTGTTAAGCTGTTGCCATGTTCTGACATTGTTAGGCATTTGTTATTTGGAATGTAGTTGGATATAATGGACAGAGGTACTGATGCCCGGAATCTGTTACTAGGAAAAGTTATTCCTCTCCGACTTGGTTATGTAGGTGTTGTAAATCGCAGTCAGGAGGTAATCACACTTCACACTGTACATAAGGGTATTTTTCAAATGCAAATAAATATAAACATGTACTTTGCTCAATTGACATGAAGGTTAATATGCAATTTTTAATTTATTGTTTCATCATATTAGGATATTCAAATGAACCGGAGTATAAAGGATGCTCTTGTTGCTGAAGAGAATTTTTTCCGCAATCGTCCTGTAAGGAAGTTCTTATGCATAGTTAACAGTAGTTTTTTTTTTTTGCTTATATTTACTTTTTTTTATCTATTTATGTTATTCATAGGTATACAATGGTTTAGCAGATAGTTGTGGTGTTCCTCAACTAGCAAAGAAGTTGAACCAGGTAGAGTCTTCATGACGCTGAAAACACAAAATAGTCTTCTGTAAGAAATTTTACAGCTTGTTATTTAGGGCTTTCAGTTTCCCTTACTCATGCAGAGTTAAAGTCTGCTTCTGTCTTCACACTTTTTCCTTCTTTTCTTTACACTATATATCTAGGTTTATCCTTTGTACAGAGGCAGTCAAAATCATTTAATTATATCCTTTAACTATAGGAGGGAGTTTTCAAAGAAATGTACTTAATTATTTCACCTTCAACGTTGATTTGTGGTGGCTTTGAAATTTTTCTTTGAATAATTGGTATCATCCTTTGGAAAGGGAGGGGAGGAAAGAGATTGAAAGAATGGGCCTTCTTTTCTTTTTTGTCCTGTGAAAGAATGAACTTTATTTGTTGCTTGGGTCTGTTAGGGATAAATGAGTTTAAAGAGTGTATGAATATGGCCAAATTATAACTTTCTCATAGTAAAGGCATATCATGTTAACATTGAAGAGGGAAAATTTATATAGTTTTTGGACAGAACCGAATTCTTCCAAATCCTGTGAAAGATTAAACCATTATGAATTCATACCAGGATCAAGGTTTCTGGACTAATATATGCCAATATGGCATGTGCATTTGCCTGTTCATATTTTTGCAGATTCTGGCACAACATATAAAGGCTGTGCTACCTGGGCTGAGAGCACGTATAAGCACTTCACTAGTTGCTGTTGCGAAGGAGCATGCAAGCTATGGAGAAATCACCGAGTCCAAGGCATGTGTTAATACTGGGATGCGTCTTGGATGTCCCTATGACTTGCTAGATACTTAAATAGTTAAATATACTGTATAACTATTCTTCTTATTGTGTTAAAGAAGCAGCGATTTTTCTACTTTGGCTGGAATTTTTCCCTATATGTTATTTATAGTTGTTCATCTCTGACAGGCTGGTCAGGGTGCACTTCTCCTGAATATTCTTTCAAAATATTGTGAAGGTACCTAACTATCCGGCCATCTAGTTTCTTATCTTTATTCATCATAAACTTGTCTTTTCTTTTCCTTTTGTATTTTTTGACCAGTATTCCACATATTGTTACCTTTCCCAATTAAATGCTATCTTCATTTTCCTTCTTTTGGAAAACAGCGTTCTCCTCCATGCTTGAGGGAAAGAATGAGATGTCTACATCCGAGCTATCTGGTGGAGCACGAATCCATTACATTTTTCAATCCATCTTTGTCAGAAGTTTAGAGGTATATAATGCTGTATTTACATATGATAATGTTAAAAATATGCCTGTTCTCATGCTACACTTGAATTAAAGATGGAAAGTGAACAGGCTATAATGAATCCATTAGTCCTGTCAACTTTATTGCATTTCTTGGATGGATATGCGATTACCCAATCGTTTATATGGCGTTGAGTTTTAAGCAATTGGCAAAATGTGCTAATTCCTTGCCTTATTGTTTAACTTAATGCTATCATGCAGGAGGTGGATCCGTGTGAAGACCTAACTGATGATGACATCCGTACTGCCATACAGAATGCTACTGGGCCCAAATCAGCATTGTTTGTTCCAGAAGTAGGTCTTTTTACCTTTCTTTTTAAAGAAAAAGAAGACATAGAAATTATATTTAGAAGTTTCTTTAGTTGATTTTTGTAAATGCTTTGCTATATTCTGTGAATCCAAATTTGCATAAAAAAAATTCTACCCTAAAACATGTTTATCCATTTATTTTCGTGTAATCAGGTGCCATTTGAAGTCCTTGTGCGAAGGCAAATATCGCGTCTATTGGATCCAAGCCTTCAATGTGCCAGGTTTATATATGATGAATTAATAAAGGTAGGAACATGGCTTTAAAAGTTTGTCATCTCTGCTGTCTTGCTTTATGAAGAATGTGCCTAAACAAAATCCCTTCTCTTCAGATCAGCCATCGCTGTATGGTGACTGAACTGCAGCGATTCCCTTTCTTGCGGAAGCGCATGGATGAAGTTATAGGGAACTTTCTACGAGAAGGCCTTGAACCCTCAGAGAACATGATTGCGCACCTCATAGAAATGGAGGTATTGCACTAAAATGAGTTTACCTATTTTGCTTGTTTAGTTGCCTGAGTATGGCTTGGGGTGCTGTCTTATCAGAACATTGGTGAACAGTCTCTCTTCAAATAAAATGGAAAAATCATTTCAATTTAAGATCTTCATAAGTTTTTGGTGTCTAGTAGGAACCATTGACATGCCACGAGTCTGTCAGTCAGCTTATTCATATCAATTGTGATGGTCAGTCTATTAGAGTGAATAATCAATTTCAATGTCCATGATTTCTTATTTGAACTACTCAATTATGCAGATGGACTACATAAACACTTCCCACCCAAATTTTATTGGTGGAAGCAAGGCATTAGAAATAGCTGCGCAACAGACCAAGTCCTCTAGGGTTGCTATACCAGTTTCTAGGCAAAAGGTATACTTGTTATGAGATCTAATTCCAAATATGCCCCATATTTTTCATTTGAGATATGTATTCTTATTTGTGTTGGCCTTTCTTTTCTCTTTAAATTTTCTTATTAATCTCCTATAGGATGCTCTGGAATCTGATAAGGGATCTGCCTCTGAGAGAAGTGTGAAGTCTAGGGCTATTCTAGCAAGACAAGCTAATGGAGTAGTTACTGATCCGGTTTGTAATTGTGTATTGTTTAATTGACATGAAATTTTCCTTAATATCTTACTGTTATTACTCAATTCTTATGATACAAATGAAAAACAGGGTGTCCGTGCTGCATCAGATGTTGAAAAAATTGTACCCTCTGGTAATTTGTATATTCCATTGGCTTAAATATGTTTGAGATCCCCAATATATATCCGATTTTTGTTTTGAATTTTCGTTGTTCTGAGTCCATGATATATTAAAAGTTTTGTTCCTTGTCCCTGCAGTCAATTAAGTGATAACGTGGTACCATCCTAACATATATTGAAAGAGCCGTTGAGATAATGTCACATCATCACTTAACTCACAACAGGAACTTGAAACAAAACTTTTAATATATCAGGGATTCAAAACAACGAAAAAATTTATCAAGGACTCAACAAAAATTGGATATATATCAAGGACCTCAAACATATTTAAGCCTATTCTATTTAATGTTTTGGTTCATTGCATTTATTTTATTATGTATTTGTTTTGGTGTCCAATCTTAGTCTAGTGATTTTGGTGTATCAATGGGCTTTATTATAATTTCAAGATATTTACTTTTTTCGATGCTCAATATTTTTTCAGGAAACACTGGTGGATCAAGTTGGGGTATCTCATCGATTTTTGGTGGAGGTGATAGCCGTATGACTATGAAGGAGAATATAGCTAGTAAACCACATGCTGAACCAGTTCACAGCATTGAGCAATCAATCTCTATGATCCATTTGAGAGAGGTATTTATGTGTCACATTTATCATCACTTGATCAATATGTTCCATAGGTATAAATTTCATAATGTGCTTTGGTTTTTGTAGCCACCTCCTATCTTGAGGCCATCGGAGAGCAATTCAGAGACGGAAGCTATTGAAATAACTGTGACAAAGTTGCTTTTGAGATCATACTACGGCATTGTCAGAAAAAATGTTGAGGATCTTATCCCCAAAGCAATTATGCACTTCTTGGTACTTTACTACTTCATATCCTTGTAGATTTTTTAAGGTATATAAATCTAAAAGTAGTCATCTTTTGCTGTCTTTTATGTTGCATACAGAAAATTAGGGTGTGTCTGATTGTGTTTTTGTTTTTAAAAACGTAAATCATGTTTCAAAAACTATTTTTTTTAGGGAGAAGTGGGGAAAGATGTGAGTGTAACAAAGAACATTAGTAATAAAAAACTAGAAGTAGAAAACCAAAATAACTTCAAAGATTTCTGATTTTTTTTCCTTTTAGAAACTAAAGAGATATTGGTTTTGAAATTACTTTTAAAAACTACACTTTTGAACCAAGTTTTTTTTTAAAACCAGAAAAACAATTTTCAAAACCCGGATTGAAACATGTTCTTATATGCTGCTTTTCTTTGTCCAATTTATAATGAAAACCGTAGAGAGGTGTCTACACAAAGTTGTGTGCACTATACCAATAAACAACAAACACAAATCACTTTAAATGCTTAACAATGGTACAATAATGTATGTGGGTATTTTTTTAATATAAAATGATTGTATGTCAAAATAAATAATTCCTGTCTATACAAGAATCTCTGGTTTTTAATCTAAATGACATTGTCTACTAGATCTGATGCATAAGCATAGTGTCTCCCAGTGATGGATCTAGAAACCTTATTGGGGGGGCTGAAAAAAAACTTCCTTTATAATTGTTTAAATGTCTAACTTTCATTAAATAATAATTTTTTAAAAATTTACTATTTTTACACATAAAATTGAAACTAATTTTTATATTAAATGATAATAACAACAAACACACAACTAGTTTTGCACAATTTTACACTAGTTATCACTTTAAACATTTCAATTAAACAACAAATACAACTAATTTTACACAATTTTGCACTAATTAATCTTAACCATTATTATAATAACAACATACAAAATTAATTTTATACTAATTCATTTAAAATATATGTATATACATGAAAAGTTCCCAGAGATGGGGAGGGGGCTCGGTCCCCTACTGCCCCCCTCTAGATCCGTCTCTGGTGTCTCCTACAGAAAATGGTGAGTTTGCTTAGTATGTTTAAATCGAGGTGTTATTCGGTAGGCATATATTCTTTTGCACAATTGCAAAGCAACATGAGAAATTGTGATATCTCATCCATGAATATATGAACTATGCTGTTCACCTTTTTGAAAGAGAGCAGGTGGGATGTTCTTTTGCTAATGTTCTTGATATTTGATTTTGATTGTGTATTCTGCTATTTATTTTGGAGTGGTTGAGAATTTTATGCATTCACTAAATACTATACTGATGACTGTCTTTTACTAAATCATATCAGGTAAACAACACCAAGAGAGAGCTGCACAACGTCTTCATTAAAAAGCTATACAGGTAATATATAGTGGTTGTGGCATGCTAATACATTCTGATGTATACTTCTCTAATGTTGATAGCTGATTGTACTTTGTATGTTAAAATTCAAACCAGAGACAACCTGTTTGAAGAAATGTTGCAAGAACCTGATGAGATAGCTGTGAAAAGAAAGCGCTGTCGAGAACTTCTCCGAGCTTATCAGCAGGCTTTTAAGGTGGACAGTCCTAATACTTTTTATGGGCAATGTCTTACCAATTTTATGTGTTATTTGGCACATTTGTTTATATTTTAACTAAATTGGTTGCTTTATCATGGTGGAGATATTCTCAATCTTTGTTACTCTTCTAGTTAGAAGAGTAGGTTATCGCAAGAGGTGACAAACAAATCCTACCCCTAATAATGGCCAAAATTAAAAGTTATGTGATTTGTTGAGAAAGTTACCTCACTTTTTTTTAAAAAAATCTTAATTAATTATCCATATAACATCTAATAGTTCAGGATTTGTTCCTCACTTTCCCAATAAGCCACTGCTCTAAAGAGAAATTTGGTTCTTGATTCTAATTGATGACTTCTGACAATATTTGGTCCATGTATTGTCTTACCCATTTATTTTCTTTGAAGCATTGGTTTTCTGTGAATAGCGAGGGTTGTAGGTTGCAACATGATGTGACACTTTTCTAAATACATTTTGTGGTTGCAATATGACGTGATGCTTCTTTTCTACATGCATGCTTTTGACTTGTCACTGATGCTGAGTCGATTTTATTCTCATTACTTTCATTGTATGTGGTTCAATATTTATTTATTTATCTAGGCTTTTCTGTCTAAAAATACCTGTAACAAAATATAGACAAAGTTCCAAAAAAAAACTTCATATGTACCAATAACATATAGACACTGTTTAAGAACTGTATTTTGTTTTTGGTAGGACTTGGAGGAACTGCCTCTGGAAGCTGAAACAGTTGAAAGAGGATACAGTTTGCCTGAAACATCTGGTTTGCCTAAAATTCATGGATTACCAACATCATCCATGTACTCTACAAGCAGTTCTGGAGACTATTATGCAGCTTCTCCGAAGCACTCTAGGTCAAAAAGGTCTTCCCATTCTGGGGAGCTGCAATCACCATTGCATGCCAATGCAGATTCCAATGGAAGTGGAAGGCCATTCATGTCAGGTTTTTATCCCACGGTGGATGCATGAGCTATAGGTGAATGAGCTCATTGGTGGAAGTAGTTTAACTCAAGGCATTTTATTCATTTGATTACACTGCAACTTCCGGGATTTAGAATTCTGCCTCCCGGAGCTGGACTGCATGAAATTACTCTATCTAACTAAAATGGTGTTGAATGTTGGTCACTGCTTTCTTTACATATGTTCACTTTTTCTTCTCATAAAGCATTGACATTTTTTACAAGGCTCCAGAGAAAGAATAATAGGAGCAGGTGATTGTTAACATTTTTGAGAATCGGCTTTCTATAAATTCGTGTATATGACCTTATTATCTTTTTTAGTTAGTCAGATATCTTTGTCATCAATAGACAATTATGTAGTTCGAGAGTTTTTTTTTTTTTTTTGGTTGAATTGGCTGTGTGAATTTGCAAGTAATACTGAACTATCAAGTTTAGATAAAATGTAGGGATTTCCCTTGTGATTGTTATTGCAATTATTATATTTAGATGAACTTAATTAAACGCATAAGTTATAGTTCTTATTTAATGAATTTAACTGAATAGGATTCACGTAATTTTCATTCAATAATAAAATTATATTAAATATAATAAACTAGTATACTACTAATAAAATTTCTCTTATAAATTCGAAGAAATTCTTTTACTCTTACGCTTGTTTCATTTTGAAAGTAATAAAAGTTGCATGCGAGTTTTCTTTAAAAAAAAAATGCATGAGTATTGGACCTCATGATAAAATTAAGGCTAAATTTCTAAGCCTGCTTAATTTGATGAAAAAACTGATTACGTAGTAGCATGAAGTATAGAACTCTTGCTCACTAAGCAGTTTAGTATAGAAATTTAGAATGTTCTGGTAAATTAAAACATAAAATTACACAGT
Source organism: Glycine soja (assembly GCF_004193775.1). NCBI lineage: Eukaryota > Viridiplantae > Streptophyta > Magnoliopsida > Fabales > Fabaceae > Glycine > Glycine soja. Next base: position 43,767,795 of record NC_041012.1, on the reverse strand, counting down.
TTATTGTTTATCAATTTTTTTTTAATGACTTATTATACCGAAAGATGTGGCATGTGAAAGGGAGATCTACTTGCCAAAAAATCAGTATATCCAAGTTAAAATATATTAATAATATAATATAATTACCCTTTTAGTGAAGAAGAAGCACAAACTTTTTGAGTTTGTTTCGATTTTTCTTTCAATGAATAAGTTTGTTTCGAATTTTTCAATTTTTTTTACATACTAAAATCTAAATATATACAATGGTTTTTAAATACTTTTGTGACAATTAATTTTTATAAAACCATTTTTATTGAATTTTTCATAATTCAGTTTTTCTATATTTAATTTTATAGAAAAGGCTTACCAGAAAAGAAAAGAAAAAATTCTGTAAAATTAAAATGGCAACATTTTAATTTGAAGACAATAATTTAGGCCATGTTGGATTAAAGTTTTTTTTTTTACAAATGTTGGATTAAAGTTAGGAATGTATTTTGTGAATTCTTATGCATAAAATGGAGAAATAAGAATTTATTACTTTGAGAGCAAAATCACTTTAATTCTTTCAACTGAAATCCAAACATATATAGTAATTATTTAAAAGTGCTACTGAAAGAAATGCATTATATGACTGCATTTGAGAATTGAGTGAGATGTGAAAGATATATGTACTCAGCACAAATAGCTAAAAGACAAATAGTTTTTTTAAAAGGAAAAACAAATAGGTTTAAAAAACTAGAAACCAATGAGTATTGGGTTTATCATGTCAGAGTATAAATAAATAGTAAAGGATTAATTTAAAGATTTGTTATCAATTCTTTTTTTAAGAAAAAAAAAAACTTTTTCTTCTCCCGCAAGAAATAATCTACTCGGCACAACGTGAATACGTCAAAATCCCAGAAAGGGACCAATCAGCACCCGCCACGTCTCGCACCAGCCGTGACCTCATCAAACAATTGAAGCTATAATTATAACGCATGAAGTGCAACAGTGTTCTATGTTGTTCAACATTCACATTCACATTCAAAATCTAGAACAGCATCAGAATCAATCAGCATATTCTGTCTTCTTCTTCTTCTGAAAACAAAAATGCCTCGCGGTGGTGGCGGTAGCTCCGGTGGCGGTGAGCCTCTTCATCTCTTCCCATCCATTTTTTTTTATTTATATGCATTATTTATGTTTCTCTAGGCTTGATTTTTTACTTAATAAAACATTCACTTTTTATTTTTTACTTTTTGTAAAATATTCTCGGTTTTGTTGGTGGCTGTGTTGAGTATGTTATGCGATGTTTATGTAAAATTGTAAATCAAGCTTTCTTTGGCATGTTTACTTTTGTTGCTTCCATGATATATTATAGCCATATAGGATCATAATTGAAGAATGCCTTTAATAAGTGTTAGTGTTAGGAATATTTAACAGTTAGAACTTCAAAGAGATTATATTGGACGAACAATAGTATAGTAACATGGATTTTGCATTGCAATGCCCTTTTCTGGTTATATGAATCATAGAGTCATTGCTTATGTCTGCAGGAAGATCTGCTCATTCAGCTCGAAGTCATGCTTCACGGCCAGGTGTGAATGAATATGATAGATGAATAGAATGTATCTTTTGAAAACGCATCTAGTTATTTCAATTTTTGTCTTTCAAGTTTCAACTAGTAGTAACTGGGGGTTTTAAATTATTCTGCTGATTTGCCTTATATTGATGTCTTGGTGAAGTTAACCATGCTCCACCTCCAGCTCCTGCTCAGAGTGACAATCGTGGATCTCTCTTTGGGACTGTAGCTGAAGGTATGTCATTAAACATGACTGTTCCATCTGCTATATGAAACCTATCATTATAATTTTTCAAATATTACTATATACTTTTCTGGTACTGAATATGGTTTTTTTTTTTTTTTTCTAGGATTGGCTTTTGGTTCTGGAAGTGCTGTGGCACACAGGGCTGTGGATTCTGTATTCGGTCCTCGAACTATTCAACATGAAGTAGCAGCTACTGGGCCTCCTCCTGCTTCTGCTGCTAATAAGCTGGGCGGTGATGCATGCAATGTTCACGCAAAGGCTTTCCAAGATGTATGTAGTTCTCAAGTTCTGTGTTTTTGGTAGATACTACTAAGGTCTTGTTTGTTTACTGTTTTCAAAAACAGTTTTCAATTTTCTAAAATTTGTTTGCACATTTAAAAGTGGTTGTCTCTTGACTACATTTTTCTTTTCTAAAAGTTTCTCCCTCGAGTACTTGAACAAAACACTAGAGGATACCAGAAGAAGAGGATGAGAAATATTTCCCAGTTGTTTCTGGTTTTAAAGTGTTTTAGAAACAATTTTCAAAACTTTTAATAGTTTTTGGATGAGAAATTGATTGTTGAGTATTGTGAAATAGATTTAAAAAACAGTTTTAAAAACAAAACAAAAAAGTGAAAGAGAATCAGACATGTCCTAAATCTGCTAATAACTCAGTATTTTAGTATCAGAAGCTGAACTGAAACATACAAAGATATCTCCCCATATATGATGTAATATCATTCACTAACCCTGTAAGCTATAGCAGCTTGAACAGGTGTGGGAGGGACAACTTATCTTTCCATATTTGAATAACAGAGTAACAGATTCTCAAGAAATGTAGATATGATAGTTTTCTTGAGAAAGGAGAATGTAGGTATATTGAACTTTGAGAAAACCCTTTATTTGGTCTTCCAAGGTTACATGCATCACCCCATTAGTCTTTACAAAACTTTAGTCACCATAGTCCCCCAAATATTTTAATCTTTTACCCATTAGTTCCTCTAAGAAGTAAGAACTAAAATATCGCCATTATTTTTCTGGGATGAGTATTAAGCTAATAAGCTATATATATCATTGTATGGAATCATGCTTTGAGTTTCTAGCTGAATTTGTTGATGTTGGCTGACTAGAAGCAATTTTTTAGCCTCCAAAGTAGTAATTTTCTTTATGATAGCCGCCAGTTTCAGTGGTACAATGCCCTGCTGTTCATAGGCTATTGTTAGGGGGAGCCTTTATATAGAAGTATAATATTGTCCCTCGACGCTCCTATATAAACCAATCTCGGCAAAATTTTATTTTCTATGTACATATTATGTTATGTTACGTGTTTTCTAAGATAATATTACTTAATATGACGTTCAATTGCTTGCAGTGCCTGAACAGCTATGAGAGTGACATTAGCAAGTGCCAGTTTTACATAAACATGCTAGCAGAGTGCAGAAGAAATTCTGGAGCCACATTGAGTGCATGAACATGCTTGCTTCATTTGCTTTGCCTTGCAATGGTATAGCTTTGGAGTTTGCATTGGAGTCCAGATGTGTCTCATGGTTAGAACTACGTTTTTTATGTTACTAAGTATTCCACATTGCTAATTAATAAATCGGTTTTGTCCGATATTTGTCCCAATATAATTACTGTGAATCTAATGACTCCGAGTTTGCATTGGAGTCCAGATGTGTCTCATGGTTAGAACTATGTTTTTTTTGTTACTAAGTATTCCACATTGTTAATTAATGAATCGGTTTTGTCCGATATTTGTCCCAATATAATTACTGTGAATCTAATGACTCCGAGTTTGCATTGGAGCTCAGATATGTCTCATGGTTAGAACTACGTTTTTTTTGTTACTAAGTATTCCACATTGCTAATTAATAAATCAGTTTTGTCCGATATTTGCTCCAATATAATTTCTGTGAATCTAATGACTCCAAGTTTGCATTGGAGCCCAGATGTGTCTCATGGTTAGAACTACGTTTTTTTTGTTACTAAGTATTCCACATTGCTAATTAATAAATCGGTTTTGTCCGATATTTGCCCCAATATAATCTAATGACTCCGAGTTTGCATTGGAGCCCAGATGTGTCTCATGATTAGAACTACGTTTTTTTTGTTACTAAGTATTCCACATTGCTAATTAATAAATCGGTTTTGTCCGATATTTGCCCCAATATAATTATTGTGAATCTAATGACTTCGAGTTTGCATTGGAGACCAGATGTGTCTCATGGTTAGAATTATGTTTTTTTTATTACTAAGTATTCCACATTGCTAATTAATAAATTGGTTTTGTCTGATATTTGCCCCTATATAATTACTTGAATCTAATGACTCCGAGTTTACATTGGAGCCCAGATGTGTCTCATGGTTAGAATTACGTTTTTTTTTTGTTACTAAGTATTCCATATTGTTAATTAATAAATCGGTTTTGCTCGATATTTGTTCCAATATAATTATTGTGAATCTAATGACTCCGAGTTAATATGTTTAAATTACCTGGTTGGGCACCACATACAATAACACAAGAAAATAATAAAATAAATTTTAGTAACGAACGCTGGAGCCTGGAATTCAAGTGCATTTTTTTTTCGAACATTCAATTCAAAAATAATTTTCGTTTTTTTTGTTTGTAAGTTACGACGTTAAAGACAAAAAGGAAAAACTATTCGATTGAAATTTACTCTGAAGCAATATATTTCTTCTCTGATTATTAGACTTTACCCAAAAAATATCCAATACATTATTAACTATGAGATGACTCCTTGAGTTTCACTTTCACTATAACATTAGGAAATTTTGTTACTTAAAATTTTAAAACTGATAAATCAAAACAATTAATCAAATTAATCATTCGCTGGCAATTTAAACAAGTACTACCCTTGGAGAGTACTAAAGTCTAGGAATTACTAATAGTTAATTGAATTAGAATGAAGAAATTAGATAATTCTTGTGGAATACCGGGGCATTGACTGCACCCATAGTCATTGTTCATAATGGATACCAACCTAGCAATAGCATGGCTAACATTAGGCAAAGGCCACACGCAGCCCAAGTGTTGCTTCTTCTAATTAATAAAAACCCTCTTACACAATAATAATATCTCAAAAATATTATTTGTCTATTCATATTGAATTGTCAGTCACAATCGACCCTTTAGAAAATCAACGCACAATCTTTTCAATATCTCTTTATCTGGCTCTTGCGATGCCGCCTTAACCTTTGCATCCACAGCAAACGCTTCCTGATATTCCAAAACATCTATGGTAATGAGTAACCATTAATTTCATTCGAAAAACCAAAAGAAACAAGCTTAATGCAAGACAAGGAAAATGACCTGGACCAAATTTCGCTGAATAATACGGTCAATAAAGAACAAGAGAAGGTCATAGGTGAATTCCGGGTGGCCTTGGATGCCAAACATGTGGTCTCCATAGCTAAACATCTCAACTCCAGTCATTTCTGACCAAGCAATCACCTCTGCTTTTGGAGGGAGCTCTAGGATCTAATTTCATTTATACAATTAATTCAACATACCCAGTTTAATTTAATGCTATATACTAGTATCATAGTTCTAAAAAATATAATAATGTTGGAAGCTATGAGTATGTTTAGATCGAAATTACACACTTACCTCATCCCGGTGACATTTGTAAATGGAAAGCTTTGATGGGAGCTTAAGAGATGAGAAAGCCAAGGGTAAAGATGATGACACGTTTATAGCTTTAACACCAATGTCCCAACCATTGGGAGAGCGACCCACTTTTCCTCCCAATGCACGCCCAATTATCTATTTACACATAATGTGAAGGTTGTCATTGGATACAATAAATCATAAAACAAAAGCCATATATACCTACTTTATGAGAAAAGATTGGGACTTTTTTTTTATAATATAACACCGATTATATTTATGGGATACCCTGATCATTGCTTAAGCTCTAGTATATGCTACACACTTTAAAAAGATTTTGATGTCATAAAAAGGTGTCAAACACGCTTTAAACATATTATTAAATATGTTAATAAACATTTTTATACTATGTATCCATGAACAAGCAATTGAAAATAATAATTAAAAAAACTGAAAATGATAAAGCAAAAATCAACCACCGGAAGTCATCAAATGATTAAATTGACAAATAAATCCCATTGATTTTTAGAGGTTTAAATTCGTTTTAAGTAAACGAATTGCATCCTTATCCTGACTTTATTTTCTCCTTTATCAGAACGCAGGCTGACCACAAACTTTTTGTTTTGGTAGGACCCAAATAGACAAATATTTCCACACATAATGGAATATTAATTCAACACAAAAGTCCACATAATATATTTTTAGCGGTCCTGAATACTTCTGCTTCTGCGTACGAAATACGACAGGACTCAGAATAAGTAATCCTCGATCATTTCATAAGTATATTAGTATATATAAGACTTAAAGAGTTAAGACCCTCCGAATTTAACCTAAATTCTTTTTATCCCAGAATGCAAATGGGTCCACCAAAACTTTCCAACATCTATGGTCCAGAGTAATAGGACATAGCATCGACAACATGTTTCTTCCGACGGACTGGACCACACATCAATAATGAAAATCGTGTCCACCTTTCTAAAATCTCTAACTCAGCTTATTTGTTATTTTTTTAATACAGTTATTTGTATAATTGTATCCTCTCGTTTGTACATCTCTAACATGAGACTTGTCTTCAGTACTATGTTTTTCTCTCTCAAGATTTTAAAAACTAAAATCGGCCAATCGATAAGCCCCCGTAATAATATACATGTTCCAACTAGATAAAAAAAAAGAGAATAATAATTGAGACGATGGCAGAGCAATGAGAGAGGCGAAACTAAAAAATATAGAAGGGGTGGCAATTAACTAATGAAGATCCAAAGGATGATTGATAGGGATGTGAAGTGTTAAGCATAAGGAATTGAACCTGGTGGCCAAAGCAAATGCCAAGGATCTTCTTGTGCATGGAGTCCAATTTGATAACGAGAGCAATGAGGTCAAGGATCCATGGGTCATTGGCATGTGCATCATAGCAGCTTCCACTGATGACAAAGCCATCGTAGAGAGGCAAGTCATGCTGCTCCGGGAACTCTCCTTGGACGAGCTTGTAGAGGTCCCACTTTTCCTCTTGCTCTTGGAGCAACTTCATGAATACCCCATAGGTGCCTCCGTGCATCTTCACCAAGTACTCCGAATCCTCACCGCACATCAATAGCGCATACCTCTTCGAACCCATATCCTCTCTCTCTCTCTCTAATTATTTTATGTTAGTCACACAGAGAGAGAAACCCCAGGGATGCCTTTCTTTAAACTTCAAAGGCTTATGCCCATATATGAAACTGCCCACGTTGGGTCCCTTTTATTACAACACTGTCCTCTCCTCACTATTCTATTTACTAGTATTATCATATTCTCTTAGTTTCTATCCATTTTACTCACATCGCTATCCATCCGCATTACGCGTAGGAACTACTGTTTTCATGCGCGTATTCCAAGCTTCGGCAACAAGATGCTTTAGTCTTGCGTCTTCTTATTATTTGACGTGAAAGGATATATTAACGCGGTAACAAGATTCGATCCAAACTCCAGCGTGTTAATTGCTCAGTGTGGCTGCTCCATATTCCTTCAACTCATCCATCGCCCTCTCCCTCATGCTTTATTCGCCACAATCAAAATAGACTTGTGCAAAAAGGACAAGAATTTTAGCTTCTTTAGTAATTAAAGAGGAAAATATAAATTATTTTTTTTCTTTTCCAAATTAAATCTTCATAATATTAGAGAAAAAATAATCCTTTTTCATTTTCTTTTCCTTAATTAATCTTCTCTCCAACCCGATACATACTGAAAGACCAAGACAAAGAGGAGACTTGAGCCGTTCAAAGGAAATATGGAAAGAAAATTGCTATAGTGCTATCCCATGGTAGTGACTTTACTTCACGCATCCTGATACTTGGACTATAGATATGCCGTATGCGTCTCGCAAGATAGATGCTCTCTCAACCTATTATCACTCTCCATTAGAAACAGATTCCACGCCACAAATTACGAAACTATTAATTTCCTCACACCTTTATTCACAAGAAGTAACATGGAAGTAGCATAGGAGTACATTAGTCTCTGAGTTAATGAAGTGAATTTTCAGGTCAATAAGTTCGTGCTTAAATGAACTTACATATCACCTTATATAATTTATGAGTTAAACGGATGGTTCATAGACTCAAGTTCATATACCTTATTACACTATATGATTTTGATGGTGTAAAACAATCCTTTTTTACAAGACTCAATTTCAAATAAGTCATCATTCTCATTTTGAAGCCCCTAGTCATGAGATAAAATCTATCGTGACATAACTCATTAACTGCCGAGTGTTCTAGAAGTTTTGGCACAAAGGATGTGAGCTAATAACTTGTATTCTTTTCTGTTGAGTGTAAGTAGCACGGTGGAATTTAGGTCAAATGACCTGTGGCCTGTTTGCTTTGCCATCTCATCACGCTGTCTCAAAAACTTTACAAGTTATTAGAAGAATTTGTGTTTATACAACACTGGTTAATAGTGTGTTTGGATTAGATTTATGATGAGAAATAATTAAGTTTTGTTAATAAATATTTGTTTCTATATTTTTATGATTTTGAAAAATAGAATTGATTTCTGGTGTTGTCCAAATTCCAAACATACTACAAATAAACTTAAAGAAGTTAGAAGTTAACTGTAAATACTTATAAAATATTATGACTTCTTTGAAAACCGGTTTGACCAGAAACAGGTCAACTATCCGTCCAATATTTCTTGAAAATCGATGCATCATAAAATTGATTAAAAATTGATAAATCCGATGGTTTAACTGATTTATTTAAAATTGTTTTTTTATTTCCAAAATGATTACCACCATTTTGGTTTTTTTTTTAAAAAAATATTATAACTTATGAGACTTGTAAGTGAAGTTTACTTTTTTATTATTATTAATTTATGTGTATTATGTTATTTTAAAAATATTTTATTAATATCGATCCCGAAGTACTTTCACCGATTCCATAACCAGTTCGATTATGCGAACTTTCAATATTATACTACTAATTTTTAGGATGACACTATAAAGATAAGTTTTAAAAAATAACTGATGAAGCATTTAATTTAATTTTAAATGTTTTAATAAGTATTACTAATTAAAAACACTCATTTTTAATTATTAAAGTATTATTTAATTACTCTCTCTGTTTCATTTTATTTTGATGTTTTAGTAAAACAAAAATCATTTAAATTAATTGTCATTTTATAAAATTAACGAAACATTAAATATTTTTCATAGAATAATTTAATCGGCGTCGTTGTTAGTGTGTAATACATGAGAAAAAAATAATTATAAAAAGATAAATGACATTCATATATTTTATGAAATCTAAAATATTAATTTATATTTTTTGTACTTATATCAAAACCTAAGGTATATAAAATTGAAAGGGGTGAGTATATTTTTTAATAGTGAAAGCGAGCTCCACGTGAGTAAATGAGCAAGGACAGACTGCGACAACATGTTTAATTTTCCGTGAATGGCTCACCAGTCACCACGTTTCTGTGGCTGCATAAAGTTTTTTTTTTTCTTCTTAAAAATATTATATAACAAAATATACTTATATTTCTTGAATATTTTTTCACAGTTACACATAATATTTTGAATGTTTAAAAATATTACAGTATTCTTATAAGATAGGATTATTTTAGGAGATAAGAGAAAGATTGTTGTAAACGTTAAATATGAAGATATTGTGTGCAATAAAAAAAATCACAGAAAATATTAATAAAAAGATAAATTCTGACATGTAAGATATCAGTTGAAACAAAACTACAAAAGTGAGACGCGTAATAAAAATACATCTATTTATTAGGTATTATTCTTACTTTCTTTAAAAAATAAAACATATTTACGGCAGAATTAAATAAGATAATATTTTATATTTAATCTTTTTTAAATGAAAGATGCCTACTAATTAGGTGTCATTATTTTTTAACGTGACACCCTCAATCCCTCTCATATATATTAATAAGAAAAAATAAAATTCAAATATTAATTAAAAGTATTTTTAAAACACATTTTTTTTACAAGTCTTTCAAAGGGGAAAAAGACTCGCATTCATTTTCTTCTACCTCATATTCAAACTTGTCCAAATAAATAATAAAGTATTCTCGACTCAAATAAAGTCGCTTAAGCTTCATACAATTAATATAGAACCTATATCCTAATGTCACATCCTATCAGAGCGTTGTGTTCTCGTGTCCTCTAGCATGAGGTCCTTCATAGTCATCCACCTATTCATCTGCTCCCTCGAACACAAGTTCAAGATCATCACAGGATCCAAACACAACAACACACATGGAGTGAGTTATCACATTCCTAGCTAATAGAGAAACAAGACAATTAAATATGCATATTATATAAATGAGATACCACTTGCTTAAACATATTTCACGTAACTTCATCACTTCGTCATTCAAAATTCACTTTTCAATCATCAATCACATTACACAAGAATCTCACACTTCGATCAAGAAATAATAACACATCAATCAGCAAACATATGCAACAGTTATGCTAAGACTCAATCCTATATGCAATGTGGTACCATGTCAGTGAAAAACCACCCTGGGACGCTTAGGAGTACATAACAAGACACACCACACCATGGGTTTGTCAGGTCACTATCACTAAGTAAGATCATAGGGAGACTAGTCAGGGTCACGATGTTTTGCGAGAATGTTCTAACCATATGGGATCAACATAGGCTTAAAGGAGCACTCAAACCCGGTGACCCCCAAAGCCTACACTCCGAAGAGTCCGTCAGGGCCTCTCCCTCCTGATTCAGGTCCAACCCCTAAAATAATTTTTGCATGCAGACACTGTTCATGAATTATACAATACCAACGACCTTACACTTGTGTTTTAAACACGTTCAACACAATTGCGCTACGATTTAACACTGGTTCCTAAATAGGAAACCTACATTTTCTCTTTAACACTGCTCATCAATGCTTTTCTCAAGATAACGATGGTCGGGTTATTGTACAATTCATAGCTTACAACACAAGTGATTTCACATCAAGTGTTAACTACACACTCATCCACAACTAGAACTCATTCACAATTTCACATCTCATAGTGTCACAATCCACCATTACATGTTTACACGTATCTCACAAAGTAACACATGTTCAACTTTACACTTATACTCAATCTCAATAACAATATTATAATCTCAAAGTAACATGTTATCCTACAATTCATCACATACTCACAATTTGAATCATCATTTCATATCCTCAATATAACAATTTATATAAAAGACTATCACAACATGAGGACTAAAACCCCTCAAATAATATTACACAATTATATCAAAATCATAGGTCAAAATATACAAATATCAAGAACACAATTTATCAAGCAATTTTCATTAGGACATCAATATTTTATTTGTAATCATAAAGGAAAAATTGCAATTTAACAAACATCCAAAAATAAAATCCTCTAAGGATCCCTACACATGTTCTCACTAATCCCCAACTGTGAATAACTCAGCACTTACCTCTAAGCGGACTCACGTGTCTTCCGATAGCGATAACAGCATCTCTAGCGATTTCCTAAGATTCCTCAAGTTTCTCCTCCGATTGCTCCGATAGAGTTCCTAAACGTCAGAGAAACGTAAAAGAGATTGAAGCCTCCATTTAGACTATCTTCATGCGATTCCTTTTTCTCTCTCTACGAACATCATCTCGAAAATCCCAACAGTAAAAGCGTGCGCAATTTAATTTCGAACAACATATCCAAATTTCACAATAATCCAACGATTAATGAAACCGGGATCATAGTTATACCAAAACAGCTCTTGGTTTCTGCGGGAAAGAAAAAAGCTACAATGCGAAGGATATTTATCTCAGTTCAAACATGATATCGAAATTCCCAACGGTGAGAATGCTCGGAATTGGGTTGCGAGCGTGGTGCTCAAATTTCATGACGATCCAACGGTGAATGAGTCTGAGATCATTGTTTTTCTGAGACAGGTTTGGCTGTAGGAAAGAAGAAAAGGTTTTGAGAGGAGAAGGGAAAAAACGAGAAAAAAAAAGAGACAACGTCAGTGTGAAAACTAACCTAACACTATTTATAGCTAGGTTTACTCTATTTATTTATTATTTTATAAAAATAAACTCTATTTTATTCTCTATCAAACAAATAAATAAAATACTTTTTTATTTTCTCTTAAATCATTATTTTAATTAATAATTATATTTCTTTATTTATTTATTTATAAAATCTCATCATTTTTCTAAAACTCTATTTATTTATAAATAAAAATTATTTTTTTAAATTAACTTACGAAATAGGATGTTAAAATATCAAAAACTAAGGTATATAAAATTGAAAGGTGTGAGTATATTTTTTAATAGTGAAAGCGAGCTCCACGTGAGTAAATGAGCAAGGACAGACTGCGACAACATGTTTAATTTTCCGTGAATGGCTCACCAGTCACCACGTTTCTGTGGCTGCATAAAGTTTTTTTTTTCTTCTTAAAAATATTATATAACAAAATATACTTATATTTCTTGAATATTTTTTCACAATTACACATAATATTTTGAATGTTTAAAAATATTACAGTATTCTTATAAGATAGGATTATTTTAGGAGATAAGAGAAAGATTGCTGTAAACGTTAAATATGAAGATATTGTGTGCAATAAAAAAAATCACAGAAGATATTAATAAAAAGATAAATTCTGACATGTAAGATATCAGTTGAAACAAAACTACAAAAGTGAGACGCGTAATAAAAATACATCTATTTATTAGGTATTATTCTTACTTTTTTTTTTAAAAAATAAAACATATTTACGGCAGAAAGTTCTGTACAAACAAAAATTGATGATGACAAATTACTTGCATTTGGTATTTTTATGTGTATAATATACATCCTTTTAATAAAAAAAGTCTGTATAATATACATAAACAATATAAATTAAAAATATTTGTATTAATATTAACAAACATTTCACAAATAATAACAAATTATTTTACTATATTATTTTTTATATTGTATTTTATTAAAATTAAATAAGATAATATTTTATATTTAATCTTTTTTAAATGAAAGATGCCTACTAATTAGGTGTCATTATTTTTTAATAAGTAGGTGTTTTCCATTTAAAAAAAACTTATTCGTTTTTTAAATATTAATATCATAAAAAAATATAATTATTATTTACGAAATATTTATTATAATATCCATATTTTTATTCTAAATTTTGTGCTAAATATATTATGATATTATTTTATTTATTTTATTATATCATCAATTTTATTATTTATATTCTTTAAAAAATGAATGTTTTGTAAGAATAATAAAAGATGTTTAAATGAAATCTAAAATCAAGGCAGGTGACTAAGTGAGCATGTTAGCTTTGCTCCTAATCTTTCACTTACAGAAATGTTAGAAATAAACTTTCTTAACAGCTTCTTTTATTAATGAGTTCTATATTTCATGACTCTTTTCTAGATTTATAGTTTTTAATATATTTTGACAACAACAAAAAAATGTGTTAGAAAATATATTCTCAGTACTCCTCTAAAATAATAAAAGAGATCTAGAGTGTGTTTTTACTGATTAATTTGAAATTTTAAAATTCAAGAAGCTGATCTTGAAACAGAATTTTGATCACTGAAAGAGGCGTTTTGTGGCTCTGGAGTCCAGAGTATAAATCCAGAGAAAAAGTCATATGAGACTTTTCTTATTTGGTCACGAGGCTTGACTTGTTGCAAATGATATGTAATATTATTGGGTTAAACTCAAGTGATAAAATGGCCTGAATATGTCATTAAGTCTTGTTAAGAATATTGCTAAGCAAATTAATAAGCAATGAAAAGTAAGTAAACCAAAAATAGTATCCTCATGCACCTAACTAAATTTAATTAATGGGTACATCTTTTTGGCAAATTATCAGTGTAATTCACCTTGATTGTTTTGAACATCAAAATATTATTATTTGGCACCTAGTAAGAGATAAAAGAGAAAAAAAATATAAATATAAATATAAAAAGTGATATGATATGATAAAAAAAAAATAATGTTAATGAAACTTAGAAAAATGAGATATTAAAAAATCGTACAAGTGCGTTGGATTCCTAGTAGCACCCCAACTTGCAAGTTGATGTACATATGCATGCGTACAATAAATTTTCATTAAGTATAGGGACCCCGCGAATATGGTTAGAAACACTAGATTCATGGTGAAAGTGAGATAATTTCAATTGCCTCGAGTTATAATATACTCACTACCTACCACTCATGGTATTTCATTTTGTATATTAGAATTAGAATTTTTAAGCGGTTTCAGATTAAGAAAACTAATTTTTTGGTGTTATTTTATTTACAATAGTTAGGCAAAAATGTTACATATTATAGTCAAAGATCGTGATGGACTGTATGTTGGAAACTAAAACAAGGGAAGGCTTGTTTTGAGTTGAAAGCTGGTTACATATTATTTACTACACCATGAATAGATACAAATAGACATTCACAAACCAGTAATCACACTGCACTCTCAAATCTCAATATCAAGTCTCCAACCCAACCAAACTCCATTGCTCTCACCAAACCATGAAAAACTCACAAGAGAAGAAACATGTCGCAGTGTTTGTTTTCCCCTTTGGAAGCCACCCTGTTCCCCTCTTAAACCTTGTGCTCAAGCTAGTTCATGCCACTCCCAATAACTTGAAATTCTCATTCCTAGGCACTGAACACTCCAACAAACCTCTTCTCTCAAAACCCCACATCCCAGACACCATCAAGTTCTATAGTATAAGCGATGGAGTCCCAGAGGGTCATGTCCCAGGTGGCCACCCAGTTGAGAGAGTAAACTTTTTTCTTGAGGCTGGTCCTGAGAACTTGCAAAAGGGTATAGACATGGCAGTGGCAGAGACTAAAGAGAGTGTCACTTGCATCATCGCTGATGCTTTTGTCACACCTTCTCTCCTTGTGGCTCAACACTTGAACGTTCCATGCGTTCTAGTTTGGCCTCCTTTGTCATGTTCTCTCTCTGCACATTTTCACACCGACTTAATACGCCAGAAATATGATAACAACAGTGACAAAAACACCCCTTTGGATTTCATTCCTGGGTTGTCAAAGATGCGAGTTGAAGACTTGCCAGAAGATGTGATCAACAGTACTGACAGCGAAGAGGAGACACTGTTTTCAAAGACACTAGCTTCATTGGGAAGTGTCTTGCCACAAGCTGAGGCAGTGGTTGTGAATTTCTTTGAGGAACTAGATCCACCGTTGTTGGTTCATGACATGAGGTCAAAGTTGAAGAGTTTTCTCTACGTTGGTTTTCTGACTCTTTCAGTGCCTCTACCACCCTTGCCTCCATCAGACACAGATGCAACAGGGTGCTTGTCATGGCTGGATCACAAGCAGAAGCAGAATAATGGTGTTGGGTCAGTGGCATATGTTAGCTTTGGGACAGTGGTGACCCCACCTCCTCATGAGATTGTGGCAGTGGCTGAAGCATTGGAAGCAAGTGGTGTTCCCTTTCTTTGGTCTCTCAAGGAGCATCTGAAGGGTGTTCTGCCAAGAGGGTTTCTTGAGAGAACAAGTGAGAGTGGGAAAGTTGTGGCTTGGGCCCCACAGACTCAGGTTTTGGGACATGGTTCTGTGGGTGTGTTTGTGACACACTGCGGGTGTAACTCGGTGTTTGAGAGCATGTCCAATGGGGTGCCTATGATATGCAGGCCTTTCTTTGGGGATCATGGGTTGACTGGAAGGATGGTTGAGGATGTTTGGGAGATTGGTGTGAGAGTGGAAGGTGGAGTGTTCACCAAAGATGGGTTGGTGAAATGCTTGAGGCTGGTTCTGGTGGAGGAAGAGGGGAAAAAGATGAAGGAAAATGCAATCAAGGTGAAAAAGACAGTTGTGGATGCAGCAGGACCACAAGGGAAAGCAGCACAAGATTTCAACACTTTGCTGGAAGTGGTTTCTAGATCTTAATTAATTAGTGAGAAAAATGTTTTGAA
Source organism: Glycine soja (assembly GCF_004193775.1). NCBI lineage: Eukaryota > Viridiplantae > Streptophyta > Magnoliopsida > Fabales > Fabaceae > Glycine > Glycine soja. Next base: position 43,751,964 of record NC_041012.1, on the reverse strand, counting down.
TATCAACTTTTTTATTGGTTGAAGTTTTTAGAAAACTAGAAAAAATGATGTGTTTCATATCGTATTTGATGATCCAATAAGATGATTTTGTAATTTTTAATATATTTCAACCAACCAATAAGAGAGTGTATATTTCAATTAATATGAGTGTATTAGAGAGGATATTATTAGTCGTGGTGGTCACTTTCCGAAAGTGTTTGGAATGTTTTATTTTTAATATCCTTTTCTCTTGTTTTATGCTGTGAATGTATGGCGAAAAATAAATGTCTCATGATCGTTCATTGCTCGGAGCATTTGAACAGAAATAAAAAATGGAGAAAGTTGGATTCTTGGATTGAGGATTCCCACCAGTACGTCAAGTGAGAAGGAAACTTGAATTTCAATGATCAACTAAGATTATTCATTAACCTAAAATCTTTGTTATTATTTACATTAACTTTGTAAAAGAAATTAATAAATTTTACTAGTCTCTTTATATTCGACTCTACAATTATACAATTTTTTTATATAAAAAAGTATAGAATTAAATTCGTTTGTTTATGTCACTCGTTAGTAAATATGATTCCATGAGTTCCTAATCTCCTTCTTGATACTTTGTCATTTTCCTCGTTTTGAACTCAAGCTCTGACCTTAAACGAAAAAAACAAGTTGAATCATATTTTGTAATTAGTAATTGAATATAATATTGTGCTAATGATAACATAATTATAGTTTCCATTCAGCACCAAAAAAAAAAAATTATAGTTTCCTATATTTAGAATGTATATAGTGTCAGGTTGAAAGTTCATACCCTTGCTCTCGAGAGATTCAAGTATTCCTATAACAAATTAACAATACACAAATACAAGAATAATTTTAAAAGAATTATTCTTTATTTTAATTATTTATTGATTTTTCTAGAATCTAATGAATAAAATTAAATACTTATTATAATTATTAAATTTCAATAAAATGAATGCAAAGAATGAGAAGAGTTACTCTTTAGAGTAAACTAATTCCTTCTCTTATAAAAATAGGTGGGTGTATTACTTACATAAGAATTTGATAAGGATACGAAATGAAGTTGAAAATATAAGATAATAGTTTAACAGGATTTATTTGAGTAAAAAGGTTTCTGAGGCAATATATAAAAGTTAACTCCTGCCTTGCCTATCATTCGAAAAATTGTACCAATTTCAAATCCAAGGGTATAACCAATATCACATGCAAAATTGAAAAGGAAGAGCTAGCTTAGGGAGAAATCACTATACCGTAGAAATTGAGATCGCCAGCAAATGAGGCCTTGTTGCCAGTAAATGAGAAAAAGGGCAAAGGAACTGGAAACATTGATGCCCACCTAGTTCAAATGCAGTCACACGTGAGTATCCATAATATATATATATATATATATCTATATATATATATATATAGTGAGAGGACCTTTTTCATGTGAGAGTGAGAGAAATAAACATTGAGTGTTAAATCTCATTGTGAATGGTGAAGATTAAAACACAACTCATCAAGTTTTTTAAAAAGTCACATGACTTGGTAGAAAACATCCCACTAAGTTGACAAACCTGCCCAGCCTCAATCTCGGCCTGAAATTTCCTCGCAGCCACACTAGATGTGGTAAATATAGAAGCACCGTTTCCATACCTGTTGTAAAAGTCACAGTAAGAGATAAATGACAGTTCAACAAATACAAATGAAATGGATTAGTTGTTAACCAATGTACTTGTTTTCATTGATAATGTTTATGGCCTCTTCCAAGCTATCAGCCTGAAGTTAAAAAGTAAAAATGAAAAACTGTGTCAGCAGAACATTATATTGAGCCAAAATGAAAAATCCAAGGCAGATGGGGCCTCTTACTTTAACAAATAATGACAAATAAAACATTTCCAAATTAGAGAATGCTAAGTATGAGACAAATAAAATGCACCTCCATGAGAAGAACTGGTCCAAAGATCTCCTCCTTCACAGGCCATGATAGAGAGATATCAAGTTTAGCTTTAAGTATAATTAACACTCAAGTCTTTCTACTTTCTGGAATTCTTTAGTAAACACCAACAGATTGGTGATTAAATTAGTGCTAAAATACCTTGTAGCACTCCATGTTGGCAGTGACATCTGATAAGATGGTTGGGTCAATAAAATTGCCAGATTCATACCCTAGGACCTACTTGATATGCACGAAAGAATTGTTGAGCAGTCTTAATTGAGGATTATTACTTTGATTACAATCTTTGTATGCATAAACCTTTCTGCTGCCTTTGAGTTTCAGAACATTCCCAGGTCAATTGCTATGCTAATTGCTAAAGATTGAAGAGGTATATTGATCGTATATGAAAAAGTATAGAAATGTCTACCAACAACGCAATATGAAATGAAGTGATTGAGACTATAAAAGCTACCACTATATTTCTTCCATCGAGCACTAATCTGGCACCACTTTCAACCCCAGATTGAATTAATTTATGTATTCGCTCCTTTGCCTGTGCAGTGGGTAAGATTGCGAGAATATTTAAGAAACATATAACTACAATGTATACAAGATCAATATGGAAATGTGATGCACTGAATAGTAATTCTTAAACAATAATCTGAAGATTTGCTATTAGTTCAAGAGCCAAACACATACCTGTTTGCTAATGACTGGACCAAGGTCTGCATCAGGTTTAGTTCCAACATTTACTTTAAGAGCTTTGGCATGCTCCAGAAGTTTACTTTCCCTGGAAAAATATTGTAAAGGCTAAAGGATGAAGTTATTATACTTGAAAGATTATAAATACATGGTTAAAAGTAAGTTTTATGAGGCCAGATAACTAAAGTCAATTTCCTCACCAAGACTGCATCACAAACAAATCGAAATACTTGGAACAGTCACCAGTATTATCAAAAGGATGGAAAGAATTAACCATTCCTGCTAATTTGCACAGCAGTATCAATGTTCAAAAAATGTGATTATATTTTGGAGATGTTGAATTATGTCTTGGGAAAGGAAGAGTGGTGATTCAGTTTGGCACACACCAAAGACATCCAGATCATTTTGGAACAAGCACTAGAGGAAGAGCATAAAATTGCTTCAAGCGCAAGATGACACCACAAAAATCATAATAAAACAAATTGAATAAGAACTTGATAGAGAAAGATACCACAGTTTTGAGCCTCCAACAAAAACAACAGTGCTGAGAGCCATGCACCTTTGACCAGCAGCACCAAAACCTGCAGCAACTAAAGCATTTACATTAGCATCAGGCATTACAACCACATGATTTTTGGCCCCCATATTAGCCTGAATACAAATTTTTATTAGGTTCAAAATTTCTGATCACTACCATGAGCAGTAAGAAACAATTTTGCTAAGGGGAGGAGAAAGCTAAGTGCATCCACCTGAACACGTTTCCCTTTAGCTGCTGCTCTAGCATATATGTGCATTCCAGCCTATACAAAATAAAAACATCAAAAAAGGATATTTAAGAGGAGAATTTCAGTTAAGAAAAAATAGCATTTGAATCACTAGTCATCTTGCATCTTTTTATGTAAGTACCGTTAAATTGTAAAATAATTCAATTTTGCTAACATAAAACAGGATTGCCTAGGCATCACATAAAAGCAGTAAAGCTAAACGAAACATTAGATGACTTACAACATTTGAACCAACAAAAGATACGGCTTTGATGTCATCATCGTCTCAAATAGCATTCACAATATCCTGTCATCAATTGGATTATTAAGACAATTAATAAACAAGAAAAGCAAAGCACAGAAAGTGGCATGGGCGCATCAAAATTGTTGTTATATGCAACTCTCCGATTTAAAACTTGAATACATGATGCAATTAATTACCAAATACCAAATAAGCCCAAGAGTTCCTTTACTTGGAAATTTTTTCGAGAAACAAGTGAACAAGTGAAGAACAAAAGTTTAATTAGAAAAGATTATAGCATACATGGGTTCCATGAACTATATTTAAGACACCCTCAGGCAAACCAGCTTCCATTGCCAATTCTGCAAGCATTACAGAAGCACCTGGAAAAATGCCAAAGTTATGATATCCAATTCTTTCTGCCATAAGTTGCATGTAACCAAAAATGATGAATCATGAAAGTGGACAGCATACTGTATATTTCTGAGTTCTGCCAGTTAAGTTTGCTATTACCATAGAAGCATGCTGCACGTACCATTACATGGATGGGGAAGAAAAACTCAAGGGTGGACGATAATATTTAGTATTCCATTACTTGATGGATAAATAAGAACACATTTATCAGTCATCACAAAAGCAAAATTAATATAGACTTCTCAAACTGTAAGATCTGACATTCTTCCTAATATTATCTATTCAGAAATTAAATTTAATAAGATGATCCATGTGAGGCAGAAACATGGACACAATCAAAAAGGCAAGACACACATTTTACTTCGGTGACACTAGTTTCCTTTCTTGCTAGAGTATCACTTGCAAAATGCAAACTTAATCTGCAAAGTAACTCGTCCTTAATTAGTTTAAATGGATTTAATGGATTAGTTTGATCAGTGCCTATGGCTTTCATGGATTTGGTGAACAAGATTTTAATGAAATGAACGAGAGAGGAGTGAAACCTGATGCAATAACCTTCCTTGCAGTTTTATCTGCTTGAAATCATGCTGGCCTTGTAGCTGAGGGGCACCAGATATTCAAACAAGTACAAGCAGATTGTAAAATTCCATTAACTATAGAGCATTATGAATGCCTAGTCGATCTTCTTGGAAGGTCAGGGAAGCTTGAAGATGCTCTGAAAATACTGAGAACAATGCCCATGAAACCAAGTGCAAGAATATGGAGCTCTCTCGTGTCGGCTTGTAAGCTTCATGGCAGATTGTACATAGCAGAAATGGTCATTGGCTTGATACAGAACAAGTGAGGGAAGCCATGAAACTACAAAGGTTAAAGAAATGCTATGGGTTCAGCCGCATTGAGGCTTGACATGATGAGAGTTTCGAGCAAAGCAGAATGTAGCAAGCTTTATCCAAGAGTGGAAAAATTGTTTACATGATTATGGATAGCAACATATTGTACTCTGGTTAATATCTATTCTTAACATATATCTTTACTTTTTTAGCAAAGACAGGATTGAGGAGTAACAAAATCAATGTTTTACGATTTGATTTGGATGAATTTTTACTGCTTTTTATTAAAATAAGTATTTCATTAAAAAATCTATTTTTTCATCTTTTAAATCAAATAATATAATAAAAAAATAAGAAATTTATCAATATCATATGTGGTATTTTCTAGTATTCAATCTTAATTATAATTAATTAATTAAAATTTATTTAGTTTGAACAGTTTTTATTTGTTTTTTGTTTTATTTTTATAATAATTATAAAAGCATCCCTATAAAAATATATCATGAAATAGATTTAAAAAATGACCATTGTCAACAAACATTTTTTTTTCGATAAATGAAAGTTGAAACATCTATGGCATGGTAAGCTAGCAGAGGAATATGCATGTATTTTGGAACCTAGACTCCGTCAACATCAAAAGTAACTTATTAAATGAAACCAATTAGTTATATTTCTCTAAAGTGAGGTTTTTGATAAAACGTTATTTAACAAACCAGATATATTAAATCAAGAATCAACATTATAGCCTGCACGACTGCACCATCTAGTTTCCTTGCTAGCTATCGTCTCTTTTCTTCATATGTATTTGACATATTGCTTTTAACTAAGTAATAGAAATATGTTTAATTCCACTTTAAAAAAATGAAATAAGACATACACTCAGAAATAGGAAGAGAATTTGATAAAAAAATATCGTTTCAAGTGGACCGATTACAGTTGCATTGTTACCTCAATCACTCGCAATATCTTTAATGTGACCCTTAACAATCACCTAACTATTTTGAATCATATTGTCGCTTTGTATTGAAATCTATGGTTATCTTACCTTTTGGAAAATAAGAGAAGACAAGAAACTCTTACTGGGTGAGGAAAAAGTGATGTTGTATACTAAATGATTATTTTTCCTTCTAAAAATGTATCTCTTTTCTGGTTAATCAGAAACTTCGCATAAATTGGACAGTGCGGATTAAGAGACAGTAGCGTTTTTAGCATAACAAAATAGGAAATAAGATATGCAAATATACAATGTTACTTTTTTTACCTTCTGGCAATAACGAAAAAGAACTCTTTCCTACAGGCAGAAAAATAAACAAAAAGGGATGTAAGAGATACAGATAAAAATCTGTGAATTGTATAATATAAATAGAAAAATAGATAGAGATAAGAGTTAATAGATATTCAATGTAACAACATAATTTAAAATGTTTTATATGATTGCATTTCTTTCTTCTTTTTTTTTTTTCTTTTTACTGGATGTGATTGCATTTCTTAAATTACATAATATTGTAAAAATAATTTACCGTGTATTAATATTAAACTACTAATGTCAAAATAAAAGATTAAACTGTCGTAAAAAAACTTAAAATAATAGTAATTTTTATTGAACTAAATAATTTTATTTCCTTTCTCACTTCCGAAATTAATGCTGATAACAACCCCGAGTAAATATTACAGGACCTTCCAAGCTTTTTAGAAATGTTTAAGTCCTTAATCATTACATTAGTTTGGATGAAAGGTTTACGAAATACTTTTATTAATTATAATCAAACATGATGGGTGGAAGCGCAAGCATACACACAGCACTTCACACATCCTGTCCTCAATTCACCCTGATGTTATCATGTTCATGTTTTGATGTAATGGACTCATTGGCAATCCTCTGCCCCGTGTTGTAGTGCATTAGTTGTTGCTTGTGGGTCTTTTGTCCTCACCCAAAAATACCAAAACTTATTCATATGTCGATTAGATGTTAAATTTAATTTCTACAATATATTTTTTTCTGAAATTTGTAAGAATCTTTAGAACATGAAAGTTGTTTTCGTTCTAAACTTCTTATTTTTTTCAAAAATAAAAATGGCAGTGCTACAGTGATCACATTATTTTAGGATGCTGTGTTAACATCAACTAACATTGTGTCAATACCGAGCAAGTACATACTCAAGAGTCTGAACTCTGAACATCAAAGGTTACAATTAATGTGAATATCTGTGTCATTACCTGAAGATTGAAACGTCTACAAGATGGTACGCTAACTGAGGAATATGCATGTATCTTGGAACCTAATAGTGCTCTTCATTTGAAGATTACTAATTTTTGAACAGAAATGAACTTCCTTTATAGTTGATACTTCATACACAGTCTCGTGTTATCACTAAATTCCAGACATTGAGAAATGAACTTCTAAATCTCCTAGAGGATTATGAAAAAGTCGAAGATATTAGGCAAAGATTAGTGCTTCCTACATTACCCGACAAGCCCCACTTGACACTGGCACTGGCCCATCTGATTGATTCAACCTCCAGTACCAGGTTGCTTTCTCATTCATGAGATGCCTAATCCTACTACCATCATTCAATGAAACTATCTACTTACATTTTTCTAAAGTGAGGTTTTAACAAAAGCAAAACCAGATACAAAATCAACAATCAAGATTGTAAATTATCTCCTCCGTATCACAATTTAAAACCTTGGTCAAATACTTGCCCTGTCAAGTGAGAACAATTAGTGTAGTAAACCTGAACCAACTTTAAACCTATTCCAATCCCCACCATGACAACAGACACACGCATTATTAACACATATTGTGTAGCTTTTCACCAACATTGTGAATAAAACAAACAAATAAATAAATACAATTTACAATAGAAAGGCAAAAAAAGGCATTTTTCATTGAGGAACCATGTCCATGTCCATGTGCATGTGGATGAGCATGCAAACTTACAAGTGCTGTGGTGTGTGTGGGGGTGAGTGATTTCTAGAAGAAGAAGCATCTGCATCATCATATTCAATAGAGAAATTCAAGAATCCACTGCTATCTTCATCACCATCATCATCATTACCATCATAATCATGATCATCATAATAATCATCATCACTGGCTGTGCCTTGGAGTTCCTGTTCTTGTTCTTGTTCTTGAAGCTGCTGTATCTCTTGATCATTGACGAACTGTCTAAGCCTCTCTCTCAAAACCCCTAACTGACGCTCTAGAAGGTTCTTCTGCGACTCCACCTGCACCACCGTCCACCGGAGCGACTCGATGACCTCGAGATCGTACTCCTGCTTCTGCTCCACCACGCGCTGGAACTGCTTGGCCTGAATCTCCACGGCGCTCTTCTCGCTCTGCAGCCGCAGAATCATGGACATGGCCTCCTCCGCCGCGGACGCCGCCGCCCCCTGCTCCTGCTCGATCTCCGCGCACGCCGCGTTGTACCGCTGCCGCTCCTCCTTCACCATCCTCCTGAGCGACATTACGTCGAACACCTCGTCCTCCAAACTCTCCTCTCTGAACAAATTCTCCTCCTCCTTCGAATTCGAATTGTCGTCTCTCGACGACGACGACGACGATTTCTCGTGGTTGGAGATGAGGAGCGGAGAGCGGAGAAACTTTAGACAGAAGAAGAAGATCAAGAGGAGGCCGAGGAAGTTGAAGAGGCGCGAGAAGTAACCGAGGAGGAGGAAGCCACAACCGAGTTCACTGGCTTGCGTGATGAACTTGAAGGTGGAAGGGAAATCCATGAACATGAGAAGAAGGAAGCGAAGAGAGAAACGAAGGAACCTCAGGTAGAAACCGAGAACAGGAGCAACCAACAAACCCAGAGTCTGCATCTGGGTGAGGTTAACAGATTTTGACTCAACAACACCCAATCCCAATCCAAAGGGAAAATAATGGAGGGATTGCGAGGAACAAAACAAAGGCCAAAAGGGGGGGTTATTGGCGTTATTGGATTGTCAATGAATGTTGTTGTATGTGGAAATGGAACATTGGTTATGTTATGTTTTTGGTTGGTTTGGCGTTACAAGGGTAGAGGAACAAGAAGTACTACCATTCTTCTTCACTAACTACCCTTGTAAGCTCGGAGAGAGAGAGAGAGAAAGTATTCTAGTCATGTTATGAAGAAGAAGAAGATGAAGAAACTGGGATTGGGGGGATCTGATCCAGAGGCGAAGAAATAGAGGTGTGAGCAATCAGCATCGGTTATGCTCACATTACTCGGACCATTTCAGAGATTAATGTTTCCATGCCGTTACACATGTATTAATCATTATTCATTATTCATTATTCTTTTTCAATGCAATATAAACAATAATCAACATAATCATTTATGTACAACAGTAAAAAAAAAAAAAAATCAGTAATGAACTCTTTTAACGTATATAAAATAGTACGTGTTCAGGTTTGGTCTCTTCCTAGATTTTTTTTTTTTGAGGAAGAACTCTCCTCCTAAATACACTCACAAAACTAAATAAGTAAATACGAATAATAATAACAATATATTTGAGTGATATATAGTATTATTATATACGCTTACAAAAAAAAATTGAGTGATCCTTGGTTAAAAATAATAATAAATTTTAGGGACGACTTATTACTAGTAACCAATCCAGGGGTAACAATTAAAAACAATACGTGGAGTTTGAGTTTTTTTTATTAAATTTTATTAAAGTTCCACTACTACTACAAATTAAGTTTAAATCTTTTAAGTTTAAGTTTTACGGATAAAAGAAAAATATGATTGAAGAAGATATTTTATTGCATTAAACTTTTTTTATTAAGAGTGATTAACTACTATATATGTATATATATATATATATAGAGGTCTAATATTATTGTAAAAAAACACAACTCGTCACTAAAGTGCTTTCTACAAAATTTCTACTATCAATCTAAGGAAAAATATTAAAGGGGAAAGGGTACCGAAATTCTTATTGAAGAAAATTTTCAAAGATTATTATCTATATCAATTACCAAATGAGATGGATTTACAATAAAAATAAATTTCTATATTTACAATATATTTATTATATCTTTATATTCCAGCTTCACTGATCTCTTTAAGGTAAAATAAATTTAAGTTATTTATTCTTTTTTTTAGAGTAAGTTATTTTTTTCTTTAAATTTGTCAGATTTTCCAATTTTAGATTGGAGTATCATATATTTATTTTAAATTTTTATAAAAAAAAACAAATTATTATGAACCTACATTGATAATAAATAAATATAGTTGATAAGTTATCAATTAATAATATTTTTATGACAAAAATAACTTGTCTTTGTCTTTTTTTCCCTATAAATTAAAATGCGTAAAACATAGAAAGTCTTTTACTATTATTTTGTATCTTATCTTTTTTTTTACAGTGTTAGAATATATTTCAAGGTTCAAAGCATACTTATAAATGTACTTATAACTTGTCCACCAAAATTCACCAAATTCAAATTTACCATATCTCTGTGGGATAATTATATTTCATATTATAAACTCTGTGGTGTCCTTTCTAATTATTTTTTTGGGAAGAGTAAAAGAAATTCTCTACCACATGAAAAAGTCCAAATAAAAGAAATTGAAATGGTATAGTTTTTAATTAAATTTGAAAAAAAAATATAATGCAGTAGACTAGGAAATTCTCCATCAAACCCTTAGGATTTTTGGCTTCAAATATGATTACATCTCTAATTATGCATCTCCAGAAGAAGAAAAAAATCTAATTATGCATTGGATCTTCTCAACTTCCATCTAATTTTAAAATTTTAAATTATTATCAAATTATAATTTAGATATAAGATAAATTTAATATAATAATTATCTTAAAAATTGCGTCAATCATAATTTATACTGTTATTTTACACCATCAATATATATATATATATATATATATGATTAATAAACTCTTTTAAGAAATTAGCAAAAATAATAATTAAAAAAATATAGCCGTTGTCGTGCGGTATCTTACTCGTTTGCCACGTGAGAAAAGGATAAAAGGATAGTAATATTGCTATGCCTTCTGAATTATCAATTAATAAACCAACGGCTACATCAGTTTATTATACCACGGATTAATGGGCTCATGTCAAGAAATTCTTCAATTACTGTATAAATAGTATATTTTAATAATTATTATATTATTTTATTGCTTTTAATTGAATAATATATTTTTAAAAAAATTATCGTTGAATTAAATTTTTTTCCACATAAATTATCCATACAAAATTTCATATTAATCTAAAATAATTTTTTATCTCTTTTATATAAATTAACATCAACTTAATATAAATATTTTAAAATATACTAAAATAGATCATTTCTTATTGTTTTTCAATTTTAATAAAATTTAATATAAATGATCTTTGTGATACATAAATATGATTCAACGGCTGGATTAATAAAAATCATAATCATCTAAAAATTAGATATTGACTTGTTTAAATTGAATTTTAATTTAATCATCTATTATTTTTAATTTTAACTTAAGTGTTGTTATTATTAATTATAATTTTTTATTATAAAAATTATTTTTATTTGAAGCACCTTGTGTGTATATATTAACTTTAGTTTGGATTTTTTAACATAGTTCATTTATTTTTTAATCGAAATACATTAATAAGTTATACTGTCAGTGAATTTTAAGATAATTCTTAGTTATGCATGATTTATTAATTAACATGCTCTAACTAAAAATAAATAAAATTATATACATTAATATATCCAAAAAGTATTTATTAAGAAACATTCATTTATTTTTTAGGTAAATTTTAAAATATACTCAAGTTATAACTTAATAAGACTAACTCTAAAAAAGAAATGAGTGTACGTTAATAAATCTCTATAAAGTTTGAGTTTGAAAAATGTTTGATGAAAATTTAATATGTTGAGTAAAAAAAAAAAATATATATATATATATATATATATATAATTAGATTTATGATGTGATAAGAAAAAGCAAATAAGAGAAATGAAATATACATGTATGTGAGATACATAAAATTATAATGGGCACATATATTTCTACTCATGAAGTTTCATGGGAGTACGGACTGCATGGGTTCTCCGTAATTCATCCCCAACCTCAACTACGTACGTACCATATATAAAAATGTTCCTGAAATAAACATCTCTATACCCACCATTATCACATCCCTATTTAGTATTTATCAATTCCCATGCTAAAATATTATTAATCGAATAAACTTTCTGAATACCAATTGATACAGATAGAATGATCATTTATCAATTTGTGTTCCCTTGAGTATTGACAGTCTTGGTCAAATTAGGAATGGTTACGTGCAAAAGATTCAATGCCATATTGCACCATGTATAAGGCACGAGAAAATGAATTCTTTTTAGGTTAGATCCTATCAACAATGTTTAAAAAAATGCGTTACAAACTAGGCAAATCCACAGTCTACAGCTCCTGTTGGAAATTGGAATATGCACACATGACGACCGCATCAAGACAAGAGATCATGATTCTTTGCATGTTTTAAAAAACCGCACAAGCTGCAGTTATTGATCAAATGTCTAACATTTGTTAAGTTTTTTTTTTTGTTATAATAAATAAAACATTTTATAAGGCTGAAATTTTATGCAATTATTTTGAAGGATAGAGGATTTGGAACTCTACCGCTAATTAATATTTGGAATGGTTCAACTATCCTTGCTTTTCAAAAGTAAACACGAAAAAAAAAATAGTCACTGCAGCTGATAGGTAAAACTTATTTAATAAGGAACCAAAGGAAGTAGTAGAAAATACAGGCACAAAGATGGAATCAAAGGTGCAAGCAGGGGTGCAGAAAGTAGACAAGTCCAAGAGGAAGATTACAAAGTCATCGTACCTTAAAGACTTCATATAGAAAAATTGGCTGTGCTGGTAGCATAATCTTGTTAGAATAAGTTGTCTGCCATTAGGGAATAAATATAACAAATTTGTTATTTGTAATATTTTTGCATAGCAAAATGACAAATTCAGTTATTAGAAAAGTATTATAAATAGCCATGTAATAAAGCAAGATAAGGAATGAAAAATACAAAATCATTTCCTCTAGCCTTCTCCTTCTTTCTTTGGAGGCGCTGGCCCTCGAAGCAAGATAAGGAATGAAAAATACAAAATCATTTCCTCTATTCAGTTATTATGTTCATTGCCCTTGATAGTTTGTGAATAAAACAACTTTGAATGAGTACTTGAACTGCTAATGAGATTGACTAGTCCAATGCAGTGCAAGTAATCTCTTAATAGTAAAAAACACGTTAGGCCAAAGATTTGAAATAATTCCAGCCATTGATAAGACCGATATGCATTCACACACATTCGTTGCATGCAGAGGGATAATAATATAATCTTAAACACTTGCTTTCAAACAAACCAACAAATATGGATACCATTTAATTTTGTTTTGAGAGAAATATGCCGTGAATGCGCCCAAATGAGTGAATCTCCTCTCAATGCATTACCAAATTAAAATGTTGAAAAAAGATTAGCTGAAAGAAATTATGAGCAACGGGGAGTTGATATATATGATAATCTAGTAGTATTTTTTGTTTTCTTCTTTTTTTAGATATGTAATGATTTATGAAATATTTATTAGTTGATACTTTTACAAATAATTTTTTTGAAGTCCTCAAAATGTAACTAAAGCAATATTTAATCTATTTTTTTATATTTAACAAATAAGAAAATTAGTAAAAATTAATGTGATAAGAGGATTCTTCAAGTTAGGTGCCCAGGCAAGGTCTGTTGTAACTGTTTGATGGAACAAGGAGGAGTGAAAACAATGTTTTCTCCTCTCAGATTCTTACAGCTGGTACCACCATTTTGGCCGGCATTAATTTCATCTGGCAAGGGATGTCATAGTCCAAGATTACAAGAAAAGACTCTTACCATGCACAATATACTTCCTAATTGCTATTCAGATTCATTCCCCCAAAGCCCCCACCTTTGAAGCAATCAATATTTTCATTTTATTGAATGTTCAGTGCAATATGCATGAAAAATAAATAAAAGAAGACCAAATTTGAAAATTTAAAGTGATTTTATATATGAAACAATTTTGGTGTAATAGTGTACAAATTAAAAAATATAACTTAATGTTGCAAAATTGTATATACATAATGTTGTGCATATATAAAATACTAGTTATATGGCGTTACGTTATTAGAAGGAAATAGCTTCATCATATATGTAAATAGAATTCAACTAGTTCATGGTTGAACATCAATGTGAGAAAAGAATGAGATATTAGAAATGAAACTAATATTTTAAATATAATATTTTGTTTATGCATGAAGTCAGAAAATCTTAAAACTCAATTTTATAGATTTTTTTTCATTTATGTGGTGTTCAATTTTTTCATTCCTACTTAATGTGAGACTTCATCTCACACTTTCACATTTATACTTCAGCATACATGCATGTGACTTCAACTATCATAATAAACAAAAGGGTTACATGTGAGAATACATATTACATATCATAGTACTCAATAGAATGCAGAAGTGCGGCAGATGTTTTGGATTCTGAGGAGCAAGTGTAAGAGCTACTTGACAAAAGCTCGGTTTTAGCAGGCCCAAAAGCATCAGCACTAGAAGATGGAGAGTTTGAAGATGCAGATGCAGTAGTTGAAGGAACAATGTAAGTAGCTTTTGGCTACGTCAATTGTAGGCATCTTAGATGGGAAAGTGGGCAATGGAGCTTCAAAATTAAGTACATGCATTGCTTCTCTAATTGTAGGCCTCAGAGTAATCTGGGTGAGCACTCCATAGGCCAACTATCATTAACCTTTCCATTTCTTGCTCATCAAAGTCTCCACACAATCTTGAATCAGATGCTTCTAACAGATTACCAATGCCAGAGTTCCCAAACCCATTCCACCATAACTACTATTTGTTCCTCACTGGCTCTTAATTCAATTGCTTTTCCACAAGCTATCTCCGAAACCACAACACCAAAACTGTATACATTTAGACTCCCACTATTTGTTCCTCACTGGCTCTTAATTCAATTTGCATTACACATACATGTGCACCTGATAAAAAAATACATACATGTGCACCTGACAAAAAAAAATACATAAATGTGCATGCATCATGCAAGGTCCTTGATTCATAGTTACTTTTCTTTCTTCGAGAATAAAAAATTGTCATCAGTCAAAAAAAAGAAAATAATTATTCAGAAAACTTTCTTATACTTCCATTTTTTTTTTGGTATTAAGGAAGTAAGGATCAACTATTACACATGCATGATTTTTTTTCACATGATTACTACTCCCATCATTTATAAGTCATAACTTGTATATGTTAATTGCGTTGAACAAACATTACTTTTGTAATATAGCTCATAATATATTTTTTTCATAGCTGGTTCAGAACATCTTCTGTAGTTTGTACTAAGAAAGCAAATGACTATTTACACCTCAGTGATCCAAAGCTGAAGATTGACTCATTTATTTTAAAGTAGTAGAATTGATTTTGATAAAATTAATTTTGAATCTGTTGTGTGTTCAAATTAATTTCAATTACAGATTTTACACACAAACGTTTGCGGTTAGAGGAATTGGTTTCTTCTTTGATAGAACTCAGACAACATCTATTTATTTTATTAAGTTGCTCAAATATTTCATAATTGTAGAATCACGTATAAGAGAGACTAATATACTTGATTCTATGCCTTTCTCTTTTCCACTTTCTGCTCTTTATTTCTTTCATTTTCTCTGTTTCTATATCACAAATTTACAAACGTACGATATCACAAGAACACAAGTGCACACACGCACATACAAATTACATAGAGTTTAAATGAACTTTACTCACAACTGTAAAAAGGAAATTTCACAGTTTCCCATTAGATAATGACTCGCCAATAGTCTGTAACCTATGCTGCATTAGAATGCCAGATGTCACCACCAAACTTAAGAAACATGGACTTTCCAGTAAAACTATGTACATCAAATTCCCCCTATTGGACACATTGTATTTGATTCTAACATGTAGCCAGAGAGAGAGAAGAAACTGAAGCAAAAATAGTACTCATTGTTGGAGAATGGTGATATGGCTCAGGCATTTTCTGTGGGAGAACTGGTAAAGGAGCTTCAAACGTAAGCACTTGAATCACTTGCCTTACAGATGGCCTGGAAGTATAATCTGGATTGGCACACCAAAGGCCAACAATCACTAAATGTTCCATTTGCTCCTCATCAAATGCTCCCCCAAGCTTTGAGTCTACTACTTCAAGTAACTTTCCCAATCTATAGAGCTCCCAAACCCACTCAAATATGGTTATTTGACCTTCCTTGGCATTAAGGTCAATTGGTTTTCTTCCACTGGCTAACTCCAACAAAACAACCCCAAAACTGTATATATCAGATTCCTTCCTAGCCTTCCCTGTAGTGCAATATTCAGGGGCTATGTAGCCCACGGTACCTGCTAAAATTGTGGTTTGTGATCCTTTCTCATGGTCAACCAGCCTAGCTAAGCCAAAATCCCCAAGCTTAGCATTGAAACTTAAGTCTAACATAACATTGCTGGATTTAATGTCCCTATGAAGAACACACTGCTCCCATTCTTCATGAAGGTACAACACTGCCAAAGCCAAGTCCATAGCAATGTTGTACCTCATCTGCCATGTCAAGATGCTTTTTCCACGATATAGGTGGGAATCTAAGCTACCATTTTGCATGAACTCATATATAAGGAGGAGATCTTTCTTCATGTGGCACCAACCAATTAGTTGTACTAAATTCCTATGCCTCAGTTGGCTGATGATCTTAACTTCAGCTGCATATTCCTTTATACCTTGCCTAGATTCTCTTGATATCCTCTTTATAGCAACATTGGAGTTTAGCTTTTTCAAATAGCCTTTATAAACACCACCAAAACCACCTTGTCCAATCTTTTGGGCCTCTGCAAAGTTATTTGTTGCACTTGCCAATTCTTTATAGCAAAATCTTTTGGGTCCAATGCCCTTTTGGAATTCATCATCCATGCTCAGATCAAAAACTGAATCTTCTTTTTTCAATTTAGCCCTCTTCCAAATAAAAATACAAACCAACCCTAAAATAAGGAAACTTGCAGCTATACCTATACCTGCTTCTATCCCCTTCAATAAACCTTTGTTGCCCTCTTGTTTAGGGCTAATATTAGCAGTGGGAAATGGTGAAGGAGAAGGATTTTGGATTGGTGGGGCTGCCATTGGAGGTATTTGATTTGACACCTTCTCATCACTTGGTAAACTTGAACGGAATGACCATGACAACAATGTGTTCATCTCAAACATAAATCCTGTAGCAGCTGAGAAGCCAAAAATAACCCTCTCTGGTAGGTAATCTCTCAAATTAACATTGCATGAGATATAACTTTTTATTGGCTTGCCATTGATTTGGTTTCCAGTGAAAGAAACATTTAAATTATGTGTACTTGCATTGTACTCAATTGCACAATAATAAACTTTCATTTGCCTAATATCAATGGACCATGGAACAGTTATGTTAGATCTCATAGAGTTGAAATTTATACCTACATGAGTGCCAGGTGGATCCCAGGAATTTTGGTGTGTGTCAAACTCCACTGCTACAAATGGATATTTAGTTGGCTTTAATAATCGGTTACCATCCACAAGACCAAGACCACCTCCTTGTTGTATTTGATTTGAAAGTGGAAGCTTTGGATCTGCAAAGAAAAAAGCGAAGCCATCTCCAAAACTAGTCTCGTTTGAGTAAATGACAAATGAAAATTCGGTAGTGAAGTCGGTGAGTTTTCCTGAGCTCATGTCCCACAGTTGCAATAACTTAAAACTTGTGACTCTCCCAACACTGTAAGCATTGCTTTGGTACCTTGTGGTTGCAGTAAGTTGAATTTCTGAATGTGACAAAGTAGCATCACCTTCAATCCTGGCATCATTATACTCAAACCCTTGGTAATGAAATGAAAGTGGGTTTACAAAAGTAATCATAAGAAAGAAAACGATTCCCCTTGCATAACAGAATAGGTGGCTGGTTGCATGGAGACCAACATGGGAAGTAGCCATCTCTGGGTGAGAGTTGATTTTGAAACCTTTCCTTGCCACTAAATCATAACATGCAATGTACAAATGAGTCTTATGTAATTGCTCAAATTTGATTTTCTTATTTATGTAACTTGGACAGTGATTTTATGAGTTGTTTTTTATGAGTTTTGTAATGTACAAATGAGTCTTATGTAATTGCTCAAATTTGATTTTCTTATTTATGTAACTTGGACAGTGATTTTATTCGTTGTTTTTTATGAGTTTTGTATCTGTATAGTTGTCTTGTAGTTCTGCCTCAGCTCACCTTGCAATATTGAAGATTAGAGTTCACTTTTTTAATTAAAATCAATATGACTAAGTCACACTCACAGGACCCATACCCATACGATATGAAGTCCAAACCGCTAGGCCTGCTGAGTATACCATTTCAGCTGATGAAGTGTTATGTTGACCAATAAAAGGGATGATGAAATGTAATGAACTTACATTCATTTTAATAATATTCGAGCTTAATGTTTCTTATATTTAATTCAATTTTTTCCAACAATATCACTTGCTTTCTTTAGTACAATTTTTTGTAATATAGCTCATGATATAGTTTTTTATACTCTGGTTCAAAACTACTTCTGTAGTTTGTACTACTAAAGAAAACAAGTGATATTGTTGGAAAATGTAAAGTTCCACATAATTGGGATGAAGAAAAGTGAAGAGTATATAAGTTGGGGTGTTATGTATGAAACTGTTTATTTGACCAACTCCTACTTCTATACCAGCCCAACAATCAGGACTCTTAAAAAGATCACTGAATTTACACAAAAACGAGTGGCATGATTTGGTGTCAAATCGGTTTCTACTATATTAGAAATCAGACAACATCTATTTATTTCATTAAGTTGTACAAATATTTCATAATTGGAGAATCATATATATTATAAAGAGCAGAGACTAATGTACTGGGCTCTATGCCCTTCTCTTTTCCACTTTCTGCTCTGTGTCTTTCATACTCTCTATTTTATATCACAAGTATACAAACGTACGGCACAATTCACAAGAACACAAGTGCACACACGAGCATGCAAAGAGTTTACATAAACTTTACAAATAACTGCAAAAAAAGGAAACTTATCAGTTCCCCATCAGATAATGACTCGCCTATATGCTGTAAGTTATGCTGTACAAGAATGTGAGATGTCACCACAAAACTAAAGAAACATGAACTTAACAATAACTTTATGTACATCAAATTCCCCTATTGATCACATTGTATTTGGCTCTCACATGTAGCTGGAGAGGGAGAAGAAACTGCAGCAAAAATTGTACTCAAAGTTGGAGAATGGTAATTTGGCTTAGGCATTTTCTGTGGGAGAACTGGTAAAGGAGTTTCAAACTTAAGCACTTGAATCACTTGCCTTACAGATGGCCTGGAAGTATAATTTGGATTGGCACACCAAAGGCCAACAATCACTAAATGTTCCATTTCCTCCTCATCAAATGCTTCCCCAAGCTTTCAGTCTACTACTTCATGTAACTTCCCCAATCAATGTGATGTCCCACAGGTGCAATGACTCAAAACTTGTGACTCTCCCAACACTGTAAGCATTGCTTTGGTACCTTGTGGTCGAAGTGAGTTGGATTTTTGAATGTAACAAAGTAGCATCTCCTTCAATCCTGGCATCATCATAGTCAAACCCTTGGTAATGAAATAAAAGTGGGTTTACAAAAGTAATCATAAGAAGTAAGAAAATGATTCCCCTTGCATAACAGAATATTAGATGGTTGGTTGCATGGAGACTAACATGGCAAGGAGCCATCTCTGGGTGAGAATTTATTTTGAAACCTTTCTTGGCTTCTAATTATATCATACATGTACAAATGAGTCTTGTGATTGCTCAACTTTGATTTTCTTATTTATGTAACTTAGACAGTGATTTTATTCGTTGTTTTTATGAGTTTTGGATTTGTATAATCGTCTCATAGTTCTTCCTCTGCTAACAATATAGAAATGAGCACGGCCACAAACCTCTTCTCGAATATCGAATGAAGCTTAGAGTTCACCTTTTTATTTAATAGTCAAACCGCTAGGCCTGCTGAGTATGCCATTTCAGATGATGAAATGTAATGAATTCATTCATTAATAATTTGAGCTTAATGTTTGGTTACATTTAATTCTATTTTCTCCAGCTATATTCTCTCTAGCCCAAATTTCTGTCCTTTTCATGATTTGTCACGGACTATATTTTATATCTTAACCTTAGGCTAGTTTAACTTGTTTTATGAAATGGGGACTAAGATTGGTACACTAGTATTAAGATTTTGTTACGAGAAAGATAAAAGTTGCATCACATTTTCTCAACATGGATGGTATTTCTTGACCAAACTCGATCGCAGACACACAAAACGAGTTTTGATTCCAAAATGAACTTTCAGAGATAGGGAAAAGAACAAACGCTGAAAAAGACAATAATCAATATCCAAGGGGATGATATTCTACGTCAGGGAAAGCAATAGAAGGAAATTTCCATGAATTCCCCACCCCCTAAAAAATAAAGGAGGGTTCATATAAATGCTGTTTTGTTTCTTTCTAGACACCCAAAAATTATATATATAGTTTGAGTTACCATGATGTTACAAGTTTCTTTCCCCATGGCAAGCGATGCCGAATGCTAAAATCCAATCAATAAATTTTGATTGAAAGTTGCAACCAAAGAGAAGCTATCCGTACGACAATGAGGTGAGGAAAATTTTAAATTAAAACGCGGTTTGAAGCATTGGTTAAATAATTAATTTAGAAAATCTCGATTAGTTTTAACAAACCGCAATTTAAAACTTTAACTATAGATTATCACACATAATGCCTGAACATACCTTGAATAAGATTTTACATTTTACGAAGAATATACTTGAGGAGGTGGGTAATTCGTTCAGACTAGACGGATGCATGTGATCTGAAATTTAAAGACTGATTATGTGTTTGGTTCACTCAGCATCAGCAGTCAATTGATTGGAGAATTAGTTTAACCATTTTTGTATCTTTTTTAATCCAATCATTAATTTAGCTCCCAGGTGATTTGTTATTATTATTTTAATTTATTCATTAAAAAATATTATTTTAATTTTAATTTTTATGTCAAGCATCATCATGTAGTACATATAACATATGATTCTTTTATTTTACTTTAATGCTTCTTCTTTTAGGAACAAAGCAAGCTTGACCTTATAGTAGTAGCTTTTTTTTTTTTGCTGAATATACCTTATAGTACTTTTTTTTTGGAATAACCTTATAGTAGTAGCTAGCACATTGTCATAATAATCTTAGAATAAACACTTACCAAGTAATTATTTTTATTCTCGTGAGAATATGATTATTGTTATTATTATTTTACAATGAGAATAAGATTAATTTGCATATTTTTAAAATACTAATTTCATACCAATAACTTGTAAAAATATATTTGTGATCAGATTTTTTTAATAATTAAAATGCATTATTAATATAAATTTTTTTATCATATAATAGTATTTTAGCATATGCGTAGCAAAGAGAGTAAATGCTTATTTTATACAATTAAAAATTATAATTTATAATAAATAAATATTTCTAAATACATAAATCATGTTATAGTTAAAATCTTAAATAAATAATTTTTTAACATATAAACTATATCTTAATTTTATGATAAATAATTTATGTGATATATTGTAGTTTTTAATTATTGTTAATTTAAAAAATGTTGAAATTGAAGGTTAAACAAAAGATGTTAACCATGATAGATGATAGATGGTAAGTTATAAGAATTAAGAAGTTAAGCTAAACCGTATAAAATTTAAAAGAAACACTTTGGGTTTGGCTTCTACGTACCTATCTTACTAGAGATTCTAATCCAAATTAAAAACAGTTAAATAAGATTATTTTTTTTGTAAATAAAAAAAAAGAAAGAAGAATTTTTTTTTAAGGTTAGAGAGATATAAAAACCAAAAACTAAGAGAGGCTTAGTTGAAAATTGGGAACTCTTTGGGGGCACCTAGCATTTTTGTTGACACACATCCAGCGGTTTTTTAAAATACCAAAAATATCCTTATGAGTATTTATGGTTATAAACAACAGATTATTTTTTTTTCATTTTTGTAACGTCTTTTTTTTTTTTTTTTAAAACACACTCCTTAAATGTAACTTGCTTCTGTTAATATCCTATCCTTTTGGAGCATTCTTGTTGACAACCGAGTAGTTTTTTTAATACCAAAAATACCCTTATGAGTATTTATGGTTATAAATAGCAAATTACTTTTTTCATTTTTGTAACGCCTTTTTTTTTTGTAAAATCGCACTCCTTTAGTGTAACTTGTTTCTGTTAACATCTTTTTGCAAGTGTTTGTAGTCGTCGATAGTGTACATATGTTGTTTATGGATATATGCTAAAATTCGGAGATTTTTCATCATCGAAGAAGAAAAGGTGCGTATTAAAAAAATTTAAAACATACGGACTGTCAATCCGTATTTTTTGAATTTTTTTAAAAATTATAATTTTATACATTTAATTTATTTACAAAATTTGATAATTAAACAAATTTGATATTTAACTGAATGTTGTATTTAGATATTTATTGTAGTAATTAATAGTTAAATAAATTTAATATTTAATTGAATGATGTATTTAGATGTTTATTATAATGATTGAAAATTAAACAAATATAATATTTAATTGAATGACGTATTTAAATGTTTATCACAACAATTGATAATTAAATAAATTTGTTATTTTTTTACATATATAAATTTTTATTAAACCTATAATTTTATTTACAATTCATATATATAAACAAATTAATTATTAAATAAAAATTAATTATCATAAAATTTATTATGTAAATTTATATGTTTATGAAATATACATTAAAATTTTTAATATTATATATAACAACATTAATTATTTTATAATATAATTATTAATTAAAGTGTCGTGGTAATAATAAGGTTGAATCCTTTCTCTATTAATGTTAAATTAACTGGTATACAATCCGTCTAGCCCAAGACAAAAAGCCCAATCCATTTGCTAAAACCCTTGGGGCAGTTTTTCTCTCCTCTCTTAAACCTAAAACCGTAAAACGTCTCCGTCGTCCCTCTCACTCAGCCACCACCGTCTCGCTCAATTCCGAGTTGGCTATTAAACAAAGGTAATCCCGCTCCTTTTTCAACCCTAATTTATTTGATTTAAGATTCCCCTTTTTCCTTTGTCTCTGATTTTACCAATCACAGCGTCACCTATTTGTAATTGTTAGTTGTTTCATTTGAATTTGTTATTTACTGTCTCTCTAATTCCGTATTTTGTTATGTATTTCATTTCATGATTTGAATTCCAAAATGTCAAATTGGTTGAACCTTATTTACCTTGCAGGTTGGGTTGTGAAAAATGAGTTTGATATCCCAAAACGCTAGCACTAAAAATGTGGTCAATAAGAGCAAGAGGGAGGTTGAAGATGATGTTGAGAATAGTGATACTCTGAAAGTGAAGAAGAAGAAGAAATATGACGAGGGGGAACAATTGGCAATGGAACAAGTGAAAGAGATGAAGAAGCTTGAGAACTTTTTGTTTGGTTCTTTATATTCCCCACTTGAGTTTGGAAAGGAGGAGGATGAAGTTGAACCTCCGAAGGCTGCTGAAAAGGTTTCTGATTTGTTCTTCACTGACCGTTCTGCGGATAGCGTTCTCACGGTTTACCGGGAAGAAGATGCTGACTTGTCTGAGGGAAGTCATGATGATGATGACCGCGCTTTGCAGAAGAAACCTGTGTGGGTGGATGATGAAGAAGAAAATGCCACAGTGAACATAGCCAAGGTTAACAGATTAAGGAAGTTGAGGAAGGGAGAGGATGAGGATTTGATCTCGGGTTCAGAGTACGTGTCAAGATTGAGGGCTCAGCATGTTAAGCTTAACCCAGGAACTGAATGGGCACGGGCTGATTCTAGAATAGATAGATCCTCTGATGATGAGTTGACGGATGATGAAAACGAAGCTGTTTTGAGCCATGGTTATGAGGATGTGAATGATGTTCTCAGGACAAATGAAGACCTGGTTGTGAAGAGTGGCACAAAATTGTTGCCGGGACATCTTGAATACTCGAGACTTGTGGATGCAAATATTCAGGATCCTGCTAATGGTCCCATAAATTCAGTCCAGTTCCATCCTAATGCACAGTTGTTTCTTGCAGCCGGATTGGACCGGAAGCTTAGATTCTTTCAAATTGATGGCAAGCGGAACACCAAAATTCAGAGCATCTTCCTTGAAGATTGCCCCATTCGAAAAGCCTCTTTTTTGCCGGATGGATCTCAGGTTATAGTATCAGGAAGAAGAAAGTTCTTCTATAGTTTTGATTTAGTTAAGGCTAGAGTTGATAAAATAGGTCCTCTGGTTGGTAGGGAAGAGAAGAGTTTGGAGGTTTTTGAGGTGTCTCCTGATTCTCAAATGATAGCATTTACGGGTAATGAAGGTTATATTTTGTTGGTATCAACAAAAACAAAGCAATTGGTTGGTACTCTAAAGATGAATGGAACAATCCGTTCCTTAGCTTTTGCTGAGAATGGACAAAAGTTGTTGAGTGGTGGTGGTGATGGTCAGGTTTACCACTGGGATCTGAGAACAATGACTTGCCTGCATAAAGGTGTAGATGAAGGTTGCATCAATGGCACAGCTCTCTGTACTTCACCAAGTGGGACTCATTTTGCAGCTGGTTCAGACAGTGGAATTGTGAATATTTACAATAGAGAGGAATTTCTTGGGGGTAAGAGAAAGCCTATCAGAACCATAGAGAATTTGACTACAAAAGTGGATTTTATGAGATTTAATCATGACTCTCAAATATTAGCAATCTGTTCAGGCATGAAGAAGAGCAGCTTAAAATTAATACATATCCCATCGTATTCTGTGTTCTCCAACTGGCCACCGTCAAACACGAACCTGCATTATCCCCGCTGTATTGATTTTAGTCCTGGTGGTGGATTCATGGCTGTCGGAAACGCGTCAGGCAAAGTGTTATTGTATAAGCTGCACCATTACCAGCATGCCTAAGGTAGATTTAAAATACGGGCAGGATTTGAGAATTTTGTTTGTATTATTTTGTTGGAAGCTTTGAGACTTACTTGATTTATATTTTATCATTATTAATTAATGAAGCTTCATGTGTTTCTTCTTTGAAGTTAGAAGTAACCAAGCTTCATCTATTTTATCATCAATTTTATTGGGATTTAACTATCTTTTTCTGTTCGTTTTTTTATAATACTTAAAATCAATCATCATTTAATTATTTTTGTTTATTATAAATTGAGTATTGTCATACTTCAAAAAGGTTTATTATATTGGTATATATCCGAATATCTTTAAGTGGGAAGGTTTATGTGATTTGATATATTTATTGTGCATTCATATTGTTTACTGTAATTGTAGCTGCTGGGGGTTCTGTTTATCTGAATGTGCATCTCCGCATTGTGATACGTGGTTTTGATTTGCACCTGAGTTTGCTGTGTTACTGAATTTTCAGCTTTTTTTTTCAAGTCTCTTTTGTTTCTTGTCAGCTTCTTCAGAAATGAAATTATTGAATATGCAAAATTTCAGAAAAGGGATTGATAGATTTAGCAGCAAATTAAAGCAATTTTGGGTTGATTGGACCCAAGGTTAAACTAGTTGTTTCCGTCCAAGCTTTTGTTGTTTTAGTGCGAGATCTTGAAATCCTGTCTTAACCAGCCTAATTACAGACTTCTGTTTCATCTTTCTCTCAATGGTAAAGGGTTGAGAATTTCTTGGAGTACCCTTAATATAACGAGTTTTTCCTCAAAATTTTGACTTCTAGCTGGTTATGGGTGGCCCAAAGATTGAAAGGGGTCAAATCCTTTGTCCAATCTAACTATTACACACCACTATGGTGCATGAGCAGGGAATTTCTGGCCACACTCAATCTCTGAGCTATATGTACTGCTAGCGGCTGTGCAGCATTTAATTCATTCAAGTGCCTGATGTTGCTGTTCAAACGGGTAGTAATGGGAGACACATATAGGGTAAAGTTATACTGGATCAACGAATCTTAGTATTGAATCATATGTTGGTTTCAAGAAAAAGTAAATTAAAATATTAATTTTATATTTATAAGGACAAAGCATATATTTTAATTTTATTTTTATCTGTACTTAAAAGCCTTAATATTTACTTTGATTTATCTTAGACTAGCCCTTTTTATCAGTGCGATCAAATAGAAAGGCTTATGTAATTGCATCCAAACGCTACTCATGAATAAGCGCTTAAATAAGTTTGCATTCAAACCGAGATTGTAATTCATTAGTGAAATTAACTAGATCACATAAAAGATCCATCAACACAAGAATACATTAGCCTTTTTCTTATCTTTAACCAGATCACCTAATAAGTTTGCACCAGTATTAGTATCGATATTTTGCTACTTGTATATTTACTTTTTATGAGATATTTTAAACATTTTTTTATCACGTAAAAATCAAAAATAATATTAGAAGGTTTACAATAATTCACAAGTTCTTATTCAATCAACTCACATACTATGACAGATAGATATATGCCCGCATCTGATTGCAGCTTTGTTTTAATGACAAGTGCACGAGCCTTTGTTATAAAATTATCATTGTAAGTATCTTCTTTCCCTCATTTCATTTTCACTCTATTTTCTTTATATTAGGCTCTTCTCTTTCTATTACATTATTTACCAAATTTACAATATTCAGTATTTTCCAAAAAAAAAAATAATCACCATTTTCTTCCATGAAATATTATCCCTTTTCCTAAAATGTCCTAAATAAAAAATTAATTAATTCTAGAAACATTAGAAATTATGTTAAGTAGTTCCTCAAATGTTATAAAAATCCTTCAAATGATTAAAACTTTACTAAAATACATTTATTTAGAGGGTGGTGAATGTCCAATACTTTGTAAATTAGCTAAATAGTTTTACAAAGATCACTTAGATAATAAGTCCCCTATGAAATTCATGATTTATTCAAAGGAAAAATTATCATCTAATACGAAACAAAAAGTGAATGTATATGTCCCTTTTATATATAGGGGTTTTTCCTATAGTTTAGGAGCTGGATTGATTGTATGTTTGAAATAACGGGGAGATGAGTCAAAATCAATTATAAAATCACGTTGAATATAAAGCTGCAACGTTGAATATAAAGCTGCATATAGTTACTTTGAAAAAAATCACGATGATATTGTGACTTTGAGATAGTCAACATAATTTTAAAGAATATGCTACGAGATCTTTTGCCGTTGCTTTTTAAACTGAATGGTCGTTAGGTGTTAGTGAAAGTCATTGGATCCAAACTGCACCTAGTGCAGTTCATTTCTAAAGTATTCATATGATGATATCCTTAATTAACAACCACACTAATTAGCAATTAGCAAAAGCAAAACGTGTCAAGTCAAGTTGCGCTTCCTATGTCAAATGAAACTTCTCAGTGATCATCCATGACAGCACTAATAACACTTCTCAGTGCTCATCCATGACATCAACGTTTTTTTTTCTTCTTCTCGTTTGCCTATTGTCGAATTGTCTTGGCCTCTTGGCAAGCCAAACAAAGTTCCTCTCCTGATATCGACTTTGTTGTGGTGTGGAGTCTTGCCCTCCACAAATTTCTTTTTAAAAGTATGTTTGGATTTTCAAAAGGATCTAAAAGTATGTTTGAAAATAAAATGTTTGAAATCATATTTAGTTATTTCTTAAAAGTATGTTTGAGAGTAAAATTTTACTTGAAAATTCAATTGTGATGAGACAAGTCTGGAAACGCTTTTGCAAATTCTAGTTACAAACTTAATTTTAATCTAAAATTGTTGTTGGGTGTCTTAGGTATATTTTATTTTATAGAAGAAGAACCAATGAAATAATAATTCACTGCCCGAAAAACTAAAATATTAAATAAATAAAATAGTTTTTTTTGTCAGCAAACAAACAAAATAGTAACTTAACAAAACTAAAGTAAATAAAAATAAATAAATCAATATTAATTATCTTTTAAATTAAAAATATTAACATTTTTACTTAAAAAAGGTTGGTGGTTGACTTGTCTTGTCTAGTTTAGTTTTCTTGAAGGATTAAGTAGAGGAGTTAAAATAGATTGGTGAGTTGAAAATCCAATCAGTTTAAACGGGTTGCTTCTTCAGCCAAACTCATTTCACAATCCTAACAACTTTTGTAGTTAGACTACATAAGGGCATAAACCAACCCATCAACGGTTATCCACATTAAAAATCCAATAACAAATATGCGTTAGAGTTTAAAATTTATACATTTTCATGGTAAAAAAAAATCAATTGTCAACCAATAATAAAAAAATCATGATTTTTTATGGATAAATATTATTTTATTAATTTTATTAAAGATGTCAAATGATGAATTTGAACCCACAACATTTTCCTCTCTCTTCCCTCTTTTTCAACTATTAGACAAACTTTATATCTCTAATGAAAAATCATGATAAATAAAACTTATAAAATAATAATTACAAAATCAATAAACTTATCATGCATTCCAATCTTGATTGAATTTTTACACTTTAGAAGCAAACTACTTACAACATCTATTATTAAAATTAAAATAACACCATATTAATTTCCATAATTATTATTATTTAAAAATCCAAAATATTCTTATAATCACATAATATTAGTTCACAAAATAATTAAAGAAAATTCAAATCAACTCTATGTAAGTAAATTACGAACTCCGACCATCATTATTTATCGAACAAGGTGAAGTCCAATAATGTCCAATTTGGGAGGCAACAACTCATTTTTCTTTCAGGGAATTCTCAACATCTATTACAAACCGGTACTTGACGTCCCTATTTATGAGCCTCTCAAGAGCTTCATTGGCATACTCGATTGGAATCACCTCTATATTTGGGTGAATCTCGTTTGCAGCACAGAAGCCAATCATCTCCTGTATATCTTTTGTACCACCTGTAACACTTCCGGCAACAGTCTTTGATCCTGTCGTACAGAAGATGAATATTTACAGTTCCACTGCTTCAACGAATTGAATTACACGAATGAAAACTGGCCATTCCAACAAGCTTTCTATACTTCAAAGGCAACATACCTATATTAAGGCTTGCAGGGATAAATTTGACTTGACTAGGGAAACCAACTAGGACAAAAACACCATATGTCTTCAGCAGTGACATGTAAGGATCAAACGAGTGATCACCAGATGCTGTGTCGATTATAAAGTCCAACGATTTAGCCAACGCCTGTATGGGAATCACAATTAGTTTTCAGAACAAAGAAGCATGAGTCTGTCATCATTAGTGTTTTCTTCATGGTCTAAAGAAAATGTTATGTAGTAGATGCTTCATGTTATGCTTACCGTCATTTCCTCTTGATTAGATGAAACAACAAATTTGTCTGCGCCAAGCAGGCTCAGTGCCTCCTCTTTCTTGGATATACTAGTGCTAAAAACCGTTACACTCAAACCAAATGCCTTTCCAAATTTCACCGCCATATGACCGAGGCCACCAAGACCAATCACTCCTAGAGATTTACCAGGTTGATTCATCTTGTGGCGGACCATCGGTGAATAAACAGTAATTCCAGCACAAAGCAAAGGAGCTGCGGAAGCCAATGGATAGCTTTTTGGTATCATGAAGCAGTACCTGCAGATGCAAAACTAAAAATGATATGAACAGGAGCTATAACCTGTGATTAGTATGAAATAAAACTTACTTTTAGAGCTTATGATAAAATTCAGGAAGAGAAGACCTCATAAAACTTGTTATTAGCATCTAGCCGTCTTTTAAGTTTACCTCTCATGGACTACTATGTAACTGGAGTATCCTCCTTTTGTAATTGTACCATCAAAATCAACACCATTAAAAGTGTATACAGATCCCTTGGTACAATGAACTTCTTGTCCATCATTACAATACTCACAATCCCTACATGAGTTTATATAAGTCCCCACTCCAACATGGTCGCCAACCTTAAAATGGTGGACATTGGCGCCAACCTTTGTCACAATCCCAGCAATCTCATGACTGATATGAAAAAGGAACCATGGCCCGATTAGCTTAAGTATACAGGATTCTCAATTTATCATCCATACAGAAAAATAAGGCCTAATACCCAGGCACGACAGGATACTTTGAGTCACCATGTTTATTCCTTGTCCAAACTACATCAGCGAAGCAAACACCACAGTGCGTAATTTTAATATGAACATCTTCGTTCCCAAGAGTCCTGAGCAATCATCATTATCATATTTTCAAGACATTTAAAAGGGGGAGGAAAAAGGTCAGAAAGTCAAGTTTTATCCCAAGACAAGACAAAAAATGAAACAAAAATATATACACGAATGTAGCATCCAACCAGGAACTGCAATAACTAGTAACTTTTGGAAGTTGTGTTGCCATGAAAAAAGAATATGGTGATTTACAGAAAATGGACACTCCATTAGTCCATACTCCATTATATAAAGTGGAATAAGAGAGATACATATATACCTGCGACTGAATTTGTAAGGTGATAGAACTCCGGATGCATCTCTTGCTGCCCATCCCAGGCAATCTTCACCAACACCTTTGGAACTCATAATTTTTCTACTCCACCATAATGCGATTAACTATTAGCTTACTTTTCATGAAACTAACACAAAGGGAGTTTAGCAAGAATTTAAAGCTTATTATCCTCATTTAATTTCTAATAAATCAAAGAAGTCAGGGATAGAGATTGAAAAAAGTTAGAAAAATTGGTTTGATGCTAGTAATTATACGAAAAATGTTGCCCCAAGACCCTAGTAAGATGAAATAATTAATTTCATGATTGCAAGTGCTAAGACCAAAACTCACACAGGCTGAGTTGACTTTAACGGATATAAGAAGCAGCCTAAGAATCATATATAAATTCATTAACTAAATTAAGCAGATCGCCTAAAGATCTATCAACACAGGAACTTTATAGGATGAATTATGAAAATACGAAATCCTAATCCTAAACAGAGATGGCCAAAACGAACGAGAACTTGAAGATATAACAAAACAGCTTTGTAAATAGTAATATTTCGTTAATAAGAGATTCAGAGTCACCTCACACTTGTGATGAGTAAGGATCCACGAAACGAACGTGATGAGTAAGAAAGAAAAGGCAAATGTATGTATCACTGTTCTATCAAAGGGGCTTTTATATATTTTATTGTGGTTTGGTTTCTTTCGCTTCTCTATCCCCTCCTCCTACCCCGTATTTCACCAAACCCCTCTCCACTTATTAGAGAGCCACGCACACTATCAAAATGGTTTTATCACATCATATTGAGTCAAAATTGAAAACAATTTAATACTAACTATTCAAACTGTAAAGATTTATTTCTGCAAATTAATTTTTTCTACAGCAAGATTTAATAATTTTAATAAAATAAAATTCATAATATTATCCGTATATTTAATTAAGTCCAAATATAAAAAAAAAGAGTGTGATGAATAAAAACTCAAGTCATGATACTTTGTTAACTCCACTTCTATGTCATACGAACTGCTCGAGCTCATCATGATGTGATAACACCCTTTTTCTTGTTTGTTTTTTTCCAGTGTTTTTTAAATTAAATTTGAGAAGATGTGTTTCCTCAACAAAAAAAAAAAAATTGAGAAGGTGTGACTGCCCCTGTAAGTGTTTTTTACGTTATTCTACAATTAAAATTAGAATTTCATCTTAATAACTTATATTTATGTTTAATGTAAAGTTTTATTGAACAGATTATTGAGATAAAAGTCCAGTTTTAATTAGAAAACAACAAAAACAATTGCATCTAAATTTTTTCCAATGTAAAATGGTCAGCACAATACTTTTCTATAGTTTGCTACTACAAAAATTACTACTTAAATACACTGTTTGAAACTGTTGAAAAATTTGCTTTTAGTGTTAAAGGATAGCTAGTAGTTTGTCAAAGGCATCCACTGGCAGAATTAGCAATTCAGCTTCAAACTTAAGCATTTGGAACACTTGCATTACAGAAGGCCTGAATCTGTAATTTGGATGAGCACACCAAAGGCCAATAATCACTAATTAACCTTTCCATTTGCTCCGCATCAAATGCTCCACATAGCTTTGGGTCTGCTACTTTAAGGTGGTTTGTGACCTAGCTAAACCAAAATCACCAAGCTTAGCATTGAAACTTGCATCCAGCATAATGTTGCTTGATTTGATGTCCCTATGAGGAACACATTTGCATTGTTCCCAGTCTTCTTGCAGGTATAAGAATGCTGAAGCCAAGCCTAGAGCTATGTTTATACCTTACCGGCCATGTCAAGAAGTATTTCCCACCATATAAATGGAAATCTAAGCTTCCATTTGGCATGAATTCATATACAAGAAGGAGATCATTTTTTCCATGGCACAAACCAAGGAGTTGTACCAAATTCTTGTGCCTCAATTGGCTAATGATCTTAACTTCAGTTGCATATTCCTTAACCCCCTGACTCTTTATAGCAGCATAGGAGTTTAATTAAATCTTTCAAAAAACCTTTATACACAGCACCAAAGCCACCTTGTCCGAGCTTCTCTGACTGTGCAAATTTACTTGTTGCACTTTTCAGTTCGCTACCTCCTGGGTCCAATGCCCTTGAGATCAAATTCTAAGACTTGTTTCTTTCCTTTAATTCCTTTCCACATGCAACAGAAAACAAGCCAATCCTAATTAACAAAACCACAGCCAAATTAAACCCATCCCAACTCCTTGCCACTCAACCAATTTATAATCTTCATTCTTCACTATCATTATCTCCTATTTGTGAGCTTGAGCTAAAATGACCATGACTTCAGAATATATATGCACCTCAAACAAACCATAACCCACTTTGGTAAGTGCTCTCTCAAATTTCAACTTTGTATGAACTGGGGCACTATATGAAACACTGAAATTAAGAGTGGTGGAATTATGAACTTTATTATATATGTACTGGCATATGAATCAACCATGCATGGTGCAATTATGTTAGAGTTGAAATTAATTAATACCTACGGATGAGAACCGTGAAGGAAAATTCGATTGGTAGTGAAGTGTGTAAGTTTTCTATATCCCAGAGGTGCATGCATGCTCTGAAGAGATGTGACACGTCCAATACTGTAACTACCCACCCCAGTGTGACTTGGATTTCTGAACGTGACAGTACTTGTGCATCTCATTGTCAAAAGAAGGCCAAGGTAGCTAAGCAATAGTGGATGTTTTCTAGGATGGAGGAATAAATCGGTTACCATTGCATATATAGCATAACCCAAGAGTTGGCCGGTGTGCTATCGATAATACCATTACCAATTTATTTTTTTATAAACAAATGTTATTTTGCTAGAACATTAGTTTTGGCAGTAGAAAAAATTATTTTTCCCCATCTTTCCTTTTCCTTACCATCCAACCCAACAAAAAAAATATCATTACCAATTAATATGTCAGTTAGCCATTTTTGGTATCAATCAAGCCTAGCACGCATATGGTTAACACTTCAAAGGCTTGTCATGTAGTATAATAATTAATTTTCGTATGTGACATGGGAATTTTATCTATATATGATTTGTCTAAAATCATATGTACAAGTTCATTCGCTGCCTACCTAGAATCATAGAATTAACCAATGCTGGAAACCATCCGAGTACTTGGTAACTTACACATTGTCGTACTAGGATGTGACCTACACAATATTATCGGGAAAAATGTAAATTATATTACACAATATTATATATATAGGTTTCAAGGTATACAACTTTAATATTCTCATGTCATGTCTCCCTTTCACAGTTGTCATTCCTCCAACTAATCTCTTTCTCCTTTATGTTACATTTCTTAGTTTTCTCGTATTAAAGTTTTGATTGTATTATCCGCAAATACAAACCTCGGATAATAGATTAAAGGTAAGTAAATGGCAGAAGTAAACATTTTGAACTTATAAGTATATAGATATAGATTTAAAATTGACTCTTGAACCTCACACCTAACATACATTTCAATGTAATTGTTTGCAAGACCGTCATCACAATATTTTTTTTATGCGTTATATATATGAACGATACAGGTGGAGTACGAAGGAACTACTTAGGATCTGAAAGAAAAGTTTAGCAAAACACAAAAACAAATGAAATCCTCCTTAGGATCTGAAAGAAAGGGGGAAGCAAATCCGAAGACCTTTACAGCTTGTTCTTCATATGCACTCTAATTAATAAATCCCACTGCAGATATCCTCGTACTATAATAATAAGGCATAAAATTCGAGTAATTGACTATTTTGCAACGAAGGCACGAACATCTATCGGTATCATTTGACTATTTTTAGAAGTGTATTCATACAATTACGCATACATTATTATTATTATTATTATTATTATTATTATTATTATTATTATTATAATATCGGGAATTTAGCTTAATTCATTGAAAATAATATAAATGTTTTAAATCTTTTCACATCGTATTTAATTTTTATAAATAAAAAAATATGTGATTATTAATTCTTGAAAAACTTTTGTCTATCAACCATATTTTCTTTTATTAATTCCAATATTTTTACTTTAAAAATAATTAAGTTTCAATTTATTTTAAGAATAATTTTTTTAAGTAAATACTTTTGAAAAATATACTAAGTTAAAGAGGCACTTGAATTCAAAGTTATTCACATGCAATTTATTTGAGATTGAGCTCTGAGCTCTCTTTTCTCGACAAATAATATAAGAAGTATTTGTGAGTTATTAGTTATGTTTTTCATTTTTTTTCTCTGCTAACAATTAACTACATTACCTACATTAATTAAAAACACTTAATATATCTAATTAAACATTTTAGTTGTTATATATAATGAATCATTTTTTCTTTTCCACTCTCCCAATTTTCATTTATTTAATTTTCTAGGATTCTTTTGTTTAATTTAGACACTATACTTAAAAATTTCACTCAATGAAATTTGAATATAAAGCTTCTAATCAACATAGATTAACGTTACTGTCACTTAAATTTATCATAACACTTTCAATAATATAGATCGAAATAAAGAAAAGAAAAAAGAGAGAGAGAGGGAAAAGTGTGAGATAAAATCAAATGATAAATGATAATGACAAATAAAGAAAAAAATGTTATAAAAAATTTATGTAAAAATATTTGATGACAAAGTTAGTAAATAATTATGATATTAAAAATATATAAATATTAACAAAAAAACCGAGGTATAATTCACAACCGAAGAGTAATAATTTCAATTTTTGAAATAACCGCTTAATAGAAAAAAAATTAAATGTCAATTAATTTGTAATTAATTAGAAGTGGCATATCACTCCTGTCGAATCTTTCTTTTTTGTAATAAGAAAAAAAATACAAGTTTAATTCTTTTTTTTTTTTTGAATTAAGATTCAATTCTCTTGTCAAACGGTTTTAAAATTATAGTGCATTCCTATATTGGCTCAGTATATTAGAAAGATTAGAAAGAAGAAAAAAAGAATTCCATTTTATGATTGTCAAAGGTTTTTAATTTTATTTATTTTGTTAGTTGATTTTCAAATAAGTTTTGCGTTTTAGCTCGGAGCTAGGAGTAATCCATGTCAAACTAACTTCAACTACAAAATTGATTTATACTACAATCGCTTCCTTCACCCCATATAACTATATAAGGCATGAAAGGATAATCGACGCGCACATGGATATACTCTTTACATCTGCTAAGAGATGATCTTATGTCTTTGATGGGTACTGATAATGTGTGTTTCTCTGCGAGTGCCGAAGGAATAGAAAATTATTAGTAGTCGTACTTTCTTTGTTTTGTTGTTAATTATACGATGATTTTTATTCCTAACCATTTAATAGGATATTAAGAATTTATAAAACTCACATATTTTACTTAATTAATTGAATTAGATTTTTTTATTCCTAATTATAAGATTGAAAATTATTTGTCTCTTTATAAAATTATTTTTTAATTTTTAAATATGTTAATTATTTTTTATATATTTTTATTTAATTATTTTCTCTTTAAACATTAATAAGAAAAATTAAGTGAATAGAAAAAAATTAAAATGATAATATAAAAATTAATATATTTAATCAATTATTTTTTTCAAGAAACATGAATTACTTGAAAGGATTTTATTATTCAGTGCAGAGGGAGCGAGTTATTTATAAGCCAAGATCAACTGAGTCAATTAATTAATCAAAAGTTAACCATCATCCCAGAACTAACACAGAGTGGCTATATTATATTTAAACGACCATCTTCATTGTTGGAATTATAAGATGATATGTTAATTAATTCGGGGATGTCCTTCAGTTGTTTGACCAATTATACCCATCATTTGTTAATGATTGACACCTGGCTAGACGCTTAGTTGGGGAGGTTAAGCCCAAGGTTTTCTTTATTCCCATTCCTTAAATAGAGATTTAGGTACAGTCTGAACATATATATATATATAACAATTAACGAGATCATTGGTTGTTTAAGGAAACAAGATATCTTCATTGGACACAAAATCTCTATCACGCGGGCTACAACCAATCACTGGCATAAGTTCCAAAAGCGACCGACTCAATCCAAATATAAAAAAGGAATTATTAATTTTTGGGTTTAATCCCCTTTAATGGTGAGCACTATAAAAAATGGTATTAATGCTAAGTTTATTTATACAAATGGGTTATTATGTTGGAGTATAAGTGTCAGGTTTTACATCAAGTAAAAATGAAAAAAAGATTCATAAACCTTTGTGATAGGATCTTTGGTTAAAGTGTGGTATTAAATTTCTTAACTAATATTAAACACTTGGTATATTTTATTGGTTAAAGGTTGAGATTTTTTTTAAGGTTTTAATCGGTTTTCGTTAATGATTTTCAAAATGCTAATATAGGCAAGACTACATAGGGTAAAATTATGATGAATCGGATAAGGAGTGACCCCGAGTGAGTGCTATCTAATTGTGTTTTTTAATTTGTGAATCCATTGCGAGGTTTGGAATTCACATGATAATTCAAGGGAGACTTTCAAAATTCATAGTACGCATGTCAAATAAACAGTGGTTGGGACTGCAGACAGATGTGTGATGAAAAGATGTTTTTTAAATGAGGTTCAATTACATATTAGATTTATTTTTTGTAGAATTTTATCATTAATTAATAGTACAATAAATAAAAAATAGTTGACATTAATATTTATAAATATTTTTAAAATAATATTTATTTAAATTAAAATAATATAACATGCAAATATAAAAGTATTTGAATATCTATCGATATTAATAGTTTTCATATGTTAATTAAATATTTATATGAATATTTACAAACATATAATTATATAAAGTAAAAAGTTATTAAAAAAAATACATTAAAAAGATAATTATATTAAAATTTTGTAGATTATAATCTTAATTCCTTGTAGTGCACGGATTACTATGCTAGTTCTTAATATATATAAATAAATAAAACTTAAATGTTAGTCATTTTAAAATGTAGGAAGTATCTAATAATTTATTTTATAGTCATATTAATTAATCTCGAGGGTTTTTTTTTTTAATTACAGTTAATCTTGAGTTTAATTTGAATCCAGGGAAGTGTTTTTTATACTATGCAATCACACCCACAGCCCTACTTTAATACAATAATATTGTCAACCCCCATTGGCGGATGCATGTATGCTGCTGTGTTACCCCACCAGATTTTTTTTTATTTGTTAATGTATATTAAAAAAAATATTTCCATAAAAAATTATATATTATCTCATTGGATATATTTTAATCTAGAGTCTAAACAAACATAAGACATTCAATATAAAAATTAGA
Source organism: Glycine soja (assembly GCF_004193775.1). NCBI lineage: Eukaryota > Viridiplantae > Streptophyta > Magnoliopsida > Fabales > Fabaceae > Glycine > Glycine soja. The sequence goes on along the minus strand of NC_041012.1, from coordinate 43,714,300 downwards.
TGCTCAAATATAAATAGCTCAATTCTCATTATTGTTATAATAACATAAAATAAATACACCACACATTGCATAAAACACATTATTTTCATACATTAAATTATTAACTTATCACACACATTTGATTACAATGTGAATCGTCTCTCACTCTATTTGATCTTCTAAAATCTCAAAACTGTCAAACATCATCTTCCCTCACCCTAAATCACTTTATCACTCACTTACACCTTTTTATTTATTTTCCCTAAATCTAATTAGATTTAATTCCTAAACTTATTTAGATATTCATGTTCACATAATTATGGTGGTCTCACTCGCCGATGTGTGCATTGGTAGCATTGCGGTCTTTGTGGAGTTATAATTTTTCCAAAATTACGGTAAGACTTTTATAAAAAAAATAGTCTTTTACTCCTTTCAAATTTTTAATATAAATGATTGATGAGGCTTAGCATAGTGTAGGGAGTTTAGCTTTATTCTATTTTTTTTTACCTTAATTAGCTCTTTTTTTGTAGTATGCTAAAGATAAAGAAATTTTTAAAAAGGGATTTCACAACACCATTAAGTCATCTACGAAAAAAACATTCTTAGAAATTGATTTGGAAAATCTTTCTATTAATATGGGAAATAGAAAAAAAAATATCATGTTATCATCCTAATAATCAGAATAACATCTAAAATGCTTATTTGCAAAATGAGCTTTGTTAACCAAGATAACATAATTTTTCAAAACGACATCGAAAGCATTGGCGGACCTACAGTTATCTGAAGGTGTGCATTTGCACCTCCTCGTTTTTAAAAATTTATCAAATTTGTAAATAAAATCTTATATTTTTATATTTTATTTCATCTATATTTATATAATTGAACCAACTGATTTTATTTTTTATAATTTATACCCACTGACTTAGCATCTTGGATTCGCCACTGATCGAAAGTTTAATCTTGGTTGGTTTTTGGAATTTAGCAATTGATTGAAATAAAGTGTATCAAAAGATGTTGTATTTTTGTTTGTATTGTTATCTTATGAGATTTGACATTGGAGAAAAAAAATGCAAATGCATTTTCAGTTGATGATTTTTCAAATTGGAAAAAAAAAGATAGATTGAAAACTCCTATCAGAGAATTTAATAGTGTTTACAATCAAGCCTTGAGAAGTTATCAAGCGTTAATAAATAGAAAATAACATATTAAAGTTACTATTAGCAATCAGACTTGGTGAAAAAGATAATATAGGATTCATTTGAATATAGAAGTTGTTTCCACAAAATGTCCAAGAATTTATTTATTTTTGTTAATAAAGGAATGGGTATAGTAGCAGATACAGAATTTTTTTAATATTAAACTTGTTAGAAATTATTTTTTACCCTCACTAACAAAAAATTATGGATTCGTTAGTGTCCACCCTAAACTTGCTTCTAAAATATGCACTGATTTCCATTTTGGAAAAGCAAATGAGATAGGATAAAAAGCATCACATGCTGAATCATTCAGGGATATAAACACCTATATAATTTTATTGTTTTCCTAAAAAAATATTTTCTCGATTTTGTTGATTATGATATTAGTAAAACGTAACTTCCATCAAAAGTTATGACTAATTTTAGCCGAATCATAAACACATATGTATTCTTCTTCCAATATTATTTATTTTATATTTAAAAGTTAATTAAGATTCGAACTCTAAATCACTTAACTAAAAAACACAAACACAAATAATTATCATTTATATTAATCATTATTGGTTCGTCATACGTTATTTTACCCAAACAAAAAAATTAATAAATAAGTAAAAAAATAATATTTTATAGAATTAACCTTATCATTAATTGATTTTTTTTATTTTTATAATACATATCATTAATATTATAGAAAATATAACTAAAAATAATTAATATTATATTAAAAATATGAAATAAAAATTATTTTAAAATAAATTATTTTTGTTACGCAATAATTATAATAAGACGTACAAATTACTTTCCATATATATATTATTTTCCCCACCCATTTACCTGGATGTTACTTGCAACGGATACAATAGTCAATAATAGAAAGCAGACAGAGTGAAGAGCCATTTTGACGCATTTTTCGCCAAACCTGAAAGCAGGAAAAGTAAGCGCCCTCGGTTTTGGAAAGTCCACGTGTCCATTCCCCATATGTCACACAAATGCACATTTGCAGGGTCCTCACAATTCCTGGACTCACAATCAGTCCTAGGTTTCACATTCGCAAACTCCCATGTTGTCACGTATTAGCTACTCTCTCTATCCATTCGACACGTGCCCCTTTCAATCTAGTTTATGCTGTTTGATACCCTCAGGGATTCTTTCACAATCACACTTAACAGAAAGGGCGAGTACGCTTTGTTTTAGATACTCGATCGCGTAAACCACTTTACCCCACATCAAAACCACTCAAGTTATCACAAAAAACCGTTTTTAGGACAAAAACCACACAGGTATAGTGGTTGTGACCTTTGCCCAAATAAACCACTCTGGCTTTCCATATAAAGCATACACTATTGCATCACATAACTCTCCTAGGATTAGGAACATTCATCTAAGTCTTGACCTCCCTCCTTCTTCTTCTCTCCCCTGCTTCTCTTTCTCCTTCCAAATCACTCCTATAATTTTCAAGTAAGTTGCTTCTTTGACTTTCCACTATTCATTTGGGGTTTTGTTTTATTTTTGTCCCTTTATGTTTGCAATTTTATGATTGTTTTTCAACTAATTAATTTCTTCTCATTTCTTAAATATTTAATCTGATTAACTCTATCAGTGTTCAAGAACTCTTGTTCTTCACGATCTTAATTGAATTTGTTCACTGATCTATTAGTTCAAAGGTGGTATTTGTGAAGGAACCCTAAAATATAATTTTTTGACCAAAGATGGGGAGAGGTAAGATTGCGATTCGAAGGATCGACAACTCCACTAGCCGGCAAGTGACTTTCTCAAAGAGAAGAAATGGATTGCTGAAGAAAGCTAGAGAATTATCAATTCTTTGTGATGCTGAAGTTGGATTGATGGTGTTCTCCAGCACTGGGAAGCTTTATGACTATGCAAGCACAAGGTAATTAATTAATTAAGATCAATTTATTTTTAGACAAATTTATTAGTCCTTTCGCTTTAAATGATGGAAATCGATCTAAAATTTTGGGTGCAATATTATTGTCTCAGCTTTTCTTTGCTAATATAAAATCTGTACTATATAAAGTGAATAAAATAATTACATAGATAGTACTAAAATACAAGATGATTGTGATTCTCGTATACTTCGTGGTTGGTGTCATGCCGTGCTGTACGAAACATTTTATATATGTCCACTTGCATTAGGAATATATCTGTGACTGTGACTTCAATTTCTTTAATGGTTGCCAAGCTATAATTAACCCTCTCCCCCATTTGATATTGCCTAGGTTGAGTGTATATAATAAGAAATGTGCATGCGCGTTTGCATGGTACGGTGTTAATCTTCATGACACTTTAGTATTTCTGATAGCAGAATAACTCTGAGAAATGGTTTTCTCTTCTGCCTCCTCAATCTTCCCAATCTTTCTTGGTCTTTTCCTTTTTGTCTCCAGCTAGCGCCTCCAGTTTTGTGTTATTAATTGGCTCCAAGTTACAACACAGTATGATACTCCAAGCTAATTAATTAATAAAGTTATGATGAAAAGGACACAAACGTAACCTTCCACTTTCACTCTATTAATCTAAGAACTCATATTAGTTTTGAATGTAGGTATTTTAAACTGGTAAAACCTCATACTATAAGATAGAATATTACAGATTGAGGCATATTGTGGTATAATATTTGGGTAATCTATAACTTACCTACTTGATCGAGCATGGATACGGGAATGCATATAACTTATATTCTCGAAGCAGTAATTGAGTTTATTATTTTTTCTTTTACATCGAGTTTATAATGAATTAGTACTAATCTATAAAATGCTCTCGTAAAATTACTTTTAACATAAATTACTGAAAGAATTGTTCTTCTGGATAAGTGAGCTGCCTTATATTACAATATGATTCACGCATGCATGCGACGATGATTGTTTCACACATGCGATGTACAAAGTGAAGACACACAACAAAAGGAAACAATAGATTTAGCTACAATATATATATATATATATATATATATATATATATATATATATATATATATATATATATATATATTGGAATATGTTAAGGCTATGATGCAAACCTAAAGTTATCAAATTAATTAATAATCCTAGTTGTTTCAAATGTATTGGAAATGTCTCAAATTTCAAAATGTGTTGGAAATGTCTCACAATTCACTTTGGATACTCTGTGTACAATCTTTAGCAATAAAGTGATTACATTTGTTTCCCATACTCCCATTATTACTATCGAATTGTGCACCTCTCATTGTATTAAAAAACTCATTTTGAAATACAAATAGGCATTCCTAAATGCAATGAGAGATGTAGAATTTAAATAAGAGAGTGCTGGATTCAAATGCCTAAAGTGATTTAATCCAACACCTTGGATGAATCATGATGAGAGCTTAAATTTAAGAATAGGTTAACCCAATCCAACTTTCAGTTCAGATTTAAATACTGTCTAAATCGGTTTTATCTATAAGGTTGGTAAGTTAAATGATTTGGGTCATTAAAGTCCAACACTACAAAAAAAATTACATTCAAAAAATACCAAAAAAATTAAGTGATTTAGATTTTTGACAATGTATATCAGAAAATGACAAGGATGAAGCTCGTGGGTAGAGTTTTCAAAATGGATCAACCTGGCCAGGTCACAGGTTATTAGTGAATTAAACAGATTGGTCCATTTAGACTAAAAAAATTAGAAATGCATTACAGAATTGTATTTTAAAAAGTCTTGCTTCAACTAGGTGCAATTGATGTTAACTAGCACGCTAGCCCTATTGAAATGGTATCTCGTTAGACATGGTGTGACAATGCTGCTTGAGCACCAAGTCAAAGAAGAAAACATTTTGTAGTGGAGAGAATTCCCCTTCAATGTTGCTGGTAAACCTTAAATGCTCAATCCTTGAAGGTCCCGCGCTCTCTCTTTTTGGAAAGAAGGTTGGAGAAGATTAATTAAAAGAAGAGGTTAAACCCAATTCCTAAGTTTAACTTGTGAGTTAAGTGAGCTATAGGTTAATCTAACTTGAGGTGAGGATTGTTTGGATTAATGAGGATTTTGGGGCCGGCATCTGTGGGAGTTTTCTGTCAATTTTTTTTTTTGGGTTGATTTAGATGTATATATGACTCTACGTACCATGCTATTCTGGGTACTTATTGTGCTCAAAGCTTAGCTCTTTTATTCTTCAATAAATACATTTTTGCTTATAAAAAAATATTTACTCGAGGTCTTAATGAGTAATTTATTTTCATATATAACCTTACCCATTAATCATAAATGGTTGACTCATGAACCCATTTTCACAATGTGACATGAGGATTAGATATGTTGACAACAATCGTGATGGAGAGGAGAGGACACAAGCATGTGATTGCATTGCATGTGACTCTTACCATTTGTGAAGAGATGAACTTTAAAGAACAATGTGTGGCAGCTAGTTGACCGAGCTGAAGTTGTATAACATATGTGATGGAGAAGGATACGTGTAGTACTTGGTTACTACTGAGTTTTCATAAGGCAAAGAACCACGTATGAAAATTGACTAAACTGATGGCTGAGTGTGGAGGGCGACAAAAGGGAGCATTGGAATAGGTTTTCTATGGGCTAAGCCTGTATGAATCTAAAATATCAAGGAATGAGCTAAAATTAAGATATTCGAGTGGTTTGTAGGAGCTAAAAAAAGTGTTAGTTTAATCTATTAAATTAAGCTCTACATTTTCATAAAATGAAGATAAACATTTCACACAAATTAATGATTCTCCGTTAACTTTTTATTAGTATAAAGGAGTCAACTTTCTAGTTGATTCGTTTTTTTGTTTTTTTTTTTCTTTTTTCTGTGGGGGTTGTCAAGTTAAGTTGATTGGTGATTAAGTCTGTAGATTATTATTAACAACGAGTCTGCAAGTGGATCTTCCCATGTTATTCGTTAGTTAGCAAACGGATGAATTTGTCACGCTTTAGCTGCGAGACAAAGGTTCCAAAGGAAAACAAGCAAACCAAGACAGACACGTGTGGTGAGAAAATAACCTATTAAGATGATGTACATGTAGAGGCCAAAAATCTATTCCAGAAAAGGGGTGGAAAATCAGGAGATGGAGAGACAGCTGGAACATTTTTATGTAGGAATACTGTATACGTTAGAATCAATTCGATCATATATAGGTTGTAAGATATATAGATAGAGGAACTTAAGGATTGAATTCTCTTAGTCATAATTCCCATGGATGGAGATATGGTGTTGATCAAACTTGTGGAAGATGAGACTTGAGAGTGTTGGAGAATTGGTGAGGGACTGAAGGAGACACAAGTTATTTTGCAAAATTATTTTTATTAGATATCAAAGTTGTCAACATCAAGCAAAATTTCGAGACTTTGGGTTTGAAGGAGACAATATAGCACGATTGGCTTTGGCTTTGGGTTTGTTAACGTGATATGCTGTTATTGACTGAAGCCTGAAGGAGACAGAAGTTATTTTGCAAATTTTTTCTTCCTGTTAGACTTTGGGTTTTTTGAAGGAAAAAAAAAAAAAGGAAAGCTTATTGATAGGTATGAAAAATATAAAATATTCAAAGTAAAAATGTCCCCCTCTCTTTCTAACAAATTAAACATCAAGCAATATAACAGTATAACATGTTCTGATTTTGAGTCAAAGTCGGAAGCCTTCCCGTTACAAGCGACAAGCCTCCAAGGCGAGTCCATAGGATGGTCGGGCAAAGTTTTAGATTTTGAATGAGAAAGATGCACAAAATCGGTACTGCACATACAACATGTACGTAGATGGAAAAAAAAGAAGGTAAAAGCGTGTGCTGCGATTTTCATTTTTATCAAATATATATATATATATATATATATATATATATATATATATATATATATATATATATAGGTTATGAAGTTGGCTTGATAGTGAAGGGAGAAAGAAAGAGAGAAAGAAATTGTAAGTTTGAATCTTTCCATAACAAAAAACAAACAATTAATATTTAAATATATTATAAAATAAAATACTTTAAAAAGCTAAGTCTTCGATGTATGGAGATATATATCATGATCAAGCTAGATGTATGCAAATTAATGATGACTTAAAAGAAATTAAGAAAGATGAAGATGAATGATGAAAACTCCCAAACTAATGTGTCGTTTAGTAACATTGAAGATGATGGCATGTTCTTATAACAACTTAGCACATTTGTTTAGACCAAGTGATCATGTGTGACACCATGAGGATTAGTGAAAATTTTGGTCATTTTAAGATAGAAGATGGTGGAAAAAAAAATAAAGGTTAAAGGCATTAGAAGTATGATAATGAAGCTATATTGGTACCATCCAAAATTTTCACAATATGAAGTTTGTGTCATCTGCTGTTGCTAACATAATCCCTTTAGGGGAGATGATGCTACAAGAGCATAAGTTAATTTGTTGGTTTAAAGTCGGATTGCAAGGTGAACAACAGGAGGCTGTGAACGAAGAAAAATGGGGGGGAAATTTTCCTTTTAGGAGTGAAGGCCATGCGAAAGGCAAATAGCGGTCACAAAAGAGGAAAGAAGGTAAACAAATAATAATAATTTGTAAAACTTTAGAATTTTTTATTAAGAGAGAAATTGTTGAGATAGCCAATGCATATTTGCCTACCATTAAGTATGTTTGTTTTCTTAAAATAAATGTGTATGTTTGGATGAGTGTTTTTTTTTAAAGACTGTATGAGTGTTAATAAAATTAATTTTTAACTAAATTAACTTTATAGAATTAATTTTAATTAAAATTAATTTTGAAGTGATTGATTTATGTTTAAATTTTTTTTATTATAAAAGAATGCTAGAAGTAAAACACAACATAAAATTTTGGAAAAATTAAGTTTAGTTCTACAACTTTTTTTAAATTCTAATTTTTTTTTTAATTTTTAGTTTTTTAATAATTTTTCGTTAGTAATTTTAGTCTCTCTGAAAAATTGTTCATTTTTAGTATCTTATTTGTTTTTATTTCTCAAATTCACTCCTAAATATAAAATAAAAGAGTGGAAACAAAGATTAATTTTAAGCAATAAAAGCAAATGAGAGACTAATAATGGTGACAAAAAATAAATTAAGGATTAAAAGTTGTCAAAAAAAATTGAAGGGCTGAAAATTAAAATTTGAAAGACTAAAAACTTAATTAATCCTAAAAAATTTATCTAACACAAAAGTTATTCAAAATTACTTCAAGTCAAAATTAATTCTAAATTCAAAATTAAATCTCCAAGGAGAAATCAAATGCCCACTAAATTTGTGGCTACAATGTATTGTGAATTGTAATATTATTGGAATTGTTATTTTGAATTTTGAGAGGATTACGTTCAACATTTGAAGAAATGGAGGTTTTCAAGGGTTTTGGAATTGTGTGAAACAAGTCAACACTTATTATTAAGTCACATCATCCCACCATATAATAGAGTCTTATAAGATTATCACATCCCAATTTAAGTCCAAAAGAGAATAACAAGTGTAGATGATCACAATTGCTGAGAAAGTCTCTCGTTAGAGATTGTTTAGAGAGTTTCTCGTTAGAGATTGTTTATAATTCTCTGTATCTCTTGAATGAGATGAAGTTTATAGGAAGATACTTCATGCATCTATTCCTATATATAAAACTTTTTTTTTCAATTTTATTTGTAATTTTTAATAAAATTATTTTCAAGTTATCTTTTACATTAATTATTTTTTATCCAAATATCTTTCATTATTTTATAATAAATATTATATATTTAAAAAATAAATACATTATCTCTCTTATAAGGATTGAATAAAAAAATTAACACACTTTAATTAATTAGGTGCAAAAGCAATTAAGTGACAAGAGAAAAATATAAGTTCCACAATAAAATTTAGGATAATTTTAATTTAACGCTAATAATTGTTTATATTCAACAAGACATTTAAGTTAATTTCTAACTTTTTTTTAATAGGTGAAAATTGATTTGACTGTTTATTAAGTACTTTTTTTAGTAGTTTTTATTATTTTTTGAAACGCTACTTAAATACTTGAAGTAACATTTTTTAAAATGATAACTTTTAATTTTTTTATATTTTCTTCCATTTTTATTCTCAATATACTTATCATTTTTCTTGTTATTTATTTTAAATAAATCATGATTTATTATTTTGTTATCATTTTACACTTTTTAGTTAATTTAATAGGTAGTTTTATCAAAAAATTCTAATTTAATAAATTAAATTTTCAGCTTTCAACTAGTTTTGCCACACATAATCTTAATAAGCCAACTTTTCACTTTCAAGTTACTAGCTAACTTGAAACTTCTAGTTAGTTTAGTCAAAGATAACCTATATTAATCAACTTTCTTAAATGATATGAATTAGTTAAAATAGTCTTAATATTTAGGTCATGTTTAACAAAACATTTCAGCTAGTTTTTAATTTTTTTTTAACTAGCTGAAAAACTTATTTGACTATTCAATAAACAAACTTTTTTTAGTAATTTCTTAATAATTTTTAATATTTAAGTTATTTTTTAAAACACTAGCTTATACCTTTTAACTTTTTATATTTTCTTTCACTTTTATTTTCAATATATTTAATCATTTTTTCTTGATATATTTTTAACTAAATCATAGTTTTATCATTTTTCTATCATTTTACACGTTTCAACTATTTTAACAATTAATTTTACCAAATACTTATAATTAAATAAGTTAATTTTTTAACTTTTAACTATCAATTTTCAATTGTGAACTAATTTTATCAAATACAACCTTAATTGCGAAGGGAGTAGACAACTTAGGGTACACTTGCAAGTCTATGCTAAATTTGTAATTATGTTTGAGATAATAAACATAGTTGTTTTAAATACAATTTTAATTCCTCTATTTGTTTTTCAATTTGTAATTTTTGTTCATTTATTTTAAAACAAAGACATTTTGATCCTGAAAATTAACAATTTTGATCTAATCATCAATTTTGTTTCCATTTTATTTTTATTTTAGTCCAATTGAATCCTAGATCTTTTTTTATGAAAAATTAAACCCTAAACATAATATATTTTTTGTGTTCCCTTCTAGTTATTACAATAAATACTGTTTTTTTCTTTAATCACTACTATATTAGCAAGATCCTTAATTAAATTAAACGTTAAAAAATAAAAGAAATATGCGGACAGTATACACTTGAATCCCCAAAGGCCAAAACCCGATGCCATCTTAAACCCAACATAAACATACAACCAGCCATCCTCTTGCGTTAATGTCGAGCTTTCTTTGAACAAAGTAAAATCATATTTAAGTTTAGCTAATTGAGATCATATGATTTGTATGTCTCAAACCATCATATTATAGACACTTGTTACCATATATTAAACTGTGTAACTAGTTGATCTACATCTTTTATTTACTTATAAAAAAAATATACTAGTGTGCTCTTGTAATGACTTCCTACATTATGACAGCATGAAAGCGGTTATTGAACGCTACAACAAGCTAAAAGAGGAAACCCATCACCTCATGAATCCGGCTTCAGAAGAGAAGGTAACTGTTTTTACACCATCACCCACTTGACTTTAAGCTTTTGGGCAATACGTTACTACATTTTCATAATTCCAGTCCAGTAGTTCTCAAAAACTATTCTTGTTCAATTTATTTCAAAGGATACCTAAACTACCACCTGAGTTTAGTGAGCAAAGCCACAACTCAACCCATCCTTCCAATCTGAAAAGGAAAAAGTCTTGTATCTCCATTTTTGTAGTTTCCGCATCTGCTCTAAACAAACTCCTTGGCACTTTATTTTGCACCAATCATAACGTGTACATGATAGGTAGCAGTATTTGTGACCTGCAACCCCAATTATTTCACTACTTTGATGGCTATAAAATTGAGACTGAAGCCCCCCAATCCACCATCTCTACTACCTTCCGACTTCCCAAGCATTCCCACACTTTCAATGACCTTCTTAGACAGAGAAAGTTGAACCCCTTAGACCTCCTCTGCTTTGATAAGCTAAACCCCTTGGCATTCCCCACCTTCTTTCTCTAACAATAGCATCTGGTATTGTTCTTTCTACACATGATTAGGTTCATACATTTCTTTTTTTCTAATCTTTTCCTGCATTTCTTTCTCTAACAACCTCTCAAATCTTCCCAATCTCCCGTTAAGTTCCTTCATTCCTAGAAAGGTCCTATTAACAACAGTACCTCTGTACCTGTTCTCATATTTCCACCAGCTTTAGTCTCTCCATTAAATTCACCTTTTGTGTTAGCCTCAATCTAGACTGTTCTTGGGCCAATGTAACTTATATAACAATTTTCAGAGTGGCCCCACCAGAACCCCAGTCTTTGCCACCGCTTGATTCTTCTCTACCATCAACGACTTCTTTATCAATTCTGAGAGAACGTGGCTCATACAGTGTCACCTCCACTCGTATTCCTCCTTTAATCAGTACAAGAAAATGCACATGAAAAGTTCTTGCTCAATTCCCCTAAAAGCTCCTGAATATCTTTCAAAACTCTAAAAAAAATCTACTACTAACTCTGTTTCAGACCTAGACGGATTTCATAATGGATTTTTGAATATTAAGGGTTGGAATCTCTTTACTACTGTTACCTTAAATTTCTCCCAAGAAGTAATTGGGTTGTAATTTTCCCACTATTGAAACCAAGCCGAAGCTCGACCCTCTAGTGCCATCATTATAGCTTGCATTTGCTCCACTTCTACTGTTCCTTTCAAGTCAAGTAGTAAAGCTTTTAAAAAAATCAAATCAAGCCTTCAAAAGACACTAGTTAAATAAGTCAGGCTAGTTTAATGCAAATCCTAGCCTGGGAACATTTCTATAGTTAAAAGCGGCTCAATTTTATTGGCTGCATTTAGCATCATAACCTACATGGTGCCCGGACTTTGGATGAGAAAGAACCAAAACAAGGGTGAACGACACAAATAACTGTATTTAATTCAACTTATTTCGTGGACAACTAATTACTTAATTTTTGCATTAATCTTTTTAGAGCTTTTGGAAAAATGCGATTATTTCTTCTGAAATAATCCGAACCATATATGTGCCAAGTACATTGAAGTTTTTCTTATTTAAGAAGGGGTAAGGAAAACTAAGGAGAACTAATCAATTGATTAAAATCAATCCACCACCAAATCAAGAGAGGTTAGACAAGAAAATTGAAAACATTATATTCTTTTAGTTACCTTCTATACAAACAATAGCAGGTACGTTCCTGTTTTACATCTTACAAGACATCCAGGTTCCAGACTAGAGAGTAAAATACCATATTTCTTCTTTTCTTGCTGCTCGACAGTAAATCATTTTGGCTTAGCTTAAGGGAGTTGGATAGGCTCAAGCCATGGTAATGACATCTGCATGTGCCAAAAAAGTAACAAATAATGGACCCCATCCCCTTCCCCTCTAATCTCTATACTTAAGAAACACTAGTTTCTTACAAGGAAAAACCACTTGTCTAATTTGATCACTTCTCCTTATTAGCTTGCATCATGTAGAATAAAAGCGTAGCAAGTATCCTTATACTAAGGATACTAGGGTATTCAAGCAAATGTTTCCAAGATTCCCCTCCTTGCTATTACTAGTAATGATTACTAGAATTTATCACAATTCAATCCAAAGAATCCAAAAAATACTATTTCAATGTTATAACTAACATTTTATCCAGTCAAAAAAAAAAAAACAACTCACATTTTCTCAGAGACATCATGAGTTGTCATGATTCTTGGCAAGTATACGATAGCTAGGATTTCAAGCATCTCATAGCCTCATTTAAATTCTTTAGTGGCATTACTATTTCTCTTACATCAAACAAAGCATTTCATGGAACAAAATCAACTTCAAAATTTATTTCTTCATGACTAAGCTTACAAGACAGCTATTTTGCTAAAGCATGATTGGGGAAAGCAACTGTAAAGGAGGCATACAATGGATGCATGCCTAGCACACAATGCCAATGTGTGGGTGGAATAAACAAAAGTGACAAACAACAGAAAATGAAGATGTAAACAGGAGATCAACAGATTATTAGAAAATGAGGAGAAACTTCACAATTTCAAGAAAGCAATATGAGAAATAGACAATAAACTTCAAGAAATTAATAAATGATCCAAGAAAAATACAAACCAACATAGGTTAGGTAAGTGACAGATATAAACTAATATCACCGTCATACTTGGATAGTCACACCTTATTCTATTTATTTTCAAAAGGCAACAACCACAAATTAACTAGAAAATTGAAGGCTGCTTACTCTATTCCAACCGCCAAATTCATGTAGCCATCCTAATATTTCCTAGCGCCCATCCATAATTAGTAGATGAGCGATTCACTAGTATGCGAGGCATTCTAGTATCAGATATATGGAACTCAAGATACACGTGTACAGCCTTGTTAGGGATAGCAACTAGGATTTTTACGCAGGGAGCCACCATGATGGGTTATTGGTGCAGTACTTATAATAAAAACAACTTGTCTTATGACTCTGACAGAACCCTCTCTCCACTATTAATTTAAAACATAAGAGAATCCAAATCCTATCAATTTTTAAAAAAATCATGTGGTCAACAGTTTGATTTTTGTTGCCCCATTCGTCATATTAAATTTCCCGCAAAAGGTAAAGTGGGCAAATACATTGCCTACGCTTGCCAAAACAGCTCTGTCATAAAGGCTCGTTGGAGAAATAAAACCATTAATAGGCCTTCAGCTAATAATTTAAGCTTTTAGAAGTTATTCTTATTAAGTATCGCAATTGAAAGACTCAAAATACACATAGCATATGTAGAATACAGTGATTTCAGATTTCACACCTACTAAATTCCCAGGGTGCCAGGATTCCAAGCATGGGCATCAATAACAACCACCACACATACTGGTGTCATAAAAGTACCAATGAATCTCCCAAAAAAATGAGTAGCAAACCACCCTCTATTGCATCTATTTACCCAATTTTCTGCTAGACTCTTTGGCCTCATAAAGGAAAGGGAAGCATTGGGCATCAATCAACCTCTTAAAGAGGTACAAAACTTATCTTCCTTGAACATGAAAATGTAACTTATTCGTCTAATTGAAATCAACCATTAGTGGAATAATATACTTAGGGAGATTGTCAAAAACATCTGAATGTTGGTTCTCAACGCTAATGTTACTATGTTAGTCTTCAAATTGTCTACCCTACAATTCTTGCATTTAAAATAATTTCCTTAAATAACAACTGTTTAATATATTTGATACCTGCATTTCTACTTGCTAGTTTTGGCAGACAGAAGCAGCAAGCTTGAGGCAGCAGCTTCAGTACTTGCAAGAATGCCACAGGTAAAAAATAAATAAACTAACACAAATTAGTTGCATGAATGTACTAAAAGTAAACAGAGACATAGTAGAATCGAACAGGTTATTTCATCAGATTTGATTCCAGTAAAGCAAAGAGATGTCTGAAGTGACCAAGTAAAGGTTATCACTTATCAACCTTTGATTTAAAGTGGGTTAAGTTCATGAGGTGCTCTTTTCAAATCCACAGTATGTATATTTTACTTTTCCACTTTACACATCTCGCTTTTCAGGATCCAAATCCTACATCCATGACCTTTTGGGAAGAAAAAGAATAACGAGAGGGCATAAAATAGGAAAAGGAGAAGGCAAATTTTATCATCCACCTTTCCCAGTGTCCATTAAATCATCCAAAAGGGAAAAATGATATCCATCTTTGCTTATTTTTTTCTCTCCCAACATTTCCAGAGAATGAAATCAAAATATATTAAAGAGTAGCTTATATATTTGTTACTTTTTCTTTTTTTGGAGAAAATATATATATATTTGTTACTTATTAGTAAGTCAATGTCAAACATGAGACACCCCTCGGTTGTATGAAATGAAGGAGATGTTACAAGACCCAAAAGGTTGATTCAATAGCTCATTACTGGAAATAATCATATGGTAAATAATATATTTTTGTTCTACTGACTCCCTAAAAAATTTTATATCAGTTAACCAGGTGATTTCATTTCTGACTGCCAAAAAAAGTTAGCCACGTGATGCCACCTGAAAACATTACTGATAGTTCTAGGAAGTTGTAAATTTACAGCTTAGCTTCTTAAACAAAAATATAGAAATGCTAAAAAAAAAACTTATGCTCTGAATATTTTTGCCTTAAGAGAAAAACCTATCTCATTGATAAAACATTTCATTTTTTTTTCTTTCGGCAAAAGCAGGCAATTAATGGGGGAAGAACTTACGGGTTTGGGTATTAAAGAACTACAAAATCTGGAAAACCAACTGGAGATGAGTTTAAAGGGTGTCCGCATGAAAAAGGTATGATGGGTCAGTTCAAATTATATCTCTGCCCTTTAAGATTCTGCATATTCATAACCTACATTATCATCTATTTCCCTGCAGGATCAAATTTTAACTAATGAGATTAAAGAACTACGCCAAAAGGTTTAAGGAGTATGGTTTTCTTCTTGCTGAGATTGACTAAGATTTTCCCAAAAAATTTGACCAATTTTGATTAATGCTATCATAGGGAAATATCATTCATCAAGAAAATGTTGAACTCTATCAAAAGATGGAGCAGATCCAAAAAGAAAATGCAGAGCTACAAAAGAAGGTAAATGATCCATAAAAACACATTCTATATTCAAGAATCTATTATTCATCTTTCCATTAATACATATCCATGCCTAAGCCTAACAAAGGCTTGTAAAATGAACAAGCCTGCGCATACACAGGCACTTCATATGGATAGGACAATATCAAACAGACTTAACTCATTTATTTGGCTTAATTCTATTTTGATTTCATTACTTTTGTGGTCTTTTAATTTAAGGATAAATAGTCATTTTGTCTAGGACACGGACAAATTCGTTCCCGAAAGATTAAAATTCAAATTTTAGTCATCAAAAGTGAAAAAAATGAGACAAATTCATTCATCCGTTAGCTTTCATCCATTACCATTGATGAAAGAGTCTACGTGATTCAAGAACGAATTTTGTTAGTGCTCTACACATCCCGACACAAAAATAACTATTTATCCAAAATATAATTTAATCTTCATCTTTCCCTTTTTTAATTATTGAAAGCATAACATTACAATAATCACTTAAAAAATAGGAAAGCAAGTATAAGTCAGAACAAACATAATAATAAACATACTCTGTCTATTGCTTTGAAATTTCTATAGTACCTTACCCAAAATATAAAACTCAAACAAAAATACACAATCATTAAATTAATCCTAACAAAAAAATGAAACCCAACTTGATTTTGTCTTCACCTAATTTTGTCACAATAGAAATTTCAGAACAACAGATAGATTATGCTTATTATTATGTTTGTTTTAACTTATGTTTGCTTTCCTATTTTTTTAAGTGTTAATTATAATGTTATTCTTGCAACGATTAAAAAAGGAGAAAAAATGAATATTAAATTATATTTTGAGTAAATAGTCATTTTCATCCCTGAATGTGTAGAACACAAACAAATTCATCCCTGAATGTGTCACATAGACTCTTTCATTAACGGTAACAAACAAAAGTTAACAAATGGATGAATTTACCGCACTTATTTCACTTTCAAAAACAAAAATTTGAATTTTCATCTTTCAGGGATGAATTTGTCAGCATTATATACATTCAGAGACAAAAATAACTATGTATCCTCTAATTTAATTTTTAAGTTTAATTTAGACCTCTTACTATTAAAAGGTTCAATTAGGCCATGTGATTTTTTAAGAAAATAGTTCAATTAGGTCTTTTTTTTATAATGGATTCAATTTGGTTCCATATAGAACCAATTTTGGTCCTATTTTTCAAAAATTTTGGAGCATATAGAAGAAAAATGGGACCTATTTTAAAAATAAAAAAACTAACTGAACTATTTTTAAAAAATAGATGACCTAATTGAACCTTTAAATATAATAAGATGATCAAATTGAACCTAAAAATTAAAAGAAAAATATGATTTTAGTCCCTGTATTTTATAAAATTCTTGATTTTAATCCCTCTACTTCACTATTGATCACTTTTTGCCCCTGAACTTTTAAAAATCAATGCTTTTAGTTCCTCAGGACAAATGCCAAGTAGGAAACAATGTTAATCATGTCTGTCTTGAGGGCCTAAAAACCCTTGCTTTAAACATTCATGAACCAAAATGTTCAGGGACAAACACTGTTGACAATGTTTCCTACATGACGTCTGTCCTAAGGGACTAAAAACACTGGTTTATAAAAGTTGAGGGACTAAAATGTTAGATGGTGAAGAACAAGGACTAAAATTAATAATTTTACAAAGTATAGGGACTAAAAACATATTTTTTCCAAAAATAAATTAGAAGAGCAAAAAAGTAACTAAACCTTCTATTTAGTCCGAAGCTAAAGGCTTCAAGTTTCCTTTAGCTAAACCTAAACAAAAGATTTGGATCAATCTTAGGTTTATGAAGCAAGGAGTACAAATGAAGAAAATGTGGCATCCAATCCTTCTTACAACGTCAGAAATGGATATGATTCACTTGCATCTATCAGTCTCCAGCTAAGTCAGCCACAGTCTCAATACAAATACAGTGAACCATCAACCAAAGCAATGAAACTCGGGTATTCACTCAATCTGATAATATATCAAGTCTATAATTTTTCTTTTTAATTTCACAAGAAATTAAACACTTAATCTCTGTACCAGATTGCAGCTGCATTAGCAAAACTGTTCAGTAATCAGGGAGGTTGTCATTTGTGCCAAGCCAGCCAACAAAGCAACAACTTCTCCCTAGAATGATCAGGCTTCTTTGAGTTGGATCTTGTAGTTCATCAACCATATTAGTTCCATTCAACAGTACAACGCATTTATGGTACGAGATTATCTATCAAGAAGCATTTAATTGCTGTTAAGGATCAGACATAATGACTGCCGTTGTAAATTTTGTGCAATAAAAACATAACACAAGTGAGTCTGGTGTTGTTTTATATAAATTCTAAATACATATGTTGTGATCAATTAAATCGTATTCAGAACACAACCATCTGTGCTTGTGCCTTTAATAAGTAATCCACACCACATAGGAAACAATGTAGGTCAAACTCACAATAATCATTGTTTCGTATCAAGTAAATGAGTAATAAGCATGAATTATGATTCTTCTAAATGAATTGTAAAGCAGTATTGTTAACAATAAACAGGGAACCAATATCCCCAAATCATGCAGACCAATATATTTTGCGCCAACATATGCTCCATTCATATCTTACACACATGCAGAAGAAACAAAAACTTATCTATTGGATAATAGGAAAAAATCCAAATTCAGAAGCACACCTAAAATTACACTTAAATAGTTAAAGCATCTGAATATTCAGACCAAGTTGATAGTCAGTTATAAGCATTAATAATGCAGCATACTCAATAAACATAAAAAGAAAATTTATAGACTTAATATGTTATCAGTTTGAGGGAATACCCGGGTCCCAATGCTTTGAATGATGATTCACTATATTGAGATTTTGGCCGACTTAGTTGGTTGGAAACGGATAAATGCGTGTAAATCAGATCTATTTCTGACCATGCAAGAAGGATAGGATGTCGCATTTTATCTGCCAAAGGTTATGTTATACAAATTAGTGAATAAAAACATATTCATATTCATTCCAACAAATACATACTCAGCCATTGGTAAACATAAACCATCATCATTTCTGACTAAAATTTGAGGGACGAAAATCGCACATTTATGATTACTGAGGGACCCGATTGCACAATTAGAACCTAGAGGACTAAAATTGCACAATTGTGATACTTGAGATACAAAAGTGCAATTAAACCTTTTGAATTAAAGCACACTAGTTCAAGTTTAAGACCAACAGTTCAAAACGTCAAGTTTAAACAGTTTTCATCAAAATTGAACAGTTCAGAGCGTCAAGTGATCCTATTCCTACCTAACTCAGCAATATTTTTTTCGTGATACAAAAGAAAACTGTTCAGAACACCGACAAAAACACCATTTTTTATGTCATACCACCGTGTTCAAGATTTCTACATACACAATTTTGAACTATGAATGTAACACGATACCAAATAATTACATAAAATTAAAAAAAAATACTATTGTCTAAAATGATTAAAATCTGGACAATTATAAAATTATTCAGACTTCTACTGCAGGAGTATTTCAAAGTCACCCTCTAGTTAAATATTGTAATTTTTTTATCAGTAATCTTTATTACAATTCTTATAATATATAAGAACTTTGCAATCAAAAAAACAATTTTCTTTATTTTATTAAATTAACAATAATTCAATTCTCCAGTTATAAATTAATGCTTTGATAATTAAGAAATTTCAATCACATAAACTTAACATCAATGTATTATATTAATAATTAATAATATAAAATTGTATTTGATTCCTAAGATTTATTAATCACCAAACATTTGATAAGTTACATTTAAGAGTTTGACAATCATGCATTATCAATGTAAAAGCTTTAATGATATCAATCAATCAGAAATTATTTTTTATATGACTTGTAAGATAAAAAATAAATTCCGAGTCTCTAAAAATAATTATTATAAAAGTAAAAAAATTACCATATCTAGCAGCTTGTAATTAGATAATGAAAAAAAAGATTATGCATTAACAATGTATAATAGTTTTACACTATAATCCAATCAGCAACCACTTTTTATGATAAGTTTATTAATTTTTACAGAATTATCCTAAAAGTCATATTAATAGTAATTGGATGATAATGTAAAACTAGTTGACAGTATAAGTACATCACCATTAAACTCTTAGACAATAATTATTAGAACAGATTATACTCACATCCCCTGAGATTTTTTTAAAAATTACACCAACACTTTTTTTTATTTCTACACTAATTCCCCTAATATTTGAAAATATTACACTTAACACCTCCTTATATATTACACTAATCCCCTCAATATTACAAAATGTTACACTAACACCCCTTATATATTACATTCACACTCAGTTGTAAAAATTAAACAAAGAAGGGTATTATATGTAATTCAAAAAAAATCTCAGAAATATTAATGTAATTTATCCTAATTATTAAACTTCATCGGACATAGACACTCCTTAATTGTCAAATTTGCTTATGATCACAATCCGCTCAACCAATCACTATTAGGTGAGACATCACCATTTGATAGAGCTATAGATCAAAATTTTAAAATAAGCTTAATTTATATTTTGAAGTAAGTGAGAAAAGAGTATCTAGGTTATGAGTACTAACAAAACATTCTTTTAATGCTTTTCGTTATTTATTAAAATTTATTAAAAATGAGTGAGATTCATTAAATAAAAAGTAAGGCTCACAGAGTGACATAAGACTAATTTTGATTATTTACTAAAACAAGAAATTCAAAATCAAAGTATTTTTATCCTACTCTACCGTCTACACTCATTTTCAAACCCAGCTTTTAGTTTCCCAAAGAAGAAAATATTTACAAAACAGGTAATTAACGAATTTCCTCCTGAACACGATCCAGAAGAAGTTTTAGTATAAGCATTGTCACTCAGTGTCCCATGTAATTTTTTTATTTTATTTTCATGTAGTTGAAATTTGAACGTTGTCACTATAGTGTCCACTCAATAATAATACTAGTAACTAGTAATAAACTAGTAATTATATATAAAACATTTGTACCAAACATTTTAAGTTTGTGTTCAAATCCCAGACTCAAACCTAGATAGGGAATGGAAACTACCAAGTCGAAGTATGGAAAGAATAGAGGAAATCTCCAATGAAGCAGTGAAATGCATAGAGATTGAAATGATTTCCAATGGCAAAAGTGCTTTGTTTGGCAGACATTGACACTAAGAGATAAAAAGTTATGGGAGCAAATTACATTAGAGACTCCCAAATCCCAATAGTTTTTTGGTTTATTTAAATTGGTTTATTTAAATTTTTTTATTTTTCTAATCATATAAGCAAATTATTTTGATTTGATTGCTTTTATTGATTATTAAAATAATTGATTATAGATGTAATCAATTATATGAAATAAACTTTGTTAACGATATTCTATGTTAAAAGTGTATTTAAGAAGTTTCATTTGGATTGTCTAAAATAATTAATTTGTTATTTGTTATAGTAAAAACTACCAAAAAAAATGCATGAAATTATTTGTGGTAGTTGCTTTTATATAAAGTTGTCAATTATACTATTATATTTTACGTTCTAGTATGTCCTATTCTTTTAAAAATATTATTCTATAATTATACTATTATGTTCAGATTTAAATTAAATTGGATGTCTTTTTATATTTTTATATCAATTTGATTGATTAAAAGAATATAATAAAGTGATTTTAATATATATAATAAAATAATCATAACTATTTAATACATTTACGAGGATTAAAATTCTAGCTATTATCTAATTTTCACCAACATTATCAATCAGGAGAGAACAGGATTATAAACAGTTTTTTTTATAAAAAAAACAGATTATAATTCTTAAAATATAATCCAATTCAACGAGACGCCAAATATGATAAAATTGTACATTTAAGCTCCTCTAAAATGGGAAAACCTTTAGCATGCATGTAATGAGCATTTTTGGATGTGTTCATTTTCAAGATTATCAATTTAAATCCTTTCATGTTATTCGATAACATGATATGTTAGTGTTGAAGACAGAATGATACTGTACAATCTTTATTAATAAAGATCCAACATGATTGAATGTCGCAACCACTAATTATATTTGATAAAAATTATATCATCTTCCTCACTCTAACATGACCATATAATCTTCTCAACAAAAAAAAAAAAAAACATGACCATATAATGTTACTGACTATAAGATACAAATCTCAATGTTACAATTGATAATCAAATTCAGTAAAAAAAACCAATAATCAAATGAAAAAAGGAAAGAAAAAGTTATTTACTATTTAAATATGTTTGATTATTTTATATTATAATCAAAGATTAAAATATTAACGAAGAAAAAAATTGTAATAAACAATTTTGAAAATTATGATTAAAAGATAACAAGTTACTTTCCAGATAACGCTTGGTTTCTCATTTTATTCTCAATAATTCACTGACAAATTTAAATACAAAAATAATTATTACAAATAACTTCATCCACTTATTTATAATTTTATTATTTTTTTCAGACAATCAAACAAAAATTAATTCTTCCAAAACATTTTCTACATAACATATCTAAAAATAAAACTCATTAACGCAATCAATTATAAAAATAATCGATTATACATTCGTAATATATTAAAAAATCACATATCATATAAGAATCAAGATCAATAATAATTTATAAATATTCTTCTTCTTTAACTCATTAAGACATCTTTTAAAGATGAAATTGTGAAAGGTTCATATGAAAATTAAAGCAAACAATATCTCAAATATCTCAAATATGATTAGCCTAACAGTGCAATATACTTGAGTTCGAAACATATGTATAATTGCAATCATCTCTGAAAAGTATATCTAGCTTTACATTAAAGTGAACTAAGTTTCTTCGAGACATTAGGAAAAACTTTCTTAAGAGGAATAATATTCCCTTGTTTTTCAAAAAGTTCCCTCACTTCTCAGAACTGAACAAGCACTTAGTTAGAATAAAGAATGTGCACGCCCTCTCAGTCTCATATATACTTCAGAGGTTTTCTCACAATAAAAGATCTATTTCCAAAATTGGAATCAACCATCAACTTCATCCTCAAAGCATTACTCTCTACGTACCCTGTATAGTCCCTAAAGTTAAAAATTAAAATCACATTAAGCAGGACAAAACTTAGATGCAATTCTTTATGTATTTTTAGTATTGTTCTTCATTAACAGTTAGAGTTTCACATTGGTAATCAGCATAATAAATGTCTACATGCAAATTATCGAAATGAAACTATAATTTTAACTTGAAAACAGTTCCTAATTAACTGTATCTAAGTTTTTTCCATAAAAGTATCACTGAGTATTATAAATTATCCTAAAATTGGTGGTATTCAATACTTAAAGAAATTACTTAAATAACTTTATTACTTTAATTAATTTCATTATTTAAGGGCTACAGGACAGAAAGTAATTGATGGTTTATTTCCGAAATTGTGAAAGAATTCATGGTATAATTATATTATGTTTGACAAGTCATTTTAGCTAATTAGTAGTTTTTTTACTACCTTGTAACTTATAAACTTGTTTGATTATTTAATAAACAAGCTTTTTTTGGTAATTTTGTAGTAGTTTTTAGTTTTTTTAAACGCTACTTGAATTCTAAGTTCTAATTTATTTATATTTTTTACCCACTTTTATCCTCGATATATTTATTTACTTTCCTTGTTTATATTTGTTAAATAAATCATGATTTTATTATTTTTGTCATTTACACTTTTTAGTTACTCCAATCCAAAAACTAGTTTCACCGAACATTTGATAAGTTAATTTTTTCAATTTCATCTACCAACTTTCACTACCAGCTAGTTTTCTTTAGCATTTTAGCTTACAACTAGTGTTACACATAACCTATAGAGATGGTACACGATAGGAAACCATTATCAACATAGATTTGGTATGGGAGTTATAAGGTTGGCCAGTAAAAGAAGAAGGGAGGGAGGAAAAGATAGGGGTTCGATTCCCCGCTAACAAAATAACTAACAATAACTATTAACATTTGTGGATAAAAAAAAAAACATAAATTTGATATTACTAATCATCTATTGATCCAAAACATTGCCATTATTAACATAACTAAATGTAAGCTAAATGAATTGAAAATCAATTAATGCTAAAACGGTAAAGCAACTAACATGAAACAATGTTGCACCAGAAGCTACTTGCAATCAGCACAAATTGGGGGAAGAAAAAAACGAATCAGAAAATGTTTATTTCCACGGAATCCATGTGGATTTGTCATAAGTCATAAGAAGCAGAGTAAAAGCAAAAAAAAATGTGATATGTAGCTCCGAACTTAAAAAAGAGGGGCAAAAACACATATTCAGAGAATGAATCACTCGTATCTACGTGAAAAGCAGGCCAATAAATGCATATTTATTTATGAAGATAAATTTGAAGCTTACCTTGGCAGATCCGTTTGGGTTCTTTGGCTTCCTCGTTCTCCATGTTAGGTCACACAACTAACCATAACTGTTCACAGTAAGCAAAACTACTCAGTTCAGTTAAAAACGCCGGCGAAAACAACAAAAGAGAGAAAGAAAGAGCCATGTGCTTGCCGGCGAGAAGCAAAGCACGACGGCGATCGGCGAAGAGAACGAGAAAACGAACCAACGGTTCTTCATTTTGAATCATTCAGAGGAAGAATCACTAATCAGCGTTTTCTCAAGAGTTTGGTTTGGTTTGCGGAAGGGCATGAGGTACTATAAAAACGGCAACGTGGTAGAGAGAGAAGAAAATATCTTACTCAATAGGCATTAAATTATTAGTTAAATAGTTGGAGGGATGAAATTCTCTGCACAAGAGTCAAGAGGAAATCATGTACCTGCACAGCTGTTACTCATTCAGTGGAAGTCGATTAGTGATTATTAATTTAATAATTACTACTGGTATTTTAAACATACTACTAATTTATAATTGAATTATTTTTCATCTTATTTTTTCTTTAAATTACTGTATTGTACTATGGAAAAAGTTATTATATATCAATTCATACAGTTGTATGTACAACAATATTTTTTTTATGTTTGTCTCTCTTTTTGGTATCATTTATTAGATATCATAATATTAGAGAGATAAAAATAAAAATAATATTATATAAATTAGTATACATTTCTTCTTATTAAATATAAGAAGAAAAAAACTAATTGATATAAAAAATAAGAAGTCATTGTAATTAAAACTCATATTGAATGAACAATATTTTAAAAATGATATTTTTAAATAAAATAAAATTGATTGATATTTACTTATATTTAAAATCAGCATTCAAGACTTTTTGGTTATATTTAAAACTAGAGGAAGTAGTTGTATAAATTATTTCCGTTTAAATCACAGGTATTAAAATTATTTTCGAGTAGGATAAAAGTACTTGTCTGAATTATTTTACACGTATTACATCTTTTTATTATTAAAGCACTCCTTACATTTTAACATAATAATTTTTAGTTTTTTTCTTCTTCAAAATAATAGTTGTTTTAGCCCTTTGTAAGCTTCTTTTTTTTTGGAAAATACTCTTGGATATAATTAAAGGGATGAAATTCATTTTTGTATTCGAAAGAGATACCAGCCGTAAAATTAAGTTGATGAATAGTTGAATGTGTTTGTTATTGATGAATATTATAATCTAAAAATACATATTACTATTATTGTTTGCAAAATAAACAAATTAAAACTACCTAGAGTTGTAATCCGTGCAATGCACATTTTTTGGTAAAAAAAAAGTGATAGAAAAAAAAGTAATAGAATAAAATGTTTAATTTTTTTAAAAAGACAAAAATAAGATGCATTAAAAAATAAAAAAAAAATGCAGTAAAAAAAATTCAAACTGTCCCGTCGTTGATAGTATGACCTAATAACCTTTTTGTCAATTTTTTTTTTTTTTTGGATTTTTTCATCATCTAATTTTCTATCAATTTAACACATAAAATTAACATAATCTTATAAGGTTTCATTGTGTCATATGTAAAATATTAGGAAAACAATTTATTTAATATTTTCTTGGATAAGAGGGTCGCGAATTATTTTTTGGTCCAATAAATTAAAAAATACCCTATTTTCTCTAACCCAAAAAAATAGGAAATTTTTATGGTTAATTGTCACAAAATTTCTAGAGGGTTTATGATTAACTGTCACAGAAATTAAAAACTGATGGATTTATAAAATTAACAGAGTTAGCATATTTAGATTAAAAAAAACTTTCATTTTCCACTAAAAAAAGTACTTCCGTTTGAAAACTTAAGTTTTAAAACCACCACCAATATGTTTTCCTTTGAAAAACTTGATTTGAAGGTAAACATAAATGTGCAAAATTACTTAATAAATAAGAAATCAAACATATCACCTGAGTTTAGCAAGATAGACCGACATTGAAAGCAGGTGAATGAGAAACCAAGCATGGCTTTAATTAAACTTACGGTTTTTAAATGTAGAATCCAAACAACTGTGTGGACTGTGGATAAGTGTAAGAACTAAATTATTAATTAAACAGAGAGAATTATATAAATTGTACAGGACTAGGATCACCAGTTAATTAATAACTCGAGGGTACTTTAATTTAGCAATATCTACGTTCATTTGCTACTACTTCAATAGATCAATGTATTAGTTTTTGACAAAATTCATATAGTCTGACCGAAATTTAGAATGTCAAATCAACTGCAACTTATTATTGTTCCAATGCTCTCATGCCAAATCAACTGTATGGGTATCATGTTCTCGTGTATATGGTTTTGGGCACCCATTTGTACCCTCTTATACATAATTTAACCTTTTTGCTGATTAAAAACAAAATTTATTGCTCCAATGCAGAAATTTATCAGAAATAGACACCGGGTTTGTCAAATGCAATTAATTAACAAAAAGATCTAGGGCACATTCTATGCTAAGTTAAAAAAATCTAACCAACCTATTTATGAACTTTGTGCTTTAGAAAATAAAATGTTAAGTAATATCATAAAAACATTAACTAAGGAACTAACAAGACTAAAAAAACTATAATTAAGAAAAAGTACAAAGAAATAATATAATAGAAGTTCTTTAGTGGACACGTAGAAAGAACAGCTGTCGGAAATAGGAAATTTTAGAGACAAAGACAACCAAAGAGTAGTGTCCCTTCCCTTTTTCCCATTGAATGTGGACGAGCAGAGAGCTAGTGGGCAACTTGAGCATTATTCGTGGTAGCTTTGGCGACCTCCAATGCTTAAAATTGATTAATATTTCTTTATGCATACGTTTGAGATGACGAATGTTCCTTTGCATGATCCAGCCTCCTCTTACCTTCTTACTACTTAATAATCAACATGTTGACAAAGATCATGAATAATATATATATATATATATATATATATATATATATATATATATATATATATATATATATATATATATATATATATATATATAACTTTAGTCGAACATTTGATTGTATTGAGCATAATCTGTAGGGATTTCCATTTGTTTTAAAAAAATGAAAAATATAAAATATATAAGAATAAATAATAAATATATTATCATTTAATTACAAACTAACATCTACCACGAGCTAGATAAAACAAAACAAACTTGTTATCAACCCAAATTTCATATGTTATGGCTTAGAACATGAGGTGCTTAGGATCCTCCTACATCTGGGTCAAGCACTTTGATCATAACTTGGCCCAAAAACCCCATACTTGTGGTATGACCCAAGTCCACTCTGGAGACAAGAGTCATTAGGTTCTTTAGGATAATTAGTTGGTTCGCATGATCAGTTGAGAAATCGTCAAGATATTAACATTAACGAGGATCTAGATCATGCTCTCCTAATCTTAGTCACATTCTATGATATTCAGTTTCCCTCAATTTTTAGCTACAAGTCTACAACAATCTAGCTTAAGAATAAAATACTAAGCTTATGTTTGGTAGATAAATTGAGAGAAATAGAGAAAAAAATATAATAAGTCTTACTTACTTTTACACCTTTTACATTCTACTTTAATTTAAATATTTATTTTTTATTTTTGTCTTCTATATTTCCATACTCTCAACTAAACAAAGACAACAATTGCTTCATTTAGAGCTAGGCCTTAGGACTACTCTCCTACAATTTTATTTCTCAAAGCAATTTTACTAGTATAACCCATTTTGGGTTCTTAGCACACTTTTTATGGACCTTTTATCGTCACTTAGAATTTAAGAACTCTAACCATTTTTTTTACTCTAATTGTAGAACCAATATGAGTTCTACATTACATTTAAGAAAGAGAGATTTTACCTTTGTGATAACAAAGATCTTTAGAGTTCTTATACAATAATGATTCTTTAAGCTGACAATCACCTCATTCCTCTATAATAGAAGAACTTAGCAAAAACAAGTTCTTACTTATAAGATTTCAATAAGAACTTAACGATAAAAATGCTTTCAACTATATCATTCCAGCCAAGAATTGAGGAGAATGAAACCTCGTGGAATCCATCAAAGATAGGGGGAGCAAAATCTAGATCCTCATAAGTGTTAGAGAGCTACTATTTGTTACAAAATGATATTTGCTCAATTTATAAGAATATACATGTGCACTGTTTTAACAAAAACAAGGAGTAGAGATGAATTGGTTTTGGTGGAAAAATATGAGAGTAAAGATTATAAAGTAACTAATCACAGTCATTCGTCTTTATTCATGTAACTAATTTTTGTATAAAACATTTTCCTTGGTACTAATTAGGGGTGGGTATATGGACCGATCCGTGAAACTCACATCTTAGACAGGTTGGATAAGTCCAGTCTGCGAGATAAATGATCTATTTTTCTAGGTCTGTATCTAGTCCGCAAAAGCCTATGGATAAATGAACCAGTGCAGGGGCCTAAATAGCAAACTAAAAAAAACCATCAAATTTCACAAAGTGAAAGAACAAGAACAACAATTTGATCTCAACATCAAAACAAAAGATAACTTTACTATTATGGACTAATCTCAATCATGAGAACAACAACAAAGCTACAACAAAGTAAAAGCTTCAAATCAGAGGCAAATCGAAGTGACCAGGGCACTATGACAGTAACGCAACAACGACAAGAGAAAAGGAATGAAGGTGGCACGACCAAGGATGATTCAACAATCTGCAAGAGCGAACAAAACATTGATATGCGAGCATGGAGGTGGTGCGAGTGCGACCAGAGAAAGGATTATGCCCAACGGTGGCAAGAGAAAGTCGCAGTGGCACGAGTAATGCATGACTAATGAGATTTAGAGGTGCGACACAAGTTTGATATTGACTGCAACCACGATGCGTGAAGGTGTAGGTGGTGCGAGTGCCACCAGGGAGCAGACGATGTATGAGCACGATGGCTAGAGAATGTCGTTGTGGCGCAACTAGTGTAGGGTGAAGGAGGTCTGGAGGTGTGGCGTGAGGAATAAGAGTTTGTTTAGGTTAGGTTTTAAGTTGTAAGTTCTAAAATTCTAAGTGAGTATTCTCTCCTAGTCAAACAAAGTGCACAACATCATGTGTTTAGTGGGCTAGTCCATGAGCCTGAGGATTAATCCCGCAAAGTTCATGGGTTTCAGGGACCAAACTCAAATTCACCTATAGTTATGCGAGCTTTTAAAAAATAGGTTTGTTATCTGCGTGGTCCACAAACTTGAACCCATATATCCACTCCTAATACTAATATCTCAATTATTCCCTGATCATACATGCATGCCAAATAATTGACCTAAAGAACCCAATAACTTTCGCAAGAGAATGGCTTGGTTCATAACTCAGTTGTGGGGTTTTTGGATTGAGGTATGACCAAGGTGTTTGACCTGGAAAGGGTTCACAACCTCTCAAGTCTCAAGCTAACTGTATAAGGATTTTAGTCCTAGATATGGCTAATTTCTTAAACTAAAATCGAAAGGGTTCACTACTCCTTGAGTCCCAAGGCATAGGCATAAGAACTGTGGGCATAGTTGTGGACTAGGTACTCGGCCTAGAATGGAGAGGACTACAACCCCTAAAGTTCTAACCGACGGATGTATAGTGTGTTTGGATGGAGTAATTTAATAGGAAAATTCATTTTTTCAAGGAATTTAAAATGATTCATGATAAAATAGCTTGTTTGGATAGAATATTTGAAAGGAAATTTAATTTTTGGTATTTTTATGAATCATTTTGATTGACTAAAATAGTGGGATTTCAAATTCTCTAAAAAAATATAGAATTTGAAATTCTTTTTTCGGAGATGCTCACTCTAACTCACATTCTTGCTCGCTCAACACTCACAACTATGGGTGACCAAAGCTTTTACGCCCAATATCGACATAAATTATTTTTCACTAACATTGATCGAAGTTTTTTCGGTCAGAATTTTTTGTATGATGTCAACCAAAACTATTTTTGCCAATATTGGCTAAGATTTTTTTAGATGATGTTGGTTAGGGTTATTTTCTCACTGATGTCAGTCATGGGAAATTTTTCCTAGTGTCGGCCAAGGATTTATTTGGTTGTTGTCATCCAGATTTTTTCAATTGATGTTGACCAATGATTTTTTTTTTTTACTGACATCGGTCATGACTAACTTTTGAGTGGACACCTGTTAGGGTTTTTCAGCCAATGTCAACTAGGTTTTTCCAGCCAATATCAACCAAAGCTATTTTTTAGCCAATATCGGCTAGGGATATTTTTTAGCCGATGTTAGCTAGGGTGTTTTGGCTGATGTCAACTAGATTTTCTTAGCCGATTTTCGTTAGAATTTTTTTGCTGACATCGACTAGGGTTTTCTGGCTGACATCAGCCAGAACTATTTCTTAACCACATTAGCTAGTTTTTTTTTATCGATGTTGGCTAAGGTTTTTTCTGCTAACACCAGCTAGGTGTTTATGATCGACATCGGGCATGACTATTTTTAGTCGACACCGACTAGGTTCTTACAATCGACATCCACTAGAGTTTTTTCGGTTGACATCGGTCAGAGTTATTTTTTAACCAACATCAGCCAACGTTATTTTATAGCCGATGTTGAGTAGGGTTTTTTGTCCAACATTGACCAGAGCTAATTTTTAGGCAACTTCGACTTGGGATTTTTCGACCAACGTTGATCAATGATGTTTTTCAGTCGACATCGGGTAACGTTATATTGGTTGGCATTGACCAAACTATTTTTTAGTTGATATTGGGTAGATTTTTTTGTCAACGCTTGCTAGGATTTTTTAGGCCGACGTTGGCTAAAAATAGCCTTGGTCAATGTTATTCGAAAAGACCCTAGCCGATGTCAGCCAAACAAACCCTAGGATAATCACACCTCTTGTTGTACCCCGCAGTGAGAAAGAACATCAATAAAAAGCGTAATAAACCATGTAACACTAGCTATTTACTTGAAAATGTAGTTCTTTTATGTTTTACATTTTGTATTTGCCATAAATACGTGTTTTTCATGCGTGGCATTGTGCTGACAGAACATAGTTGTACCTCTGCCACCATTTCTTCCTATAACGGAAGATAAAGAAGTTGAAAATTTTTTCAACGAAAATCCAGGCATTGTAGTTCAATGGGGTTGCTGGTGGCATCATTCCAGTTGCTCCCAAGAGAACTGGGAGATTGATTAGTGAAATCCATGACTATTTGGGAAATGCTTTGTGCAATAGGCAACACAATTGCGGGTCCTAATGCACCTCCAAGGAGAAACCAATTCATTGCACTGTACTTTCCTTGGGAACCAAATATACACTTTGGTCCCACCAGACCCCAAATAACTGATGCATCAAAGAATGCACGGTCACCCGGGCATGTCCAAGGACTGTTTGCAGGAAGGAAATCATCATGACATATTTCCTTGATAGAATTCAGCAACCACCACGCTACTTAAATGTTGATGGTTCCATCGAGCATTGTGCTATGAACTATACGTAAATGTGTGAACAAATTTAATGCATAAGAAATTGCAGAATAGATGTAAGACAATTTTATGTAAATCATCATGACATATTTCCAGTTTCATTCGCAGCTTCAGCTGTGTCATGGCATTATATCTTAAGATATTACACACGAACTTTATGAAAATTGTGGGTAAACATCATTGTTTTAATATCTTTAACACAATTTTTCAAAGTTATTCTGTAAAGCATAAAATTTCGAAAGCTTCAGCTTATACAAGTAAATTATCTAAAATTCTGATAATTATTGTTCAAATGTTAGGTATTTATTAGTTAGCACAACATGCAACTGTAAAGTGCCTTAGCATCATATGAATCACATTGAATTTTTTAAAACCAAAGCGATATGCAATCTAATTAGAACATACTACTGCATGTGTTTATTCCAGAATTTCAAAACATCAGTTTTCTTTACTATGATCTTATTAAATTAATATAGTAAAAAAATTAAACATCACTGCTAAATAATTTGAGTAGCATTACGTACCTTCCATAGAAGCAGACAACATGTGTGAGGGTGGATGCTATGGTGGCAAATCCAAAACCGTAAGTAAGAGCGAAAAACATACTTAGATGAATTCTACCTTGCTTTTCATACTCTGCAACATTTAGCTCAAAATGGTTGTCTACAATAGCAGATATGTTGTATTTTTGACCTTGGGCAGTGAACAAGTGTGAGGAGAAAATAGGAAACCTATTGGCATTGTAAACATTGAGGCCCCAATATGATATAGGAATGACCACGTAGACAATTAATGCATAGCCCACAAAAACATTGACAATGGCAAAGAAGGGTGAGATTAGAGGGCTGGACAAGAATGATGCCACGGCAGTCCAATCAAGTGTGAGGGCCCCTCATGCCTGAGCCTATCTGCTGAGCTGTAACTGACTTGGAGAATACCCAACACACCCATGAACAAGTATCCAGGGACAACATACCACAAAAAACTGCACACTAGTGCAATAAAGAAGAACTTTGCCCGTGAAAGTGGGTGGTCATCTTTCTCATGCAATGCTCTCAATACCAACAATTCATTGGTGTTAAATAGATTGTTCATAAATACATCAATATAATATATGAAGGTATAAGATTAGTTTGGTAGCTAAGAAAGAAGCATACTGCTAACAAAAACTAACAAATAACATTTATCATCAAAAATAAAAATAAATAAACACATCAATACGGAGTCTACGTACTATGTGATTGTTTGCATGTGATACTTTTTATTGCTACATCTTGTACTCGTAAAGGAGATGCATGAATAACTACTCTAGCACTTTTACACATGTTTCCTTGTTACATTCTTAATTTGCCGGTGGTAATTTTAATATTGCTATCTCCCAACAGTACGACACAAATGTTTTACACTTCCTTAAAGGTTTACATGACCGTCCTAAACATCCGGAGAAATTATTTTTATTTCCCCAGACTATATATATATATATATATATATATATATATATATATATGTGTGTGTGTGTGTGTGTGTAACGACGATTTTGATTCTTCGTCTTCATATTTTTTAAGCTATTTTATCTTTTATTTAACATGCATTATATATAAACCATTCCACTAATTCGCCAAAAAACAAACCACTCCACTATATTACATAAAATTTAATTTTTAATAACCGTACGCGCTCATTATTGATTTACTTGTATAATTAACTTGGCTTGTTTATACTGTATATGTACATAAATATATTTCATGTCAATTATCAGTACTATTGGCCAAATTTGTTGTATGGAGAATCGCTGCCAAACACTTAAATAATCATCACTATAGTATAGACAACACAACTCATCATGATTTTTTATTTGATAAATGATTAATATTGTATACTTATATAATTTTTTATAACCACCAATACATATTTGTACAATTCCATACTAACTTTAGTATTTATAATTGCATAAACACATTATTCAAATTTATTTTAAATTTTACAAGGGCTTGTTTATTTGATTTTTAACAAGATTTTTAATTAAAATCCTATTTTAAAGATAATTAAATAAGATTTAACAATTTAAAAACTAATTTTCATACTTTTTCATAATTTATATAAAACAAATTATAGGAGTATGAAAATAGTTACATGATCATAAAAATATTGTAAAAGATATATAAGCACACCATGACTTCTAGTTAGATCTTCAGTTCTACTGAGTCTCAGTTGCCTACGTGGAAATTAAGTGCACATGCAACTTCAATAATTTGCAAGCCTACTTTCTTCTACTGTTCTAATTCTCCGTTTTGACTGGTATCAATCACAATATCATGTGTTCTAATTGGTATCTATTTTTTCTTTTTTAAGAAAATTCTAATTGGTATCTTTGATGCGTTTATGAATTTTTATTTATGATGTTGGCGCGAAGTTTTTGTCAGTGGTCCTTTATACGTCTGTAAGCTAAATGTCTATCCAATAGAAAAATCAGGATCTTTCACATCTTGAATATTTGTTATTACACTAGAAACAACGTCACCCAACCTGTAAGAACCAATTAGGATTGGTTGAGTGAGTTTTTCCCCAATAAAATTACTTTTGAAAGGTGTATCTGTTTAAGTTTTTAAAAATAATTTTTAATTATTTAAAAAAAAAGTCTTGAGTAACTTTTTTGAACATATATAATTATACCTACACTTACAATATATATTTTTTTAATTATAACTAAATAATTTTCATTTTTTATATTTTTAAAAAATAAATTACTTGTATATTCTTAAAAATAATTTTTGATAAATTAAGCAAGTGCGCCCAGTAATTTGATTTTGGCTCTGACTAGAAGTCATATTTGTAAGAATCAGTGAGTTGCTTTCTGAAGTCGGGGGCCAATTAATAAATACACGGTTTCAGATAAAAAAAAAACCGTGAATATATCAATTCACTCGATGGAAAAACCCAATAGTTTTTCTAGGACTTATACTTCTATATAAATTTTAAGATATTTTATATGCCACCTGGACTACCTCCAACGGAGAAAAAAAGGAAGACAACATTACTGAGTTTAAGCAACTCTAACCATATTACCACTGTCGTTAGCCAACTTTTTTATTGACACAGTTTGAGCAAATTTGAATTATGAATTATTCAAGGTAACTTAATGTTTGTTGTTGAAAATTCACAGAAATTGGATGCTAAGAATGAACAATTGATGTTGATGAGGAAAACTAACGCAATAAATAAATTCAATTGATGTGTAAAATACGAGTAAATGCCAATCATGATAACGAATAAGAGTAAAAAATGTGTCACTAGTCACTAGGCAAAATTTTGAATATCGTTATTCAAACAGGCATAATTTGGTTCTCCAGAAGTACTACAAGTTTAAAAGGCCTTAAGGTAAAAAATGAACTCCATCTTTTAGTACAAAAAACCTTATATTATATGCTAAATGAAAAAAGATGATTCATCTCTAACTTGTGATCTAGACAAATAAATCAGTAAAAAGTGGATACAAACTCCTCCCCGACTTACTTCTTCACCTCCTCATATTCTGCCTCAGGAGCCTGGTCCCCACCCTGAGAACCACCAGCTGAGGAACCGCCACTAGAACCACCTGACATGTGCTCTCCAATCTTGGACACAGCTTTGTTTGCAGCATCAAGCTTTGACTTGATTTCATCAACATTATCCCCTGACATCGCCTGTCTCAAATCCGAAACTGCATCCTCAATTTCTTTGGCCACTTCACTGGGAATCTTCTCTCTGTATTCACCTAAACTCTTCTCAATGCTATAGATGGTAGTGTCAGCACTGTTTCTAATGTCAATGAGAGCCTTTCTCTCTTGGTCTTTCTGAGCATGCAATTCTGCTTCTTTGACCATCTTTTCAATCTCATCATCCGAGAGTCCACCGGATGACCGAATAGTTATTTGTTGTTCTTTACCAGTGGACTTGTCTTTGGCAGAGACAGTAACAATCCCATTAGCATCAATGTCAAATGTGACCTCAATCTGAGGCAGACCTCTGGGAGCAGGAGGAATACCAACAAGGTCAAACTCTCCAAGCATTTTGTTGTCTGCAGCCATTTCCCGCTCACCTTGTAGCACCTTGATACCTACCTGAGTTTGATTGTCAGCTGCTGTTGAAAAGACCTGAAATAATGATACAAGTTAGGAAAAAGATTCAACCACATAGCAATAATACATTCCACTAAATCAAATAGGATCTATGTATTGCAGCAGATACAATACTTTCAAGGGAAATTTCAATTAAATATAAAATGCATGATTTCAATGTTAAATTAGAAACAAATGTCTGAAGCAAAGTCTGTAGAGTTAAGGCTTACCTGACTCTTCTTTGTAGGAATAGTAGTGTTGCGGTTGATCAATCTTGTAAAGATACCACCCAAAGTCTCAATACCCAGAGAGAGTGGTGTTACATCTAGGAGTAGTAGCTCTTTAACATCTCCCCGTAGAATACCACCTTGGATTGCCGCCCCCATGGCAACTGCCTCATCAGGGTTTACTCCTTTACTAGGAGACTTTCCAAAGATCTCTGAAACCACCTCTTGGACTTTAGGAACACGAGTCATCCCTCCAACTAGAAGAACCTCATCAACATCCTTGATAGAGATGTTAGCATCCTTCAAGCAGCTTTTACATGGTACCTTGGTCCTTTCAATCAAGTGATTCACCAAAGCCTCAAACTTCGATCTAGTCAATGTTATGTTCAGATGCTTAGCACCAGATGCATCAGCAGTGATGAAAGGCAGGTTGATCTCAGTTTGAGATGTTGAAGACAGCTCGATCTTAGCTTTCTCAGCAGCTTCACGAAGCCTCTGCAGTGCAAGCCTGTCCTTTGAAAGGTCGATACTCTCGGTTCTTTTGAATTCATTCACCAGAAAATCCAATAAGGCATTGTCAAAATCCTCTCCTCCCAAGAAAGTGTCACCATTTGTTGCTTTCACCTTGATATGAAGATGTTGTCAGTACAATTTTTATCATATTATTCCATCTGACAGGTTAATAAGGGAAGACAGAAGAAACAAATCAGCATACCTCAAAAACACCATTAGAAATTTCTAAGATGGACACATCAAATGTTCCACCTCCAAGGTCAAAAACGGCAATGAGACCCTCCTTGTTGTTCATCCCATATGAAAGTGCAGCAGCAGTGGGCTCATTGATAATTCTCTGCACGTCAAGACCTGCAATTCTACCAGCATCTTTTGTTGCCTGCCTCTGAGCATCATTGAAGTAAGCTGGTACAGTAATTACAGCCTTAGAAATTGACTTTCCTAGATAAGCTTCTGCAGTTTCCTTCATCTTGGTGAGAACAAAGGCACCAATTTGACTAGGGGAATACTGCTGCCCATT
Organism: Glycine soja; assembly: GCF_004193775.1. Lineage (NCBI taxonomy): Eukaryota > Viridiplantae > Streptophyta > Magnoliopsida > Fabales > Fabaceae > Glycine > Glycine soja. Next base: position 43,677,334 of record NC_041012.1, on the reverse strand, counting down.
GGCTTCCACCCACGCATCTCCATTTGGAGCCTTAACAATCTTGAATGGAACCATTTTCATCTCCTTTTGTGTTTGAGCGTCATCAAAGCGCCTACCAATCAACCGCTTGGTACCAAAGAGAGTGTTTGTTGGGTTAGTTACAGCTTGACGCTTAGCTGGGGTACCTACAAGCAGCTCCCCTTTCTGGTTGAAAGCAACCACAGATGGTGTTGTTCGTGCACCTTCAGAATTCTCAATGACTTTGGGGTTCTGAGAAACATATTTTGAGTCAGCACAAAAATTGCACAATGGAAACACATACAAACAAACCAAAAGCATTAATGAGTTAATGTGTTACTGTTACCTTTCCTTCCATAACGGAAACACATGAATTGGTAGTACCCAAATCAATACCAATGACATCGTTTCCAGCAGGCCTTGAACTGCAGTGAAGATGAAAAGTCATAGTTAGTAATTTTGATCAACACCTTATGAGGATTATTACAAAAGCACATAACAAACAAATGGCACCTGAATGGTCGAGACAAACTAGACCAGTTGTGAGCTACATATGCTGGCTTGGTGCTGCCCGTTAACTGCACAACAATGCAAAAGTAAAAAAAAAAAAAAGTCCTCCAAAATTAAAGTTACCACACATCATAGACAACACAAATCAATTAATTATATAAATTCTATGGACAACGGCATAATATCAACAATTATTCACGTACTTCGTTAAGTCCCCAGGATTAAAGAGCATAGGAAGGTTAGATGCACGATAAAGCAATTATAGAAGCTAGAAAAGTGACCCATGAAAAACTTATATTAGAAGTAATAAAAGCAATATCGTAGAGTAGCTACTAAGTGACTTCACAATGATCTAGCAAAATCTTGAGCTACTACAGCAACGGCTTAACGCTTTTGGTATTAAAACCCCACTCTAAAACACTAGAAATAGAAAATCAATTACGAAAATTAGAAGACTAAAATTCTAAACAACTCGAGCCAAAATCCGAACAAAAGCAAGACATAACTGGATTAAGGCATAATAGGATCAAATCGAGAAAACCTAGGTAACATGGAGTAACCAGCACAAGTATATTCAAAATAAAGAAAAAGAAGGAAGCATAGAAGAGGTGGACATGGTACCGAGCGATAGGCGGAGAGGGAGGCGGAAGCGACATCACGGCGGCGGAGAGAGCGGAGCAAGGAGGCCATGGCCGGAAGAGAAGAGGAGATTGATTGATCAGAAAGGAAATGGAGAAAGGTGAATGTGGTGACAAGATAGGTTTTTAAATATCAGAGAAGAAGGGTTTAGGGTTTTGGTGCTATGTTGCCAAACCAAAAAGAAAACCGTGTTGGTTTTTAAGGATAGTGGCAGATTATTCTAGTTCTTCAGAGAGAGAAAGTCAGAGAAAGAAGGTTCTAGATCGATAACCCAAACGGTGTCGTCGGACATCCTTGGCTACGTGGCACGCAGGAATTCCACGACCTCTCCTTGGTTGGTTGGTACTTTTTGAGAATTGTCATAATAATTGTATTTCAGGCAAAATCTAATGTACTAATCAAATGGTAGTTTGAAGTTTTTCTGTTGATTAACACTTGGTATTGAGCTGTGTTTGATTTAGTGGAGAAGAATAATTTGAAAAAAAAAAAAGAAATACAGTAGAAATAAAATAGTATTGTATAGTTGTTTAGTAGGAATAAAATAAAAAAATTAGATGATTGGACTAGTTAATTACTTATTTCTTTCAGGAATCATCTGCATCAAACCCGTCCCTGTCATTCCCGTTGGAGGCCTTTTATTTCTATCGTAGGAAATAAAACACTGCCTTAATCAACAATGAGCATATGAAATATACCAAATCATGGATACATACATGTGTAGAAAACTTTTTGTACGGACTTAATGTGTAGGGTTTAGTAATAATCTATCTATAATTATTATAATAAAAATTATCTCATTTAATATACACATTTATTATGTATTTCCAATCTATCCTCAATTGTTTTTTTCATTACTACCTATTCAGAAAAATCAAAAACAAAAAAAAAATATTATTAGTTATCATTCTCAAGATGTGAACATCATACTTAACTATGTCATTATCACATGAACCTCAGTTGCTTTGTAAACAGTGAGATAGGAAGTGTCTCATTTGTCCCAGTATATATATAAAAAAATGTGTAGGGTTTAATAAAATTTAAGAAATCGTGTAGGTAATTTAGAGGAGAGATTTTTTTTTCATATTTAAAATATGGGCGAACTTTAAGATACATAAGAAAGATACCTATCGATAAATGAATTTCTTGTATTTTATCATTCTAATTCTTAATTTTTTTCTTAAAAAATACTTTTTTAACCTAACATCAGCTAGCGGCTATCATTTTTTTTTTTTTGTATTTAGTTACTACTATTAAGAGTAAATGGTCAATTTAATCATTAAAATTCTATCTTGTTGTCACATTAATTTTTAAAATCAAGAAAAAAATCAAACAAAACTCAAACAATTCAGGATTTCATTTAAGTTCCGAAAATTAATCATATTTTTTTTTCATTTTGGTTTAGGAACTTAAATAAAAATTTAAAGGACTTATTTTAAGATTTTTTTAGTTTCATGAATTAATGTGATAGCTTAATATAATTTTAGGAACTAAATTGACTATTTAGTCAGTTTATGGGCATTTTTTATTCTCTAATGTGAATAATAGGAATTAGTTTACAAATTGAAACATTTCTAAGGTCTGGCTCATGACCTTGCAAGTTAAAATTAATTAAGAGCATCATGCTAAACCAAAATTTTCTTAAGAATCCATGGTCGGTTGAGGGAGCTCTTAAGAAGCATCATAGTAGCATATCATATGCTTGTATAAGTACCGGATTGCCGTGGTTTCAGCTGGTGTAAGATTTTATCGATTAAAAAAAAAATTATCCATTGCACTGCATATCACCATTTTTATGTGATACACACACTTTCTAATCTCACTGCACCATTTTTTAGTGTTAGGAATTTAATCTGTAGTCGTTACACCATTTTTTAAATTATATAATTTTCACTATTTTTCGTAAACTTGAACAATTTCATGAAAATTGACAAACACAAAAAATAATAAAAACCTTCCCAATGAGAAAAGAAAATTGATACAGGAACAATTGTTTGATTGTTTCTCTAGAGAGAGAAAAAATTATTGTCAAGAAAGTGAACTAATAAGCTTAGAAAAGGGCAGGAGAATAGCAATTACAGTCCCAGCGAAGCAGCTTGATCTGGTCCTCCATGATCAATCAGAGACAATTAATAACATAAGAAATAAGAAATTAAAAAAATCTGCCGCTAACCAAAAAAGAAAAGTATACTGTACAAGTTTAAAATGTACTAATAAGAGTTGCCAAAAAGAAAGTGATAGATCCATATATCCTCTCCTAAAGGGGGGGAAAAACAATGAAAGAATAAGAAATAAAGCTTGCCTTGATCACAAACTCCATTTTACTGTACCAGAGAATCTGTGCTTCATGAGAATTCCATTGAGGCTTCAGATGATTGTTTTACTGACAACTAATTGCCAGTTTATTACATGTTGTATGTGCATGCGAGCCATTGAAAAGCAGCTAATAAAATAGCTTGCAAGTGAGGCATTCTTGAAAACAGAAGGAAGTAATAATTGACTTAAATGTTCATTCATAGAATGAAATAGGCAATCCCATGAACCATCAAATCCGAAGATAGCCCCCTCGCTCCTGCTCTCCTATTCTTAATGATCTCCTGAGCAATGACTTCCTGTTCAGTGACCAGCTTCTTCCCATAGCTCTCTTATTTCGCCAGGCAGCCGCTATACGGGTATAAAGGGCCGGGAAAATGAAGCAGAGTAGTACAAGAAATAACATAGCAACACACAGTAACATGACATTACGAAAACCTTCTTTTAGCTCTGGGGTATTTTGACCTGTCCATGGAACTCCTCCAACATTCATGCCAAAGACTGCAATTAGAGTTCAAAAATTAAAATCATACCAGTATTGGATAACCAGTGGAAGTGGATATGAAAGTTCATAACAAATCAGAATAGGTAATGTAAACGTATTCATCAGTGCTTCATAAGACCATTGGAGGGGGTGCTTATGAAGTTTCGGTTACATACCAGGTGTTTATTTAATCACTGGTGCTAAAATTTTGTTGTGGATCCTGAGTGTGTACTTTTATAAACAATATAAGTAAAAATGATTGATGTGTAATGGTAAAATAGAAGAGTTGCTTAAGCTGCTGGGTTGGAGAGAAGAGTTTCTTGAGTTGTAAAAAGTAAAATTGAGTTATGCATAATGGTGGGACCTACTTAATATGTGTAAAAAGTGAAAAAGAGAGGTGTTGGGTTGAAGATGCTCTAACCTCCTGTTATGATGGACAAAGGGAGGAATATTATGGAAAGGAACGAAAGATAGTACAGCTTCCTGTTTATTTGCTCTGACTGCCAGCTGTCTAGACCAGCCTGAATTGCTGTGACACGATTTACTATAAACCCCACATTCTCCTTCAGCCTCCTTAACCTTCCAATTAGTTCTTCAAGGGAGTTAAGGTCATCACTGGCAAACCATCTTTTTGAAGAGCATTTTTCTTTGACCCGAAGATATACTTGCTCTCCATGGGCAATCACCTGAATAGAATTTGATTTTGATTTCATAAATACGAGAACAAATCAGATGGAAAAAGTACTGTCATTCAGTCATGGTAATGGTCCTCATTACTGTAATTTACAAATTCATGTTGACACTCTTTTCTTTCCATGTTCATTTTCACCTCTAACACAATAAAGAAGAATCATTTTCCAGTAGCAATTATGTTTCCAAAAAGCCTTCTTATTTTTCTATTTTGAACATGTAAATATACTTTTATACCCCCTCTCCCCCAGATTTATCTGCATTTATGAATTCAGAAGACACCTTTATTGAATATTGATGCCATTGAATGATGAAACCCTTATGCTTGATCACAAAACTACAATGTTTCATTATTCATGATTCACTAATAGAATGAGCTTCAGCAAGATTTATTTAAATTACAGCTTGATGCCTTTTGATCAGAAAGAATGAAAACAAATGAGTAAATTATCACCTGCAAGAGACGCTGCAAATTAATATGCAGTTTGGGGAATCTTCTGTCGTCTAGCATTTGTTTCTTCAAAGCATAACCACCTACAATTAAGCAGAGCAATTGTTCCTTATTCAATTCTATAAAACCATTTCATATGTGGCACATCAAGGAACTGGTCTAGAAGAAACTTGCACAAAACCTGTCGAAAACGGAAATTCAGGATACACACAAAAATGTTACACAAAACATTCTTATTATTTTATAAACCAGCTATACCTGGAATTATTCCCCTAGTTTCACCTTTTTGACTAGGGAACAGTGGCGTAAACAATTAACAACAGAATGTCCAAAACAGTCACTTTCTGCCAAATATTATGCTCTAAAAGGCCTTCACGTGGCCTTCCTCATTGCATAATAATGGCAAAAACATTTAAAACCACAAATGTTTTACCACCACTCTTTCATGACTTCAAACACTACAGTTAAAAAAAGGAGACACGAGGATGCAAATGCAAGGGTGGCAAGGCCATATTTTGGAAAATGGATTCAGTCAAAATAATCAAAATATATTAAGCTGACCTTGAAATCTATGGATATGTATAAGTTTTCACAAAATCAATAATCATATTACCATAACTAAATTTATTACTAAGATAAGATAAAAACGAAACAAATCTTATGGACTTCACAGGATATTTGACGAAATTAGAGAAAGCTCCTTTCTTATTTCAAAAATGTTTTTAATGTGACAAAAATATAGCCTCCAAATGGGAATGTATCAAACATAGGAACATTTCAAGAAGAGAAACTTAAATACGATTTGCTAGAGGTGGCATGTTGTCTGATTTCTTGTGAGATTTTATAGGCGGGCGCTAAATATTTAAGTCTTTTCCAAAGAGAAATGTTAACAACATACTATTTGACAGAGTCTGTTCAATACACTGCTATTGAATAAAATCTATGTGGACACCTCCCAAACCATATATAGTGGGTACTAGAACTACATGAATTTCACCCACAATAAAAGTATGTCATTAACATTTCTCTTTTCCTGAGAAATAGCTAGTAATTTGTTCCATCAGATCAATAATCACATTGAAATCAATGGAAGAATAAACAGGCCAATCGTGAAAAGAATAGTAGTGCACCATGTAACATTTTTCCAAGGACAATACATCATTAAGATACTGGATAAAGAAATAATTTAAGAGTTAACTATGTTTTTGGTCCCTGAACTTTTTCAGAATTTTGTTTTTAGTCTCTGAATAAAAATTTGACCGGTCAAGCTCCCTAATGTTTAATTCCGTTACAACTTTTGGTCCCTGCTGTTTACTTGTGCTGTTAAACAATGACGTGGCAGTCATTGAGACTGCCACGTGTAATTTTTCAAATTATTAATATTTAATTAATTTTTTGGCGGTTAAAAACCACCAGAAATCACTTAGCAAACACATTTAAAGGGTGTTAAACTATTTGTGGCTGCTAAAAACGCTGAAAAATACTTTCCTGGGCATAATAGGAGAGAACACAAACCGAAATCACTTAACCAAAAATTAAAAATGCCAGACAAAGCCAAACAATGCAATGCAAGACCAAGACGAGGGTGTGGACGCCCGATTTGAAGATGTCCGGAGTGCAAGCCAAACGTTGTCGTCCTGGAGGTCCTCGTCACTGACCACTCACTCCAGCAGTGGCATCAGGTCTTACACGTGGGGTCAGAGAGGATGCACCACAATGTCAGGTCTTGAACTGCTGTCGCGCCAAGTTGCGGTCAGCGGCGACGTGGTGGTCGGGCCGGATTTCTCTCTTGTCCTAGTCAAGGTTGTGGCGGCGCAACATGGTGGCAAGGATGCCCAGATCCAAATCTCTCGCGTTCGGATTTCTCTCTTGTGCGACATGCCTCATGCCTTCCTCATTTCTCTTGAGAAAATTTCCAGATCTAAATGCAAGAATCCCTTTTCTTTTTTAGACATTTTCATTTTTATTTCCTACCACTTCCCAAATTCCATAGTCAATATCAGTGTCGGTGATTGTTGATTAACCAAAAAAACTGCATTTATGATGTTTGTATTCTGCAATAAAATACTCAAATCTCATATTTTTGGGTGTAGTTCATGACCACGAATGTGGTTTTGATTTGAAGTTTCGACAACCAATTTTATTACACTTTAGTTTTCTTATGATTATTTCATCTTATATATTCATTTTAAGAATATCCAGTGATGCTGGACTCTTCTTTCCAGAAATCATGGTTATGTTGTTTCTCTTCTTCAATGTGCAGTGGAAAGGGAAAACACAAGAAGCAATAGGCAAGAAGCAATTTCTGGTGGATTTTAACCGCCAGAAAATGAATTAAACAATAATAATTTGAAGAATTACGCGTGACAGTCTCATTGACTGCCATGTCATCGTTTAATGGCACAAGTAAACAGCAGGGACCAAAAGTTATAACGGAATAAAACATCAAGGACCTTGACCGGTCAAATTTTAGATCAGGGACTAAAAACAAAATTCTGGAAAAGTTTAGGTACTAAAGACATAGTTAACCCTTAATTTAACTCAGTTAACAGATGTTAAACAAACAATCCAAAAGAGGCTTTGGGGTAACACTTTTAGTTAGGTCCCTTTCCTCTCTTCTTATGCATAAAAAATTATAACAACTTAAATTTGTTTTATTTATTGCAAACTAACACAATGATTTAGGATGTTATTCAATTAATGTCATCAACAAATTTTGTTTAATGAAGTCATAGGTAAAAATAATCAAACATATGAATCATCACAAACTTCAAATGTCATCTGTTAGACAATTTCAACCAGTCTACATTAGAATGGCCACAAAGTATGTCTATATTCACATCAGTAATCTTTTCAAGTCAATTGATAGAAAGTTAAAAACTAAGGCATGCTTTCAGTGATCAAGAACAGCCGGAATTTGTAATTTGAACCATGAAGAGTACTAAAAGTTCAGAATGGATTGGGAGGGGGGATCAAGGAGTTTATCACGAAATCACCTTTATCCAAGTCAAGCTCCACGGAGTCCAACTCCATCTCAAGCTTAGTCACAAGGTCTTGAATCTGATCTACATGTGTGTCAATTATGTGAACTACAAGATTTGAGACAGATCTAGGCACAGGGTTGTCAGCTTCCTCAGAGTGATTCATAGTCAATAAGAATTCAAGAACATGCTCCTTGATCACTGTCCTTTCCTGCTGCTGACCTCTTGAAGGATAGGAACTTTCAACACTAGGAATCTCCGAAAGTAGAGATTCACCCACACGTGAGAAGCCTAACCTGGGAACACGTCCCAAGGAAACGGTAATTACTGAATGTTCTGTAACTCTAGCAGCAATCCTAAATGTGAAGTCGCTGGAGGGAGGACCAGGCGAATTAACCCGGAAGACAAGCGCCCCATCTACATGAGCACAAAAGGGTCCATTGCTAACAAGTGAAAGAATGTCTTGGAGTTTCAAAGGTGGGCAGAAAACACCAATCAGGTCCTGTGCAGATTGTGACAACTTTTGATTTCCTTTCGGTAATTCAACGTGGTACCAAGAAAACTCATTTCCTCGGCCTTCTCCTACACCCGATTCCTTCTCTTCTTTTTGAAAAAGGTCTGCTAGATCCCAATCCTTATGATAAAAGTTCCCCATGCCATCAAATATATAAGCTCTCTTCCTCACCAAGCATGAAGGATGAGCAGGGTAGACACGGCGCTCCCTGAGGGGAACCCGTGCTGAAGTTTCACCCTCCATCTCCTCACCTACCCCATTCTCCATAACTCTATGCCGAGCTAGTTCCATAAACTTTCTGCAACTACCCCCAAAATAGGCTTCCAACTAATAAACAAGATTATATGGTATTAAACAACTTGATCCAAAAAACCTCAACTTCGAACTCAATTTTCGTATCTCATAAACTTGGCACTTGAAATCTCACGTCGTTTAAAACAACCTACTTTCAATGAAAACGCTATTATTCGAAATCCCAAAACCAAAGTCAACAAATCCAGCAGCGCAACGCAATTAATTGATCCAAATCCAAATTGACTGATAGTAAGGTACACCCAGAATTATTTCAAACAACCGAACTACGTTCATACAAATCTTCCAGCAAAACCCACCATGCGCACACTACGAATCAAACCCTGAAAAAAGCTGCAGTTTTCAGATTCTACTCAACCCAGCAAAGTAAGACAACCAATTAAAAAACAAATAAAGAAGAAGTGCATTATTACCTTGTTGAATGTCCAGATTATGAAACTAATGAATGAATGCCTGAAAAACTCAAACGTTGAAATTGGCTAAAGCGACACAGTATTGAAAAGTTCAAAGGGGAAAGGGGGATTTTTTTTCTCCTTTTTGTTGGTAATAAGGAAAAGGGGATGTGAGTGCGATAAACTAATTATGAACTAACAGAAAACATCGAATATAATTGTGAAGTGGTTGAGCTTCTAGGAAACTTCCCTTCACTATAAAATCCATGTGTTATCTGTCCCCAGCAGTAGTTATGAACTCCCAGATTTGAATGTCTTTTTAAAAATCGTTCACGAAAATTTAGTGGTACTTTATATTGAAATTAATTAAACATTAATTTTTCCATATTCGCCCAAAGGCTAGAAGACAACGTCATGGACTGACTCTCTCTTCCTGTATTTAGAAACTATTACTAATTTATCAGGATGCTTGATTGAAAGAGTGAGGATAATAAGATGTTCACTCTCCAAATTCAAAATTTTAATTTATAATATAGGAATTGATTAAGATTGTAATATAGTCATTTTTATTAAATAAAATGATAAATAATTATATAAATATAATAGTGATATGATACGATAAAAAGAGAGAAACAATATGAATAAAATAGATAATATGTGTTATCTCTTAATTTTATAGTTGATATTGATGAGATAGTTATTAATATTGCTATAATAGATACTACATTTTACAAATGTTAAATTCGTATATATTAATATAATAATATGTTAAATATATAATAATTTGTAACTTAATTTTATCGTCGATAATTTAATTATATTATATTTGATAAATATAATATAGATACACTAACTATAGCAGCAATATCAACAATATGTTAAATATATAATAATTTATGGCTTAATTTTATCATTGATAATTTAATTATATTATATTAATAAATATAATATCTAATGTTATTGAGAAGTCAAATTACTCATAACTTATTAATTATGAAATTATTAAATATAATATATTGATTAAATTTAATAAATATAATACATCTTTTAAAACCTAAAACCTTTATCTTTGCATTTCAGTTTATGTATATTAAAATTCATTATCAAATAAAATATAATTGTCGCGAAATTATATATATACATATAAATTAAGTTACAAATTTATAATTTATATTTTTAATGAATTAATTTATTAAACACAATTTAAAGCAGAAAAATGCAAATAGTTGAATATAATATAACTAAATTGATAAGTATATAAATGAAAATACGTTCAGTAAAAAAATGAAAATTACGAAGACATTTTGTAATATATTTGTGTTTCTTCAATTAAAATAATGTATGTGTGTTTTAGTTTAAATTTGTTGTCTCTTGCTTGTTTTTTACACAATTATATATTTTCACCTATTGTCAACTGTTACATGAATAAAAGGATTATGATATATTAGATCGGTGTAAAAAAAATTATTATAAAAAAAAGGTGTTTTAAGTTTTTAACCTAAAAATATAAAGGAGGCCAAATGTCAGAAAGCAGAAGAGACTAGACTATAATATTAACCGTGTCTTCATTGCTTTGCTGTGCTAGTGAAGTAGTGTGCGTGCCAGGTTTAAGAACTGATACAAACTGACCCTGACCCTAACCCTAACCCTATACTGAACCCCGCAACGACGCCGTCTTTTGCCGCCATGGGTAGTAGCAGTAAGAAAAGGAACTCTGCTTCAGAGGAACTTTGCTTGTTTTTCTGTTTTGGTATTGAAGCATTTGGAACTAGCCTTGCGTGTTTTTAAATATATGAATATAAATCTATGTTTTGAGTTATGTATAACAGTTCTTGAGATTTTTTTCGCTTTTTTTTAATTATGTTTTATTCGTTCACTTTAATTAATTAACTAACGTCTTGCTTCTACTCTGCTGCTAAATTACCTATGTTTTGTCATGTTCTTCATGGCTGCTAGGATTATATGTCAAATCTGCTGCAATCTCTTCTGCTTGCATAATAAACGTTCTGTCTGTTACACTGGTTTGAAGCAGGACAAATTCTAAGCTTTGCTTATTACTCTTTAGTCAAGAAAACATTTAATAAAATAAATGATTCGTTATTAATAGCATAAAAATCATCAATGTGATGAAGTTAAGTCATATGTACTCTCCAAAAGTATAAGTCATGATGAAAAAAATGACACATTGATACTTCATATTATGTTGGCATGCAATATGTGCTTCTTACCATTTAAATTATAATAACTTTGTTGATAGTGTATATAAGTTGAAAATATTTATAAAGTTTATCAACATCAATTTTCATTTTTTTAAATGATTTTATTAGTTGAGTTCATATTTTATATTTGATCATTTAAAGATAAAACATATAATAAAAATATTAACTTCTGTCCTATACATAATGAGATGCATTAACTAATTCTAAATAGACCTAGAAAAAATATATTATATAAAACAAAATGACATAATCATAATAACTGTCCATACAAACAAGTCAACGGTTAATATTATCTCTACTTTTAAATTTTATGTTTCTATTTAATTTATATTTTTCATTCTATATTAATGTATCATATTTTTATTCTAACAACTACTTTTATTACTAAATTATTTTCTTAAAATAATTTATAAAATAAAATTAATTAATATTGTTGGACGAAATTATTAATTTATTTAGTGATAATTGTAAAAATTAATTATTTTTTATAAAAAAATTTAATATTATTTAATAAATTATAAGTTAATATTAGTAATCAAATATTTCAATATTTTTGTTAAATAAATATGTAGTGTATTTTAATATTTTTATTTAAATTTTAATGTTTTGCATTATTTTCTTAATTTATAAAATAAATAATAATCCTTAATATTAGTAAAAAAATATAAAATAGAAAAAATATTAAATAAAACTATATAATTTTTAAAAAATAAATAAATAAATCTAATAAAAATATACATTAATTCATTAAATAATTAAAATAAAGAATTATTTACAATTTAAAAAAACAGGTAAAAAAATAAAATTATAAAATAATTTACAACTTCAATAAAAAAATATTTATTTACGAATGGAAAAAAAAAGTTTTAGAAATGATAACATTCAACATATCCATTTCGAGATACTAATTTAAATTCTAGGATGAAATTATATATTTTAAACAAAATTGCCCCACGTTGGTAGCTTGCCCTCACTATTTCGTAGAAGGATCCAAAGTAGCTTTCAACTCAACGCTTTATATTTTAAGTATGCATGTTATTTTAATTATTACATTTTTACTTATAATATGAGGATTCAGGTTAGAGACGTTGGAAACAGGTCCAGGCAAACGAACATGGATGCATCTTCTTTGCACATAGCAATGTTTCCATGGTTTGCCATGGGACACCTAACCCCATATCTTCACCTCTCCAACAAACTAGCAAAGAGAGGACACAGAATCTCCTTCTTCATCCCCAAAAGAACACCACACAAGTTAGAGCAATTCAACCTCTTCCCACATCTCATCACCTTCTTCCCTATCAACGTTCCTCACGTTGAAGGCCTTCCCCATGGCGCAGAAACCACTTCCGATGTCTCTTTCTCCTTAGCTCCACTCATTATGACAGCCATGGATCGCACTGAGAAAGACATAGAGCTTCTTCTCATTGAGCTAATGCCACAAATCGTTTTCTTTGACTTCACATATTGGCTACCAAACTTGACTCGCCGCTTGGGAATCAAATCTTTTTAGTACTTGATTATTGGGCCAGCGACAGTGTCTTACATAAGATCCCCAGCGAGGATGCGCCAAAACATGTCTGAAAGTGATCTTATGCAACCCCCTGAAGGGTACCCTGTGTCTTCCGTCAAGCTTCATGCACATGAAGTCAAGTTTCTTGCTTCTAAAAGGGATTGGGAGTTTGGAAGCGGTGTTCTCTTCTACCACCGTCTCAACAAGGGTTTGATCTTTTCAGACGCTGTTGGGTTCAAAGGTTGCCGAGAAATTGAAGGGCCTTATGTTGAGTATCTTGCAGAACAGTTTGGGAAGCCTGTTTTGCTTTCAGGACCTTTCATACCTGAGCCACCCAACACTGTTTTTGAGGGAAAATGGGGTTCATGGCTTGAAAGGTTCAAGCTTGGTTCTGTGGTTTTCTGTGTACTTGGGACTGAATGGAAGTTACCACATGATCAATTCCAAGGACTATTGTTGGGTCTTGAACTTACAGGGCTTCCTTTTTTGGCTGTTCTAAAAGTTCCAATTGGGTTTGAGACAATTGAAGCTGCTCTACCAGAAGGGTTCAAAGAAAGAGTTGAAGGGAGAGGAATTGTCCACAGTGGATGGATACAACAACAATTGATTTTGGAACACCCTTCAGTAGGCTGCTTCATTACGCATTGTGGTGCTGGTTCATTAACCGAGGCACTAGTAAATAAGTGTCAGATAGTGTTGCTGCCGCAGGTAGATGCTGATCATATCCTTAATGCAAGGACTATGGCTACAAATAAGGTTGGGGTGGAAGTGGAGAAGGGTGAAGAAGACGGGTTGTTCACAAAGGAGAGTGTGTGCAAAGCTGTGAAAATTGTGATGGATGATGAGAATGAGCTTGGGAGAGAGATAAAGACTAATCATAGTAAAGTGAGGAAGTTCTTACTGAACCACAAGTTGGAGTCTACCTGTGTTGATAGCTTTTGCCAGCAGCTTCGACATTTACTCATGATTTCCAAGTTTCAAGAAACTCAACTGAGATTATCATATTTCTAGTCTATGATTAAATCTTTTCAACCAATTAAACTAAGTATATTTTGTTCAATCTATTCGGTGTTTCGTGCTATCATGTTAAAGACATGAAAAAACTATGAAACTTGGAGTGCATTATTAGATTGATTAATTATTAATCAATTAATTAGCAGGACTCATTATCTAGTGGCATTCTATCATGTTTTTCCACCAAAAGAAAAAAAAAATGTACAAAATCTGATTCCCAGACCCGAATCCCGCATTAGCAAATTAAATATATTTCCCCTTGCTTTTCACGCGCACTCCAATAAATATTCGTGTGGTTGGAACAATTATAGCTAGCTAGGGATCATTTCTTTTCTTGAAACAAAACAACAAGAGACAGTAATGGTCCACGGGACCAAGGTATCCAAAATCATGATGCATATCAGATGGAATCACACTGCATTGTATTGGTGAAACATGAGTTATATATATTGATCGAGCTGGGGAAAAAAAGTGTTGGATTTAATTCAAAATTATAAAATGAGGTCACTTTTGAGAATTAAAGCCTTTTCATTGAAACAAAGTAACCAACAACAATATTAGAAGATGGCAATTAGTTTTGGATCATTAGCGTTTTATTGTTTAACAAAGAGAGGAGTGCTGGCTAAAGCTTCAATTTGTGCAATGAGTGATAAGCAACGTTTGGTTTTCTTTTTTGCATTCAAGGATGATTTTTCTTGGAGGTTTAAACTTTAAGAGATATAGGTAGATACATCTTTGGTGGAGATGTCAATACAAGGTGGGTATAGCCTGAGTCTAAAAGGTCTGAAATTGTATCTTTAGAATCACTAGGGTGCGTGATCCTTAGGGGTTGAGACAAGGGTGTTCACCATAGAAGCGTCCCAAGTGGGGTTACTCAAAGTGGACGATCTTGAGTAAAAACTCCCTGCTGTGTAATACTTTGATTTAGTGAAATATTCAAGCGGTTTTTTCTTAAATATATGAATAAGTGATTTAAATAATTAAAAATAAATTTAATTTTTTGCTAAAATAATTAATTAAAATATATGTTGCTTTTGTGCTTGAATTTTTGTAAAATTTGTTTGTAGGAATAAAATTTGTGTTAAATCTGACAGTGTATAAATTCATTGTTGAAGCAAGCATGCTGAGTTGTGAATATGAGAATTTAATTATATCTAGTATGTAGAGCGGTGCAATGCACGCTAAATTAGTATTTATTTTTATTTCAAGATATGTGATTTTGTATTATTTAAGGTAAATACGGAATATAATTTTTTTAATGTAAACTTATTAATTATTTGTTTTAACATTTATTATTATAAAAAAAGGCCTATAAATTTTAACAATATTAGTGAAATTAATTTAGATGGTGTTTATTTTGATGATAATATTATGCTGATATTTTTATTTAGTATATATGTATATATAAATCGATAACACACATGATAATTATTAAATATAAATGTTTATAAAAATATTAATGATTTTTAAAAATATAATTTGATATTGTGTAGACTAAATATTATTAGGGATGACAATGACATGAAATAATCTTAGATAGTAATTTCTTATCATTATAATCATTATCACATTAGATGAAAATACACTTCTTGCATATCTCATATTTGTACCAATATTTGGGCGAATATAAATGTATGTATTTTATAAATGTATGTTCGTAAGTACATAAACGATATTCGTGAATATTTCTTAAAATAAAACTTTAAAAAAATAGATTAAGAATTATTATCTCAATAGTGATATTAAGAAAAAATATTCCATTAAACATTATAGTGAGCATTGAGCATCAAAAAATATTTTTTAACAGGAAATTATTGGTAACAACTACTTCAATTAATTAATAAAAAATTTTAATACCATATTAAATAATTTTAATTATTGAAAAATATACTTAATTTTTAATGTATTAAATATTTCCATTTCACTTTTTTATGTTTATTTATATAACAATAATAATATTAATAATAATAATTTTGATTATAAGTGCTATGAAGATAATAATTTAAAATTATATAATATATTTTATAAATGGTTTCAATCACTTCTCCCATCTCAATTAATTATCATTTCAATGGAATTTATCAAAATAATTATTATTTATACAAATAAAAAATTTCATATTTAAAAGTAATTTTATAAAAATAAAATAATAATATATAAATAATTTAATGAAAATCTTATAAAAATATGAAGAGAAAATTATAATGATACTTTTTGTGTTTTGCTTCAATTACACACGCGCTTCCTTGTTTTCGATCTATAAAAAATTTCCTAACCTGTCTCAATATTCTCTTCTTGAAATAATGTTAACTCTTTTTATATATTTTGATCATATAATAGACATGTGTTATCAATATAATTTTTTTTTTTATTATACATACAATTTGTTTAGTGTCGAATATTGAAATTTAATATTTTTTATTGACTTAATATTGAATAATGCAACACACAATTGATCACCAATGAAAATAGCTATTAAAAGATAAAATTAAACTCCAAATGAAAAAAATAGCTTCATTAACTTTTATTACTTCAATTAAAATATATATTGTTTATAATCATCTTAATCAAATAAAATCACAATATAATCGATTGTAATTATCATAATTAATATAGTTATGTATTTTAATAAATAAAAATATTTTTAGCAAAATTTAGCAATTACATATAATAAAAAAAATTATACATGATAATTACATATTTACCTTAAAATTTTATTTTTAAATCATTTTAATTAATGCTCAATTTTTGAATTCAAATATATTTAATAATTACATGTAATTACCTTAATTGTATATGATTGATTATTACATTAATTACTTTCATTGTATAATATAAAAAGATCTAATTAACTTTGTTTAAAATAATTTTGTGTGAGAAAAATATTTTATATTATTTTTGAAAATAATTTATAAAATAAAAATCAAAACCAAGAAATAAAAATAAAAATATTTTTCATTATAAATTGAAATTTATTAAAAAAAAACTAATGTCTTTTCATATAAATCATCAAATAGTCACTTACTTTATTTTAACAAGATACATATACATCATAAAAAACACAGTTAGAATCATACACATCAATGGCCATAATTTCTCATTAACACTTTAAATGATAACTTAACGTTAATATTTTTCTATATTATTTTGTAGTACTACTTAATTTAATTTCCCTGGTATTTATATGACGCATCCAACCCAACCAAAATAATTATGGGTTAAACATACTCTCGTAAAACTTACCTGATCATAGTCCTTTCTTTCTGATCTTTCTTTTGGGCAAAAAACTCAAGAGTTTCTAGGAGAAGCTTTTTTTTTTTTTCCCAAAAAAAAATGCTAACAAAACCTATTGATAGAATAAGAATTATAGTAATTACCTGATGGGATGATATCTAATAAAGTCATTTCCCACCTATATTATTCCATAGATTCAAATCACCATAACGGTACAGGTAAGTGTGTAAAAATTTCAAAATCCAATTTCTTTTCTTTCAATTTTGTATTTTTACCTACTTATCTTATTTTATCCTAAAATGAAAAATTGAATCTTCAAATCATAATATTAATTATCTTAATTACCAATTTTAATATATTAATTATTTTAACTACTTTTTTAGTATATTAATTCCTTAAATCTAGTATATGTTCAAGCAAATAAATAATATATCTTCTTTTTTTAAGTAAATGAGTTTATTTTTAATACTAATTTTTAAAAATATTAAATAGAAAGATAACATTGTTATGAGTTAATTATAATATTCCTTAGAATGTGATTTATGAAAATATATCATGATAAATTGAGATTTTTTTAAAACAAATTAATTCCTTTTTTTCATGTTTTGGTTGAATTTTATTTTAATGAAAAAATAAATTAATTTCACCAATACTTAAACAAACATAATCAAGAAAGCAGAAGAGACTAGATAATATTAACGGTGTCTTCATTGCTTTGCTTGTGAAGTAGTGTGCGTGCCAGGTTTAAGAACTGATACAAACTGACCTTGACCCTAACCCTAAACTGAACCCCGCAACGACGCCGTCTTCCGCCGCCATGGGTAGTAGCAGTAAGAAAAGGAACTCTGCTTCAGAGGAACAAACCCTTGCCGCCGACGAATATCCCAAAATGCTCAATAAGAAACAGAAGAACACCACCACCGATGATGATAGCCAACAACAACAACCTTCCGTCAAGCCCATGGAGAGGAAGAAGAAGCGCAAAGCCTTGGACAAAGGGAGGCGCCGAACCGCATCCCAACCCGACCCCAAACCTGTGCCTCCGTCCACGGATTCGCCTAGCACTAGTGGCGGCAGCGCTATGCCGGAGTTCCACATTGGCGTGTTCAAGGACCTCGCGGCGGCGTCCAAGTCGGCGAGGGAAGCCGCCGCGAAGCAAATGGTGACGGAGTTGAAGGCTGTTCAGAACGCTTATGATTCGCGCGAGAAGGAGAGTGGTGAGGGTGGATTGAAGTTGGAAGCGGAGAAAGACGATGGATTGGATAACTGTGCTCCGTCTGTGAGATACGCTGTTCGTAGGCTTATTCGCGGTGTTTCTTCGTCCAGAGAGGTTTGTTACATTCTGTGATTGTTGGAACTGAAATGCTCTTTTTCCATGAGGTGCAAGTGGCATGGAATGATGGATCATAAGGCTTGTTGTTGCAAGTTTTATTTGAAAATACATTTCCCATATTTAATCATCTTCTCTACATTTTGTTAGGAAAATGTTTCTGATCATTTTTCATCGTTACCTTGATGTTGCTTGTATTAGTTTTCTTTGCTGGAATATATAAAATCTGCACATTGATGCTACAAATTTGCCTATTGAATTGTTGCTAAGATAACATCTTCTATTACTTTTGCAGTGTGCGCGACAAGGTTTTGCTTTAGGTTTAACTATTTTAGCTGGCACTGTTCATAACATTAATGTCGCGTCATTTCTCAAACTTGTAGTCAATTTGCTGGAAGTAACTTCATCAATGAAGGGTCAGGTAGGAAATGGCAGTGGCATGATTATTTTGTTTTTTACATTCTTCAACATGATACGTACTATATTTGTGTATTCTTGTGAAATTGCAGGAAGCAAAAGATTGTCTGCTGGGGCGCTTATTTGCTTATGGTGCTCTGGCTCGATCAGGAAGACTCATACAGGAGTGGAATATGGATAAAAGCACTCCATACTTAAGAGAATTTATCAGTGTACTTATCTCTCTTGCAAATAAAAAGCGGTACTTGCAAGAGCCTGCCGTCTCAATAATTTTAGACTTGGTTGAAAAGGTTTGTACATTATAAAAATAAGATAATCTTACCCTTAAACTTATTTTTTATGATTGGCTTGGGTTTCCTCAGATTTCAATTAGTCATGATCACTCTCTACTTACGTTCCATAAAATATTTTTTATATTATATCCCCCTGTTTACATGTGCAAAATTTGTGGGTGGAGATTATCTATAGCCATTGCTTGTATCCTGGTAAATCTAGTTGTGATAATGTAAAAGGAACTTTTTGACTTATGGGATGCTTTGGTGGACCTCTAGGACTAGATTGCAAGTACATTTTCTATATCAGATCCTTGTATGCATATGTCCATGTGCATAGATCCTCATATGCACATGCAAACAACTAGCATCATTGGAAGTGTCTATGCTATATGAGTAGATCACTTACTATTCAGGCCATCAGCTTGTTCAACTGATTTGAAACTCTTGTGGACCATTTGTTAGACTGTGTTTTATTTGATTTATTATTTCAAACCTATTGCTTACTATTATTTATTTTTTATTATTTGTAGTTACCTGTTGAAGCATTGATGAATCATGTTCTTGAAGCTCCTGGGCTCAAGGAGTGGTTTGAAGCTGCTATAGAAGTAGGAAATCCTGATGCTTTGTTCCTTGCTTTAAAAGTTAGAGAGAAGATTTCTATTGATAGCTCTGTATTTGGTAAACTGCTGCCGAATCCATTCAGCTCTAGCCAGCTTTTCTCTGCTGATCACTTGTCCTCCCTGAGTAATTGCTTGAAGGTAGATTATATCAATTCATCTATGTGTGGCCAGTTCTGTATTGGATTAAGTAATAGACAGAAAGGATTCTTATGTATTTTTTAAATGTGGTAGGAATCAACATTTTGTCAGCCTCGCGTTCATAGTGTCTGGCCAGTTTTGATAAATATTCTGTTGCCAAATACTATTTTGCAATTAGAAGATGCAGCATCAGCTTCAAATTCATTAAAGAAACACAAAAAGAGTCGAAAATCTAGCTCCTCTGATGAAGAAATTGCGAAGAATCTTCAGTCTTTTTGTGAAATAATAATTGAAGGATCCCTTCTCATTTCATCTCATGACCGTAAGCACTTTGCTTTTGATGTTCTGTTTCTTCTTCTCCAAAAGCTGCCTGCATCTTTAGTTCCAGTTGTTCTGTCGAACAAAGTTGTTCAGTGCCTGGTGGATGTACTATCAACGAAGAACACATGGCTGTTTAAAGTAGCGCAGCATTTTCTGAAACAGCTGTCAGATTGGGTGGGGGATGATGATGTCAGAAGAGTTGCTGTTATAGTGGCTATTCAGAAGCACAGCAATGGAAAATTTGATCGTATAACACGATCAAAACTTGTTAAAGATTTTATGTCACAGTTCAAAACTGAGCCTGGTTGCATGCTTTTTATTCAGAACTTAATGAACCTCTTTGTGGATGAAGGTAATGCCCCTGAGGAACCTTCAGATCAGAGTCAAACTACAGATGAAAATTCTGAAATAGGATCTATTGAGGATAAGGATTCTCCTAGGACCAATGGGAATTCTGATTTTTTGAAGAGTTGGGTTATAGAATCCCTTCCCAGTATTTTAAAATTCTTGAAGCTGGACCATGAAGAGAAGTTCCGAGTACAGAAAGAAATCATGAAGTTTCTGGCTGTTCAGGGTCTGTTCACTGCATCACTTGGCTCTGAGGTGACTTCGTTTGAGTTACAGGAGAAATTCAGGTGGCCAAAATCTTCCGCATCGAATGCTCTTTGTAAGATGTGTATAGACCAGCTACAATTGTTATTAGCAAATGCTCAGAAAGGGGAGGGTAGTCGTCCTTTGGCTAATCGCGTTGAGCCAAATGATCTTGGTTCTTACTTCATGAAATTCTTTGGCACCTTATGCAACATTCCTTCAGTTTCCCTCTTCCGGTCTTTAGATGATGTGGATCAAAAGGCAGTAAAAAAATTGCAGGCAATGGAAGCCAGATTATCCAGAGAGGTAATTATGCTTGTGACCTATTATTGATGCTTAGACAAAACTTAATATGGTCTTAATTTTTCTTCACTATGATGAAAGATGGGTAATTCCATGTACTAATTAATAGTGTCTTATGTGTAAGATTCCACAAAATCTTCATGTTGAATATTGCGGTAGTTTTTCCCCAAGATTTGGCACATTTAGCTTCTTAGTTTCTCTGGGCAGAGACTAGCAGTGAAGTCTGGACTGTTTGTGTTTACTTTAGTCATGCTTTGTAGGATGGATAGTTTAGGAATATGAAAGATAGAAAAAATATTATGTTCCTTGCAATTTACATAACAAAAACAATTAGGAAAAATTAGTGGATGACAATACATCTGAAGATATTGTCGTAATTTTTTATGTGGCATTTGCATATAATCATATATAAGTTGTTGAAATCGTTGACCTCCATATGCTTTATGGTTGATAGACTGATTTTATTGTTATTCTCCAAATGAAGAAAGTATTGGATTATCATTATGTTTTCAAGATATTAAATGCCCTTGCCTTTTCATTTAGTATTTTTTTTATAAAGTATTTGGAGGATAAATAGAAGGGTATGGCATTACTCATTATCTAATAAGTTTTTGTGATAGAATATTATCTTATAATTTACATCTGGATTACTATCCTTTGTGTGTGTTTCTGCATTTGCACCATTAAATACATTGTGGTTGAATTGTGTGAAATATTGTAATTTCATTTATTTTATTCAAGATATATGCTTGTCTTTCATATTTTTGTGGTAATATTAAGCAGGAAAGGAGCCATGACTGTAGCACTGATGCTAATAGATTGCATGCACTGAGATACTTGCTTATCCAACTGCTTCTGCAAGTGCTTCTTCGTCCAGGGGAGTTCTCCGAAGCTGCATCTGAACTCATCATTTGCTGTAAGAAGGCCTTTTCAACTTCTGATCTTCCTGAGTCCTCAGGAGAAGATGATGTGGAGGTTGATGATGCCCCTGAATTGATGGACGTTCTTGTGGATACATTACTCTCTCTGCTTCCACAGTCATCAGCTGCTATGCGGTCTTCCATTGAACAGGTCATGATGAAAAATGTTGTTTTATCTTTTGCATCTATAATTTTACATCAACTAGATTGGATTACCCCATTGTATTACCTCAATGCATGCCCATTTTTTTGCATCTTAACATTGTACTGGGGAAATTCCATAAACCTACACCTAGAACTGCATGGGAAAACTGTGAATGTCATGTTTGTTTAATAGGACAGGTCAGATGTTCACATATTCAATTAACAATGAAAAATATTTAGCCAAACCTTGATTGAATGGATGGTATGAACATGCTATCCAATAATGTATGCAATCTGTGTCTTGGTTATGGTATGAGTTATAGATTTGTTTGAGGCTGTTTGACAATTGATTAAGCTATATATGTCAAATTGGCAATTGTGCAGAGTGATAGTAGGAGATGTTAAGTACTTTGTTGAAAGACAATGTCATTTAAGAAAACTTAGTTGTCTTTGGTCGGACTCCTAATTTAAATTTGGCGTAGATATCATGGCTTATGTACTGTCTTCAGTGTCTTGCTATTTATCTAACACATGGCTCTATGTGCAGGTATTTAAATATTTTTGTGGTGATATCACTGATGATGGACTGATGCGGATGTTGCGGGTCATTAAGAAAAACTTAAAACCTGCAAGGCATCCAGATGCAGCAAGTGCAGATGATGATGATGAAGATGATGACTTTATCAATATTGAAGAAGAAATTGATCAAGCTGAGACAGGTGAGAGTGATGGGCAGACAGATGACTCCGAGTCAGTAGTTGAAGTGGAGGAGACTGATCATGGCCATTCCGAAGCTTCTGATGATTCTGATAGTGGGATGGATGATGATGCAATGTTCAGGATTGATACATATCTTGCCCAGATGTTTAAAGAGAAGAAAAATCAAGCTGGAGGTGAAACTGCTCATTCCCAGCTTGTGCTGTTCAAACTTAGAATCCTTTCATTGTTGGAAATTTTCCTTCATGAAAATCCAGGCAAGTATACATTGCTTATATCATTTATCACTTCTTGGGTTAGCTTTATGTTTTTAACACTGCTATTCTCGAAATGGTATTTTCATATATGCAATAAGAGACTGAGAAAACAAAAAAGTGTCAATTTTGCATTTTACAATTACATTTTTGCATAAAAAGTTCAAAATTGTCATGCATTGAACGTGGGGTCTTACATATGACAATCGGATCCAAAAGAATGGTGAGTATTAATCAGACAGGCTTGGGGAAGTTGAAGTTGAGGTTCAATAGTTTTCTGATTTTCTGCAATACTTGTAATCACTAGTTCAATGAGTTAGGGTCGTGAGCTTTTAACATCGGATTTACTTCATGTGTACATAAATGCTCAATTGCTCTTGGTGTTTTGCTACTTTACAGGTAAGCCTCAGGTTCTTATGGTTTACTCAAATTTGGCTCAGGCTTTTGTTAACCCTCATACAGCAGAAGTTAGTGAGCAGCTTGGACAGCGTATATGGGGAATATTGCAAAAGCAAATATTTAAAGCAAAGGATTATCCTAGGGGTGATGGAGTCCAGTTATCCACTCTTGAATCTCTGTTGGAAAAAAATTTGAAACTAGCTTCAAAACCATTTAAAAGACAGAAGTCTGCATCTAACCCTTCAAAGCAATCAGCTGCCTGGAACCGACAGAAAATGATTTGTTCCCTTGCCCAAACTGCGACCTTCTGGATTTTGAAAATTATTGATTCAAGAAATTTCGCAGAGTCTGAATTGGAGAGGATTGCTCAAATTTTCGGTGAAGTGTTGGTGGGGTATTTTGACAATAAGAAGTCTCAAATCAAATCTGGGTTTTTGAAAGAAATAATTCGAAGACGACCATGGGTTGGGCATGCTATACTTGGCTTCATTTTGGAGAGATGTGGAAGTGCCAAGTCAGACTTTCGACGAGTGGAAGCACTTGAGTTGGTAATGGAAATATTGAAGTCACTGACATCAGGAAATAATGATGAACAGAATGCATCGAAGAAGATTCTTAAGAACAGTTTTGATAAACTTTCTCGGCTGATGAAAGAATTGGTGACTAATATGCCAAGTAAACCGGCAAGGCGGACCGAAGTACTGAAGTTTTGTGTCAAGGCCTTGGAGATCTTGTCTAAGCACAATCTCACCAAGAATTTTGTTAAAACTTTGGCACCTGATACTCAAGCTGCCCTTGAGGTGCAACTTGGTGAGCAATTCATTAGTTTGAAGAAGCTGGAAAAATAAACGGCACAATTTAAAATTGCTGCTACAGCCTGACTAAAGAAGTTTTTGCTGTATCACATTGCTTGCACACTCGACAGAACAAAACAAGTTGGAAAATACAGTGAAAACCAGAAAAGCAATCCCCCATGATACTTTAAATTTATTCTGCCCGCAGTATGGTGAAAACAGTGCTCCGAAAATCCTTGAGGTGTTTGCAGTGAGAATTTTTGGTAAAACTTCAAGTTATTAGTTCTTATTTGTCTTTTGGATATGCTTTGTTTTTGTAAGCTCTATTATTGTTACACATGATGAGATTTTGAGTTGGTAAAGGGATTAACTTTTATGGTGCTTAAATTTGATCCTTTTTTTCCATAAAATATTTTAATAGTCTCCGGCGAGCGTTACTCTTTTGACATTCGAAATCTTTCTTTCCAGTTGTAATAGGCGACTTTGTCAAAACGTGCTCCTCCTTGTTTAATGGTTGTGGTACGTTGTTCAATTTTATTTCTCCACCAAATTCATTGTCTTTCAGTAACAACTTCATAAATTTTAACCGATAGGTAAATGTGTGTTAGTAGGAGTTTGAGAATGTGTTGTTAGCCCTCGTATAATTAATCTTCTATTACCAAAGGCATTAGTAGCAATCTCTTCGGCCAGCGAGTCTTACAATAACAGTAATATAAACATGTCGATTATAAAAAAATGTGCATGTTAGGGATTGTTTGAGAATGTGTTGTTAGCACTCATAATTAATCTTCTATTACCAAAGGCATTAGTAACAATCTCTTCGGCCAGCGAGTCTTACAATAACAGTAATATAACCATGTGAATCATAAAAAAAATATGCATGTTAGTGATTTTTAGGAAGCCTTTATAAATTGTAAAATATACCTATGTCAATTATTAAAAAATATGCTTTTTATTGATTGTCATGAAGCCTTTATTCCCATTGTAGTTTTTCCTTGGTGTTCAAGCATGTGCTTGGCACACAACATACAAAATGAAAGATGATTGATCTTTTCAAGTAATTAACGATCCCAAAATTTCCGATGCACAATCCACAAAAAAAGGCAAATTTTCAAGGATCTTCCATCTATTTACTGTTGTAATGTGTACAAGGTAAACTCAAAAACACTAACTCTCAGTTCTATTCCTAATTTTTAACGATTCTATCCTAGAATTTTCACCACATTTAAGTCTACTACTTTCTGGCCTACAAATTGTTTTGATGATTACTTCGGTTCCCGAAATTGTTTGTACAAATATGTCACACCACAAATCCTGGAGTGGACAGCGCCACAATGCAAACCGCTACTCCCAAAACGAACCAACAAACAACGGTCACAATCCCTGAAATGAAAAGTAATCACAAATTTAGCCTATCATATCCATCTGCGACAATATTCACAGCGTAAAAAAATAATACATCAAATGAAATGAGCATACCTCGTCCATGTATTCGAGCCACGCCCTCAAAGGAAGCCAATGAAGCAAAAGCATTTTCTTCATCTACATGACCATTAGTTCCAAAAACCCACTGACTACTACGAGTGCCCGTTGTCTGCTTCAGAATCACTCCCTGAGGAACTCCCCGAATCCGAATCTGCAACAGCGATCAAACTTAGGTTATTTCTAGATAGAAAAATAGCTTCAACTACAAACCAAAGACTGTTAGGGGCAGGTAAATACCGCTTGACGAAGACGAATCACTGCTTGAACTGCCAGAGCTACTAGAACTACTACTTGCATGGCCTCCAACAACATCTTTATCTTTCTCAATCTCCACAGGGGGGAACATACTCGTTGGCATCTCATCCCCAATGTCAATATCCTCGTCCCCTGCTTCTACTTTCTTTGGCTTCTTCACTTCAACTGGCCCCCCATCAACCTTCTCGCTAGAAGGCAATTCCTGTCAATTCAATGACATCAAAAGCAGCAATATTAGTAAATGCTAAATAAGAACATGCCCATTAATCAAAATGAACTAAGTGGTAGAGAATTTACCCCGTTGCCTTTGTTAGACTGCACATCGTTGTTGTTGTTGTCAATGTTGCCCATCAATGCCTGCCTCTTAATCTTGCTAACCATCTTCTTGTAATTAGTCACCAATCGATCAAGTTCCCAAAGTGTCTCTGTGTCAACAGCCTCAATGTCTAGCTCGATCTCATCCCCATCCTGCTTCAAATGTCCATTCCTCCTCCTTATGATCTGCACCACCTGTTCCATTTTCTCTGGCGGCAAACTCTGCAACCCTAACCCCAACTTGTGTTTCTCTTCAAGACTCATATCCCTCTTGTTGGGGTCCTTAGCCTTCGGCTTTGGTTGCTTCAAAGGCTTCACAGGAGGAGCTCGCATTGGGGATGGTGTGCGCACCGGAGACTGCACCAATGGAGGATTTGAAGAACTTGCAGGGTGCTGCGGTGGAGGTTCTTTATGCAATTTTGCAGGAGGGATCGGATTCTCCTTTTTCTTCACCCTCTCTGGCTCAACTTGGCTCCACGAACTGGCTTGCAATTCCTCCTCAGATTCGCGATCATGAACTATGCTACCTTCGAATTTCTCATGCACCGGTCGATATAGTTCCTCAAACCTAGCCAGAAGCTGTTCCGCCATGGTGTACACGTCGTGACCCTTAGGGTTATAAGCCAGTGCATTGTTGAACGTCAATCTCACATCAGAGGCGAAATCTGCAGGCGTGGCGTACACGTTCTTAGAGAGATTGGACTTCACAGTACCCAGATCCATGGGCTGCTTAATTATATCGCAGTAATCGTGGAGTTTCAGTCCAACTACATCGACGGGGGCTTTGAAGACCCACCCATGTTTGTGTTTGATCAGCTTCTGCAAAACTTGCGAGCAACACTTCATCAAGTTTCCAACCTCCGAATGCGACCGTTTCAAATCCTTTGCGGAATTAGATGGCAAGGGTCGCTTGTTGCCGGAAATTTTCTTGCCTGACGGTTTCTTTGGATGTCCGTTGAGGCTCTGCCCGGGTTGAAACTCGCTGGACCCGATTTGATTCCTTAGCTTCTGAATTTGTTCGAGCTCCGAGACGAGGCGATTCTTGAAGTCGTTGAGCTCCTTCTTGGTGCACGAAGCGACGTTGAAGGTCACATACTGGGAGTGAGTTGCGGCGTCGTTCGATCTCCGGTTGATAGAGGAAGCATCATCGGACGCCGATTGGGTCTTCTTGCCATTCGCTAATTTAGGGTTAGAATTAGGGTTAGGGTTAGGGTTAGAGAAAGGTACTTTTCCCATGAATCCAGCTCCACCGCTTCTATGCCGTGGCCAATTAGGTTCGTTCCGGTAGGCGGAAGCCATGAAGATGCGAAATCACGATCGTCCGGTGAGATTCCGCCGTCTCTCCGGCGTGAACTCTACAATGCGGGTCGAGCGAAGCATAGGTAAGCGGGGAACTAGGAATCACGCGCCAAAGACACTCCCACGCGCCGCCGGAGGAAGCACCGATTGAAAAAGAGAAAACCAGAAAATTAAAATCGTAGCGTTTAGGGTTTGGAACTTTGGTTACCCTAATCTGTGCGAGGAACGAAAGGGGGCTAGGGCCGCTTCTTAAAGGCGATGAGATCTGCCCGTGGGTGCTTCGGGAAGCTTTCTCTGCCGTTGATGCTTTCTTGATTCCTGATCCGACGGATAGCGTAGATTTCTCGGCTGTCCCGAAACCTGACCGTGAGATCTGGCACGGAGGGTGATGATTTCGTGATTTTGCCACGTGTCGTTATCAGAGCCGGAGGATGTAGGAGGCCTTGTTTTGATTTGGATTTGAGTTTGAAGTGAATTTGGGGTGAATGTGTAGTGCATTTAGGGTTTGACAGGGGATTGGGGCCCACGTTGATGACGTGGATGGACGCCAAACTGGCGTTTCCGGCGTGTGAGCGAGAAGGTACGCGCAGCGCGTGGCTGCGAGGAAAACGCGTGTCGATGTGAAGGGTAGTATCGTAAATGAACAGTGCAGCTTGAAATCCTTCTTCCTTCCCTGTGTTTTCACCTAATTATAATATCACCCACATTAGCGCTTTTGATTTTTGAATGATGAATTTTCTGACGAAAATGAAAATTAGTTAACTTAAAGGGTTTTGCGGTAGTAGGTTAATGATCAATTAACTTAATTAATTATAGGGATGGTCTAGCAACTTAGCTAAAAGATACTGGAAAAAGGATTTTTGTTGAAGTGATATCAAAATTCAGGAGCGACTTTTTTTTCTTGGTTTTAAGGTGTGTACTTTTAGTACTTAAAGATAAAACCTATCTTGTTATTATTTAACTGTTGAACAAATTTAATGGAAATAAAAGCAAAATTACTACAACAAAATAAACAAACCCTCTTCTTTATATATAAAAAAATATCTAGAAGTTCCATAAGTTGATTACTTCAAGTTGTATTATATTTGATGAGGCTAATCTTAATTTGAGTTCATTTTTTTCACCAATAATATTAATAAGTCAATAAATACATTCACTTCCACATCGAATTAGTAGGTATCTCCTTAATAATTTTTATAATATTTAATGGTATTAAGATTTTTTTTACTGTGATGATATTAAGATTTGAAAATTAATTTATATTTCTTAAATTTGCAATGTAGACACAAATTTTGTCTACAATTTATTCAGACATCTGATCATTTGGTTTGCACTGCTCCTTCACAAATCAATTATGGAATTAGTCGGAATATAAGTTGAAATGAATAATAGACAGATCCTTTCTCTCTCAATCATGTGTGTGTATATATATATATATATATAGTTTTATCGTAAAGTTCTTCGTAAAGTTATGCTTAAATTAATGATGTTAGGATGATGATTATGACTTATGTTATTAGATGATTTGTGTTTCGACTTAAAATCTGCAAATATTGTTGAAGTTTTTGTATACAAGGTATTGTCCGTTTAGATACTAGATATATCGTCATAATTTTATTCTTATAAAAGGTACCTCAGTGGTTGAGAGATAAGAGTGTTTATAAACGACTTATAAGTCTTGACTTCCAAGCGATGCTGGACCTTGTGACTACCAGAACAATTTGAAATACTTAAACCAAGAGTCTCTTTCAAGACAAAATAAAATTATGATTCATAACTTGCTTCTTGATCGTTGTCAACACTGAGGTAATTCATTTGTTAATACAATATTCCAGTCGTAGAATTAATTGTTGATTCTCAAAGCTTTTGAAGTTGTTTGTCACCCCAAAAGGCGCGCTAGTCATCAAACATGTCAATGGATACCCCAAAAAAGTGTCGGTCATCAAACATGTAGTAAAAATAAACAACTACTCATTTCGTTCCTATTTATAAGACTTAAGTTTGAAATGATACTTATTACTTTCCAAAAGATCCAATTTATCATATTTCTTGCATTAAGTATTTTTAGACTAAAAATATCCTTTATTAAGAGAAGAAATATAACCTATTGGCAAATCATTAGAAAAAAGAGAAATATTAATGACAAAGATAATTTTAAAAAAATTATAAATTTAAAACAAATTTATTGTTATCATTGACCATTTTTCTTAATCTTAATAATTAGGTAATTAAGTCTCATATATAATAAAGAATGAAGTAATTAATACAAATGTATTAAATACGACACACACATTTAGAATTAGGGATATGGCACGAGGATTTAGCTTCATTAAATGTGAATTTCTCCATGTATCACACAAAAGTGGTATAATTTTTAGACTTAAAGAATATTTTTTATTCCTAACTTCTTATTTTTTGGTGAATTTTATCCTTGATTTTTTAATTTGGCATATTTTATCCTAAACTTTTAAGAAACTTGCAAATTTCATCCTTTGTCATTATCTGTTAACAAGTATAAAAGTTAAGGATAAAAATTATCAAAAAAATAATAAGTTAGAAGTAAAATGAGTAATTATGTTAATAGTAAAATGACTAAAGATAAAATTCACAAAATTCTTAAAAGTTAAGGGTAAAATGTACCAAATTAAAAAATTGAGATAAAACTCACTTAAAAACAAAACATGTAACTAAACCTGATTTTGAACCACTTACTTGAGTTTTCCACCAATAAAAGTCTAAATAGGCATTTGGACCAATGTACACAACGACAAGTCTCATGATTGCAAAGAAACCAATAAAGGTTATATGTTTTTAGAAGCACCTAAACAAGATTGGTTAGGTCAATCCATAAAATCGTTTTTTTTCTAAGAATCAATAAAAAAAAATCATGAATGACTAATTCGTTGAGAAAAAGCTTTATTGTTTTCTAATTAAGAACTTATTATGATTATTGATACAACTCTAATCCAATTTTATGAAAATTGCCAGTTACATCAATTTTATGATTAAACCATTTTTTATTTATCATCTCTAAATTAAGTTAATAACTTATTCTTATGTATCTGCAGATACAGTGGCGAATACAGAAGTTAAAAGGTGTATATAATGATGTATTTAAATAAATAAATAAAAAAACTGTAGATGTATAAATGTATTGCAGTTACGTATTATCTCTATTATACAGTAAAGACAATGGTAAAAAATGGGGATTGATCTTATCTTCTTTGTTCACATTTTCAACTAATTTCAAGGTGTCAATTTTTCACTTTTCCTATTCTCGAATCTTGGATATGACACAAGTAATAATTAAATTCAAAATATTTCAGCCTGATCTTACAAACACAGTTAATTAGACCTTTCTTTAACTTATCTTTATTATGTATTAATGCGCAAAAGAGATACCCTGAATGGGATTATGCAATCTCATGTCATTAGGTGTAAACCTTTTAAGCCTGTATGTGAAATCATTAATTTCTTCAAACACGATAATAATGAACAGTGCAATTTTGAGTTAATCTTTATTTTTTTACTGCTATTTAATCTTTATTTTGATAAATAAGAAAATTATGTAGTAGTATTTACATTGTCACTAGATATTTAGGAGACTTTTATTTCAAGTGCTATATATTTATTTTTGGAAATATAAGACTGAAGAAATTTATCCCACATTTATTACATGATATCAAAATAACTATTTAAAAAAAGTAATAAAATAAATAAAATAATTATTCCTAGATATATTTTATTTTTGGAAAGTCATAATCTCCCATTAAATCAATATTTATTCCCTACTCATCTTACTATCAACTACCCTTTTAAATTTCCGGAAAAAAAATCAATTCAACCAAGCATATATTTTAACTACTAGAGACTTACATTAATATTACAAATATATAATATACAGAATTCAGTTTAGATCTTTTTTTTTTTTTTTTGTCTAAACAAACATGTACTCCATTAAGTTATACCAAGCTCACAAAGAGTCGATCCACGTGGTTGCTCATAGTTTGGATATGGTTTAACTGATTTGCAAATTATTAACTTGTTATCCAAACTAATTACTAATATTTCTAATATTTATAGATCTGTGACTTTTTATTCCCCGACTATTTTTTCTTTTTGCTTTGAATTTATTCCTTTTTTTTTCACCAAAAAAAATTGTTTCTAGCAATCAATGCGCCGATGCATTTAAGTTTCGGAGTTGGAAGCCATATGGCAACAGAAAAGAAAAGCAATTAAGCTCATGCATAGCATACCTCTCTCTCTACTATGTTATTTGATTCTTCCATACATTGGACACTTAATTTGCTGGCATTTTATTAATTAGACACAAATTTTTGGTCCAAAAGAATAGCATCCAACTCTGGTGACATTCCTAGAATCCCAGTTAATGGGAATGCTTGTAGTATTCGTAATTCTAAGGTAGAATCAGTAACTATCTTGAATGACATTCTGTCACCACTCAATTAGAAAAAAGAATCAACTACATTAAATGATTAAATAGCATGTTCACACACAACCGGTAAAAGAATGTAGAAACTTTTTTCCAAAATTATAAACTTCAAGGAAAAATTCATTTTAATTTCATATGTTTAAAAATAACAATAAGGTAAAATATCATTTATTCTTTAATATATTTTTTGATTTTTTTAAAAAAATACAAGAGTAAATCTAGTTAACCAGCTATAATTTTAAACAAATGCTTGTAAACAAAGAAATATAACCTATTTATGACATGTTAGGATAAATTTCTGCATCGACACTTATAGGAGAAAAAATAAAATAAAAAATGACATAATTTTTCCACAAAAATAAGCCGTTCCTCTCAACATTTTCTAAAAATAAAACAAAGAGAGACGAAAAATTAAATAAAAAAATAATATTGAGTTGAGGGACAAAGAAATTTAATGAAAAGTGAAGAACAAAAAGGTTTATAACTGTTATATATCATTTTAGATAAATTAAATGTATTATTTTGGATAATATATTTTTATGGGCAAAATTTTAAACATTTAATAATATTTTTTAAATATTAATTAATTATTAAACATATTTATTAATTATATTAATAAAAATCTTTAGGTTATTTTTTATGATTTTTATATCCTTGTCTGCTATTGAATCAACAACACTAGAAAAATTATCTGTAAAGTTTTTTTTTATATAAAAAAAATAAAAAAACATTTTAAAAATTATTCAACATAAACTCTGTAAGTGTATGTGAAATTCTTCACCATATTTAAGGAATTGATCATATTGTTCTAAAAATAGT
This sequence comes from Glycine soja, assembly GCF_004193775.1. Classification (NCBI taxonomy): domain Eukaryota; kingdom Viridiplantae; phylum Streptophyta; class Magnoliopsida; order Fabales; family Fabaceae; genus Glycine; species Glycine soja. The sequence continues at coordinate 43,644,225 of NC_041012.1, read as the reverse complement.
TGTAGCAAATTTTGTAGAATTTTTTATAGGAAAATGTCATAAAATTACAATTTTTTTTAAAAAATATACATAACGAATTTACAAGAAAAATATAATTTCAAGTCATATTGTATAAAAAATATTTAAAACCCTCAGTAGAAGCATAACCTTTTTTTTTAAAAAAAAAAAGTAGAACCATATCTTTAATAGAGGAATCCATTTTGAATTTTTGAGTCCTATGATATCATATAAAATACAAATAACTTTTGTTATTTTTTATTCTGAGTAAAATGAATTTTACTTGAAAAAAAAAACACTTTTTTGAAAAAAAAGAAGGTTATGAATTTTTTTCTTTCTAGAATCCAACCTCCAACCAAAAAAAGCGTTTGAATAAAAATAGTGATAAATATGATGAATAGAGATTCTTAAGGTAAAAAATTCTTATTGAAGATATTTTATCCTGATGTTGATAACTATAACATAAAAGGTTTATATATATATATATGATTTGCATAACTTTAAAAATGTCAAGTTAATTTATTTTCTGTCACTTGTTCACCATCTTCGACAACTTTGTAACTCTCTTTTCAACATTTTCTTTTTGGTCTGCAGTCTCTTTACAACATACGCCTATACTATACTTATGAATTATTCGTACAACGAGATTTCCTGGGTTGGTCCTTTATCGTCCTTCTTCAGTTCTTTGCTTGATATTGTGGCAATTTTGTTTTACTCTTCCGTCATTTACTTTTGTTTGGTTTTGCATTTGGAATGTGTGATCAACATTTTCTGTATGTACCATTTATTGTTTAAGATTTTGTTTTTTTTTTCCCTATATACTTGTGATTTCTACAATTTTGACGCCAAATACGTATGAGTATTTTTTTATTTAACTTTGAAATAAATTATTTTTAGTTAGTGATTTGATTCTATAATTTTTTTTCATCTATTAGTGATTTGTTACTATGATGGTAGAATAATATCTTTATTTTTCAGTTAAAACTAGGAAATATTAATTCATTTTAGTAGAAATATTTTATTAAAGTATTTTTTATGATATTTTGAAAATATGTAAGGTTAATTTTATTTTCATTCCTAAAAATCATTTAAGGTTAATTTTATTATATCCCTAAAATTATAACGGGTTTTATTACGCACAAGGACAAAATCATTTCTCTGCTTTCTCTTCTCTTGGTGACTCGTATTTTTCTCAGGGTTCCCCTCTCTGTTTTTTTAACAGACTGAGTTAGAGTACAAAGAAAAAAACAAGTAAAAAGACTCATACAGCCTCTTTACCAAAGCCCAAGATATAAGAGAGGCTCGGAGAAATTGATTTTGAGGCATTTGCCCACAATAACTTAAATTAATAAGTTTGTCATCAATAAAAAAAAATAAGAATTTATATTTATAAATTATAAAAATATAAATTTCATTTAAGATCTCAAAGTTTTTATACATAAACCCCGCACAAAAGTATGTAGTAATTTCAAGATGTCGAATGCGCAGTTCCTCTTTAAGCTTAACTCAATTCATATTAAACCCAACAACCTAAAACTAAATATTCAACACCAAATGGAGAAAGTCAAGGCATGTGTAGTGTAGAAGGAACATTTGAGGATCACTAAGTTCAGGTTCTTCGATTCAGGCAATACATTCACACTTCTTTCCATCCTCTTCCAAGCTTGGACTAAAACTTGTATTGATAATTCTTGTTTCGGGTCACTAGTTTTATGATTGTAAATCCGTGAATTTTATAGTATCCAAAATATGGGGGAAAAAGTAGCAGACAACTCTGTCAAAGTTTGCTTGCTTTCACGGTACAAAGATATATAATATAATTGTTGGGAGGAGAGAGGAGAGAGGAGAGGAGTACCCAAATTGGATATCTAGGACTCTAACTACCTGTCTCATTATGTATGGGATTTGCCAATTTCGTGGTGGAAGGGTATGACAGACAGATATTAATGCACCTCCATATCTACCGCTGTCTCTTAGTCTTAATTAATAATTAGTACTATTATTTCGTGCTCTTAACCAATTACTATATTTTAGTCTTAAATCTTAATAGTCCTTTTCTGCTAGTCACTTTTTAGGGTATTACAGCTCATTTTACAAATAAATGGAAAGTCAGTCTTTGTTATTCGAAGAAGTTATTTAATGAACTTTTTCTTATCACATTTTTTATGACTTTTTTTTTTTGGGTGGAATTCACTTTTTTTTTATGATAGTTATATTTCTTTTATATTTTAGGAAACAAGTTTCCAATTATATACCGTTAAATATATTCACTTAATACAAAAGAAAAATCAACTTAGTACAGTGTGTTTCTTTACTTCTCACTCCAAGGGTAAGACTATAAGAATCGAGGACTTGACTAAAAGCATCAGAATAAATTGTTATAAGAACGGGCAAGAGAATCAACAAAGCAACTCCAATATGCAATTAGCAAGTTTCTTACTTCATGAGATGAACTGGTCCTTCTTAATAGTTCTTACAAGGTTGACCATCCTTACAAAACTCATTCCCAAAACAACCACACCCTTAGCACAAAATCCAATGAGAATATTGAGCCCTACACTCAAGTGAAAGCTACAGATTCACATTCCCTGAACAATGGCCAATCTTGGAGTTCAATACTATCCATCCAGAGCTTACCCATTTATTCCTCAAGCTTACTCATATTGATAGAATCGGGGGCTCCCAAGCACAGGGGAGAGGCAATCGATCCAACATTAGGGCTCTAACCTATATTGAACATATTTGAAGGGTCACCAGACAAGGGAAAAGACGCTAGATCCAGTATTGGAATAGGGCCAAGTGGGTTATTAAGAAAAATTCAATACATCCAGATACACCAAGTGATAATGATGACATATTCAATGAATGAAACAGGAGAGATGGGTAGACAGAGACCGGTCATGATCATTCTGAAGCTTCTTCTGATAGTGAGATGGATGTATATCATCTAAGATGAATTTTACACCATATCACACATATTTTAAATGGAGACAAAAATGTCTATTCATGCTAGTTGTTTTACCATTCTGCGGTTCAATTTCCAAACTTTTCGGTATAAGCTTTAGTTTATTCATTGTGTCTTATCGAAGTTCATTAGATAACAATTTTACATAAAGTAGTCTCCCTCTGCCAATCTCGCTCTATAGCACCAATCAGAATAAAATAACCATGCCAATTAATAATATATTGTGAATATCAGTAGTGATCCTCCGTGAGGAAACTGTTTTTTTGTAATTGAAATAAACGGAAAAGCCCAACAAAACAGATTACACATTCATAGAAGGGAGGGGAATTTGATAAGATTCTTCCCCGAGGGATGGGAACAAAGGAGGCAGCGGGACAGGAAAAAACCTGAACATCAAAGTCTACGGAATGACCATATATAGTTTAGCAAGAAAGTGATGTGCCTGACAAGAGAAAAGCAATGGTGAGAAAAATTCACATCCCCACCAGACCAAGTTCAAAGCAATTTGGGAATCCATTTCAACCAAGACGTTTGGTAACATTTAAAGAATAAAAGAGCTTTATACCACGCTACAGACCCCAAATGCCAGGTATCATAATGAAAGACAAGATATAAGCAACGCCCGAGTCACGAACAATACCAAGACAAGCACATGAGTAATGATGCTCTCGAGGTGGTTGTTAGAAAGTGATTCAAATAGTTAAGGGGTTAAATAGGGAGTACCGTTATAATTAGAAAATGAGAACAACTTGTATTTTTCTATTTTTACGAAAAATTGATTGTTATAAATAGATAGTTATCACCGTTGTATAAGTATTATTCATCAGAATTCAGAAACAGTTTTTTTGTATTTTTTTCCGTTACATTCTTTTTTTCTCCAACACAGTGATATCAAAAGCAGGTTAAGGGACATAAGAAATGGGATCAATTGGTGAAAATTTTTCTGCGAATCTTCTCGTCCTCAATGGCAAGAATTGGGATCGATGGGAAGGTAACTTTGGGTTATCAAGAAGTGATTGAAATTGTTGAGGAAGGTTATCCCACAATCACTGAAGGCTCTAAGAAGCACAGAAAGCCCTTTACAAAGAAAACAAGAAGAAAGATTGTAAAGCTACAGTTTTGATTCATCAGTGTGTAGATGATGCACACTTTGAGAAGATTGCAGGCGTGCAACTTCACGAGAAGCATGGAAGATCTTGAAGAAATGTAATGAGGGTGCAGAACAATTGAAGAAGGTGAAACTACAAATGATGAGGCATCAATATGAATTGATGTAAATGGAGAACAATGAAAAGATAGCTGATTTCTTCAATAGAATCATCATTCACACAAATGCTATGAAGAACTGTGGTGAGAAGATTTCAAACCAAACAATTGTAGAAAAGATCCTGAGAACTCTTAATCCCAAGTTCGATCACATTGTCGTAGTCATTGAAGAATCCAAGAAACTTAAGGAAATAACAGTAGAAGAACTTCAAGGTTTTCTTGAAGCACATGAACAGAGAAATAGAGAAGCCAGGGGATCATCAGGCGTTGTAGGCTCATACATAAAAGAGAGTAGGCAATAATTCCAAAGGTAATTTTAGAGGTCGTGGACGTGGGGAAAATTTCAGAAGTGGCTTTAAAAGAAACACACAAAATTAAGAACAAGGAAAGAATGAAGAAGACCAACCAAAAAGCTCTAACAGAAAAAGGAATTTCAGTAACTGGAGAGGAGAGAAAAAAATGGAAAAAGACAATTGACAGGAAAAGAATCAAATGTTTCAATTGCAATTAGATAGGACATTTTTCAACAGAGTGTGTAATCGCACCAAGTAGCATAGATCACAGGGGGAATCAGTCACACAATGATTATCAAGCACATATGGCCAAGAAAGAGAATGAAGCAAACTCTGACGAACAACCCTTGACGCTGATGATGGTTATCGATTCAGAAACTCATAATAATGAAGCCTGGTACATAGATTCTGGATGCTCAAACCATATGATTGGACATAGGGACTGACTTGTCAATTTTGATGCAATGAAAAAAAGTAAAGTAAGGTTTGCAGACAACAAAATTATAATACTTGAAGGAGCGGGGAATGTGACTATTAGAAGTATCAAAATAAATAATAGCATTGTTAACGAACAAGTATCAAAATCAATAAAACATTTAATATAGTTTATTATGTATTTCCTAATTTAAATTAATAACAACTACTTGTCCATCCCATGATGCGACGCTTAAAAATTATTGATATTTTTTTAGCAATCTTTAGTCATTGAGGATTTACTCAATATTAAATGATCATAATATGAATAAACTGTAATTCTAGTCATTTAATTTATAATAACAGCAGTTTAAATCTTTATTTTCTTCGAAGTCATCAGCAGATCATTAAATCTTGAAATAACTATTTTGAAGATCATTTCATCTATCACCCTCAACTAAAAAAATAGTCTCACGCGAATCCTTCCTCAAACGCAATAACAGAACAAAGTTTATTGGATATTTTTCGTTCATTACATAGGTTTACAACCCTGTTATGTACACGTATCCAAGGAAGGAAAGGGTAAAAGAACAAGGTTTTTAACAATACTTATCTTTTCAAGCTTTATCACCAAAACTTTCATCCATCAAGTCTTTCCATTTTATTTTATTGGAAAATGTTTTTGAATAATTAAAGTAGAGGATTGTTTTTCTAATTTTCTTTGTTGCTAGAAGATTTTTCTTATATATATATATATGATAAAAAAAACAAGTGAATGACAAAACATAATTATGCATAATTTTATGTGTACTATTTTTTTTAAGATTGTACCAGATGTTCAATAATGATGCTGTATTTTATTTTAAAAAGAACAAGGACATGACCAAAGGAAAATACTCATTTAAATATAACAATACAAGATGAAAAAAACAACATATTGATTACTACTCATTCATGCGTAATAATTTGATGGGATCCACTAAACAATAGCAACTGTTAAATCAAAATATTGTTACAATAAGTGTCTTTCCCTGTATGGTAAAGTCATAGCATTAGCATTAGCTAGCAAAAACAATAGTTGGGTCACAGCAGCACTCGTCCAAGAGGCAACAGCAACACAAAGCCGCTAGGCTGCCAATTGGGGAAAAAACAAAGACAAAGTTAAGAGGAGCATTGAACAAGAAAAGAATATCTATGGTAGAATCAAAAGTAAAAATCTTAGGGTTAAATATCTTTTTCTCTCTTAAATTTGGTTCTAGTTTATTTTAAAAATAATTATTTTCAATTTAGAAATAGTTTACTTTTGATCCTTATTTTAAGACTAAAATGATAAAAAAATGATTGTAAGAATTAAAAGTAAATTATTTTCAAATTAAAAAAAGGAAAATAGTCATTTTTAATTTTGAGATTAAGCTCAAATTTGAAGAGCTAAAAAAAATTTAAACCAAAACTTAATGTTACTTTTGGTTAATTTGAAGAGCAAATCCTTTCCTATGCAATAGCTTACCATCCCTCAAGGAAACCTGGTTCTCTTCTAGGCGGTGGAGCAGCATAGTACTGTGGAGGTGCTGCCACCGGAGGCGGCCCCTGATAAGGACCTGTGTGGGACAACAACAACAACTATTCAGTAATAATTGACAAAAATACAAATTAAAAAATGTTTCATATTCAGGCAATGACATATGCAGGGGACAAAAAATGATCAACTAGCAACTAAATAACTTCTTTTATTATCTGCCATACAAAGAAGAAAGAGGATTAATGAAATTCAAAAGACCATATGGTAAGAAGGCCAGGATTGAGCATAATTTGAAGGCTGAAAACTGAAACCTACCTTGAGCTGGATATGGATAGCCATATTTGATCTCACTCATCTTAGCAAGATTAATTAACACCCTTTGCAAAAACCAGATAGACCCAAAAAAAAATATTGCTTGGAAGACAGAGAACTTGGATTTAGGTTTGAATACAAGGGTTTGACGTATATTTATATACACACAATAGAAGGAAGGGAGAGTATAATTGGTGGAGAGAATTAAGAAGAAAGATCCAGAAATAGCATTTCATTTCATTTCATTTCACACCCAATTGGATGTTGGCATGTTACTTCACAGTCACTATTAGATGCTACTATTATACTTTTCTTTCTTTATAGCGTTACTTGGCAAAAAGTTATATCCACCGGCCACCGCCACCATCTTAGAAGAAGAATAATTGAACAATATGATCTAAAAACAACTCCTGCCTTTTTTTTTGGGCTATGGATTCCAGAGGAAGATGGCTATTTAATTACTATTCCTAAATAAAACTGCAAGAACATCTCAAAAAGTCTGCACCTCCTTTTTCACACGTGGCGTGATTCGAGGGCAAGAATACTCTTGTGCAGCTTCTCTTTCTTCCGAAGCTTCTTTCACCACTCGGAGTAATTAATAAAAAGGTTAGAAACTAGAAAAAAGGCTTGGCGTTGTGTGGTGTCCCATGTGAATACAAAGTTTGAGTCCAAAAAGCACTCACATGTTGAGACCGGACTCCATAGCATGGTTTTAAATTACAATGGCAGTTATGATTGGGGTGAGTCAAAAAACCCATTATATTATGGGTAATTGTGGAAAATTGAGGTTAATACGGTGATAATTACAGTTGCAACTGTGGAACGCTATTTAAAATCATTTTCTTTTGAGGGTGCTTGCTATTCGTGGGGAATGGTACTTATCTTAGCATTTTGGGTTAGTATAAGCTTTAAGGTCTCGAATATATTCCTTTCACAGTGGCACACGCTATTACTGTGTCTTGTATCTTCTTTATGGAAACTTTAATTAGTATAACAATAACTAGAGTGATTATTTAAGAATCTAACAACTACTTAAACTTGAGTAATTAAATTAGATAGGTGATTATTTAATCTTTTTTTGTCCTAGGTCAGATATTATGATCTCGTTTGCAATACGTGACTGTCGTGTCGTTGACTCAAGAAAATTTACATACGGTGAAAATCAAACACAAATTTTTTTGCTAAATTAATCGCTCCCGCTCAGGTCATTATTTAATCTTTAATATATATACACAAATTTCATAATTAACATATTGGTTCTGTCTGTGTAAGTTTTCACATTTGGGGCCAATGGGTGGGTTGCTATAACGTGCCTCAAATAGCCTTGCCTATTGGTGAAGGAAGGAAGGAATCATGGAGTAAAAAATCTATCTATATACAACTGATCAACAAAAAAAAGAAGCTATTTTGTACATCAATGAGTAATACATCAATTGAGGTTGTGGGGTGCCCCTCTTTAATCAGCGGAATGATCAAGCTACCCGAGGAAGCTAAGTTGGGCGGATACTATGTACTATTAAAGGATATTTAGATATATAATGGACGGGCCAATTGGCTGTGTTTCTTTAATGTTAGTTGCTTTTATTCACAACTTTAGACCTTTATAGATTATTTGGTTCTTGACGAATTATTTTTATGCAGAAATCAGTGTGCTCTGTTAATACTTGATGTATAGGAGTCTATGTGATTAGTTGAATAGAATTTACTCGGAGGGTACACTGATTTAAGATCATCCAGATCTCGTTTTGAGAAGCCTATTGATTAAGTCAGAAAGGGGATGCTTAGTGGCTGCAATAAGACGTCTGATGCAAATTCGACAAGTACACTGAATCGTGCCATAATATAAAGTGAGATTGCTGTTTTAAGTGTATCTCCTTTTAACTTTTAACCTTCTAAAATTTCAGTGTTTAAGCTCAACCTTACACTAAGGCCTAAGCTAAACTAAATCAGAACAGTAGAGAATCATAATAGAAAAATAAAAACTACTAAAACAGAGAGAATTTCACAATGCACTAGATATTAAGGTACAAGTCCTCTGAAACCCCCTTGCTCAAGTAATTGTTGTGTTTATCCAACAAGTTTATTCGTTGACAAATAGGAAAATTGAGTTCTTAAAACCCAAAGTATCGTCTTGAGACTACTCGGCAAGTGTTACGATTGCTGAATCCTTAATTATTTAAACAATATGTTGAGATGAATCTTACACTAATAATAAAGAAAGTGATGAAAGAAAAGAAGGAAAGAGATAAAACAAATTTGAAAACAATATCAAGAATGTAAATAATCACAAATAGCATATATAAATAGTTTAAAGCTTTGGTTTCACCTAAGTAATCATTCCATGTTACCCAATGTTGGGATAAATTTCTCCTTAAGCACTTGAGATAAAAAATAAGAAAAATAAAATAAAATAAACTTCTCTAGAAATTAAAAGTAATATATGCATAAGTTAAAAATTATTTTTTGAAGAAGCTAATATGCAAGAGTTTTTACAAATTAGCTTCTGTACAAGTTAATTTAGCTTTTGGAAAAATTTATTTCATTTTCCTTTCTTTTTTTTTTCCTATAACTTGTGTTGCTTCCTAATTATCAATTACACGTGCTAAATTTAGATATGAAAAGTTATATAAAGAACTGGAATACAAAGAGTAAAAAGGGGAATCAAATAGCAAACTTGAAAGGTTTTCCACGTAAACGAAACTGGTCCAGAGGTTTTGAAGTAGCCCAAATTCAGGGTCTTTACTGTATAGTGCTTTTTATAAAGCCCACAAAAGCGGCATTCAAATCCAACTGTAGGGTCCTTGTTATTGCCATTAGTCAATTAAGCTCTGCAGTGTGGCATAACCTTAATTTTTTTTTACTGTAAAAAAAAACTTTAAATTTTTTATACAGCTATAACCTTAAAATTTGATAACACTTCAATTATTTTAAGTTTTTACTAAAATAACATCTAATCACCCCAAGTTTATATTTTGAAGTTTATACAATTTCTTCACAGACTTCTAGGAAGCTTCATGAAGAATTATAAAATAGAAAAACGACATATATAAATAAATAAAAACAAATACAAAAGATGAACACATTTTATAATTTAAACAAAGACACCAGATACGCCCCGTCAAAAAAATATAAATAAAAAATAAAAACACCAGATACGCTGTGTCGACCTTAGATAAGAGAGGGGCGGAAGATGAAAGAAAACTACTGATCAATTTGATATTGAGTTAATGAGTTGAGTAATTGAATTGATTTTTTTTTTTTTTTGGTTTGATATTGAAATTCAAAACTTTCAACCTGATTAAATCGAAACAAACTCAATCATCATATTATATTTAAAGCTTGTATAGCGTAAGCCTGGTGTAGGGTCTAATTCAAAGTTGTAATTTGCAAGAAACTACTAGTCCTGTTTCTCTTATATTGACCTGGTTAAGGAGAATCATTTAGCTATTTTCTCCCTTCTTGCTTGACTTGACAACTGGAATTTGGTTTGATCTTACTCAGCAATGACTCTCCTACATTCAGAAACATGGCTTCAATATGTGTCCCATTTCCATATAACCTTGTGTTCTGACAGTTGGATGGCATCCTGAACTAATTAATGATCTATTACTTATTTATGGATAAAGACCTTTTGCAGTTCAACAGCCAACTGCTCATGGTGTAGTTATTAACCTCACCTTTCATTTCTTTCAAATCATGTTTCTGGAATTTCCTAGCTAGTCTATATCTGTTTGTTTTTAAGAAATGTGTTAATAAGTTATAACTTTATTCTTTTAAAATATATAATTTGCTAACATGCTTCTCTTTTATTGTTTGCCCACCTTGCTTAGTAGTAACTACCCATTTTTCCATCTCTTTTTCACTTCGTTAATATAAAGAATATTAATACACAGCTTTTGTTTTGGTTTACTTCAGAAATTTGTGTTAAATATTGTATTAAATTAGAAAATAGATGACTATCATGTGTGATTCAATTGACAAATTTAGTTCTAAACGTAGAAGAGTCTTATTTACACTGCATAAATTTAATATTCATGACATTTACACGTACTTTAAGAATATCATATCATACAATTTTAGAATAAATATATTATATATGGCATCATGTAATCATACCGGTTAGTTATTAGATTGAAAAAAATGTCAAATTAAACATAGACAGTTACTAAACTGTCACAGGCATGAATTCTTAGAACATTTTTTTTTTCTTACCAGATAAAATATAAATATAAAAGCCAATTTAGTGATCAAGTTTAGTAATTTACTTTATGCAAAAATTTTCGCTTATGTGAAGTTTCTTAAACTATTTTAGTAAATAAAAGAAAAACAACAGCGAAGTTAAATAAGTGGGTGCAATTATAAAGCAGATGATTAAGGGTGTGTTTAAAAAAATGTTCAATTGTGTACAATGGAAAGTAAACAGATGTTTGGTGCTTGTAAACAACAATCCAAAACATACACTAAGTCATGAATTTAGTATTTTAGTAAGGAACGCTAACAAGCAGTTAGCTGCTTTGCTTGTGTCACATATTTATTAAATATATTTATACTTACAGTATATAAAATTAAACTCTTAATAATGTTTTGCATTTTTAGTTTTTAAAGCAATTTCTATAAGATACTTGTTGTCATTTATTTATATAAAAAATAATCAAAATATAGTAACAACTCCCTCCACCTTTCCAACACAGATTGGCGCCTGCGCCACGGTGCCTCGAAGTATGTCATCAAAACAGCGACTTGTGCTAGTGTGAAGCTATAATGAATGTTGAAGAAAAAATGGGGTGAAAGAGACTCACCCTTCTACTTAAATTCAAAGGAAGATGTGGTGGGGGCAATCATGGGCGTTTGATTCTCGAGAAAACGCACACATGGATGGTATTGGAAAAACGAAATTTCCACCTGTTATGGCTCCCCTTTTTGTTTTTTCTAGCATAGCGAAATAATTATCATTTTGGATGTGAGCGTCTAACTAAACCCGGAGCACACGTCAAACGCTGGTACTATATCTATATGGGAAATCAAAAAGGTTCTATCCAAAATTATCTTAATTGGCCATAATATCAGAGGTGTGATTGCAACACTTTTGTTCCCTTGTGTAACCTTTGATGCACACTCAAAGTCTAGGATAGAAGGTGGACCAAGACCATGACAATTCTTTAATTTCCGGATGTGAACGCCCTTTCTGTCATTTTGAACAACTTTTTGATTATTCATCTATTTTCACCTATGAAATACGGACACTCCAGTTCCTTGTCGTGTCCGGTGTCTGACACGCGTCTGTGTCAGTATCCGATACCGACATGACATCCATACTACGTTCTATATTTTGGACATTACAGATGTCCACGTGTCTGTATCCGTGTCGTGTCCGGTGTCCATTTCGATGCTTCATAGGTTTTCACCGAATGATCTTTTTAAAACTTCACATTGTCTGAACTCTTTTTTCAATATCAGCGATACCTCTTAATTAGTATAAGTTAACATGCGATCATAAGAACAGATCAAGTTGATTAATATACTGATTACTGTGATTAATGATAATAAATAAAATGTCATTTTAAAGTTAAAAACAATAAATTGACGGCTTTAAAGAGAAAAAGGAAGACCCTCCAACAAATAGCATTTGAATATGCGAAAAGCTCTTCTAAGTTACCTTAACTGATCAATGTTCAATAGAAAGAACTTCAAATGATGGTAACTGTTTTTCAAAGAAAAGAGGAAACTTTTAATCATGACCTTCAATATCAAATTTTGAGAGTCTTAATAGGGGGATATGATTCTAAACTCAATTGAAGGGTAGCAAACAATAAAAAGAATAGATTTATAAAGTGGAAAAGTGTAAATTTATTTATTTTATTAAATTAAAATAAGTAGAGGCCAAACATCTTATTGGTAGATAAACTTCCAATTTTCTTAAAAAAATTTGTTATCGGCATATATTATATTGTTGAAGCAGATCTCTAGAGGCCAAACAAAGACAGGGTATGATTAGACGTAAATAGGCGAGAAGAGTGGAAATGCCTATCACGTTCTTTTTCTTTTTACGGTATGATTTCTTAAACATGATGGCGTAATAATGGCCAGATATCGGCGTGATCATTAAAGGATGTTTAGTAGTGTTTCTTCGTTAATCGAAGGTACATATAATATATAATATGGGGCACCAAAGAACCTAGGAGATCATACCAACTAGTACCAAGAAAGTAAGCACCGAAAACATCATTGCTAAAGATAGAGATGAGAGAAGGAAGAGCATGATTCAACATTTGACAAGCCCTTATCCATGGCGGTCGAATTATGCGGGACAAGCATTCTGATGTCACACACACCATATATATAAGATAATGAAATCTTGGGAATTAATTCAAGTATAACTGTTAAAACTTAAAAAGAAAAAAAACATTATCAAGACACAAATTAGCAGCACAGAAAGAAGTCTACACAAAACCATAGGAATAACATGGTATAAGTTATAACCATCATCGGCAACATTGTGTACAACAATAGCAAGCGAAAAACTAAAAGCTAATAGTATTCCTATTACATAAATAGGATTACGAACAAGATAGCAAAAAAAAAAAACATATTTAGCGATAACCATAATCATAATCATACTGAACTATTATTTTTATTTTTTTGTTCGATAATGATCAGACTGAACCTTGGGTAAGCTTGCTTATGACTTTAACATCCTGACCAAACGAAACCCCTCCCAGTCTCATATCAGCGGTTACGGGCGGAAAAACCCCATGGTACGGAGGAGCGTGCGTTACACCACCACCGGGCGCAGTATAATAAACCTGTCTCCCACTTCCACTATCGTACGCCACCTGCGCGTACGGAACACCAGTATTATCCACTATCCCACCTGGCCGAACCATTCCGAATCCTTCCGTATACGCGGGAGCCTTAATCGGCTGCTGGGCTGGCGCCATACTCGCCGGAACCGCCGCTTTTGGCGGCGGAACACCGCCGTACACCGGCGCTTCACGGTAATTATCGGAACCCATTCGTTGCACGGTGTAGTATCCCTGAGTTGCTGGAGGTGGAGGCCGCATAACCGGTGCATGATAGAACGTCCCCGGCGCCGGAACCATATAAACCGACGGTTCCCCTCCGCCGGACGTAGCCGTCACAGCCGGAGGATAAACGTCGCCGGAAACATGTTTTTCAGGCCAATAACCCGGCGAGCTTGCCAGAAAATTCGGTGGGGGGAACTTCTCAGGCACTTTTTGAACGTAGTAATCACCGGCGGGGTAATTATCCTCACCCTTCCTCCGATGCGCAGCTTGCTCGTTCTCCGCAATTTGCAGTTGCTGCAACTGGCGCTGAATCGCGCTCGGATCCGAGACCGCAGGGTTAAAATTGAATCGCAACGGATGCTCCGGCGGCGGCGCCACGGGCTCCGGCAGCGGATCATTGAATTTGACATCAATAGGTGGTGGCTGAGGCTGGAGACCGAAGAGAAAATCGACGTTATTAGGTTTGATAACCGAATCGTGTGGAGCAGAAGCAGCAGGTGGAGGGGAAGGAAGAGTATCGGAGGGAAAGAGGAATAGTCGCATGCGGGAGGGTCTAGCGGAAGCGCGATAGAGGCGATCGTATTCGTGCATCATGTGATCGAGGTCGTCGTCGTTGGTGACGGAGATGAGGGCGTCGAGGTCTTCGCCGGGAAGCTGGTACTTGAAGGTGAGGTTGTTGTTGTCTGGGGCGTCGCAGAGGGCGGAGAGTTTGGCGAGCATGGCGGAGAACTTGATGGAGCGGTCGACGGCGAGAATTTTGGTCTCGCCGGCGACGTAGGAGAGCTGGTTGTCGTGGGAGCGAGGGAGGATCTTGCCGCCGTAGCTGCACATGAACTTGGCTTTGTAGTTTTGGTCGTCCCATGGAGGAGGGTTGTCGAAGTCTATCTCTCTGGATCGTGGTGAGGACTCGCCGGAATCTGGATACGATTGGTATGAGTAGTTCTCCTGCATCCTTCTTCTTCTTTGGATCACTTCGCTGTTATGCTTCCATTATGAGACACTCACTTCTGATATCATATGATATGCTATCCTTTTTATTTTCTCATTTCTTCTTAGCTTTGCTTTTCAAATATCTTAATTCAATTCGATCCCGTGATATTTTATCCTGCTCTACTATACTGGAAACTCGTTTATACTATTATGTAGGAGAAAGTGGGTTGTGAGATAAATTAATATCTAATTAGATATCCAGTTGATTTAATTAAGATAAGAAATCCAGTTCAATTCTACGTACGTTGTATTGTATTAGGCATAACTCACTTCATTCTTCATGATTGGAGTTGCAATTAGTCAAATTGCTCGTTGGAGGTTAAGTATTTTTAAGAAAAATCTTGAATTTGAATTAGGTGATGAAAAAAAAAATATAATTATGAAATAAAATTTAACTAAAAATGTATGTCTTTTTTTATGGAGATAGAGATTATCACCAAAAAAATATTAGTTATTAGTTATGATGACCAAAATAACTAATAATAAAATATTATTTGAGGTTTAAGATTCTGTGTAGAAATTTATAAATGAAATTACTATTACTTTTCATAAAAAATACTAGTACTACATAAGTTTTTAATACATCTCCTAGTTTTCATTTTAATTACACTCTCTCTTATTTTTTTTCATTCTATAATAAATATTACATGGTTAAAGATGTAATAGAATTTTTTTTATTAATGTTATAAAATGACAAATAAAATGATACTAAAATGTCAAAAGAATAGGATGGAGAGAATATTAAATAAGAATATTTTTGTCCAAATGTAATAGTAATGTTTTATATTTATTTAATATTTTATATTCCTGTGCATTGTCACAGTCATAGGAAGAAGGTAATAATTGATGTTGTGTGCATGATCAATGTATTCATTAGGTGAAGCCTACTAAACTTATTAGGTGAAGGCTACATGGAGTGGAAGTTAAAATGTAGAAATTTTGTGCTCTTGGATAGGAAAACCTACGTATAGAATTGCATCTTAGGAATCTAATTTTAATTTTTTTAACACATTTATTATTATTATTATTCAAACTATCAATATTAGGAAAATGTGTATCAAATAAGAATTAGTGTAATTCATGTCATTTTAAAACTTGTTAAAAATAATGAGTAAAGAGCATATTGATAACGTTTCTCATTTTTCTCATTGTATAACTCAAGCTAATTCAATTAATTGAATCGAAAAACTCTAGTTATTAAAAAGGGACCCTTCCTTCTCAAAAAATAAAAATAAAGAGGGGCCTTTCACCTTTCTGATAAATACAAATGGATAATGCGGGTTTCCCCAACCTATACGACACAGCTGCACACAGACCAATAATTAAATTAACTGTGTCTGTATTTGATAATAAATTTGTCTAAATATCCCTGTTAAACGAGTTAGTCCTTGCGTCAGTCCACATATTATATTTTTTCAAGCGTTTTTTTTTCTCTTGTCACTCTACTTTTTACATGTTCCTTCTAATTTAAAAAATATTTTTTTGAGAAATTTAATTATTGTTATTAATTAATGGATTGGTCTCTGAAGTGATAAATTCAACCCATTTAACCAATAAATTATGCGAATCAGTCTACATAAACCTACAAATTAAATTTATTATGACTTATTCCTAACGTTTAAGCATGCAGTTTTGTGGACCGTACCAACTGGTGTCATGATAAATATGCTCCTTTGCTTTGCTAAAAGGAAATCTTTATTGTGTAGTCCTTAGTCTCTGTTTCCGTTTCCAGCGGGAACACTTGCTATTTGCAAATTGCATTATATAAAAAGGAGGTGGGGGCACACTAGTTAAATAATTTCACTTCCACCACTCTATCCGAAATGAAGTCAAAGTAAAGTTATGAATCTGCCAAATGCAAGAAAATAAGTTATTTATTCTTGATTGAAGAATAAATGGTGAGATTTATGATTAAATACGTACGTACGCACGCATGTAATAATATAAAATAATTATTTAGATATGATCTCACCTGTTATGTGCGTAGATGGCGGCGATGGCTCTCTGATTCAATAACGGTGATGACAGCGTGGACGCAAATAAGAGGTGTGTCATTGGTGCTGTGGTAGCTTACTTGCCAGAAAACGGTGGTAGCCAGACATGGGAGGACTGAGGATACGAAATAACATGTGAAAATATCAAGGAGCAAAAGAGTCTCAAAGTGTATCTTATCAATGATGTGTTTGATTCAGAACTGACAAATAAATGAGATTTTTTTTATGATTAAAATAGAGTATATATAAGATATATATGTGAGTTCCATAGTAAAATAAAGTAAAAAAAATTATTTACAAACTTATTTCTTTCCACCGAAACAAACACACTAACATGCCTATAGTTTTGGAATTTTACACTTTTTTTTTGTATTCATAATTCATTTTACCCTTATTCAAATTTAGTTTTATATTACACTTACACAAAATTATTATATTATATGGCTTTGTTTAATAAAATTAGCTAAAAGCTAAAAATAATTAAATGGTAGACAAAAATAATTTAAGTTAAATTATTATATTATATGTGTTTGATAAAAAAAATTCCTTATAAAAAAATGATTAAAAAGGAAATGTAATAAATATAGAAATTTAATAAAAAAATAATTACAGGTGAAAATTAGAAATTAATTTTAAATAATGTTAATTGAAGTAATGCTTCAAAATATATTTGTTAATTAAATAAGTTTTTCATCTAGTAAAAAATTACAAATTAACTAAAATGTCTTATGAAATATGTAGTATAATAAATGTTTACATAATAATATATATTATATTTTATTTAATTATAATTTTTCATATAATTAAAAATATTAATTTTATAATTTTTAAAAATATAAAATAATACATAAATAATACGTTAAAATCAAAATCAGAAAAATTGAAGGTTATAGTAATTGTTTCTCTAAAATGCTTTTTTATTGACAAACTAAAAAATATTTGAAATAACATGTAAGTTTTTTTTTTTTTAAATGATACGTGTATAGAAATTCTTAAAATAATTTATATAACATTATTTTATATATCTATCTATTTCCCGTATCATTTATTATATTTAAAAATTTTATCTCCCTTCTTACTTTTATCCCTTTATCTTTCTTTGTTGTACAAGTTTTGTATATGTATACTTTTTGTTTCTTTTTTTTCTAAATTACAAGTATCATTTATTTATGAGAAGTAGTTATGCTTTCATAACAATTGTGAGATGGATAGTTAAATTTATCTATGAAAGAGCAAAAATGAGAAGCTCTAATTTGAAAAAAAGGAGCACACTTTTTTATAAAATCAAATTGGTTAATTAAATTGTTTTTATAAAACCAAATCAATTAATCGAATTAATTTTCACTTGAATATTTTTTTATTTTAAAAAAATAATTCAAAAATTAGTTCAAAACTAGTTCGATTCTTAGAATCAGTTTAAAACTAGTTAAAAATTAATTCGTTTTTGAACCAGTTTTTAAATTAGTTTAACTATTTGGATATAAAATCAAATCGGTTAAAACAATTTGAAACTAGTTTGATTTTTTTTTTTACAAGAACTAGTTTATGCACATTCCTACCTAAATGTGTAAAAAGTGAGATAAAATAGTCTATAGATAATTAATGACAAATTGATTCCTAAATTTTATAATTTAATGCCAAATTAGTTCTCGAAAAGTATAACTTATTATCAAATTAATTTTTTAAACATTATAATTTAATGATAAAATGATCTCACAAATTTAATAAAAAAATTAACTTATAGCCTTTTTTTATACATTTAAATTTAAATTTTTACTTTTCATTTTTCACGTATCAATTTATCGCCATATTATACTTTTTAGATAAATTGACTATTTATCCACTATTGTTTAAGTTGAAATAACTTTGTGAGTTAGATTACATATTTGATGGTAATATTTAACTTTTTTATTTGTTTCCCCATTCATTATATTAATTTAATAATGGACAACAATTTTTTAAAGATAAATGGTGAAGACATTTCAATATCATTTTTAAAAAATAACTTTCCTCTATATTTTGTTACATATTTGGTCAAATTTGCTTAGAATTAGTTAAAATAGTTTATAAGCTACTTAAAAAACATTTTTTTTTAGAAGATGGGCTATTCCCAGAGAGAAATATTATTAAAATCCACGAAGGAATCAAATAGAAGCAACATCGACTAAATTAGGAAGATAAATAAATGCCGGATTAACATAGAAAATCCTGTCATTACCTTCTAAAGACAAACCGAATTTAGCAAGAGCATATGTGAATTGATTGATTTCGGGACGGAACTAGAAAAAATAGTTGGAGGGGGGAGTTAAAAAAGAAAAAAATATTGCTTAACTTATTTTAAATTTTCACTTTTTAGTGTCTTTGGAGGTAGAAAAAGGAAATAGTGCTAAAAAAAAAGAAGAGAAATTAGAAAGTGAGATAAGAGAATAAAAAGAATACAATATTTGATATTGCTAATATGACAACTTACACGGCACACCCAAACATTTTTAATGAATAAAGATTATTTGATCAGGCACAATATAAAAAAGTGAACCATTACTAAGATTACTTTTTGTAAACCTAAAAGCAAGGTATATATCATGCAAGTGAAAGAATGAGTATTGTATTTCAGTAAAAAAAAAAAAAAACGCAAGATGAAAATTTTAAGGGAGGGCAAATACACAATACTAGTGTATGTATTAAAAACTTTTTCTGCAACAGGGGGCGATCGCCCCTTGTTTTTGAAACCTGGTTCCGTGCCTGATTGCAGGAATATATTTCTCCTTGTACAATAAACTCTTTTATCAATTTCAATATTTCACCAACTGAAAACAGCAATGAGTTTGCTCCCAAACTCCATCCATCAGTGAAATAGCATATTTATAATCTGACTCAACACATAGCTTCTTAAAGCCTCGAGACCAGGCTAGTCAATAACATTAAATCCAGGCTAGTCAATAACATTAAATCCTCCGTGTTTAACAAAATTTATACCATAAATAATATATTTTAAATCTAAGTAAAATTATAAAATCTATAAACTTAAGATAAACAACTCATCTAATCGATTATACATTTATTTTAGATGCTCTTAGTTTATATTCATCATTCCTATTTTGACTCCTTCTCCAACCAAAGCAGATTTTTAAAAAGTTTATAAGTTTAAATCAACCTGACCAACAAATTGACAATCCAAGCTAAACCAATCAATTTGTTTTGTCTTATTAAATGCCTTATCGATATAACTTCTCATAATTTTTAACCATTAGAAAAAAATAATTACCATGCATATTTAAAAAATATTCGTCATATTATCTTTTAATGTAGAGATTCGATGATAGAAATAAAAAATCAAACAAAATAAAAATTTAGGAACTGTGTTTGAAAGATATGTTGTACTTTTTAAGAGAGAAAAAGACTATATGGGATAATATATAATAATTTTATATTGTTATTTAATCATAAATATAAAATTATTTTAGATTTTCTTTATATTTTCAATAAGTTGCAAAATTACTCATAAGCTGCAAAATGTATTATTGCATTTAAAAATTACTCATAAGCAGCATTATCACACCTATTAAATATATATTCCTTGTATTTTTGACGACATAGCATCAAATGGATTAAGAAAGATGGAATTTGACGTGTCAACTTATTAGGGAACATGAAAATTAATAAATATAGACTTTGCTCAGTCTATAAAGTTAATTTGTTTGTACAAAATATCTCAAAGCAAGAGTTACCTGATATTCATTTTAGGAAGTGTTATTTTTTTTTCAATTTCTTAAAAAATAAGCAGAGCGAAATACATATCACGATAATAATATATTAAAGTGTTGGCATGCTGAACCAACTTTTTTTTTTCAATTTAAAATATAAATTTAATTTATTTTATGTTGGTTCGGAATAATTGATTTTTTTATTAACATTTTTAAGTACATATAGTCTATACATTATAAGTGTAATTTTACATTGGTAACTAATAAAGTTTATTGGTAGTATAATTTTTTATAATAATTATTGTAAAAGTTACTAAAATTATTATGAATTGATTGATTATGTAAAATATTTTTATTATACTTTCTCAGTTATTGTTTATAAGATAGTTATTGAATTTTTTGGTCTTTTTTTCATATCTTATTATAATTTTTTTTCTTATGTATTAATTATTTTTTATTAAAATATATTGAATTGTTTCTTTTTTTTCTCTTATGAAGATATGAGAAAATAAGTGAATTTTCAGTAAAATTAACGACAAATTTTAAAAAACATAATTATAAATAAATTTAATATCAACAATTAAATTAACTAATTTTCTTAATAAACATAAATTAATAACCTATATTTGAGTCCAAATTTGTTAATTTCACTATTACAATTCTCTCTCTATATATATATATAAAGTTGGACGGTGATGCATGCATTTGGTTGGTGGGTTGTGAACTTGTGATTGAATGAGGTGCATTATTTATTTTTTGATAAACAAAATATTGAAAGAGAAATATGAATTTTAAGTATAATATAAAGTTAGTTATGAATCTCATAAGTGTTTACACTCACATGTATTAGCTTAGGTAGAAGATTTTAAAGGAGGGAAGGATAGTCAGAGAGTTTGTTGGTTTCAGCAACCAGAAGCAGCTTGGAAGATGAAACGCATTTAAGAATCCATATGAAAATGACAGGGCCGGACTCACACTACCATTCATGCTTCGCTCTCACTTCCAAACAAACGAAAAACGTTACTATTACCACTTAGGAGTTTACTTCTTCATCGCTCACATCACAATTCACTAGGTTTGCGCTCCGCAATTGCAATTTCTAACTTCGTTTTTAGCTTTTGTGTTTTTCTTCTTTCTTCGGCGATTCGAATTTATATGTTTTTTTTTTTATTTTCTTTTTTATAATTTGAATTCAATTAGGAAGCTGTAAGAAAAAGGATCTTCAGTGTTTCGAGACCTCTGAAGAAGATGGGGAAAAAGCGTGTAATGACGCCAGCCAAGGACGTTGACTTATCTTCCATCAAATACGAACGTGAAATTGTGCAAGGTAATTTCATTCTCTTGCTTCTTCTGCAATTAAGTTGAATTTTCAGTTTCTACTATTGACATTTGTTTTTTGCAGCTCCGCATTTGACTGGATTTGTATTTAGATTATTTGTGAGGATAATTGAAGCTCCGGTTATAGGCCCTATCATTATGAATATTCTGAAGAAAGAAAATAAAATGGATGAGGTGCGTGTTTTGTTGCTGAAATTAGTGACTACTGTGATGTACTCTTTATTCTAATGTCATGGTTAACTACAGGTGTTTTACTTCAGTTTTTGTGTGTGTCATTATGATTTATGAATAATACATGAGTGGCATGTGAACGACAGTAACAAAACGAATTGACTAAATGTTGTCTGTTTTTTTCCCTTATGATTATGCACAGATATTGCGGCACACTATGATACCTGAGGAACCCATGTTTAAACCTGAATATCCACCTCAAGGTGGTTTCCTCTCCTCATTTGTGAATTGCTTCTTGTCAATTTGTAGTCTGTGTTTAAATTGCAGGTGGTCTTATATGTTGGATTTACTTAAAATTTGAAGTTCTTTGAGATAATTAGATTAGGATAGGAGGAACAAATCATTTGCATTGCATTTGAGGATGCTTGCTTATTATATAATCCACCCTGATGTCTGTAACATTAATTTAGAAATGGAGCCTGGTGTTGTTGTCCTTGAGGAAGATGGGAGACCTGAAGATCGAGTTGAGTATGCTCTGAAGTGTCTTCCACATTATGATGTTGCTGAATCATGGGAAAATTCATCTGCATCCTTTCGGTACTGGAAAATACGTGACTATGCTCATGCTTATCAATCTAGAAAAGTAACCCCATCTATGGTATGTAGCATTTAGTTGGTAGCAACTCTTTGTACAGATTTGTCTTCTCTTTATTCAAATTAAATTGTAAAATGAAACAATTAAACTTTGAATATATAGGTTGCCGAGCGCATTATCTCAATTATAGAGGACAATGGAAGAAATAAACCTCCTACACCACTATTGATATCGTTTGATGCTGCAGGAGTACGGGAGCAGGCGGCAGCATCTACTCAGAGGTTTGAAGCAGGTAATCTTGTATGATTCGGATGCTTACAGTCTAAATCTTTCATGCATGATTATACTGAGACATGGCACGAATAGACATAGACAATTATCCAATTTATATTCTCGGACTTTGATTACGTAGGAAATCCATTATCGATATTGGATGGAATTTTCATGGCCATCAAAGATGACATAGATTGTTATCCTCATCCATCTAAGGGTAAGTAAATCTTAGCATCTTACTTTGTCCTGGTAATTGAAAAAAAAAACTGAATTTTCTTCTGATGATTACAGGTGCAACTACATGGATGCATGAGGTACGCACTGTAAAGGAGGATGCAGTCTGTGTATCAAGACTGCGTACCTGTGGTGTCATATTCATCGGGAAGGCAAATATGCATGAGTTAGGCATGGGTACAACAGGAAATAATCCTAATTTTGGGTAAGGTTATATTGTTAATTTAAATCTTGATGTCACTATCAACATCTCTGCTTGCTTTGTGTGTGTTGGGGGGGTGGGGGGGAATGATATTAACAAATTTATTTGTATTTCCATTCATCTTGTTGATCAGAAACATAAGAACCATTATTGAAAGGAAAAACTGTTATATGGCAGCATAATAGACTCTTCCCCATAACAAAGGTTTATTGCATAAAGAATATGGAAGAGTAGCAGGGGATTGCACACTCTTGTATACAATGAAGAGAACATGAGTAGGGGATCTGCCAATGTGACAGCTGGGGGAAGGGAAGGGAACCTGTTAAAGGGATAAAAGGAAGGAAGGGAGTGGGGATGGGGTGGTAAACAGGAATTGAGTGTGGGATTAGATGTGAGGTTACAGGTCTCACAAATGACCTGTGTTGTCTTTTCATCTTTGTTATCTGTTATTTCTTTCCTCAGTATTCTGCAATTACTGGGTCCAATGTGATTTGAGAAGTAGTTTCTATCATGGGGACATGTGTCATAAGTCTTTAGGAAATTAAAGGAGAGTTTTTCTCTCCATTAATTGCCGTGAATCTCTTACATAACCTTGAAAACTGTTTTGGTTTGCTTGTAATTATCTTGTTCCTCATCAGAATCTAGCTTTGTTGATTATTCAACTGAATTTTCTTGAGTTGCAGAACTACAAGAAATCCTCATGCGCCTGACAGGTATACTGGTGGATCTTCTTCAGGTCCAGCTGCAATTGTTGCTTCTGGACTATGTTCTGCTGCACTGGGAACTGATGGTGGAGGTTGTGCAAATCTAATGTATTAAACTGATTATTTGGCTCTATGTTCTCTGTATAACTTATTTTTGAAAATTTTGGAAAAGGGCAGGTTCAGTCCGTATTCCTTCTTCCCTTTGTGGTGTGGTGGGATTTAAGACAACTTATGGGCGAACAAGCATGGAAGGGTAATTTCTTGCACTATGTAATGGATCAATCATTACCAGCTCTTTATATGTACTATTTGCTCCTCAAGAAAATGTTTTTTTTCCTTCTTTTACCACATTGTAGGAACAATTATGTTTTGTGATCCTATTCTATATTATTTGGGGTCAGGATTTGCCCATTTTCTATTGTGACTATCAAATGAAATTACTATTTTTTTTCCCGGACATTCATATCAAAGACAAAAATCTGAGAAGTTTGGTAAAGGAAGAAGAAAGCTACGGTTGAGAACTTAGAGCATCTTTACTGAAAGAACCCATTTTAGGTTCTTGGACCACTTTTTGTGGGTCCCATGATGCCACATAGGATGCAAGAACTTTTGCCATTTTTTCTATAGTGGTAGAGCCCCATTTGAATTCTTGGATTTTACTTGCACAGAAAAAAAATGTTTTTTGAAAAAAAGAGTTCTTGGGAGTTCTTCCCCCTAGAACCCAACCTCCCTCCAACATGGAAAAATTTTGAGCAAGAATAATGATAGATCTGGTGGACAGGGATTCTTGAGCTCAAGAACCCCTATTAAAGATGCTGTTAGTTGACAAGATGTTGAAGGAATTCCTTTAGGGCCCAATAGAAGAAAATTTGTTGTATTAGACTTAAAATATCTGGGTCAAATACCTCATGACTATGAGAAGAAATCAATTAAATTTCTTATGATTAAAATGCTTCTGTTTTCATCTTTAAGATTATTATTCAATATACCTTCACATGACAATGGTATGAAAGTAGGTTACTTTATCAGTTTATCTGAAAGACTAAAATCTAAGTGACTGAAGGCTGCCAGTTATTTGAGCTTAGTAGACAATTCTCCTATTTATAAAATAGGGTAAATAATCTGGTGTTCTGAGTGGTGAAGGAACTTGTTTAACTTTTTTTTTTTGGTTCAGATTTTTTCTATTTTTTATGACAGTTCTGCCTTTTACTGGCAGGCTTTATAACGGAATGCGGTTCTACAGTTTCTTTGAATTTTGTTTTTGTTTCACATTCTTGACCTTAGTCTAAGCCTCTAAGGCATTGGTGGAGAGTAGGTAGCGTGATCTTGTCATTTGTTTAGCAAATTCCAAAGTGCAGCATGTCTGAATAGAACTTGTATGAAGTCTCCAAAAATTTTGACATGCCAGAGTTTGTGATATTCATTATTCTATTGATTATAATTAAAAAAGATATAGGAATAAACTATTTAGTTGTATTTGTAAACCATTGTAGTGCTTGACTAGCTAAGTTTGTAATGTCTGGAACACTTACATTTTTTTTTTGTTTTTATTTACAGGTCACTGTGTGATTCTGGGACCGTGGAAATTATTGGACCCATTGCTTCAACGGTGGAGGATGTTTTGCTGGTGTATGAACTGCATATTTCTCTCTTTCTCTTTCACGCTTCCTCTTTTACCAGCTCTTTCATTTTACTTGAATGCTCTCAACTTCACATGCACATGTTTGCACTTCTAGTTGTTTGGTTTAGTTAATTCAGTTGTTGATATCTAGTATAAAACCTTTATCACTATGGCTTGCTTCTTGAACCTATATAACAGATCTTTTTGGTCCTAATGATTCAGGTATTCTGCAATGTTGGGTGCATCACCTGCAAATAGAATCAGTTTGAAACCGGTATTTTTTTTTTGTTGCTGTGGGGGTGGGGGGATCTAGTTCTTTAATCCAACAGTTGATATTCTTCTAAGTAATTAGAAAATTGTTGAGATTGAAAACCAAAAATGTTGACAATATGACTAATGTAATTGTGGCCTCTTTGGGCTGCCTTAATTGCAACCTCTGGGGGTGTGTTTAGTCCCACATAAATTGCCAAGAGATATGACCAATGTAATCCTTATAAGACTTAGGTAGTTCTCACCTTAAAAACAGGTTTTGTTGGGATGAACCCTATGCCCAAATTCTAAGAATGAACTACAAAACTGGTTTTGTGAGGTCGAGTTAGTCTATTCAAAGTAAATTTCCATCAAATAAAGCCAAGAAGTTCTTGGAAAAATCTTTTAACAAATTGGCAACAAGAAAAACCAGGATCTAACTTTGGAACATGGACATCAGTCATTTAAAAGGACTGACTAAAAAGGGGATGTATCAAACCTAGGACAATAAATTACCCTCTGACATTTGGCAATTTCCCTATCCCAGCCATAACAAAGTAAGCCTGCCTCCATGATTACATATTATGTTCTAAAAACCCTTTGTACTGCTACTCTTTATCAATCAGAGGTTCTTTTAGACCTCTTATGGATGGTGTATATGACAAACACAAACTACTAAACCAACTTTTATTCAGTTATTCTATTCTGTATTCTCTATACAAAACTTTGCCATTCTTTAGTAAGTATGATGCATATATTTTTGTGTTTATTGTAGGCACCACCTTGTTTGCCAACTCTGTCATCCAATGATAATTCAAATGCCTTGGGATCTTTAAGAATTGGAAAGTACACCCCGGTAATCACCTTATTCTTTCAAAATAGATTTTTGTGCAGTTTAATGTGACATACTTTTTATGTATAATATATTTATTCTTGTGAAGTGGTTTAATGATGTACACTCAACTGAAATCTCTGATAAATGTGAGGAAGCACTTAATCTGCTGTCTAAAGCACATGGTTGTGAAGTAAGTTCATCATTCTATCACGTAATGCACTTTATTTCTAGATAAGAATGATAGATTTAAACAGGGCTAAGTAGTGTATATTTCTATTATTTGAAGATGATAGAAATTGTTATACCAGAGCTTCTTGAGATGCGAACTGCCCATGTTGTTTCCATTGGCTCTGAATGCTTATGTTCACTGAATCCTGATTGTGAAGACGGGTATGTTTGAGTATATATTAAAACTTAATACTGGTAACTTCATTTTGTGGTCCAATTCTTAAAAGACATCCTTCTCATATGTTATTAAAAGTGGTTGATATTAGACGGTGGCTATAAAAATTTATGGTTATTTCCTTTATTTCTTTGCTTTCATAGGAGAGGTGTAAATTTGACATATGATACTCGTACAAGTTTGGCACTTTTTCGGTCATTTACAGCAGCAGATTATGTTGCAGCCCAATGTATCAGGTGAGACAAGAGTTGCTAATAAAAATAATTACTGATGACCTTGGAAAATGATGTCACTGATTGTCTAATGTAAACCATACCAAAAAATTGTGTATGTAGCTTCTAAAATTTATCGTAAATGTTTCAGACGAAGGAATATGTATTACCACTTGGAGATTTTCAAGAAAGTGGATGTCATAGTAACGCCGACCACTGGGTATGTATAACAATGTGGTGGAGTACTCCCTAGTGTATTGGACCCCGGCGCTGTGCCAAATTCAGTTTAGTTGATCTACTGTGGGTTACTTTTATAATTCTTTGAATGGCTTTGAAATTAGTTTTTACAGTCTGGATAAACAGTTTATATGTTTTCTGGCAGTTGTTACTAATTTATTGAAATGAAATCTACTTTGCCTATGGGAATGGATTTTGACGAAATTCAAATCTTATTTTGGAAGTATGGTTTTGTTGTTTTGGCTGGAATAATTGATATGGAGGAACTGCACCTGAACTGTCTTTGTTTGTAACAGCATGACAGCACCTATAATACCTCCCAGTGCTCTTAAAAGTGGTGAAACAGATATGCAGACTACAGGTAATCGATTAGCTTCACCTTTAAGTTGCAGCTTCAGAGTATTTTTCTTAGTGCAGCATTGTAAATTTGTAATTAACATTATATCCAATGTCACATACAATTGTTACTTGTGCACTCTGATAATATAAAAGGACAAGGTAAATTTTTTTAAAGTATTTTTGGCGGTGTTCTCCAATTAAAATTGATATTTCATCTCAGTAACAAATTCTAACTTTTAATAAACTTCGTATCCCATTGCCCGGAGGCTCTTCGCTATGCGAAGGTATGGGGGAGGGATGTTGTACGCAGCCTTACCCTTGCATATGCAAAGAGGCTGTTTCCGGATTCGAACCCATGACCAACAAGTCACCAAGGCACAACTTTACCGCTGCACCAGGGCTCGCCCTCAAATTCTAACTTTTAATGTGGACCTTAAAAGTTACTGAGGTGAAATTGTAATTTTGATTGGAAAACAATATCAAAAGTATCAAATCAAGTTGCTTATGTCCTTGTTATAAAGTTTTCAAATCAAAAGATGTCATGTGGATGATTTTTCTAACAATAAATAGCCTTAGCACAAAACATCGTTAAAAGTTTTGGATTGGATCTGTATCGAGACCCTGATCTCTTGATTTGTTTTTTCTTATTAGAACATTATCATTCATGACCGATCTAACTCTTAAGTAAAATGTCATGCCATGATTACAACTCTTCCTATTATGTAATAACTTATCTCTTCATATATGTTAACTCAAAGCTTCTTTACCAGCTAACCTTATGCAGTTCGTTGTTCCTGCAAATCTTTTGGGATTCCCTTCCATTTCTGTCCCGGTGAGTGAGAGTGAAGTGAATCAGTTACGAATAGTGTTTGTTATTTTGTTCTGAAGAGCACTTGAGTTAAATGCCATGGTTACTGTTAATAGAACGATATCTAGTAAGTTTGAATAAATTTCTCAACAAGTATTTACAGAAGGAAAAAAAATGAATCAACAAAGTAAAATAAATTACACTTAGATAAGTTGAAATCAACTTAAACTTTTAATAATAAATTTACAAGGACTGTTTTGTAAGTTAGGAATCAAATATTTTATCTGAATTGAAAAGTTTCGATAAACTAGAAGTTAATCCAAACTGGACACTTATCCTATACTGTTTATTCATTTAATTAGCATGTTTTGTCTATAGGTTGGTTACGATAAAGAAGGACTTCCAATAGGCTTGCAAATAATGGGTCGACCATGGGCGGAAGCTACTATTCTGCGTGTAGCCGCTGAAGTGGAGGTACGTATATTTGTCTTGCATAAATGTAAAAAGTGCTACTCCTATAAAGTTCCTCACCACTGTTTATGTCTGATATATAACTTATTTTGTCACTCTTTCTATTATTATTATTATGATCATTTCTTTTGGTAAAAGTTCTACCTAATTTATTCAGAAACTCTGTGGTGAGTCGAAGAAAAAACCCGTGTCATACTATGATGTTCTGAAGGCTAAATGAAGCTAAGATATTCTTGCTGGTTACGGTTTATAAGTGGCCCGAGCCTTTGCTGTTTTATCATTTGGAAATCGCTATCCATTTAGCAAATGCTGTGTGCTTTCATCCTTGGTTCTTCAAAGGATTTATGATTTCACAGATAAGAATAGTAATAATTTAAAGACAAAATGAAACACTATTTAGAAAATCATGGGCGAAGGTAACGTGCCCATTGTCAATAGAAGGAGCTTCTTAATAACTTCAAAAATAAGAATATTTGCTACTGAAACAGAATGTTCAGCATTGGTAAAGAGAATATTTTTTTTGTTATCTATTGAATTATATTCCATATTTACCACATTCTGCTGTTCGTTAAGTATAACCTACTATCAGTCTTTATAATTATTAATAAACACGAACGAATACCATATGACCATGTCAATGTATGTTGTAATAACTGAGATTCGT
Source organism: Glycine soja (assembly GCF_004193775.1). NCBI lineage: Eukaryota > Viridiplantae > Streptophyta > Magnoliopsida > Fabales > Fabaceae > Glycine > Glycine soja. The sequence goes on along the minus strand of NC_041012.1, from coordinate 43,614,390 downwards.
GTATCCTTAGTAGAGAATACTTTGTTGGACAAGTATTCCATATAAAATATTTCCTGTAACAGACGAGAAGCATAATTTGTGAAATTTGAAATAATGATGCTAGATTTCCTGAGTCACGATGAAATATCTACAGAACCTTTTATTTTTCCTCGGCGTTTTCATGCGCAACATCACTAGAGGAGAGGTCCTTCATGAAGGCATCTTGTCTAATTTTTTATGGTTAACGCCTCCTATCCGTCACACTACAAGTTGATAATAAATCATAAAAACCCCGACTGAGGTGCAAGGGAGCTCTTAAAGTTGTTTAGATTGTGTTCATACCAATCAACGATGACCATGGAGCGAAGCTCGCAGTTGGCAAAGCTGCAAAAATATTATTGGAGCCGGTCAATTAAATATATATGATATTTGCCTTAAAAAAAAAAAAAAAGGAAGGATACCACTGAACATATCACAGTGCCAGTTACAAGAACGTAATCCCAAGTTTAATAATTTAGGCACCGCATGAAACAGTATGCAAGACCCGAAAACAGCGGGGAGTAATAAGTACTTTCTTTATGGACTAAATTGTATTTATATAATTCATGAAGAAAGATGTATTCATTTAAAAAGAGTCACATAAATAATCAACTCTGTTGGCTCAAAAGGATGTTAATATACATGCAAGGCATCGGAAAACTTACGGCTTTGATAATTCTTTCTTCTCCAAGGGATGGCTGTAATTTCCAAAGGCACTAAGAGTATGCAACAACAATGCTCTATGCGTCACAATTGCTATCTCCTTCTCTTTTCTTGTCCCCAACCTGTGAAGAGGTGAAAAATAAAGTTAAGAGTCTCAGAAATGAACCCAGCATATTTGAAACCAATTTCCAGTATAGCTGATAATATTTCTTAGGTTGGATCTAGTATTCTAGTAGTCAAGTCTAATCTAGCAATGGGGGGGGGGGGGGGGGGTGTTAAAGGAGTTGGTTGGGCTAAGTAAAGCCCAGGGGAAACAAAAAGTATAAAAACTAACATTTCCCAGTAACTAAATCATACCAGTTCATGAACTTCCGCCCTCTGGCTGCAAGTTCTTCCTTTGTCTCTCTAACATCGGCCTTCCACCAAGTATCCTCATTACTATCAATCTGGGAAGAAAAGAAAAAGTGACTTGGTAAAAACCCAAACAGAACAAATTATAATTAGACCCGATTTTTTGTACAGCTAACGAAAAATGTTAGCCGTCGTCAACAAAATCATAAACCACAAGGGTGCGTAGCATGATAAAATTTAGGTACTTGCCAGTGAAAAATCAATTGCAGGAAATAGGGATTGATACTCGCTGATGCTTCTCCTTTTGTCGCAGGGACGAACTCCCTGCATGAGAAAACACAAAGAAATCAATAACAAGCTTAGGAAGCTTATATAAAAATTGTTTCACAATTGCTGTTCAGAATTCAGACCATATTATTGTACAGGATACTGCACATTTGTGTTTCATTCAAGTCTTTATTAGAAATAAAAAATAAAAAACATTTTATTCAACTTGTGTAAATGCCTACTAACCAAGGGATCCAGCTTAGTTGGTTGAGCAGGGTGTGTGAGTGTTGTAAACCTCCTAGTATTGTGTTTAATTCCTATGGATAAAAAAAAATGCCCACTAACAACAACTGCTATTTGGCTAAAGTTTGTCAAGCTTTTCCGTTATGTCTGCAAGCCTCAAAATTGTGGCCTAGCTAGCTAGACTAAAACTATGCGTCAAACAGACTAATAGAGTTAGAAAACAATATAATTAGGATTATCGTTTTTTCAAAGGGGATTATAGCAGACAAACATTAAGAGTAGAAGAAGATGAGCAATAATTTGAAATTCATGTCTTAAAATCTCTCCATGACGATTTGGAAGCATAGAAATCTCTTGGTTTTTAAAAACCAGATTTTCAATCCCGAAAAAGTCATGGACGAAGCTCTATTCCATACTTGGTCTTGGTTAAAAGGAATAGACAAAGATTTTCTTATTCATTTTAATCAATGGTCTAGTAGCTTGCAGGAGGAAATGTCCTAGGGGTTATTGTTGTTCTTTTTCTTCAACTGCTGGGTATTTTGTTCTAATGTAGTGGGGTTTGGCATAGTTTTGCCATTGTAATCATATGCTGTTTTCCTCAGTACCTCTAGTACTGATTTATATATAATACTACTTGATTTTTGCTGTGCAAAAAAAAAAATGAAAATAAAGTGGAGTTGTGTAAAGTTATACATTTGTGTGCTGTCTTAAAATTCCTGCCTCCTTTTAATTACAAGATATCCATTTTCTAACACTTGCCCATGTTGTGAAGGTAATTTAAGTTTCACTCTTGCACACATAGCGATATGATATGTAATTATGTAAACTGTCTCCTAGAAGAATGTTTTGTGTCAATAGATAAAAAAAATGTTCAGATTATAAAATCACATACCAAATGTTCCCGACAAAGTTCAACAGCAACAATTGGAGGGCAATTCAGACTTGAAATTGCAGCACGATTGCTGTTTCCTGCATTTTCCACCATAAGAGGTAGCACATCTGTTATATCTGTGTAGCTCTCACCTCCAAACACCCCAACAGCAGTTTGTAGAGTCCTAAAACCTTTCGTTGTAAGTTATTTCAAACAATTCATAAGAAACACATTCCAATATAAACTACATAAACCCAGAATATGGATAACTTGCAAAACCCTCCCAACTCAGCTTTTTTCAATTAATGCAACCTCATTCATGAAGACACTACGTAACAGGAACAAGTTAGTGCAGTAAATAGATAGACTTGAATAAATGAAGCGTCACTAATCCAAATAATTTTCAGTGTGCATATAGTTTTGATTTGATACTAAAGAGACCCACATTGCCCCCATGAACCATGAGCAGGGAGAGACTTTAAGCTAGCATTTTAATGATTTACAACTTACAACTGGGTTCACAGATTTGATAATCTAAATCCTGGTAACATTAATTTACCATCGGACCAACATAGCTCATACATAGAGAACACTCTTTTGAATTGAATTGTTTCCAAGACAAAAATATTTTCCATTTTATTAGCTAGCAATTATATTTTTAAGCAATATTTTTTACCTGAAAGATAATATACCAGATCCATGGACTTGCTGAGTTGCTGCACATGTTTTATTTACATGATTAAGTCACACCAATGTTCAAAATGTGCAAATTAAAGATTGCCCATCTGATGTTGCTTCATAGTAATCAGACACACTACCATAGTCTATCACATTCATCAATCGGTAAAAGCTGATCATGTTGCAGAAAGAAGAGACAACAAACATAAACATAGGATACCTTTATCAGCCATTGCAAACTAGCAGTGTTTCCAAACACAAAAAAGTTCACAGAAAACTTGAAGAAGGTCAAAGCCAATCACAAGTAAAAGAAAGAAAAAGCATGCCAAATCTACTTGATATTGGAAATTTGTGAAAGTGGGAAAAGAATGATTTCCTGATCTTCAGCAGTTATTCTGTACAAGATTTTAGAATTAAGTACTCATGCAAGAAATAGAGACAAACAGTTTCTCAATCCATATAAAGCATTTGAGTCACTAAAGAAGCACACAGGTATTGATACCTCAATAAAGGAGATGCTATGACCAGATCAATCCTCTTCATAAGCCCAGAATCATGAACATCCTTACGCAAACTGTCAACCTATCATAAGCAAAAGATTATCACACATTCACAAGACTAAACAGTCTTTTCCATCTCTAAACTACATCTTGACTCATGTAAGCTTATCCTTTCCAAACATGTTTCACACAATAAGCTGCGGTGCTTTACTACCTCTTGCCAGCCTAGTGGCGTAAGATGTGCATCAAAATATTCAGGCTTCATATATGCATTGTAGTCCTTATCTCCCTCCACATTGTGGATCCCTTGTCCATGCCTCACCTGGATGCGTGTCTTATAAGTTGGCAATGCCTTGATTTGCATACAATCTTAAATGTGCTTAGTAATGAAATACATAACATAGCAGCTTCAAGTCCACACCAGATACAGACAGTGTGTTTACTGAAAAAGTGAGTTCAATTTCAATACTAACCAGGTGAATGGTTTTGCAACGGTTCAATGGAAAGATACATGGACCACCACTACCACCACCACCACTATCAATATTCTCTGACAAACCTAGCAAACATTCACGCAACAGAACAGAACGGGAAATAAAAGTAATATAGCATCAGAATCCAAACGATAGCAAGTTAGCAACAATAGAAAAACAAAAATTGCTATAATAAGATCCGAACTGATAATTCACCAAATAACGAGTTATGCACAGGGAAGCACATTGAGAACTAGAACCATTGCAGGAAGTCTAGATCAACGCACAGTGCATCAATTGTCGGTAGATTGTTACAGTTTAAGCAAATTGATAGGTTGCAATTATTCAATTTATTTTCCTAATTCGTTGGATGCTGCTTCGGTAGATCTTGTGTTCTTATAACGAATGTAACCTAAACGTGATTTTTCACACACACAAACATAAACGACGGAAAGCGAAATTTGCGACCGCATTGGAAGAAAAGGAAAAGGAAATGAGATGTGAGTGAGTACCGGAGAAGCAGAGAGCGGAAGGAGGAGAAAGAGAAAGGTGTGGAAATGCGCGGCGGCGAAAGCGTAGAGAAGAGGGAAAAGATGAGATGCTGCAATATACAGCCACTGTGATCATGCTCATGTTCATGTTTATGGCGCTGACTAGTAGGAGCTTGTAAATTTGAGCTTAGTTTCCCACCATTTATAAACGTGTTTAATTTAATAACTTCCATAATTAACTTATTAAAATACAACAACAATTTTACTTGGCTGAAGGCTCAACACAATCCAAATTAAACTGTTTTCAAATATCATTCTGAAATTTAAAGATGTTTTGGATAAATGGTTTAATTGCATTAATTCAATTTTTTTATAATATTATTAATATCTTTTTTTTTACTGAACATTATTAATATCTTTTTGTGAAGTAAACATTCATAAATTTTATCGCATAAGTTACTAAAACCAAGTTAGAAGAATTTATAAAAATGTCATGAATAATTTTGTTGATATAGTCCTAACTAATTTTTATATGATATTCATGTATTATTACTATTATATATTAGAAATTATTAACAGTATATTTTATAACACATCCTTTAAAATGCACTTAATAACAGTATTAGTATTCAGTAAAAAAAAAAAAACAGTATTACTGTATTAGTATCATACTTTTCTTTAACACATTTTATTATTTACTAAAATATTTATTTATTAAAATAATAGAGTCATAAAAGAGATCCGTTAACCGAGAAATATCAATAAATCTGTTTTGAAATTTTTTTACCTACTAATTTTTAACTAATAATAAATATAGAAATGGTGTCATAAAAAGTGAAAACTAAAAAGTGCGTAAAGACTAATTTGTTTGTATATATGCAGAAAGGAAACGTAACCTTCAGTCCTTCACTATTTTGTTGTAGGCTTGGTTGGGATACCTGCAACCTCCGATTTGATCATTACAGAACAAAAAAGATACCAATCCAATCCATCCAAATGGCTCTCAGGATTCACGTTATTTCCCCTTTCTTCTCAATCTCCACCACCTCCCCCGTCGCTCTCTCCACCCACAAACTCACCATCCGACGAATCAACTGCACCGGCGGCGGAGAGGGCGGCATCAACGACGCATCCCTGGCATCGGAGTTGGCGGCGAGGGCCGCCAGAATGAATGCGCATTCGGTGATGGCGGAGGAGGCCATGCGCAAGAGCAGAAAGCTCCTCTTCGGAGAACTCTGCGAGTACATGGGCCTCGACGAAGACCAGGCCCAACACAAATGGACCTATATGGATGATGACGAGAAATTGGTTCTCGTGAAAGCGTTTCTTGCAGAGTGGGGTTCCCATTTTCACCCCTTGTCCGCGAGGTCCACAAAAGAGATGTTGGAGGAATATCTGCGACAAGGGAACTCACCTCCCAAGTTAACTAATTCTCCTTTCTTCTTTGAGGGACTCAACAGAATTATTGGTTTTCCCTAGAATATTATTACTCCAATTAGTCGCTGCTGTATTTTTCAAACTTCAATTTGCATCTTTGTATTTTTTTAGACATTCACAATGAATGTGTTCATTATCGTTACTCTTTAAGAACAATACACAAAATTAACTGTTAAGTTTATCTTGGAGAAGAAATTTTTGAGACATTCACAATGAATTAGTGTTCATTATAGTTCTCTATGTAACAAATTCTAATTATCTAAAGATTAATAAGCAAAATATCAACCGCAATCATATATATAGTACATATACAAAGCTGTATGCGATCATATCATAGAAGTTTGTAGTTGTAACAGTGAGATCATGGAAGCTCCTGTATAATTCTCCTGACGGAGAAAAGCAAGAACGGTAGAATAGACAGGTTCTTTCAATTTTTATTTACTCGTTGGTCTTATCAAAATGTAAAAGATTTTTAGAATATTTATATACAACCAGAAAGCTGTAAATGCTGTATTTGCACAAATGAAATGTATGGAAGAGATAAAATACATAAACATCATCAGAAATACAGCTGTTTGCAGTTTGCAACAGTAGCTTCGGCTGGACAGTATGGACACTTGAATGTTCGGGTGCTGTTTTTTGATAGCTTCATAATTGATTGTTTGCAAAGGACATGTAAGCATGGCAGCAGCATTGGAGGATTTTCTTCACTTCCTTGATCCCTACTCACAGGGCAAACAAAAATCGAATGGAACTGAAACTCCTTACCCAATTCAACCGGCACCGGCAACTGCTTCATTTCCTGCCACTCCTGCTTCTTTGCTGCCATTACATTTGCAAGCTTTAACAGTGTAGGCAACCCCTCAACTCCTGCTGCAACTGCTACACTCAGTGGGTTCTCATAGGACTGACCCAGGAGAGTGCAGAACTGCCGTGTGAGCTCTTCAGTTGTCATCTCCCAATGAATTGGGGACAACAGCTCAGAATAAGGGGAGCTCTCTAGCCTTCCTGCATACAAGAGGCAACCCATAAGCTTTGGGAACTCACCCTTGTTGAGAGAAGCAAAAGGAGCAAGGTATGTTCGGGCATATTTTAAGGCATCAGCTCGTGTTCCATTTTGCAGGACCTCTACAAACTGCAACGTGTGAATCTTAAGCTCAAGATTTGAACCAATCTGAACAAGTTTCTCTCGATTAGCAGAGACCCATGTGAGAGCAGGCTGAAGGTTTCTCTCCCTCATAGCTCCAATAATCTGATGCATTTCCAAAAATTGAGATCTAAGTGCAGCTGCATCAGGCTCTCCAGCCTCATTTATGATGCTATCTCCAAGATCAAACAAACCTTGATGGTAAAAGTGGTTTGCAATTATCTGATTGACAATATGAGTATCAAAGTCCACATTTCTGTATGCCTTTGATATGTCAGGGTTTAACAATTTTTCAAGGAGTTTTTGATACTTGGTAAGACTTATGTTCAATTCCTTATTTGATCCTTCCAACTGTTGAAGTGGTCCAATAGCATTAAGCTTAAACTTAAGTTCTGTGAGAACAGATTTCTGGTCAACAGGAGCTGAGGGGTCATGTGATGACTGAATTGTTGCCAATGCTTGCTCAATTTCACACCCCACCTGGTCAACAACTTCTTGAGACTTGGAAGAGGATAATTTTTGCTTCTTGGCTACACGATCAAATGCATCTTTGATGCTACTCAGCTCCATCTTTATACTCAGATCACAAACTCCTACAGAAAATGTTATAAAAAACGGTTAGTCCTGTTCAGAAAGACACAACAAACTGTTTTTCTAGCCTAAAAGCTAAGAATGTAGCATTACACAAGAGGCACTACACCAGCACAGAGCTATACACTATAGCAACCATTATAGTCCCCAATTAACAATTGTTAGTAGTTACAACTTACAAGGCTTTATTAAGACCTACAGCCACAATCAATCCAATAAGTTGAAACTATTTTTGCTTATTAGCTGGTTTCTCCACCAGAAACTTACCTTAGCTCAATTGATATTTGAGGGGAACAATAATTTCAAGCTGATTATAAAACATCAATACAAAGAAAATACATGGAAGGAACCTATAAAAGATGCTGAAGGCCCTATTTATTATTCAAAAATCACACAAAGCTGAACGCCATTGTATTGATTTTGCACTCAGCCAAGTCTTGTAATAAGAATATCAGAGAATCTCAAACTGGATATATCTTTCTCTTTAAGTTGTGTTAAAAGGCCACTTAAACTACGGTTCTAAGCTGAAATCTACTGAGATGACTGTCCATCTTTATTTATAATCCTGAATGAGGAGGCTCTAAGCTAAATGTTGCACAATCATTATCAGAAATACATATGGATGACCTCAACCATCTTTTGATAGCTGTTTATTTTGCTATATCATCCTCAAATAACTTAGAAAATAGAGATTTCAGTGATACTGAATAATAAATCCACGGGTGAGCTATATACATTAGAAACCACAGTAGAATAGGAAATGAATTAGAAGTTAAATCCCACTATTTGTGGGATGCCCCAACTGACTAAGGGATACAATTAATTAATTAAAGTTCTACAATTTCTTGAGTGTTCTTCTTCTTCACTTTTCTCACCCTTTTACCAGTTGGTTTTATCAAGACCAACTACTAAACTGAAAGATCATCAACAAAATATATGAACAAGAGCCTTTTCCTGGACAATATTTTATCTCTTTTCTTATTTATGGAAATTACCTCATGTCCCTAATTTGCAAATTAATCGGTGGTTTCTCTGACATGCTATATGAATTTTCAGTTATACAAAAATTAAAACCCAAAACCCAAATTATACCATGATATGTATTCCTACATCATAAATGATAAAAAAAATGTAAAAAAAGAATAATTGAATCCTTATTCAAGTTAATCAAAGAAATCAGAAACCTCAAACAAATAATCTGAAATGTTCAATTAATTAACAATGGCAATAGTCCTTCCTTTTGGATTAATTATTAAGTGGTAGCAAATATCTATAGGTGTCTATTTGGTGTTTTGGAGTTAAACATGGAATTGAAGCTTGAAATTGGAACTCTGCCTGTTAACTCTAATTCTAATTTTTATGTTTGGTGGTCCTTTTGGAATTCAAATCATAAATTCGAAGATCAGTCCAGGGAATTACAAAAAAATAGTACTAGTCATTTCCAATTCCTAAACAACACCCTAAAATTCTTGATTCCTCATCCCCACACTGTGCAACCTCTCTCCCTCTTTCTATTGCCACCACCACTGCAGCTACCACTACCATCCTTACTACAACCACCCTGTCAGCACTCCCACTGCTACCAACCACTACTACCACTACCACCATTATCATAATTACTTTCAAACTTTAGATCTTATCATTTTTAATTCTAATTCTGTCTAATTCTTTGCAAAACCCATACACGAGATCTATAAAATTGGAGTTACAATAATAATTCTAAACTATAATTCCAATTCCATCATCCTAACACAATAATAGTAATAGTACTTAACACCAATTGATTTAATGTTAAACATCCAAAGAAAGCAAAACAACTAAGTTATTTTTCTGCAGGATGTTCCCTACAATGACTTCACAAATTACTAGACAAGCTAAATACAATCAAAATATATCTTTTAGATAGAACAAATCTTTCCAATTCAACATTACATGTACATTACAATGTTCGTGATGACTGACTGAAACTGAAATTTGCAAAGCCTCGTTGCACATCATTGTCAAATCTACAATTTACTAAGCAAGCTATATGGTAAATATACAGAGCATGATCAATCTTTCCTACAAGTCAGAAACAAAATGGTGAATGTAGATTGCAATGTTCAAAATAACTGAATTTGCAAAGCATCCGCTACAAAACACAATGTTCAAATCTAAAATTTACTACGCCAGCTTAATACAAAAATATTTATGAAGAATAAACTTTACCACGGATAGTATCAAAATTTGAATTGGTAAATGCAGGTTACAATGTTCAAAGTAACTGAAAGTTACAAAAAACAACACAATGAAAAGAAATAAGTGTATAAAACACTCGGTTGTCAAATAGAAAGCATAGCACAACTCTTCAAACGGAAGCAATCAAAATCAAGAGGTGTAAGCAGCAAAATAGTACATAACTGACTGTCTTTCTTTTCGATCAGAATCCCTAGTTGCCAACTAAAATTTAAAAGAAAATTACAAGAAAAAACATTTTATTCAACCCACTAATTATGAACTGCGAATTCAAAATTATTAACATCACAGGGAAGGAAGAGGAGAAGAAAACACAAATCAAGACTCGCATAAAGATAAACATAAAAGAAATTAAAATATATATCTCAGTTATTTGTCGTCGGTTTTGTCGAAGTAACTACGAATCGGTGAAATGAAATAACGGAAGAAAAGAAAATGGAGAAGTTAAATGAGAGAGAGTGTGGTGTGTTCTGGAAAAGAAAATGAAGAAGAGATGTACAAGGATTTGTGTTACCAGAGAAACAGTGAGAGAAAGAAAGCGAAAGCGTGTGCGATGTGAGGGAGACGAGACGAAGAAAGGAACTAGGCGTGCGACTAAATCGGGGTGGCCACCAGACACACGTGCGAAAACTAAAATCCGATTCTGGACCTAATTTGCCCCCTTCTCTGTTGTGAATTTACTTTTCAGCCCTTTGGGGTTTGGAAATTGGATTGGATTGGATTACATGTTTGTCTTAATGTTCAGAGTTCAGGGTCTGAAACTGAAAGACTGTAGGGTACTAAGATGGCACGTGGCTAAATTGTGCCGATTAAAAACAAACACGTACGATAACTGGCCCCTCTCTTTAATTAGACTCACACTTAACAAAAAATTGTCTTTTTCATTTCATAATTCATATCTATAGGTGTATTATCCTCCAATGGTGTTTTAACATAAAAGAAATGTTTGAATCATACCTTCTAATACTTTTTTTATTAATTGAATTTTTTTTAAATTATAAAATTTAATGAAATTTATATTTTATTTAATGATTCACTCTTAATTTTATAATTTTTAATATATTTTAATTAATAAAAAGAATGTATATGAAGGAGAAAAAAAAAAGTGTTTCATTATCCTAAAGTTTGAACATGCTTGTTTTTGTTTGAGTTGTTTCTCATGTTTAGTTTTTTTTTTTGTTTTTAAATAACATTTTCATATAACAATTATATTTTACACAAAAATTGTACATATAGGAAAGGACTGAAAATCTTAACTTTTTTGAGTTAGAAAAAAAGTTTTACTTGGATGAAAAAATACTACATTATTGTTATTATTAGATCATTTAATATAATTAAATATAGTAAATAATTAAAGTTTCTCATAAAAATATCACTTTGTTATTTGATTTTGAAAAATACTTATGAACAATCACATAAATTTGGTACACAGTTTTTTAGGAAAATTCTAACTCCCTTGAAGGTTTGGTATAAGGAAAAAAATTATCTAAGAATCATATTTTTTAAAAATTACTAAATTTTTTTGGTTAATCATAAATATTTTCTGAAAACATAAAAAATAAAATCATATATTTATCAAAATCTTTAATTTTTATCTTATTAAATAATGTTAAAAGAGTGATGTAATATTTTTAAACTGTAATTAAAATTATTTTTTAATTAAAAAATTTATATTTTCACCTCCTTGTTAAATTTCAATTAATTTTTAATTTTTTTTATTAGTTAAATATTTTGTTTGATTGCGTGGTAAATAATTATTTTTAGTAGTTTTTTATATTTTTAAACACTATTTGAAGTAATATTTTTTAAAATATTATATTTTAATTTTTAATCTTATATATTTATTTTTTTAACATTTATTATAATTTATTTTTACTTTTTATTTAAAGTAATATTTATTTTTTATTTTTATCCTTTTTTACATATGATAAGATTTTTTCATTTTTACCTTTTTATTTTATATATATATATATATATATATATATATATATATATATATATATATATATATATATATATATATATATATATATATATGATATTAACAGTGATATTAAATAAGTTAATGCAGTAGTTTTTATTTTTTTGGATGTTTTATAAATAAAAAGTTACCAGTGTTTAAAATTAATTTAATATTAAAATTATAAATACTATAAAATATATATTTTATCAAGAAAATAAAATTAAAATTTGTATAATAACATTATATAAATATGTGAATCACTAAGGACCGCTTAATGGTGGAGGATTTAGGATAATATGCATAAAATTTTATCTTTAGACCTTAGTACGATCATTATATAAAAAAAAGTATTACACAAAAAATTAGATTACACGTTTTTGTATTCTCCTGTATAATAAATATTTACTCATTCTAATTCTTTAACATATGTTAAATGAAACACTTGTTAGCAAAATTTTATTTTATTTTATACCAAACACACATAATATTTTTTTGATCATCCAAAACACACATATTAATATACCTTTGAAATATACACCCTCGTACGTAATTTTAGGAGGCGCGTTTTTATCGACTGGATTTAAGTGAGTAAAAAAAAAAAAACCCAATTGGGATAATGAAAGCAGCAATATACGTAAAAAAAGATGAATAAATTAAAGAGTGATAATGTAAAAGGTGAGGGTGACCAGTGAACACAATACAGGGCAGCATCGCCATGGGATTGAGTATTCTGAGAAGCACTTCCATTTCCACTCCTATCTCTTCCTCCAAATCCAAACCCATTTTCTCAACTCTTGTTCGTTCATCTTTCGCCTCCATTTCCCCCACAAAGTGTGTTACTCCCACCACTCTTTTCGTTTCTGCCACCCCCTTCTTCACCGCCTCACCCAAGCGCGGCTTTCGTGGTGGGATTGTGGCCATGGCCGCCGCTGGCTCGCTCCGCAAATCAGAGGAAGAGTGGCGCGCAGTTCTCTCCCCTGAACAGTTTCGTATTCTCAGGCAAAAGGGCACCGAGTAACATTCTTACTTCTCTTTGCTTTGTTATTAATTAAGCTTCCAAAATCTAGCCAAAGCTTTAATTAATCGGGGCTGGTTGTGGGTAATTGGGGATGTCAAGTTTCTGTGATTCTTGATTTCCTTTGCCGGAATTTCTCTCTATGCAATTTCAAAGAATTGAGTTAAGTCATGGAAATAGTTTTTTCTTTTCTTTTGCGATTGTAACTTGTGAGCACTTACAGGAGAAGAAAATAAAAAAGCTAGAATGAATTGAGCTTTTTGCATAAAGTTTTAATTAACTTATGTATCTAATTTTTATAGAAGCTCTTTTCGTTTAAGTTCTCCTAAAGCTAAGGTGCATAAGTTGATTGTAGTTATGGAGAAGCTCATTTTAGTTTCTTATTTTCTAAGTGTTTTACTCAGAAGTTTATGCAAACAGGACCTTAGTCATTTCAAGGGAAGGTTTCATTTCACAAATTCATTTACTGATGTACCATGTAAACTATTTTGCCGAGTAATGACGTGTATTAAAGGCTACAACAAATAAAACCTTCATAAAGTGTGGTTAGGGTTTTACATCATGGTCATGTTGTCATGATCTTTGGGAAAAATTGCAGAAAAATGTGGCTTGCGATTGTGCACCATTTTTTAGAAACCATGATTGTGGTCATTACTCATTAGCTTTTATGATCACAATAGTTAAAAGCTATGTGTAAAATGTGTTGTCCTAGCTAATTGGAGTATTTCTCGAAAGAGAGAATGATGAGTGGAAAGTGATTAATTTTCCATTAAACTGATTTCATGATACAGTTGTTGTCTTTTTATACCCAGAAAATAGGACAAAACTCAAGTTAACAAACTTAACTAGGAGTAACTGACTTTTAACTACCATTAACCACCCTTAACTGAGATAGTAATACAGCCAGGTCAAAGGCTACTATGTAATTTCCTCTCAAGTGTGCTGTGGTCGTTAGTTTGTGGGCTTGCGGTGGAGAAAAGCTGTGTGTTGTCTATATGCTTATGGTCCTGTATTGTGAATCAACCTCACAAGATTTGCTGTGGCTAATTCCTCATATGTGATTCTTGTTACTTTGAATGATTAGAGATGTTCAGAGAAAAACTGATGCGAGAGAATGATGTGTGGAGTTAACAAGTAGGAGTAATTTTGAGTCTGGTCTGAACTTTTGGTGGTTCTGGATTTTCTTATTAACAAAATCTATGGCAAGAGTTAGTTTGAAGATGGTAAATAGTTTTATTCGTGATAAGAATTTGTGTTTCTATTGTATGAAAATGGTTTGGTATTATGCAGGTTCCCTGGAACAGGAGAGTATGACAAGTTCTTTGATGAGGGAGTTTACAACTGTGCTGGTTGTGGGACACCTCTCTACAGGTCCTTAACAAAATTCAATTCTGGTTGTGGCTGGCCAGCCTTCTATGAGGGGATTCCTGGAGCCATAAATCGCAATGTAAGTTCACTTTTTCGTAGTTTTATCTTAATAGTCCTTTTAACAAGGTGTCTTGTTTTTTTTTTTTTTTTCCTTTGCTGTGAGAACCCTTGTTAAGGAATTAAACTTAGATACAGTATCTTAGGTATTTTTTATACCGTTCTCCAATCAAAATTTTGAGTTTTATTTTGGTCACATATGCTAGCTTTTAATGCAATTCTGTATTACACGGATTATCGAGGTGAAACATCAATTTTGATGGGAGAATAGTACCATTTAGTACCTAAGGAACTTATTTATTTATTTATTTATATAGATTAGTACCTAAGGAACTGCATCTATGTTTTTGTGTGTTCAATATGTTGGAAAAGCCGTACTTTTCATTTAATACTTTAATTTTATTTTAAATCCTTGACAAGTATCTGAAGACACTGGTTGTGTTTTTGTCATATCTTAAGTTGCATCAAATAGTGTATACAAATTTGATAAGATTGTCATGTACCAACAGCCGGACCCTGATGGGATGAGGACAGAAATAACGTGTGCTGCTTGTGGGGGACATCTAGGTCACGTCTTTAAAGGAGAAGGATTTCCAACGCCCACTAACGAACGCCATTGTGTCAATAGCATTTCACTGAAATTTGCGCCAGCCAATTCTTAATAAAAATTGAGTCTGCTGTTCGGACGTGACTGCTTAAGTACCCAACATTAGTAAAAAAAAATTATGCAATGTACTTATATTATGAATGAAGTTCATATAATGATGGCTAAATACCAATTTTAATTAAAGAGTTATGTTGATGATTTATGTTCCCTTCTTCACTTGGTGCTAGAGTCTACTATGTTCATTTGTGCTTGTTTTTCGTACTTGGATGTTTATATATATGGTGTAGATTGAAGGTGATAATGATATTGTGAATACGCTCATGAAAATGGAAGTGCCATGAGTCCATGACTACCTGTTTCTCTTTTGTTCTTACAAATGTATGGTCCATAATACCAAAGGACAATGATATTTGCACATCCATTTTTTTAAAACACGTAACTTACACCTATTATTTCTGTGTATATGTCTCTTCCTATTGGCTTGTAGATTTATAAAACCTATAATATGTATATTTTTTTTCCTCTCTCACTAGGTGTAACTTAGTATTCTGGGTGTCCAAATATTGTTTTCCAATATAAAATGATAATTTTTCTCCTTGCAATGTACAGAAACATCTCAATTAAAAAGAGAGTTTCTAATCCGTTTGTATTCATTTCAATTCTTCCTATATCACCAAACGACATTTTTTTATAGAATATTAACTAATATTTTAGTTTGTTATTTTATATAGTTAAACTTTATGATAAATGCATATTTTTAAATATATATTATATTATATTTAAAATTGATAATAAATAAATGTTTTTAAATATATGCATTATTTTTTAAATTTATAAAGAATAATTTAAATTGACAAAAGATTATTTTTAATTGTTAATAATTTATTTTAAGAAAATTATTGAAATATAATTTAAAAATAAATAGATTGAAAGTAATAGATGATTAAAAAGATTAAATAAATAAGGATAAAAAGAGAATAGTTTGAAGTGACTAAGAATTTTTATTTTAGCCAATTATTAAAGTAGTCTCTTTTAAAAAGAGGAAATATTTAGACTATGATTGAATACATATTTCAGTTTGAAAAGTTTTTTAGTAATTTTTAGTATTTTTTGACATATTAATTAAAGGAGTATTTTTTAAAATATTAACTTTTAATTTTTTATATTTTATTTTACTTTTATCATCAATATATTTATATATTTTCATTGTTACCTTCTTTTATAAATAAATCATGATATTATTATTTTTCTATTAATTTATATTTTTTAATTACTTCAACAACTATTTTTACTGAATATTTATAATTTAATAAATTAATTTTTTAACTTTCCGTTATCAATTTCAATTTTGACTTAATTTTTTAGCTAGTATTTTCAAAGATAACCTTGATTAATTGAAATAGCATGTAGAGTATATATATATATTCCACTTAAAAAAGGTATGTAGTGTAGATTTCATACCCATTATCCAACAATTCATATGACAAATTAAATTTACTACATTAATTGCTATTTTTTTTTCCGGCTTCTCACTCTTTAAACATAAATTATTCATTTTCATTTAAAAACAGTTGCTAAATTAAACACAAGAGAAAAACAAAATCAAAAAGTAAAAGAAGGTAGTGGATGTGACAGGGAATCCGAATTACAACAAAGTGGCATAAAATAATCCATATAGTAGCATAATTGTTTCCGAAGAAAGTCAAAAGAAGAAAAGGTTTATACTTTAGACGAGGCAAAGATCCCGGATTCTTTTGAGCTTAGTGCTTAGCGCTTTGTCCACCGGAAAATGCAAATTCCAATTTAACGGAAAAACTAAAAGAAAGAAAGAATGAGAATCAATTTACTGTTTGGTAAAAAGTAAGAGAGAAAAAACTGACATAGCTTAAGAAGAAGGAAAGAGAAAGACCTCTGAAATTCGGTGAAGTTAACTACTATTCAACGGTATTCAATTTTAGTACAAGTTTTCAAAGTACTATAATATTGGTATGGCACAAGATGACCACTCACAAGTAAAACCAAAGCCTTCCCCTCAGCTTGTGGAACCACGAATCTCCACCATGATTCCCACAGCTTCATGGTTTACACCCAAAAGGTAAATGATGAATGCAATGCACCTTTTTTGTTTCCTTTCACCCTCCAAGATCCGTGCTGGGTAAGTAAAGGAGAGAAAGATTCAGTCTTTTTGAATTTTGGTTATTTGGGTGTGGGAAGAAACTTTTAAGCAATTCTGGGTCTTTTTGAATTTTCTTTTTCTGAGAAAATCTATGTTCTTATGAAGTGTTTTGTGTTCTTTGGCTATGGTTTCTAATCTTTATATCTTTTACCTTGTTTTGTAGGCTACTTGCTATATTTTGTGTGATTAACTTGTTAAACTATGTGGATCGAGGAGCCATTGCAAGCAATGGTGTTAATGGAAGTAAGGGAACGTGCACTGAGGGTGGTACCTGCACTTCTGGCTCTGGAATACAGTAAGATATATATTCTAAGGATCATTTCCCTCACCTCTTGGTGTTTAATTTTCCATACACTGATTTTAATTGTTGGGTGTATTCCAATTTTTAGGAGGGGATTTGGTTGTGTTTTCCATTTTAAAGCTAAAGACTCTCAAAGAGTATAATAGAAATTATAGTTGAAAAGGGGATGGACTGATGGAGAAGCGAAACCAAAAAAGGGGTTGTGAAGGAGGAGGTTGGGAAGATGGAAAAAACATTCCTTTTGTCTATCTTATTAATTCAATGACATGGCAGGAGAAGCATCACCCAGCAAGATGTAGAATTAAATTTATAATCTGCTAGATAACTGTTACTGTTGCCTGTACGAGTTGCGCCATGTGTTGTATGTCATGACATTAATACTGTAGTATGCTGAAGAAAATTTTCAGCTATGTAGCAGTTTTTGACAATATATTTTTCTCCTTTTCTTCAGGGGGGATTTTAACTTGAACAATTTTGAAGATGGAGTTTTATCATCTGCTTTTATGGTTGGACTTCTTGTGGCTTCTCCAATATTTGCCTCTCTAGCAAAGAGGTAAAAACTGTTTGTGTTGCAATTAGTTGAAACCTATTCTTACTGCTGTACTTTATTTATCTCAAATATTACCCATTAATGCTTCAAAAGATGAATTGTAAATGAAAAATTCTGAAATCCAAAAGGCTTTTAAACCACCATAGATCCATTGTATTGAATTCTAGATAGTCCTTAATGTGCAATTTAGTGTGTAGTTAAGACAATCTTCTTGGCTATGACTTTCAAATTTTAAAATCAATGGGATCATGTATCTAAATACTTTTTGCAGCATAAATTATCATGTCTGTTAAACTGAAGTTCTTATGTTTGAGCTATAATGCCTTGTTCATGTACCACATGGTTATTGTGATATGTAATTACTATCATTAGTTTGCGTATTAATCCTTACACAACTCTTATATTTTGCAGTGTAAACCCATTTAGACTTATAGGTGTTGGGTTGTCAGTTTGGACTCTTGCAACCCTATGTTGTGGATTTTCTTTTAATTTCTGGTCCATTTCAATCTGTCGCATGTAAGTGGTCTAATTCTTTATTTTCAAGTTATGCAATTTTGGTTGTGCAGTTAAACAGAAGCACACAATATAATAATTTTCTTATTCTTCATATCCTTTCGATATTCTCTATAGGCTAGTTGGTGTTGGCGAGGCTTCATTTATAAGTCTTGCAGCACCTTTTATTGATGACAATGCCCCAGTTACTCAGGTTTGTTCCTTTCCCTTGGATGATATCCTCGGCATCCTTCTTGGTAGTTGGAATATCATCTGCCATTATGATTGATTGATTTTTTACCCTGGCGGAACCTCTGTCTCACGCGGGAGTATGTATCAGAAAACAGCATGGCTTGCAATATTTTACATGTGCATACCATCGGGCTATGCACTTGGCTACGTCTACGGTGGTTTGGTAAGTCTTCATCTGTTTTTCCTGCCATTTTTAAATACTAAATGTATCACCAGTAGTTAGTGCCTTAGTGGACATATATAAGTTTAATGTTGGAGCACATGATATTCTTTCCTTATTTCATTATTCCAGTTTTTATCTGTACAGATTTATTTCCGTGTTATAGCCTATAAATATTAGGATTAGCCTCCCTATATGTTTGTTTTGTCACCTTGTACTCACTACCAGAAAATTATATTTCGTTCTTAATCTCCTCTTGAAAGTGTTAATTTAAATATAGGATAGCCATGCTGTTATCTTTCTAAATTTTAAAATTTTGAGTTTAAAACTGTAAATGATAAAGCATTTCGAAAAGAGATTTTCTTAAAATTAGGAAGTGGATTTATAATTAAGTTGAAACGACAATTTTCCCCTTCCCTTTCAATTATTATAATGAAACAAAATATTGGTCTTCCAAGAAAAGAAAACTTAGGATGACAAGTGACATGTTGCCCCTTAGATACTCACACTACAGAGACAATTAGTGTGTATTTTGCTTCTTTTTTTCTTTTTCTTTTAAAGAAATAAAATAAATTTCTCTCTCTGATTTAATCCTTTCTGTATTTATTAACAGGTTGGAAGTCATTTGGGTTGGCGTTATGCATTCTGGGTAGAGTCTTTGTTTATGGTTCCGTTTGCTATTTCAGGACTTTTTATGAAGCCTCTGCAATTGAGAGGTGTGCATTTGTCTTGCATGGATTTCTTGTGAACTCTTTGTTATCCCCTATTACTGTTTTTCATCTCTAACTACATGTGGGTCCAGGCTTTGTTCCTGCTGATTCAAAAAAGACACTGACACCTGAAACAGTTGCATCAGGAGTTCAAGGTATCTAAGAATTATGCATTACCTAAACACAACATCTTTTTCAGAGTACAATTAGGGATTGGTTTGCTCCTTTGAGCATTTTATTAGTACTGTCCCTTTTTCTTATTACTTTTATGCTTATACTGTTTGTTTAGGAGGAATCTTTATCACCCCCAAAGGAATTAATACTCTTTTTAGGAGTGTAGAGTTGGTAGTCTAGTACTCAGTTCTCATCTAGTATATTGCAATGCACTGAAAATTTAGGTTTCCGTTTTGTTGTTGGTTAATGGTTTCTAATTCAAAATGTCTCTTTATTTTAGCCTTAACAAAATTCACTTGTTTGGTTCAAAGTTATGGAGGCTTCAAATGGAAAAGATGAGCCACTGTCCTTAAAGGCAGAGCTTAGAGATAAAAGCTCAAATGATCATTCCAAGTAAGAACACTTACTCTGACATCCATCATTTAGTGGCTGATATATTAAAATTTCTATCTGGCTGATTCTTATTTTAGGTCAAAATCTGTAACCCAAATATTTGAGAAGTTCTCGAGATTTTTGAATGATATGAAAGAACTTTTGCTTGATAAGGTTTATGTTGTCAATGTTCTAGGTACTTCTTTCTCCCACTAACTACAGTATGCTTTGACAGATTTTGTATTATTTACCTATTTTGTTAGTAAATTCATGTCAGAGGCTGCTATATGGATAGCTTACATCCCTTTGAACTTTCATTTCTTAATATCCTATATGCATTTTATTTTTAGCAGCCATATTAATTTACTTTGTTTATTTAATTCCATTAATTGAATGTCTATTTGCAGGTTACATAGCATACAACTTTGTCATAGGTGCTTACTCATACTGGGGGCCCAAAGCTGGCTATAATATATATCACATGGTGAGAGTTTGCTTCATCCAATGACCCCTTATGCATATAATTGCACTATTGTAGTTGTTCCTTCTTTCTTATATATCTTGTTTCTTGCATGGAATTTAAACATGCCTAGTCAGTAAATACACTTTCCATGTAAGATATAATATGCTATTGTAATATTAAAGTTGGATTACTTTGTTAGACTGATGCAGATTTGATATTTGGAGGAATTACAATTGTATGTGGAATAGTGGGCACTTTAGCTGGAGGCTTCGTTCTGGATTATATGAGTAACACCTTATCAAATGCATTTAAGGTTGGTATTTGAATTCAGATAAACTTCTTTATTATGTTTTTACCCGCACTTTTCAATTTAAATTGCTTCACCTGAGATACTGACCAGCCTCTTATGAGAGGCATGTGTAATGACAATAAGTTTTGACCACATCGTGGTTGCAGTTTTGAAATTCTTAAATTGTATGTGACAGGTTCGAAAAAATGTTTTATAATACTGGTATTCTTGATTGGCCTTGTAATATTGAATATATTAACTTAAAGTGTACCCATGAATGATTGAACTGCACCATATACAATATGACTTTTATCGATCCAATCGTTGAATCAGTACAATAACATAATCAAATGGTTCACATTTTTATATATTTTAAAAGTATATAATACGTTAGTTCTGATGAACATGAACGAAATATCAAATAATTTTGGATTAATATAAAACTTTGTAAACATGGTTTATATCAAAGGAACTTTTAAACTAATAGTAATTAAAAAGTATGGAATAGTGTAAGAGTGATTCAGTGAATGTAATTTACATCGATATAATTTGATTCCTCCATGTTCTTTCCTACTTAACACGCTAAATTCTTCTGCAGCTTCTCTCAATTACTACATTTATTGGTGCTGCATTTTGTTTTGGTGCCTTCTTATTCAGAAGCATGTATGGCTTCCTTGCTCTTTTCTCTATTGGTGAACTTCTTGTTTTTGCCACTCAGGTACATTCCTTCTATTCAAGTAATATCTCTTTATGTTTAATTTCTATATTGAAGTACTACCCTTTTTACATGCTTATCATCTATGGATATTTTAGCAACTGAGTTTTCATTTGTTAGCTAAGCTTTTGATAGTGATGTTGCCAAGTTAAATTCTTTATTAATAATTATGTTTTTAAGTAAAATCACTTCTACGTTTTGGAAATTAGATGAAACTTGCTCTCTAAGAACTTAGAGTAATCCTATGGTTGGTTTGTCTTTTGAATTTTAGCTTGTTTCAGGGGACAATGTTTTTTGTCCCTTTTTTCGTATCTATTAGCATGCAGAGTATATCCCTGCTTCTTTATATCTATTCGTCTTAATAACTTTATCCTGAAACCCGAAAGATAATCATTTAATGGTAGTATGGTACTAGTAACTAGTAACTACTGAGTTTGAGTTTGTACAGCATGTGTGAATTAGAAAATTCCTGACTTCTGCATTTTCTACTTGAGCTGAGATGGAATGTGATCATTAGAACTAATCTAAATTGTTGTTCCTTGGAAAGAATTTCTGTAACCTGATCAGAAGTTGGAAGTTTTGCACTCAAAGTTTTGCTTGGAATTTTCTTTTCAGGGTCCTGTGAATTATGTATGTCTACGTTGTGTTAAACCAAGTTTGAGGCCTCTATCTATGGCTATGTCTACTGTTGTTATTCATATCTTTGGCGATGTACCTTCCTCGCCTCTTGTTGGAGTTCTCCAGGTCAGCCTTTATACTTTTATTTGTTGAGCTCATTAACATGGGGAATCAGTATCATGGCAATTCTTTTGCCAACAGTTACTTGTAGTGGCATGGCTGAACACTTCATGTTCCTTTTTACTTTTAAGTTGTTAGTTTGAGTAACCAAGGTGGAAATTGTGACTTTTCCACACATGATGCCTGAGTTCGTGAGAAAAAAAAAATGTCAAATAATTCAAAACCTATTTATTATGTGGAGGCAGAGAAAAATTACCGTCACAGAATGTATTATGTGATATACAAGATTCTAATGGTTCATACATAATGATAATGCAGGATAACATTAACAACTGGAGAACGACAGCATTGATTCTAACATCAATATTGTTTCTAGCAGCTGGAATATGGTTTATTGGTAAGTCATCATGGAAATTTCTTGTTGATTTACTACGAAGAAGAATCCTTGTTTGCAATTTTTTTTACATATACTTATTGTCAGAGCAAGAAAATTTAATATTGAGAAGTGGCACTACTGGACATGAATAAAATAAATCACCCTTGAAATCATGTCCAACCCAACTTACTTACATTAAAACAAAAGCAAATTGCAACCTTTAAATTATACCTGTGATGTTTGTTACTTGGCTACATGAAAATTAGCTTGTCTACTGTCTAGTTATCTTCAAGATGTAGCATTGAAATCTCTATAATCATAATCCAATCATAAATGTCTAATTCTCAGAAACGTTTGAAAAGTTTTTTGAACATGTGTTGGATTCTTGTATATTATGTCAGGAATATTTTTGCATACTGTGGATAGATTTGATGAAGACAGTGAACATCAAGTATCAAACGTTGAAAGGTCAAACACCATGCCGTTGCTTCAAGAGAAGACTGGAGAAACATCAGCATTTCCTGCTCAATCCCAATAATGAGTTTCTTTTATGCCTGTTCAGACACAGTATTTCACACAATGATAACCACTATGAAGTAAATATTTTTTTTTTTGTACATCCAATGAGTACATGTATTTGCTTTTGGTTAATGGAAATTATTTGGCAAGAGTATATTTCAGTTTTATGCTTCATCATCTTGTGCTTAACATATATGTAACTTTAGTTTTGGAATAAAATTGCTACTGGCTATCCTTCAAACCTTTTGCTAAACCCTCTTCATTTATACATGGTCTCTGGTTATTTGAGAATAAACTCTGAACATTTTGACTGTATAGATCGTTAGTTATACTCAGTAGTTCCCTGGTGTTGAAAATTTTCATTGTGAACTACTGAAAAAGGTTCCTCGAGGAAGAAAAATGAATGCGACTTATGTAACAATCATAAGAAATTACCATGCTCACAATTTTTTTTTACCAGTTACTTGTATCAGATACATCCATCCACTATTTATATCACGGGAAGTTTATCATTCAATTCTCTGTTTCTGCTTTATCCCCCAACACCAATAATGCCAATAGTTTTAACTTATTGCCGTTTGAATCCTGCAAGTGTATAGTTTTATTCTTTACTGTTAATTAGTCTATTCCCATTCCTAAAATCATCTGGAGTTACTTCATTAGAAATAAACCTGAAAAAAGACAAAATAAAATGTAGAATACATAAGCAAGATGGATTTATTGAACTAATGGCTGGCCAAATGGACATTGATGTCAAAGTTATAACTGGGAAGCTCAATAGAAAAATTTGCTACTTCATAAATAGAATTGTAGAAAATGCAAGCAATGGCATGAACAATAGACATTCCCCCAATACATCTCTACACAAGTGACAACTCTCCTGCAGGAATTGATCTCTTGATAAGTTTATTCCAGGACTCATTGGTCTCTGTGATGACCTTAAGCGCATAATCCTGTTCACCAAATACAAGTTTTAAGAGTTTAGAGTTGAGAATCAACTGAAAAAAATTGAGGGCACGACCAGAACACATTAACACCAAACACCAATAATGATAACACTGCAGAAGATTAACGAATTGCTTTTATCTTTTACATTATTAATTTATGGAAATTTTCAGCCAAGTTCAAGAATCTAACTCAGTGATCATACACAAAGAAGAATATGTTATATCACTTATAATCCTAAAAAAGTCTCCTATTCCCCTGACACCTACAGTAATCAAGGCAACCAACTTATTCAAGAAAAAATGCAGCCTGAAAGACACTATACTCAGTAACCTTAACAATCAACCAACAATTTAAAAGATGTAAACTGCTAAACTCTGTCATGAAGTACACAAACTGAGTAAAGAATTCCGAATGATACTTGATTCAAGATATTCATGCAGTAAAAATACCTTATTTGCTGCCTTGTTGCCAAGTCCAAATTTATTAGCAGGTTTTCCATCAGGTATCTTGTAGTCTCTAAACCAGTCCCTAATTGCAGTTAGAGTTCCCTGGAGACAACCAAAGATTATATAACACACAAAAGTTGCTGATCATGACACCAATTGAGTATCTAGCACAATTAACATCTTAGTGAAAGCAGCTTCAACATAGATTGCTCATGAGAAAGAGAAACATGTGATAACTAGTAAGGTGATAGAACTTACTGGAAAATGCTTCTCAACATCATCAACATCATTTACAAATGGCGCCTTCGGATCATCTAATGAAATTGCAACTATTTTCCAATCAAGTTCTCCTTCATCAATCATGGCTAATGCACCCAAGGGTTTGACCTTGAGAACCTCACCTATTTTCCTCTGTCTTTCACCAATCTCAACCACATCAACTACAGATTAATAAGAATTTTAGACACGTTTGTTGCATTCTTGAGATAACATTATGGAAAAGATGCAAGTCTACAACCATTATTATTGGAATACCTGGATCATTATCTCCCAATGCTCCTTCAACTTCAGAGTTTGCAAAAGATGGATCTTCCCATGTTTGTGGAAGTAAGCCATAGTTCCAGTGTATATTATAGCTGGAGAACAAGCATAAGATATGTTTCAGAATAGGCTAAATATGGAACTAAATCAATCTAGCTACATCAACCAAACCAAAAGGGAAAAAGCCAGAGAACTGTTGAATGAGATGTGCAAAATGCTTCAATTGTTATAGGTAAAATAACATGAAGATGACATCAAGGAAGGAAGGGTAATCATCGAAGGCCAGCAATGGGTACTGAAGCTCCCTGCTCCCAGATAGATTTATGCTATAAATAGACAACAGCGAAGGAGACATACCACAGGACATTTATACCAACAATGTACCATCAATAAAATAATGTAATTAGAAGAAAAAATTATGTTAAAAGTGAACTGCCAAAGATAAATAATGTAATTGAGGAAAAAAAAAGGAACAGTATGAGCTTTGAATCTCACGGATAATATCGGAGCTTCCCCTTTTTTGTATCTTGTTTTATGGGAGTGAAAGACTCATCAGTGGCAACCTCCATCTTTGCACTGGATTCTTTAGGAATCTCGACAATGAAGTTAAAGATATCATCACCTAACCGCAAGGGAATATCATGCCAGGGAGAAACCTACATATTTTACAAATTACTTTCATTAGGTACAAGTATACAGGATCTTAATCGTTACAGGTAGCCCACATAGCAGGAATCTCATTCATTCAACATTACTTTTATTTTTCCTTGTTGAAAAGGCCAATATCTCATTGTAAACCGAGTATTATTACATAACTACCCAGTACTTAGCTTCCAACATATTGAGCAAATCTAAATCCAGAGTCCCCAGAAAACATTGTAACATGTTGAAAGTAACAGCTCACTCGACACCTGCCCTACATTTCTTTTATAAAAGCAGAAGAAATGTCAACAAAAAAGGGAAAACACACACAGAGAAACGAAACAGAATATCTCACAATCAGCTTGTGAAGTAGTATAACAAATATTCAGAATTAGTTAACTTCAGCCAGAACACTATCCATACCAACTTAGCAAGCTATTGATACATCAAAGAAAACACAACGATTACACCATAGTACATTACTCTATTTAACACTTCCATCAAACAAATAACAAGCAAATACAGAGGAACTGAAAATCATTACATTTCAATTCCACATTTCCATTAATCAAATACAGAGGCCACCACCATCCTCTTTCCACTGCAATGATGCGAATAGGAAAAAACTTTGAAGACCCAAAATCGCATTTTTTTTTTCTAGTTGAAAGCAAAACCCACACACACAAAAAAAGAGAAGCTAAAATTTCAATGCCCGTTTAATAACAAATTAGAAAAACAAAACTGACCCAATAAAAAAATACAAAAGGGTACCTTCTTGCCAGATTTGTCAACAAAGAAAACTCTATAATCAAAGGTTTCGGGTTGGCCTTCTTCCTTGACGACAACCAGGGGATTGTAGATGGCTCTGCAGGTGTAAGACCTCCTAGTACGACAAAATTTGAGGTTGTTGAGGGAAAGAGCAGTGCCACCCACAAAGGTTTTCTTTGCAAGCAGAGAGCATGTGGAGTTGCTGGCAATGGTTACTGCTCTGGTGGCCGCCATGGATGATACTCTCTTCCTTCCTTCACTGTGTGTAGAGAAAAAAGAAAAAGAAAAGAAGAAGACTCTGTTTGCTGATAGGCTTCTCGCACTGGCAGTGTCTGTCTGGATCTGGCTTATTCTTTTTTCAGTTGTTCCCGTCACTTAAAAATCACACAATTTTACATTGAATGATAAAATTAAATATTAATAAAATTAAATATTAATACAAACTAACTAAACACCATCGGGACAATTGAAAAAAAGAGAGGACAATTTGTGTCTGTGTTGGGTTTTTATTTATTATTTTTTTTCTGGTTCAACTTTTGTTATTGGATGTCCATTTACAAATTGTGCAATACGCCAATACCACGTTTGGGTTCAAGCGCGTGAGGGACACTGTTCTTCAAAAGGTATATGCTTATGTAAGTTGGAATCTGACCTACATTATTGGCTTCATCCATAGTCTATACTTTTTCGATCATGCATAATTATTAGCCATATCCACAAGCTCAAAAAAACAATTGATTTATTTATTATTTTAGTCAATGAATTTGGATATATATATATTTTTTAATCCTGAAATTTAAAAATATTTTTTTATTGAAAAATTATTTTTTTAATTCCTAACATAATAAATTAATATTTTATGACAATTTTTTAAGTAATTTGTGATAAATTTTTTAACAATTTGTGATAATTTTTAAATATAAATTTAAGTGATTAAAAAATAAAAATTAATTTAATATATAATTAAAAATCGTTATAAAATATCAATTTATTATGTTAATGATTAAAAAAATGTAATTTTCAAATTTAAGAATTAAAAAAATATTTTTAAATTTCAAAAACTAAAAAAAATACATATTTCAAATTCAAGGATTAAAATAATAATTAAGTCAAAAAAATTAATGAAACTATTAAAAAAAAAAGATGACAACATTATGTCATAAATTTTCTTTTTTTAAGTTAAATAAAATTGTTTCTATAAGGAAAAAATATATATATGAAAACCAGAAAATAATAATGTTATAAGGATTACTGGGATCCGTGTAAACAAGACATGATTTTAGATTTTAATAATACTGATGAGATTTTTTAGTTTTTAATAATACCAATTTGACGTGTTGAAAATAACCTTATTTTACATTTTGCCGTACCATATATTTTTTTAATAAAATTTGTCATCGATCGTATACATATATAAACTAAAAGAATTATAGAGACGTTAACTCATTTGCATATTAAAAAAAAAAATCAAACAGAAGAGTGTAAGAATTATGAAGCTTGTGTTATAAATTTAAGCCATAACTTTTTAATATGAAAACATATTCGCTTACTTCATTTCAGTTTGCAATAAGTGAATTAATCTTTATTTAACACTTTTTTTTTACATTTTGTAAATATTTTTCGATTTTTTAAAATTTAAAGCTTAACAAAAAATTATTAGAATTCTTAGGTATTTTTTTTTGTTATTGTGGTATTTATCTTATATGTCATACATTAATTTTCCTTGTTATTTTAAACGTTTAGCTTTAATAGCAATTTATTACCATTTTTAAGCATATTAGTTACTTATGACTTTCGGTTAAATATCTTTATTATATCAAATTTATTGCACATTACTGAAAATAATATGACGGTTTTCTAGTTTTCAATGCACTGAAAACACTCATGTTGTTACACAGTTTATCAGTTCATTCGTGCAGGTTAAAATCTAATTTTTGTTTTTCTATTTTTTTAATATGTAATTTTAATTTTTTTATTTTTTATTTGAGACTCTGAAATGTCTCAATTAAAAAATACAGAGCTAAAATTATTAACTTCTTAAAAATAAAAGATGAATTATCTCAATTAAAAAAATAAAATAATTAAAAACATTTAAAAAAAATAGGTGACGAAAATTGAATTTTATGCTTTGGTGTTTTTCAGCAACAAATGAATCATATAGTAATGGTTATGTATATACAGCGGAATAAAAGGGATTTCTTCATTTCTATTTACATATTAGCGCAACTTTGATTTCTTCATTGGTGTTGCTGCTGCGTGCAATTCAAAGTGTGTATTTTTTTTATGAGCTCATCCTGCACTCTGTACATAAGGGAGTTACATTGCACCATTTATTTGAACATATATATAAGCACCAACCTTGCTATCGGAGAAATATGGATCCACCATTTGCCAGCAAGACATGTAGACGTTGTTAGAGAACAAATTAATTCTAGTTTAATGTGATAGAATAAATAAAATATATGCAGGGCAAAAGGGTTATAAATATAATGTATTTAAAGTGTTTTTAAACAAATAAGCCATTTAAGCTACAACACATCAATTTCAATTGCTTTCTGCATACCCGAAATTGTTTCCGGAATGATTATTCCGAAAGTAATATAAGAAATGCAGGAAACAATTTCGAAAGTGAAGAAAAAAAAAAACACTCTCAATTCCTTCTCCTTCAGGGTTAAAGGGGGGTTTGAAGCCCAAATTCGAAAGACAAAAAAGCCCAACAAGAAAACAGAGAATACTGAGAAAAAGAGAAAAGGACTCAATAAATAAAGTTAAACACTCTAAGACCTTTATAAATCTCACGAAAGAAATACACTCGGACAATAAACCTCTAAGATCTAAACTTGAATCACAAGTTCACACAGATAAAGATTAAAGATAGGTTTAATGTAATTGGATCAAACTAGTTGGAGTTAAGGGGAAATGTTAGAGAACATGTCCCACATTAAGTAATGAGCATAAAGCAAGCAAGCCATGAATCCAATTATCAATGAGCTGCACACAAATTTTAAGGACGTTGTTTATTGCATTTTTGGGGATGGATGTTATTTTTTACGTTTGCTTCTTCAACCATGACAAGAATACGGGCTCTTCCATTGTGAATACTTAACCGAAGTCACACAATTCGAATCATTCAAGTTTCTTGGCAGCAAAGTAGTTATGTTCATTTTTTATTCTAAGATTGCAACTTATACTGGCAGGGTTTATTGTCCAAAAGCTTACGAAATTGTGTATGATTTTGGCCAAGCAATAGATCAAGCAGATCTACGTTGACCACATCGTCATATCCTACATCTGCATTAGCTTAAACTTGTTTATCACTTATCTTGAAAATTAATTTGGTGCACATGTTTGCTTCTCGTTAGGTTGGTTAATCTTTCTTTTGTTGCTTAGTCTTGTGCTTGCAAAGGTCCAGATATACAAGAATTGCATGTTTGTCTTTCTCTCTGTGGAAACAATCATGTATCTTATAAGGAGAAGATTGAAATCCATTAATATCTTTTAAACGTACATAACGTACAAGCATTACACACATATGGTTTCAATTTCTCACATTCAAAAGCAATACGTAATGCATATAACTCTAGATCACTAGATCAGCATATCATTAATCACAAATATTTATCCCTGATCCAAGCACAGGAAGATTCAAGAGTATTAGTTAGAGTATAGAAGCATTAATGCATATAACTCGATATCTAGTTTTATTAAATATTTTTCTATTTCTACCTTGTTTTCACTCTTTCGAGTATATGCATAAAGTTAAGCTTTCTAACACTAATAGCTAGGATAAGGCTACGAAGCACATATATACTTTGTTGATTAGTGTAGCGTTCATTCGTGACTGATTATACGGATACTGGTGCTTAGATACATATGATGGAACCCCGGAAGCAGGGTTACGATGATATTTAATTGGTACCAATGATTTGATTGAAATCGAACTAGTAGGTTGTGGACCATGAAATGGTAGACATATATGTTTTGGCGTTTTGCATGTGGTGGAACCAATTTGCATGGGATTTGATTCGATGGCATTAGTTATGTTGTCAATTATCCCTGATTTCTGGATCAGTGTGGATTTAAATTGTCTTCAATTTGTGTAATTGTATTCTAGACAAATACTGTTGGTGTCTCACACAAGCTCAAGAAGATTCCAAGACTATAAATTGTACTTTGTATAATTTTGTATTTATTTTCCTTTTAATAAATATTTACAAATTTTGATTAGTCTCTTACTTATTTAATGCATAAAAAGAGAATTAGACACAAAAATCATATAACATAAAGATTTAACATATGAAAACCAATTCCTTATTTTGTATTAGGATTAACATATCATTTTTTATGTCTTAAATTTGAAATGATATTAACAATTAAGTTGAACTAATTTCATATCATTTAATATTGTTTCAATAGTCACCAATAGAGTAAAGACTAAGAGTAATGTATAAGCATTCTCTCTGTGCAATCCAATAACACACATTTTACTAAAAATAAAATCATCATGAAAGTACGAAATTATGAACGCTAAAACGAACATGAATGATGATTCTATAATATTTTTGGACTGGTCGGAACATTAATCCTAGTTAGAAGAAAAACCTAAATCACACTTGTCTTTTAGCTTTCATTCAAGTGTTTGTTTTAGTAGACACAAAATTTCTCATCACTTAAAAATCAAAATCAAAGATATATCTTTTTTCAACTTGGTAAGGTGCTTTTAATCCTCTCCCACTGGAAGTAAGTATACAACTTTGATCTTTATTATTTTTTTCTGATAATCTTGATTTTCTATTTAATCCATGATATGATTAAACCTTATGTAATAATTAAACGAATCTAAACATATTAAAAATTTCCTTAGTTTAGACTTGGGATGTGTCATTTTAATTATTACTTTGAAATTAACAAGCTATCATTTTCAACTTACTTTTTTATTTTAAGAGGTGGGAACCGCCAGATGAGAAAGCGAGAGTAATAAGTCCACGTAATGCAGGATTTCTAGAAAAAATACTGTGGCGTAAATAGTTTTCACTTCCAACACATAATAACATCACTATTTCTAAGCCAGCATGCCCAAAACGGGACTCAGCCATTCCCACTGGAATCAGCATTGGCCAGCCACTCTGGCTCCGAGTTTCTAGGATTAACGTCAACTCAATTGGAGAATTATTTGAAAATTCTCACCACCATTATTATTTTATTCCCTTTGATCATAACACTGGTACTATTTATTTGTCTAATTATTGGTTAACTTCTATTCGCACTCCTTAGCTAACGACAAAGGTATAATCTCTACAATTTTGAATATCCGTTTAATTATTGTGTGGACTCTTTAATATGCCGGTTCCAAGGCCCCACACTACACTGAACCTTAAGTCTTTCTCCTCCACACATGCCCTTTGTCAATTGGCTAAAAATTTCTCTAGTCAATGGAAACTTTGTTGTATTTCACCAAAAAAATAAATAAATTTAGAACTGTTCTTTGAAACCAAGTTTTTCATTCATATTTGGAAAATGGCAACTTACCAACTGGCAGTAATTGATTGCAAGCATCGACTTACAATTTATCACACATGCTTGCACTATTTTAATTGTTAATGGGTTGTCTAAGAAGATCTTGCTCATCTGTTATGATTTTCAATGATCTTTGACCCAGAGAATGGGTAATTGAAGAGGAAGGGTCTAAGAAAGTAACTTAGAAAATAATGAACAAAAGGGTAGAAATGAGTTAGGCAAAATAACCTTTGAGGTATAAGACGTGGCAAGGGACCACATGCTGATGAACTATACTTTGAGGTATACTTTGATTTGCAAACCTATCATCCAAATTTCAATGTCTAGTTGGTGAATAACACCGCCAAAGTCCACAAAACAACAATCGGTGGGGGTATTAATTCGTCAGCATGAAGGGGTCTCTAAAATATAAAATGGGATAATTCTATTATCCTTGGTTGAAAATAGGCTTCTATTGTTGTGTATAAGCCAATTCACATCAACAACCCGTGAGCATCACAGTGCAACTGTATTATATGTTTGAATAAAGTGGGGTAGAGTATACAAAAGGAAATACAACTACGAAATATATAATCATCAGCTTCTGTGGTGACCAATATGATTGAAAGATGTCACATCTATTAATCAGTAAGCTTCTTCTCCATCTTGGAACTATATTTTTAAGATCTTTACAGTTATAGTATATGAATGCAAGTTCCAAAGAATTGTTCTCACTTCAGTTGAGATATGATTGATTTTAATGCATGTACATGGGATGTTGTACTTTTTGTATGTGGCTTTCCTTCTTCCATGAATTTGATAATGGTCATTCAGCAAATATTACTATTAGCTAGATGAAATGTAAGTACCAAAACTAACCAGCTTTTGCTTCTGACTTCTCTTACAAGGATATATTAATTAGGTTGATAGCTTCAGCTGTTTTTCATTTCATGAGGACTTCTCATATGGAGATTTCATCAATCAGAGGGTTGCCTGAAATGGTAAGATACATATCTCTTGTAAGTAATTCTTCTTGATTAGAACTAAGGTAAATAAAATGTACACTATGGAATTTGATGGTGGATCATTTATTACATTGGCAATGACTAGCTATATTTTGGAATCATTTAATTTATGGAGATTAATATTTAGTTAGGAAAAACATGGATATACTTTATTCTTTCTGTCTAGAGAGTATAAGGTTTTCTGATTTTGCAGGGGATAATAGAGGATCCTAACTTCCTCCATCACTGGCAGTTAAACTCTATTGATACAACTAGCCTAACAGGTGCTCCTTTTGGAGAGATTTTACAAAAGCACTCATTCTCTGATAACTCAAATTTCAACCCCAAAACATCCATGGAAACATCACCAACTGGAATTGAAAGACCTGCAAAACAGCTCAGAAATAACAGCTGGAATCACAACAAAAGTCAACAACAGACACCAGAAACACAATTTGCTTCATGCTCAAATCTTCTTTCATTTGTTAATTCGAATTACACGAGCGAATTGGGACTAGTGAAACCTAAGGTGGAGATGGTGTGTCCTAAAATCAACAACAACACTCTCGCAGACATGTTGATCTCTCAAGGAAACTTAGGAAATCAAAACTATCTTTTCAAGGCTAGCCAGGAGGCCAAAAAGATTGAAACACGTCCTAAACTTTCTCAACCTCAAGACCACATAATAGCTGAAAGGAAGCGAAGAGAGAAGCTCAGCCAACGGTTCATTGCTCTATCTGCTCTTGTTCCGGGCCTAAAGAAGGTACCAAACAATGTTGTTATTGCTCTTTTTGTCATTATGATTCTCAGTATACTGCTTCTGTCTTTCATAAAGTTATATTTTTTTTATGGGCAAATATTAGTTGTTAATTGTTAGTTTTTTGTTAGTATGGGATCGAATCCATAACCTTTTCTCCCTTAACCACTCAACCCATCTTATATCTCCTTGGTAAAGCTATATGTTGAACACATGTCGGAGTTTCCAGTCATAAAAAACCAGCTAAATACAAGTTTATCAAAACATTTGTTTAACTAGTTGTGTAATACTGATTTATTCATGATTCATGTTGTCAAAACATATATTTTTCATCTTAGCCTCGTAAGAAACTACAGAAGATTCTGATATCTTCGTTTATTGTTTTTTCATCAATTTGATTGGGATAAGTATCAGAAACCTTTTTGAATGAAAGACAGCAAAGCTCTCGAATTAAATATGTAATATTGTATGCTAGTAATAGTAATAGTTTTTGTTGCTGCTGCAGTTATTATTTTTGTCCATCCTGTTGCTATTTGTTTAGGATATGCTTGAATAAACTTCTAATTACTTATGGGAGACATATAAGTTGATTTTAGCACATGCGAAAAGCTCAATTTATTTTACCTTCTTATTTTTTTTTCTTTCCTACGTAGTTGTGGAGAAAATCATCTAAACAGAACCTTATTAGGCTGTGACTCTTTTAACCTGATACCATCTTTGAAGTCTGTCTTTTGTCTTTTCAATTCCCTACCAACAGATGGACAAAGCTTCTGTTCTTGGAGAAGCTATAAAGTACTTGAAGCAAATGCAAGAGAAAGTGAGTGCTCTTGAGGAGGAACAGAACAGGAAGAGAACTGTGGAATCTGTGGTAATTGTGAAGAAATCCCGGCTATCTAGTGATGCTGAAGACTCTTCTTCTTCAGAAACCGGTGATACATTTGATGAGGCACTACCTGAAATTGAAGCAAGATTTTATGAAAGAAATGTCCTCATAAGAATACATTGTGAGAAGAATAAAGGAGTCATAGAGAAAACAATCAGCGAAATTGAGAAACTCCATCTAAAAGTCATCAATAGCAGTGCCTTGACATTTGGGAGTTTCATCCTGGATATAACAATTATTGCTCAGGTAAATTCTGCACTTATTCTATTGGCTGAAACCTTAGTTCACACAAACCAAGTCCAATCTATCTATCTATGTATTTATATTGAACTAAGTTCCAATATAGCAATAATAACACCTAAGGTGGTTCAAATAATTAAAAAAAATAAGTATTCACGTGTGATACAAAAAGCTCAATTGGTACGCATCATGAGTTGTTGTTTTTCATCATTTTGTTCCATTTAAAATATAATTTTCTGTCAATAAGGGAATTATTTCTGCAATTTGCAGATGGATATGGAATTCTGCATGACAGTGAAGGATCTTGTGAGAAGTTTACGCTCAGCCTTTTCATATTTCGTGTGAAGAAACTCGTTATGCATTCCGAAAGGTTCATGAAGAATAGGAGTGCAATCAATTATACCAGTTCATATAAACTATTATCAAGTTTAAGTTCTTCAATAATAATTATGTTTCCAAGGTCTGCAATGTCTGCCATCTACACCATGTTTGCTCTGAGGTTCATTTATGAAGAAGGGTTTTTTCTAGCGATCTTTTCTTTTTGCATGGTCAACTTGTTGACAGTGTTATTGTCACACACCCTACTGTTTCAAGAGTGAATGTAGAGCTTGTTAGGCATTTTTTGGCAGAAAGTTGAAAAGTTCAACTAGCTGTTTCCCATCTATTTCTTACCTAAATCTTTAGAAGCAGGCCTTTGTTGAGTGACTTGCTATCTTTTCTTTTTTTTCAGGTGTTCTTGAGTTACTTTCTTATTTGAAACAAAATATATGCTTGTAAAAGTTTGGTTGAATTTGGTAGTGATGGAATAATCGTACTTTTTGTATATCTTGTGTATATGTGTTACAATACACGACATATTGCATGGCCTCAACATGATATTCTGCAAAAGCCAATAATGCTACCAATTTAAGCATATGTAAATTGTAGGTGGTGGATTAAGCTTTATCTCTCTCGTCATTCCATTTAAGCTTTTACAATTACTTAAAATTGATTGTAAAGTTTATTAAACAGTGAGTTACACAATTTTGTAATTTGTAATAAATTTCAATATTTAAAAAATGAGTTGTTAGCATTTTTTTATATCTTACATGTTTAAAGATTGTTTATAGTCCAAAGTCTAAACTACTTAAATTAGTGTATTACTAACACTTTTCTTTAATAAGTTGATGCGTGTTGTTTGATAACTAGAAAGAGATTCGAACAAAATCGATTAGGGACAATTTCTAACATCGACTACAATGGTACATGTGCATTTTACCAAAGAAAAAAAATATTCATTCACATATTTTTACCCGAAAGATTCATATTTACACAAAAACCATTCTTGTATTTATGCACTACTATGAGGCTTTACTAGTCTTTTGTGTATATATAATTATTAAGGTATTTGGTAGCTGATAACTAGGCTTTTTATTTAGGCATGCACGTGAGAGATCTTCAATATTCTAATAAAAGTCCCACAAAATATGCATTTTTTTACGATCACAAAATATGCGTATTTGATTCAAGGAAAACACAGATATTAAGTTTTCAAGGTCCTCATGACCTTATCCTTTATGCTACCAAACCTATGTAACATTACGATACAGTTCAAATACTTATATTTTGCCTCTCTTACTCTTTCCTTTTAATCAAATTCCAATTTTGATACTTGCACGTGTTTACAAAATTTAAAACCTTTCGTAAGATCTCACCCAGCCACCAAACAAATTTGCACAAGAAAATTTATATGACTTCAAATACTCTATTTAATGTTTATATTATCTTTACGCTTGCTTTGATATACTAAAGTTTTTTCTGACAGATTTGAATTTGAATCATATATGATGTATTATCTTTAAGTGTAGAATCGACTTCCACCCAACGTGTAACCAGAAAAAAAAAAAACAAATAGTACTGATGTCGTTGACCATGAATTTTAATTAAGATACTGCTCTTGAAAAATCTAAACTGATCCTTATTTATTAGAATATTAGTGCCTTTTGAATGGTTCGTCATTACTTTTGTTCTTTTGTGTGTTCTGGTGGGTCTACTAAGTAGTACATCATGCTTAAATATTTTGGTTGATATAGTGAAAAAGAGAGAGAATATAATTTTCCTTTTTGGTGTGAATCTGAATTTATCAATGACTTGAAAGAGAAGTGGCATAATAATATTTACTTTAAATATTAGTATGAAATTTCAAGAAATTGAATTTGTCTCTTCTCCCAACGAGGCACACAATAAATGATAAAGATGTTCAAATTCAAATCGATCTAAAATAAAAATTAAAAATTATTTAAAAAATTAAAAATTAAATCAAATTGATTCTTTTTAGATATGTTTGGATGATTTTTTCTCTCGACGGATTTGTTTTATTTTATTTATGGTTTGTATCTTTTAAATTAAACTAAACCACTATACTTAAACTAGCATTTTATACTACTTCAGTGTTTATGAGTTTTATGTGTTTACTACTTGAGTTTTACATTGTTATGTATATGAATTTAAATAATGTATATCACTTTTTTGAGACAATTTTTTAAGATATGTTTGATTTAAAAATTGATGAAAATTTGTCAAATTTTTATTATAGAAGATTTAATATATTAATAAGTTTCGTCATTGTTCTTATCATTTTTTAATGTAATTTAATTTAAAAATTGAAAAGAAAGTAAATCAATTTTAATGAAATAATATTTTATCAAAAATTAAAAAAATTAAATCAAAACACACAATAAAATATTGATTTTCGTTTGACTTGAATTTTATTTTGAATGAAAATCAAACCAAATGATATTACATATGTTTTTTAAGTTTGGGTCAATTAACTTTTTGATGAAAAATCAAACTAAGTAGAGGAGTGAATCCTCCTAATAAATGACACTAGCCTCATTCACAAAACTTGCAAATGGGCATATCGTAAGTAAAGTATAGTTACTTGTAATTAAGGTTATATTCAATCAGTTGTTTCTTTTAGTCTTTTTTATTAGCTGAAAAAGTTATGTAACTATTTGGTAAACAAATTTTTTACGTAACAAGTTTCTTGAATAGTATTTTTAAAATAATAGTTTCTATCTTTTTATATTTTATTTTCTTTTTATCTTTAAGTATTTATTCAATTTTCTTATTATCCTTTTTTAAATATATCATTTATGTCATTTTATATTTTTCAGCTACTTCAACAATTAATTTTACCAAATATAACACTTATGATTTAATAAGCTAGTTTAAAATATTTTAACTTTCATCTTCTAGCTTCAAGCCTCTTGTTTGGTTTTTAGTTAGTTTTATCGAATATAATTTAGGCCAATGGATCTTATAGTCCATAATTATACACTTGTACTCAGAAATATGAAAAACACATCTTTATTGAAATTTATTTAATATATGTTTGACAAAATTAGCTAAAAAATTAGTTGAAAGTTAATAATTAAAAAGTTAACTTATTAAATTAAAAGTGTTAAATAAAATTAATAGTTGAAATAGTTAAAAAGTATAAAATAGAAAAAAAAAATAACATGATTTATTTTAAAAAGGTAACAATAAAACTAATAAACACATCGAGTGTAAAAGTGGAAAAAATGTTTTCCTAAAATTATTGTAAAAATATATGCATGTGGCATGCATATAATTTTATTATCACTTCCCTAAAATTTATAATAAAATTATAGGGAAATAATATATAAAAATTATTATGTTAGATGATATTTAGAAAGATAAAGAGAGAGAAATATATAAATATGATAATTAAGATTATGTAATGTTTCTAAGAAAGATAAATATAAATTATAGGTATTAATAAAATGTTGATAATATTGAAATATCAATATATAATTATCTAAAATTAATTATTTTATCTATCTAATTTTTTATCATATAATATTATTTTTATACTCAATATACTTATATAGATTTTTATTTATGCAAAAAATCGATATATTTAATAATATATTAATTTTTTTAATATTCTTATGATGTAATATTTTTATTATAAAATTATATTTTTGTTTTCTTAAGCCCTGAAACCAAATTTATGAGTCCGTCCCGGGCCTTGTCGACTTTAAAAACATTCATATTACATGTTCAATACTTTTATTCACTACCAAAACGATTCTCTTACTCTATCAATCATCACTCATGGCAGTAAAATATAATCTTTTTGGATCGACTATGTTGATAACAACTTAACTTAATTGGCCCCTCTCTAACCTAAAATTATTATTATTATTATTGAAGTTATTGAGCTTAAATACTATTTAAACATATTTATAGTTTTGGATCAAAATCCCTATAGATCTTTTTTAACCAATTTTTACTTAAATTTATTGCAAACTTTATTTTAAAAGAATCATATGTATCTTTAGAGAAAAGTAGTTTTTATTTAAATCAAGTAAAATTATTATAAACAATATTAAATATTATTATAACATATCTATATATTTAATACTTAAATTTGAGATTATTAAGTTGAATTAATTTTGCGGACTCAACATATTTGGTGATAGATTTATTTCAAATGTATACTTTTGAAAATAGAAGATAACAAACTAACCAATAACATAGGATAATTTGATTTACTTTTCGTTTATGCAAGACATTACTTAATAGCTTTTGCATGCTGCATAGTGAGAAAATTGAGATCAAATAACACTAATTCAACACTTTGCACAACAAGGTGTCGTGGTGTAGTTGGTTATCACGTCAGTCTAACACACTGAAGGTCTCCGGTTCGAGTCCGGGCGACGCCATCTCTGTGTCCTTTTGGGCCAAGTCATTGATGATAGCAAAACGTCGTCGTTTGTGGCGTAATTAAAGCCAACAGTTAAAATTGGAAAAAGCAACGAAAATCATCCCCCAACCCGTTTCCCACGGCCCACGATTCTAGCTCCCGAAATAACTTTCTCCATCCTCATTGGTCCACGTCATCACCCCAGAACCTTCCATCCCAAAATCAAACCACTGTATCATTATCAACCCAAATCAGAAACGAACACACTCATTTCAATTTCAAAGTCCATCATTCTGAAACCAATTCCACCTTCTTCTTTTCGCGTCACACCATGAAACCTCTTCTCGGCTTCGCAATCGCGTTCCTCCTCCTCCTACATTCCTCTCTTGCTTCCGACATCCCCTACCCCAAAGCAATTTCCGTATGTTCCATTAATTTATTCATTCCCCTTTTTAAAAATCATTATCCTAGGTTTTGTATCTGATGTTTGGCGTCTTTGTTTTATTCTAGGATTTGAAGGATACAATTGTGAAGGGATTTGGGTTTACGGCGGAAGATGATGTTAAGATTACGGGGTTCGATCCGAGAGACGCCGAGGTAGGGCATTCCGTGGAGTACCAATTCGACCTCCAAATCGATCACAAGGTTATTCCCTTCAAGCTTCTCG
Organism: Glycine soja; assembly: GCF_004193775.1. Taxonomy (NCBI): domain Eukaryota; kingdom Viridiplantae; phylum Streptophyta; class Magnoliopsida; order Fabales; family Fabaceae; genus Glycine; species Glycine soja. The sequence continues at coordinate 43,574,026 of NC_041012.1, read as the reverse complement.
AAGATGTGAAACGCTGGGATTACGTGGATCTTCCCATTTTCCGGGCCGAGGCCCCAACTGGCTTGGTTCAGAAACGGGCTTCGGCTGACGGGCTTCCCGTTTTGGCTCCGTTCGTTCTCGCTGGGCCCATGGAACTCTGGATTCACGACGCCAACGACATGAGACTCTCCCTTCCCGTAATCCCTAATTTCAATTCAACCTAATTTCCATTAATAATGATTGTAATTGTAATTTCTTTCACACAACCTGATAATTAATGAAACTTTGATTCGGTTGTGCAGCATGACGTGGATGCTGGCGTGTTGAAGAAAGTGGTGTTGGCTGAGGGAGCAGCGGTTACCGTGAAAGGTGCAAGATCCGTTAGTCTTCGTCAACCTCTTGATTTCCCTCTTCCGTTAAACCGAACGGAGAATGGTTTTGCTAACGGTCTTTTAACTTTGGCTGAGCATCTTCGCCATGCTTCTAGAACCCAGAGTTCTCCGATTCTCTCGCTGCGAATCGTTGGTCCCACATCGCTCGCAGCCGCGCCTTCTTCCGACACGACTACCTCAACCTCGTTGAAGCTCAAGCGTCTTGCACCTGGTCTTGTGGAATTGTCATCACCCATGAAGAGCAAAGAGATTGAACCATTCTCTAGTGTTGATCTTGAGGGTGAAGCCCCCACGGTTCTTACTCCGACCCAGTTTGCGACATTGTGGCCTCTTGCTTCGCTTAATGGGTCGAATGCAAACTTGTTGGGGTTTGAGAAACTGTTGCATTCTGTGTTGGGTGATAAGGCTGAGAAGAAAGGTTCATTCAGGTTGTTGAAGGCTGATGTTTCTGCTCAGACTTACGTGAAAATTGGTTTTAAGGCGGAGAAGAAGGTGAAGGAAGGGGAATTGGAGGGTTACTACCCTGCGTGGAGGACTAAGCCTGAGACTGTTACCACGCACTTTGAGGTTCTGGCTAAGGTTGATGGGGATAAAGTTGTGCCGGAGAAAGTTATGCCGGTGAAACCTGTTATTGCGGTGGATAGTGTGGCGGAGAATTTGCTCACTCGGAATGCGTCCATGTCCAAGACACAAGTTCATCCTCCACCCGACCCCTTTTACTTGTAATTTGTGGAAAGGAAAAGGGATTATTAAAGAGAAGAGGCAACATTCTTATTTCACTTTTGATTTTGGAATACTGTATATACACAACAAGATACATGTAAAATTGTAAGTAATGAGAAACTTGTTTTATTTTTCCATCATAGATTTGCTTTCTTAGACTATTCAAATTTAACTACTTTAGCACATCTATTATAAAGTGCTGGATTCAATGCTGCCCGGCTAGTTATACTTTTGGTATGCTTTTACATATTTTAACTTCGCACTGGTGGTGACATCGTTGATTTACTTGGGAAAAAAAGGTAGCATCTTCTAGATGAATGTTTATTGTACGGTTAACACTGCACTTTTGATTTACAACATTGTGCGGAATTACCTTCGCCTATCAGGCTAATAACCCATTAATTGGAGACCATGTAGCCGCATGAGTATCCTGCTATTCATGCATTTTCATTCTTTGTTCTTGTTTGCTTTGCTTTTATCTACACCGTTAGATGTAATTTATACTACATTCGATCATGATTAATATATAAAGTCAGTATGTTTTTTCCAGAATAAAATTAAAGGCTATGTCTAGCAGGAGTTACCTTGGTATTAAAAACCCACACTTATTCCCCATCATCGTTATTGTCAAATGCACCCGAGCTCGATTCATCAAAACTTCCGGTATCTTGGATTAGTAAAATCACAATTGGATGCACCACAGTCAAATCCATTGCAAAGAAAAATTGGAAAAGACATAAATCGACCACCACAGTGTAACAGCAAACCAAAATTTCATCATCTAATCACAATTTAGATACTTTTTTCCAGCTACTAGAAATTTGTTACATTATGCCATGTTTAAATGTAGTTAATCATAGTTGTGGCCTGTGGGAAGTGAATCTCTTTGCCAGGTCATTTGTTACATTACTGGCATATTCAGGATTACTGGGTTAGTAAGTTTATAAATAACAACACGTATCAAATATTTCTATTTACAGTATTTTTTGTCCATCTGAAATTCTAAATATACAAAAGAAATAACTCCTAATAAAGGCCACCTTCGTGGCATCTGCAAGAAAGTGTAATATGAATAACATAGTTGACAGTACTAAGGGAGTTCACAGCATCATAAAGATGAAGAAGAACGGAAACTAGTTGATTAGCAACGTGAGGGGTTGTCCAATTCTCCCAGGCACAGCACAGCAGCACCTAAGATAGAAACCTTGGATCCAGATAAGCCACCTTTTGCTCTGCAGTATGGTCTATTTAGAGGAACATCTTCTCCCTGCTGTCTATACAAAATGACCATATATAGGACGATGGAGATGTAGGACGTCATATTTTGGTATTGGTTTTTCATTATGGTTGGGGTAAGACTATAGGAACAGCTTCGTTATGGGTGGAATAAAACTGTAGGAGCATTTTTTGCTGAGGCATTTCCTATTGTTGATCACCAGGGTGAAGCCCCCACGATCTTTACTTCCAATCAGTTTACCACAGTGACAAGAAGGGTTTCTTCAGGTTGTTGAAGGCAGAGATGTTTCTGCTATGAGACGTTTGTGAGGATAGGTTCAGGTTGACAAGAGTCTGAAGGAAGGTGAGTTACCCTGCATTGAAGACTAATCCTGAGATCATGACGTAAGAAAAAAAAAAATACCACTGCACCAGTGTCCTTGTACGTGCAAGTGATGCAACTCAAGAAATACTAAGTCCGACATTGTTTAACATAAAGAAGCTCCAAAGCTTCCTGCAACATATAATGTGGTCATGGATTGGACTCATTATTGATTATTGAAGTCTTCCTCTGGAAAATGACAACAGGGAGTAAAATGCAAGCCAGTTTTTTTTTACTATTCTGTTTTAAATATGTTAATGGTATAAAAAAATTGACTTGAATTTTGCTTCAGTTATTTTCTAGATTTTTTCTAGATTCCTAGTTTGAAGTTTTATGTAAGTTGTTAGTACTACCAACTTATGTATGGTTGGCTGATGGTTAGTTTTCTGGCTCTCAGTCTTTCAAGCTTCGAGGATGAAGTTGCCATTGTCTCAGTTATATTCAGTAACACTCAAGTTGCCTCAGTTTAATAATTTTGTTGTTTTCTGAAAATGTTTTAGATTGCTTTTGGAAAATGCATATTTTCTGCATTAGGTTTCTCATACAAGTTGCACAAGCTGGAGATGTTGAATACGTAGTAGACGGTCATATCTTGGCATTGATTTTTATATGTGGAGTAAATCTAGTGGTTTCTCTCAATTCTGTACATGAAGGCATCCCAAAAACATTACTTTTTGTATATATCTACTTGCAAGGCAGCCCAAAAACATTACTTGCAGCAATTGCAGCTGTGGAATTCATTGGATTGCCAACTAAGTTCACAATTCCAAGTTTGCAACAATGTTCAATAAATCGCCCCTAATTACTAGTCATTCCATGACAGTGAGTGCACTCTCAAAGCTATGAACGGCCCCTAGAAGCCTGCATAGTGAAACCCAACACACTTCATAACTTGAGTACTTCTAAATTCTAATTTGAGAGTATTTTTAAAAACTAATCTCTTAGTCATATGACTTTTCTCGCATTGACTATTTAATTTTAGTAATACTTTTATTCATTTTAAATACTATTAATTAAGTTTAATTAAATCCAGTTTTAATGAAAATATCTTATTTAGGTAAATTAGATATTAAGATTATTGTAAATTTTATTAATCTTAATTTAAATTTGATTTTAAATTTTAAATTTGACACAACATATTTATAAAAAAATGTGTCCCAACATAAATAATTTACTTTTGTAATTTTTTTTCTCAATTTTAAAAGTATTATTCTCATCTCTTCAATTTTAAAAACATAATTTCATTTTTTTAAAAAAGCAATTCAAGGTAGTTTATCAAAATAATCAGAAATTTGATTTTTCTAGAGTCGTGTTGTTTCTTTTCTTCAAAAACTCAAATAAATACAGCAAAAAAAAAGTTTCTTATAAAAGTAATTATTTTTCATAAATGACCGAAACAAATGAATTCTTAGATAGGTAGGTACTCAGGCAGAGACCTTGTTGGACAAATGGTCCTACAAGTTCAATGAGGTTTGACTACGTTCTCAATATTCAGATGTGACATTGAATGATCGAGAACAAAATTCCAACTCACACTGACCTTGAACCCTTGTTTTTCACGAGTAAAGCACTAATTTCATTTTTTTTTCTTGTTCTTAAAGTAATAAAACTATTTAAGAAATTATCAAAAACTTATTTACGTAATTCTCAGAATATTGAAATTTTATCACTTTAATCTCTAAATTAATATATTTTAGTAAAGAGTATAGACTAATTTGGAAGCTTTTTTAATGAGTAATATTATTTATACAATAGATTGTAAAAATATTATAACAATGTGAGAGGAAAAAGAAAAGATTAATAAGTATAAGATGTCATAAGAGAGGTAACAAAAAAATATTATATATATATATATATATATATATATATATTATTATTATTTATCAGACTAGTTAACCTGATTTCTCCTTCTCATATTACTTGCATAGTATTATTTTTTATTATTATTAAATAACTACTTAAAATGAATGAAGATATAAAGTGAATTGAATAGTTAAAAGAGAAAAAAAAGAGAAAAAATCACATATTTAATTTCCTCTACTAATAAAAATTAACAATATAACAATAAATGACATTTAATTTGCCGATAAATAAACTACTTAAAAAATAGTAGTTCTTAAATAACGAATTGGTAGTTTACTCTTTTTTTTTCATGCATATATTTAGTCTGTTCATGCATGTTTAGACCTTTATTGGAGATTAATCTTTTATATTATGTTAGATGTTCATATTAAAAATAAAAATGAATATAAGTCTAAGACATTTGTTATGAATTTCGTCAACTATGAATATATTTAATATTGATATAAAACATGTTATGGAAAAAATACAATATGATAGTAAATATAATCTATTATTATAAATAAATAATAAATATATTAAAGTGCATAAGTTGATTTTAACTTATGAGAAAAATTTAATTTATTTACCTTCTTATTTTTCTTTTTGTACAAATTTTTATTGAAAAAAGATCCAAATATGAAGTGACTATAGACAATAAAAATATAAAATACTTTCTTAAATCAAATAACTCCTAAAATATATACTTGTAACACAGCCTAAAATCACATATCTTACTTCTTTCCCATTAGTTTGAGGTGGGTCGGTGCATGGTGGATTGGTATATGAACATTGCTTTGAAGTAAAATTTTAACAGATGTTTAGTCTAACTTGTAATCCATTCTTTTTCCTTTAATAGATTTGGAGGTTAAAAAGAGCATGAATATCTCGTAATCTGTTTTCCTTTTGGGCTTAGGCCTCGTTGCTATATATATAAGAGCATGGATAATCCACTTGCATTGCTATAATTATTCCAACAAACTCGTCATTTTAGTATATAGTAAGCAAAATGTGGAAATTGTGTAAAATTTAATAATAACTTGGATGGAGTTTGGAAACTTCACGTCAACACCACTGATGACAAAATTTCAATATTTTTGGTACAATGACATCTCGAGCTTAAACTATATATGATTAGCGTATAATTCAAAGATGGTAGGCAATAGGCATATCTAGAATCTAGATATAACGTGTCGAGAATATATTTTAATTGATGTATGATGTATCTATTCACAAGTGACACTATCAAGGAAAAAGAAAATTCAAATGATAGAGAATTTAATATTTTTCTTGATGCACTTACTGTTTCATTATGCAATTATTTTTGTTGCAAATGATCTAAAAGCGTGGAAAGGTCCACAAGACGATTACAAATTACAATCACTCTTCTTCATCTTCTTCTGTACCCATTGTAACTTTTCGTCGCTCTTTCTAATCCTTTTTGCTTTCATCTAAGGTATACAGAGATATATAATGAATCTAATCTATCAAAGCTACTATCATGACTAGAGTTGCTTGCTAGTGTACGCAATCACACTTATAGTAGTGAAGCATGTATGAAAATATATATAGCAGCATTAGTTAGTCAATGAATAGTCTAGATTAGATAACCGTTACTTTCATCGTTCCTGCTTCTTCTTCAATAATTACATTCTTCTAACCGGAGTACGAAAATTTTCTAATAAGATATTTCAGGATTTTTTTTTCTTTCTAAATTACGATAGCAAAACAGTTGAATTTTAATTTTCTACCAAAATTCTGTTATACATTGGTACATCATAAAAAAAATCCCACTTTCTATAATATTTGATATATTAATCACTTTTTAATATATAAAAGTGATTGGGTGGATGGATAGTTTTGTCTATTTATATCTTTTTAGAGGTGCAAGAAAAAAAAAGGGGATGCAATAAGTAATTGCCCATTAAGTAACAACTTGTTCACAATATATAAAGTTTTTTAAATACTAATATATTAAAATAAAATTCATAAAAGATTTCTTGAGTTTATAGTTTTTATAATGAAATTATCTTCTAAAATCTAAGCTATTGCTTTTTTCTTCTTCTTTTCTTCTCAGGAAGCAAGTATAAGTATATAACTCAAAAGTTAAATGCAAACACAAATAGTAATAAACTTAGGATTAAATGATTAAAATAAATGCAAACGTTCTTTAGCGAAATCACTATTGTAAAGGAAGGTAAAAATAAAATAAAATTACTGCTAGTTCTTATTCGACATTTTAGTTTCTTAATCAAGATTTGAAATTAGATTTTCAACTTTAACATAAAATTTTAATTAAAGATATTCTTTACCTCAGAATGAATCGATCTCATGATAAAAAATTAATTAGGTATCAAATAACAAATGTTACACAATTTGATTAGAAAAGAAAATAAAAGCATAACAAATAATAATAATAATAATGGTGACGGATTGACCTGACCGACCAAATGAAATGGACCCAAAAGCAAAAGGTATGGCAACGCGGAAAAGCCGGTGCTAAGCAGTCAACTTCGGCGGCCACAGCTCACAAAACTACAGGAGCTTAGCCTCAGCATTTCTGCATTATATATTTTATTTATTTCCTAAATAAACATATATTTTAAAGTAATAATAATAAAAATTAAATATATGATTAAAACTAAAAATAAATAATTTAATAATTAGAATAAATAGTATAATATTGAAAAATATTTTTTTATAGAATAAATAGTGTAACATTACAAATTATGGTAAATGGGAAATTTTATTCAAGGAATTAATCTGCCAAATGAAAAGAATAATAATAAATTATAAATATTAAATTGAAATACTATTCCAGCTATTAAATGAAAAATATTTAAAATTTTATTTCTTAAATACTTTTATTTTGGTCAAATATATTTATAAGTCAATCATAGAAATCACAATTTAGTTGAAATGACTTTTTAAACATACTTAATGAATTTTATGGTCATTATAATTTTATTCATTCCCTATATGAATATGAATTTTAGAATTTCAAATAGACATACTATATCAATAGAGATGCATGATAAATATTAACTAAATATTTATTTTCATAATTTTCTCTTTATTTTATTCATGTTGAGGTGGGTTTTGTTTTTATTTATTAAATTTTTTAAAATCAAAATTAGTTTTAGTTTTCAAAAAGTTGTTACAAAGAGAAATAAAATACAACCATGATAACAACTATAATTCTAAGAAAATGAGATGTTCAAATACCATTTTTATTAAAAAAAAATTGTTTTTTCCCTGCAAAAAAATGGTAGAAGGCTCTGAATATTACTAGGATGCCAATGACATATTAGGACTTGCGCTGCCAGTAGGGATCCACCTAAAAAATTACTATGCAGGCTTGAATTACAAGCAATTTCATCTGATTTGTGATTACTCAATTAGCTCCTAGGTGCTAAAAATATCCCCGAGAAAGATTATTCACACTCATGAGAAAAGTGAAAGTTTATTCTGGATTTTAACTACTTGTGTGAATCTGCATTTGCTAAAAAGAATTGCTTTTATTGTCCAATCTCATTTGCAAACATCTAAATTTAGTTGGTAAGAAATTTGTTTGTTTGTGAAGTGGGGACGTGTACGTGATTAGTGATTAATTATTAAGTGAAGAAAAGATCATGCAAATCCAGCCACATGATATGTCACACAGCTGAACGCAAATCTTCCAACCAGACACAACCAATAATCCAATATCAGTCCCATGATAAGCAAGCAGTAGAACCGTCAACATTGAATCCTTCTTTGTCCATATTTGCCCATGTTTCCATGCACGTGAATAATTTTCTGCGTCTGAAACCAAACCCAAAATTCAACATACAAGCCCCCCTCCATTCTGTTCCATTCCATTCCCATCCCACAAGTCACTCTTACACTTACTCGCACTAACAACCACCCACCTTTCGCCGCCGGCATGTTCGCCGGAGGAATTTTCCGGTACGGTTCTCCCACTACTCTGTTATTCCTCTGTCTCGTTGCTTCCACCCTCTCAGATGAACTTCAACTACTCATGAAGTTCAAGTCCTCTATACAAAGTTCCAACGCTAATGTTTTCAGTTCATGGACACAAGCAAATTCTCCCTGCCAATTCACCGGGATTGTATGCAACTCCAAAGGCTTTGTTTCAGAAATCAACCTTGCGGAGCAACAACTAAAGGGTACTGTTCCTTTTGATTCACTTTGCGAGCTTCAATCGCTTGAGAAGATATCTTTGGGGTCCAACGTCTACTTGCATGGCAGCATCAGTGAGGATTTGAGGAAGTGCACCAACTTGAAGCAGCTGGACTTGGGTAATAATTCATTCACTGGTGAAGTTCCTGATCTGTCAAGTTTGCACAAGTTGGAGTTGTTGAGTTTAAACTCCAGTGGAATTTCTGGGGCGTTTCCATGGAAATCATTGGAAAATCTAACTAGTCTCGAGTTTCTGAGTCTTGGAGATAACCTGTTGGAGAAAACTCCTTTCCCTTTGGAGGTCTTAAAGCTTGAAAATTTGTATTGGCTTTACCTCACGAATTGCAGCATCACTGGGAATATTCCTTTGGGGATTGGGAATTTAACTCGGCTTCAGAATCTTGAGCTTTCTGACAACCATTTGTCTGGTGAGATTCCACCTGATATTGTGAAGCTTCAGAGGCTGTGGCAGCTTGAGTTGTATGATAACTATTTGAGTGGGAAAATCGCTGTTGGATTTGGCAACCTTACTAGTCTTGTTAACTTTGATGCTTCTTATAATCAGCTTGAAGGCGATCTTTCTGAGCTAAGGTCCTTGACAAAACTTGCATCCCTTCATCTTTTTGGGAACAAGTTCTCTGGAGAAATTCCAAAAGAGATTGGAGATCTCAAGAATCTCACAGAACTTTCTCTTTATGGTAACAATTTCACTGGCCCTCTTCCTCAAAAGCTTGGCTCGTGGGTTGGCATGCAGTACCTTGATGTTTCAGACAATTCTTTTTCTGGTCCTATACCACCTCACCTATGCAAGCACAACCAAATCGATGAACTAGCACTGTTGAACAACAGCTTCAGTGGAACTATACCAGAAACATATGCAAACTGCACATCTTTGGCTCGATTTCGCCTGAGCAGGAATTCACTTTCTGGTGTTGTTCCTTCAGGCATATGGGGCTTGGCAAATTTGAAACTATTTGATCTTGCAATGAACCAGTTTGAAGGTCCAGTGACAACTGATATTGCCAAAGCAAAATCTCTGGCTCAACTGCTGTTATCTTACAATAAGTTCTCAGGTGAGTTGCCATTGGAAATCTCAGAAGCTTCTTCACTGGTGTCAATTCAACTAAGTTCAAATCAATTTTCTGGTCACATTCCAGAAACCATTGGCAAGTTGAAGAAACTAACTAGTCTAACTTTGAATGGGAACAATCTTTCTGGTATTGTACCAGATTCCATTGGTTCTTGTACTTCTCTTAATGAGATAAACCTTGCTGGTAACTCTCTTTCTGGGGCTATACCAGCTAGCGTTGGTTCTCTTCCAACCCTCAATTCATTGAACTTGTCCTCAAACAGGCTTTCTGGTGAAATTCCATCTAGTCTATCATCTCTCAGACTTAGCCTTCTTGACTTATCAAACAACCAGTTGTTTGGTTCCATACCAGAACCACTGGCTATTTCAGCCTTCAGAGATGGGTTCACGGGAAACCCTGGTTTATGCAGCAAGGCTTTAAAAGGTTTCAGACCATGTTCAATGGAATCTAGCAGCTCTAAGCGATTCAGAAACCTATTAGTCTGTTTCATTGCTGTTGTAATGGTTCTGCTTGGAGCATGTTTCCTCTTCACAAAACTAAGGCAGAACAAGTTTGAGAAGCAACTGAAGACTACTTCATGGAATGTCAAGCAGTACCATGTGCTAAGATTCAATGAGAATGAAATAGTTGATGGGATCAAGGCTGAGAATTTGATTGGAAAAGGAGGATCCGGGAATGTTTATAGGGTTGTGCTTAAAAGTGGGGCAGAATTTGCAGTGAAACATATATGGACTTCAAATCTAAGTGAGAGGGGAAGTTGTAGGAGCACCTCATCTATGCTAAGAAGGAGTTCAAGGTCACCTGAATTTGATGCAGAAGTGGCCACTCTTAGCTCAATAAGGCATGTGAATGTGGTGAAGCTCTATTGTAGCATCACAAGTGAAGATAGCAGTTTGCTTGTTTATGAGTTTTTACCAAATGGGAGCTTGTGGGACAGGTTACACACGTGTAAGAATAAGTCTGAGATGGGGTGGGAGGTTAGGTATGACATTGCTTTGGGTGCTGCTAGAGGATTGGAGTACCTGCACCATGGGTGTGATAGACCTGTTATACATAGGGATGTCAAATCCAGTAACATATTGCTGGATGAGGAATGGAAGCCAAGGATTGCTGATTTTGGCCTTGCAAAGATTCTTCAGGGAGGAGCAGGCAATTGGACCAATGTCATTGCTGGAACAGTTGGATACATGCCTCCTGGTAAGCTTTAAATCAGCTTATTTTGAATTAGGAAAAAAAGTCATTTTTAAATGTTAGGATTTGGCTTAAAGTAGTCGTTGTTTCATCACATCCATATATACATGTAAAACTCACTTTAAAGGGTAAGTTAAGTAATCTTAGTCATTGATGAGTAAACTAGTGACTCATATTGCACACATATGCATAACAAATCATACATGTGTTAGAATATCATCAACAATTGATTTCTCATTAACAATTGAAATTATTTATTTTGTGCTTACTCACTTTAGAGGAGTCGAATCCAAAATAGGATCATGTACTCATAGTTTGGTGTTTGAGATAGAATAAGTACTGTTAAAATAATTAGTATGTTATAATTGTTAAGGATTCTTAACTTGTTTGCTTATTGTACTTGAAGATTGATCATGTTGATTTTTTGTTGTGACAGAGTATGCCTACACTTGTAGGGTGACAGAGAAGAGTGATGTTTACAGCTTTGGGGTAGTGCTGATGGAGTTGGTAACGGGGAAGAGGCCTATGGAGCCAGAGTTTGGAGAGAATCATGATATTGTGTATTGGGTATGCAACAATATTAGGAGCAGAGAAGATGCTCTTGAATTGGTGGATCCTACCATTGCAAAGCATGTCAAAGAGGATGCCATGAAGGTGTTGAAAATCGCAACACTGTGCACCGGGAAAATTCCAGCTTCAAGACCCTCAATGAGAATGTTGGTTCAAATGCTGGAAGAGGCAGATCCATTTACCACAACCAAAATGATTGTGACCATTGATGCTTAAATAAGTTGCTCCAAAGAAGGACAATTTTTCTCTCAACTGCAGACTTTTGAGTTTTCCACTTTGGTAATTAAGCAGCTCAAAAAGTGAGGCTGAGAAGGGGTGATAAATACTAGTAAATATGAAAACATGCCTTGGTCTTGGGTTCAATTCCGTGCAATTTTGTCAATGCAGTAACCTCTACTTGAAACTTGAAAGATGTCTTGCAGTGAGAATGGGATTACCTCCCATTACCTGAATTTTTTGTTAAAAAATAAAAATGCTCACGTGTGATTATGAACCATCTGCTAGTGATAAACCAAAAGAGTATTAACTTGTATGTTGTAGGTTTGCAGCACGTGTAGTAGTAATGAAATTTTCCTTCAAATAGAATTGTATTTTCTCTCGGATTAGCTTGTAGTTTTGTACCATGGGTACGCAAATCAATGAAACGCTGCTATTTATAATATAATGATCTATGATTATTAATTTTAACAAGTTACTTGAATCATTAGGTGTAATAGTATGGAAGCTAATAAAGCTCTACTTGACAAAGTTGAAGTGAGAGATGAAAAACAACGGTTGTTTGCAACGGAGGATTCACCCTCGTCTCAATTTTCTTTTTCTAAACTGTCTCTCTACCGGCAATGGCTTTTATGATGCTGCAATTTCCTATCTAAGTTCTTTTGTTCTTGGTGAAGTTCATGGGCACTTATGTCAGAATTTATTGCCCTTCTGTTATCTCTAATTCAAGATAAATTATACTGGAATTATTTGGAATCTTCCAATGCCAAATGATAGTGATGCTAATTTCTATAGCCTGGACTAGAAAGAATAATATTGAGAGGATATGAAGCTGATTCGTTTCATTGATGTTGAGTACATATTTAACTATTTATATACAGCAATGCAATAGCTACATATAATTACAGAAGAGTAATTCTTGGAAGGAATCATGTACAAGAGTGATTCTAGGAGGAAGATCAGATACATCATGAAGAGTGATCTTATGAGAGAAAAACAGAAACTAAATAAACAGCAAGATTGCTTCCTGTTATACTCTGCTGTATGTTGTGAAATTGAAGCAATTTCCTTAACTGGACTGAATACTTTTGGCAACAAGTTTAATTGCAAAATGAAAGAACAGGGAAATCACCTTGTACAAAAAGATAATGGATTGCACAAAATGAAGAATAGAGTAGATAGATGAACAGCAACAAAATGGATGACAATTAGCAATTATGCTTCTCAAAAATAAATTAGTCGTATTGCATTGTTATAGGTGAGTCCAAATTAACTTAATGGCCAGGAATCAACATATTGAGTGACATGAAATTTATCGTTTAACCTGCTGAAACATTTTAATAGATGCATGGCACATGTCAAAGTAATGCAGACGTGGCATGTTTAGAACCCTTTTGGGTCTTTTTTTAAGAGGCATTCCAGTGCCTAACACCTTTCGTAAAATAGATGTCCAATGTCTTATTACCCCTGCTTCTGCAGTTAACCCAAAACCAAAACCAAAAGTGAGTTGCAAAGAAATTAAAAAATATGATAGTAAAATAAAAAAGTGAAAAATATTATGTTAAAATGTGCTGAAATAAAAAAAGCTTAAGCAGTAAAATGAATGAGAATTGAAAAAACATAATGGTAAAATGCATGAAAAAAACTTAAATGTCAAAATTCACTAATGAGATTTGGAATAAGAATAAGAATTGAAGGTCAAATATTATAATTTATAAGTATATTTTAATTTTAAAATGAATTAAAATTGAAAAAACACAATGATAAAATGCATAAAAAATATTAGATGTCAAAATTTACTAATGAGATTTGGAATAAGAATAAGAATTGAGTGCAAAATATTATAACTTATAAGTATTTTTTTTCTTAACCCATGAATTTAGCGAACACAAGTAAAACCTATATTTTAATTTGATTTGATTTAATGTTAAAAGTTGATGAGGATATAAGTATTTATTCCGATTGATTAACAATAGAGTTTTTAAATTATAATTAATGTCGCCATTCTTTTTATCAATCTTGCTTTTATTTGGTGCTTAAAAAAATGAATATAATAAAAGCGTAATTGCCTTGTTTGTATCAAGGCAGAGATTCAAATTTAAATTTAAAATGATTGTGACAAACAAAAGACACCACAAGAGATGACACAATTTTAGTGATTTAAACTATAACTGCTCTCTTATGTTTTTTTTTCAATCTATACTACTTTATAATTTAACTTCCAATATATATTACTTGAAACTTTTTTTTGTTTTTGTTTTTTCTAATTTAAAATATTATAAAATATAAATATTATAGTATATAAAAAATTCTGAATAAATTATAATTTAAAAAAATTCAAAACACACGGATTGGTGCCAATCTATATGTTTTGTAAAAAAATGCACTCTTCTTCTCCGATAACAAAAATCATTGAATATCACCATATATATCTGTAAATAAACACACGTACATCACCGACAACAATAAACATTCACAAAAGAACACTAACAAAAACAAATTATATTAAGAGAGTGCAGTTTTATGAAGTTAATATGCTATTTATAACTGAAAATACCCATAAAAACATTTTCGATATTTTGAAATACTGCTGGCGCCCAAGTACGCCCAAGTAGTTCCCAAATCAAATGATGCAACGTTCATCTACAAGCAAAAAATACTGCAAGTGGCCATGCATTTAAAAACACTGACATACCGTGAACTCAAAGGGTGTCTTCATCATTGTCTTAATAAAAACACCAGATTAACCAAATTTGTTTGCACATTTACAATAATGGAATGATCTTGTTCTTTCTCTAAAAAAAAATCAAAATTTATCTGTCAACCTCCATGATTATCAAATAAAAGGTTAAAAGTATGCACCTTTTTTTTAATGAAAACCAAATAGCACCCAAAAAAAATATAACGTTATTACACAAATCAAAACTAAAGCCGATAAAGTACAAATAAATAAAAAAACTCAAATATACATATGATTCATCTCTCAAACTTACAAGTGACCGTGCATAATTAAACTCAGAAAGCTCTCTTCATGATTGTCATAATTAAAGCTGAAGCCGATACATGCAGTCTAGACAAACTCGCTAAGTTACAACAACACACCTTTTACATTATCCATTTTCCGAAAGCTGCTAAAGATTCAATGAATATATTGAACAACCTCCCCAAAAAAGCTCTTATGTGTGTCCCCCGGTGGTGCAGTCCTTTGGCACATGTAGACTCTGAAACTTTGGTTCCTTGGGAACAGTTAAATCTCTCTTTCCCCGTGAAAAAGGCCTGTGAATGGAACCTGTAGTTTTACTTGTAGGTGAAGAAACTGCGTCATTTTTACGTGGCTTTGTTTCCTTTGGCTTCACAATATCTGATGCCTTTTCCACAATAACACTAAGTTTGGTTGCAAGGACAACTCTTTCTTTCTTCCTTGGCAAAGCACTACACAATAGATACTTCTTCCATTATAATCAAACATACTCAATTAAACACAATGTGCGTCGCAATCTCATTATTATTACTTACCTTCTAGGCCTTACAATTTTTCGTTGCATCATTCGGGATTTTCTTTTCAAATTGTCATCCAGATCAGTGACTTTCTGAAGTTTAGGACCAGGAGGATTTCTAAGAGGTGATGTAGCAGATAATTTTCGTTGCACCTTGCAGTTGGAGTTGTTACTTTTAATGCTCCCCTACATAACGTTGAGGGAAGTTTTAGCCACTGTCTCTAAAATATTCTCTAAGCAGCAATAGGTGATAGTATATTCCGTGCATGAACTTACAGATTGGTTTTCTCGTGTTGTTTGGTTTGATTTCTCATCACAGCTGCTATAATGATTATCAGTGTCTTGTTCACTTTTTGTGGAACAAGTTTCACTTGACTGAAAGGAAAAGTAAAACAAAAAAAATACAAAATTTTAGATACTCAATGCTAATATTGAGAGGTAAAAATTGAGATCGATTCACAATGGAATTGTACTCACTCGGTTCGCATTCTGATATTTCCTCATTGCCTTGGACTCACTACCTTTAACTGTGGTTTCTTTTAAAGATGAGGGAATTTTTCTATCCAAGTTTGCTTCTTTTAAAATTCCCCTTTCCTGACAACATGAACGGTACACTTGATTAAAATAAATTGTTTCCAAACAAATAAGTCAACTAAAACAGAACGCCCCCTCCCCCCCTACTTACATCAGTTCTCAGCTTAAAGGGCTTAGGATTTGTGGGCTTTAATTTTCTGAATTTCAGAACTTGAGGAGTAGTTGAGGTCGATGTGAATTTCTGTTTCAAGGTAAAACCCATAAAGATTATAGTCAATTCATTAAAGCAGGTGAGACTGCAAGTAACATCAATCTAAACTAGACCAAACCTTTTGTGTTTTTCTAGAATCCTCATGCTTGCTCCCAAGAATAGCCTTTTTTTTGGGCACGTCATCATTGTTACTAATCTCTCTGCAGCCATAAAAAATTCATTGATTTCACAAAGTTTAAGGAACACATGAGAGATAGACATTTTGAGAGAAATCAAACTCCTTACATGTTCTCATGAGGGGCTGAAACATTTTCCTTTTCATCATTCTCAGTGAGTTGCCTCTCATTTTCTCTGTCATCAGAAGCCAATGAATTTTCTTCAGCCTTTCTCTTCTTGGCTACAGATACTTTTCCCTTATTAGAAACTGAGTTCTTTGTCTCTTCATTTTCACTCCTTTCTGTAGTCTTGTTCTCTTCATTGTTCAAACTCGAAAGCGAGGTAATGTCACTTCTAGAAGCTTCTGTCAAAACTGGAACTGAACTCTCTCCTCTTGTTGATTTATGGGATTTTTCATCTCCAAAAGACAGTTCACCACCACTTCCTGAAGTTCCTGATTCATGGCATCCTTCTAGAGAGCCACACCTAGATTTCTCATCTATCTCCATATGACTAGTGTCATTTTCATGAGGCACAGCAACCGGGCATTTCTGCGTGCCTTTTTTTACTTTCTTCTCCTTCAAACTTGTCTTTGTGTTGGTTTCTGGTTCCTTGCGATTATTAGAATACAAGGAATCAAACACACGGCTTTTAACCTCTCTTCCCCTCAATTGCTTTTTGGAGGTAGCCACTGCCAATGAGTTGCTACCTCCTTTTCCATTCTTCTTCACTCCATTAAGTTCAAGCTTATTCATTGCTGAACACAGTGTTCTCATTGCTGTTTTCAACTCTATAGAACTCTTGATCTTTAGTACCTTCTTAGGTGAGTGAAAAACAAGAGCCTTCGCCACCACTCTGCTCTTAGGCACACCAACAGTCAAGGCTTTCTTGCTCTGAACACTTCTAAATTGTTCTACCTTGGAAACCTTCTTCTGATGATTCCTTGGTGTAGTCAAGGCCTTGGCCACCGAAGGTGATTGCTTCACCTTAGCATTCGGGGTTGCAGCAACCATAGAAAGAGGTTTAACTTTCACGTTATTGTCAGTCATCTTGTGTGGCAAGGAGGAAATTAAGTCCATCCTTGACACCCTTGACTTGGCAGGAGCTGTAAGGGGGCACTTCAAGTTTGCACTGAGAAACAACCAAATTGCACTCATAATAAATAAAATGGCACAAGAAAATAATTGAACCAGACTTCTTGCAAGTAAATATATAAGCTTACTACATGGTTGGTTTCACGTTGAATTTTCCATAACCACGTTGAAATAACAATTAACATGATTTTTGGTAAATTTTCTAATGTTTGATTCCATATTAAGTAATTAATTCTGAATTTATATTTGATTTTGGTTAGAAATAACTTTAGCTAACTATTGAATAAAAAAAGTTATTTTAAATGGGTGTTTGGTTGAGTCATTACCAAGTGGACATGCATTGCTTGAAGCCTGAAGAAAGAGGTTCCGCATTGCTCACCCATTTGATGTGAAATTATAATCATCCAAACATAAATTACATAATTTCAAAGTCAATTTTAGCAAAGATCAATTTTGTAGACATCCATTCAAACACACACTTAAAGTAAACTGGATGTTTGGATTGGACTTAGTCAAACTTAAAATTGTTTCTCCTCCCCAATAATGCGTTTGAAACTAAATCCTCTCACACAAGTTCAATTGTGTTGTCAACTGAGTCACATTCTCAGCAATTTAAAACCTTCACTTCTTAAATCTTACCTTAAAAAAGTCTTATATAGTTTTATAGTTCAAAATTTTACATTAATCTAAAGTGAGTGTATATACTAGCTTATCAGTTGCGTGATGGCTACCTTGCTTCTCTTCTATTCAAAGCTTTTCTGAGGCGTACATTTGGACTTCTAGCTGCCATAACCTGAAAATCCAAGATCAATTCATTCATGTCATGTCCATAACCATAAGGGGGGGAGAGAGAGTGAAAGCAAGTTGAAGAAAAAAAAGAGTAAAGCGAACGAACCCGAAGAACAAAATTCTTGTAAATTGCCTCAGAGTCCAACTCTTGCTCATGCTTTTGGTCACACCCTATTGGAAAAAGTGACATAATTGATATCATGAAGCTGAAAATGAGTTAAGATTTGAAAGAAGATGTGAAATGTGTTAGTATAAAGTAAGAAATTACCAACGCGGAAGCAGAACCAGTGGCGGTCATGGTCGGGGCGGCGACAATCAGGTGCGGTGAGGTCGACGAACTTGGGAGCTTCAATGTTCTCGTAGATGTCATCGTCGTCTACTTCTATTTCCTCTTCGTCTATAATTGCCAAACACCGAGTTTCCGCCATAACCACTTCTCTTCGGAGCGTGTTGCTTTTGCTTTTTTGCTTTGGTAGGATTAAAGTTTGTATTTTGTTGTAATATTAACGTAAGAATTAAGACTTTGGCTTCCCAGCAGACATTTTTAAAATAAAATCCTCAGTAACTAGCCGTTACGATTACGACAGCCTGGTAAGAGAGAAACGGCATGCAAGGGGTCCTTTCGTCATTGCGCTTGTTTCTTTCTTTCCGCACCTGAACACTTTGTGGCCCAAGCCCTCCTCTCCTCTCTTTTGATAAAGCCCACTTAGTTCTGAAGGCCTATAGGCTATAACATTCTAACCAATTTATTCATTGCGCTTGTTCAATCTCTCTTGCATTATTCGCTGTTCTCATTCTCCTCCAATAACATGCATGGTCTCTTTCTTCTTTGACAAAAGGTGTTCTTGGTTGAAAATCATAGACTATTTTTCTGATATACTGAACCATGATCACACGCTTAATTAAGAGACAAGATTATTTAAAATCAGTCATGTTGGTGACAAAAGTTGTACTTTAAGAACAAAGTTAAGGAGAATTTTAATGTCTACCGATAAAAGAACAATGACAACAAACACATATGAGAACGTATGCATGAATTCTAATTTACTCATATCTCATTTTATTCTTGATATCGTTTAATTTCCTTTCATATTCTTATGATATTTATCACATTTTGCTTGTAAATGAAAGTGTAAAAAAATTATTATTACGTATGACGGAATGCTGAAAATTGTAACATTGCCATGAGTTTGAATTTTTGTTTTTATGACAGGGAAACTAGGAAAAAGAAAGACAAAAACTACAACGCTATAAAGCGCGAAATAAAAACACCTCTGACATTCTCAGAAACACCCAGCATAAGAGTTTATATTTCTACAATGAAGCAGTAAATTTAAGCCAAAACAGTATGATACTGCTATTAGTATTATCGTTGGTAACAGAGTTAGCTAACAATCATTCAATTTTTTTTAACTAATGTGAATGATGAAGGCAAAGAAGAAGATGAAAATGAAAAAAAAAATCATAAACAGCCAACAATTTTTTGGACTAATGTAAGTGATGATTTTTTTTCAGATTTTTTTTTTCTTCTTAAATCTAAGAACTAAACCAACAAGTTTAAACAAATTGAAGGACCGAATAGTAACAACAAAGCTTTATCTTATTAGGTAATCGGCTGCATTCACAAACACACGTCCATTAGCCACAATTAAAAGCAAAAGTTTTAGGAATATTGTTTTCCATGAGCTCTCCCTTGACAACTAATTATTTAAAAGTTCCTTTTAATATTCCACTCCTCTTTTGCATAGGACTAATTAAACATCATGCAATTTATTCTTTTAATTGTTGTTTGTGGTAGCCTTTTTTGTACATGACCAAAATGATACTCCCTCCATAAAAAATAATAATTAATTCACATGCTAATTGAGAAAATTAGTTAACATTATTTGGTTCTACTAATTTCATTTTAAAATAATTTTTCATAGATGATCTTTCATTAAAATTTGATACTAAAATAAAAAAGAGGTATTTAAAAATATAATCTCAATTAAATAAAGAGAATTTTTAGAAATAATATTATTAAATAAGATAAAATTAATTACAATTTGTTTATATTAATCTACCATTCATGAGATCCTTTTCTAATTTATATTTGAGTCCGGAGAAAGAGTTTATTCTAAATTAATTCCTACCACACAAATGTGATTTAATGCATTTCAAAATCCGCATCAAACTATTTTTGTCTCAAACCTAATTTAGCTTTTAATTGTCAACTACTTTCTTCAGTTACAATTAATATAGGCGTAGGGCAACATTGTTTGACCGCTGCTCATTTAATGTTGAAGTTGCCACATTTTACAATTTTAAATTAGATGAAAAACAAATCAATTACTATCCTATAATTACAAATTACTTAACGAATTAAAAATAATAATAATATTAAAATTTACATATAGAATATATATATATATATATATATATATATATATATATATATATATATATGTGTGTGTGTGTGTGTGTGTGTGTGTGTGTGTGTGTGTGTGTAAAGTTTATAATAGAAATGAATTAATAATTTTTAATATAATAAAATTAGGGTTAAATATTTAAGAGGCGAGCGAGGAACATTTGCGATAAATGATTTGTTTGTTTGTCTGTTCGGTCTAACGTTACAAGTGGTGGGTTTTACGTCTTCTGGTTCCAAGACTTGTTGAGGTTGTGGTCGTGGTTGATGCACGGGTAGTGTAGGTAGTTATTGGTAGGACTCTAGGAGTGATTGAGATCCAAAAAGGTAGAATAATAATGGTGGCAGCAGGTTCTGTTGGTGCATGCAATGCATGCATATGCTATAGATGGGTGCTATATTCGAAATGGTCTTGTTTTGGTTATAAAAGTGGTCATTCTATGCTTAAGTAGTTATGTACGGTTTTGTTTAGCCGTAGCAAATATGGAAACGCCACAATAGTTAGGGTGAAGGTCAATAGAGTGGTTTGCATAGAGAGAGGAAGAAGAAATATATTGACTGAGGTTTATGAAAATTGATATAACAAGACACAAGTATTCTTAATTAAATAATCCAAAATTTAAATTAGAATTAATTTTTAGGTATGAAATAAATTATATTAAAAATGAAATAATTATCTTTTATCTTTGAAAAAAAATTACTATTTTCAGTTAAAATTACTTATAAGGTGAATTTAGATAAAGAAGTTACACGATTAATTTAACTTAATTTATACTATAAAAATCTATATTAACTATTTTTTTTTTATAAAATGCCCAATGAATTGTGTTACAAAAATTTAATCAATTTTGATGAATGTTTGATACAACTTAATATTTAATTTATTTTTAAAAGTTTATATACAATGGCTTTTAGATTCATAAATTAATTCAGACATAGATTCACATACTCAAAGTCAGAAATACATATTGAAGACTAATATATACTGACAAGAAGAACAAACTAGAGATGAGAGAAAAAAATGTCTCAACATTTTAAGTTGTTCCTCACGTAGGATTCATAAACTTATCTTACAGACACATCTTAATAATAAATAGTAGTACTATTTAATTCTTCAAATCAATTATTACCAAATTAATATAAAAGAAAAGGGTAAAAAAAATTACGGCCAAATTGTAATTTTATTTGGTTTTCCTAATTTTTCAAATTCATCATTTGAGTTCTTGTAGATTTTAATTGCAACATTTAGTCATCTTAATCTTATAAATTAGTATTTTGGTCTTCTTGATAGATTATTAATAAATAATTTTGATTAATTGAGTTGTGTAGTTAATTATAAATTAATAAAAACTATTACTTATAACAAAATTAAATAAAAATTTATTCATTATAATTTTCTGCAACAATGTGCTCTTCATCTCCTCCGCAAACACGTTTTCTATCTTCATTGCACACGACTCCAGCGTCTATAACATCATATTAAGATTAATAGTATTTTATTAAAGTTTTTAATAATTAGTAATTTTTATTTTATAATTAATTTAATATCTTTAATAATCACAATTAATAATTAATAATCTATCAGGAGGACTAAAATTATAAATTTATAAAACTAAAAAGATCAAATTTAACAATTAAAAATCTAAGAGGTCCAAAATCATGAATTAAAGGGATCAAATTTATAATTTAGCCTAAAATTATTTGATTACAAATATAAATATTTATAATCTTTAAAATATATTATAAAAGGAAAAATATTAAAAAAAGAAAATAAATAACACTCAAACATTTTATTTTAAAAAGGAAAAATATAACTATTTCAATAATGAAGACTATAAAAAATATATATTTATAAAAAATAGTATATTTGTCTTAAAAGACAGAAACGTGTCATTATTTTTACAATGAATACTATAAAAAGGAAAAAATATTTTTAAAAAAAAATACATGAGTAATACTTAAATATTATTATTTTTTACAATTAAAATCTTTAAATAAAATTAATGAATTTATTATCAAAATATTATACATTGTATATATTAAAAAAATAGATTAAAAAAAAAAGGTGACCATGACCCCCTCTTCACTCTATAAGTTTATGTATGACTACTTCACATCAATACCAAGAAGAAAAAAAAATGTGTTGCAGGGATGCTTAAGAAACAAATTTTTAATATTTTTTGACAAATGCTAAACTAATGTTCCTTATTCCTTTAGGATCGATATCGATTAAACTGTAATGTATGCATAGCAAGAATAAAGCTTAAACTGTATGAAGAAAATTAATTACCAAATAGTTTTATATTTAAAAATATAAGTGTGTTACTTGAAAATTAAATATAAAAAACAAAACAGAAAAAAATGTAAAATTAATTAATAGATTATATATAAACTCCTGCAGGAAAATTTGATGCAATACTACTCAAATATATACATAATTTTAATGGTATAAAGATAATTTTAAAATTTTTATTATGTAATAGTTGTTTTATATAGAATCATGTTTTTGTTTATGAATAGAAATTAAAAAATCTCTCAGCATAAATCCTGAATTCCTTTCTTTATAAAAGTACTAGTATATTTATCTTTGTCGTCAAATAACTCTATGGTACGTGGATATCGTATCGTATAAGGTCAACAATGATGTATCTATCTACTACCTACCAGCATGGGTACGGATAGCTATCACTCGATCAACATTTATGAGGTATCCAAAAACAAATACCCCGCATGCAATTGATATTTTACTAAGGTTATTTGGAAAAAGAATATAAAGGTAGTTAAAAGTTGAAAAGTAAATTGATAATTGAAATGATGAAATCCATAAATAAATTTTAAACGTACTCTAAAAGTTTAAAATATAATTAAAATTTATTGCTAAAAAAATGTGTAAAATAACTTTACGAAATTTATTAACTTGTTGTTTAGTTCAAATGGTGAAATGATGAAATTCATAAAAATAAAATTTAATCAAACAAACTTTTTAAGTAATAAAAAAATTGAAAAATAACTAAAAATATTTAACATAAGTTGTAACTAATTAAGTTTTGGTTATTTTATAGAAAAATAATCCTATTCTTATAATTTTTTTTATATCTTTTATATAATTATTTTATCTCATAATAATTTTTTCTCTTCATATCTCTCTCTTTTTACAGTAGAACTTATTGCGACAAATAACGAGAATAAGATTATTAAACAATCAGAATCAAAATTAATATAATGAGTTAATAATATGATTAAAAGTTTAATACACATGCAATTAATGTAAGGTAATTGTAAAAGTTTTTATACATTTTTTCTAAGAGTAATGCTAGCAAGAAATTCTTTTACAAATTTTTCCTAACAAATTAATTATTAGTTTAAATTTATTGAAAATTAAAAAAAACTGTTTATAAAACTCATTAAACAAGAAATGAGAATCACAAACTAATTATAATTATTATAAAATTAACAAATTTAATGTATGCAACGATTAATGATTAGAAGAATTCTCTGTTTAAAATTTAGTTAGAAGAATTGTCCATTAATGTTAAAATTATAGTAATAACTTGATCAGAATTGTCGGTTAATTAGAAAGGGTTGAAGAAAAGGCAACGAATGTGATTGAGTGGTAATTATGATCTCCAAAAAGGTTCTGGTTGCCCCTATAAAAAATAAAAAAAAAGTGGAAGAGATATAGCTATATTTTTGCAATTAAGTTGCACATTTAAGTTAACACGTCAAAGCTCAGACGTAAACGGGAGACTAGAGAACTCTTTCATTCATCACCAATATCCTTCAATTCTCATTCATTTTTCCTTTACTTTTCAAGTTTAGTTCCACCAATCTATTGGAGATCATGGGTTATGAGTATCTTTTGGGAGGGATTATAGCTTCTAGCTTGGTGCTTGTGTTTGTTGTATATGGTTCTGTCTCAAAGAAGATGACCAAAGGTTCAGTAGTACATGCAGAAAGTAATGGTGGTAGTATTATACGGACATCATCAGAAAATAGAAACCACCATCAAGAAATCTCAGAAACTACGGACATCATCATTGTCGGTGCTGGGGTTGCTGGTGCAGCCCTTGCTTACACACTTGGCAAGGTAGAACAAACCTTTTCCTGACAGGACTTTGTGAAATCCAATCCATATATGTGATGTTTTTTCTTAGTTACAACCTGCAAATATGTTTTGATTCATAGATATATGCAAAACTTATGTTGCGGTAAAATAATAATAGTGTTAGAAACTCATGTTTGATTGCCAGAAAGTTTCAAGAGGTTGGAAGAAAGAAGAGTACTTTTTTAAGTGTTAATCTGAATAAAATTATACAAGTGATATATATATATATATATATGCGCGCGCGCGCGCGCATAAGTTTATTTAGGCTTCATAGAACATTTATTCTAGAGATAGATTTCCCATATTTTTATTTTCATGAATATATTTTTCTTGCAACCAGACAAAAAATAAAAAGTTAAACTGTGGGAAGTCCAATATCTCTTCCTTTCCATGATCTGTTCTTAGAAAAACAACACAAACTACATATGCAGTCAGATTCAGACTTCTAGTTATATATAAGCTCTCTGGTAATAAGAGGATCAATGATGTTGCTCTTTGGTTCTTGCTTCAGGAAGGAAGGCGAGTGCATGTTATTGAAAGGGACTTGACTGAACCAGACAGGATTGTGGGGGAATTGCTACAACCTGGGGGTTATCTCAAGTTAATTGAGTTGGGTCTCCAAGGTAAGCAAGCAAGAAACGTGTCACATTTTATGGCACATAAGTAGATGGATGGAAGATTGTGTGAGAATTGAAGTAATCAATCTTAGGTGTGAACTCCCTTGCCTCTGCTTGGTTAAATTCAAGGCTCTTATTAACAGATTAATGTTGTGAGTTGTTGCAGATTGTGTGGATGAGATTGATGCTCAGCAAGTCTTTGGCTATGCTCTTTACAAGGATGGGAAAAATACTAAGCTTTCTTACCCCTTGGAAAAATTTGCCTCTGATGTTTCTGGAAGAAGCTTTCACAATGGCCGTTTCATACAAAGGATGCGAGAAAAAGCTTCATCTCTTCCAAAGTACAAACTCTTATAATCTTTTTTGTTTTTTTTTTTAAGTTTCTGAAAAGGTTTTTTTCTATATAAAAAAAAAATCCTTTCCTTTCTTTACATGATCTTATTGTTCCAAATTTTGTGCAGTGTAAAATTAGAACAAGGAACTGTCACATCTCTACTAGAAGAAAATGGAATCATCAAAGGGGTAAACTACAAATCCAAGAGTGGACAAGAGGTCACAGCTAAGGCTTCCCTCACCATAGTATGCGATGGCTGTTTTTCCAACTTGAGACGTTCTCTTTGTAACCCAAAGGTAAATATGCTAGTTCTCTCTTTTATTTATTACCTTGTTATTTGATTTTGACTTTATTGATGATTAATTTTTGTCAAAAAATTTGGTTAGTCAACTTTAGTAGAGTCTCCTCTTCAAAGCATGTTTTTTTTTTTCTATCACAAGACATCAAGTTGAGACTTTATTTAAAGGTTCTCAGTCCAATTCGAGTTGAAGTCAAACTAACTAATGTTGGTTTCTATTTGTGTTTGCTGGTACTTAAATGGGTTTATTTGTATATTTATTTATGCAGGTTGATGTGCCATCTCATTTTGTTGGTCTGGTTCTAGAGAACTGCAATCTTCCGTATGCAAACCATGGGCACGTTATCTTGAGTGATCCTTCTCCCATTTTGTTTTATCCAATTAGTAGCTCTGAGATTCGGTGTTTGGTTGATGTTCCTGGCCAAAAATTACCTTCCCTTGGTAATGGTGACATGGCACGTTATTTGAAAACAGTAGTAGCTCCCCAGGTACATATATATCGTAGTCTTTGGCTTGGCTTAGTATTCAAAACAAGGAACATATTCTTCAATTCAACTAATGGAAGAAATTGTGTGTTTCAGGTTCCTCCAGAGCTGCGTGAGTCTTTTATAGCAGCAGTTGAGAAAGGAAACATGAGAAGCATGCCAAACAGAAGCATGCCTGCATCTCCTTATCCTACACCTGGCGCCCTTCTCATGGGAGATGCCTTCAACATGCGTCACCCTTTAACCGGAGGGGGAATGACTGTGGCTTTGTCTGACATTGTTTTGCTAAGGAACCTTCTTAGACCCCTGCATGATCTGCATGATGCTAATGCTCTTTGCAAATATCTTGAATCATTCTACACCCTGCGCAAGGTGAATATTAAGAGTTCAATAGTCATGCACGCACGGATAGAATAAAAGTATATTTTATCAACTAATTAGAAAACATCCTAGTTCCTTAGTATATACTACGACTTTGGTATTTATTATAAAAGTTAACAAGTTTATTTTACTTGACAAATTTTAATTGAATAATCTTGTAAGAAACCTTTACATTGTTTTCTTAACCTTTGTCATGGTTTATCAGTATTGGTTTGACCAAATTTAATGTAGTTCCTGATTGTGTTTTGCAGCCAGTGGCATCTACAATAAACACACTAGCTGGGGCACTGTACAAGGTGTTTTGTGCATCCCCTGACCCAGCTAGTAAGGAAATGCGCCAGGCATGTTTTGATTATTTAAGCCTTGGAGGTGTTTTCTCAGATGGACCAATAGCTCTACTCTCTGGTCTAAATCCTCGTCCATTAAGCTTGGTTCTCCACTTCTTTGCCGTGGCTATATATGGCGTTGGTCGCTTACTCATACCATTCCCTTCTCCAAAACGCATGTGGATTGGAGCTAGATTGATTTCCGTGAGTATTTCTTGCATTTCTTGTAGACATAATCTTTCACATATCAATCATAATCTTAGCTGCAACAATATCGTATTACAAATTATGAACAATTCTTGCACGAGTAGAGTTTTTTTTTTATCAACAAATATTAATTGTGTGTATGTTAATTTTTGTTAGAGAGAGGATTCAAACCCACCACCTCTTCTCTCTTCACCACCAAACCAACCTTACATAAACGTAGAGTGTTTAATATTCCAATAAATCAATACGGTCTTTATATTTTGAATTTTGATTACTTGAGTCCGTAAGTGTTGTGGTCATACAAGAATTGCTCCCAAAATATCAGTTAATGGTACAACAAAATTTATGATTTTGAATCAATCTTGTTCTTGGCATTTTCAGGGTGCATCTGCTATCATTTTCCCCATTATCAAGGCTGAAGGAATTAGACAAATGTTCTTCCCAGTAACTGTGCCAGCATATTACAGAACACCCCCTACCAATTTGGATGATTAAGTACACTTCTTGGAAGGAAAGTCATGAATTCATAACATAATCTGTGCCCGCATTCTTTGTAACTGTGATTAGTCCTACCAAAAGGAATAAGAGAGCCTAGAGGGGAATTTTGTTAAAAGGCTCCACATATTAGGGCACTGGTTTTGTGCGTGTGCAATATACTACTATCTTGTTTTAATAAAACTTTTTAAACGTATTGTCTACTTTAGGACGAAATCTAAGTTTCCAAGTCAATCTTCCAAATATCAGAGGTAAAAAATGTACGCTTTGGCTTTAATAACAAGTCCTTGATTTTTGGCTATTAGTATATATCATTGCTGTATGCCTATCACTTATTAAAAAGACAAATAATATAATGTAAAAGATATGCCATTGTGTAACGTGATAAAAGCAGCAAAATGAAAGAGTCAATAGTGACTAGAAATATGAGTAACTTAGGAAATATCTTCTGGACTCTAACGAAAATGAAGACTTTGATTTTAAGTGGAGAAAAAGTATGGGGACAATAAATCGTTGGTAAGTAATACTCAACTGATCCGGGATTGGAAGAGGGAAGACTTCTAAAAGTACAATATTTTGATGCTAAATGTTAAGTAGGATCATAAATTTTATAATTATAATACCCGTCATAGTCAGACTCCTTTGAATGTCCGAAAACTTCTGAAATACAATATGCTCAATATTGCGTACACAGATTTATTTAACTATGAAAAAATACACAAAAACTAAGAAATAAGTTAAGCAATATTTATTTGTTATTAGTATGATAATATGTGTTTTTTTTTTCATTTAAATCCATAACACAATTTGACAGTTTTTAGTGAGATTATAATTAAAAATGAAATATATCAAATATACTTATATTAAAATAGTTGATTGAACTATGACTAACAATGTAAGAAAATATGAAAGTATTACTTTCTTAAGAGTATAAAATGTCCAAGAATATTGAGTTTATACTAAATTTTATAATATTTCATCCTTAATTTCATTCATTTTAAAATAATTTGACAAACTTAAATTTCTTTAATTTCTATCTCTAAATTGAATTTCATTTTTAAAAAAAGTTGAAAACTTTAAAATAATTATATATCATAATTTAAATTGTTGATTGTAAATTTAAAATAATTTATAAATTCAAATATATTTATTTATCATAAAATTTAATTACAATATAATTTATATAATAAAAACATTAATTATTATAAGTTTTAATTATATAAAAATAAGGATTCATTTTATACAATATATATACAAGCTAAAATGCTAGCTCTGATTACATAAAAAATTAATTAATTTTTAATATACAACATTTTTAAATTAATCTCCAATTAACTTTTATTCTTTTTTGGTTTTTAAAAGTTACAGAACTTATGCATTTTTATTTTTAATCTGATGAGAATTAAAAATTAAAGATTAATAATGTATTAAAAGTGCATAACTTTAACCCCATCTAGGGATAGGATCCATTGCTGACACCTCTCTCTCTCTCTCTCATCGTGAACGTGAAGACAGGGATCGCGACGAGCGGCACCACCGTCAGTGATCGAAGAGAAACTTCAACAAAGGAACCTGCCGCTGCCACCTCCAACGTGCAATTCAACCCTCTTGCAGCCACAAATTGGTACTTTTTGCTGCATCCATCATCATCTTCTTTTCAATTATACACCATTGAATTGAAATACCATCATGTACATGCTTTTGCTTTAGTTCACTTTTTGTGTGATCATGGTTCCCCAATGTGGTGAGATGAGACAGGCAACATTGTTTTTACTGTTTTCTGCATTTTAGGGATCCAACGTTAATGATAATTTGACTGCTACCTTCTATTCCCTAAAACCTGTTTGGGATTGGGATTGGGAATTTTGGATTCAATTTTGAAATGGAAAAAGCTTTTCTTCAGGGTTTTGCACTTAACAACAACAAGCCGTTTAATATATTAAAAGACTGAATGGTACTTGTGGTTGTAACCACAAGATTTTAGGTTCTTTGATTAATATTTTGCATTGA
Organism: Glycine soja; assembly: GCF_004193775.1. Classification (NCBI taxonomy): domain Eukaryota; kingdom Viridiplantae; phylum Streptophyta; class Magnoliopsida; order Fabales; family Fabaceae; genus Glycine; species Glycine soja. The sequence continues at coordinate 43,544,303 of NC_041012.1, read as the reverse complement.
TAGGGCCTCTGGAACTTAGCAACGTCTGTAATGTGTGAATTCATAGTTTTGTTTGTTTTGGTTTAATTTTTCATTTGATCCCTATACTTCGTCTTTATGTTTTAGTCCCTACACCTAGAAATTACTTGTTTTAGTCTCTATACTCGCACCTTTTAATTCGTTGACAGATATTATAATTAGAAAGTGTGTGTAGGGACCAATTGAGTAATTAAACCTTTCAATTTTTGCTTTTTCCTGCTTATTTGGTGTCTTACCCCTTCCCAGTACAAAGCAGCTCAGCATCCTATAGTTGTTTTCGTTATTTTTGTGTATGTTATTCATTCAATTAAAGTCTCATTCCTGTTCTTTCTTTTGGGTAATATGGTCAGCCACTCAAATGGATTTGGAGACAGAAAACAGATTAGCTGCCATGCTCATGAGGGAAGCAGCAGAATTACGGCGGCAGTCTGAAAGGGAAGGAGTTCTAGCTTATCTAAGGAAGCCTAATATACATACCCGGCCAAATTCACGTTTTCTTACTGCAACTGTACGTGGAGTGCAACAAGGTTATCTCTTAGTCACTTATTTTAGATAGAGCTCCTTTACTATTATTCTACATTGTCTTATGTTTAATGGTACGTGGAGTTCTGTCATTTTTGTTGGAATTAGGCAATAATATTTATATTACTGCTTCACAGTTTGATCTATCCTGATTGTGTTAATATCTCTTTTAATTTCTCTATTCTGTGAATGCTGGGTATACCCATCAGTGTGAAACAATTCTTATTGAACTTTATTTTTTGGGGGGGTAGGAAGGAGCAAGGAGGGAAACACTTACTGTTGCTAGATGATAAAAAAATTCCATGCATATAGTTCAATGCAGCTTATTTACTTACGCAATGAGCCAGTATTACTCAAGTGCAAGTGGTTCCTGGCAAAACATGATTGTTACTAAATGAACCTCATGACTACTTCACCCAAGTCAAATATTGAAATTTAACTTCATTTCTCAAATGTTTGTGACAGGATCACCATCCTCCTCTGTTTGTGAATGTTGTACAGTAAATAGGATGTCTATATGTTGAGCTGATAGTTTATTTTTATGAGTTATACTGAATTGAATTTCTTTTGGTGTTTTCTACCAGCAAATCGAGCTGTGGAAGTGAATGAGATGTGGCGATTACGGCAAAAAGAACTGGAGCTGGATAAATGGGTTAAAGAAAAATCAATAGATAGAAGCCATAGGGATGATAAGTCATCTAGAGGCACAGGAAGACATGCTGATATTGATAATAGCACTAGGACCTCCTCTGCTTCATGTTCAAGTAAAAGAGAATATGAGCTGGAGAGATGGGTTAAAGACACATCAAAAGATAACAGCAGTAGTGAAAGAAGCCATAGGGATGGAAACTCATCAAGAAGCCCAGGAAGACATGCTGTAGTGGATAAAAGCACTATTGCCTATACTTCAAGCTCAAGTGAAAGAGCCCATGAGCATGGTCTGGAAGGTTTAAAGGATGACGAGCTTGAGGAGTTTCTACACTCAAGGTATTATATCTCTCATGCTTTCTGTTGTTTTATGAGCATGCATACCTTCACGTAATATCTATTTCCCTCTACTGATTATTTTAAACTGAAAAAACTCCATTTTGGTGCAGGACCAAACGAGGCAGAGGTGCTGTTGGTCCAAGGATGGATGAGACTGGACCTTACCTTCCTCATTCAGACAGGGAGCCTAATACTAGTCCCGATGTTAGGGAACGTCGTGTTATTTACGGTCCAGAGAAGCTGCTGTCGTTGAGACCATATAAATCTTCTGATGAGGATGAGCTTCATGAACAAAGGCGGAAAAAGAGTAAAAAGTCTCATTCTAAGAACTCAGACAAGGAGCGTTCAAAGAAGCACAGGTCCAAAGATAAATCTAAGCATAAGAAAAAGAAAAGGGAGGAGAAAAGAAGTAAACGTCATCACTGAGTTTCTTCTGTAACTTGATATTCTCAGGTGAAGGGTATAACTAGCGGATACAGGCAATTGGGATGAAACTCGTGTTTGTACTGTGTAACATCAAATGCAACACCAACCAGGTTGGCCATCTGATGCAAAAGTAATTATTAATTTCAATTGACTTGTGTTAAGGAAGAATATTTAAGCTAGTTGTTTGCCCACTTAAAAATTAACTAAAGACTATCCATCATTGCACTTGATTTGGTTTCTTAATCCTTCACCATTGGTTGCTTGTCTTGGCTTTCACCCTCATTACGTTGTTTTGAGCATATCACCTTCTGTTTCATCAACTGGTCAACCTCACTACCATGAATGGCATGGAGATTTTCTTCACCCGTATCATATTAAAAGTTTATCTTTCCATCTTCACCCCACTATAATTACATTCACTTCGATGTTTTCACACGATAGTATGAGTCATGGAATTTTTGCACAATGACAAACCAGAAATTATGTAACGTGAAGAAAATTCTATACTCCAAAGCCCTACAATACCATCTGGGCCCGGCCGAAATGTCCCCCATTGTTGATGACATGTCGAGGTTTAGCCACTGTCTCATTTGGCCTACCAATACCAATTTACCAGTAGATTTGTTGGCCAATGTTAAAGTTCTCGAATGATAAATAATATTTTGTAGTTAAGGGAGCCGCATATTCAGAAATGATACTCCAAGCACATTGCAACAATATACCTTGTCTATGTTTTGGGGAATATCTTCTGGACTTATGGTATATACATTTTTGTTCGAAATACTGTTAAACGTGAGCACTTTGCCATGTCAAATAGTATTTATTAACTATTAAACACTAAGATAAGTATGTGAAAGACAGCTGGCTGGTCTAATGAAAATATTATTGTCACGACTCACGAGTCTTCAAAATCATGATCTGTCCCATCAAAGACCTCTTCCTACACATAAATATTGATGTCAATATAAGATTTCAAGAGCAAAATAAAATTACTCAGAGTGACCTTAATTTAGTACCTGTAAAAGCTCTTCAATGACATCCTCCATCGTAATTATTCCAACAGCAGCTTCTTTTTCTGGTAGCTTTGGAATTGAATTTCAATCTATTTCCAAAATATCTGAGTACATATTCTTTGACCATTTTCTGCTCTGAGGACTACCCTTCTTCAAGTTATTTGGGTTTGGAAAGCTTTTCCATTTATGGCATGACATCTTGGTTTTCAATTTTTTCTCTCGGGGAGGCTTCTCACCATCAATATCCACCTTTGCATCTCTCGCTGAGTCTATTTCACAGGCATTGGAGACACATGGAGAACTTATTGTGATGTGCAAGAAGTTTTCAGTTTGCATTGTTTAACTTGATTACAGCATGTGCTTACCATAGGCATTATTATTGGAAGATTGATAACCTGTCTTGCCACAGTGCTTGACCACAATAGCCATGTGGCTATGGCCCTTTTGGAACTCATTCAAAATATCATATAGTGGCATCGTTTCTGGAACCCTGTTAATATATGTAATTTTTAGATATGAATGTATGGTAATATAATGCCATTAATTTGAATTTCAGTGGATATAATATGTTAGTATTCATTAAATTTGGAAAACATAAACAAAATACCTTGCAATTCTGCATATGGTCACACTTTTCACGGGTGCTTCATCTTCTGGGTCAATTGTCCATACATTCTTGATCTGAAAGTAAGAAGTGGTTAAAGCAAACGTAATGTACAATCATAAGAAATAATAATCCTCTTGGAAGAAAGTTGACACGCTCAATCTCAATGAAATTGATGCAAAACTATTTTGTGGATTAACGTTTTCACATAATGCAAAATGGCTGTTATTGATGGATTAAACTAAGATTTCGTAGGCTGATCATAATGGACAGGGACTCTGCTATGCCCATTCTCCAATATCAGATTCATCAAATACCTGATTATAATGGACAGGGACTCTGCTATGCCCATTCTCCAATATCAGATTCATCAAATACCTAATTAATAATAACCCTTGCTGATAGAAAATTGTAAAAAATGCAAAAGCTAGAGCTACATTTATAATTTTTTGAGACACGTTACCTATCAAGCTTTGAATGAATGTCAATACAATATGTTTCAGTTATGGGAGTCATGGCATCACCGGCTGTCTTCTCAGCAAGTTCCAGTGCTCCAGCAATGATGGTTGTTTCATGATATGTCAGTTCCCCACCTTTTCCAGCCTAAAACAATACATCATTAGTGCACAACATAAGGAAACATGAGTTTCCAAATGGAGTCTAAGTAACCAGAAGAGAAGATGATGACATTATTCACATTGAAAAAGAAAAGGCAGTGAACTTATTTTTTTTAAAAAAATAGACCATAGACATACTTCACTAGAGACTATCTTGCTCGATCAAGGTAGGAAGAAAATGTAGTGAACTGCAGCATACTGATGAAATAAATGAAGAGCACTGAAAACAAGTCTTCAATTTCAAGAGTAAATGAACTAACAAACTTATGAATTATAGATCCATGCATTTGTTTCAACCCAAAGAAGCATCATGTAGCTCTGAATCTGATTCAAACCTTATGGCCATGCAGATATACTAGTGTTTTCAATTCAGCTCTGTGGAAAAGGGCTTTATGTCGATGCCCCAGCAAAAAGTCCAACAGCTGGAATTCCAAATAAATGCGCAAAAAGTCAACAAGGAAAAGAAAATCAAGAAATAACAAATTAAATTTGGTCAAGTTACTCAAAATAACACTGAAGAAGTATCAATATAAATTCTGCTTTATGTATGTCACCTTACTAATTAGATATGCAACAGGAAAGCATGGCTCAGATCTCAATTGTATTATAACTTTATGATGAGGACTACATGACTCAGATCTCAATTGTATGTTTTATGTCTTATTTGTTGTTGTTAAGATAAAATATGAATCACCTAGTCTTCATTTAACTGTTCAAAGAGAAACTTTGTTTCCTAAGGTAAAAAGTAAAATCCAAAACACTAGATTAGAATGCTTTCAACTCAAAGCTCAATACATGACATAAACTTGTAATTTCTAAACAACAGAGATGAACTCATGTTTACATGGTGATGTTCCATAAGGCAAGGAGAGAAATTACCGGCATTGTTGCGATCCTGAGGGGTTCCAGACTTAGCAAGGACCTCAAGATCAACGAGACTCAATGACATGAGTCCTAAGGTGAGCCCTGACATCAATCCAGCGAACATCAAAAGCAGCACAACTATAAGTATGCGTTTGTAAAACTCCATATCACAGCACTTATACTCCACCCCCATTGAAACCACTCCGGACACACACTAACACAGTGTCCTCGGTGGTGGTGTTTTTGCCAAATGTATAGTATGGTTATATGTTTGGGTTGGGGAGTGATCATAGTTATAGATGATTATGTAGCTTGGAAGGGAAGTGCAAGAATTGTTCTCTCGAATGGTATTCTTGATTCTTATTCTGTTCCCCTTCTTCGGTTAAACATATAAATGAATGTTACTCGCAAGCACCACTACTTGTTCAAACAGACATTCCAAAGATAGTAGTACTTGTTTTTCTAAGACAAAGGTAACACCACCAAGAGCATATTCAATGATACAATTGTCATGATAATTGCTTAACTAATTTCTAATGGGCCTTAAAATGTCACATGAAAGTAACAAGTTTTGTCTTCAGTTATTAAAATATATATAATTGTCTTGTCTGATAATGTTGTTAAAAAAATTAGTTTTATATAAGCAACTGTCCTTATATATTGTGACTTCAGTAGTTCAATTGCTCCATCACTAAAACTGCTTAATAACTAATTCACATACTTAACATATAATTGCATGTTTCTCCAATCAAATTGATCCCCCTCTGTAGTATTTCACGCCTCAGTGTTTCGCTCCCCTGCGAATTTGTTCCTGTACGCACTCTTGGGCCGTGCATCCACTTTGGGCCACTGTTCGTGTACTTATGTTGGGCCTTCTTTCTTTGCAACCCTGACCCCAAAATAGGTAAATGCTTGAAAATGAAAAAAAAATTATTGAAAAATGTTATTAATGTAATTTTACCATAATTTTAAATAACTCTTAACTTTGTAATAAAAAAAATAATTTATTAATTCCTTAACCAGTATTCTAAGAATTAGAATACTATTTTGATTTCTATTCCAAACGACTTTATTTTATCTTTCCAAAAAATTGTAAATATTTTTTTTTAAAATAAATAAGTTAATTTAATTTTTCAATTAATACATTTACTTATAATATTATCCACTCGGCAATTGATAATGAAGTTTGAATAGCGGATACTGTCTTCACTCAAAAAAAGAAAAAAAAAGTACACTGTCTTCAACTCCATTGGAACAGAAAGTATTTAATTAATTGAGTCGCCTTGTATCAATTTAAACTTCATGTAAGCTATCTCACAGCCAGGAGCTGAGATTGATCTCTTAAAGAAATAGAGTCTAAGCTAAGAAGAAACTCCTCTCTTTATATGTGTTATTCTATTCACATACTTGGAGGTTAAACTCTCAACATATGTTTAAAGGAGTCAAGTTAATTGCTACTTATATTACACCTTATGGGTTCCTTGCATTTATTTTATAGACATAAATTTTTAATTTATTTTCTATTTTTCTTATAAATATTTAATAATGCTTTAATAGTGTAATTAATCCTATTTATTTAATTATTTGTTTTTACCGCTACTTACTTTGTAGAGTAATTTAATATGTTAAATTATTATCACTTACATCATGAACTTTAAAGTAGCCCTCTTTAGATTATTACATTAAAAATGCTATGAAGGTTAATCTCTAGTCCCTTCCCTCTATATAAATGAATGAGAATTTTGATTTTATTTTCACAAACTTGTCTTCAAAAATTTTATTTTATTTTCTTAAATTAAATAAAATTGATGGTGACTTCCTTCAATTCTTATCGAGCATATTTCTATTTCTAATAAATTACACCTCATATCCTCTAGAAATGTTTAAATTATGTTGTATTCAACTTTAACTTTGAAAATTACACTCTTTTATTATAAGATTAATATTTAATTTTAAGTTAAAAAACATTTTAAATTTTTTAAGTCGAATTTAATGTTTGTGTCATTATTTATATATCAAGTTAACATAAGTGACAACGACTTACATCTCTTAATCATAAATTATAATTTTCTCTTCTTCCTCTTCTTCTTTTTAAAGATTCAATCAATCTTATTTGAAAATAAATTCATCTTTTTTTCCCTTCAATATCTTGATATATATAATAAAATAAATGGAGAAGAAAAATGCAATTTAAATAATTTTAAGAAAAGGTGCAATTAATTAAAAAATTTCTTAAAAAAAAACTGTCTCCCTTCGTCACCTTAATTACTTACCCAAGTCTCAACCATTTCACATTCTGGATTACAGTCAACACAACCATGATTATCACTTTAAAAAAAAACATAACCATGATTTTTTTTGGTTGAGAAACATACCCATGAATCTTTTCAATTATTACGGAGGAATGGAGGATGTGCCCAAATGTATTATTGTATACTGTATCTGAAAGCCTTTCGGTTCATACGCAAACGCAATCAATACAAGCATCATAAAATCAACATATTTATGTCTCATACCGCATTGCTGGCATGCTCCTCTACCTTACATAAAATACCGATGTTGATACAAATAGCATAAAGAAAATGTAAAATAAAATTTGATGTGAACGTATTAACAAAAATAGATTCTCCCATGGATCATGGCTTGTTGCGTTCCAATCACATTAATTCCACATCCCCGAATACTTTGTTTTGATTTATCTAATCTAATTACCTACGAAACGAATCTAAACACCAAGATAAGATTGTGAAATACTAATCTACCTAGTTATATAGAAAGATCATGATTGTCATGAGTCTTCAAAATGATGATCCGTCTCATCAAAGATCTCCTCCTACATAGAAATTAATATTGATGTCAATACAGGAGTTCAAGTGCAAATAAAATTGTTTAGAGTGACCTAAATTAATTTAATACCTGTAAAAGCTCTTCAATGACATCTTCCATTGTAATTATTCCAACAGCTTCTTCTTTTTCGGGCAAACTTGGAAGTGAATTTCCATCTATTTCCAGAATATCCGAGTACATATTTTTTGACCATTTTCTGCTTCGGGAACCACCCCTATTCGAATTATTTGAGTTTGGAAAGCTTTTCCACTTTTGGAGTGACCTCTTGGTCTTCAACATATTCTCTTGGGGATTCTTCTCCCCATCAATATCTACCTTTACATCTCTCACTGAATCCATTTGACAGGTATTAGAGACACGGAGAGCATTTAGTATGATGTGAATTTAATGGCATTAATTGATATTCATTCAATACAATATCAGTCATGCAAAAATGATTCAATATTTATGTTGTAGAAAAATTCAAAGATAAATACTAGTTTAACATGATACTATGTTTAAAGAATGTGTCAGAAAATGTTCCAGGTTAGTATTTCGCTTTCAGCATATGCTTACCATCGGCATTATTGTTGGAAGACTGTTGCCCTGTCTTCTCACAATGTCTGACAACAACAGCCATGTGGCTATGGCCCTTCTGGAACTCATTCAAAATATCATAAAGTGGCAACGTTTCTGGAACCCTGTTAATATATGTAATAATTTAGATATAAATGTATGATAATATAATACTCATTTATTTCGGTGGTTATATTACATCATCCATAAAAATTGCAAAACATAAAAAAAAAAAAAAACCTTGGAATTCTTCGGATGGTCACATTTTTCACGGGTATTTCTTCTTCTGGGTCAATTGTCAATAAATTCTTGACCTGAAAGTAATAAGAGTGCATGCTTAAATCTAAAGCAAATGTAATGTACAATCACAGAAATAGATGGCGTGGAGAAAAACAAATGATATGTAGAGCAAAGGAAAAGGAAATATAAATTCAAATCTTAGTCTGACTCTCAAATAATGGTTATGTCACATGTCAAGGCTAAATTTCAATTTAAGCTGCTTTAAAATTTTCTAAATTTGTGAAAAATGATGCCTTAGGGTTTATCAAAACCTAGCAACATAGTTTTGGTCGAACAGACAAAAATAATTAACTTCTGCAAATCATCTTGATGGAAAGAAAGTTAAAAGGTTGAAGCTTAAAGAAATTAGTGTAATACTGTTTGTGGTTTTTATAAGTTTTCACATAGCAGAAAATGACTGTTCAATACTGAAGGAATAAAGAAAAATAAGTGACTGTATACATAATTACATACCAGAACAAGTCCAATAATATTTGTAGGCTGCTCATAATAGACAGGAACTCTGCTATGCCCTTTCTCCAATATTAGATTCATCAAATCCCTGCTTAATAATAAGCATTCAGTTTGATGACAAAATGCTGTATAAGATACAAAAGCTAGTTTGAACTTGTAATTTTTTTGAGTCACAAATAGAGTCCTTACCTATCAAGCTTTGAATTAATATCAATAGAAAATATATCAGTTATGGGAGTCATGGCATCACTGGCTGTCTTCTCAGAGAGTTCAAGCGCTCCAGCAATGATTGTGGTTTCATCATGTGTCAGTTCTCCACCTTTTCCAGCCTAATATAATACAATTCATCATGGAACAGCAACAACATAAGGAAGCATAAGTGTCATAGTGAAGGAGTCTAAATAACCACAAGAGAAGAAGGTAAGATAACCCTCAGTGACATTATTCACATTGGAAAGTAAACTGCAGCATACTGATGAAGAAACAAGATGAGAACAGATACAATACAAGTCTTCAACTTCAAGAGACAATGAATCAATATATTTGATGCATGCCTTTCTTTCAATCCAAAAACATCATAAAGGTCTGATACAGACCTCATTGCCATGCAGATTTACAAGTGTTTTCAACTCAGCTCTGCGGAAAAGGGCTTCATGTCGATGCCCCAGCAAATAATCCAACAACTGGAACCCCAAATAAATGTAAAAATAAACAAGAAAGTAAAGAAAAGAAAAAGTTAACCAATTAAATTGGGTCCATCTTTACTCATAAAACTAAAAAAGTACTAACAAAAAATCTGCTCATTTTATGTCACCTTGCTAATTGGATAAGCAACAGGAAAGCATATCCATACAAGAACCCGGACAAATGGAGCCACCGTTGCACCAATTGCTAAGCCATACCGAGAACAAATTGATTGTGGTATAATCTACACACAAGTAAACAGAAGTCAGAGAAATTTTACACTGCAAGCAGAGCAACTGAGTCCAAAGATATTCCTATGATTCTCAATGATTGGAAAATGAACAGTAACAAGTCCGATTTACAAAACAAAACATCAACTACTTCTCAAAATTTGGTCTGAATTATTTCCAATTATTAATGAATCAAGATTGAACATGAACTTCTGACTTTGCCAATCAGTTTTTGTTGAAAGGGGTGTAGTGTACGCAGTTTCTAACTTGTGATATGCATGTACTTTATTTAAACATATAAGGAGAAAAAGCTTTCTCACCTCACCAAATAGAAGAATTAACGTTACTGAAATCAAGACAGCACCCCACGCCACAACAAGACTATCAAGAAAGATAGGAAGTGCCTGACAAAAGCACCCATATCCAATATTAGCTGGATGTTTTGGCATAAACATTTGATTAAATGCACACTAATACATATTTTTAGTTGTACCTCCATGGCTGCAGCATTACAAATTAGAAGGGTGCAAAGCAACAAATGTTGATTTCTGACAACAGGTAATATCTTCGCTGTAATCACAAAAACACAAGTTAAAACAGCTCAAGATTCAAAAACAACATCCATAACAATGTTATTACTATTTCTACAGCGACAAAGCTCTCTCATATTACCTTGGGAAGGGAAAGGCTTAAATTATGATTAAAAAACTACAGTCACATACTCACATATATCCAAGAAATTGATGGATTAAAACTGCAAATCACCAAGTACCCTTGATTTTATTTTCTACCCTGCTTCTTGTTTTCTCCAAATATTAAAATGTCACTTTAAGAAAGCTGATTAAAGCAACCTTATTTCAGTTTTAGAATTCCACAGAAATCAAAAAGATATTACATAACTAATTGACACCCCCCTCCCCCCTCCAAAAAATATATCTAAAGTTGAAAGCTCAAAAGTCTAACCTTAGTTAGTAGATGGCTTAAACTTTTAAACAATAAACAAAAATCTGAGGAAGTCACGCATGTTTTGATTATTATGTTGAGAAATTACCAGCATGTTTGCGATCCTGAGGGGTGCCAGACTTAGCGAGAACCTCAAGATCAACAAGACTCAAGGACATGAGTCCTAAAGTGAGCCCTGACATCAATCCAGCAAACAACACAAGCAGCAGAATTATCAATAACCGTATGAAAAACTGAGTTTCACAACACTGATACTCCACCGCCATTATTAAAAGTTGAAAAAACCACTCTCTTCAACTCGTTGTCGTTGATATTGTTCTTGTTTCTCAATCCTAGCTAGAGTTAGAGAAATCAGAGGTCCAACTCCATTGCTATAAAGGGTGTCCGAATTATGTTGTTGAAAAATGGTTTTGTTTAATAAATGAAATGAGATAGAAAGAGGACGAGTGTTCGGTTTGTTTGAGAGTGGTTGATATCGGATGAAGACAGCGTTGCAAAATCTATGCTAATGCTAATGCTAGCGTTGCTCTAACATAACATAATGTCAAGAAAATAAATTATAAGTCTAATTCAATTTCATAAAATTGATTTATAAGATGATTATTATTTTTAATTAATATGAGACTTAATATATTTTTTTTATCTACCATTATCCGCCATGTAACACATTCCTCTATTCAGGAATCAGGAATCAGGAATCAACACAATTTAGATTATTTTTTCAACACTTAACACTCTACAAGTATAGTACTATTTGTTTAGGTCGGTGAGAGATCATAGTCATCGAATCGATAATGTGGCTTGCGAGAGAAGGGACCCACCACAACTTGGCATTTTAATAAAGATGCCATGTGTTTTTGCGTCGGATAATGCCCTTTACTAGTTCTCATGCTGACACAACACAGCACAACTACGAGAAATGTTCTAGTTTTGATTCTTATTCTCTTCCCTTTTGGTAAATAATATTTTTCTCTTTTATAACTTAGATATGCAGTCAGGAGCTCAAGATCTTGAGATACTATTATCTATTTAAATTTTTTAAATTTCTATATACACAAATAAAGGATTAAATTAGCTTTTTACTATAAAAAAAAAACAAAGTTATTTACGAATCATAATCATGCTACATCATATAAGTCCTTTTGTTTTGGTAAATAAATGTTCCCCCTGATACTACTCGTCCGAGAGAAGATAAAGAGAATCAGAGAAAAGGAGAAAAGGAGACAAGAGTACAATACATACACATTCCAACCAAGCAGTGTGGAGGGGTTGTTTTGTTTCCTACATTTTCTTTTCTTTTCTTTTCTTTTAAGAAAAAAAAAAAGAAATAGGTTCTTTCTATTGAAAAACATGTTTAAAATGTTTCGAGGTGATTAGATTTATTTTGAATAAATAATATATACAATCTAATTTAAAAATATTTATTTTAAAGTCATATTAAAAAAATTTGTTAATTAATTAATTAGACAATATAATTTTTTTACTGACAAAAAATAATAACTTTTCTGAAAAGAATATATTAAAAGAAAAAATACTTCTAAAGAAATATTTTTGAAAGTTATATTTTCTGTTTTTTTATTATCAAAGTGGAGCTTGAATCATGCAAACGTATAAAGTTTTATTTGATTCCGATGCACCGGAGTGTTCAAAATGTTGTGTGTGTGGCTATTCTGTATGTTTCTGAATAGAAAATTTTAACAATATTCTCTATCATACAATTTTCTTAACATGCATTTTTATGTTAAGATAAAATTTATATAAATTTCACTTTTATTTTTTTTAATAACTTCAAAGTTTGTTATACATATATCTTTATTAAATTTTAACCATTAACGGTTGTAATTAAACTTTATTATCTAAAACAAAATATCATCATTTGGAAAAAAGTTATTGAATAAACTACACATATTACTCTTCACTTAAGAAGAGTTAAATGTACGCACTCATGCACATAAGAAGAAATTAACTTTCTGTCAAAAAAAGATGAAGAAGAAATTAACTTTTATCGCTAAAAGTTACACCAACTTTTATACTACTTATTATCAATAACTTTATATTAAATATATTTTAATTTATCTAATCACTGAAGTATAAGAATATTTATCTTAATGTTTCTGTTAAATTTTATCAAAATTATAAAATTAAAAATATAATAAAATGATTCTTAATTATTTTTTATAAAATTTCAAAATATACGTTACCTCAACTTTTTAATATATATATATATATATATATATATATATATATATATATATATATATATATATAAAGTATTAAACAGTTTTGGATTAGTATAAGATTTGATAATATAATTTATATGATGAAATTTTAATAAAATTATTTACTAAAAATATTAAATAGTGTCAAAGTTACAATATAAGTTAAAACCTTATTGCTGCTGGATATTTAACCCTTCTAGGTACTCTATATTTTCGTGGATGACCCTTCCAAATTTAAAGAGTCATTTTCCCCCTTAGTACAAGTAGGACCTCTATTTTTGTTTATGTGTACTTAATGCCTTACTTACCTATTCATTGAAAAGTGATTTAAATACTGAAAAAGTTGGCTTGAAATATTTTGCTGTTGATTTATTCCTATCGCTGTAACAAAACTTTAGAACGAAGTTTCATATCAATATATATAGTAAGAGGTTTTCCTGAATTCCTCTTACCATTACAACGGTTCATGATTGTTGGAGTAGGTTTTCGAACTTTTGTTTGGATTAGAAGTGATATAAAAAGGGAAAAAAGAAGAAGAAGAACAGAGAAGAAATAGAATGGAAAAAATGTGTTATTTATATGAACAGAAATAAGTAGAAGAAAGTAAAAATATTTCTCTCTGTTAGTTTGAATGAATAAAAATAAATAAATACATCAATTATGTAAATAATATTTTATATTAATTAAAAATTTACTCTATTATTTTTTCTTAACAAAAAAAATATTTATCATTTATTTTTTATATTATTAAAAATATATTTTTTTTTTTAAAAAGAAATGCACCATAAATCATTCCAAAATTTAAAAACCTCTCCTTCCTATTTCCTTTCTTGCTCAAATTTTCATTTCACTGCCTCTAATTTGTCTCCATCCTAAATCACTCAATCCATAGTCACAGACTAACATGCACCGGGGCCTGTCAACAGATGGAGTGTTGCTAGGTGCACCTAGCATTTTTTAAAATACCAAAACTGTCCCTGTGTTATTTTTGTATTTGTGATAGGTATGCGTGAGGGTGGTTCGTAAATCGTACGGATCAAGTTGATCCATAAGGTTGATACGGATCAACTTAAAAGGCTTACAGATAAAGGGTATTTTCGTCATTTTATCTTAAGTGTTGGATGCACCAGCAATAATGCTGGTGCACCTAGCAACACCTCAACAGACGCGTTTGCCACTTGCATAGCATAAGCCCATCGGGCTAAAAGGCCAGCCGAAGCTAACAAAACAAACTAAAAGGCGTAGACCCATATTCGAGCATGGTGTAAGTTTCTTTAAAAATACTTATAAGAGAAAGAAAAATCAAATATTTTTTATAAGTTAAAATTATTTTTTTATTAGTTAATTATTAATTAATTTATAAATATCTTCTTATTTTTTATAAAAATTATATGAAATAATTTCTATAAATTAATTAATTGTGAGTTTATTTTAATTTATAAAAAAATTCATTTTATTTTTTTCTTCCTATTTTTTTTAGAAGTGTTTCTAAAAAAACTTACCAAACATATCATCTTATTCTTAAACTCAAAAATCTTAAATGTCTTATTGATGCATTTATTTTTATATTTGTGCTAAACTTTTTGATAGTAAAAATAATATATATATATATATATGAATAATTTTTGTTAATTGATTTGAGAAACTCAATTTTAACATATGATAAAATTAAGAAGTAAAGTTCCTTCGAAGGACCATAACTAGATTTACAACCAGAATGAAGTTGTGGAAAACTAGTAACTAGCGAGTAGCGAGTGCACAAATAACAAACCCAACAGGGAAATAATCAGAAAACAAATAAAAAAGAGGAAAAGAAAAATTATATATTAGTGCATGAACCCGAATCCACCGGTTTGAGAGTCTCTTCCAGTCACAGCAGAGACAGAGAGTAAGAGCACACTGCACAGATCTGAGTGGTGACTCTTTCACTTCTCATCACTATTATTATTAGGTAACATCTTTTCCTATTTTCCTTCAATCTTCTCCTTTCTCCATGCTTACCACACTTTGCTTATGATGCACTCTTATCTTATGTACTAAACGATTACACTTGCTCAATTTTTTAGTTACTTCCTTCTGAGGTATATCACTTACTCAATTCGATCTATACTCGATTACAGCTTAACCCCTTTTTCTGGATTTAGTTCCTTTGGATCGATTTGCTTTTTACTTGTTCGTCTTCTGAATACATGAATGATGGGTTCGTTAAATAGGATTAGCAACTTCCCTCGTTATGTGTTCTGTGGGAAGTGATATGAAACCTTTTTTTTAAAAAACGTTTTGCCATACAGGGTTTGATGGAATTGTTAGGCGAATTTTGCTGTGTGTAACTTTGGTACTTGGCACTGCAGAATATACTTTTTTCCTTATGCTAATTGCATCGGTTTAATTGGATCTGTGGAGAGATAGCCCCAGATTCTTGTTACAAGTATACAGTATCTTGTATTGGATTAATAACTGACCATGCTATGTGGAGCCTTTTAGCATTTATTATTATTCGGTGCTTATTAGTTATTTCTCAATAAAAAAAATTATCTCTTGGAAAACAGCTTAGGCAGCAGATACTTACAGTCATACTACTTTGGCACCAGAAACAATTATATTTATTTGAAGCACCACAACTGAGCTTGTTGCCAAAACTTGTGATAGGTCTGAAGGCTCATTGCCATTATCATGTCAAGGAGGCCAGTAAATCCTTCGCGTCGGCTAGGTGATGGTGGAAGTATACCATTTGTTGCATCTATCCAGTCCAAATCTCAAAACTCTCCCCTACTATCTATTGGGCTTGTCATTGTGGTATATTTTCTTTGAAATATGTATCTCAATACGGAAATAGTCTGATATCATTTGTTTTAATGTGCAATGTTTCTTTGTGTTTGTTTGATGTACTGTGTGCGCACCAGACAGATCCTGCATTTGAGATATTTCCTACTTGTTCCTCCCTCTGTTTCTAACTCAGTTTACTTTATTTAGTATATTCATCAATGCTTTGTGGTCAACACATAATGTATTTAATAAATTGATATTTACAAATTTTCAGGGTGCAATCCTCCTGATTGGTTATTGTTACAGCAATTCAGGTTTGTAACTAAGCTCTATTAACTTGGAAGTCTGAATCCCTCATAAAGAAAAAATCTTTAATCAAATAATAAGAGAAGGATTTTGAATCTGCCACCATCCAAATATTGTGTTTAAAATACCAAATGATGTGAACTTCGGACTCTGGATATAGTCTTTTAGACCTACAACTTCATTGGGTTTAAGAAGTTTGAATCCAGACTATGTGTATTAAGAGAATGCTACAGTCAAGGAACAACCAAACAGCACAGTGGAGTACCCAAAATGAATACAGTCAATGTAACATTGTAACTGAAAAAAATGAGCAATACAAATGAACATATGTATAGCAGCTCTGGCCTCAGGCTATACACAAGGAGTGATAAAACAACTTACCCATAAGCAGTAGCAGAGTTAGAGGGGGAAAAGACTGTAGAGTTTTGCAGAGGCCATGCTTTAAAAGTGAAAAATAAATAAAAGTTCTTTGTAAACTTTCATATTTTGAAAGAATATTGAGGTGGCTAAATCCCTTCCGTTGTTTAACTATGTGCCACCCTTGCCCATAAGCAAGGCAAACGGACATGGTAGTCCAGTTTGGAAGAGTGAACACAAATCCTCTTCTGAGTTTGGCTGAATTGCTGATTATTTTTTTTTATTTTATATCCACCAGATTCGGTGAATTAGCCAGAAATTGTAAAGGGAACTGTGTTAATTCCTCTATCACCTTGTATAATTCAGTAAAGATTTTAATGTAAGTTATGTCTTAATAGGAAACCAAACAGATACTAGTTACATTGGCATGTTGATCAATACATATTGCACTTGCCTCATAGATCCTAGACCTAGTCTTCCTGTCATTGATCATTCAGTCATTCTCAATTTGTCAACTTTAGCAAGAAAATATTTATGTAAAATACAAAGAATATTGGCAGACGTCACTGCATAAATTAACAATGAAGATATTCTGTTTTGTGAACTCGCTATAAAATTCCATTGATACTGATATTCACTCTGATTTGTTTGGTCACATGGCAGGTGGAGCTAGCGGTGGTATTAAGGATGTAAAACTTGAAGGTAAATAAAACTGTCTTTTTGTCATTGAAAAATAATATGTTTACAGAACATTCTCCATGTAAGACATCATGTTTATATGAAACTATGGCAAACTTGCAAAGAATTATTGAAAATTCTCATTTCCTTTAAAAAAAATTAATGCTTTCTGTTTTATTTTTTTAATTTTTAATTTTTGTCGGTGTCTCCCATCAGCAAGCACATTTTCAATTTATTAATAACTTTTGCTGGTTTATGGTATATTTGATTTTAGGAAACATGTTCAATTATCATTTCCTTAAATTTGTATCCATTCAAGTTTTGTCAACATCAAGAGGAAATAAAACCAACAAAGAGCAAGGGGCATGGAATTTATATTTCCCATTTCCAATCCAATCTAGAAAATTTGTATATAAAATTTTCTCTTAAACCCTATAACATTAATTTCGTCAATATTTTCTATATTTAATGAAAATGGAAACAGAAAATGCAGAAACCAAATTAGCGCTTCTTATTGTCCTAAACATATGAGCCAATAAAGATTATTAGGCTACCTGATGATGCTGCATTTTTATCTGTGTGGTTGTTGTGTATACTCTTGCAGTCTTACTGGGAACTGGATGATATTGCATCACAATTTGTATCTTAGACATTATAAGCATCTTTTTGTACTATAAGTCAGTGCATATTCATTGATATTTAATATAGAATTGTTGATTTAAAATTTGGTACAATTCTTAGCAATTCAAACAGCTCTAGTGTGCCTATGCAGGTGGCGCATCGTGCTCATTGGAAGTCCTACAAGCATTGCCCATTTTGAAGAAAGCATATGGAGACAGCATGCATAAGGTTTTGCATGTTGGCCCTGACTCTTGTTCTGTGGTATCTAGTTTGTTAGAAGAAGGGGATACTGAGGCTTGGGGAATAGAACCATACGAGTTAGATGATGTTGGTGCAAAGTGTAAAAATCTTGTACGCAAGGGCATTGTGCGTGTGGCTGATATAAAGTTTTCTCTACCATATCGTGCAAAGTCATTTTCTCTGGTTATTGTGTCAGATGCATTGGATTACTTATCTCCAAGATATCTGAATAAAACCCTGCCAGAGTTGGTGAGAGTGTCTGCTGATGGTGTTGTTATCTTTACAGGTACATTCCCCCATGAAGCTTCTGTTCTATTGGTTCAAACTTTTGCTCATTTGAATTTAGTAAAAAACTTGATTTATCTTAAGCATTTATTAGGGCATATTTATTTGGCTGCTTAGGTTCATATTCCCCAGGACCTAGTGGGCAATTGCAGTCCTGATAAACTGAAGATCTTAACAGTTTTTTATTGTCTACAAATCATGATCTTTTACTATCATTCCTAAGACCACAACTCATGTTGAATGTGATAGAAAATTGAGTTCTCCAGTGATTCACTTGTGATTTCTGTCTCCTCATTTCTCATTTTCATGTGTAGGTTATCCAGGTCAGCAGAAAACTAGAGGTGAAGAAGTGGCCAAATTTGGTCGTCCAGTAAGTGACTGTTTTTTTATTGAATTTTGGTGCTTTTTTTACAACATGGGCATTTAAACTACATGCAATTATGTTGTTAATGACGGGTGACTCCATCATCAACTATATTGCAAATTTACCCGTTGTGCATTTTTTTTGGGATGGCCAAGAACTAAGCATATTGCACATGTCATAGTAATAATGGGAAGTTATTGACTAGTGTTAAGTATTACTCAAAATAATGTCATTAATTCAGCTTCTCCCTTTTTGGTATTTGATATTCTTTTTTTATGAAGGCCAAATTGCGCAGTTCATCTTGGTGGATAAGGTTTTTCGTTCAGATTAGTTTAGATGAAAATGATACTGCTGGAAAGAAGTATGAACAGGCTTCAACCAAGAAGGCATACAAGCCAGCATGCCAAGTTTTTCACCTCAAATCATACCCTTGAAATTTCACTGTCTTATTTGTATACTCCACTTAATGGATAGAAGTCATGCTGATGAGATAGGCATCGTCAGCACCCGAAGGGCAAAGTTTCATATATTCTGTTGAAATTGTAGTTCGATGGTGATGACATATTTTATTTAGATTCAATTATTAATGTATTTTATTGGCAACCGATTGTAAACTATTTTTGTCTTGATGGTGTTCCACATGTTTTGTATTCACAACTGCTATTTATTATTTAGAAAACTTTCTGATTTGACACATTTAATTCATCTATAGTATATGATGGGGGAACCATATTTGTTCAAGTCCTTTTGCGTATTATATATAGTAGTTGTAGTAGCTCATTGTACACTGATTCAATATTTTTCCAGAAATTACGTATACTTTCACAATTAATAATGACCTTACATAAAAAACTATATAAGTGAGTGTGTGACTATTTGTTTGTGATTCCATGAGACCTCGAAGTTGAGTAAAAGAATTTGGACACTAACTGGGTGCATCATTCCATAGAAAAACCAGCAGAACTTTTGTTGATTGTTTAGTAAGTGTTTCAAAAGGTTTACAAAAGTTGTTTAAATTCATGAAAATAGTTTATGATTTTTATAAGTTTTTAATTTATTTCAATGATTTTTATGATCAAATTTATGACACAAACTGTACCATATATATATATATATAGATAGATCATAAGTGTCTCCTAATCCATTAGGTAAGAGATTAATTTCTGTTGCGATATATGATAATCGCTGGCGTAAGAAAATTTTGTACATAGTAGGAATTGAACATGAGTTTTTCTGTTAAATTGATCCTTTTCACTCCTACTCATTTGAATACAATAAAATTTTATACCAATCTTTTGAGTTATAGTATAAATTTATTAATTTGAGTTATAGTATAAATTTGTTAATAAAATAAATAATATATGTATTGATGGTATAGAAGTTTTTAGTGTCATTTAATTATAAATTATGTTTGGTAATTATTTTGACTTTTATAATAATTATCTTAAAATAATTTTTAGGATAAATAATCATTTTCGTCCTTGAAAGTGTGTGACGTTGACAAATTCGTTTCTGAAAGATAAAATAAAAAACAAAATTTAATTCTCGAAAGTGTAAAAAGTGAGACAAATTTATCCTACAATTAATTTTCTTCTGTTAATGTTAAGGAACTCGCCTACCCGCATGAACAAAAAAATGTCATGAAATTGAAGCTCACAGGGACATATGGACTAAAATTACTACAAATGTGCTCCAAAATTTAACAACTTATTGATATTTCCATCATCATTTAATTATATAACTTACTGACAAATATATTCACACAATATATAAACCTAAATAGTTGATATCAATAATAAAATACATGCATCAGCAACACATTAGAGTTAGAAGTTTCTGATTTTATTATTACAAATATTTATTATAAGATATTATAATCAATAATATTATTAAAACTGTCCAGTCACCTCCATGTGTAGACTCGATAGTTTTTTTTTTTTTAATTTATTGTTCATTTATCTACTCTTTTTTTTTTAAATCCATGTAGGGCATAAGTTTCAATGCTAGTTATAATTATATTTATAATATCGACTAATCATAAAAGAATCAAGACTCAAGAGGAAACAAAATAGAGATATGTTTTCAAATAAAAAATCCATTTACCAAATCTTAAATAAATCATTTACAAGTAGAATAAAACAAGCATAAGAGGTATATCAACCAAAATTATAATGCTTTATAGTTTTCTCGCTCTATTAGTGATCATTTACTCGTGTCTTGTCTCCACTTAAGTCTTAATTCCTTTGTGATAAGTTGAAATTATAAATATAATTATAATGCATTATAATAAATATTTACGATAACAAAATCAGAAACTTTTAAGTGTAATGTGTTGTTAGTACATGTATTTTGCTGTTGATATCAACTAATTAAGTTTATATATTTCTTGGATATATTTGTCAATAATTTATATAATTAAAGGATGAAAATGACAATAGATTGTTAAATCAATTTTGTTAGTAACTTTAGTTCATATATTTATGTGAGCATTAATTTTAACATTTCCGTCTTTATGTATCATGGAGATGAGTTTCTTAAGATTAACAAACGAAAATTAACATCGAGATGAATTTATTTTACTTTTTTTATTTTTATGAACTAAATTTTATTTTTATTTTTATTTTTTAGAAACAAATTTGTCAGTACTACAAACTTTTAGAAATGAAAATAATTATTTATTGTAATTTTTAATTAGTTAAAACTATATATATATATATATATATATATATATATATATATATATATATATATATATATATATATATATATATATATATATTGAAACTGTTACTGTCAAGGATTACAACCATTCCCTTAAAGCTAGTCGTAAAACAGAAGTGACAAGGAAAAGTTTAACGAAGTTAATGGATTAACTTCCGCCGCAAAGATGGTCACGAGATGATGGAGGGGAAGTGAAAGTAAAGGATCAAAGACTGAGAAAGAGCAATGAACAGAAGATTAATTCTTTCAAATTTAATTCTTTCCTGCAAAAGCAATGAATAAAAGGATTTTATGTTATCAATCAATTGTGAAAGAAAACATTAATCTTATTTCTAGAAATTTTTTGAATCATATATACACACGTAAATTAAAAGAAAGAAAACAGAAAGTTAACTACATATATAAAATTAACTAACTAACTATTAGCTTCTCGCAATAGACATTATGAATCTACACTAGAGTATATGGCATACGTTAATTTATTAGACAAATCAAATTGGCCAACTGTAATTTAATTTAATTAAAATTTAGTAAGAATGTAAAATATTTTACATTAATACTTTTTTCTTATCATGGCATTGATACTGACTATTCAAACACAAAATTTTATTTAAAGAAATTAAGTTTAATATTATCACTTCAACCAACAATTATTCTTATAATTAATTTACAACGTCGTATTTAGAGCAACTCCTAATTGATAAATAATATAATTTTTTACACTAATAATATATGAAAAATAACCTCTACGAAATTATATATTTAGACATAAAAATCTTTATACGGTGAAAGCATGAAATTTGAACCTTTAAGTTAAATTTGATATTGTTTTTTTACACGCAACAAAAAAATTATATTGAGAAAACTTGTACACTATGTATAATATTATTTCCGTTCTTATTTATAATAAATAAATTTAGTGTGAATCGTGATATGACAACTATAAAATATGTGATATTATTCTGTGGGTGATATCTGCATCTTTAATTATTTGATAAACAGAAGTTATCATAAGAAAGTTAAGAACAACAGTCAGAAAATATTCAAGAACAGTTGTAAGAGATATACAATTAATCATTGATTTTTTTTTTCTGCTAACAAAAGAAAGACAATCATTCCATACCATTTTCCTATCCATTCTTGTGTATATTCCAATCAGATCCATAAAAATTCATACAACATTTTAATATAATGTCTCAAAGCTCAAGCCTAATCCAAAAGCAAAAGGAGAACAAGAAAGTTCAGACGCCCTTGAGACATTAGTAACCAAATTTAATTTTCTGGTCTATAGAAATGATCAGGGGCTTCCGAAATTTATGGCCAGAAGTCATGGAGTGAAGTCTTGGGTTCCTCTCCCCATAATAATATTGCTAGATTCATAACATGTGATGTATCAATTACATTACATGTAGTGATAAGTACGTGATAGTGATATTTTGAGTCCTACTTTCAATAGTATGAAGAGAGTACTAGTTAGTCACATGCATGAGTTTACTGTTAAACGTTTGCTTCAATAACTAACCAAAATATATATTATTATTATTATTATTAAAAAATTGCAAAATGTAGATTAATTATATGCAACAAGGCCGATAAAAAAATAATATGATGCAACAATATTTTTTTTTTGATAAAAAGGTGTACTGTCTGTTTAAGTTTATTGAATTTTGTGTTATACACATAATGGAAAACGATCATATTTCATACATGATTTTCAACTTAACAAAATTTGATCACATAAAGCATTCATTTGAATTCTTGATTACAGAAAACGCACACTTATCCAAATTAATTTGAAAGCTGAATTATCATGTATATTCCTTTTTGTCAACTACCATTAAATAGTAAAATGGATTCGTGCAGCAAGTATTAAACAGATATTTGTCATTAATAGAATCTTATACGCAAATTTTCTCGCGTATGCATTATGTTCATTTTAGTATATACCACATGTATGTATTGTCCACTGAATACTTATGTATATTTTTCTAATAAAATGGATTCATGTAGCAAGTATTAAATGGTAACGTTTTTCATATATAAAATATTTAGAATTTTAAACACATTTTTTTACGTTTGCATTATATTCATTTTAGTTTAAACGATATGTATTTTTTATTAGCGACAATGTTATTAGAACATAATATGATTATTATATGCACCAATTGATCTACATATCTGGTGATATATATGCATGGATTATATTCTTGCCATAATAAAGAAAATAAGAAAATCATTTTAATAGCTATTTAGGATCATTTCTTTGCCTTTTTTAAACAAAATAGTGTTCTTTAATTTTTTTTTAAAATATATTAAAAAATACGTGATGTATATTAAATTTATATTTTTTCTATAATTATTTTTAGCCATACACTGAGTGAAAAACCAATAAAAACAATTTTCTATAATTTTATAAGGATAAAATATGTGATGTATATTACATTTATATTTTTTATATATTTTTTTATCACTTTATATTATATTTTTACTTTTATAAAAGCACCTTTTCTTTTTAATTATTTCTTTTACTATTTCATAAACAAAGTCAATGTTGAAAGAACATAATACATTTAAATCCTTCTTAAAATAATAATAAAAAAGATTATTGTATGAAAATATTTAGGAGAGAATTTATAATTTATTATATAGCTTTCCCTAATATAAGACTTTGTAGAATTAAATTTAGTGGAAAGATAATAACTAGTAAAAGAAAATCCCAGTTGTTACGTACAGTAGCATCTAGAAAAGGTTATATATGAGGTTGGATTAATGATAAAAGAAAAAGTGAAGAGGTCATAAATTTAAATCTCTGTACTAAAAAAATTAATAATTAATTTAGCCCATTAAATAAAAATAAAAAACAGTGGCATCTTGACAAAAGAGATAACTATATATATATAAGTGGACAATAAAATATAATGTTTTTAATTATACTTTTACTTATCGCCATACAGAATCACACGCGCGTTTTGTCTGTATCCGGTATCTGATACACTAATTTATCCTTTTACCTTCTCCCCTTTTACTTTTTTCAGCTGATTTATTTTATCTTATCATTTCATTTAATTAAAGTAATGAGAGATCATCAAATAGGTATATTTCTTTATTTACAGTGACATTGACCATTTTTTATATAAATTTTACATCACTTTTAAAATAATTTAAGATATCTCCTATATATATATAGATTTTCATTTCCTAAAATAAAAAATTTCTAAAGTGATATAGTATTATAGTGTGCAAATATAATTCTATTTACCATAGTTCAAGTAGCGAATTTGATTTTCTTTCAAATCTTGAATTCAATAAATGAAAAAAATATTTAAATGTTTTTTCTTTGAGTAATTAATTTAATTATTTGGCTTGAATAAACTGGATCCAATATCAATTTTGAAGAATTTACTTTTCTCTTTTACATATTTGAAGAATTTAGTAGTAAACTGATATTTAATTATGAATTAACATGTATGGTAATGTTTTTTATATTTTAATAATTATTTTGAATTTATGTTTATAAGGTAATTATTAATTAATTGATGGTGTGAAGATATTTATGTTGAAAATATATTAAAATTAAACTCACTTTGAATACCAACGATTTAAGAATTATTATTTTTAATTAAAATGTATTCATATTATAAATATTTTTTAACACTACTGTCATTTAATCATTATTTGTCACGAATGATAAGATTAGTTAACTTAAAAATTACACTTAAGATGAATTTTAATTGGTTGTTAATGTAATTTTTACTGATGAAACTTAAAGTTAATTTTTTTTATCACTTATCTATTGTTAATACTTCCTTTTCAGGGAATCTAGAAAAGCAGAGGAAGGGGGTGAGATTCATGAGAGGCTCATACCAGAAAATTGATTAAAAAACATTATTTGTTGAGATTTTTTTAAGTATGGCCTCAAGTGCTCCTCCACTCTCACTATAAATACGTAGCTTAACCTACATCCCCTTCAGTCTCATTGATTCTTCAAAAGAAAGAACAAAACAATAGAGTATAGAAAGAAGAAAAGAAAATGATGTCCCCATGCAATGTGATCCTATCCATTTTTTTCTTGGTGTGTACAAGAACACCACTACTGTCCCTAGCCCAGAACACCCCTCAAGACTTTCTTGATGTGCACAATCAGGCTCGTGCCGAGGTTGGCGTGGGTCCACTCTCATGGAACCACACCCTTCAAGCCTACGCTCAAAGTTATGCCAATAAGAGAATCCCAGACTGCAACCTCGAACACTCCATGGGACCCTTCGGCGAGAACATCGCCGAAGGGTACGCCGAAATGAAGGGTTCAGATGCTGTCAAATTCTGGCTCACTGAGAAGCCTTACTATGACCACCACTCCAACGCTTGTGTCCATGATGAGTGCCTGCATTATACTCAGATTGTGTGGCGTGATTCTGTTCATCTTGGGTGTGCTAGAGCTAAGTGTAACAATGATTGGGTGTTTGTTATTTGCAGCTATTCCCCACCGGGGAACATTGAAGGGGAACGACCTTATTGATTCTCTTTCTTATTAGTAGTATTAAAGAAAAATGAACTAGTAGTACTGTCTTTGAGTTATTATTGTTAATTTGGAAATTACCATGTGTGATATTAATATATATTCATGAGTATGAGTGCATGATATTTCCAATATAATTTGTAAAGAAATCACCATTTGTGGTCTTATTTGATAAACTGGGTAAAACTGGTTATGGTATTGCTTTCCAAAATAAATGATGCAACCACCATATATATAGAGAAAGTCTTGGATTGTCACCCTTGGATGCATTCAACGAGCACAAAGCTAAATTAGGGAAATGCGGATTCATTTGTTCATTTATTTAATGCGTATTGATTCCTGATTTGTTGGGTCCAAGACTTACTTGCTGGGTGTGTGCCTACCAATGCAAAAACTTTCTCGTGTATATATATACACCCGAGCAATACACGGTTTTTTAAAATATTATTTAAGAATGATTTATAATATATTTTATAGAAAAAAAATGTCATGTTATATTGTATAAAGATGACCAACATATTAAAAAAAGTAAATTTATCCAAAAATTATTTAATAGATGACGAATCAACAAAAATGATAGACATTTGTCTCATTTCAATCTAAAAATTAATTATATAAGAATTAATTTATTTATATTAATATAAATAAAAAATAAATATGAATACAAAACAATCAGAAACTTGAGTTGGTCCCACCTTCATTTAGTTTGTTTTTCCGACTAATAAAATAAAGAAATAGATAAATACCCAAATGCCAAGATTTTGTCTAAAAGTGGTATGGTATTCGAAAAATTGAGAATGAACAGAAGGACTGTGAAACTGCCACGTGTATAAAGTTGCTCCAATTCAAAACATTGATTAACAAAACTCCATTCCTTTCTTTACAAAGTCCAATTAGACAAGAGATTACAATTCAAGTGAGTTTCTTGACTCCTTAATATTCAGTTAGAAAAAATTTTAAAATAGAAATTCATGATTATTATATATAAATTTAAATCAATCAACAAAGAAAAAAATACAAAAAAGTAGAAGGAAACCAAGAAACTCACTTTTAATTGATAAATTCTGCAAGTCAAACAAACATAATCTTATGATAAGAAAGACAAAATTAAATTCATATTAAAATTATTACAACAATAAATTTAAAAGTACCAAAATTATAATAATCCATATTTTTTTTAATTATTCAAATATTAACATAATTTAAGATAAGTTGATCATTCCATGACTTTAGTGTTTCTTTTCATTCTTTCGTGAAAAATATTCATCCCCGTTTATTATGTTTTATTTATACTTTCACATATTACAAAAATATGACATTCATAAATTAGTTGAGTCGATACATTAATTAGTTTAGTTAAAAAATAATAAGCAATACAAAATAAATTATATTAAATTATTACAACACTAAATTTATAGATAATGAAAATATAATAAAGCTTAATTTTTCTTAAATTATTCAAATTTTAACGCAATTTAAAATAATATTTGAGTTTCAGTCTTAAAACATGTATATGTGTTAAATATTCATAACTACAATTAACTTTATGGAAGTGTCAAGATTCAAATAAGATCATCACCAGTAAAAAAAAAAATATCCTTGTGATTTCTGAAAAAAAAAATAAAGGGACAGAATTACTTGTCAAGTGGCAATTTATGCATTTAACATTAGGAATAACAAATAAACATTGATTGTAGAGCAGTAAGGGCAGTTACATTTTGTGTAACTCTCCTAACTGTAAGTGCGACAAATAACAATAGACCCAAGTGACAAATAGTAGCAGAAACAACAACACACTATTGGAAGCCGGAATAAATTTGAAATTAATTCCTAAATTACTCTCCAACTTCAAAATTAGGTAGGTGTCTGTTGCCTGGCCAAATGCCCATCGGTATTAGTCAAAATTAGAGTTAGTCGTTAATCAGGTTTACCTATTTTGGACCAAATAAATTAAATATAATAAGACAAACTAATATTAATGAATGTCATAGGATAAGGATCAAGGAAAATAAAAAATCATTTAATAAAAAAGATAAATACTATTCATTACTATAAAAGTAAATAATAGTCTTGTCAAAAAGGTATTTAATAGTAGTACTTATTTTTAAATAATCAAAAATCAAAATATTTAATAAATGTATTAAATATTTTGATCCAATATATCTGAAATCTTATTTATGTCAGATTAATAATCATATTTTTCTTTAATCTTATCTTATAATTATACAGAATCGAGTGCCTCTACTGTGAGGATTATTCAAGTATATAGGCTGTCTCTTTTTGAGGATAAGTTTTTTTTTAAATATTTTATCAGCCTTTTTGAGGATAAGTATATTATGTTGCGCCCGTAATAATAAGATTTTGCTGGAATTTATTTTGAGAGCGTAGATAAGAATTTATTGTCGCAATTATCCTTAAAATAGCTGGACATTTTTAGTGGCAGGAGTATATTTTTATTTTCCTTAAAATAGTCCATATACTATTAAAATCAAAAGTTTTATGTTATAGCTATTGTAAAAAAGGAAAAAGAAAAAGAACCTGCTCATTAATGGAAATGATGAAATCAGACGAGTATATGCAATCATGGGTGAGAAATTAATATACCTCTCTAAAAATATTAAAATGGTAAGATGTATATGTTAGAAGAAAATAAATAATTATAATTTATAAGCTCTTCTTCACACTTCTGCACTTGGCATATGGAAGTTAGAGTAATGCCAAAATGTGTTCACGAATCACTTTAGTGCTAAGCAACACATGCATGTTCCCTTTCGCTCTCTTTGCGGTGGCTGACAATGGCTCGCAAGATTTTAATTGGTTCTGCACCTTTCAAACCAACCCATGATTGAGCACATTGAAATAGAATAATCACAAGGAATTAGAATTCATTTTATGTTGTTTCAACGTACAATACATTAATACAAATAAATAATAGTAGTAACACTTTTAATTTGTTGAATGGTTTAATAATAAATTCCAATACTACATTCACACACAAAAATGCTGGGATCCACTCAGGTAAGTTGGCAGAATTTACTGCTTAATTTGTGCTGAGTGCAAGACTTATGGGCATAAACAAAACGGATAGACGGGTGTATTTAACTGTTGGGGTCCCATTGAGAAATAGTTTTTTAAGGTCTTTATTTAAGAAAAGGGGTAGGTTGACTTTTCTAATGCCTGCAGGTAGAGTAGTCTAGCTAGGATGTTATTTTACTTTTCAGTTTTTCTAAAGTTCACAGGGGAATCATTAAAGAATGTTTAATAAATTCATTAAATAATTTATTATTTTTCACTGTTTATGCACTTTAGGTCTAACATATTAAATGTTTTATTTTTTTTATTTAAAGTTACTTAATTAATGGGATTAAAATTAGAGATTCAAAAATATTTGTATGCTCTGCACTTATTTGAGGATAAAATCAATTGTAATGTATAGAAGATAAATAATTAAAATGGTTAATTACAAATAGTTTAAATAAATAATTTTACTACTTGTGGTTTTTTTTATTTATTAATGAGATAGCTAGTCGGGAGGAAGAGGCAAGTACTATGGTACTTGTGTCTGTAGGTACCCACTATATATTATCCATTATTGTAAAATTACTTAAATATTCTTATACGAAAAAGAATTTTTCTTAATTTTTCATAGATTTCTCACATTATAGGACATAAATACGTACGTGGCATTTAAAATATTGCTTTAAGATTTTGCTATTGTTGTAAGTTAATAGGAAAATTCTTACTAATTGTAAGCATCCCTTTATTGTTAAGTTTTTTTTTTTTTTTTTTCCGAATGCAAGGGGCTAAAGCCCAAACAAAACAGAAACTAGGAAACAAAGCAGCAGGTTGCATCAGCACGCAGCATGCTAAAAATAAAATCTGGAATAGCACTGAAAACCGAAAAGTGAGACATGAGGAAAGAGCCTTCTTAGCCAATATCAGCAACTTGGCTATGTTCTCTAAAAATATGAGAAAAGACACAACTCACTGGAATTCTTGGCAACACTTGGATATCTTGAACTCTTTTAAACATCGAATGAATAGCAGATGCAAGACAGATTCAAACAAAGATGCACTGCTTCAGCAAAGTTATTTTTACTTATTATTAATTAACAAAAAAATTTATGTCTTATTTTAGTTTTTTCTCCTGAAAACTATTTTTGCGTTAATTACATTAATGAACATTTTGTGTTGATGCTAATCAAAAAGTTAAATCAAACAATCAAGTTCATTAATTTTCCATCAGTGTCAGCTAGGTCGATGCTAAAGTAAACATTTTTGTTAACATTCATTCCAAGTAATGTTTATAAGTTTTTTAAATAACTATTTTAATATTTAAAAAATATTAAGGATGTTACTTTCACTATGTGTCAGTCAGGCCGACGCTACTAACATCAGTACTATGGTTGACACTACTATTTCATACTTTTATTGGAGAGGAGTATTACTTTATTATAAAGGTCTTATTAATATAGAGGAGGCAGACACGGTGAAAAAGAAAAAAAAAATACATATTTCACTCCATTATTCCTTGATTAATTGTTGTTAATAATAAGATGATGATTAATCTTAGTTGAAAAAAGTTGCAAAAAGATGTCTATAATTCTATC
Source organism: Glycine soja (assembly GCF_004193775.1). NCBI lineage: Eukaryota > Viridiplantae > Streptophyta > Magnoliopsida > Fabales > Fabaceae > Glycine > Glycine soja. Next base: position 43,513,537 of record NC_041012.1, on the reverse strand, counting down.
TATTTTTTATGTATTTTATTTAGGTAGAAACTCGAACCAAATCCAGTAAGTACTGGTCCAATCACGAGAAGTACTCTTAATATTAAATTATTGGATCATATTCTATAAATTTGATTTAGACTTTTATGTGAATTTTGAATGCTAAGAATTTATAAATTGATGTTTTATCTAATTTTTAGTGTTATAATTAAAGTTACAATATTATATTTAATTATATTATTTTATTAATTTGTTATTATTATTAATATATTAAATCATTGAACCGGTATTTTGAAAGGTGCAAATAATTAACTAATTTGTCTGAAATGTCCTTATTCAATATCGAGCATTTCAATATATTGTGAGTCTCAATCAGACATTAAAAAGAAAACATTGCACAATATCGGTCAAAAAATAATTATTCTTGAGTAAAGATTTGTTGGTATGATTTCTCGATAAATATCAGTCGTGTTTATTTTACGATTGATGTCGACTATGATTTTTTTGTTCATTTTTTGACTGAGTCCTGTGCTCCATCTGCACTAGCAAATGACAAGCTTTTTCATAGACCATCTAAAATGGTGATAGTCTGATGAGCGTTTTTTAAGCCAAAAATTAAGACTATTTGAATTTATCTGAAAATTTCGTGTTCAATTTTAAATGTTTCGATATTATATATATATATATATATATATATATATATATATCAAATATATTTATAAGATAAAATGATTTTTGTAAATTCTTAATTAATTAACAAAAATGTGTCATATTTTATAAGAAAAAATATATTCATTCTTAAATTGGTATAAATATTTCATTAATATATAGCATTGAGTGGTTGAAAGAGAAAACTTCAACCTTATTCATCAAACAATTTTCCATGTTAAAAAAACCCTATAAATACCTCACAGGAGCTCCTACCTTATTCATCAAATTAACACCTCCCTTTCGGCATTATTAATTTCTATATAGCTGATCAAGAAATCAATCAATCAAAATGGGGTTGTGCAAGGTTTCATTTTCTGTATTGTGTGTGTTGGGGTTGGTGATTGTGAGTCACGTAGCCTATGCTCTAGACTCACCATCAGACTACGTCAATGCACACAACGCTGCAAGATCAGAGGTGGGTGTTCAAAACTTGGCATGGGATGATACTGTTGCTGCTTTTGCACAGAACTATGCTAATCAACGTAAAGGTGATTGCCAACGGGGAGAATCTTGCAATGAGCACGGGTGACCTAAGTGGCTAAGGATCCCGCCGCCATCTTACTCATATGAACCATCAATAATCATATAAAAAAATTTGATATCACACTTTAACATAAAATTTTAAGACTCAGGATTATGAATCTTCTCCTCATTTATATAATTCTCAATTTTTTCACTTGTACTCAATATGAAATTTAACATCATACTTACTCCAACACTTTCATCACTAGCAACCATGTTCCTCGTGGCAACTATATTGGCCAAAGACCCTACTGAGTTGTTTCATTGTAGCAGCGAGCTCTGCTAGTTATCATTTCAGATTACTTATATACCATACATATTAAGAATAAACAATAAAATCATGAATTTATATAAATTCACGTAATGATAATTTTTCAATGTATTGGAATACATGTGAGCTCATAATTAACTCACATATAATCAATAATAATGTTATTTAGTCTTCAACGTACGTACGATGTGATGTGTATTAATTTGATGTTCTACATTGTCATTTGTTTTTATAATTTTTTTCCTATTTGAATTTAATTAATGGTATTCACTGTAAAGGATGTTTTGGAACAACAGATTAAGAAAAGGAAGAAAAAAAATTCCATGTGACAGAAAATTTGAATCTCTGGAGGTGCACTTCAATAATTCCTCGTTTGAAATGAGAGAAAAATGAAGCTAAACGAATTTTGTGTGTATGTTAACGTTTATCGTCTTTTTTTTTCAATCTAAAAAAGACAATCAAGAAAGAAATGGATAGTAGGTAATCCCGAAATGACAAAAATATCCTATTTTTCATATATTTGGAACTGTTTAAATTAACTAACTTAGTTTTGTTTAGGACCAAATCAACTTGATTTGTTGATATACGATACTAATCTTAACACCAAACATAGTTAGATATATTGTAAAATTAAAACATATAACTAAAATTAAGATATATATATATATATATATAAAATATTATAATATATTTCAAAATACATAATATGAATATAAATATAATATTATCTTGTTATACAAAACATATCTATATTTAGAAATTGTATCATCATTCATACATAATTATTTTTAAAAATATATTTTTTTAAAGAATAAATGACATTTTTTATAGCAAAAGAATAAATTACATTGAACCATGTTGAGATGATCATAAATTAATTCTCAAAATGCATTAGGTCTATTTTTTTAAATACAAACCCATCAAAAGTAACATTGAGGCAAGTCGGGAAAATGAAAACGTATAGGTCATGAACGCTCTCACTTAATATAATTACATTTTCTTTTCTATATATCCAAACAAGTAAACAAAAAACTAATATTTTCTTTCTCTTCATCTTTAATTTCCTTATCTTTCTTAATCTTTTTTTTTTAACCGCGGCTATCTCTCTTAATCTAACTAATCTAAAAATGTATCTTTTAATTTTCTTATTGTCTTCTCTACATCTTAATTTCTATCATAATTACTTCCTTCTTGTAAATTTTATTTGAAGATTATATTATATGAATCACCAGACCCAGGTTAAGGAATTTAATTAAAGAAAAATAGGTTGAATATTAATTTGTTTGAATAAGTACTTGTCGTTTGCATTATATGGAAAGCTGGTTCATATTATTGGAGCTTATCAATTCAAAAGCTCTCGATCAATTGATATATATATATATATAGACACACACACACACATTGTACTCTTCCCCCCTTCACTATGAATTTTCTCAGTAGGGTTTTTAATGAAACATTATTCAACAGCGCATGGAGGAATAAATACATTCTTTTTTCTCCTCTAAATTTTGTCCTATAGGATTTTCCCATGTAATATTCTTTAGTAATAGACATATAGGGCGGATCAGATAAAAATATATTTTAAAATCTTATGCAAACAAATGACAAAAAATAAGTTACGTACTTTTTTTAAAGAGAGATATGTACGTAGTTATTATACTTAAAATGGATTTTCTGTTATAATTTATAAGATCATCAGTATGTTTGAATGTTTTTTTTTACGATATGTTTGAATGTATTTATGTATCGTGTAGTAAATAGTAAATTTTATTCAAGCTTAGATTATATGTTCGTTAAGTATTTTAATTCTAACTAATTCTTCTTTAAGCTAATTAAAGTTGGTATTATGTATTTATTTATTATTTAAAAACATTTATTTTAATTATTGAATTTAAAATAAACCGGTATTCTATAATATATCCGTTGTTTATTTTATTAAAAAATATACAGATATTTCTGGTGGATTAAAAAACAGTCAAATAGACCTTGTATACGCATCCATTGACCAAGAAAAGAAATTTCTTTTCTTGGTGCACAACGGTTGCTGCACTTCGTTAATTTCTTTCTTGGTGAATTCATGAAAACATATGACCCGCCATGATTGAAGCCTATGAAAAGGACAGTGCTTAATTTCCTTCCAAGAGAAGAAAATTCAGTGCAAGTTCGTCATGCTTGATGTTTCTACGATAAATTAAACTTTCCATAAAAATTAATTAATCTATGGCTACAGACTTTGGTACATCCATGCACCAGTTACCAACTAGAAGGGATGCATCTTAGAATCCCTCTAACTTTTCTTTCTATTTACCTTTTTTTACACGGCGGTATGATAGATCGTATGGGCAAGGGCAGTTGTGACCAAGTCTTCCTAGTTCCTACCACCACACATCATAACCTATATTATGTCATCCCATCAAATTCAAATCCCACATATAATGGAAGGAATGACAAATGTATAGAAATGTTTTTATTGCTATATGGTTATTTAGATTTCATAAACTACATATATAAAAAGGTGGAGATCATTCGAATTGTTAATATGAAATTAATTAGGCTATATAATCTTAGTTTACCCCCACGATAAGATACAAGAATGAAATGATATTGTAAATTTGTATATATTGTGACTTTATTTTTATATATATACTCACACTCCCAATTCAATTTAGACTAAAAATGCGGAACCATCCAAGCATAGAAAAATACGTATAGGCAACAAATGTCGAACCACTTCAATAAGTAACTTTTGATAATCTTTGTTTACAAAAAAAAAAAATTCAAATATAAAAGTGTTTACAACAAATACAAAGTTAGTATTTCCTTAATTTTCTTTGTTTTCAAACTCATTCATTCTAACTGAGCGAATAAATAAACCTCACTTTGCTTCCATTGAACAATAATAGAAGTATGAATATCATTAATAAATTATTTAATTAATTAAAGAGTAAGAAATTTTAAATGGAGACAAAAATTAAGAATTGAACAAAAACTTGATATTTTTAAAAATAAGAGGATCAAATATATCTATTTTAAAATAAAAAACCAAAAATTATTGTAGACTTGACAAAATAAAAAAATAAAGTTCTATTTAACTTTTTTTTTCAGTTTAGTTATCTTATAATCAATGTAAAAAAACTGTTATAAAATGTGTTTTCTCCCTAGTGAATAGTTTATAAAATAATATATCCAAAAAAATATGAATCTTACATATTAATATCCTTAAAACACTGATTAAAAAAATTAAAAGACAATTTTTTATTAAAAATTATATGAAAACACGTTAAAAAATTATGAGGAATACGTTTTTGTCCATCTAAAAAATATTTTTTCCTTTTATTTTTTTAACCTATTCTAAAAGCATTGACATTTGTCAAAAAAATATTTAATAACTACAAAACTCAATTTAATAACTAGTGAATCAATCTAATCAAATTTATTGAGTTGACAGATTATACATACAAGTTAGATTACGTGATTTAAAGGATAATTAACTCAACCCAACTTATCTTAAAAAGTTAAATGAATTGATCGATCGAGTTCAATCAATTTTAATATTTCTGATCGAGTTAAAAATAACCTTTAATTAGATCATTTTCTAAAAAAAATGAAAAATAGGAGTTATGAACTCGGTCACTCCATAAAAACACACATTAACATGCTTTATTTTTATTAAGTATTAATCCAATACATCAAGAAGTACATATATATACTATTACATGCATGAATTTGAAGTGTAGGATCACCTAAATTGGTGGTGTTATTATTGTTGCATGGTTATTCATAATATGTAAAGTGGTAGATAGCAGCTACAGTTTGTAGGGTCTTTCACCAACAAAGTTGCCAGGGGGATCATAGTTGCAAGTGATGAAAGTGCCTCCGTTATCACATGTCACTTTGGCACATCCAAGACGCACCGAGTTAGCCCAAACGACCTGTGTGTAGTGCAGGCACTCTCCTCCAACACAAGAGTTAGAATCATAGTCATAGTTGGATTTCTCATCAACCCACATTTTCACTGCATCTGTGCCACTTAGTTCACCAGTGCTCATTGCAATATTCTCTCCGTATTCACCACCAGAGTGGATCAGTTGGCAGTCACCTTTGCGTTGATTAGCATAGCTCTCTGCATAAGCAGCAACCGTATCATCCCAAGCCAAACTTGGAACAATCACTGTTTGTCTTGGTGATTGAGAACCCACCTCTGCTCGTGCTGCATTGTGTGCATTCACGTAGTCTTCTGCTGAATCTTGAGCGTAGGCAACATCACCCACGATCACCAACCCCAACACACACATCACACAAAACGAAATCTTAATGCACATGTACCCCATTATATTAATTATGCTTAATAGTATCACTTTCTTTAGCTATATAGAAATTGATACTAAAAGGAAAGGTTTTTGATGAAAAAGGTTGGAGCTCGTCTTAGGTATTTATAGGTTTTTTTTTTTAACATGGAATGGAATAGAATGGAAGGTGGTGACATGCATGCGGAGGAATACGGACAATCATCTTTGACGGAAAAGTGAGATGGATGACTTTTTCTTTGTTCTTTGTTGTTTTTGGAAATTTTAAAAGTCTTTAATATTTTTTAAATGACCACTATCAATTTTAGCATGTGTATGTTATATTAAGGAAATCATATAAACCACTAGTAAAATGATCAGCAGCCAGAATGACACAAATAACTAATTTTAATAGAGCAACTGTGGCTCTAATATAATATAAAATTGTAGAAGTAGGTGATGCTCTAGCCATATATACATTGTCAAATTGAACTGTTAGGAAATTGGTATGCGTCTTTATCCAATTCGTTTATTTTATAAAGAAAAAACGAAAACTGACACATTCAAGGCCTTTGGATAAAGTTTTTGTGACAACTGATCGACTAAAATATTTATAATATTTAAATAACACTTTCAAAAGTGAAAATCAATCCAAGTCATTCCTGTACGTGTTGTACATGCATGCTATAATATTTATAATCTTGAGCGATTCTTACGTAATACACGCTACTTGTTAATTCATTGTGCTTTGAGATTTCAATCTCAGAAAGTGAAAACTTAAAGATGAACTGTGTTTCAATTTGTCCAATTGGGTTCGAGTCAGTATAAAATTTTGTAATCCAAGCTAGGCTATCCCAAAATTTTGATAACCATGAGCCATTTGAATTGGTATGAAATCAAATGGGTCAAACTGATGTGAACAAAATTAACCAGAAAAAAGTGCAACATGTAGAGAATTGGCAAATCAACTCAAAACTGGTAGCGCAACCAGTTTTAATTTTTTCTTTCTCAAGGCTATGCAACATGTGTTTTTGTAAAGTAAAATGATGTTGAGATTGTGTAATACATGATGGTTCTCGAGGATTGAAATATGCCATACTAATCCATAGGAAAAATAGTTTTTAAATATAGTTTTAAGTAAAAACTGTGTATGTATCAGAAGATAATCATATATTTTAGTTAGAAATAATTAATACGAGTAGAAAATTTCTCTCTTAAAATATTTAAACCAATTCAATATTCAGGAGTTGAACTTTCAAAATCACTTGTTAAAAAAAATCTTGTGTTGAATAATCCGCACCCTTGACAATTTTTAGAAATAATTTTTAGGACAGTGATTAATTAAGTTATCCCAAATAACCATGCATACATATACTAAACTTTAAATAGATCAAACGTTTGTGTTGGATAATTTTACAGTCAATATTTACTCATTATATTTTAAAAAGTATTTTATACAAATTAAGTTATATTTATTTAATGAATGTATTAAATAATTTTATAAAAAATCTAAATTTGATTTATTTAGCACAGACACACAGATAAAGAATTATTGGACGAAATAACTCTATCAAGTTACTTGTAAAATAGCTTTATCCTCTTCCTTGCCAATTCTATATATTGTTTTATGCAATATATATAATCATATTCTATATAATCTGTTTAATAAGTAAATAAAATTCTTATTAATTTAACAAATTTGATTAGAGATAATAAATCATTAAATTAGGAGTAATCTCATGGGATTGGTTGATGGAATAAATCTCAGTCTTGTATCTAATAAGTTATAGTTTAGGTCAAGCTCTCACTCATCTCCTAAACAGTAAGGAAAAATAATTAAATTAGGATTAAATTCTTCCATCAGTTTAATGATGACTCATCATTCAATTTTCGAAGTACTGGTAATTTGATTAAATAAAAGCATACTCACGTACTTATTGAGTTATTGTATTAATATTTTTTATTAAAATTCTCTCTGAATACAGGCTTTGGAAAATCATATATCTTTGTGTGTGTGGTAACAAAGGGAGAAAATTAATCGGGAAGTAAGTTCGAGACCTCTGCATGCAGTTAAATAAGGTTGTTCCCGCAATCAAATGAAACTTCATCCACGAAGGTGCATCATGCAGTTTGGATAAAGACGCACATATACCTATAATCTAGAAGTTCAATTTGGATTTTCATGCGAGCACTATACGGCTTGAACAACACCTACTCCTATATATATATATATATATATATATATATATATATATATATATATATATACACGGTATTTGAGAAGATTTGTCATTGGAGCGAAAGTAGCTTTATTAATATTAATTATTTGTGTCATTATGGCTGCTGATCACTTTACTAGTGGCTTATATGACTTCCTTAATATAACATACACATGCTAAAATTGATAGTGGTCATTTAAAAAATATTAAAGACTTTTAAAATTTCCAAAAACAACAAAGAACAAAGAAAAAGTCATCCATCTCACTTTTCCGTCAAAGATGATTGTCCGTATTCCTCCGCATGCATGTCACCACCTTCCATTCTATTCCATTCCATGTTAAAAAAAAAAACCTATAAATACCTAAGACGAGCTCCAACCTTTTTCATCAAAAACCTTTCCTTTTAGTATCAATTTCTATATAGCTAAAGAAAGTGATACTATTAAGCATAATTAATATAATGGGGTACATGTGCATTAAGATTTCGTTTTGTGTGATGTGTGTGTTGGGGTTGGTGATCGTGGGTGATGTTGCCTACGCTCAAGATTCAGCAGAAGACTACGTGAATGCACACAATGCAGCACGAGCAGAGGTGGGTTCTCAATCACCAAGACAAACAGTGATTGTTCCAAGTTTGGCTTGGGATGATACGGTTGCTGCTTATGCAGAGAGCTATGCTAATCAACGCAAAGGTGACTGCCAACTGATCCACTCTGGTGGTGAATACGGAGAGAATATTGCAATGAGCACTGGTGAACTAAGTGGCACAGATGCAGTGAAAATGTGGGTTGATGAGAAATCCAACTATGACTATGATTCTAACTCTTGTGTTGGAGGAGAGTGCCTGCACTACACACAGGTCGTTTGGGCTAACTCGGTGCGTCTTGGATGTGCCAAAGTGACATGTGATAACGGAGGCACTTTCATCACTTGCAACTATGATCCCCCTGGCAACTTTGTTGGTGAAAGACCCTACAAACTGTAGCTGCTATCTACCACTTTACATATTATGAATAACCATGCAACAATAATAACACCACCAATTTAGGAGATCCTACACTTCAAATTCATGCATGTAATAATATATATACGTATTAATACTCAATAACAATAAAGGATGTTCCTTGTGTATTTTTACCGGTTTACCGGTTGACGAAGTTCATAATTCTTATTTTTTATTTTTTTTTATATTGAAAAAAAGATTTAATTAAAAATTATTCTTAACTCGATCATAACTGGATTAAAAATGTTAAAATTTGATTGAATTCGATCGATCAATTCATTTAACCTTTTAAAATGAGTTGGGTTGTGTTAATTTTTTTTCAAATTACGTAATCTGACTTTCATATATAATTTATCAACTCAATAAATTTTATTGGATTGATTCACTAATCATCAGATTGAGTTTTGTAGTTATTAAATATTTTTTTACAAATAATAAAAAGATTTATAAGAGAATATAGTAGGAGAACTTAGCATTGCTTTTTAATTAATTGGAACGATAGCTGGTCATTTTAACGATTTATTCTGCGCTGTTGCAACTTAAAATAACTCGATTTGAAAAGAGCATATATATTACAGATTGGAGATAATAACAATATTATACTGTCAAACTCCTACCTACCAAAAAAACTGTTGTCAAACTCATACCCGATTTGAAGTCCATATATTTTTGGAGCCCAAAAGTAGATGAATTGGTCATACTATTGGATTGGGCTTCTCTGTATACTTCTATGAGCTGTTGTTAACTTGAGGTGTAGGAAGCAACAACCACTTTTATGTGTTTTTAACTAATGCTGCACCAGCCAGGGCAGAATACTTGCTGATTTTTTATGTAAAGCATTTAGTTCATAACTCACCATGGTTCATGTTGCTTGGAGCATCAAGACTGATTCTAGAAGTGGAGATAACAGGAAGGGGAACTTTCCAAGATACATATATGTTAATCCAAATAGTTTCAATCTTATCATTTGATTGTTCATCATCATTCAAAAATTAAAATTGTTTCTATAACTGGTTTGCCAAGAGAAAGAGCAATAACTTGAATTTAAGAATCTAAACCTCTTTATAACTCTAATTCTTTTTTAAGAGTTTTAGAGAAGATGAAGATTTGTATGTATAAGAACTAAATTTTCATGTCTATTTGGATTAAGCATATTTCTTTTCCATAGAATGGATAAAGAAATATGTGCTTAAGTTTTTTTCGTAACCTATAGACTTAGGTACGAACTTGGTATATACCTAAAATGTATTCAAGTGAAGTATTCAATTTATAAAAAAAAAAGTATATTTGGTATGTAATTGATATGCACCCAGCGAATACTAGATACCGATACGGTATGATTTTAAAATTATTCATACTTACGACTATAACAGTAAGTTAGACACTATTAGTGGTGCTTTTCTTATTTTGTTTGAATAGATTGCTGAATGAAATTTGTACAATTTGCTTCTTCACTTTTGCACTGATAAATATGCTAAGCGGAAAAAAGATTGGAGGAGTCAACAGAATGTAATCTGTATGTTTCTGCACTCATTGGCCTAATGGTCAACTTCTATTTGCATCCTAAGATGACAGCTCAATACTGGTAGTCTTTAAACAATATATTATAAACATTATCAGCCGTCTAATTAATTATGGTTAGCAACAAACACTTTTTGTTCATAGACTTGTATAGAAGTTTATGATAATTGAAATGCAGCTGAAAATGTACAACAGGAAATCTTCCCCATAATTACCATAAAATCCATGAAGTTGAGTGGTCGATTTTTTCCTTATAATCCGATATATGGACATCCCAATAATAATCACAAAGCCCTCAAATAAAGACAAACAAATAAATAAATAACAAGGAAGACAAAATAAGAGAAAAGTTTAGCAACACAAATACTCCTAAAACATCTGTCAAAAAAACCAAATCCCACAGAAGAAGTAATGGAGATTGAATTAAATAATCACCAGTTGCACATTCTTCACATTCTAAAAGAAATAATAAAATAGCGGCCAGAGTTAGAAAAACATGAAAAGGGCCGCTGAGACAAGAGTCATGCCAATTATTAATGTTTTAGAAGAAGCATAAGAAATAAAAATGTATAAAATCATTACCAAAACATTATATAAAAAATAATATTAAAAAAGAGCCTTTACTGTATAAAGGTAGTGACCAGATTCTTTATTAAAGATAATTAGTTTTCAATAAAATTTGTAAATATTATATTAACAACACGATAACAAAATTATCCATTTTATTTTCTATTTGAGCTTTTAAATTTCTGAACTATTAAATTAAAGTATTGATAGTTACTAATTAATTGAACTCAAATATAAACAAATATTCATATATCTGATTTGAGCATTTATACTTATTAATTGAATTCAAATATAAACAAATATAAAATAGATATGCATGTATAAAAAAAATAGTTCTTAAATTTCCCAAGTATCATATCTAGTCCTTAAATATGGCACCATCAATATATAGTTGGTCCATATTCCCTAACATTACAAAATTAATTATTTAACCTAAACTTCTGGCTATTATTATCGATTTGACCCCTAAATTTGACAATCATAACTCAAATTTGGTTCTTCGTATAGAAACTAAGTTAATTAATTGATGTGCAATAAAATTATGAATTAAATTTATTGATGCACGCGACCAGTGGTGGAGCCAGAAAAATTATAAAGCCTGGGCAAAAATTTAAAGATAGCAAATTCACATTGTATATAATATGTAAATAGTAATCAATCAAAATAAAAGAAACTCGTCATTTTGTCAACAAAAATATAGTTTAAAATAAAAGAGATAAACATAATCTTACAATAGCGGGTTAAATAAAATTACGAGGCAAGTGTCCTTTCCGAGACTTCTTTGCGGTAAATGTTCGAATAATATCAATATCATCAAGTGACTTGAATATCTCCCGCTCGGTGTAACATACCATCAAGTCATTGAACCACACATCGTTGATCTTATTGCGCAATTTAGACTTGATAATCTTCATTGCTGAAAAAGCTCTTTCAACGGATGCTGTCGACACCGGCAATATCAAAGCTAGCTCAATAAGTTTATAAACCAATGGAAATACCAAATGTTTCTCAGTTTGAACCATCTTCATAGCCAAACTTTGAACATCTTCACAAGTGGAAAAAGAAGCATTTCTTCTCACTTGAAGCACATAAGTTTCAAGTTGATCCCTAATTGTTCCTCGGTCATCATCAGAAAAGTCTGCATGATAAATATCAGCAAGACGAGCAAGCTTATCAACATCAAACTTGGAGAAAGAGTTCTTGGGGTCAAGACATGAGAAGCAATCAAGTATAATGTTACTTCCTTCACTAAAGCGGTGATCCATCTCCACACATATTTTATCAATAGCAACATAAAAAATCTCTGGACGGTAATGATGAAGATTAGTGATAGTCCTCCCTTCTGCTCTTGAACGACCCCGAACTGGTAGCAACACAAAATCCTTGGACATCGGCAAAAAAATTATTCCAGCCACTCTCTCTCTCATTGTGCCCAACCGAGCTTTGACAACATCAACTAATTCCATGGCATTCACAATATTAAGATCTTTTCTTTGCAATATATTTGAAAGCTCGTTTGTTTCCTATGACCTGGATCACGCACAATCTCATTTGGGTTAAACTCATTAACCATATTAGGTGGCGGTTCTAATTCGGCTTCTTGTTGTACAACATTCACATTCTCAATACTTGCTCTATCAACCAAAAATCTCCTCATCTCTGAAATTAAATGATCTTAAGTTAATACTCAATTAACAATTAAAATCATAAGAATCAAAATTTAAATAAGAATAGTTTTTCAAAATAAAAGTAATCTCTTATGATTTATAAAGAGTAGGAACAAGCATTATATTATATTCAATTAAACACCATTATAGAAACTAATAAAATTAGATAACCAAAAGAAACCTTTATTGTAGATAATTTATCTATCAATAAACAAATTTACAAGTGGTATGATTCCACTGTAAAAGATCTTTTTACTGCTATTATAAATAATACTATATGCTTATAATATTACTAGATACACACTTTAGTTTGACTTATCAATAAAACTTTTATAACCAATGAATCTTGCTGTGTAGTAGCTTAATCTGACACTTAGCAGCACACAAAATGACAAAATATATTATAAAGTAAATATTTTTTATAATGAAATTTATTGAAGTTATCAGTATGATACAATATTATAATTTCACCATATGAGATTTTAGATAAACTTGAAAAATATGTGACCCATTTTCACAATGTTAGTACTTCTATATAACATAAAATATTTAACCTTTCAAAGACAAACCCAAATTTTTCTTCTTCTCTGTGTCTGCTACTACTAGGCGGTGCAAATAAACCCAAATTTTTCTTCTTCTTCTTCTCTGCTACCTTTGTGTTAATTGTTTCAATTTAAAATCACAATCAGTTGAAATTAAACAACTAAGGGGAAGGCGGTAGTTGGAAAAGAACCAGTAGGTGTCGATGGCGGAAGCTTTAAGGTTTCTACAGTGTTGCTGCGGTGACGAAGCTTTACTTCTTTTGTTTCTGTTACCTATATTTTTGCCCTTCTAATTTTTAACTCTTACAATTGTTTTGCCCTTCCAATTTCTTGCCCTTTCTTTAATATTTTTCTTTTAATTTTCTCCATTTTTATGTTTGTGTAAAATTATTTCATAATTTATATATAAGTATTTATTTATTATAAATTATAAATTTTAGTTATATAAAATAAACATTCACTAAAATACTAGTAATTGATAAATGTACAACTTAGATTTATAGAACAACATCACATGATATTTGCTTTAAGCTCATAGTAAATTTGTGAAAAAGCTGACCAATAATAATGAATTCATGTGATTGGTGTTTCTATAGTTGTTATTACCCTATTGCATGAATTATCGTAATTATTGTTTACAAAGGGTAAATAAATGAGAAGGAAAATTCTACCAAGAAAAAAAAAAAAAAAAAGAGTGAAGGATAAGAATACACAGTCCACAAAAAGGGTTATGCCAGCTAGTTCAACTAACTATTTAACATCAAGATACTTTTTGTTGAATCTGCGTGCTAAACATGATAGTTGCCCGTTTAATTCATTAATAAAGAAAAATAATAGTACAACACCAAAAAAAAAATAAAAATATTAGTAACATAAAATTAAAAGGGTTAGCCTGGGCAATTGCACAGGGTAGCCGGGCCTTGAAACCGCCTATGCACGCGACAAAGTCAAGGCCTAAAATTGATAGGTGACAAAATTAGAGATCAAATTGTCTAATTTCAACGTTCAAGACTAAATTATTGATAGTTACTAATTTCAAAAATTACTTTTCATTATAATTTCAGAAACTAAAATAAATTATTATTATCATTATTATTATTATTTAAGGAGAACATAAAGGTTTACTGTAATTTTTTTGAAATAAATTGAAATATGAAATGTAATAATTATTTAAACACACACACACACTCATAATTATTAAATTTTAAGTTATTCCATATTCACCAATTAATTAAACAATTGGTTTTATCAAAAACTTTAACTTAACTAAAAAATAAAATAAAAGTGAACAAAGTTTGTACATTTGTAGCTGTTTAAATTTTTTTTGTACCAAATAGTATTTGTAATGTGAAAAAATATATACGAAAGACATCCAAGTATAAGGGAGATTTATTTTTTTTCGTAATAGGAAATTTTGAGTTATAGAATGTAAAAACTTAGCTGCTTCTTGACCAAGCTTAATGAATTATAAATCCTTTTATTGAGAAATAGTTTTACATATAAAAAATTAGGGAGATGAAAATATGGAAAACGCTGTAAAAGAAAATTTGTAATTTTATACATTTTTATTTCTTATGCTTCTTCTATTATTGTTTTTTCTATCTCTCTTTACTTTTCTTATCTCAATTCACATTTTGTCTCTCTCTCTCTCTCTTTCTGTAACTCTCTTTATCACTCAAGAATCAATATAGATATGTAATTCCCAAAAAAAATATAGAATCATTATTTTTCATAATTTTTTATAAGTCATCCTCTCCATTTTTTCCAAATAATTATTAATTAATTAAAAATTAAAGAAATATTATTTCATGAAGTTTTTATTTTTTATTTTTCATATCATGAATATATTATTCTTATTATTACAAAATTTAAGATTAATTATATTTTTAAAACTTTAACATTAGAATAAGATATAATAAAGATTTTTTATCTTCAGAATTGCTTACTTGAATTTTATATATCGAACTCCTTTCTCCCGCTATAGCATATAGTCTTGTACTTTTTTTACTTTATATAGTAATAGTTTTTGTGAAATATAATTAATTATTATGAATTTTTTAGTTGTTAATTTTTATATGATCTCTTTCAAGAAAATCCTCTAACTCTACCCCC
Source organism: Glycine soja (assembly GCF_004193775.1). Classification (NCBI taxonomy): domain Eukaryota; kingdom Viridiplantae; phylum Streptophyta; class Magnoliopsida; order Fabales; family Fabaceae; genus Glycine; species Glycine soja. The sequence goes on along the minus strand of NC_041012.1, from coordinate 43,498,137 downwards.
TGTAAAAGACTTTAAATTATTTTCTTAACTATATTCCAACTCTTCTTTTCAATATAACGTGATCAATCAGTGATGTCCAGTTCTAGTCAACAGTTTAAATTTTTAAAGAATACAAAATAGATATTAAAAGGATTCTCGTATATTGTTAATTATTATTACGTAGGAGTGAGTTGTAGAAAGGTCGTTTGATTGGTTAGCCTTAGATGCTCTTACAAGCCAGTTCTCTGGAGTAGTATAAATCCCCTAGTACTAATCACAAAAATAAAATGATTAGAAGAAACATGACATTACCGATCTTCTTATTTATAAAACCAAAATATAGCAGTAATTAATTAATGTTCTAGTCATATTGTGTTTATGTGAAAATTCAAATTGAACTTCTAGGAAACTGCTATGCTATATGGATCTTGATTCAGTTTATTTAGTAACCAAAAAAGAAAACAAAACTTTGACACAGTCAGGGCGTTTGGAAGTTTTCGCCATTTCATCACTACAAACAACTGACTAGGAAATTATAAAATACGCAGTAACTTGGAAAATGAAAACTAATTCAACTCATGTATAGTCATATATTAATTCCCCTGTTGTTTTTGACATGCATGTCATGATATATATATATAGCCTTGCCCGCGGTTCTTACCTTCACTGTACATGTTAATTAATTCTTTCATCTTTGAGATTTCAATAGAGGCAAATTACCTCAGAAAGAAGAAACTTAAAGATGAACTATATCTTGCAATTTGTCCATCTTCACTAGTTTTGATGTCGCAATATGTCTACAAAAATGAAGCCTACCACTAAAAATTTTAATGTTCTCCCTATTTTCTTGGGGTCATTATTCTGTCTCTTTTTGGCAGGTTTGGATGCTGAAAGTGACGTCTATTGCTTGCAAACCATCAAGAAATTGGATCAGTTTAATCACTTATCTAGCTGGGATTTCAAGAGCAACACTGAAGGTGACATGTGTAGATTTAGCGGTGTTGAATGCTGGAATAACGTGAAAGTAATCGGTCTCAGTCTTTCTAACAAGGGGCTGAAGGGCCAGTTTCCTAGTTGCGTTGAAAATTTCGCATGGTTGCAGACTCTGAACCTCTCACACAACGAGCTTTCTGGATATATCCTTTCTGATATCTCAACTAGTCAGTTGACATATCTGACCTCACTCGATCTCTCAAATAACAATTTCTATGGTGAAATTCCAAAGGGTATTGCCGATTTGTCAGGCTTAATTACCCTAAGACTTGATAGCAACCAGTTAAGTGGCCAAATCCCACAAGAACTTGGGTTGCTTTCCCAGCTTATAGATTTTAGTGTTGCTAACAACTTGTTAGAAGGGCCAGTGCCTGTTTTTGTCAGCAATGTTAATGTGAGTTTGAGCTATGCAAATAATAGTGGACTCTGTGGGGGAGCACTAGGAAGCTGTGACGAAAGCTTGTTTGGTAGAACGTTTTGGTATAGTTTTATTATTGGTTTTGTTTCTTCAGCAACTTCTGTCCTAGTATCTTTCATGGTCTACTATGCCCCTTGGACAGAATTCAAAAAGAGGAGGAGTAACGCTATTCATCCCTTAATGAAGAAGCAGAACCATCAAAAGAACACTAGACAAGAAGCTGAATTGCTACCACTAGCCATGCAAGAGCAAGGAAGCAAAGAGGTACTCTCTCTTTCTCTCTCTCTCTCTGTTTCTCTATTGATCAGTTGTGAGCACATGATATTTGAGATCAAACACTGATATCATTACTTTAAGGTCACGTCACGTATTTATTTTCAAATTTTTATGTCCATGATATATCAAGATTGTGACATATATTTCATCTAAGCTACCAAGATTGTTGGAGAGATTGATTCCTAATTATGAAAATCTAATGTAATCTCTGTTTGTACATCATATATTAAGGTCATATATGCTACATATTTAATTATTTTCAAATTTTACTGTCCATGAAATGCCAAGATTGTGACATTTCATCTACAGCTATCAAGATTGTTGGAGAGATTGATTCCTAGAATGAGCTTCAAGGAATTATGCAAGGCAACCGATTACTTTAGCACAGATAACGTTTTAGGGATAGGAACGACAGGGATTATGTACAAGGCAAAGGTACCAAATAACTGTTTTCTAGCAGTTAAGAGACTATATGGCGCTGATGAATACAAGAGGGAATTCTTACTTGAAACAATGATTCCGGGGAGACACAGGCACAGAAACATAGCTCCATTGGTAGGATTCTGCATAGAAAAAAGAGAAAGGATTTTGGTGTATAAGTACATGTCTAATGGAAGACTCAGTGATTGGTTCCATTCTGATGAAGGAGATCAAAAAATAAAACTAGAATGGCCAGAGAGAATTCACATTGCACTTGGGATTGCAAGAGGTTTATCTTGGCTCCACAAAAGGTGCAAGATATTCCATCTTAATTTAGATTCAGAGTGTGTCTTGCTAGACAGGTATTTTGAGCCAAAAATATCCAATTTTGAGAAGGCAAAATTTCTAAACCAGACAGTTGAAGATCATGTGAGGATGAAATTGTTTTTGATTGATGGACATGGGGTGAAGGGTTCTGTTGAGAAGGATGTCTATGACTTTGGAATAATCCTTTTTGAACTTATAACAGGGAAAAGATTAAGTTCAACGACTGATTCTTCTGACAGTGTAAATGGTCAGTTGATGAACTATATCAGCAATAACTTGTTCACTGATCCTGCAGATTTTTATGATACCATTGACGAATCTATCATAGGGAAGGGTTTTGACGATAAAATCCTTGGTCTCCTCAAAGTTGCATGTGACTGTGTTAAAGGTTCTTTAAAGCAAAGGCCAAAGATGGTTGATATGCACAAAACTATAAGAGCCATGTGGGAAGGCTATAAACCCTGGTTTGATTCTGAAAGGCTGGAACTCTCTCTGGGTTGTTCTGACCATATAACATGCATCAGCGAAATAGAATGTATTTGTTGAAACGTAAGACCTGTTTTGTATGTGTGTAGTGTAGGTTCCGACAATGAATGTCTGTTTATTTATATACAACACTGTCAAGTTAAAGCTTTGTAATTTTATGATTCAAATTGAGCAAAATAAGGAATCATTTAACGAGGACGAGGACTTCTAATAATAATATATTAGACTTTGTTTTTGAAGTTATTGCCCAACTAAAACAGTTTATCCTACTATTTTGAAATTAAAACATATTAATATGGGTAGACTTTGTTTCCTCGTCATATCTAATAAGGGAATCAATTTTAATATATCCTTGCTTTGTGGTACAGCTGCTTGGAGGCCCTCTTCTTACACAACATTAATAATTGGCATGACTCTTGCTGTCTCAGCGGCCCTTTTCATGCTTTTCTAACTCTGGCCGCTATTTTATAATTTCTTTTAGAATGTCAAGAATGTGCAACTGGTGCCATTACTTCTTCTGTGGGATTTGGTTTTTTTGACAGATGTTTTAGGAGTATTTGTGTTGCTAAACTTTTCTCTTATTTTGTTTTCCTTGTTATTTATTTACTTGATTGTCTTTATTTGAGGGCTTTGTGATTATTATTGGGACGTCCATATATCTGATTAAGGAAAAAATCGACCACTCAACTTCATGGCTTTTATGGTAATTATGGGGAAGGTTTCCTGTTGTAC